>NC_060123.1:451483853-452727187 GCF_021461395.2 Schistocerca americana | reverse complement strand
TAGTATTGCCAGTGACTGCACAGCTAATTTAGCTCTCCTCTTACATTCCTTTTATAACAGTTAAAGCAGTCATTTTCTGCAGTTATGGCGAGCTTTTTGTAGGCGGCTCACAATAAGGGAGATTACGTGAAAGATCAAGCAGAGTAATAAACTATCCTTGAAAACAGGTAAAGAATGCAGAATTCGCTTGGTCCCATCTCACTCGACGGGCGACTGAGGGGCGGCTATCTGCGTAAAAGACAGTTTTGCTTCAGGCACTGGGAGAATTCCTTTCAGCAAAGACTGAAACCTCAGCCAGCTCCAGCTTTCACATAAGGTAGACCGTTAGTACAACCGCAGACGTGCTACGCACGAATGTTTGTTTAAAACGCTTGTAAACAATTTTATGACTGGAGAGCACGTTCTTTCTTGTGTGTACCTATGTGTAAATCGTTCAATTCGTCACCTTCAGAATCCTGTCGTGGACTGGGAGAAGTTTTCTATCTTTCTCCCCACACATTGGAATTATTGATTAATGATATCAAAATCCGCAGGAGTACGAGTTTGTTTAGCTTATATACAAAACCATTACTGAACGGAACTCGCAGCGTCCGCGGCAATTTGCTAGCGATTTTCCTACACTTGTACAAACAGGCAAGTTACAAGTGGTTAAAATAGATCACACTTATTGCTAGCAGAATGAAGAATAAATACCTGTGGACAGGCGACTGAGAAGAAAATACTTGCTGCCAGATAACACCTGCACCCATGTGGATGTTTCCATTGTAGTTACGAGTGCAGAGGTCAAGCCAGACTGAACTGTTACCACCGCTGCCTACTGCATCCATGAGAGTTGTAAGAATGAGCTTTCAATAGAATTCCAGTTGTAGTTAACTTCCATGAGGGCCTACCTGCACAATTTTAACATTCTCAGCCATACAGTTGCTTGTGTCATGCACTTTAATGATTCTGCTGGGGTTCGTTCTTATTTTTCCGGTTTCTTGCTTTTAACCACATCCCATTCTTGCAGTATCCACGACTTATTCTCGTGATTATACATTTGCTGTGCTCACTCACCTGACAAAGTTAGATTTCATGAATGCAATCCTTCGTTCTTTGATTAAATATTCACTTGCTTATCTCAGTGAAACATATGTTGATGCTTCATGATAATAAACTTTGAGTCATATAGTGACTGCTCTGTCCTTTACGGCTAAAAATCCCCCTCTCAGTAATATATCCATGTGTAGTGTGGCACCTATAGAAGCACAACATTATTTTTTAATTACTTTCTTGATTAAATCAAATTTATTTCTATTTGGAAAAGATATGATATGGAATGTGTTATCTGGCTTTAAAATGTAAAATCATAAAAATGATACCAGTCAAAATGTAGCGAAATACAGTGAAAAATGACCGTCTTTGTCAAATTAATTTTCGTGGTTTTACTGACATCCTTCATCTTTCCTCCTCATTGCAAATGTGTTGGTGCAAATAATTACCTACTTTATACCAGTAATGAGTTTATTTTTGTTATTTGTTGACGTCAATCTGTCATATTATTAACAATTTAACGAGTGGAAAAGTGAGTATGTGTTGTGTATATCGCAGGACACGCAGTTAAGTTTTCATATATTTCTGGCGTATTAACTAATGCACCACCTAGCTATTTTATTCGTATTTTCCAAAAATAAGGATATTTATTTAGTGTAATTTTATTCATTTGCCTGGTTGGTGAGAGTATATATTTCGTTTATTGCTCAAAAGTATTTAATAGTGTTATCCAAAAATACAAAGGAAATGTATGTCATGCACAAATATAACTATAAAGCTGTCATCAGTCTGAAAAGTGGTTCGAACTCCACAGTAATTTTCTAGCCACGGTCCCGTTGCTTTCTGCGACTTCTCAACTCATTTATCCAGTCTGTTGTAAGCGGCCCTGCAGTTTAACAGGGAATACGAGTCATAATTCGACCTCGAATTACTAACATTAACAAATCATTGTCTAACTTGAAAGAACAGTTACGTGTAAAAAAAAGTATTTGGACCAATCCCGGATTAGAACTTGGACCGTCGTGATTTGTAATCTGACACTTACCCACTGTGCCGCCGAGAAAATTGGAAACCATAATATCTACATTTTTATTAGTTATTGAAACAGACCGTTGCACATTAATAAAGTTAAAAACTCTTGTGAATTTTTCAAAATGAAATATTGAAGGTATTTTATGATGAGACTGAAGAACACATTGCTTTTTTTTCGTTGGCTTTTCAGGATTACTTCGTTATATTTGTCCGGCGTCTCATTGCAGTTGGAAAGCTCTGCACATCTACGTACATATTGTGTATATTTAGCATTGCATAGCATTGGCTGCAGCAGTCGACGTAGATATTTGCGTGATGCTATCACTAGTTCACATATTCCTGTTAAGCGTTTAGGACTGCTGTGGCAGTGATGCTACGAAACATAGGCTGGAAGAGATGACATAATTATCTTAACTGCGAGTCGACACCTCTCTCATTCTTCTCCCCTTGCCAGGCGCCGACGGAAGGTCGTATTGGCCGTTGGTTCCCCTTGTTCGTAGTAGATAGTCAAATGAGTTACTACAAAGAGCGGAAAACTCTCACAACACGACCCACCACTTGAAGTGCCTAATCTTTCCTAAAGGTATAATTGCTACATCAGTTTCTGGCGGTTGCTACTGCTATTGGTATTGGTAGAAATTGGTCGGCCAATACACAGAGGGTTAATCCTGGATGTGGATGAAGCTGGAATTGTCGCCCGATGATGTCCCATATTGCTCGGCTGGAGACAGATCTGGTGATCGAGCAGGCCGAGGCAACATGTTGATATTTTGTAGAGCATTTTGAGTGTCAACAACGGTATGTAGTAGAGCATTATCGTGCTGGATAACACAGGCCAGAATGCTGTTCGTGACTGGCGTACAGTATTGCAGTCAAGGTTCATAGGGTGACCACAAGAGTGTTCGTGCTCTCATACGAAATCGCACCCCAGACCGCAATATCGCAGTAGGAACATACAGCTTTTCGTGCCCCTACTGCACTGACTCATCCTTACTGGTTCAGGACCTGATAAATGTCTCTTGACTAACATCAACTGCCCTCGTTCAGTCTCAAAGGTAGCTACAGCTCACGAAATTTTCAGTGTGTGTTTAAAACAAACATGATATGCATTCTCATAGTGGTGCTACTGGGTCGTTTCAGCTTTTTCCTTCAGTGTATGTGGAATATAAGTACCTATTTGCTCATGTGATTCGTCTCAGTGACAAATATTCCATTTTCATGACGGAGAGATTCAGCGAAAGATATAGGAAGTTAATACACCAGGAAATGTGTTTGTGGTATTACAAAAACGGACATAGAAAAATGGTGAATGTTCGCTGCGCTGAGAGAAATAATTTTTGAGCGTGTGAAAACATTTAAACATATTACGTGAATGCGGGATCCAGGACACGAGTGTGCGACATCGCTTCGAAACGATACTATAGTCTGAAAAGCTGGAACAGATATGTAACTTATGAAAAATTTTATTTCAGTTGTCGTTTAACCATATCTGTGGTCGTTCCTTTAAAATGTTGTGCTCTTTTGTCTCTATGTTGGTCATAGGGTATGCTAACAACAATGCTGTATAACCGAAACCGTCGAGAACCGTTGCCTAGCAATTACTTCTGTATTCTCTCGAGTACTAGAAGTGCCTATCCGAATTCGCTATTTGAGTTATTGAGTGAAAGAAGCTTCACCTTTGATTCAAGTGTTGTAGAGTGAATTTTGTGTTTCGAGAACAACTATCGAAACATTTTAAAGTTCTTGGGGAGCTTTAGAAGCTTTGAACGAAGCGAAGACACCCAGCTTCAGAACCGAAGAGCATTGTACCTGCCCAGAGGTACAACTATTCGCCTATCTGTCACTTATTTATTCACCTTTAGGAATCATCTGTAGCTAGAATATCTAGAAGCTTTAAATTGTCAGTGCTCTTACTGGAGAAATACTAGCAGGTTGAAGGATGTGGTAGAGTGTGATGTGATTACAGAACCTGATGTTATTAACTGTATATAACCTGAAACACCATTTTGTTTCAATTTTTCATGGTGATTCAAATATTAAGTGCTTGCTTTTACAGACAGATTCCTATAATTCCTATTT
The DNA here is from genome assembly GCF_021461395.2 of Schistocerca americana. Taxonomy (NCBI): domain Eukaryota; kingdom Metazoa; phylum Arthropoda; class Insecta; order Orthoptera; family Acrididae; genus Schistocerca; species Schistocerca americana. The sequence goes on along the minus strand of NC_060123.1, from coordinate 452,723,044 downwards.
GGCGTAGTTCATCCACTTTCATATTGTATTCTCAAACTAATTTCTTAGTTCCTCAATGGCAAATGTGTCAAGTGCATTGTCCTTTTCCACCCGTTTGCTTTGACCCATGACATCCTATGTGACGTCATGACTTTATGTTGAATTGGATGTAAGCGTACTGTTATTAAAAGTTAGCTTGTGGTTGTGTTAATAACCAGTGTAATATGTGATGTCTGTAAGCTATGCTGTTATTCCAAATAGGTTGCAACATATGAGGGATTGATTTGGGTGGAACCTGAGACCACAGATTAAACTGCCGTGGAGAAACTAGACATGATGAAATTTTTATTCTCTTTTCTGACAACTATTTGTCTGTTTCTTTCTGCATATCGCACGATTTCCCAGGATAATGGTAGGCAGGACCTTCAGGGCATAACATAAATTTTTGTGAGTGAAACGATTAGTGTTTACGATTATCATTTGATTCTTATAGTTACTTATCTGTCTTTTTAATGTCGGAAGTTCGTCGAGAGTGAGGTTAGCCCTAACGAAATTGCATTGCTGGTGCTAATGTTATTCATAATTTTTTAATTTACAAATATTTGGCCGTTTTTCGATTGTGACTCTTCGAGAAGCTGTGCCTATGAAATCCACTATTCCTAAGAGGCTCCATTTGTTTTTACCAGGTGAATTATTTGTTTTCGGTTTTTGAGCCTTTATTTCCGTTTGTAGTGTGATTCCAGATTTATGTACTTCTTTTCTTTCGGTTTATTCTAAAGGAATTTGTGTATATAATTTTTCAATTAAGTTGATGTTATGTGGGTGTTGTTTTGTATCTCTGTCCTCGGTTTAGGAATAGAGTTTACACGAAATATGATACCAACTGTCCATGTGTTTGTCTTTTTGTTTCTTTGTTCGCTTTATTCTGGAGAAATTCATGTGCGTTAGAGACATTCGTAGCAGATCTGTTATCGCTATCTGTTAAAGCTGTATAGGTACAGCGTACGCTGCGATTAGCCTTGTTTTCTATGTTTTCGTTTGCATTATTCCGGAAGAATGTGTGTATGTGTGTGTGTTATTTTCCAGTAATGTTGTTTTGTGGAGGTGTCTAGGACCACTATCTTTATTTCATCTGTATGGTCAAGCGAATCTTTCGAATCCAATTTTGTGTTTATTATATATTTTCATTCGGTTTATTCTAGAGAAGTTCTTAAATGTTCTTAGGTTTAGTAACCTTATCAGTATGTCCCCATCCACAACTCTCCCATTCCTGCAATTGTTCCGGTAATTTCATTTCATATGGTGATTCAAATAGTTCCCATGGTTTTTTGTTTGTTAAGAAGTGCGTTATACAATACACAACGGCATATTTTAACAGAAACGAGTGATTTCGGTCTAAGACCTGACCATCATCGTTTCCAAAAACCGTCTTAGCTATTTGTCTGAGTAAATGGAATCGCAGTTATCAGATGTACGTTGTTCCGTCATTGATATTATTTGTACATTCATAACATTATGTCCATTTAACCTTGACAACGTTTTTTCCCAATATTCGACATAATATCAGTGATGGAGCTTTGTACATCTGAAAACTGCTGTTCCAATTAAACAAACGCATAGGAGAGATGGTTTTTGGACCCGATGATTTTCTGATTTTAGACCGAAATCGATCGTCTGTAATAAAATATGCCGTTACAGCTGTGCGCTGCATATGGCAGCTAACATTCATTAAAACTGTACAGCACCACCTACACAAAATATTTTATTTTTGTTTTTTATTGTAATGGTCTATATTGCTGTCGCTGTCTTGAAGAATGTCATGGGGCTCCTATTAAATGTTATCTGTGGTTGCCGTAATATCCCGTGTAAACTATCCACTTTACTCCAAATATGAGTCGTGGGTCAGAGCAGACGGATAGAATTGTAGTATGCTCTATTCCTTTCAGATACTGAAATTCACATCGACAACGATGTTAGCGATCTTTCTCGCCTGTCGATTACACATACATAGTTTCTGTAGTCATAACAGCGTTATTCTGCTGGAATTTTCTTCCGTCTGTGAAAACGAACACGTTTTGGAAACTGATGCCAACTGTTTAGTGTCATAGTGAGTTGACCTTAAACCGTAACAAAGGAGTATAACTCTCTTATCGGTTAAAGAAACTGAATTCAGAACTTGGAGTATTTTTAATTGGTAAATTCTTTCTGTGAATTTGTTAGTTATTCGGGCGTTTTCGTCCTTATACACTGCTGTATATCTTTCAGTAGCAAGGCATGTTTATTTCGTCTGGCATATATTTAAGTTACTAAAATTTTTAATGCAGTGCTTGTTTACCTGTTGATATCGACGTTCCCATAAAATAACGTGCTCTGTATTTGCTGGGATTGCCATTAGTGGGGTTGCTACTTAATGTTGGTCACAGGGTATGCCAACAACCATGCTATGTCACCTAAACCGTCAAGGACCGCTGCCTAGCAATTACTTCCGTATTCTCTCGAGTACTAGAAGTGCCTATACGAATTCGTTCTGTGAGTTATTCAGTAAAAGAAGATTCAGCTTTGATTCAAGTGTTGTAGCGTTGAAGTTTGTGTTTCAAGAATAACTAAGGAAACTTTTTAAAGTTCTTGCGGAGCTTTAGAAGCTTTGAAGCAAGCTAAGGCCCAGCTTCAGAGGCGAGGTGCACTGTAACCCCAAGAGGTATGAGCCATTCACTTAAATGTAACCTATTTATTTACCATACAAAGTCATCTGCAGTTAGAATATCGTACAAGCATTTAAGTGACTGTGAATTTAGTGAAGAAGTACTGGCAAGTTGAAGTTTTACGACGGACCATGTTATAATTTTGGAACACGTAATTAGTACAGTGTAGCATGTGAAAGATCACTTTGACTTAATTTTTCATACAGGTTCATAAGTTAGGTGCTTGATTGAAGAGACGAACCACTTTACTGAGTTTCTGACGAAGTTCACTTACGTTAGTCATACCTTCACAGACTAATCACTTAGTTTCACAATGATAAGTGTCACCAACCTCCTTCCTTCTCAATTGTAGATACTTGTTGGCTGTGTTCATTGCACAGTCTTGCCGCTGGAACTTTCCTCCGTTTGTGAAGAAGAAGACGCTTTGGAAACTGATGGCAGCTGTGTAGAGTAATATTTAGTCGAGCTGCTCTGTAACAAAAGAGTTTTCGTCTCCTGTTGCTTCAGGAGATTGAATTAATATCTTGGAATGTAGTTAGCTGTTAAATCGATTCGCAGTTGATTAGCTATTCAGGTTTTTTCATTAGATACTGCTGGATTCCTGCCAATCGCTAAATATCATTATTTTGTGGTACATACACTGATATATTTAAAACTTTTCAGCATTGTCCGTTTACCCATTCCTATCGACGTTGCTAAACAGCTACTGGCGTTGCTGTTTAATGTTGTTCACAGGATACGCTAACACCGATGCTACGTTACCTAAATCGTAGAGGACCGTTGCCTATCAATTACTTGCGTATTCACCCGAGCACTTGAAATTACGATACGAATTCGTCGTGTGAGTTACTGAATTAAAGAGGTTCCAGTTTTTAATCATATATTGTACCGTTACACTTTGTGTTTCAAGTTCAAATAACAAAATATTTTAAAGTTCTTGAGAACTTCTAGAAGCTTTGAACGAAGCGAACGCCCAGCTTCAGAAGCGAGGTGCAATGTATCCGGGAGAGGTATGAACTACTGACTTAAGTGGCTTCTGTTTACTTACCCTAAAGAATGCAGTTTCAATATCGTATAAGCTTATAAATGACTGGATGTGTAGCGGCGAAGTACTGGAATACTGGAACGTTACGACATAGTGTGATGTGATTTCGCGGTATTTAAAACGAAAAAAAAAAAAAAAAAAACAGTTCCATTCACATTCCAGTACATTGTTTCAATACGTCATGCAGTTACAAACGTTACGAGAGAGCATGACTTATAGGAACAGATCTCTTTTGCTAAGGTTTTCACTATTTTAGTTGCTGGAATCGTCTATTCTTTAACTTATTATTTAGTTTCGCAACGAGAGCGGCGTTACCTATCTCTGTCACCAAATCTGGTATATTCTACATTCTGTTAAGAAGGAGGCAATACGTAAACAAGTTCCAGCTGCGTGCTGTCATAATGAGTTCACAAGGCATCATATTAAAAGTATTTTCTCTTTCTGTAATGTCTGTCCAAATGCGAAGTTTAAATAACTATACTTGGTGTTTATCTGAATTAGTGTAGCTGTAGTGTTGGTAGAAGAGCCAACACTGTGTTTCTAGAGGAGGTCGAAATGCACGCGTTTAAATACACGCTGACTGGCGTGAGGTCTGGAACAGGACAATATCTTGAGAATTGCAAATAAAGTACGTAGATGATGTAACACTTAACTTTAATCCACAATTGTAGAACATCTCTCTTGATGATACATGCTTCACATAATAAATATCAATTGAATACGGCGCCTTGCTAGGTCGTAGCAAATGACGTAGCTGAAGGCTATGCTAACTATCGTCTCGGCAAATGAGAGCGTAGTTGTCAGTGAACCTTTCCTTGCAAAGTCGGCTGTACAACTGGGGCGAGTGCTAGTACGTCTCTCTAGATCTGCCGTGTGGTGGCGCTCGGTCTGCTATCACTGACAGTGGCAACACACGGGTTCGGCGTATACTAATGGACCGAGGCCGATTTAGAGGCTACCACCTAGCAAGTGTGGTGTCTGGCGGTGACACCACAGTAGCGATGCACTGTCTTTTTAATAGTACTGTCTTTCTGTCTAATAGTGATAGCTTTGAATAACTGCTATCGAAACAAAATTATTCATTGCTGAATAAATGTACCACGTAATGAACACACCTTTGGGTGTCATCGAAGAACTGGTGATATTTTAATTCATCTATTAGGAATTAGTAAAATGGAATTAAAATTATGAATTACTCACCAGTCATAAATGGATAATATTTTTCAAGTAAATCAGTGATATTTAATCGATCTGGATGTTACTGATCCTTTGTAACACTGACAGCTCTTATTATTCCTTATTATTATTCCTTGCGATACACTTGTGAGACACCACAATAAGATTTGCTCGTGGACACGGTATGGTCGTATCTAACGTGCTGCCCGTTGTCGTTGCAGCAATGTTCCGACGCATCAAGACGTTTTTCTCCCGGTGTGTGGGAGGGGAGAAAGACGAAGGTCTGCGACTGGACAAGAACTTGGTCGCTGCTCGAGGTAGCTTTGAGGTGAGCCACGTCACGTTGCATTACTGATATCATAATAAGCAAAGCACCAAAGTTTCAGAGCTACTTCATTGTCGATAGGGTGGTCAACAGGTATTACAGACTGTCACGATTTACTGTAAATGAATCTGCGTTTCGCTATAAACATCCCATGTGACAATTCATTATGAATAACACATCTAAGACAAGAACCTATACTAGACTGTTGATTATGACGATTGTGTGTTGATTTCCGTGAAAGAAAGCAGTACGTTTATGGGAAGAGGGAGGTTCATACGCTAAAACAGTAAAAATTCAAAAAAGAATTAAAATGTAATATACATCTAAAAGCATTAATTACACACGCACGCGCGGCGCACTCGCAAGCACGCGCGACTACACACACGCACACAAACACACACACACACACACACACACACATAATTACAAGTATTATATTTAATACCATTTTGATAAATGGTAATGAAAGTGATTGCGTTACACTAGTTTAGTAGAATGATGTAAAGTGCCAACCAAGAAACTTATTGCGTCTGAACGAGCCTCTGACGGCCCAACCATGTCACACTCAACAGATAGGCTTCACTGGCCGCAGATATGGAGGGATCATTGTCAGTTTTCGTGACCGTATCTAAAATACAGTCACAGATGAACCTCACTGGCGTATGGATGGATTTCTTCATCACTGGAGGGAAATGGAATTTGCTGGTCACTCAGCAACACACTAAAGCCTACAACCTCGTCTCCAGAGATACACAAAATGTTTAAAATTTACCATGTCTCGACTTCAAGTAAAATAAATGGCTGGTCTCCTCTTAAATTCACTTCTGCCTTCTGGTCAAAAGATAATGTGCACACAAAATATGGCGTATAAGAATATTTATGCCACAGCCATTGTAGATTTAACTGTCTTCTCATCAGACTATGAAGACATCAGTTAGAAATGTAGCCTATTCGGATAGGAGTCAGGGTAACTTCAGCGTGTGAAAGTGATACATATAAGATCGGACTTGGTCTGATAATTGGCCAGTCACACGTATTCCAACAGTCGTATGTCTTTCTCACCTGTGGGATAATGGCACGTTGTTTCGATGGGTTGGTTGCTCACAGAACTCCTTCCTTGCACGATATGCTTGTACTTTTCCCCACATCCCACAGGGTCCTGATTGTCTCCTCCATGTTACTGGCATATTATATGCCTGCTTCTGGCACTGGATAAGACGAAGTTGACAGTCTAGCCGAAATCCGATTAAATGGTTGCAACAACCCTACTGACGCCCATTAAAATTAATACTGACCAACCGGGAAGTTGTGTCTGAAATTAGTTAAGAATGCCTGGACTATGATGCTGATACGGAGGTGCTTGGGAATGGAAAATACCCTAAAAAATTGTATAGAATTATGCTGAAATTTCTTGTAAGAACAGAGCTTAACACAATGTGCGTCCAAGACAAGTGACTGGCTGAAGACAACATTGCAAACCATCTGGTTGCTCTACGAGTTACCTGCTAACTGGGATTAGTACCTGATGACCAGAGGAAATGTATTCCTGAATTTCAGACTTCGAAGCCTAATGTTGTTTTCGGAGGAGTCAGAGAATAGAGAAACTGGAACTGTCAGTTAAAACTGTCACAGTCTCACAGTCCCACTTACATTCCTTTCCAGAGAAAGAACACAGAGGAGCAGAGAATAAAAAAGAAGGTCATGGCGACGCTGTACCTCGAATAATGACTCTGTACCTCTCCAGCTTAACACTTCGCCCATAGCATAATGGTAGCTATTACAGCCAAACAATGTATACTCACTGTCGCTATCTAAAGGCCCATACATTCTTAATAAGTGTTACACTTCGTAACACCTGTACATATTAAGAAGTAGCGCTATATCTGAATTACAAATTTGCTCTTTATGATAAAACTAATAAGTTCTTTTCCAACAGGAGCGTCAGTTTACACTTGACATGTTTTTTCTCGAGCTGCTGCAGAAACGGCTGCAGGAAGATGAAATCCGTGCTGCTCCGGTGAGTGTAAGTTAGATCTGTATATGGAATAATAGCGTTTGGTTTCAAAGTGCATTTTTCGTTTCCTGTTCACATGATCACTCACTGACGAACGTGATATCAGTTAATGCTCAGCTTCCGGGTATTTTGCCGAGTTGTTGTTTAGATTTTGTGCACAATTATTCGATGATCGTCCCAGGCGTCTTCCTCGGGTGCTGCGAGTCTTGTTGTTACGTGCACTCACTGCCTGCACTCCAACCAGTCCGGAAACGCCACACAACATGAAAAGACGGCTCCATCAGTCGTTGAAATATTGTGCACAAAATAGAGATAAAATACAGCAAAATTCCCAGAAGTATAGCATCAATCAATCGCGCCTAGAAAACCTTAGATATCACAGGATATTAGTTATGTGTTAAAGTTACTATTTGCTGAGATGTGGGGAAGAGTGACGCGAAGTGAATCACTGTATGCATCAACGTAAGGATGCGCTTGTGCCCTTCTCTGCCAGGGCTTCATCCTCCCTCCATTTTAACTTTTCCCTGCTGTTCCTTTGCTGTTTGTTCGTCTTCATGTTCGTCTCTTCTCTATCTGTGTTTCTCTAGCCTTGTGGTTTTAGGTTGGACATTTTAGTGTGTTTCAGAGTGGCTGGCTCGTCCATTTCTATTCTTATGATCAGCCAGCCCACGTCATCTGCTGTATTTTTTAACACTTTCCACGACATTTGTTTCATTTAGTGCACGTTATGACCTATTAGCCTGCTTCTTCCATTTTCTCTTTAAGCTATGTTCCCAGTTACTTTATGAAACGTCCCCTTAGAAAAATTATTGAATTACTGTGTTGATAAATCTCTTACATTATTTGATTTTCAAACAGCTGAGTAGAACTGAACGTACTCAGACAATTCACTCTTTACCGATTCTGATCAACACTAAACTGACACACAATATTTTTAGCGCAACGAAATCTGACTTCCAAAAATCCCTACAAAAGAATGGCCCTTACTAACATTAACATTTACCTTTCACAAATCACTTACCTCACAAAATCTACGTTACTCGAACTACTGCAATACAGCGAGCGCCACTACTGCCAACTAAATAAAAGATTCAAACTACTGAAGGTACTAACTACTGATAGGCATAGTTAGCAAATGAAAGATTTTGATAGAGAACAAACAATGTATTTACCTTAATAATGTTCAAAAATCATAACATATATAGCAGTTCATGACATCCGTTCTTACAAATGTACTGTTTCTGATGGACACACGCCCAGATCATCCGCTCTCAAAAATCCTCCATCTCACTTCCCCACATCCACCACTGCTGGCGGCTCACCTCCAACTGCGCAACGCTACGCGCTGTTAACAGCCAACTGCCCAACACTACAATAACGAATATTACAACAATGCCACCCAGCCACAGACTGCACACAGCACAGCCAGTGATTTCCATACAGAGCGCTACGTGGTGTTACCAATATAAAAACCTAAACAGCATACTTACAACTTTCACGACTTTTTTACTTTCTCAGATTCCTTTCCGGAATGGTTTTACCCCGAGACCCTTTTTGAGTAAGGAAACGGGGACTGATGACCATGTAGTTTAGTCTCTTTACTGTCCAAACCAACCAAAAAACCAATAACTGAAGGTTGCGTAATTCGCGATAAATATAACACTTTGTTACACTCGGACATATTAGCAAATAGCATGAACTCCGTATTATTATCCACGTCGGACATCACAAAGCTAAAAATTTCTTTTCCAACAGGACCGTCAATTTACACTTGACGAGTTCTTCAAGGAGCTACTGCAGAAACGGCTGCAGGAAGAAGAAGAAATCCGTGTTGCACTGGTGAGTGTAAATTAGTTCAGTATAGGGAACACTGGCATTAGGTTTCCACGTGTACTATTCGTTTCATGTCCAGATCAATACTCTCTTACGAACGTGGTAGTAGTTGCTGCCCTGCTTTGGGTGTTTTGCCGAGTTGTTTGGATTTGTGCAAAATGCTTCGATAACCCTCACTGGAGTGCAGCGAGCTTTGCCGTTATGTGTACTCGATCCCTGGACTCCATAGTCTGGGATGTAATACGACGTGAAGGACACGGCTCGGTCGGTCGTTGAAATATTCTGCATACAACAGGAACATCAACTCGGCATAGCTCCCAGAAGTACTTCAATAACTAATCGCGCAAACAAAAAACTTGAACATCATGGGACATTAGTATTTGTTTAGTATTATCAGTTGGTCAGACATGGACTGAGTAGTGATGTTAGTTGAATATTAAAATCGATCACTGTATAAATATTATCAATAAATGTAGTTAGCGAAATTATTGATAAATATAGCTTTTCGTAAAAAGCGGCCATGTTAGAAACTAGCACATGTTCTGTATTGCTCCACATGTTAGATATCAGAAAACTAATAAGTTCTTTTCCAACAGGAGTGTCAGTTTACGCTTGACGCTTTTTTTGAGGAGCTCCTGCAAAGACGTCTGAAGTGAGAAGAGGAAAGCCACACTGCTACGGTGAGTGAAACTTCGATTTGTAGATTTTAGTTTCTAAGTGTATTTCTGGTTTCATGGCCACATCGTAATTCCCTTCAGAACGATAACCTGCGTTTGCCTTATTTTTCCGACTCTACAATTGTACGTTTTTAATTTCACAAAAACTCTGTCAGCATAGGTACATAGGCAAGCCTACAAAATGCAAAATTCTATGGTCGAACCGTAAATTTTGTTGTACTGAGCTGTGGGTGGTTATCACGATGCTCGGAATATTGTTCTTCTATAACAGTTTTGAATTGTGAGCGGATACGCAGCCTTTTTCGACAGTGTATTATTTCAACCTACTACTGCTAGGTTCTATGTAATCTTAAGAATGAATGGTACAGTATGCTTGCCTACACTTTCACAGTGTGGTGGGAGTTTTAGAAAACCTTCTTATCTCCTCCCGTCCATAAAAGAGTTATCAAGTTTTCAGTATAGTTTCATAATGATCATCGTACTGTGGTCTTTTGGTTCTGTTGTATTATACTGCATCAAGGTTTACTTTTCTGTGATAGAATTATCCATGACACCCTCGGAATTTCAAGTCAACATTTTGGGGAACTTGTTTTAAGAAACTCTGCGTTCCTGGCATAAGTGAATATACCAACAGTCTCAGTTGCCTTGCTTGCTTTATGCGTAGAATGTAGTTCAGTATAATGATCAGTATAAAGGTAGAAGTATTCTCATATTTGTGAGAGCCACCTGCCATCATGATACAATGATTAGAAGGAACTGTACTCATGGAACAGGATAGAGGCAAACAGCCATTGCTGGTAGTTCTCACTTTTAAATTCTTATTTATAATACTTAGCAGTCTTGAACTCATAAGTAGGGGAGACAGAAACATCCCTTCACTATACCCGTATTAGGGACACAAAACAGTTTATAAAATATATTGTCATTGCACTCTTTTACTAAACTTGTGCCAATAGTTTAAACTACTAACTCCATTTCCTGCCTATTTTACAATCTCAACAATATCGATACAGAAATCGACCCTACATTAGCCTGTTGTCCTACAATAATTTTGCAGTTTTCCTTACATATATCAATCCACCATAATGTGATCACATTTTTAATTTTAAAACATAAATTTGTCAACAGGTCACTCCAGTTGCCTCCCAGACAACCCACGGAGGCTCAACACTCCACACCATGCAGCTCTTCATAGCGACCAAACCTTATGCTGGCTGCTGGGTGCGCCGTCGTCAACTCGGCGAGTGGAGAAGGCCGTCTGGCTGCTAAACTATTCGACCACGATATCGTGGCCAATACCGCCTGAAGTCAAAGTTGACGATTGAATAAAACTTTGGCTTAATCGGATAATATAGTCTCGTTATTTATTTTAGTTCTATTGAAATGGCAATATCGTAACACACGGGCCTCGAATTTGGATTGACTGTGGTACAAGTCAATAATTCGACTATCAACATCTATGGGTTCGGTGGTTTCTTTAAGTAGATTAAAGAAACCACAAGGATGGTTCACTCGTAATTCGACTCGTACGATTTTCTCCACAATACAAGCTCTTCTTCGATGGACGTTAGGTCCGAATAATTCCTACACCTTTTCTTTATTGAGTAAGAGATTGATTGAGCAATATCTTTTTAAAAATCTATTGTAATATTGGTGCACCAGTCCAAGCATTTAGTACCCACAGAACTTGCTTTTCAAATTTTGCTAAGTAAGTCCATCAGCAGATTAATTCAAACTAATAACACTTAAAAATGTAATGTGAGTAAAAGCTCTCTGCATCTAAGGATAATTAGTTAGTGCCTGTCATCCCGACGGTTACTTATTAACTCAGTGCGACACATGTAATATAACCGTGAACTACGCAGAAACTACACCATAATCAACATTTTACATCGTCAGTATACATTGTTATCGGCACTCGGTTGGTTTATTTTCATTAATGTCCCCATACTCGTACCTGCAAAACTATTTGGGTGCGAAATAGAAGGTGCGTTGACACACTTAAACAACTCGTCATAAAAGTAGCATTTGCAACTAGGAAACATAAGTTAAAGCACTCGTAGCGTAATCTAACTGATGCTGCATCTCATTGTATTCCATCGTGCGAACAATAATTGGTTAGCATAGTGATGCGACTACGAACAACTATACGAAGCATTAGTGCTACGAACGCATGGCTCAGGCATAAGACCTATACACAATTCACAGAGCATGCATGACCATTACCGTTTACAGCGCGGGAATCGCTTCTTATTACGTACCCTTTCCCCTGTGGTTTCTAATACTTTACCTTTCACTTTGAGCAACGTAATAGTGTCAGAGAAGAAAAGTCTGTAGCAGGAGACTCATTTTTACTTCTTCTTTCTATTTTCCCGAAAGTAATGAGTTGGAGCGCGTCTCACAGAGAACTGCAAATATCAAATGTGGTGGGGAAATGAATATGCAATCGATCTCCACAAGCTCAGTTAATAAGTGGATCAATGTTAATCACAAGGGAGCTCCACGTTCGATGTATTAACATTGACCTATCTACCTTTCCCGAAATTCTACTTAAAAACATTGATCGAAATACTTCATTCCATGATCCACAAAAAAAATAAAAGAAACAAAACTATTGGTCCACTTACTGAGTGTGCTCACACTGATCGATTGCGTAGCTATAGGAAGCACAGAAATATTTCACTACATTTTCTTGTATATCATGAGATGTGACGCTGTTCTCGGTTTGCAGATATTAGCACAGTTTAAATAGCTACGACTCAAATAACGAGGAATTAGATCTATAATCCACTTTTACGGCAATGTTTCGCCCTTTCTTCCGAAAGCATTACTTCGAAACACGTTGTCTGCCTGCTGGTCTCTCATTGGCTGTGTAACATGAACAGCTGACACGCCTTATTTTGCTCCGATAGTACATCACGATGAGCGTTGGCAACAATCCTGCACGAAACATGTAAGTGCGGCACTGGCCCTATTCTAAACTTTACCTGAAATATCAGTCGACGTATGTAACTCAACTAAAAAACTAGTCATCAGTACAAAGAGCAGAAAGTAATACCAATGCAGAGAGCCAAAAATTGATGCCAACACATACGGCCAAAAGTCGCTGAAACTGACGAAACGCGGTAACAATAACATTTGAGATTACCGCACGTTCCGATTCTACACGTCTACTTTGACGTATGACGTTATATCGCGGATACAAAGCGTACTTTATTTATTATGACAACCACAGATTTAATAGCAGGCCTCTGGCATACTTCAAGACTACTACCACAAGATAGACCATTATGGTCGCAAACGAACATAAGAAAGATGCGAAATATTTCAGTCACTTAATGAAAAAAAACTAATAGGACAACCACGGCAATTCGGGAGTTCTGGGCGGGGCAAACTAAAAATACTACAGTAAGACTAACATCACTCTTAGAGAGCCACATAACCGAAAAATAACTCTCACGAATTCCTCCAGAAGAATAAACCCAACCAAAAAGTATGAGAAACACAACTGGAATAGGATGTATTTCTACACCTATGTAGCTCAAACGAAGACAGTGATACCACCCCCCTCACCCCGCCCTCCCCCGACCCGCGCCAAAGAAGGAAATCCATTGTGATCGGTATTGTAAATTTCACCTGACATACATAGCTGAAACGAAAACAGTGATGTAGACAATCCCCCACCCAAAAGCTAATAAAAATAACGAAATTCACTATATCTATACAGCGCCAGTGAAGACATCCATTCCATAACTCCCCTCCCCTGCCGTACCCCACTCCCCTCAAATAAAACTAACCAAACACTAATCTAAGAACCTCATTTAAAAGAAATATCATCTGCCTAAACAAACTACGATCTCACACCAAACAAAAAAAATCATAAAAACGTTCTTACCTATCATAGTCCAGTACTGCTCCGTATTCACTTGGTGTTAGTATGTTTGCTTCGGAAAGTCCTGTGTCGTATTCTGATACTCCTGACACGTTCTAACCAATATTTATGTAATGACAAATGTTACGTTATGGCTTACACCATTTTAACCCTTATCTGAGAAGAAACCAATTTAAAATAAAAGCAGCTGATGGTCAAACATTTTATACATTACTTGACGCCCGTTGATGGTCACCTTCTAAAAACGTTTAATGATAGCAGCTCCAAAACACACACACACACACACACACACACACACACACAAAAACACAAACACAAACCATACTGCAAGCACCAAATTATTTAAACACAACTCCAAGGCAAAACTCCACACAAACACACAACTTTCACTCTACAATACCAACCTGTAAACTAAAACCAACAGTCAGAAAACCGAAACAGTTAGATAACCAGTAACTACCAAAGACTCGTTCTCATTGAACTGCACCTTTACTATAAACCGAATCACAAACCTAAACCTCCACCACAAAGATTCAGCAACCTCCTACAACGTATCTCTTACAAAAATAATCCATTTCGAATGTGCCGCGTCTGCAGGACGTCACATTCGGAAAAAAATCTTTAATAATCAAGATTATAAACATGATCACTGCTTGTTTCTCTCGTAACAATCTAAGCTGTGGTCCTAGGTTCGTACCTAACATCTCCATCGACAAAAGTGCCATATTCAATAAACAACTATATATTTGTGAGAAGCATGGTAAAAAAACATCACAAACCGTTTCTCTCGCAACAATTTAAGCCCTGCCCTTCGTTTCCTGCCTAGCCTTACCCTTGGAACTCGTGCCACATACGGAAAGAAACAGCCAGACATTTGGGGATCGGCGCATGGTCTGATTCCACCAGTCGGCATTGATCCATGACTTCTTCTTTGGAATAAACAGCATATATAGTTTACACCAGTCACTAAGGCTAAACCACTCACATCCTTCGCATCCTAAGCTCAAAACGTCACACAGAACGTCACTGGTCAAAGCAATGTACAATACGCGGTATCTAAAACAAGACTTCACCAACACAGCGCAATTTAAAACAGCAAAATCAATATGGACTTGTAAATAGCGAATTACTTTATTATATCGCTCTTTACCGTCTTATCAGCTGTCCAACACAGGTAACCCTGGTACACCCTTATAGATCACTTTCAGTTATTAATATCACATGCTTTACACTTACGTTAAAATAGCCAGTTATTATTTAGAATTAAATTTCTGCAGAGTTGAGCATTTCGTGATCATCGAAGTATCACCTTTTCTTATTTGAGTGGTATTACGACTAATATTCATTAAATAAATTGAGAAGAATACACTCCGACAGGAAGATGCATTTACAAGTACACAGATGTTGTTAATCATTGTTTACTCTTGTTACTAATATAATATTAATAAGATCAAAGATAATGTTTAAGCTCTGGCTGATTGGCAGTGTAAGCAGAGTCACAGTCGAACATATACAGTCGCGACACTGCACCTCTTTTCTGTTGTCCACCGCGATTGCAGCGCGCCAAGCGGCCAGGAAGTTAAACTGTAGAGTTCGCCGAGATTCTGTAAAAGCATAATTTAATCTTAACTGTTTATATTGGTCTGTAGAATGGTTTTCACAAACAGGAGCGTCTGGATCGCAATAAATTGTAGCAACAAGAAGAAGAGAGCAGTATATTGGCCATTTTTTAGGTTTCTTATCAAACCTAGTAGGTGTGAATCGCTATGTCACAAAACAGTTTATTTACGACTTTCTTCTAACCTAAAGATATTTACTTTAGAATCCCGTGTTCCTTAACAACCGAAAAAGTCCTAGTAAACAGCAGCAGACCTGACCTTTTGCAGAAAGGCGTCGTATATTTGCTCAAAGACGTTAAATTTCTTTGCTACAATTCCAGTCAGATCAGTGAATATGGAACGAAGGAACCAGTATGGAATGAATTACCTACATCATTTTATGTAGCAGACAAGCGAACACAACTCTAGCTGTAGAAAAAAACCCTCACAGATGTGATAATAAAAGAAAAAATAGCAATAAAACTATTTCCCAACACAGAAGAAACCAGTTCCACAATTGTTGCTGCATCTGAGCCACAAATGGCAAGAATCATCAACACATCCGCTTTTGCAACTAAAGTAATTACATTTACAAAGATATTTATGTGTTAAAAAGTCGTTGAAGTGTAAGACTGTGCAAAACATTAGGTTCCGTAATACGTTGCTACGTGTCAAGGAAAATGTATGGCATATTACGAAAAGACAAAGAAAATATTATTCTCTTGCATGATAAGTGTGTTTGTATGGTCTTGTTTTCAGTGGAGTAAGCTAGAATTATACACATATTCGAAAGAATTCTTTATAATCATGTAGTAGCTTATGTCACTGAATCAAAGAGATTCGGTCGTTTTTACATGTATCTCATGACCATTTATGTCTTGTAATAATTTAATAATTATTTAGATAATTAACCAGAAAAATGATTCAAAACGAACTATAATTTTACCGCTGCTTTGTCGCCTCTTGGGGTGCTAGAGTTGCACAAACTTTCAGATGGTAACAATTTTCTCAGCAGTGTGTGTCGTGAGTGTATATGTTGAACTGTGGCGGAGTGAAGCGTAAACTCATTATTTTCTGTTAACTAAACTTGTGCATTCAATAACACGCCCATACCATACGGATCTGCAAAAACTCTCTATGAATCCAATTCAAATTACAAGCATGGCATAACCTGACACTATGTCATTCGACACGCCAGTCCATCACAGCTCATACCCGACGGGCGATATCGAAGTCTCAGGCTGAGCCATTTACTGTGCTGTCGTCTTGCCTGCATCCTATCTTTTCTACGGCAAATCACTGCACTAGTGAAGCTAAAGCGAAAATTCTGTAGCTCAGCATAGCGATGACATTGATGACTGCTGCTTGTCGACGGAAGGTTTTGTCCTGAAACAACCCCTATTCTTTGCAGTTCTCACACTTTTTCCTTTAAGACAGCTGTAGACAGATATCTCCTTTGATTTTGATTGTTTGAAGGTAAAGGGAAGCATGTGATGAGAACGAAGTGTCCGGGTGAATTTCATAGGGCAGGCCGTACAATTTTGCCATTACCGTAATCATCGCTTCAATCTACATGTTGCCGAAAGGCTCTGTATGAATAATTTTGTTTCTGTTTCAACGTACAACGCTTAACTCCGAATTTTTGAGCCTTTTTTCGATCGTGTTGCTGTTTCTCCATCCATTTTTAGTGGTTGTGTTAGGTTGTTTTTTGGGGAAGGAGACCAGACAGCGGGGTCATCGGTCTCGTCGGAGTAGGGAAGGACGGGGAAGGAAATCGGCCGTACCCTTTCAAAGGAACCATCACGGCATTTTCCTAGAGCGATTTAGGGAAAACACGGAAAACCTAAATCAGGATGACCGGACGCGGGATTGAACAGTCGTCCTCCCGAATGCGAGTCCAGTGTGCTAGCCACTGCGCCACCTCGCTTGGTGATCATTTCTAGTGTTACCAACTTACTAACAAGTAAAGAATTCGAGAATCAGTAAACCAATTTAACTTTTCTAGTTTTATATAATCGCTCTGTTTCAATATAAGCTTCACCATTGGGAACCACTCAGAGCGGTGAGAACTTACATATCGGAAGAAACCAAGGGATATCTTTACTGCATGCAAATTTTTAATACTTCTAGAACAGAAATCACACACGGGAACACATTCAGTCGACAAGTTACGTACAGACGATAGTTACTCTTCTAACAGCAACCTATTGCGGGTCGCTGGAGAAATGAAAGGTACTATTCGACTGAAAAAAGGGCAGGTCAATGTGGTTTTCAAGAAAACACACATAACTGTAGGCCTATATCACTGATGTTATTTCGTCGTAGAATTGTGAGGCACGTTTTACGGTCACGCATTACGTCCATCTTGTGCATTGGACCCCCTTCTATAGAAATCAATATGGATTCCGCAAACAAACATAGATCTAGCGACATTCATCTCGCTAGATAGTCCGTGAGTTCCAGAGCGCCGACGAACACGGTGCCCAGGTGAACGCCATGTTCCTCGCCTTCGGTACAGCCCAGCACTGTACTTATAGTGAAGAAAGTAGAGCTTGTCGAGTAGCGGCGCGCTAGCAGATGTAGCTCCAGACGTATAACTTGAGGTCGAAGGGAGCTCTACAGGGGCGTTACTGTTTACAGTACACAATGTGTAACGGGTGTGTAAGTCCAGATATTTCTATTGGTTACTGTGGAAGGTGTACTGAAAGGCATTACATCAGTACATACATCATTTATAGATTAGTAATTATAGTTTATAATAGTAAAAGCCAAGATCACTCGATGTGAAATAGTTTATTTCATAACCAGACTCGACAATAAGTAGCTATCGTCCTGAGATTCTCAGATCTCCCAGAAATATAATTATACATGATTCTGTCGACGTTCTGAGAACACGCTCAATTACACTAACAGTTCCGCATTTGTTTGTAAAATACATAAAGCAAACCGGTATATAGCTTCATTATTATATTTGGAGAAATTTCACAGTATATCGATGAGATGATTTGTAATTATGTTTCTGGGAGATCTGAGGATCTGAGGATGACGGACGGGTACTGTCAAAAACTGGTCTTGAAATAAACTATTTCGAATCAAGCGATATTAGCTTCCAGTATTATAAATTACAATATCAGATCGCCCCAAAAACATGTGTGAATTATATAATAACTGTAGAAGGGACTTTTACTAAGTATTGCAACAGTTTCTTTCTGTAAATAGTTTTCTATTGTTGATCTCAATACACCATATTATTCTTCCCTCTTTTGGCTACAAAAATCGTAGTGTTCAACATAATTTCATTCAGTATAGTGGCCTCATGTCACCTCATTGGAAGGGCTTATATACACGCATCGTACCACAAAAAATGTCTTCCTGCATCACTAACCCCCCCCCCCCCCCCCCCCCTTATCCACTTACTGCTTCACGCAGAGTGCCAGAGTGCATCCTACATTTGGCCAAACAGATGGAATTTGGAAGCTACAAGATCTGCGCCGGAGGGCGGATGAGAAGAAACAATAAAGTGTTGTGAATTCCTCTTGGTTGCGCGTCTTTGTATTGTTACGGAGAAGGAGAATATCGTTTGCATTTTTGTGGCGATGAACATCCTGATGTTGTTTCTTCAGTTTCCTGATGGTAGCACTATACAGTTCAGAGTTAAACGTTGCTAAATGAGGGAGGACATCAAACAGAACAACCGCTTCAGATTGGCAGAAGACCGTCGCCATCACTTTACCCACTGCGGGTGCTGTTTTGAACTTTTTCTTTTGTTCACTGGCAGGTCTCCATAGACATCTGTAAGCAATGCCCTGACATTTCAATAAAAGAAACCCACTGACAGTTTACTGCTAGAATTGCACATACGTTATGCCCACTGTTTTGATGGGTGCTTATACCTCTGCGACCTATAGGAAATACACGAAACTAAAGGTGCGGGAGTGGTAACATACCACAATGTTCCACAATAAATTCTGCATTTTTTCAAACGAAACCGGCTGTAAAAAATTTGTTGCATTGCTTACTCAATGCCCCTCGTACATGTTACAAGTTGTATGTTTTGAGGCTGGTTAGTTCTGCCAATTATAGGTGGCAAGAGCGAGCCATTAACGTCTATTTCCCCCTGGGCAGCAGGTCAGGTGTTGAAGTGTGGACGCATGAAGGCGAAAAGAGTTATCTATATGGCTGACGATGTCCGTTTGGTAGTTACTGCAAGCAGAAAACATTAGGTTGTAATGTTTGTTGCGTGTTTGTGGAAAGACTGTGTGATGCAGAGAAAAAAAAACAACTCACAAGTTGATGTGTGAACATATTAAGGCATCACATATAAAATTATGTCGACTTATACTTGTTACACACTGTATATAAATGGTGTAGTCGATAATGACGAAAGTTCTACGAGGCTGTTTCAGACGATGCTGGTTGTCTACGGAAAGGTTTAAACACCAAGAAACTTTAATTAATGCAGGAAGACCTGCAAAGGATTCAAGATTGGTGTAACCGACTGTGATCACACATAAATATAAAGCGTAATTCCAGAAGGTATCGATTACTTTTCTATTGCACCCCTGGCGATAAATCAGTGGCTACAGGAAGAAATGGAAAATACCTGAGAATAGCGAGCAGATGACAAGCTGAGGTCCTTTGGAGCAACCTGAAGAGGACCTCAACTCATCAGTGAAAGAAGTGGCTTTCAAAACGTTATAATGATCATTTCCTGTGTGTCGCTCATCAATAATCGAAGTGGCTCTAAGTACTATCTGATTTAACATCTGAAGTCATGAGTTCCCTAGACTTTGAACTACTGAAACCTGACTAACCTAAGGACATCACAGACATCCACGCCCGAGGCAGGATTCGAAACTGTGACCGTAGCTGAAGCGTGGTTCCAGACTGAAGCGGCTAGAACCGCTCGACCACAGCGATCGGCCAACAATATTCGATCACTACCAGTTGCTAAAAAAGAGAAAGAAGATGCAGTGAAGAGCAACGCGTTTTGTTGGCGAGCGCGAGATGTAACTGAAATACTTAGCAAACTGAAGTGACAGACGTTATAAAAGAGTCGTTGTGTGTCACAGAGAGGTTTTCTGTTGAAATTCTGAGAGCGTACATTCGAAGAATAGTCGTGCTCCACATATTATTTTCAGATAGAAGTGTTACAGAATAGGAACAATTTAGAGTAATTAGGTTTGCCGAAAGGCATTCTTCCCATGCACTATTCGGGAATGGAATAAAGAAAGAGAAAAGCGATAGATGTACCACAAGTCCGCCACACACGATAAAGTGGCTTATAGAGTTTAGATAGAGCGGAAGATGGTTCGTTCAAGTTTCTTTGAATTTCCCTCGTTACCCAAAGAGCAGATGAATGGTCAGATAACGTGGGCTCACAACGCCACTGGTACGTGGTTTTGTTTAATGAATGTTACCTGGCGATGTCCAAAATTATCTTCCATACTTCAACTATAGTATAAAATATAAAAAATAGAGTGAATTATCAAGTTATAAAAGTCACATAGTCTATATAAGAATAATTCTATTAACTGAGAATATTCTCTGTATTGGTTAGTTAACTAATTTCAGTGATACATAATTAAACACAAGACATAGTACTACTTTTACAGATTCAGTTCGTCACAAAATAATCCCAACAGTCCGAGAGTACAAAACACCTCAGCAGTGTCCTTCACTAATAGTTCTCCCAATTTCTTGGTTGAATAACACGCTTAAAACGACACCATATACGTAAACAATCGTAACAGAAAATGCGAATAGTCAGTGAACAAGAAATGAAGTACAAGTTTCTAAATACAAGGACATAGTGCCTCCGAATTTTTCGTGTGAAAACTCTTGAACCTTTTTAAATAAAACAAATGTTATTATCATTCTACTTCTTTATTCTTCATTTATACAGATTTGCAACCCTCTGCCACTAGAGGTCTCCGAATTGTAGCGAGTTAAATGGCGCTGTTTAACGGGACTACATCTCTGCTGAGAAACAGCCGGCTGTAATCGAACTTCGAATTCCAAGACTTCGTCGAAAAAAGAGCAACCTCTCTTTCGGCATGCCAATGCCCTACCACACGCAGCCGCTGCGACTTCTGCATCAATTTGGCGCCTTGGATTCCCTGTCATCGATCGCCCTGCATACAGTAACCACTTGGCCCCATCCGATTTTCATCTGTTCTCACAACTTAAAGAAAAATTTCGACATCCCCATTTTGTGTAGTGACGAAGCGGTGCAAGCAGAGGTTATGTGACTCGGTGAACAAACCAAACACTCCATAGTGACGGTATCAAAAATCTCATGTTTCTTTGGGAGAAATGCGTTCGTCACGAGGGTGACTTTGTTGAGAAATAAATGTACAGACACGAAGAACAAGGATGTAAAATATTAATAACGTTTTATTTAAAAATGTATAAGAATATTCCCATGAGAAATCTTCAAGCACTGCTTTTCAGCACGCTCTCATACAAATTAGAAATGCCTTCTATTACTTTTACCCCACATTAATCTTCCAACAAACTCTATCCTATCTCACCACGGTTAATCAAAAAACTACTAAGCGTCTATATCGATGATACACAGGTTGTAGACATTTAACATGTAACTAACGACAGCAGTCGAGAATGGCACCCTGCTCTTTGCAGTCCCAGTCGCAGACAGAGTGAATACAACACACTGAAATCACGTACACAGAATTACATAAAAGAGAAATATAAATTAAGAAATGAAATGCTAAATGGGAGCTATTAGCTGAAGTGCTTCAAAGATCAATCACTTGATGCAAATGTATTTACGGGAACAGAAAACAGAGAAATATGATACAGATGCAACACACTCCGATGCGACAAAAATAGGTGTGCGAGGCGAGAAGCAACCAGAATCGTCTGGAAGTACTTGCGCGACGACAGACGGCGAGCCGACTGGAAGCGCCAATAGCAATGGTAGCAGCAACATTTGCCTGATACACAGAAAATTAGTTTATTTCTTTATTTTTTTCACGTGCTTCTGCAGTGCAGTTATCCATACCTGAGTATTTTACTGTGAGAACTAGTGGTTTCCAAAGTAACCTAAGTTTCTGTTTTTGCGTAAATCTTGGTGCATATCCCTGTTTAAGGTGGCAGATTACTGTAATTTTCCCCCGCCACCAGCTACACGTCACGCCACTAAGTTCAAATCCCGTGCTGGTACAGGGCAAATAGTCTCGATCGTTGCAGTCTAGTTAGCATACGTATTTGATACAGCAGCTTTAATCGATAAGCAGAGTTTCTAGTAACAGGTAGCTGTAGACACGTCCACTTCAGTAGAGATTTTTTTTCTGTTTACATGCTTGCCGTTTCAGGGTGCAACGAGAAATCTTCACAGCAGTTTTTTGTGTTTCTTTATCTCCCTCTTTATTATTTACATGTATTCCATGATCAGTAGCGCCGTTTGAGGTTTTATATCTATTTTTTACACATTGCGATATGGTTAGTTAATGTGATTGTTGTGAGCGGACACAAGGAAAATTGGCTGCTGTCCGTAAACAGCTGCAAGCTGCGTTGCCTACCGTCGTTAAGCTTCTGGCTGATTCTGAAGGTTGCGGCGACGTCGGAGAGCTAGTGGTTCTGCGGTATGTCCACTGAGTTATACGCGATGACTGATTGAGAAGTAACACAAATAGTATTGGTAGATGATGTGCTGATTGAGGTTATAAAAAATATACACTTGCTTTTCAGGTCTCTAGCGTTAGACTGTCTGCCAGAAATGATGTACATTATTTGGAATCAAGTCTTTCCATTCAACCACATACCTGCGTCGGATGACACCCACAAGTGAATCATATTTCTGGCATTCTCATATCTCTCGAAACAAGACACTTTTCTCGAATATGTCTGCTACAGTGTAATTTCAACGCGGTTTTAGTCAACCCCTAGGCGTTTTGCAACTGCTCTCATTTCTACAGCTTAGCGCATGTGATCGTTCCAATTTAAGTCGGAACTGCGGAGAAGTCAGTGAAAGTCATACATCACCTTCTGCAACCCATGTAGAAACAGAACGACCTGAGTTAGTCCAATAGGACCGTGTTTTTACCATTCGGTGGAAATGCATGCAATGTGGTACGTCTCCGAACTAGATACAGATACTACAGACCGAAGCAGATCCGTGCCCATTCAAATCTATCAGCCCAACATGTTTTCATCGTTATTCTGCAGCATCCAACAGAGAAAAATTACGAACTATAAAAGCTCCACTAACTTCACCCGATACAGAACTCATCCAGGCGCCATTGCACACGCGATGACGCATAGCTGCGATGTGGATCCGACACAGACAGACAGTCATCACAGTGCTTCCCAGAATAGCATTCCTCCTAGTATTCGTTATGGGACACTGTGTCCGTCATCGAATTTACGTGTCAAACTGCTACTGCTGCCTATGCAGGACGATCCTATTAAATATCCAGCTTTTGATCTTTTGCAGAGATCAGTTTAAGGTTTCTTCACCCGTACTATAGGATGATGACTGTTTCCCACAGACTATATTGTAACTCGCAAGAGACGCTCCCTGTGAGCCTGTGTCGTTGTTTGAAACATTGTTTTTTAATACGCTTTGTGCTCTGAAATACATTTTTTTCTGCCATGACTTCGAGGTCTGTCTCAGTTCCTAAACTGACGTTAAGACACTCTGATTCACAGCCTCTCAGAGAAAACTAGACATCACATGGTGTAAAAAACTTTGTTACTGTAGCTACCATAACACGCAATACATGGTGGATGATTTTAAATAAAAGACAGCTACCATATACGGAAACTAGAAGAGTTTGGCCGCGTTGTGGAGAGTTTCCAAATTGGTGTCCGAAAGTGATTGACGACCTCTACATTTAAACGCATCTGTCACAGAGACGGAATAGATGATGACTCAGCGTTCCCTTTAGATTGATTCCTCATTAGCTCTCATGTACGAGATCACTGTTTTGCTGCTAGCAACCCGCCAGAAGGTGTCGACCGCCCACAAAACACATTCCCCAACTCAAACAAGCACTGTCAGTCAAGCACAAGTACTGACCCACACTGTGTGGTGTAGAACCCCCAGCAGAGTTCTTCTGAGAGTCGGGGACTTGCTGGGTATCTAAATCAGTCAATGGGATGGATAATAGCAGCTCGTTGTCCTGCTCCACCATGTTGGTTCAAAATGGTTCCAATAGCTATGAGCACTATGGGACTTAACTGCTGAGGTCATCAGTCCCCTAGAACTTAGAACTACTTAAACCTAACTAATCTAAGGACATCACACACATCCATGCCCGAGGCAGGATTCGAACCTGCGACTGTAGCGGTCGCGCGGTTCCAGACTGCAGCGCCTAGAGCTGCTCGTCCACTCCGGCTGGCTCCACCATGCTGGTAAGGTGCACTAAAGCATCCCACATCCCACAGTGCTTCTTCTGATGCTAACCATGACATGCCAGAGTTCACAATGATACAGAGTTGAACAAAGAAAGTGAACTCTTACATTCTGTAATAGTAGCAACGACATGTGATGACTTCTTGCTTTTACACTTCATGTGTGATGGTCAGGCAGCTGAGGATCTCAACCGCTCGCAACGCTTCTTGGTTCTTCTTCTTCCAGAGACTGAATGCGCCTTATATCCCATACATCATTATCAAGTGACCAAAAATTTATTATTTCTTGACTTCAACAGGATTTCTGGAACAATTCCCAATCAGCTATTTGTCTTGGTTGGACTTCTCACGTGCATCAGTATTCCGCATGGGGTTCACCGGGTAAATGCTGCTTTGCTTGTGGTTTGGTCTGACCGCTACTGACGGCGCATGCAGGCCCGGCAGGGGAATGTTACAGGAGGAGGAACAGGGAAAGAGCACATGTTTTGACAGGAATATCTTTGGTGCTTTTGTTCAGGGATTAGCGTGACAGTTGATCATTCAATCGGGGGCCCATGAGGATACTGGCATGTGGCGTGGCAGCTAACAGACATATCGCCACTTTGGCCACCAGTGTACTCCGACTCAGATCAGCATGCAGGGTGGTGTTCTATGTGGTTCAGTGGGCATGGGATGGCGGACGGTGCGTACTTGGCAATCAGAAGAGTTATAGCAGTGTAATTACGTGTGACGACTGTTACATGACAGTATTCCTTTCATGGCTGAAATAAATAAAAAGCGATCGATTTAATTATTTCTTTAGACGTATTTTACAAGACCCACATCTTCCAAAACAGCATACAGTGATGAGAAAGAAAGATCCAACCCCTGAAAACTGAATTTTTTATAAATAAATAATATACCTTCTACTATGTAATTGAGTTTCTTGCCATAAGATCCTTCCTCTCCAGCACAGAGCCGGCAGTTTCCAGGTAGAGGAGGGGGAGATGCGAAGAGAGGGTTGAAGGATTTACATGAGGGGAGAGGGTGTAATTAATCAGAATGGCTCAAATGGCTCTGAGCATGATGAGACTTAACATCTGAAGTCGTCAGTCCCCTAGAACTTAGAACTACCTTAACCTAGCTAACCTAAGGACATCACACACATCCATGCCCAAGGCAGGATTCGAACCTGTGACCGTAGAGGTCGCTCGGTCCCAGACTGAAAGGCCTAGAACCGCTCTGCCACTTAAGTCAGCCGCAATTAATCAATTTAACTAAGCACTCAATCAAACAGGTAAGTGTGAGAGGGGGCTATTTGAATAACTCGGGCCTGAATGTCTACCTGTATCAGTGAGGGGGTAGGGTTGGAGATTTCCTTAATGATTGTGATAGCGAGGAGGGGGAGGGGGAGGAGTGGGGGACCAATAGATTAGGGACTTGTCAATCAAAATGAAGGATTATCATGAGGTGGTCATAACCTGTCAAGCAAAATAGAACAATAGGTTTCCCCCTGAACCTATGATTGCTCCTGATGTAGGCAACCTGCACTAACAATAAATGCTCGTGTCCTTGTTGCCCTACTACTAATGTCTTAGAACTCCTGGCAACAAACAGACGTAAACTTATCGAATCAGTGAACGTAGAGGGAGGTATCAGTGATCACAATCCTGTGATAACTTCCATGACAATGCGTCTTACAAAGAATGTTCGGAAAAGTAGAAAGAGTTCTGCTTAGCAAGAGTGACAAGATACAAATTTGAGAGTATCTGGGCATTCAACACCAAATATCTGGTGATGAGAACGAAGATGTGGAGAACAAATGGAGGCATCGTGCTATATGACCTGGACAAGTATGTTCCGAGTGGGGTCTTGAAAGATGGGAAAGACACACCACGGTTTAGTAGCAGTGTTAGAAATCTGCTGCGTAAGCAAAGGGAACTTCATCTCAGAGTCAGGAGAAATAAAAACCTAGCTGATAAACAAAAGCCGAATGGGGCAAAAATGATCGTAAGATGGGCAATGCGTTCAGTGACTTTGAAAGTAAAACTTTCTCAACCGATCTGAGTAAAAAACCATGAGAGGTTTTGTTCGTACGTAAAATTAGTAAGTGCGTCAAAATCATTCGTTCATTCACTCAGTGATCATACTGGGATCGAAACGGAAGATAACAGAGAGAAGACCGATTACTGTATTCGGTATTCCGGCATTGTCTCACAGCGGAAGGTCGTAACACGGTCCCTCCTTTCAATTGTCGTACATACGTCGATATGGCATATATTGAGATAAGCGACTGCGGAATAGAGAAAAAACTACAATGCCTTAGTAGTGGAAAGGCGTCAGGATCAAATGAGATACCTATAAGATTCTACAATGATTATGCGAAAGATCTTACTCCATTTCTAGCAGCAGTTATAGTAGATCGCTTGAGCAACGAATGGTACCCAGCGACTGGAAAGAAGCAGAGGCTATTCCTATCTACAGAAAGGGCCATAGGAGAGTTGCATACATTTACAGAACTATATGATGGACATCAATATGTTGTAGAATTATGAAACATGTTTATGACATTTTTGGAGAAAGAAAATCTCCTCTATAAAAATCAACATGGATTCCGCAAACAGAGATCCTGTGAAACTCAGCTCGCTCTGTTCTTCAACGAGAATCATACCGCCGTAGACGACGTCGCTTAGGTTGATGCCGTGTCCCTTGACTTCAGGAAGACATTAGACACCGTCCTGCACTGCCGTTTCGTAATGAAAAAGAAAATACGTGCTTATCAAGTATCGCAGAGGATTTGCGACTGGATTCAAGGCTACCTTGCAGATAGAACTCAACACTCGGCTCTTAACGGCACAAAATCGACAGATGTAAACGTTATTTTCGGGGTACCCCAGGAAGTGTGATAGGACAGCTACTGTTTACAATATATATAAAAGATCTAGTACATAGCCGTTCCCAGATCGTGCAGTAGTCTATAACAAAGTAGCAAAGACAGAAGATAGTAACGATAAGCAGAATAACCTCCAGAGAACTGATGAATAGAACAGGTTCAGGCAGTTGACACTGAACGTGAATAAAGGTACATACTACACGTACACAGGAAAAGAAAATTCCTACTGTACAGCTATACTATTCACGGCAAACTGCAGGAAACAGTATCTAGAGTAAAATAGCTAGGAGTAACTATTCAGAGTGACCTTAAGTGGAATGATCGCATAAAAAGATAGCGGGGAAAAGCAGATGCCAGACTCAGATTCAAAGGAAGAATCGTAAGGAAATGTAACTGACCCACGAAGGAAGTAGCTCATAAGGCGCTTGTTCGACCGGTTCTTGAGTACTGTTCATCTGGCTGGGATCCCTACCAGGTAGAACTGATAGAGGAGATAGAGAAGAGTCAAAGAAGAGCGGTGCGTTTCGTCACAGGGTCGCTTAACCGGCGCGACACCGCTACGCAGATGCTCAACGAACTCAACTGGCAGACAGTAAAAGACAGTTGAAATCTCTAGAGAGCACTTTCCTGGAAGAGTGGGAGAACATATTACTTCCCCACATACGTCTCGCATTGTAACCACGAGGGAAAAGTTAGAGAAATTAGAGACGGTACAGATGATTGCCAATAATCATTCTTCCCCCGCGCTTATCGGTAGTGGAACAGGGTTGGAGGGCTCAGTTAGTGGTACAAAAAGTATTCTCCGCCGCACACCATTTGGTGGCTTGCTGAATAACGTAGACGTCGATGGGAGTCAACGTATATTTCAGGAGCTTACCTGTTCCTTGTCGTGACACTCTGTTCCCGCTAGCGGCACACGACTCTGTGTGAGCACAGTGGCTCGTCTCAGCTTAGCAGACACACCTCAGGTGATAGCTCAACAGGCCCCTAGCTGTTCACAGTGAGCAGTTCAAGCCTTAGTCTCGTGAAGGCGTGATAGCACTAGACATACATAGTAATGGTCGCGCACAAAATGAAACACACTGCGCAAAATTCCAGGGGTCTCACTGGATATCAAGTTACAGGAAGACAACACTAAGGTAATCCAGACGTTCATTTCACTTTGTTTTGCGTTCAGAAAAATCTCTTATTCAGCTAACTTAAAGACAAGGGTGTTTCAGATATGGCATATAATCACTCCTTCTTATGGACTACCAGCAAACCCCGAAAATCGAACTCCAATACATAAAAAAGTGTCAAACGGCTTTACATTAAGAATGAATTGATATGTTGTATATTTTAAATTCAGCCGATAAGTGAGAAAAAGCTTAGGATTGATTTGATAATGTGTTTAAAGTGCGTTGGGAGCAGCTAAGAGCTCTCATTATGAAGCGTTGAATGAATATAGTATGGGTAATTTACAATGTCATGGGCGAACATAAAAGTTTGTATTCCTTCTCCATGGATTTTAATACCTACTCCGAATTTTTCTTTCGCTTCCTTTACTGCTTGCTCAAGATACAGATTAAATAGCATCGGGAAGAGGCTACAACCCTGTCTCACTCCCTTCCCAACCACTGCATCCCTTTCATGTCCCTTGACTCTTATAACTGCCATCTACCTTCTGTACAAATTGTAAATAGCCTTTCCCTCCCTGTATTTTACCCCTGCCACCATCAGAATTTGAAAGAGAGTTCAAGAGCAGTTGAATGGAATGGACAGTGTCTTGAAAGGAGGATATAAGATGAACATCAACAAAAGCAAAACGAGGATAACGAAATGTAGAAGAATTAAGTCGGGTGATGCTGCGGGAACTAGATTAGGAAATGAAATACTTAAGGTAGTAAAGGAGTTTTGCTATTTGGGGAGCAAAATAACTGATGATGGTCGAAGTAGAGAGGATATAAAATGTAGACTAGCAATGGCAAGGAAAGCGTTCCTGAAGAAGAGAAATTTGTTAATATTGAGCATTGATTTGAGTGTCAGGAAGTCGTTTCTCAAAATATTTGTTAGGAGTGTAGCCATATATGGCACAACTTGACTAGAAGAAGGGATCGGTTGATAGTACATGTTCTGAGGCATCAAGGGATCACCAATTTAGTACTGGAGGGCAGCGTGGAGAGTAAAAATCGTAGAGGGAGACCAAGAGATGAATACACTAAGCAGATTCAGAAGGATGTAGGCTGCAGTAGGCACTGGGAGATGAAGAGGCTTGCACAGGATAAAGTAGCATGGAGAGCTGCATCAAACCAGTCTCAGGACTGAAGACCACAACAACAACAATGGGTAATTTGCCCTCCACTATAAGAAAAAGCATGTTTATGACGCCGTATCTCCAGAACTGTATCTCCTACAATAATACAATTTGGCAGGTACATTCAGTGTTACACAGGGTGAGTCACCTAACATTACCGCTGGATGTATTTCGTAAACCACATCAAATACTGACGAATCGATTCCACAGACCGAACGTGAGGAGACGGGCTAGTGTAATTGGTTAATACAAACCATAAAAAAATGTACGGAAGTATGTTTTTTAACACAAACCTACGTTTTTTCAAATGGAACCCCGTTACTTTTGTTAGCACATCTGAACATATAAACAAATACGTAATCAGTGCCGTTTGTTGCATTGTAAAATGCTAATTACACCCGGAGATATTGTAACCTAAAGTTCACGCTTGAGTACCACTCCTCCGCTGTTCGATCGTGTGTATCGGAGAGCACCGAATTACATAGGGATTCAAAGGGAACAGTGATGGACCTTAGGTACAGAAGAGACTGGAACAGCACATTACGTCCACATGCTAACACCTTTTTATTGGTCTTTTCCACTGACGCACATGTACATTACCAAGACGGGTGAGGTGCACGTACACACGTGGTTTCCGTTTTCAATTACGGAGTGGAATAGAGTGTATCCCGACATGTCAGGCCAATAGATGTTCAATGAGGTGGCCGTCATTTGCTGCACACAATTGCAGTCTCTGGTGTAATGAATGTCCTATACGCCGCAGTACATCTGGTGTAATTTCGCCGCAGGCTGCCACAATACGTTGTTTCATATCCTCTGGGGTTGTAGGCACATCACGGTACACATTCTCATTTAACGTACCCCACAGAAAGAAGTCCAGAGGTGTAAGATGAGGAGAACGTGCTGGCCAATTTATGCGTCCTCCACGTCCTATGAAACGCCCGTCGAACATCCGGTCAAGGGTCAGCCTAGTGTTAATTGCGGAATGTGCAGGTGCACCATCATGCTGATACCACATACGTCGACGCGTTTCCAGTGGGACATTTTCCAGCAACGTTGGCAGATCATTCTGTAGAAACGCGATGTATGTTGCAGCTGTTTGGGTCCCTGCAATGAAGTGAGGACCAATGAGGTGGTCGCCAATGATTCCGCACCATACATTTACAGTCCACGGTCGCTGTCACTCTACCTGTCTGAGCCAGCGACGATTGTCCACGGACCAATAATGCATGTTCCGTAGATTCACTGCCCCGTGGTTTGTGAAACCCGCTTCATCGGTAAACAGGTGGAACTGCAACGCATTTTCTGTTAATGCCCATTGACAGAATTGCACTCGATGATTAAAGTCATCACCATGTAATTGCTGATGTAGCGACACATGAAACGGGTGAAAGCGATGACGATGAAGTATGCGCATGACGCTACTTTGACTCAGTCCACCGGCTCTCGCAATGTTCCGTG
This sequence comes from Schistocerca americana, assembly GCF_021461395.2. Taxonomy (NCBI): domain Eukaryota; kingdom Metazoa; phylum Arthropoda; class Insecta; order Orthoptera; family Acrididae; genus Schistocerca; species Schistocerca americana. The sequence continues at coordinate 452,691,799 of NC_060123.1, read as the reverse complement.
TACTCATGTGCACCTAACACACCAACTGCACTCGCTTCTCCTGTGTCGGGCCTGTTACGGACCCGTTTGCATGCTACGACCATACCTGTTGCATACAGTTGGCGGTAGATGTTTTGCAATGTGCGGCACGTTGGATGCTCTCTGTCCGGGTACCGTTCTGCATACACCCTGCAGGCTTCAGCTGCATTTCGTCGACACTCGCCATAGATGAGTATCATCTCCGCCTTTTTCAGAGTTCGAATACACCATGGTCACAGCTCCTACAACACTACACTATCACAGACGTCTGGTAACACAGTGTACTACAGTTGGTCTGCGTGCGGAGACGAATGCAGAATAACAATAGCAGCAAGTGCTACATACGGACACTGCGACAGCTAGACCAAACCACAACAGTGCACTACAGCCACACTCGTAAACACGGTCGTCATCGTAAACATGTCCCTGCAGATGCTGCTCGCCGACCGTGGCCGTGTTTGTTACAACACGCAACTGAACGTCGGAGGATTCAAGCGTCAACTTTAGGTTCCAATATCTCCGGATGTAATTAACATTTTACAATGCAACAAACGGCACTGATTACGTATTTGTTTATGTGTTCAGATGTGCTAACAAAACTAACGTGGTTCCATTAAAAAAAACGTGGGTTTGTGTTAAAAAACATACTTCCGTGCATTTTTGTATGGTTTGTATTAACCAATTACACTAGCCCCTCTCCTCACGTTCGGTCTGTGGATCGGTTCGTCAGTATTTGATGTGGTTTACGAAATATATCCCAGCGGTAACGTTAGGTGACTCACCCTGTATATGACTACACTCTGATAAATGTGATGCAAAAAAAATGGTTCAAATGGCTCTGAGCACTATGGGACTCAACTGCTGTGGTCATAAGTCCCCTAGAACTTAGAACTACTCAAACCTAACTAACCTAAGGACAGCACACAACACCCAGCCATCACGAGGCAGAGAAAATCCCTGACCCCGCCGGGAATCGAACCCGGGAACCCGGGCGTGGGAAGCGAGAACGCTACCGCACGACCACGAGATGCGGTCAAAATGTGATGCAAATAGTTGATACTAAAGACATAATAAATTAAAACGACGTACCTGATGCTGATCTGTAAGACAAATATTCTTTATTGTAGTCCGTATAGAGTGAGGAAAATTTGTCATAATAACGTTATGAGAGTGAGACCCTCGGGAGTCACAAATCGAAAGATCGACTACACATTTAACACCTCAAGTGATTCTTTTAATGGACGACAACAAGTTTCAAAACTCTGGGCTGGTGCAATAGGAAGAAGAAGGAGACAAATTTATGTGAAGGACTTGCAAGTGGTTTTCAAAAGTTGAGGCAGTATTGAAAGACAATGAGTGCATTGGTTGAGACGAAGGACAAGTTTGCCTCGCAAGGACGATTTGCGTGTTGTAGTTAATATTTGATGCCAGAAGTGACCTGCATTGAGCGCCGAGCCAATGTGGATCGTTATTGTAAAATACACCTGTAGTATGACGCACCAAGCTGAAGTGTTTTAACTTGCCACGTCAGGTAAAGGAACGTGAGATCAAGAAACCGAAGATATAGGACTTGTTTCACTATTTCGTAACTAGTGTTCACAGGGGATGGAACTGTAATCCGGTGGAAGTCCACTTTTGTGATGTTAAAAGAGTTTCACAGCAATACGAATACCACCCTTGGATGTAATAGTTTGACGAGGAACACTGTAGTGTGAAAAACGGATACAACTTGAGCTTATATATACAGGTACCGAAACGACTATAAGGAAATATTTTGGAATTGTAATGAATGTCATGATAAAGGCTTATGCATTTTTATAGTATCAACGTTCTGCAGCCGGCCGGTTTGGCCGAGCGGTTCTAGGCGTTTCAGTCTGGAACCGCGCGACTGCTACGGCCGCAGGTTCGAATTCTGCCTCGGGCATGGATGTGTGTGATGTCCTTAGGTTAGTTAGGTTTCAGTATTTTTAAGTTCTAGGGGACTGACGACCTCAGATGTTAAGTCCCATACTGCTCAGAGGCCTTTGAACCATTTAAACCAATGTTCTGCACATATACCCTTGTGTGTTTGACAAAATTGGTACGAGATGCCGATTAAAGAGAATACTTTTACTCAAGGCCATCAACAAAAGAAAGCATCAGAAGAGAGAGAGATAGAGAGTAAGTGAGTGTGTGTGTGAGAGAGAGAGAGAGGGGCGGGAGGGCGGGGGGGGGGGGGGGGGGGGAGAACGAGAGGGAGAGAGAGAAAGAGGAAGGCCCGTCATGATGAATAGGGAGTACGTAAATGCAAAGTTCCACCTCAGTGCTTAGCTGTACGGCGCGCCAGTAATATATATATCGTGAATGCACAAAATACGTGCACGAAATTCCGTTTAGCATATGTGGATACCTCCGAAAGCTCCATTAATCTGTCATCTTTCTCCCAGAGAACCTCACTGCTAAGAGTTATAACAATTTAATTAATATAGAATCAGTATTATACGTTAAATGCTTTCTTTCATTGTTTAAGAGGTCCAGAAGGCTAAGGCTAGATGTTTCAATTTTAAAGGTCCTGGATTCCAGTCACGTTTGTAAAGTAATGGACACTTCATTTTTATTATTTTTGAAGGCCTCTGGGCCACAGATTTTTGTTGCTAAAATATGAGGCCAAAGAACCGTATTTGGTAGTTGCATTAAAGAAGATAATTTTATGTAATGGCTTTACGTAAATTTCATTGGGAAAATGTTCTCAAGTACTGCTGCTTCAGGGATTCACAAGTAAAATTAGGCACACGACCTGCACGCGAACATCATGCGGATGTAGTGAACCGAAAAACACACACACTAACAGTTAACACAGCCGTTCTCTCCTCAGCTGCCTGGAGAGAGCCAAGTATCTGTCGGCTCATACCTGCTGCTACTTGAGGTAGCAGCTCACCCCTTTGTGACTGGTTCTTCGCCACGAGTGGCACCTCACTCCACTCGACTTGTGACTCCACTGCCGTGCAAATGTTTATGGCTTGCTCGAACAATTTACGACAGCCTCGCGCCAACCATCTGTCAGATAACGAGGTTACGCTTCAGAGGTCGTCCAACCTGTGGCCGTGGTTATAACTGAGTGAATGTTTTGCTATCGCAATATGATGACTGTGAATGGAGTACTTAATTGTAGAGCGATTTGAGTATCTGTGGAATGTGACAACAAGCAACCCACGTGTGAGAGGCCTTCAACGCACTGCCTTCATTCATGAGAATTCTCAGAACATTCAGATTCTGTGTAATAATGTGCGGCTGGTGTTTCTTACATAAACATGCTTTATGTAACCAGAAATAAATTAACTGTTAAAACAGTACGTAAAAGCGAATGTGAGGAGGCTTGTAAAGAAGTGCACTTGTGTATTTTCTTGGTGTTTACTTAGGAAGCAGCTTTACCCTTATAATCCGAGGTATGATATTCATCAGACGATGAGTATGTGAAACGAAAAGTAAAAGTTATGCCCATGTCCCAGTTAAAATGTCCTTGACGAACTTGTGCTACAGGTGAAGCTCAGCACAATTTGTCCGCAGCTCGCGGTGCGGTGGTTAGCGTTGCTGCGTCTTGATAACGGTTCCCGGATTCGATTACCGGCCGGATTGGGAATTGACCTCTGCCTGGGGACTGGGTGTTTGTGTTGGCCTCATCATTTCATCGTCATCATCATCATTCATGACAGCGGCTAGCTTGGACTGTGTAAAAATTGGACTGTGTAAAAATTGGGAATTTGTACGGATGCTGACTCCCGTGCATTTGAGCGTCCCACAAACCGAACATCAAAATGATCAGCACAATTTCATTAGCATACATTTTAGTCACAATGAGAAGATGATTTTACACAGACGATTATCCCTAAACTCTTATGAAGCGTTGAATGTCATATGCACATCCTCATGGTCAATGGAGTTTATTCTTTAATGCTGCTTAATAACGGCAGGTGATATTTAGTGTTGCCAGTGACTGCACAGCTGATTTAACTCTTCTCTTACATTCTTTTTATAAAAGTGAAGGCAGCCATTTTCTGCATCAATGGAGAGCTTTTTCTAGCTGGCTCACAATAAGGGAGATTACTTGAAGGACCAAGGAGGGTAATAAATTCGTTCAGTGCTGAAAGCTACCCTTGAAAGCAGGTAAAGAATGCAGAATTCGCTTCAGTCCTAACTCCCCACAACGGGCTTCATGGTGATAAACCTGAGTCTTACATTGATTCCTTCTCTCCTTTATGGATAAAAATCCCCCTCTCACTAATATGTGCACATGTGGTGTGGTACCTATAGAGTCACAACAGTATTTTTTCTTTACTTTCTTGATTAAATGAAATTTATTTCTTTTTGGGAAAGATATGATATGGAAGGGGTTATCTAGCTTTAAAATGTAAAATCGTGAAAATGATACCAGTTAAAACGCAACTGAGTAGACTGAATAAATCGAACAACTTTGTCAAATTAATATTCGTGTTTTTACTGACATCCTTCACCTGTCACTTTCTTCTTCACCTTTCCTCCTCAAGGCCGTGGTGAGTTAAGATGTATGTGTCATTGTAAATGTATTGAGGCAAATGATTGTCTATTGTACACCGGTAATGAGTTTATTTTTATTATTTGTTAATGTTAATCTGTATTATACTATTAACAATTTTCCAAGTGAAAAGTGGGTGAGTGTTGTATAACGCTGTTAAGTTTTCATATATGTTTTCTGGTGTGTTACCTAATGCACCACCCCGTTATAACATTTTATCCGTATTTTCAAAAAAAATAAGTATATTCATTTATTCATTTGCTCTGAGGGGCAAGGGTTGGTTGGTGGGAATATATATTTAGTTTATCACTCAAAAGTATTTAATAATGTTACCCAAGGATACAAAGGAAATCAATGTTATGTACACATATAACGATAAGGCTGTCATCAACCTGAAAAGTGGTTAGAACTCCACAGTAATTTTCTAGCCACGGTCCCGTTGGTTTCTGCGACCTCTCAACTGATTTAGCCATTCTGTTGTAAGCGGCCCTTACTTACTCACATTGACAAACCATTATCGAACGTGAAAGAACCGTTACGTGTAAAGAAAATCTTTGGACCAATCCAGGATTAGTAGTTGGACCGTTGTGATTTGTAATCTGACACTTACCCACTGTACCGCCGAGCAAAGTGGAAATCATAATATTTACACTTTTATTAGTTATTGAAACAGACCGTCGCACGTTAATAAAGTTAAAAACCCTTGTGAATTTTTCAAAATGAAATATTGAAGGTATTTCACGATGAAACTGAAGTACTTCAGTGGAGGCAATTGAAAGTAGAACGTCTGCTTTGAAAGGATAAGCTGGGAGATAGGACGATAAGCATAGGGTCGCAATGGAGAGGGAGCAGGAGAATTAGGGCTTGACAAGCCGTAACATTTTGCTATATACCACTGTGGTAGGCACGTAGGCTTTTCTGTTCTTATCCAATTACAATTACGATTTGCAACAGCTGTTTAGGCAACTGCTGTTTTTAATAATTTCTTGGTCTGAAAGGATCAAAATTCGTCGTTACATGATCAAGCAGTAATTCTACTGAGGTTAGGTGAATGTGACTAATGATCAATTGTTCACATTTTAGATGTTCTCTAGAAAGTGGACTTCCATTAAGTTATTTTCACCTTTCCTTACTTAACTGAATTTGCTTTGGAGTTAATAATCTCTGCACAGACTGTTTCAGGTGAAAACACATTCCTTTGTTTTTTGTTCCCTTTTCAGGATTATTTCGTTAGATTTGCCCGGCGTCTCATTGCAGTTGGAAGGCTCTACGCATCTATGTACATATTGTCTACATTTAGCAGTTGCGTAGCATTTGCTCTAGCAGTCGACGTAGATATTAGTGTGATGCCCTCAATAGTGCACATATCGATTTTAAGCGTTAGGACTTCTGTGGCAATGGTGCTGCGTTACATACGCTGGAAGGGAAGGCAACATTACCTAAACTGCGTGTCGACACTGCTCTCATCTTTTTCTCCCCTTGGCGGTTGGTTCCCTTGCTCGTAGTAGTTAGTCAGACGAGTTACTCCAAAGAGCGGAAAACTGTCACAACCATTTGAAGTGACTAATTTTTCCTAAAAGTATATTTGTTACATGACTCAGTTTCTGGCGGTTGCTATTGCTATAGCTATTGGTCGCTATTGACCGGCCAGTAGACGGATGACTAATCATGGTGGTGGAATGAAGCTGGAATTCTCGTCCGATGATGTCCCACATTGCTCGATTGGAGACAGATCTGGTGATCGACCACGCCAAAGCAGCAATTTGACATTCTGTAGAGCACTTTGGGTTACAACTGCGGTACGTGGGAGGGCGTTATAGTGTTAGATAACACAGCCTGGAATGCTGTTCATGAGTGACATACAGTTTTGCTGTCAAGGTTCGTGGGTTGACCACAAGAGTACCCGTGCTGTCACACAAAATAGCACCGCAGTTCGAAATGTCGCAGAAGGAACATCCAGCTTTTCTTACCCCTACTACACTGTCTCATTCTTACTGGTTGTGAAGCTGATAATGTCTCGTGATTAACGTCAGCTCACCTCGATCAATCTCAGAAGTAACTAACGCTCATGAAATTTGCAGTGTGTATTTGCATTCTCATAGTGGAGCTATTGGGTTGTTTCAGATTTTTCCGTCAGTGTATGTGGAATAAAAGTAGCTATTGCTCGTATCATCCGTCTCAGTGATAAGTCTTCCATTTTCATGACAGTAGATTCAGCGATAGGATATAGCAAGTTAATACGCCAGAAAAGGTGTTAGCGGTATTACACTAACGGACATAGACCAATGGTGGATTTTCGCTGCGCTGAGGGATTTTATTTTTGCGCTTGTGAAAACACTTAAACATATACGTGGATGCGGGCTCGAGTACACGAGCGTGCGACATCGCTTCGAAGCGATGCTATAATCTGAAAAGCAGCAACATATGTATAACTTATTTAAAACTTTATTTCAGTGGTCGTTCAACTATTGCTGTTTCCGTTCCTGTAAAGTGTTGTGCTCTGTTGTCTCTATGGTTGCTGTTTAATGTTGGTCATAGGGAATGCTAACAACAATGCTATGTCACCTAAGCCGTAGAGGACCGTTGCCTAGCAATTGCTTCCGTATTCTCTCGAATACTTGAAGTGCCTATTCGTATTCGCTGCGTGAGTTATCGAGTCAAAGAAGCTTCAGCTCTGATTAAAGTGTTGTAGCGTTGAATTTTGTGTTTCGAGAACAACTATCGAAACATTTTAAAGTTCTTCGGGAGCTTTAGAAGCTTTCAGTGAAGTGAACGCCCTTCTTCAGAGGAGCGAGGAGCATTGTACCCGCAAGAGGTATGAGGCATTCGAATATCTGCCAATTATTTATTTACCTTGCGGATTCATCGGTAGTTAGAATATCGTAAAAGCTTTTAATTGCCTGTGTACTTAGCGGAGAAATACTAGCAGACAGAAGCGTGTGGTAGAGTGTGATGTGATTACAGAACCTTGAGTTATTAACAGTATATACCGTGAAACACCACTTTGTTTCAATTTTTCATGGAGATTCAAATATTAAGTGCTTGCTTTTTCAGACCGATTTCTATACTTTCTTTTTGGCATAGTTTATGCACCTTCATCTTGTATTCTCGAACTAACTTGTTAGTTCCTCGATGGCAAACGTGTCAGCGCAATATCCTTTTCCACCCGTTTGCTTTGACTCATGAGAGCCTAAGTGACGTTATGACTTTATGTCGAATTGGATGGAAACGGATTATTATTAAAGGTTTGCCTGTGGTTGTGTTACTTACCAGTGTAATCTGTGACGTCTGTAAACTATGCTGTTGTTCCAAATACGTCGCGACATGTGAGGGTTTGGTTTGGGTGCAACTTGAAACCACAGGCTGAACTGCCTTGGAGAAACTAGTAAAGATTATATTTTTATTGTGTTTTCTGACAAATATTTGTCTGTTTCTTTCTCGACTTCATTCGCTTTCCCAGGAGAAGGCTAGGCAGGACCTTCAGAGCACAAGATAAATTTTTGTGAATGAAACGGTTAGTGATTATGAATATCATTTGATTCTTATAGTTATTTAGCTGTCTTCTTAATGTGTAAAGTTCGTCGAGAGTGAAGTTAGCCCTAACAATTTGAATCACTGGTGGTAATGTTATTCATAAATTTTAATTTACAAATATTTAGCCGTTTTTCGAATGTGACTCTTGGAAGCGCTGCGCTTATGAAATTCATTGTTCCTAAGAGGCACAATTTGTTTTGCCTGTCGCTCACTCGTGTGATGCATAATTGTTTTGTTTTTTTTTTCTTTTTCTGTGCTTCGTAGTATTTGTTTAGCTGAAATGGTACGAGTTTTTGGTATTTATTGATAACTTTTTGGTTCTCGATTTTTGAGTTATTTATTTCCGTTTGTAGTGTGATTCCAGTTTTTGTTCTTATTTTCTTTCGATTCATTCTGAAGGAATTTGTGCATATAATATTTAGATTAAGTTAATGTTATGTGGGTGTTGTTTTGTATGTCTGTCCTCGGTTTAGGAATAGAGTTCACACGAAATATGATAGCAACTGTCCATGTGTATGTCTTTTTGTTTCTTTTGTTCGGTTTATTCTGGAGAGATTCGTGTCCGTCATTCTTACACAATGAGATTCGCGCACCCGTGCAGTGTGTGTGTGTGTGTGTGTGTGTGTGTGTGTGTGTGTGTGTGTGTGTTTGGGGGGGGGGGATTCTTTTATATACTGCGATACAATTTGTGTGTTATTTAATTTATTTTTATTTTTAGGTTTACCACGGAAAAGTTCCTATGCAATATTTATCGATTATGTCGTTTTGTGGAGCTGTGTGTGATATCGCTGTCTTCCTTTGAGCTACAGGTCAAGCGAAGAATTCGATTCTGATTCTGCATTTTTGCAGTTTTTCTGTTTATGTTAGAGACATTTTTAGGAGATCTGTTATCGCTGTGTGTTAAAGCTATATAGGTACTGAGTACGTTGCGATTAAGCTTGTTTCTTTTACGTTTTCGTTTGCATCATTCCAGAAGAATGTGTGTGTGTGCAGTTTTCCAATTATGTTGTTTTGTGGAGGTGTGTAGTACCACTGTCTTCATTTAATCTGTATAAGACAAGCGATTTATTATAATCCAATTTTGTGTTTACTGTATATTTTCGTTCGGTTTATTCTAGAGAAGTTCTTCAATGTTCTTAGGTTTATTAACCTTTTTTACTATGTCCACATCTAAAACTCTCCCATTCCTGCGATTGTGCCGATACTTTCCTTTGATGTGCTGTTCAAATACTTCGCATGGTTTTTGTTTCTTAAGAACTGCATTATACAATACAAAACGGTACATTTAACAGAAACGATTGATTTCGGTCTAGGATCAGTCCATCATCGGATCCAAAAACCGTCTCAGCTATCCGTCTCAGTAAATGGAACCACAGTTATCAGATGTACATTTTTTCATCATTGATACTAGTTGTACATACATAAGAATACGTCCATTTTTTCCCAATATTCGATATATATAGGTAATATCAATGATGGAGCTTTGCACATCTGCTAACTGCTATTCCAATTAAGCAAACGCATTGGAGAGATGAATTTTGGACCCCATTATTTTCTGATTCTTGACCAAAGTCGATCCTCTGTAATAAAATTACAGCTGTGAGCTGCGTATGGGAGTTCTTAACATTTATTAAAGCCGTACAACACCAACTCCACAAAATTTTTTATGCTTCTTTTTCATTCTAATGGTCTATATTGCGGTCGCCGTCTTGAAGAATGTCATCGGGCTATTATTAAATGTTATCTCTGCTTGTCGTAGTATCTCCAGTAAACTATCCAGTTTACTCAAAATATGACGTCATGGTTCTGAGCAGACGGACACAATTGTACCATGCTATATCCTTTTTAAATTTTGAGATTCACAACGGCAACGATGTTACCGATCTTTCTCGCAGGGTCATGCTGTTGGAATTTTATTCCAATTGTGAGAACGAACACATTTTGGATATTGATGCCAACTGTGTTGTGTCATACTGAATTGACCTTTCACCGTAACAAAGGAGTATACGTCTGTTATTTGTTAAAGTAATTGAATTAAAAAATTAGAGTATTTTTAATTGGTAAATTCTTTGTGAGTTTATTAGCTATTTTGGCGTTTTCAAACCTTAGACACTGCTGTATATCTTTCAATAGCAAGGAATGATTATTTCGTGTTACATAGATTTAAATTACTTAAAATTTTACTGCAGTGCTTGTTTACCTATTGATATCGACGTTCCTGTAAAATGATGTGCTCTGTATTTGCTGGGGTTGCTGCTTAATGTTGATCACAGGATATGGTAACAACAATGCTATGTCACCTAAACCGTCGAGGACCGTGGCCTAGCAATTACTTCCATATTCTCCCGAGTACTAGAAGTGCCTATACGAATTCGTTGTGTGACCTATTCCGTGAAAGAAGCTTCAGCTTTGATTCAAGTGTTGTAGCGTTAAAGTTTGTGTTCCAAGAACAAATAAGGCAACTTTTTAAAGTTCTTGCGGAGCTTTAGAAGCTTTGAAGTAAGCGAACGCCCAGCTTCAGAGGCGAGGTGCATTGTACCCACAAGAGGTATGAGCCATTCACTTAAATGTAACCTATTTATTTACCATATAAAGCCATCTGCAGTTAGAATATGGTACAAGCATTTAAATGACTGTGGATTTAGTGGAGAAGCACTGGCAAGTTGAAGTTTTACGACGGACCTTGTTGTGATTTCGGAACATTTAATTAGTGCAGTGAAACATGCGAAAGATCACTTTGTCTTAATTTTTTATACAGGTTAAAATGTTAGGTGCCTAGCTTGTAGAGACGAACCACTTTCCTGAGTTTCTGACGAAGTTCACTAATTTTTGTCTTACCTTCATAGATTAATCACTTAGTTTCACAATGATAAGTGTCACCAACCTCCTTGCTTCTCAGTTGTAGATACTTGTTGGCTGTGATCATAGCACAGTCGTGCAGCTGGAACTTTCTTTCGTCTGTGAAGGAGAAGACGCTTTGGAAACTGATGGCAGCTGTGTAGAGTAGCATTTAGTCGACTTGGCCCTGTAACAAAAGAGTTGTCGTCTTCTGTTGCTTCAGGAAATTGAATTAATATCTTGGAATGTAGTTAGCTGTTAAATCCATTGGGAGTTGACTAGCTATTCAGGTTTTTTCATTACTTATTGTTGCATACCCAGTTGCTAAATAGCATTATTTTGTGGTACATACAATGATTTATTTCAAATTTTTCGTCACTGCTCTTTGACCCATTCCTATCGACGTTGCTACACAGTGTAGAGCTCTGCAGCTACTAGCGGTGCTATTTAATGTTGATAAGGGGGCATGATAACACGAATGCCATGTTACCTAAACCGTAGAGGACCGTTGCCTAGCTATTACCTGCGTATTCAATGGATTGCTAGAAACAATGATACGAATTCGTCGCGTGAGTTATTGAATTAAAGAAGCTCCAGTTTCGATTCATATATTGTGCCGTTACACTTTGTGTTCCGAGGTCAAACAACGAAACATTTTAAAGTTCTTGAGGACTTCTAGAAGCTTTGAACGAAGCGAACGCCCAGCTTCAGAAGCGAAGTGTAATGTATCCGGGAGAGGTATGAGCTACTGACTTAATTTCTCTTGTTTACTTACCATACGGAATAAGATGCAGTTTTAATATCGTATAAGATTATAAATGACTGGATGTGTAGCGGCGAAGTACTGGACAACTGAAACGTTACGACGTAGTGTGATGTGATTTCGCAGTATGTAAAAAAACAAAAACAAAAAAACAGTTCCATTCACATTCCAGTACATTGTTTCAACACTTCATGCAGCTACAAGGGTTACGAAAGAGCATGACATAGCGACAGATCTCTTTGCAGAGGTTTTCACCATTTTAGTCTCTGGAATCGTCTTTTCCCTAACTTACTATTTAGTTTCACAACGAGAGCGGCGTCACGTATCTCTGTCACCAAATCTGTTATATTCTACCTTCTGTGAAGAGGGCAATACGTAAAAATGTTCCAGCTGCGTGCAGTGATAATGAGTTGACATGGAAACATTGCAGAAGTGTTTTCTCTTTCTGTTACTCAAAGAAATTAAAAACATACCTTTGAGCATCGTTAAATGTTAATTCCGTTGGGAGTTTTTAAGCTGTACTGGTGTTTCCTTCACTCAAATATCGCTGGTTAAATTTCAGTAGTAAATATGGTTGTTACGTCGTAGTTGTTGTTGATTAGTTCACATGGCGATTAGGGGGGATTCTAGGTTTAGTGTTGGACTTAGGTTGTTGATGACTCTGCCACAAATAAGGAAAGGTGCAGCCCGGTGAGAATACAGTGACTCAGAAAACGGGTATTTGTAAAATTTGTAATCTCGTCAGACACTGCGGAGCGATTTGGGATATAACCACCACACTTCTGCATAGATTATTACCCAGTAACGTCATACCACCAATAAGATGCTCCCATAAGTACACACTAATTACATTACCAATCCTGCCGAATACCGCGGTGGCCGAGCGGTTCTAGACGTTTTAGTCCGGTACCGCGCCACTGCTACGGTCGCGGGTTCGAATCCTCCCTCGGGCATGGATGTGTGTGATGTCCTTAGGTTAGTTAGGTTTAAGTAGTTCTAAGTTCTAGGGGACTGATGACCTCAGATGTTAAGTCCCATAGTGCTCAAAGCCATTTGAACCAATCCTGCCTCACGGTGCCATATTGAACGAAATGAAGGTAGTAACCAAATCGCGGCGTAATATCTGTCCAAATGCGAAGTTTAAATAACTATACTTGGTGTATATATGAAACTCGTGTAGCGTTGCACTGTGTTGCTAATTGTACTGTCTGTCTGTCTGATAGTGATAGCTTTAAACAATTGCTATCAAAACAAAATTATTCACTGTAGATTAAATGTGCCACGTAATGAACACACATTTGGCTGTCATCGAAGAACTAGTGTTATTTTAATTCATGTATTAGGAAAGAGTAAAAGGGAATTAAAATAATGAATATCTCACTAGTCATAAATGGGTAAACATTTTCAACTAAATCAATGATATTTAATCGATCTGGATGTTATAGATCATTTGTAACTGACAGCTCTTTTTATTACAGAATTTAAATTTAAAGACATCACATCATGGACTCAAGTCTTTACCTGCGATAGACTTGTAAGACATCGCAATACGATTTACTCGTGGACACGGTCTGGTCGTATCTAACATGTTGCCCGTTATCGTTGCAGCAATGTTCCGACGCATCAAGACGCTTTTCTCCCGGTGTGTGGGAGGGGAGAAAAACGAAGGTCTGCGACTGGACAAGACCTTGGTCGCTGCTCGACGTACCTTTGAGGTGAGCCACGTCACGTTACGTTACTGACATCATAATAAGCAAAGTTATAAAGTTTTAGAGCTACTTCACTGACGATAGGTTGATCAAGTGGTATTACAGACTGTCACGATTTACTGTAAATGAATCTGCATTTCGCTATAAACATCCCATGTAACACGTCATTATGAATAATACACCTAAGACAGGAAACTCTATTAGACTATTGACTATGACGATTGTGAGGTTGTTTCCCTGCAAGAAAGCACTTCGTTTATGCGAAGACTAAGATTCAATGCGCTAAAACAGTAAAAATTCAATAAAGAATCAAAATATATAAATGTCTAAAAAAGTTACTTACACACGCACGCACACGCGAGCACGCGCTACTACACACACACACACACACACATACACACACACACACACAATTACAAAAATTATTTTTAATACCATTTCGATACCTGGTAATAAAAGTGACTGCGCTTCACTAGTTTCGCAGAATGATCTAAACTACCAACTGAGAAACTTAATTCGTCCAGTGGTACTGTCCGACCGCCACGTCACACTCAACAGATAGGCTTCACTGGCTGCAAATATGGAGGGATCGTTGTCAGTTTTCGTGACCATATCTTAAGTACAGCCAAAGATGAAAGTCACTGGCGAATGGATGGATTTGTTCATCACTGGAGCGAAATGAAATTTGCTGGTCTCTCAGCAAGACACTAATGTCTTCAACCTCGTCTCCAGAGACACACAAAATTTTTAAAATTTACAACATGTAAACTTCAAGTAAAATGAATGGCTGGTCTCCTCTTAAATTCTCTTCTGCCTTCTGGTCAAAAGATAACGTGCATAGAAAATATAGCGTACAAGAATATTTACGCTACAGCCATTACAGATATAATTGTCTTCTCACCAGATTATGAAGACGTTAATTAGAAATGTATCCTATTCGGATAGGGGTGAGGGTTACTTCATTGTGTGAAAGTTATATGCATAATGTAGGACTTTGTCTGATGATTGGCCTGTCAGACCTATTCCAACAGTCGTATGTCTTTCTCACCTGCGGGATAATGGCAGGTTGTCTCGATGGGTTAGTTGCCCACAGGCCTCCTAAACTGCAGGATATGCTTGCTCTTTTCCTCAGATACTACAGGCTCCTGCTTGTCTCCTCCATGTTACTAGCATAATGTATCCCCACTTGTGGCATTAGGTAAGACGAAGTTGATAGTCTAACCGAAACCCGATTAAATGGTTGCAAAAACTCTACTGACAGCCATTAAAATTAACACTGACCAACTGGCAAGTTGTGTCTGGCATTACTTAAGAATGCCTGGACTATGATGCTGATACGGAGGTGCTTGAGAATGGAAAAGACCCCAATAAGTTGTAGAAAATTTTGCTGAAATGTTTTGTAAGAGCAGAGCTTCATATAATATGCGCCCAAGACAAGTGACTGGCTGAAGACAACATTGCAAACTATCTGGCTGCTCTACGAGTTACCTGATAACTGGGATTAATACCTGATGACCAAAGCAAATGTATTCCTGAATTTCACACTTCGAAGCCTAATGTTGTTTCCGCAGGAGTCAGAGAATAGAGAAACTGGAACTGTCAGTAAAAATAGTCATTATCCCACTTACATTCCTTTCGAGAGAAAGAACTCACCAGTACAGAGAATAAAAAGGTCATGGCGATGTTGTACCTTGCATAATTACTCTGAAGCCCTCTGTCGTTCCAGCTTAACAGTTCGGCCATAGCATAATGGTAGCTATTACAGCCCAACAATGAATAATCACTATCCCTATCTATAGGCCCGTAGGTTCTTAATAAATATAGCACTTCGTAAAACCTGTACATATTAAGAAGTAGCGCTATATCTGAATCATAGACGTGCTCATTATGATAAAACTAATAAGTTCTTTTCCAACAGGAGCGTCAGTTTACACTTGACGTGTTCTTTGTCGAGCTGCTGCAGAAACGGCTGCAGGAAGAAGAAGAAATCCGTGTTGCTCCGGTGAGTGTAAATTAGTTCAGTGTAGGGAATAATATATTCAGATCAATACTCTCTTACGAACGTGATAGTAGTAAGTGACCTGCTTCGGGTGTTTTGCCGAGTTGTTTGGATTTGTGGACAGTGTTTCGATGACAGTAACTGGAGTGCAGCTAGCTTTGCCGTTATGTGCACACGATCCCTGGACACCACCTAGTCAGTAAATGTATTACGACCTGAAGAAAACAGCTCGGTCGTTGAAATATTCTGCATACAACAGGAACAACAACTCGGCATAACTCCCAGAAATACTCGAATTAACCAGTCGCACAAACAATAAACTTGCACGTCATGGGACATTAGTATTTCTGTATTATTATTAGCTGGTCAGACATGGACTGAGTAGTGATATTACTTGAGTATTAAAATCGATAACTGTAAAATAACATCAATAAATGTAGCTAGCAAAATTATTGATAAATGTAGCACTTCGTAAAAAGCGGTCATGTTAATCTAGCACATGTTCTGTATAACTCCACATGTTGGATATCAGAAAACTAATAATTTCTTTTCCAACAGGAGCGTCAGTTTACGCTTGACGCATTGTTTGAGGAGCTACTGCAGAGACGTCTGCAGCGAGAAGAGGAAAGCTACATTACTACGGTGAGTGAAACTTCGATCTGTAGATTTTAGTTTCTAAGTGGACGTCTGGTTTCTTGTCCACATCATAACTACCTTCAGAAAGGTAACATGCGTATGCGTTATTGTTCCGATTCTGCAATTGTACGTTTTTAATGTCACTGAAATGCTGAGAGTTTAGGTACATACACGAGCCTACAAAATGCAGATATCCGTGGTCGAATCGTAAATTTTGTTTTACAGAGCTGTGGGTGGTTTATCACAATGCTTGCAATACTGTTCTTCTATAACAGTTTTGAATTGTGAGCGGATACGCAGCCTATTTCGACAGCGTATTATTTCGCCCTACTATTTCTAGGTACTAAGTAATATTAAGAATGAACGGTACAATAAGCTTGCCTACCCTTTCACAGTGTGTAGGAAGTATCAGAAAACATTCTTGTCTCCTCCCACCCATGAAAGTGATATCAAGTTTTCGGTATAGTTTCACCTTGATCATCATACGCTGGTCTTTTGGTTCTGTACTATTATACTGCATCAAGGTTTGCTTTTCTGTCATATAATTATCCATAACGCCCTCGGAATTTCAATTCAACATTTTGGGAACTTGTTGTGACAGCCACCTGCTATCACGATAAAATGAGCAAAAGGAACTGTACTCAGCGAACACGATAGAGGCAGACAGTCATTGCTGGTAGTTCTCACATTTAAATTCTTATTTATAATACTTAGAAATCTTTAGTTGATGAGCAGGGGTGACACAAACATCCCTTCACTATACTCATATCTGGGATGCAAAACAATTTATAAAATACGTTTTCATTGCACTCTTTTACTACACTTGTGCCAACAGCTATAAATTAGTAACTCCATTTCGCGTCTATTTTACAGCCTCAACATTATTGATACAGAAATCGACTGCATATTAGCCTTGGCTCCTACGATAACTTTGCAGTATTCTTTACATATCTTCCCACCATAATATGATCACGTTGTTAACTCTGAAATTTAAATTTGTCGACAGGTCACTCCAGTGGCCTCCCCACCAACCACGGAGGCTCAACATTCCACACCATGGAGCTCTTCATAGCCACCAAATGTAACGCTGCCTGTTGGGGGCGCCGCCGTCAACTCGGCGCCTGGAGAAGAGTCACTCCAGTGGCCTCCCCACCAACCCACGGAGGCTCAACACTCCACACCATGCAGCGCTTCATAGCCACCAAACCTTATGCTGGCTGCTGGGGGCGCCGTCGTCAACTCGGCGCGGAGAAGGCCGTCTGGCTGCTAAACTGTTCGACCTCATTACCGTGGCCAATTCCACCCGAAACCAAATTTCCGATTCAATAAAACTTTGGCTTAATGGGATAATATAATATTGTTATTTATTTTAGTTCTAGTTAGTTGGCATTATGGTAACACATGGAACAAGCATATGGACTGGCAGTGGTACAAGTCAATAATTCGTCCATCAACATCTAGGGCTTCAGTTGTTTCTCTAAGTAGATTAAGGAAACCGCAAGAATGGTTCCCTCGTAATTCGATTCGTACGATTTTCTTCGTAATACGAGCTCTGTTTGTTACTACCTCTTCTTCGATGGACGTTAGGTACGAATAATTCCTACATTTTTTCTTTATTGAGTAAGAGATTCATTTGAGCAATATTTTTTTTTAAAGCTATTGTGATATTTTTGCACCAAAACAAGCATTTAGAACCTACAGAACTTTCCATTCAAAATTTCATCTAAGGATAACAAGTTTATGCATGTCATCTTGACGGTTACTTATTAACCCAGTGCGCCACAAGAAATATAACTTCAAACTATGCAGAAACTAAACAATAATCAACATTTGACATCGTCAGTATACACAGTTATCGTCACTTGGTTGGTTTGTTTTCATTAATGTCCCCATACTTGTACCTGCAAAACTATATGGGTGCGAAATAGAAGGTGCGTTGACACACTTAAACAACTCGTCATAAAAGTAGCATTTGCAACTAGGAAACATAAGTTAAAGCACACGTAGCGTAATCTAACTGATGCTGCATTTCATTGTATTCCATCATGCGAACAATAATTGGTTAGCATAGTGATACATCTACAAACAAGTAAATGAAGCGTTTGTGCTACGAACGCCTGGCTCAGCCGTAGGACCCATACACAATTCACAGAGCATGCATGACCATTACCGCTTATAGCGCGGGCATCGCTTCTTATTACGTACCCTTACCCCTATGGTTTCCAATACTTTACCTTTCACTTTGAACGCTGTACTACCGTCAGAAAAGAAAATTCTGTAGCAGGAGACTAATTTTTACTTTTTATTTCCATTTCCCCGAAAGTAAAGAGTTGGTGCACGTCTCACGGAAAATAGCAAGTATCAAATGTTATGGGGAAATGAATATGCTGTCGATCTGCGCAAGCTCAGTGAATAAGTGGAACTGCATGTTCGATATTTTAACATTGACCAACATGGCTTGTCCCATATTTTAATTAAAATACATTGATCAACCAACTTCATTCCATGATCCAAAAGAAAAAAATCAAAAGAAACAAAAACATTGATCCACACTGTTTCTCCCATGACTTAATTAAAAAACATTGATCCACTTGCTGAGTGTGCTCACACAGATCAAATGCGTAGCAATAGAAATCACAGGAATATTTCGCTTCATTTTCTTATATATTATGAGTTGTGACGCTGTCCTTGGTTTGCAGATAAAGGAACAGTTTAAATAGTTACTACTTAAACAAGGAGCAAATAAATCTATAACACCATTGTACGGCAATGTTTCGCCCTTTCTTCCGAAAGTATTACTTCGAAACACGCTGTCTGCCTGCTGGTCTGTCATAGCCTGTGCAACATGAATAGCTGACACACCTTCTTTTGCTCCCATAGTATATCACGGCAAGCACAACCATCCTGCACGAATCACTGCACTGGCTGTGTTCTAAACTTTTCCTGAAACTTCAGTTGACGACTATAACTTAATTGAAAAACCAGTCGCCATACAAAGGGCAGAAAGAGATACCAATACAGCAACCAAAAATCGATGTCAATACATATGGCCAAAAGTCGCTGAAATTGACGGAACGCGGTAACAAGAACAATATTTCGGATTACCGCACGTTCTGATTTCACACGTCTACTTTGACCTATGACGTTATATCGGGGATATAAAGCGTACTTTATTTATTATGACCACTACAGATTTAATAACAGGCCTCTGGCATACTTCAATATTACTACCACAAGATAGACCATTATGGTAGCAAACGAACATAAGAAAGATGCGAAATATTTCAGTCTCTTCATGAAATGATACTAATGAGACAATCACGGGAATTAGGGAGTTATGAGCGGGGACAAACTAAAAATACTACAGTAAGACTAACATCACTCCAAGAGAGTCACCTAATCGAAAAATATCTCTCACGTGTTCCTCCAGAATAAACCCAATCAAAAAGTATAAGAAACACACAGCTGGAATAGAATATATTGCTAGACCTACGTCGCACAAACGAAGGCAGTGATGCAAGCCCCGTCTCCCTCCCCCAACCCCTGCCAAAGAAGAAAATCTATTATGGTCAGTATTTTAAATTTCAGCTGACATTCATAGCTGGAAAGAAGACAGTGATGTAGACAGTCCCCCACCAACAAAGCTAATAAGGATAACAAATTTGACTATATCTATACAGCGACAATGAAGACATCACCTCAATGCAATATCCTTACCATAAAAAAGCTACAATCTCACACTAAACAAAAAAGATCGGAAAAACGGTCTTACCAATCACAGTTCAGTACTGCTCTGCATTCACTTGGTATTAGTATGTTTGCTTCTGAAAGTCCTGCGTCGTATTTTGATGTTCCTGACACGTTCTAACAATTATTTAAGTAATGACAAATGTTACGTTATGGCTTAAACCATTTTAACCCTTACCTGTGAAGATGGTCGATGACTGAAACCAGTCGAGATATATGGGTTTAAAATAAAGCAGCTGATGGTCAAACATTTTATACATTACTTGGCGGCCATTGATGGTCACCTCCAAAAATGTTTAATCAAAGTGGCCCCAAAACACACACACTCACAAACACATACACAAATCATACTGCAAACAACAAATGTTTTAACCACAACTCCAAGGCAACTCCACACGAACACAAAACTTTCACTCTAGAAAACCAAACTATAAACTAAACGCAACACTTCAAAAACCAAAAACCATTAGATAACCAATAACTACTAAAGACTCGTTCTCATTCAACTGTAAATTTACTAGAAACCGAATCACAAACCTAAACGTCCATGCCAAAGACACAGCAACCACCTACAACATATCACTTTCAAAAACTATCCATTTCAAATATGCCGCGTCTCCACGACGTCACATTCGAAAAAAGCTTTAAGAATCAAGATTAAAATTATGATCACTATTTGTTTCTCTTGTAATGTTTTAAGCTGTGTTCCTATGTTCGTACCTAACATCTCCATCGACAAACGTGCCACACACACAAAAAAAACTAAATATTTGTGGGAAGCATGATTAAAAACATAATCATAAACCGTTTCACTCCCAACAATTTAAGACCTGCCCTTGAAACGTCCCCTTATAACAATTATACACGACTGTGCTTAAGCAGACACACAATATTTTGTTAGCGCAACGCAATCTGTCTTTCAAAATTTCCTACTGAAGAATGGCCCTGACAAACATTAAACTATACCTTTCACAAATCACTTACCTCACAAAAATCTTCGCTGCTCAAGCTACTGCAATACAGCGAGCGCCACTACTGCCAGCTAAATAAAAGATTCAAACTACTGAAGGCACTAACTACTGGTAGGGATAGTTAGCAAATGAAAGATATTAATAGAGAACAAACAATGTATTTACCTTGATATCATCATATATAAATATATCAGTTCATAAAAAATTACAAAACTCCGCCATCTCTCTCCCCACATCCACCACTGCTGGCGGCTCACCTCCAACTGCGCAACGCTACGCGCTGTTCACATCCAGCTGCCGCTGCCCAACACTACAATGGCAGACAACAATGCAAACTAGCGACAGACTGCACACAGCACAGCCAGTGATTTCATTTTGAGCGCTACGTAACGTTGCCAAAACGAAAACATAAACAGCCTACTTACATAGCCCCCATGCTCCCCACAAAAAATTTTTACAAATGGTGTTGGGCACTGGCCAATACAGATTTGACAAAAATTTTTCACAATTACAGTAACAAAGATATAAAATGCACACACTTACTAATATTATGTTGGTCAAAAGATCAAAATTTCTCACAGTCCATAAAGACAGTCCACATTGTTCATCACAGTAAAAATGCAGAATTTTTCTCAAAGTCCAAGCAGTAAAAGAAAATGCACATAGAAGTAGTGGATTTCCATGCAGTCTTGAAGAAGTAGTGTTGTCCTTCCAATGGAAAGACAGTGCTGACTCTCGACATGCAGACAGGTAATGGGCCACAACAGAGCAAACCCACAGCAGAGTCAGTCGAAATTTTGAAGAGTATTGATAGGTAGGTCATCACAGAACAGACCCACTGTAGTCCTTGTAGAGATAACGGTATTGGTGGGCCACCAGAGGTGCAGACCCACTGCAGTCCTTGTAGAAATGGCCAGCAGCCATCTGTTGCGACTGTGCAGGTGCACAATCACCATTGAAGAGTCTTGCGGATAATATAGCAAGTCCATAAACCACCACTTGTGCACTCACAAAGTTTCTGGAATTGTCCTTAGAACCAGCAATGCTGTTATCCAGTCCCTTGCTGAATCATTAACACACGTGCAAACACTATCAGTCCCTACTTCTCACATATTGTCCATGTACTACGACCAACAGAAACGTGTGCAGTGAAATGTAACTTACAAGTTAATAATAAGATGAACTGGTGACAATTACAATTTTATAAATTTACAACATGAAAATACAATTACAAAGGTACAAAATACATCATTAAAAACATAATAATACAGAGAACATTTGTAGTACAGGCTTTACAAAAGAATAGAAATAAACATATACATCAGTGTTACAAAAATAGTGACATAAGTACATACATAAAATAATGAGAATAGTTTTCGAAACATTAATTTCACACATGAACATTGAAACAGAACAGAATTGTAAACAACTTTACAAAGAAAATAACATATTATTAATGCAACTTATATTTGAGGATAACAGTATTCCTCCTCATAGTGAATATAGCTTAGTATTAGAAGAGAAAAAAAATTCTATGAAACAGTACACAGAGACAGGAAGAAAACAAATACTCAAGGGTACACAAACACATAGTGGGATAACACCAATAGGAAAGGACAGGGTTCGTTGTCAGTGTAACATGTGGTACTGCAGTCCAACCCAAAACTTCATATATCTTTCCTCTTATTTCATCCTTTGTTTCCACCAAAAAAATTCGATCTAAGCATGCTTTCTGTATTTATATGTTCACACATTTCTTACCTCATTTTTATTTTCCATTATCTTACCTCATCATTTATTTCCGAGAAAATCCTACCTATACCTGCTTTCTGTACGTTTTTCGTATAGATTCTCAATGCATTTCTTCCAATTCATCGCAACTCATTCTCTTCTATAGTCTACCCCCTCTTAAGCTAACTTAAATCTACTGAGCTCAGATATTAAACTAAGGGACGAGGCAATGCAGCAGCACAAAACAAGTTATCACAAACAGCAATGACAAAAAAAATGCCAATTTGCAAAGCAAGCAGCAGCAAATCTAAATTAACAGATAAAATGCAAAATTACAACTAATATGAGCCAATGTGCAGCAACATGAAAAATCAATGAGTAGTAAAATTGGCCTAGCAGAGTAACACAAATTAAAGTTCAGTAGCACTATGCCTGGCAAACAGCAGCAGCAAATATAAAAAATATAAAACTTATATCTATACATGACAAAGCTCAAGCAGAAAAGATATTGCAGTAAAAACAACAATGCAGATAAGGGAAATGTATATTCACATCTTAATGTCTATGTAATTAAAGTGGTGCACCACAAGAAGTTATTCTACCAAAAAGTTACCAATTACTTGAAAAGAAAATTATGAATGCAGTTACTAGTTCCTTCTTATTGTTCTTTCCTTTCCAAGTGCTCCTTTTTTAAAGAATGTGGATCATAAAATAATTATTTAATAGATCTGTTGACAGAAAGTGTTCACATTAGCAAATGCATTTCATTTTATAAAAGCAATGCTGCAACACAGCTGGAAAACAGATGTCAAATGAAATAAGCAACTACGAAAAGCAAAGTATAAAAATATCATTCAGTAGTCATGTGACATTTCATAAGTTAGTAGAAATTCTCTCAACTCTCGTAGAAAGACGCTTGTCGTAATCAGGTGTGCAGATGTAAAAATATTTCCGAGGATAATGGCCTCCCCTTTTTTTTTGTTCTACCTGTGCCGCTGAAAAGGACTCGCAATAATGGCTTTTTCTCCAGGCGTCTGACAGCTGGGTGCCCGCGACGCATTACGTGCAGGTGGTCACTTAACTTTCTTACGGAAATATTTACGACAGCAGTTTCCGCTACCGTGGCAGTCATATAAAAATATTTCACAGGTCAAGAATTAGCGTTGCAAATCTGTAGAAACAAAATGCTATTGATATAACAGTGTCCAAAAAATTTTCGTCTGCATTGTAATACATTCATGCATATACACACACATTTCATAACTCTTAAAGTACGATTCTTGGTTTCCAACAACCTTTTCCATAAGTCAGAGTCCCTAATCCCTACTCCTTATTCCTTACCTTATTACACATATACGTATCCATCGACACTCGTCAGTATTTCGTCATTATAAATATGAAGCATAATCAAATAACTCATATAGTAGCCTCAGCCTATTAATCGTAAACATACCTCAGCAGCATAATACACATCGTCGTCGTAAAAATAACATCATAACACCTCAGTCAAATCTCAAAATCGTCGTAGCTTCCTCCAATAATTCCAAACCTAAAGAAAATTCTCTGCTCATGTCAAAAGTGTCATCTGCCTCAAACGTACTTTAAAAATCATGAATCCATACCAAATACATCATTCAAAGCTCTCATAGTATCACAATGGTTCCGAAAAAATATGAACAGTTCACACAGTACAGACAAAATACAATTTCATAACTGTGAAGTAATCCAACTCTGTAAATGCGTAAACATCTGTCACTGATGTAGTAAAAAGAATGTTTGTTTCTCTGTCAAATACTCAGATAGCTGTGTAATTCTGTGTTAGAGAAATATGGTACCGAAGTGTAAAGTTGTATAAGCAAATACCATATTAGCTAGGGTTCCTTGTGCTTGCCAAACACATGGTACACAAAGTAGGCGTGTACCCCCCTGAGGATTAATGTAATTATACCCTCAGGTGTTACAGATTACAGCAATGGAATGAAATGTATCACGGAAAACTTTCTTTGTAATTCAAAAATCTTTAAAAACAAATGTTTTCAGTATAAAATTGATCACTCAAATACGTGTACTGTAGCGCTAAACTGTGCGTCTTGTAACATAATCTCTGTGGAAGTGTCGTAGTTATCGTCCTCCGAAAGCTAAGTTCTGCAGAAGTCAATGTACTTACCTCATGATAAACAAAAGTGAAATGCTTTGCGTATAGATATCATAGTTATTATGGTTATTGGCGTGATGAAGAAAGTACTGTACAGTAACGTATTGTTGTGCCACAAAAAAAAGGCTGTCTCATTGTTGCTATACCACAAAAGTTACTACTAAAACCTGTTTTACTTTCCAGAAGAATTCAGAAAAACTGTGCAGATATAAAACAGATACACCGCAAAAGCAACATTGTAAATTGTCACTCATTAGTAGCGTCGTGATAAAATCGTGTAGCTGTCACATAAACTAACCACTGTGTCCTCTGGTATCTCACAGAAAGTACTTTAAACCCAGAATGTATTTTCAAGTAAACCGAAATGTTGCATTAAAATCTCATTAGCAGTACAGGTAAATGTTCTAATCGTGCAACTAACAAGCAAGAATGTACACACACAATTACACTGTGTCGTCTGTTCGCAATAACAATGCATTCGTAATTTCTGTTTAAATAATTTCTCTTGGTTCTTGACTGGATATTTCACTTCAAACATTGTTACATGTTAACAGATTCTAAATCTGACAAAGCATATTAGTAATGTGAAGCGAAAAATTTTATGTCAAAGACTAAGTCTTTCAATAAACGGTTTTACATGTGAAATGTGGTGTAAACCTTTACTCTTCCTAGTACGCAGAGTTGGAACTTGAATGCAATTGTCATGCGGTATACGTCGGTAAGGAATGCTAAATCTTTTCTCAAGGTTCGCGTCTTTGTTATTTTTCTCTGAGCCAGCCGGCGCACGCGGCTGCCTGCGGTGTGAGTCATTGTCTGTTTCTTTGTTGGCGCGCGCCGTTATTGGGATTAGGAGACCGAACTTCTACAAATTCGCCTTGCCGAGAGGGCCCAGCTCTGTTTAAAGCTCGCCAGTTCTGATGGAATTCAGGTCTGTCGTTACGATCACATCGTCTGTCGTCATGTCGGTAGTTCCTGTAGAGTCTTTCTTGTCGGTCACATGGTGGAGAATTTCTCCCTGAATCGTAACTGCGCGCTTGTCCGTTGCGTCTAAAGTTATTCTGTCTCCCTTGATAGTATTTATTTTGGTTCCCATATTGTCTGTTTCTCTGATTGTCTCTGTGGTGGTCATTACCACGGAGAGGTGATCTTTCCCTGTAGTTATTACTACTCTGCCAACGGTTGTCATACGGGTGGTGTCTGTTTTGGTCACGATTTGCGTTGTAAGAATAGCCTTGTCGTGTCCAGTTATTGTTTCTGTCGTCACGGAATTGTGACGTATGTGACCTGTAGTGATTGTTTTCCTGTTTTCGCATCCGGCGGCTGTCAGTGTCAATTTCTAATTCTTGTAAGAGTCCCTGAAATGCTTCAATGTCGTCTTTGCAACGTCCTGCTAAAATAATATGTCGTAAATGTTCAGGCAATTTGAGTAAGCAAATGCGGATGAGTTCTGAGGGGCTGTATGGGTTTGAAAGATACTGATTCTTATGCAACATGTCTTCAAAATATTTCACAAGACTGGAGAATTCAGATTGTTCGAAATGTTTCATCATTATGATACCATGTTTTACCCGGTCTTGTGTGGCTTGAGACCAATATGCTGAGAGGAAGGCATGGTAAAATTCTGCTTCACTGTGGCAATCGTGAATGACCGACCGCATTCTTACAGCTGGTTCATTCTCTAAGTAGCCACACATAAATTCTAATCTGTGCTCTAATGACCAGTTGGGAGGAAAACAATGAGAGAATTGATGGAGCCATGCTTGTGGATGAATGTCGTTCCCAGAATTCTTAAATGTTTTGAATTTACGTGTAGTAATGAACAGCTTATAGTCAAAGTCATCATGTCGGCGAGTCGCATATCGGTCATTGTTATGTCGTTTCGGCGGTTCCATTTCAAAATTCGGTGCACCTTGCCAATTTCTTTCATAACTTCCGAAGTGTCCTGTGTTATTATTTTGTGGTTGTTCCGTATTTCTAAGTCCCTCTTCCCGTATTGGGGCCTGAGTATCCTCTGAAATACGTAATTCTTGTATTAACTGTGTCAGCTGATCTTGTACTTCCCGGATTTCTCTTTGGTGTTGCGTATTAATCTGATTCTGATTTTGTTTGAATTTCCTAATTTGTTCGCTCTGTTCTGTGTCATTAAAGGCTACCGGTTTTGCGTCATTCAGATTATCATCTACCTTCGTAGATAAGTTATTTAGCTGATCCGAAAGTTCAACTACTTTCTCTGATAATGAACACATTTCCTCAGTGTGTTTTTCTGAACCAAGTTTCAGAGTGTCCATTTGTGTTGAAATCGAATCTACTGTGTCCTTTAAGTTATCCTGAGTTTTTGCAAGTTGCGTAACCGAATCGGTAGATGCAACTGAGTCAAATTTAGCTTGCAAGGTCTCATGATTTTCATGAACAATAATTTGCAGTTCTTTTATGGCTGCTTCGTGATTCTGTAATGCATTTTCATGCCGCGAAAAAATAGGTTGAAAATGCTCACAAATTTGTGTTTTTACGTCGTTACAGACTTTTTGACATTTCGATTCGATTTTATGTAACTCAGTAGTTAAATCTTCACGTGTTTGTTCAAGTGTGGTGTCTAACTTTTGAAGCTTTTGCTGTGTTTGTCTCAGGTGTTGTTCCATTGTGTCTAACTTTTTAAGATTTTGTTCCACTGTGTCTAACTTTTTAAGATTTTGTCCCATTTGTTTCTGATTTTGTTCAAGTGTTGTGTCTAACTTTTGTAGCTTTTGTCCCATTTGTTGCATTAACTGTAATAACAATGCACTGGTGTCTGAAACATGTTCCTCAGTGCTTTTCGGCAGTGAATTTGCACCGGCAACATTCACATTTTGACAAGCAGAAAATGTGTCTTGACTCATTTGAGAAAACGGTGAGGACGCAAAACCTGAATCTACAGTGTTTGCAAAATTGTGTCCTATCATTTCGGATTCCTGAGGCGAGCTGTTGCCGACCGATCGATCGATAATGCTTCCCTGTTCACTACCTGTTTCACTGCCTACGCCATTGTTTGACGCCCGCTCCATTTCCCTATGCACAGTTACCAAATTACTACTTTGAATATTAGTTAATTCATTACATGGTGGGGCCAACACACTGCTTTCGTCTTCACTGTCATTTCTCAGTTTACTTTGGAGCCGAGTGTTACGTTTTTCACACGCCATTATTGTCACAATATTTCACACGATAACACAGAAAAGCACAATTTGAAGAGCAAAGATAGGGGAATACATTAACATAGCACTGAAAATAATATCTAGTTAATTACCAGCGCAGCTGCGAAATACTTGGTGCAAATCTACATGCATGCCACAACTGTTTTACAGTACAACAATGAAAGACTGCAACTACAAAGGAGATTCTCTCTACAATTACGCGCTAGCAATAAACAAAAGCTACACTAAATACACAAACTACAAGAAAAAATCAGAAGATTCCAGTGAGGTATCCTAGGCTAAGGGTCGACATATGAAACGTCCCCTTATAACAATTATACACGACTGTGCTTAAGCAGACACACAATATTTTGTTAGCGCAACGCAATCTGTCTTTCAAAATTTCCTACTGAAGAATGGCCCTGACAAACATTAAACTATACCTTTCACAAATCACTTACCTCACAAAAATCTTCGCTGCTCAAGCTACTGCAATACAGCGAGCGCCACTACTGCCAGCTAAATAAAAGATTCAAACTACTGAAGGCACTAACTACTGGTAGGGATAGTTAGCAAATGAAAGATATTAATAGAGAACAAACAATGTATTTACCTTGATATCATCATATATAAATATATCAGTTCATAAAAAATTACAAAACTCCGCCATCTCTCTCCCCACATCCACCACTGCTGGCGGCTCACCTCCAACTGCGCAACGCTACGCGCTGTTCACATCCAGCTGCCGCTGCCCGACACTACAATGGCAGACAACAATGCAAACTAGCGACAGACTGCACACAGCACAGCCAGTGATTTCATTTTGAGCGCTACGTAACGTTGCCAAAACGAAAACATAAACAGCCTACTTACACCCTTCGTTTCTTGCCTAACCTCATCCTTGGAACTCGTGCCACATACGGAAAGAAACAGCCACACGTTTGGGGATTGGCGCGTGGTCTGATTCCACCAGTCGGCTTTGATCCATGATATCTTCTTTGGAATAAAGGCATATACAGTTGACACCACTCACTAAGGCCAAACCACTCACATACTTAGTATCCTAAATTGAAGACGTCACACAGAACGTCACTGTCAAAAGCAATGGACAAAACGCGGTGTCGAAGATATGGCTTCACCAACACAGCGCAATTTAAAACAGAAAAATCACTCAGAGGGGAATTGTACGCCCTAATCTGGACCTATAAAAGGTGAATTACTTCATTCTATCGCTCTTTACCGTCCTATCGGCTTTCCAACACAGGTAAATCTAGTACACCCCTATAGATCACTTTCAGTTATTAATATCACATTTTTTTACACTTAAGTTAAAGTATCCATTTATTATTTAAAATTAAATTTCTGTAGACTTACGCATTTTGTAATCATCGAAGTATCACCTTTGCTTATTTGAGTGGTATTACGATAATGTTCATTAAATAAATTGAGAAAAATAAATGCCTACAGGAAGTCCATTTACAAGTAATTCCATGTACACATATGTTGTTAATCATTGTTTACTCTTATTACTAAGATAGTAATAATAATAAGATCAAAGATAATATTTATGCTCTGTCTGATTGGGAGTGTAAGCAGAGACACAGTCGAACATATACAGTCGCGGCACTCCGCCTCTTTTCTGCTGCCCACCGCGATTGCAGCGCACCAAGCGGCCAGGAAGTTATGCTGTAGAGTTCGCCGAGATTTTGTGAAAGCGAAAGTGAATCTTAATTGTTTATATTGGTCTGTAGAATGGTTTCTACAAACGGGAGCGTCTGCATCGCGATAAATTGCAGCAACAAGAAGAAGAAGGCACCATATTTGCCATTTTTTAGGTTTCTTATCAACCCTAATAGGTGTGACACGCTATGTCACAGAAGAGTTGATTTATGACTTTCTTGTAGCCTAATGATTTACTTGAGAATGTCGTGTTCTTTAACAACAGAAAAAGTGCTAGTAAACAGCAGCACACCTGACCTTTTGCAGAAAGGCGTCGCATATTTGCTCAATAACGTACGTTTTCTTCCCTACACTTCCAGTCAAATCAGTGAATACAGAACGAAGCAAACCAGTATGGAAAGCCTTACCTACATTATTCTGGGTAGTAAACAAGTTACAACAACTGTATCTGCAGAAAGAAATCCACACAGATGTGTAATAAAAGAAGAAGAAGCATTAAAACTATTTTCCAACACGGAAGAAACGAATTCCACAATTGTTGCTGCATCTAAGCCACAAATGGCAAGAATCATCAACACATACGCTTTTGAAACAAAAGTAATTACAGTTACAAAAATATTTGTGTGTTAAAAAGTCGATAATCAGGTTCCATAAAAAGTTGTTAGCTGTCAAGGAAAGTGCCTGACATATTACGAACAGACAAAAACAAAAACAGAAATTATTGGCGCGTTGAAATGTGTGTTTGTATGGTCTTGTTTTCAGTGGAGTACGCTACAGTTATACAAATATTCGAAAGTATTTCTTTATAATTATAATGTTGCTTATGTCAAAGAGTGAAGGAGATTCGATCGTTTTTACATGTATCTCATGGTTATTCATGTCTTATATTAATTTAATAATTATTTGACTAATTAACCAGAAAAATGAATAAAACAAACTATAATTTTACCTCTGCTTTGTCGACCCTTGGGGTGCTAGAGTCGCAGAAACTCTCAGCAGTGAGTGTCGTGACTGTGTATGATAGACCGTAGCAGAGTGAAGCGTAAACTCATTATTTTCTGTTAACTAAACTTGTGGATTTAATAACGTGCCCATACCATCAGAATTTGCATCACTCTCTATGAACCCAATTCAGATTACAATAATGACATAAGCTGACACTACTAGCACGCCTAAACAAAACAAACCATCGCTCCGCACACGTATGTCATTCGCCACGCCAGTACATCACAGCTCAAACCCGGCGGGCGATATCGAAGTCTCAAGCTGAGCCAACTACTATGCTGTCCTATTGCCTGCATCCTACCTTTTCTACGGCAAATCATTGTACTAGTCACGCTAAAGCAAAAATTCTGTAGCTCAGCACTGCAATGACTTTGATGACTGCTGCGTGTCGACGGAAGGTTCTGTCCTGAAACAACCGCTATTCTTTCCAGTTCATGCACATTCTCCTTTCAGACCGCTGCAGACAAATGCTTCCCTTGCCTTTGATTGTTTGAAGATAATGGGAGGCATGTCATGACAACGATGTGTCCCGCCATAAATTCATAAGGCAGGCCGTACAGTTTTGCCATTCCCGTTCTCATCGCTGCGATCTACATGTTGCCAAAACGCTATGCACGAATAATTTTGTTTGTGAATTCAACGTACAAAGCTTATCTCCGAATTTTTGTGCCATTTTTGCATCGTGTTGCCGCTTTTCCAACCAACTCACTAATAAGTAAAGAATTCCAGAAGCAGTAAACTAATTTAACTTTTCTAGTTTTATATTGCCGCTCAGTTTCAATATAAGCCTACCCATTGCATCAATTTCTTACAATTGCGGAGAGCGGTGAGAACTTACATGTCGGAAGGAACCAAGGTATATTTTTACTGCTTGCAAATTTTTAATACTTCTAGAACAGAAATCACACACGGGAACACATTCAGTCGACAAGTACAGACGATAGTTCCACTTCTAAGGCCAGCTTATCGCAGGTCGCTGAAAAAAGGGCAGGTTAATCTGGTTTTCAAGAAAACATAGATAGCTGTAGGCCTTTATTACCGATGTTATTTCGTCGTAGAATTGTGGGGCATGTTTTACAGTCATTCGTTACGTCCATCTTGTGCATCAGGAAACCCTTCTATATAAATCAATATGCATTCCGCAAACATAGATGTAGTGACATTCATCTCGCTATGATAGTCCGTGAGATGCATAGCGCCGGAGATTACGGTGGTCAGGTGAACGGCATGTCCTTCGACTTCGGTACAGCCCAGCACTGGACTTCAGTGAAGAAAGGAGAGCTTGTCGAGTAGCGGAGCAGAAGGCTGGTTCCAGCACGTGGTAGGAGATGGAGCTCCAAACGTATAGCTTAAGGTCCAAGAAGCTCTACGGGGCCGTTACTGTTTATTCAGGGTGTAACGGGTGTGTAAGTCCGGATATTTCTGTTGGTGACTGTGAACGGTGTGCTGAAAAGCATTACATCAGCACATACATCATTTACAGACTGATAATTATAGTTTATAATAAAGAAAGCCAATATCACTTGATGTGAAATAGCTTATTTCGTCACCAGACTCGACAATAAGTAGGTGTTATCCTGAGATTCTCATATCTCCCAGAAATATAATTACACATCAATAAGTCGGCGTTCTGAGAACACGCTCAATTACAATAACAGTTCCGCATTTGTTTGTAAGATACTTAAAGCCAACCGGTATATTACTTTATTATTATGTTTTTAGAAACTTTGCAGTATGTCGATGAGATGATTTGCAATTATGTTTCTGGGAGATCTGAGAATCTGAGGATGACGGATAGTACTGTCAAAACTGGTCTTGGAATAAATTACTCCAAATCAAGCGATTTTAGATTCCAATATTATAAATTACAATATCAGATCGCCCCAAAAATATGTGTAAATTATATAATGACTATAGAGGGGACACTTAATAAGTAATGCAATACTTCCTTTCTGAAAACATTTTTTCTATTCTTGATCCCAATACACCATATGATTCTTCCCTCTTTTGACTACATAAACATAGTGTTCAACATAATTAATTCTGTATGGTGGCCTCATGCCACCACATTGGAAGGGCCTATACACACGCATGGTACCACAGCCTACGTCTTCCCGTATCAGTAACCTCCCCATCATACACATTCTACTTCACGCAGAGTGACAGAGTGCATCCTACATGGGGCCAAGCAGATGGGATTTTGGAGGTAAAAGATCTGTGCTGGAGGGTGGATGAGAAGAAGCAACGATCTGTTGTGAGTTCCTCTTGGTTGCGCGCCCATTTTGAGTCCTTGCATTGTTGCGGAGAAGGAGAATACGTTTGCATTTTTGTGACGATGGACATTGTGATGTTGTTTCTTCAATTTCCTGATGGTAGCACAACACATTTCAGAGTTTAACGTTGCAGAGTGAGGGAAGGCAACAAACAGAATAACAGCTACAGAGTGCCAGAAAACCGTCGCTATGACTTAACCCACTGCGGGTGTTGCTCTGAACTTTTTCTTAGGAGGAGACGTTATGTACTGGCCCTTCATGGATATCTGGTTAGTTTCTGGATTGAATGGAATTAGATTTACCTGTGACAATGTTTGACAAATTTGTCACCATTATCCTCATAAGGCTCATAAATTCTGCACAGATGCTCCTACATTGATCTTTATGGTTTTCTGTTAGGCACCGAGGAACATAGTGGCGCCACAACTTCGAGTATCCCTACGGGTGGATGAGTGTTTCAACACTACCAACAAAGACGTCCAGTTGTGTAGCGAGGTGACTGATTGTGCTCTGTCAGTCTCCTTGAATGAGAGTATCCACCCATGCCAGCAATGCAAGAGTCACGGCTGTGCGCTTCTAGCCGGCTAGTGGGAGGTATGACATTGTTGCGATGATGACAGCCGACACGATCAACGACTCACCACGCTTTTGTTCATTGGCAGGTCTCCATAGACATTCTGTAAGCACCTATGAACATCTACAATGCCCTGATATTGCAATAAAATAAATTCACTAGTAATTCTCTGCTTGAAATGCACCCACGTTATGACCACTGTTTTGATGTCTGCTTATATCTCTGCGACCTATAGGAACTACACGAAACTATAGGGGCGGGAGTGGTAATATTCCGCAATGTTCCACAGTAAATTCCGCATTTTTTCAAAGGAAACCGGCTGTAAAAGTTCTGTTGTATTCCTTACTGAACGCCCATCGTAAATATTGCAAGTTGTTTGTTTTGAGGCTGGTTAGTACTGCCAATTATAGGTGGCAAGAGCAAGCCATTAATGTATTTCCGACTGGGCAGCAGGTCAGATGTTGAAGAATGGACGCATGGACGTGAAGCGATTTATCTATAAGACTGGTGACGTCCGTTTGGTGGTGTAGTTACTGCAAGCAGAAAACATCAGGTTGTAAAGTTTGTTACGTGTTTGTGGAAAGACAGTGCGATGCAGAGAAAAAACGACTCACACGTTGATGTGTGGACATATTAAGGTATCACATAGAAAATTATCTGTGTTATACGCTCTATATAAATGGTGTAGGCGATAACGACCAAAGATCTACAAGGCTGTTTGCAGACGATGCTGGTTGTCTATGGAAAGGCTGCAACACCAGAAAACTTTAATTAATACAGGAAGACCTGCAAAGGATTGGAGGTTGGTACAACTGACTCTGATCACACAGAAATGTAATGTGTAATTCCAGATAGCCATTACTTTTCTATTGCACCACTGGCGACAAATCACTGGACACAGGAAGAAATGGAAAATACCTGAGAGTAGCGAGCAAATGACAAGCTAAGGTCTGTTGGAGTAACCTGAAGAGAACGTTAACTTATCAAAGAAAGAAGTGGGTTTCAAAACATTATAATGATCATTTCCTGTGTATCGCTCATCAATATTCGAAATGATTCTAAGCACTATGGGACTTAACATCTGAGGTCATCAGTCCCCTAGACTTAGTACTAAATAAACCTAACTAACCTAAGAACATCACACATATCCAGGCCGAGGCAGGATTCGAACCTGCGACCATAGCAGCAGCGTGGTTCCGGACTGAAGCACCTAGAACCGCTCGACCGCAGCGACCGGAAATTAATATTCGATGAAAGGGTCCTGCAGTCCCCTTTGATTATCATTTTATTTACTTTCCCTTGATACCAAACTCTCTGTCAGGCATGAGTGAA
This sequence comes from Schistocerca americana, assembly GCF_021461395.2. NCBI lineage: Eukaryota > Metazoa > Arthropoda > Insecta > Orthoptera > Acrididae > Schistocerca > Schistocerca americana. Next base: position 452,657,133 of record NC_060123.1, on the reverse strand, counting down.
TGAATGTGATGTGATTCACGTTGCTATACGGTGGTTTAGTCTGCTGCAATCAGCGTTAGTCGTACAGAATGGCCAACCCCTGTAGTTTTCAGGTAGGAAAAGAAGTTCCTTCTCCTTGGGTGAAAGTTACCGGTGTTAGGCTGGTGGCGGAAGCCTCATCTCTTGGTTTTCTTGGCCACGGGGTCGCATGGGAGACGTTGGAGTGTATGAGAGGGCCGGTCTGCTTCCAGCGTAACAAGGGTCTGCAGCCGAGCTCGCTTCGAAGGAGGGTGAGTTGGGTTAACCGCATGGCACGTTGTCTCGTAGCGAGAGGGGAGCTTTTAGCTTTTGGTCTCGCGTCTCGTCTTATAAGGATTGTTTAACCTTGTCACAGTAAGGAACGCAAGGCTTCTGCAGAGTTTCAGTTTGACCCCCAATGCATACTTTGATCCGTCAGGAGAACGTAACACATATGTAAGAATTGCACCCTCGGTTCAGTGTGAATGTTTGTCTGCGTCTGTATACGTTCTAATCTTTCCTGAACCTTAATTATTTTGCCTCTTCCCTTATTTTCTTGATCTCATTTACCTTATGTCCTTTGGAAGCCATCCACGAGGTTTAATATTAGAGTTTGTTGGTCCACTACCATTACCCTTTGTATATTCACATGTGCTTTCTGAAAAATGTTAATTGTTTGCGACTGCGTGGTTTAATGTTGTTAAAATTTGGTCACGGCACGTAGAAATTGTGTCACCGCAAACCACGTGGGCATACGAGTGTGTTGGGAATCGTGTACCGTTAGACAAGAAATTTTACTTAGTTACCAGGCAACAGCAGTTGTATAGATGCATTATCTCAATATTTTAAGGAATAAATAATTTTGCCGCCAATCTTATCCTGTGTACCGTCTCTGCTACCTACGCAATTCACTCAGTAGTTTCCTTGTTAGCCCATCCATGGCGTTTCCATGGGCACAGGTCCAATGATTAGTGTTCTCTTTTTATTTAAAACAAATGCTTTAGAATAGATCTTGTTTTCAGGAGTGTTGTTGCAAGCTGCTCTGATGCACAGTGTCCACGCACTTTTTACTTTATTTTAATATTTCATACTTGGGAACAATGCCTGTATCATGATAATAATTACATCGCATTCTTTGTGAGTGACTTTGCAATGAATGTTCTTTTATGAGTTTTTTATGAACAAATTAATTCATTTTCCGACTCACCCAACATCTTATTTTTCGATGTGGCTAGAGTTGGTGGCGACCCAATCTTTTACGTTGATTTCAATGTCAGATAGCATTTTCTTATTCAAAGTGCGAGTGACACTTTTAGCCATCAGGATACATTCAAAGTTCGCTTCACGCACCTTATACATAGCGACCTTTTATACACGCTGCTTACATCGATCACTACCAGTTGCTAGAAAAGAGAAAGAAGATGCAGTGAAGAGCGACGCATTTTACTGGTAAGCGTGAGATTTAACTGAAATACTTAGCAAACTGAAGTGGCAGACATTATAAAAGAGTCGTTGTGTGCCACAGACAGGTTTGCTGCTGAAATTCTGAGAGCGTACATTTTAAGAATAGTCGTGCTCCACATATTATTTTCAGATAGAAGTGTTACAGAATAGGAACAATTTAGAGTAATTAGGTTTGCCGAAAGGCATTCTTCCCATGCACTATTCGGGAATGGAATAAAGAAAGAGAAAAGCGATAGATGTACCACAAGTCCGCCACACACGATAAAGTGGCTTATAGAGTTTAGATAGAGCGGAAGATGGTTCGTTCAAGTTTCTTTGAATTTCCCTCGTTACCCAAAGAGCAGATGAATGGTCAGATAACGTGGGCTCACAACGCCACTGGTACGTGGTTTTGTTTAATGAATGTTACCTGGCGATGTCCAAAATTATCTTCCATACTTCAACTATAGTATAAAATATAAAAAATAGAGTGAATTATCAAGTTATAAAAGTCACATAGTCTATATAAGAATAATTCTATTAACTGAGAATATTCTCTGTATTGGTTAGTTAACTAATTTCAGTGATACATAATTAAACACAAGACATAGTACTACTTTTACAGATTCAGTTCGTCACAAAATAATCCCAACAGTCCGAGAGTATAAAAGACCTCAGCAGTGTCCTTCACTCTCTCAATTGCTTGGTTGACTAACACGCTTAAAACGACACCATATACGTAAATAATCGTAACAGAAAATGTGGATGATTAGTTAATAAGAAATGAAGTGCAGGTTTCTAAATACAAGGACGTGGTGGCTCCGAATTTTTATTGTGAAAACTCTTAAAGCTTTTTAAACAAACCAAATTTTATTAACATTCTACGTCATTATTCTTCATTCATACATATTTGCAACCCTCCACCACTAGAGGTCTCCAAATTGTAGTGAGTTAAATGGCGCTGTGTAACGGGACTATATCTGTGCTGAGAAACAGCCTGCTGTAATCGAACTTCGAGAGTTCGCCGAAACAAGAGCAGCCTCTCTTTCAGCATGGCAAAGCCATACCACATGCAAACTCTGCCACTTCTGCAACAATTTGACGCCTTGGCTTCCCTGTCATCGATCATCCTGCATGCAGTCCCCACTTGACCCCATCCGATTTTCATCTGTTCCCATAACTTAAAGAAAACCTTCGACATCCCCAAGTTGTGTAGTGACGAAGTGGTGCAAGCAGAGGTAATGTGACTCGGTTAACAGATAAAACATTCTACAGTGACTGTATCAAAAAACTGATCTTTCTTTGGGAGAAATGTGTTCGTCACGAGGGTGACTTTGTTGAGAAGTAAATGTATAGACAAGAAGAACAAAGGTGTAAAATATTAATTACGTTTTATTTAAAAATGTATAAGAATATTCCCATGAGGAATGCCTTCTATTACTTTTACCTCACTTTAATCTTCCAATAAATTCCATCCCATCTCACCACGGTTAATTACAAAACTACTAAGCGTCTATATCGATGATACACAGGTTGTAGGCATTTAACATGTAACTAACGACAGCAGTCGAGAATGGCACCCTGCTCTTTGCAGTACCAGTGGCAGACAGAGTGAAGACAAGACACTGAAATCTCTTACACAGAATTACATATATGAGAAATGTAATTTAAGGAATGAAATGCTATATGGGAGCTATCAGCTGAAGTGCTTCAAGCATCAATCACTTGATGCGAATGTATCTACGGGAACAGAAAACAGAGAAATATGATACACTTACAACACACTCCGATGCGACAAAAATTGGTGTGCAAAGCGAGAAGCAACCAGAATCGTCTGGAAGTACTTGCGCGACGACAGACGCCAAGACGAGTGGACGCGCCGCTGGCAATGGTAGCAGCAGCATTTGCCTGATACACAGTTATTTAGTTTATTTCATTATTTTTTTTCACATGCTTCTGCAGTGCAGTTATCCATACCTGTGTATTTTACTATGAGGACTAGTGGTTTACAAATTAACCTACGTTTCTGTTTGCGTAAATCTTGGTGCATATCCCTATGTGACGTGGCATACTACTGTAATTTTCCTCGCCACCAGCTACACGTCACGTCACTAAGTTCAAATCCCATGCTGGTACAGGGCAAATAGTTTCGATCGTTGCATTCTAGTTAGCATACGTATTTCGTGCAGCAGCTTTAATCGGTAAGCAGAGTTTATAGTAACAGGTAGCTGCAGTTACGTCCACTTCAGTAGAGAAATATTTTTCTGTTTAAGTGCTTGCCGTTTCAGGGTGTAACGAGAAATCTTCACAGCAGTTTTTAGTGTTCTTTATCAATTTTTTACACATTGTGATGTGGTTAGTTAATGTGGTTGTTGTGAGCGGACAGAAGGAAAATTGGCTGCTGTCCGTAAACAGCTGCAAGCTGCGTCGACTACCGTCGTCAAGCTTCTGGCTGTTGCTCAAAGTTGCAGCGACATCGGAGCGCTGGTGGTTCTGCGTTATGTCCACTGAGTTATAGGTGATGACTGATTGAAGGAACACAAACAGTATTGGCAGATGGTGTACTGACTGAGGTCATAAAAAAAATGTGCACTTGCCTTTCAGATCTCTAGTGTTACACTGTCTGCTATAAATGATGTCCTTTATTTGGAATCAAGTCTTTCCATTCAACCACATACCTCCGTTGGATCACACCCACAAGTGAATCAAGTTTTTGACACACTCATATCTCTCGAAACAAGACACCTTTCTCTAATATGTCTCCTACAGTAAAATTAGAACGTGGTTTTAGTCAACCGCTACGCGTCTTGCAACTGCTCCCATTTCTACAGCTTAGCGCATGTGATCGTTCCAATTTAAGTCGGAACCGCGCAGACGTCGGTGAAAGACATATCTATCACCTTCTGCAACCCATGTAGAAACAGAACGGCCTGAGTTAGTGCAATAGGACCGTGCTTTGACTATTCGGTGGAAATGCGCGCAATGTGGTACGTCTCGAACTAGATACAGATACTACAGACCAAAGCAGATCCGTGTCCATTCAAATCTATCAGCCCAACACGCTATCATCGCTGTTCTGCACCATCCTACAGAGAAAAATTCCGAACTGTAAAAGCTCCACTACCTTCACCCGATATAGAACTCACATAGGGGCCATTGCTCATGCGATGTCTGGTATGATTTTTTTTTTTTTTTAGTAATTTAATTGAAAGCTTTGTTGCTTTGGTAAAAATAAAATTGGTTCTTTTTGTCGTGACAGAATAAATTACTATTAATCACACCAGATTTGTCGGAGAACAGCAGCAACATGTGTAATTGATCCAGCTTTAAGAAATTCTATTACCTTTTAGCGGAAAATTTGTGCGGTACTCTCCGACGTTAGAAAAGTCGTGGTGTTCCGTTCGGAGCAGGAGGCGGCTGTCTTTTCTCATTCGCGATATCGAAAATTGCTAAAAAATGAACAGAAATTTTTTTTTCGGAGGAAGATCGCGCGGAGAAAACAGACAGAAGTTACATGAAAGAAACCTAAGGGACCAACTAATTTGATTTGTACGAACATATAAACGGAACTGAAAGAACTTGGAATAAATACTATAACGATGTCGTCACGACAGCCTCCTGTTCCGACAGAACACACGCTGGATCATAAGCTGCATAAATCTTTTAAACAGGAAAGATTATCACAAGTATAATTAATGAAAATAAGGTTGAGAGATTTTCTTTGAAATTAAATAAACTTCAAGGCTTCAAGTATTATATTATGAAACGGAAACTTACATTAACATGGCCACCCATTGTGGCGGTGGAGCGAATTTTCATGATACACATTCTCTATTGTTTGTGGCTACATATATTTTTAATCACTTAAACTCTTAAATTTACAATAAAATGATTATATCAGTATGGAGCACAATACTTTTGCGTCCGACTCGCAACACATTCACAGAAGAACAACTAGAGAGGGGCGCGGCTCCCTGCAGAAGTAAAAATTGGCAATTGTTATTTTGAAACATAGGTGCATCGTTTTTTTTTTTTTTTTTTTACTGATCGATAGCAGCGTATAACAGTTTATAGCTATCGTGATATTCTGCGCTTTCCAGGAGCGCGGCAAAGATATCTGGTTACAACATTCATTGGTATATGTTAAAAGTTCGCACATACTGACGCGAATACAGAAAAAAAACTTTTACATGTTAAAAATCGCAGTGATAAAGGCTGTAATGTCATAATGCCTCCCATGTGAGGCATGATGATTCCGGAAGGATCATCAGGACTCACATGTAGTTTCAAGACATTACTGTGTTTTACCATCAGTTTACTTTCGTTCTAACATAAAATTGGAATGAGTTTGTGATCTAGTTATTTTGTGCTTCCAGTACAGTTATGAAAACAAATAAAGTCTTTCAGTGTCTTTTGTGCACTTTGGCACTTCTCTCAGTTCATTGTAAGGTGTCCTTGCACTGTTATCTTAATTGCTGTTACTGTGAAACAAAATATGACAAAAAACAATCTTAAGTCTAACACACACAAAGATAAATGAATAATACTCTATATAGAAAACAAAACATGTCAGTAGACAAACATACACAGATACATTGAAATAATTACTTAAACAGTCCTCTAAAATTGTCTGTGACCTGTTTGGTCTCGTAATGTTTTTTTTTTTTTTTATCCGTTTCATTAGATTCTTTTAGAATGTCGTTGTTAATCAGGACGTTTCACTTGACACTACACTGTACACTTTTATTTGTCACGCGCTCACTTAACCGGAGTTTGCAACGTCTATTCTCGTTCGGTGAGCGGCGTTGTCCGAGAGGTCACGACCCTGGGTAGCGTCTTTTTTGTGTTCGCTCGTGTTGCCTCTCTAGTGTCTCGCATCAAGCGTCATGTCGTTTACATGCAAATAAACAGAAAGAAACATGGGTTAGGTTCGTGCTATAATGTAGACTTACAGGTAAAGGTGTTATAGGATTCTGGACAGGATTGATAACCCTCCCTTCCAGTTAACGTTTCAGTGCTCAGTAATGCCTTGTCTTTATTTAATTATCTATCGCAAAATATCCGACGTGACTGATTAAATGGAAATTAATTTGAAGCTAAGACTTCTCTTTTTACAGAATAAATGAAGTTCATAATTAAGTTTCACTGTGATAGCCTTAGCAATGTCTCTTGCGTAGTTGTGAGACGAAAAACATTCTAAGGTCAATGACACGCCTCCACAGCGCGCGCGTCGGTTGTGTTTCAAATTTTAATTGTTGAGTCCGACTGCAACAGCTCCGCGCTGTTGCCGGTTACTAGTCCAGTGCAACACACGCTCGTGTATGCTCGTATGAAGTTTAACGTGTGTCACTCGCGCTCTGCTGAAATGAGAACACGCGGAAAACACACGTCTAGTGTCCTTTCTCCATAGTCGATCGGCGTATCGAAAACTTGGGTAGAAAATACCACCGTCTGTTTCGAGGATTTCACACGACAGTCCCTGCGACCTGCCATGCTGCTTACACACAGGTAAGTGAAGCCAACGTTTTACATATAGTTTGCAAAATGTTTTGCTGTGATCGCTGTCACTACCTGCACTTGCGTGTACACACGTCACTGCACACGTATTTTGTACACTTTATCACTCGCATTTTGTTTAGAACGTCTTAGGGTGTCTGCAAATTCACATCTCCCATCTCACATTGCGATTTCAAAGTTCACAGTTCAAGTTACTCACAGGTAAATACATTACAAGATTAAAAAATGTCCATAAATTACATACATACATACATACATTTCTTAAGTTTGCTCACAGTCACAAAATTCTGTTAACCTTTTCAGTCACGCCACGCCGGATTAGCGTATTGAATACCACTACTTGTGCATCAAGACACGATTATTTCGGTTATTCTCTCTCCCTTTTACAAAGGTAAGATTTTTCTTAAAACAAATCTTTTAAGCAGCTTGTTATTTCGTTTCTCTTCAAAATTTAGTGTCACTGTTTATGTAGAGCACAGATTGAACAAATTCTGTCTCTACTGGTCGAGCATACTCATGCATTTCTCTCCGGAAGATTCATGCTTCATAAAGTTACTGGCTGCAAGTACTACTCGCGGAATGTATTATAATCACTCAACATTGCTCCTCGCGATACGCGATTAGAACAAAACTTTCGCTAACGGATCTCTCCCACAAATTTCGTTTCCACTTCAACCGTCTAAAGAGCACTCAGATGAGCCTGTCAAATTCTAATCCTCACTTTTTTTTTAATGGGATAGGATGGGAAAGTGGAAGAGGAGAGGATCAAATATGAACATAAATACACTATGTTGTTGTTGTTGTGGTCTTCAGTCCTGAGACTGGTTTGATGCAGCTCTCCATGCTACTCTATCCTGTGCAAGCTTTTTCATCTCCCAGTACCTACTGCAACCTACATCCTTCTGAATCTGCTTAGTGTATTCATCTCTTGGTCTCCCTCTACGATTTTTACCCTCCACGCTGCCCTCCAATACTAAATTGGTGATCCCTTGATGCCTCAGAACATGTCCTACCAACCGATCCCTTCTTCTGGTCAAGTTGTGCCACAAACTTCTCTTCTCCCCAATCCTATTCAATACTTCCTCATTAGTTATGTGATCTACCCATCTAGTCTTCAGCATTCTTCTGTAGCACCATATTTCGAAAGCTTCTACTCTCTTCTTGTCCAAACTATTTATCGTCCATGTTTCACTTCCATACATGGCTACACTCCATACGAATACTTTCAGAAATGACTTCCTGACGCTTAAATCAATACTGGATGTTAACAAATCTCTCTTCTTCAGAAACGCTTTCCTTGCCATTGCCAGCCTACATTTTATATCCTCTCTACTTCGACCATCATCAGTTATTTTGCTCCCCAAATAGCAAAACTCCTTTACTACTTTAAGTGCCTCATTTCCTAATCTAATTCCCTCAGCATCACCCGACTTAATTAGACTACATTCCATTATCCTTGTTTTGCTTTTGTTGATGTTCATCTTATATCCTCCTTTCAAGACACTGTCCATTCCATTCAACTGCTCTTCCAAGTCCTTTGCTGTCTCTGACAGAATTACAATGTCATCGGCGAACCTCAAAGTTTTTATTTCTTCTCCATGAATTTTAATACCTACTCCGAATTTTTCTTTTGTTTCCTTTACTGCTTGCTCAATATACAGATTGAACAACATCGGGGAGAGGCTACAACCCTGTCTTACTCCCTTCCCAACCACTGCTTCCCTTTCATGTCCCTCGACTCTTATAACTGCCATCTGGTTTCTGTACAAATTGTAAATAGCCTTTCGCTCCCTGTATTTTACCCCTGCCACCTTTAGAATTTGAAAAAGAGTATTCCAGTCAACATTGTCAAAAGCTTTCTCTAAGTCTACAAACGCTAGAAACGTAGGTTTGCCTTTCCTTAATCTTTCTTCTAAGATAAGTCGTAAGGTCAGTATTGCCTCACGTGTTCCAGTGTTTCTACGGAATCCGAACTGATCTTCCCCGAGGTTGGCTTCTACTAGTTTTTCCATTCGTCTGTAAAGAATTCGTGTTAGTATTTTGCAGCTGTGACTTATTAAGCTGATAGTTCGGTAATTTTCACATCTGTCAACACCTGCTTTCTTTGGGATTGGAATTATTATATTCTTCTTGAAGTCTGAGGGTATTTCGCCTGTTTCATACATCTTGCTCACCAGATGGTAGAGTTTTGTCAGGATTGGCTCTCCCACGGCCGTCAGTAGTTCCAATGGAATATTGTCTACTCCGGGGGCCTTGTTTCGACTCAGGTCTTTCAGTGCTCTGTCAAACTCTTCACGCAGTATCATGTCTCCCATTTCATCTTCATCTACATCCTCTTCCATTTCCATAATATTGTCCTCAAGTACATCGCCCTTGTATAGACCCTCTATATACTCCTTCCACCTTTCTGCTTTCCCTTCTTTGCTTAGAACTGGGTTTCCATCTGAGCTCTTGATATTCATGCAAGTGGTTCTCTTATCTCCAAAGGTCTCTTTAATTTTCCTGTACGCGGTATCTATCTTACCCCTAGTGAGATAGGCCTCTACATCCTTACATTTGTCCTCTAACCATCCCTGCTTAGCCATTTTGCACTTCCTGTCGATCTCATTTTTGAGACGTTTGTATTCCTTTTTGCCTGTTTCACTTACTGCATTTTTATATTTTCTCCTTTCATCAATTAAATTCAATATTTCTTGTGTTACCCAAGGATTTCTACTAGCCCTCGTCTTTTTACCTACTTGATCCTCTGCTGCCTTCACTACTTCATCCCTCAAAGCTACCCATTCTTCTTCTACTGTATTTATTTCCCCCATTCCTGTCAATTGTTCCCTTATGCTCTCCCTGAATCTCTGTACAACCTCTGGTTCTTTTAGTTTATCCAGGTCCCATCTCCTTAAATTCCCACCTTTTTGCAGTTTCTTCAGTTTTAATCTACAGGTCATAACCAATAGATTGTGGTCAGAGTCCACATCTGCCCCTGGAAATGTCTTACAATTTAAAACCTGGTTCCTAAATCTCTGTCTTACCATTATATAATCTATCTGAAACCTTTTAGTATACACTATATACATATACAAATTCTAGCACAACTACACTAGGATATTTTTGTGACCTTAGATGCATGACATGCGTCACGTGTGCCTTCAAGTGGCTATTCTTTAATCTAATATCAGATCTTAGTTTTATTATTATAATGTGAGTCATATCTGGTGACAGCTTTCTAGTTTCTCACGCTTCCTTCTGGGCGATTGTCGGGCTTGGCTGTGAAATAGCTAATTACTTTAGTGCATCTTACATGTTTAAAGAAAAAAACGTTTACCATCAGGAATACTTCAGACTTGTCAGTACGACGTATATGTTTCCATGTAGTGGCACTCTCGACTACATGACCTAACAGCTGTTGTAAAACAGAATAAAGGAAATGCTTTGTTGCTTAGCTATTAAATCTTTATGAGGCTTACTGTTCGTAGATGATACTTTGAATCTGAGATTGAATCTCCTGAAAACTATTAAATACTACGTGATTCTCTCTCTCTGTTATTTACTGCTTTTGACAGTTCAAACGGCCGGCCGAAGTGGCCGTGCGGTTAAAGGCGCTGCAGTCTGGAACCGCAGGACCGCTACGGTCGCAGGTTCGAATCCTGCCTCGGGCATGGATGTTTGTGATGTCCTTAGGTTAGTTAGGTTTAACTAGTTCTAAGTTCTAGGGGACTAATGACCTCAGCAGTTGGGTCCCATAGTGCTCAGAGCCATTTGAACCATTTTTGACAGTTCAAACACTTGGCTACACAAATCTGTTTAATTCTAAAGATCGCGCTAACAAAAGGTATAGTTCATGGCGGTGTTACAATAACGCACAGTTTACACGCAATAGGCTGTACTCTGTACACTTAAAGACTAACATTCCATCTTGAGGGCTGAAAAAGAAATTGCTTAACCTAATATTTCACATACATATATATATTCATTGGAGTTGGAAGGTGGCAATCTGCTACTTCCTTCCGTATCTCCTTTCACCAATAACGGCATTTCTCAATGCCAACAGCCAACTTGGACTGCTTACACCTATGACTAACTTAAAACTAACTGAGAATCTGTCCTCTCAAATGGAATGTGCTTTCCTTTTCGTACGCCATAATAAATCAAATCTTCAATTACCTCCATAGTTTTTCGCCAAAGTGTGAGTACTCGTATTGGTGTGTTTGAATACCGAAGTGTTTCACAGGTTAAACCTTAGGCTAATGTTCCTTTGCTTGTTACTTTGCCTCGTTACACTTCTTGAGATCCTGGTGGAGATACAATCCTTTAATTCTGCCAGATGCTGGATCCGCTATTAGATAACATCCTGTATGTGGTTTTCTAATTACTACAAATGGTCCGTCGTACAAGAGCCTCCATTTCCGATTTCTTTTCAACAACTTCGATGGCTTAAAATGTGTCCGTAAAAGCACCTTTTCATTAATATCATATGTAAGAGCCTTAGATACCTTCTTGTCATAAGACTTCTTGCGTAGATTCGCCTGTACAGCTAAGGATACCAACGCTTGCCTAAGTTTTGCATCTAAATCTAATTCTGGTTCTACAATTTTAGGTATGGGATCTAACCATTCATTTCTTTCCCGATGACTCGTCATTAATTCCGCAGGTGTAAATCCAGTTGAGAAGTGTGGAAGATTGTTGACAATCTGCTCGAATGAAGATACGAAGTCAATCCAACGGGTTTGTCGATTATGTATGTAGGTTCGAATGAATCTATTGAACTCTTTGAAGATACGTTCGGTGGGATTAGATTGCGGTCTGAAACGAGATATAAGTATTTGTTTGATGCCATCTCTGGCAAGAAAATTGCGCCATTGTCTGCCAGTGAAATTCGATGCATTATCTGATAGAATGGCCTCCGGCTTGCCAAATCGAGGAAAATAGTCTTGTTCGATTCGACGGATGATCGGAAGTGCACTGGATGATTTCACTGCATAAAGTCTCACATGTTTTGTGAAAAGATCCAACAATGCGACTAGGTATTTCACCCCTCCCCTCCCTTGCGGCAGGGGGCCGGCGAGATCAAGGGCCAGAACTTGATTTGGTCTCTCAGTAATAATTGGATTCAGAGGAATTAGGCTCGAATGGTTGAAGGGTTTTGCCTTCTGGCAGATAAGACATGTACTTAACAACTTGTGGATTCGATGGTGCAAGTTTGGTACATACCAATACGCAGAAATCTTTCGTTTGCATTTTTCAGGTCCATAATGACCCCAGGAAAGATGTGTGTACCAGATAAGGTGGTCAACGTATGCGTGTGGTATACACACACACACCATATACCAGAGAGGAGAGAAGTTCGATGGAATAAAACATCGTTGTGTAGTTTATAAAATTTGGACAAGTGGTGATCGGGTTTTGTTAGAAGAAGTTGTTTGACCTTACGCCATTTGGGACCTGTTTCTTGGAGTATACGCATCTGCTTGCAGAGCTGAAGGAAATACTTTCTATGTAGTGGGTCTTTCATTAGAAGAATTCGGTAGTTAGACATCTGCTCGATAAGTTCACTGGACTCGGGAAGTCCTTGCGGCATGCGTGACAAAGCATCCGCGATAATGTTGTTTTTACCCTTGATGTATACTATTTCGAAATCATACTCTTGCAAGAAGAGACTCCATCGTGTAAGACGAGGATGAAGAAGTTTACACGAGAGCAAGAAACTAAGAGCTTGGTGATCAGAAAAGACCTTAATTTTCCGACCATGGATGTAGTAATTGAACCTTTTAAAGGACCATACAACGGCCAGAGCCTCCAACTCTGTCACCGAGTATGACCTCTCACATTCTGTGAGAACCCTACTTGCAAAGCTGATAACTCTTATCTCTTCTTTTCCATCAATTACTTCTATTTGAAACAAACAAGAACCAAGCCCCTGAAATGAAGCATCTGACGAAATACAGAATTCTTTATCCATGTCTGGATGGAACAAAATATTGCTGTTAAGAAGTGCTTGTTTAATGCGATCAAAATCTGCCTGACACTCTGGCGTCCAATGCCAGTGAGTATTTTTCTTTAGAAGATCATGCAATGCTTGACTGTTCATCGACTGGTCCGAAATAAACTTTCTGAAAAAGGAAGTCATTCCGAGGAAGCCTTTCAACTGGCGTTTAGAAGAGGGCACAGGAAAGTTTTTAATAGCTGCTAGTTTGTCTGGATCTGGGGTAATTCCCTGTGATGATACAAGATGTCCTAAAAATTTAATCTCGCTTTTACCAAATTTAGACTTATGTAGATTAGCTGTGGCTCCATAGTCAACAAACCTCTGTAAAACTTTGCTTATTATGTCTAAATGTTCTTTCCAAGATTTCGTAGCAATCAGTAAGTCATCAACATACACTGTTACTCGATCCAACAGTTCAGGTCCTAATACATGATCAATACGCCTGAACTCACATTCAAACCAAATGGAACTACTTTGAATTGGTATGATCTACCTGCAAATATAAACGCTGTATATTTTCGAGACTGTGATGTCATCTTGACCTGCCAGTAGCTCGATCTCAAGTCTACCGATGTGAGGAATTTTACTCCATGAAACCTTTGTAATTGTTCATCCATAGCCTCAGGTCGAGTTATTACTGGAATAATTATTTTATTTATGTTTCTTGCATCCAAAACTATCCGTACACTACCATCCTGCTTCAAAACTGGCAATAACGGACTACTGTAAGGTGAGTCTGACGGTTCAATGATCTCCCACTTAAGCATTTTACGTATTTCATTTTTCACAGCCTTGCGCCTTGCATACGGGACAGAGTACGTTGTCTTGTAAAAAGTAGAATGGGGAGCGACCTTCAGTCATATTCGTAGTCACGTATTACTCCAGGTTTCGAAGAAAAGACATGGAGATACCTCATAAGTAAGTGCAGTAAATCTTGCCTTTGTATGTAATCAAGTTCACTTGATTCGCTTACTTTATTCAAAATCTCTTCTCTAGTCGGAAGTCCATCATCAGTATCAAAATCCGTCCAACTGTTACCCTGTCTTGTCATGTGTGCTTGGTTCAAAAACATTCGCTGTACCAGTCTGCGTACCTTAACTTTGTGCTCAGTGTTGACTCTTTTGACCTTGCCGCGCAACAATTTCAGCGTTGCCTCCTGTTCACCTACTCGGATTGTACAGATACCCTTTTCTATATCAATCACTGCCTTATTCTTCCTCAGGAACTCCATTCCTAATAAGCATGACACTGACAAATTCTTAACTACTAGAAATACACACATGAAAGAAGTAGAATTAATCCTTATCGGTACCTGAGCTTGCAAATTGACTCGCTGTGATAAAGATCCTACCGCTCCTGTTACTGAACAACCTTGTACTGGTAACGTTAAAATTTTCATCCCTGCAGAAACTTTCTTCAACATACATAGTGATAAAGCATTTACGTTTGCACCAGTATCAATAATAGCATCTATTGGCGTATTGGCTATGTAAATTTTAGTCATTGCTTGTACTTCGTCTTCCCATACGTCATTCAAGTCTGTCTCAATATTTTCCTGCAACAAATCGTCTCTCAAGTCAGTGTCGCGATCATAACGTATTACGTTAAGTCGTTCAAGGTCGAGTTTGCCCCCATTATGTCCCGCAGCATCCCCAAGGAGGCGAAAAGGTGCGGCCTTTAGTTTTCCGCTTTCTTGTGATGCGACTGATTTGATTCTTCTGTCACATCACTTGACCATTCTCGCTGGTTTTTTACCCATTGTGTGTGTTGATTTGTATCAAACACTTGTTGGTACTGCACTTGGTTACCAGGCTGAAAAATCGGTACATTACTTGCCTGCGTAAAATATACCGGTGGATTGTATTGTTTTCTTGGTTTATTGTTATTGTATCTAAAGTCCTGTTGTGGTGGCGTGTACTGTTGTTGTAGCATGAATGGTTGTTGCTGAGGCGTGTATTGCTGTTGTTGCTGGTGTTGTGGCTGCCCATAGGGCTGTGGTGGAGGTAGCTGACCTCCGCAATTTTGATTGTTGCAACGTTTACCCTTGTATTTGTTCCCATTCTGGTAGAAGTTACTACCGTTATTGTTTGATTGGTATGGGCCATTCCCGTAATACTGTTGTTGCGTGTTGTATATTGGATTGTACCGTTGGTTGCCGTAATGCTTGTTTTTGTGTTTACCATTACGGTAACCATTGTTTCGGCCTCTATTGCGGTTATTGTACTGTTTGTTTCCGTATTGTGTTTCGTGTGAACCATTTCCATTACTACCGTTTCCATTCGAATACGTGACTGCGTTGTTGTTCTTACGGTTAGCATTCGCACGTGCGTCTTCGTGTATAAGATCGAGCGAATCAAGGACGGATAAAAATGCGTCCTGATCTTCCTCTGACACGTTCACTAATTTTTCGCGTATGGAAATGGGTAGTTTTGACTTAAGTATCATAATAACATCTTTTGTTGTTATGGGAGTGTCCCAATATTGTATCTTTCTCAAGTACTTTTCAAAGTACCGGCGAAGTCCGCCACTGTTCGAATGGAAATGTTCGGCGTTGTAGACCTCTTTGCGTAGGCGTTGCTGAACACCTGCGCTCCAAAATTTGCTTAAAAAGTTCTTCTCAAACTCGCTAAATGTTTTGCACTTATCAACCATCTCGGTTCCCCATATAGCACTTTCTCCTTGTATGTATCCGGTAATGAATTGTATTCTCTGTTTCTCATTCCAGGCAGCTGGAAAGACTCCTGAAAAGTTCTTTAGGAAAACTACTGGATGAATATTTCGCTTTTCCGGTTGGAATGGTTGAAAAACTGTGTGTTTCAATACACCCTCCTCTTTCATGAGGGTTGTGAGTGTCAATTGTTCAGTGTTGTTGTTGTGTGAATCGTTAAATTCATTTTTCGGTCGCGGAATGTACTGTGGTGTGTTGTGTTGTTGTGTTGTCTGGTATTGATGTTCATCTGGCTCCGAAGGTAGTGAGTGTTTCCCGTCACTCTGGTTATCATACTGTAGTGTTTGAATTTGCTGTTTCAGGTCGGATATCTCATCTGTTACTTGCTTCCGCCATTCCGGCAAATCCCGGGTAAACACTCGTCTAATTTGGCCTAGTTCAGTACAAACAGTGTCTCCTGAACTGCCGGGTGCAGATAATATGTCTAAGGTTGCGGATTTAACAACATCTTTCAAGTCACGTGTAACCTTCTCCTCAACAAGCTTCTCTTGCACATCAATCCATTCTTTGTAAAGTTCGGTAAGTGCTTTAGTGTGCGAAGCAACACTACTGTTAACTCTTTCCTCAATAGTTCGGTCCGAAATGTCATTCGCCATTGCACTTACTTTTGATTCTACAGTGGCTACCGCTGTCGCTAACTCGTCTACCTGTCGTGCAACTGTTTTATACGCAAGTTTTACCGAATCGGTTTCTTTGCGACATGCTTCGATTTGAGTTGTGAGATTCTGACCAATGTTATCAATTTTGTTATTCAGAGTGCTTATCTGTGTTGTCAAAGTGGTTACTTGCGCCGTGACGTCACTCTTAACCGAATCTATCTGTGCTGTGAGAGAGCCTACTTGCGTAGTGAGGGTACCTACTTTCGCATCAATGGTGGTATTTACGTCATTCCTAACTGAGTCAATCTGTGTTGTCATATCCGTTTTCAACTCTGATAAAAAGTTGTCTCTGTCTTTCTCACGTTGTTCGCGATCACGTTCGCGCTGTTCCCTCTCCTGTCTGTCTAGTATCAATTCCTGTAACATTTTGACAATGTCAATTGATACCGTTATCGGGGAGGTGGGTGTTTCCTGCTGAGTGTCGTCCACGTTAACTACCTCTTGTCTGTCGTCTGTCCTGGCCGTCGTTCCACGTGAGCGGAGTCGGTAATGTTTGTTAACAGTGCCGTCACTTTCGTCTGCAGAGTTCGCGCTCGATTGTCCGTCCGCCATAATGAAATTCAACTATTGCCAACTTAAAATGGGTACTGCCAACTGAAATTCTGATTGTCAATTATTCTTGCCGCGCAAGTTAAAGTCGCGGCGCGTTCGTCAAATGTCTAATGTTACGTGGGTAATAACTGACACACGTCTGTAGCAAAAAGACGAGATGGAGTCAACGCCGTTGAAACAATTGACTGCCAACGCTGTTACACAGAAAAGACTGAAATGGCATCCATCTTGAACTTACACGAGAATACTAACTACAGTATAATACAAATAGTCCAAGCAAAAGGTTACAGAAAATGTTCAAATATTTACGTAGAAAAAAAAAGTGGTTTTTTTTTACGTTAAGCTACAGAAAGGATAGAGTGAGGTCGAATTTGAAGGTCAAATGAGCTACTCTTTAGACAGAACTATGGCAAACGAAAATTTGGTACTCACTCGGCGTTGTCTTCAAAACTGCAAATCTGCATCTTATTAAATCCCAAGATGACTACGAAGTCTTTCGCGACGGAGTCCTTGCATAAAAAGTTCTCGGTTTACTTGCCGCGTCAAATTTGGATAACATCCCAAGCTTTCGATGACTACCTCCGTTAACTTCGTCAGGGGTAAAACTGACTGTCGTGGACCGGTGAGGCTTCCGCTTTTATAAGCAGTGGACGGTTTCTCATTGGCTGGATGACGTCACGGTGAAACCGATGCGTACTGAGGTGGCGGCCTCTATATCCTTACATTTTGTTTGCGCGCTTTATCCAGCGTTGCTTGCAGCGCCATCCATCGCAACAGGCGGAGAACTGCGAGGAATGTAAAAAGTTTCCCTCTGTGCTCTTTCTATATCAATTGCGCGCTTCCATGCATTGCTGAGTGCATAATCGGAATCTCTGTTGAAATTATTTTCACAGAGTCTAATTTCAACTGCTTCCCTGATGACAGAGTCCCAATAGTTTGAAGCGTGAGCAAGTAGTCTTGTTTCATCGAATAAAATCTTATGTTTATTTAACAAACTGTGCTCAGCCACCGCTGATTTTTCTAGATACCTGTATTTCAGGTGACGCTGATGTTCCACACTGCGATCGGCGACAGTTCTTATAGACTGGCCCACATAACTTTTGCCACACTCGCAAGGAATGCTGTAAATTCCCGGTACTCTCAGGCCAAGATTATCTTTCACGGGTCGCAGCATTTCCTTAATCTTCCTGGGTGGCCGGAAGACTGGTCTGATTCCTTGCCGGCTCAGGACTCTGCCGATCTTGCTGGTCGCTGCACCGCAGAATGGTAACCGCGCGATGTGTTGGTCCTCTTGATCTGTTCGAACAGCGTCCTTTCTTGGTTTCTTCGCCAGAGTAGATCTGATATCACGAACAGAATAACCATTTTTTATGAATACCGTCGTCAGATGGTTAATCTCGGAGCCGAGATGATCCTTGTCCGAAATAGTCCTTGCTCTGTGTACCAAGGTGTTCAGCATAGCTCTCTTCTGAGCTGGGTGGTGAAAACTACGCGCGTTTAGATATAAATCTGTATGCGTCGGTTTTCTGTGCACAGAATGTCCGAGACGTCCATCTGATTTTCGCTCCACCAGTACATCTAAGAAGGGTAACTTTCTATCCTTCTCCACCTCCACTGTAAATCTTATGTTCTGATGTATACCATTCAAATGTGCAACAAACTGCTGCAGTGCCTCATTGCCATGTGGCCAGATTAAAAATGTATCGTCAACATACCTGAAGAAGCAGGATGGACGTAAGGGAGCACTGTTCAACGCTCGTTCTTCGAAATCCTCCATGAAGAAATTAGCTGTGGCTGGTGACAGTGGCGAACCCATGGCTGTTCCGTCAATCATTTCATAATATTTTCCACCATGCAAAAAATAGGTGGTCGTCAAAGTGTGTCGAAATAACTTCAGTATTTCAGGAGAGAAATGAGCAGCCAACATTTTTAACGTATCTTCCACTGGAACCTTTGGAAACAAAGAGACCACATCTAGGCTGATCATGATGTCATTCGGACCTATCCTCATCTGCTTTATAATGTCAACAAACATTTTTGAGTTAGTAATATGATGGCTACAGTGGCCGACTATAGGTGCTAATAATTTGGTTAAGTATTTTGCCAACCGATATGTAGGAGACCCAATAGCACTAACAATAGGTCTCAACGGAACCCCGTCCTTATGGACTTTGGGTAGACCATATAACCTGGGTGGCCTTGGTGCTCTTGGTCGTAGATTCTTGACTAGTTCTTCTGGGAGGCCAGAGTTCTTCAGTAGCTCCCCTATCTTCCTACTAAGTGCTGCTGTGGGATCCCGTTTAAGAATACGGTACGTGGCATCATCCAATAATATGGCCACTTTCTTATGATAATCGGTAGCATTGAGGATAACTGTGGCATTCCCTTTGTCGGCTGGTAGTACAACTAACTCTTCATCCTTCCCCAACGATTTCAATGCCAGTTTCTCCACTCTGCTCACATTGGGCTTAGGAGGCTTGGCTGTTGCTAAAATCCGACTAGTTGCAAGCCTTACCTCATCTGCTGCCTCTTCAAGCAGGTGCCGAACCGCTTGTTCTACTCCACTGATAATCTCGGCCACTGGTAGCTTTTGTGGAGCTGGAGAAAAGTTCAGTCCCTTACTGAGAACCGGGATGGTGGCGTCGTCAATTTCCTTGTCGGAGAAGTTGATAACAGTGCGATGTGCGTCGCTGGACCCAGAAGTTCCTTTTCCCCGGTTTAAGCGCACAAATTTATCAGCCTGTTTTGCTGTAGTCTTGCTTAAATTAGCTCGCTGATGTGCAGCCAAGGTCGTGTCTACCCATTCCCAGTCCCACGGTGACAAAACTGCAGACAAAAACAGATGGCAACTATATAAAGACCGAGCGGCTGTCTTTTCTCGTTCGCGATATCGAAAATTACTAAAAAATGAACAGAATTTTTTTTTTTTTTTTCGGAGGAAGATCGCGCGGAGAAAACAGACAGAAGTTACATGAAAGAAACCTAAGGGACCAACTAATTGGATTTGTACGAACATATAAACGGAACTGAAAGAACTTGGAATAAATACTATAACGATGACGTCACGACAGCCTCCTGTTCCGACAGAACACACGCTGGATCATAAGCTGCATAAATCTTTTAAACAGGAAAGATTATCACAAGTATAATTAATGAAAATAAGGTTGAGAGATTTTCTTTGAAATTAAATAAACTTCAAGGCTTCAAGTATTATATTATGAAACGGAAACTTACATTAACATGGCCACCCATTGTGGCGGTGGAGCGAATTTTCATGATACACATTCTCGCTTGCTTGTGGCTACATATATTTTTAATCACTTAAACTCTTAAATTTACAATAAAATGATTATATCAGTATGGAACACAATACTTTTGCGTCCGACTCGCAACACATTCACAGAAGAACAACTAGAGAGCGGCGCGGCTCCCTGCAGATGTAAAAATTGGCAATAGTTATTTTGAAACATAGGTGCATCGTTTTTTTTTTTTTTTTTTTTTTTTACTGATCAATAGCAGCGTATAACAGTTTATAGCTATCGTGATATTCTGCGCTTTTCAGGAGCGCGGCAAAGATATCTGGTTACAACATTCATTGGTATATGTTAAAAGTTCGCACATACTGACGCGAATACAGAAAAAAAAAACTTTTACATGTTAAAAATCGCAGTGATAAAGGCTGTAATGTCATAGATGACGCATAGCTGCGATGTGGATCCGGCACATACAGACAGTCGTCACAATGCTTCCCAGAATAGCATACCTCCTAGTATTCCTAACGGGACACCCAGCCCGTCATCGAATTTACGTGTCAAACTGCTACTGCTGCCTATGCAGGACGATCCTATTAAATATCCAGCTTTTGATCCTTTGCAGAGGTCAGTTTAAGGTTTCATCATCCGTATTGTAGGATGATGACTCTTTCCCACAGACTATATTGTAACTCGCAAGAGACGCTCCCTGTGAGCCTGTGTCGTCGTTTGAAACATTGTTTTTTAATACGCTTTGTGCACTGCCATAAATTTTTTTTTCTGCCATGACTTCGAGGTCTGTCTCGGGTCTTAAACTGACATTAAGACACTCTGATTCACAGCCTCTCACAGAAAACTAGACATCACACGCTGTAAATAACTTTGTTACTGCAGCTACCATAACGCGCGATACACGGTGGATGATTTTAAATAAAAGACAGCTACAATATAAGGAAACTAGAAGAATTTGGCTGCGTTGTTGAGAGTTTCCAAAATGATGTCCGAAAGTGATTTACGACGTCTACATTTAAAGCCATCTGTCACAGTGATGGAATGGTTGATGGCTCTGTGTTCCCTTTAGACTGATTCCTCATTTAGCACTCATGTGCGCGATCACTGTTTTGCTGCTAGCAACCCCCAGAAGGTTTCGCACATCCACAAAACACATTCCCCGACTCAAACAAGCATTGTCAGTCAATTATTATGTGGTAGCCAACAGCACGACAATTCACGGATGGGATGGAAAAGACTCCGCCGATGTACTGTAATAACAAGCATCACAGTTGTTAGCGTGAACAATTTTAACAATTTTGCAGTAACTTCAACACTGGCTAGTGATGTTACAGCATGTTCCCCCAAATTCAGTATCATAGCTAAACCACCCGTTCTCCATGTTGCGAGCATAATTGCGAATATAGATAGATAACTGTGCAGTATGTACATTCAGCATTTATTCTCGAACACATAAATCATCAAAGTATACCAGACAGAGCTCCACATATTTCTGACACTTCTAGAATAGTGCTTAATTTATGATATATCTCTCCGTGTGTGGGAGTCACAGATCATTCTCACTGTCTTAGGGTAAAATTACAAAGTGAAAGACCGTCTTTTGGTTAGGGGAGGTGAGCTTTGTTTCCCACAATTTTCTTAGGTTGGTAGAGAAACCCTGAGTGACCTTTCTTTACCGCCAAAATTCAAACTTGGTGCCAGATCCTAGGACGAGGTGGTGGTCCGATGACTTAGGTTAGTGGAGGTAGTAAAAGTGACCCATCTCCCATCGAGTTTTCTTAGATTAGTAGAGATAACAGTTGTGTGATGCATTATTTTGTTGCAATTTGAACTTCCCACTATTTATCTGGGGAAGAGGAGGGCGGTTAAGTTAGTGGAGGTAGCATAATTAACCTATCTTCCCGCCAAAATCCACCGTCTTGAACGATGTCACAGTTGCCACCTTGATGACGTCATGTGCTCTTGCCAAATCATCATGCCGCCATCTTGGATGACGTCATCGCCGCCATCTTGGATACATATGGCAAAAATGTTGAGAGGGGCAGAACTGGCCTTGTCCCAATACTATTATGAAGCACTGCATCAAAATATCATGGGTAATTTGCGCCTAATTTTAAACAAAAAACATATTTATGGCGTTGTATATCCCAAACTATACATATGATATAATTTTTCAGGTACATTCGGTGGTATATGTGGATACTGTCTCATAAATTTCATCAGTATTAATGAAGTAATAAATCAAAATGTCATACCTGTTACTGATTAGTAAGATATAAATTCTTTTACTTGTAAGGACGATTTGCATGTTGTAGTGAGACACACTGCGTGATTATAACTGGTAACTCTGGAGTGCCGAGATTATTGGGTTTAGCCAGGCAGGATGAAGCGTCGTGCTAGTGAGGGATGTTAGTGTAAAATACACCAGTAGTATCACGCAACAAGTGGCTGTATAATAACATGCCACATTAGGTATAGGTACATGACATCACGAAACCGAAGATGCAAGACTTGCTTCACTATTTTGTACGTACTGTTCTCAGGTGATTCCACTGTCATCTGGTGGAAGTCCACTTTTGTGTTGTTAAAAGAGTTTTACAGCAATAAGAATACAGCCCGTGGATGCAATTATTTGGTGAGGAGCACCTAAATGTACAAAATGGAGGTAACATGAGCTGACATATGCAGGTATGCTAACCACAATACGTAAATATTTTGCAATTGTAATGAATATCATGATAATAGCTTATGCTTTGTTATAGCATCAACCTTATGCTCATGTATCCTTGTGTGATTCGGAAAAGTGATACGAGATGCAGATCAAAGAGAATATGTTTCCTCAAGGACAGTAAACAAAAGAAAGAGAGAGAAAGAGGGAGAGAGAGAGAAAGAGGGAACGACAGGAGAGTGGGAGGGAGAGAGAGGCCCGTCATGATAATCAGGAAGTACGCCAGTCCAGAGTGCCGCAACAATAGTTAGCTGTAGTACCCGCTAATAATTTACATATCGTGAATGCACAAAACATATTCACGAAATTCCTTTTAGCATCCGTTCACGCCTCAGAAAACTAACTCGCAACTGCATTGGATTTTCGTTAACTGCGTGTCTGCTAGCTGCTGTTAACTCCCCTAATTTGTCATCTTTCCTCCAGTGAACCTCATCAGTCAGAGTTGTAATAGTTCAATTAACATAGAGCCCATATTATATTTTGCTAGTTAAGGGTTCAAATGGTTCAAATGTCTCTGAGCACTATGCGACTTAACTTCTGAAGTCATCAGTCGCCTAGAACTTAGAACTAATTAAACCTAACTAAACTAAGGACATCATACACATCCATGCCCGAGGCAGGATTCGAACCTGCGACCATAACGGTCGTTCGGTTCCAGACTGCAGCGCTTAGAACCGCACGGCCACTCTGGCCGGTCGCTAGTTAAGGGTCTTGTTTCATAGTTTAAGATGCCGAGAAGGCTAAGGCAATATGTTTCAATTTTAATGGCCCTGGATTCCACTCACGTTTGAAAAGTAATAAACAGTTTCTATTTATTACTTTTGAAGGCCTACAAAAAAAGAAAACAAAAACTAAATAAAGAAATTATGGTGCCAAAGAGTCGAATTTGATAGTTGAATTAAGCAACATAATCGTTTGTAATGGATTTACATACATTACTTTTGTCATATATTTCCAAGTACTGGTGATGAGTGTCTGAACGGAAAAACACACACTGTAGACACTGATGAGCCAAAGAAATTGGTACATCTGCCCAATGTCGTGTAGGGCCCCCGCGAGTGAGCACAAGTGCCGAAACACGATGTGGCATTGACTCGACTAACCTCTGACGTTGTGCTGGAGAAAACTGACATCACCAATGGCGCACTGCTGTACTTAAATCCGCAAGAGTACGGGTGGTGGAGATCTCTTCTGAACAGCACGTTGCAAGGCATCGCAGATATGCTTAATAATGTTCATCTCTGGTGCGTTTGATGGCCAGTGGTAGTTTTTGGACTCAGAAGAATGTTATTGGATCACTGTGTAGCAGTTATGGACGTGTGTGGAGTCGCATTGTCTTACTGAAATTTCCCAAGTGCGTCAGAATCCGCAATGGACATAAATGGATGCAGGTGATCGGACTAGATGCTTACGTATGTGTCACCTCTCAGAGTCGTGTCTAGACATATCAGGGGTCCCACATTACTCCTACTCCACACGCCCCACACCATTACAGAGCCTCCACCAGCTTCAACAGTCCCCTGCTGACATGCAGGGTCCATGGATTCATGTGGTTGTCTCCATATCCATATACGTCCATCTGCTCGACAGAATTTGAAACGAGACGACACTGACCAGACAACATGTCTCCAATCATCAACAGTCCAATCTCGATGTTGACGGCTTCACGCGAGGCTTTGTGTCATGCAGTCATCAAGGGTAACTGAGAGTATCTTTGGCTCCGAAAGCGGATATCGATGATGTTTCGTTGAATGGTTCGCACGATCATACTTGTTGATGACCTAGCACTGAAATATGCAACAATTTTCGAAAGTGTTGCACTTCTGTAACAATGAACGATTCTCTTCAGTTGTCGTTGGTAGGATCTTTTTCTGGTCGCAGCATTGTCGGAGATGTGATATTTTACCGTCTTCCTGATATTCACACTACACTAGTGAAGTGGTCGTACAGGAAAATCCCCACTTGTTCGCCACCTGGGTGATGCTGTGCCCCACCGCTTGTGCGCAGACGTAGCACCACTTTCAAACTCACTCAGATCTTGACAACCTGCCATTGTACAAACAGTAACCGATCTAATAACTGCCCCCGATACTTGATGCCTTATATAGGCATTTCCGACCGCAGCGCCATATTCTGGTTGTTTACATATCTCTGTATTTGAATATGCATGCCAATACCAGTTTCTTTGGCGTGTGTGACTCATCTCAACTTCCTGGAGAGAGCCACACATCTGTCGACCGGTGCCTTCTGCTCGTTGAGGTAGCACCTGACCCCTGTGAGGCTGGTTCCTCGCCACGAGTGGCAACTCACTCCACTCGACTTCAGACCCCACCACAATTACTTATGGCATGCTCGAAAAATTTACGACAGCCTCATGCCAACCGACTGTCAGACAACGAGGTGATACTGCAGAGGTCGTCCACTCATGGCTGTGGCTATAACTGAGTTAATGATTTGCTGTTATAACAGGATGAGTGTGAATGGAGTAATTAATTGAAGACTGATTTGAGTATTTGTGGATCTTGACAACAAGCTATCCACGTGCCTGAGGCTACCAAGGCAATGCCTTCATTCACGAGTACTGTAAGAACATTCAGAACGTGTGTAATATTGTATGTCTGGTGTTTCTTCTTTCTGTTATTTGTTTCCACAAATAAACTTACCGTTCCACCAGTCCACGAAAGTGAATGTGAGGAGGCTTGTAAATAAATGTGCTGGTGTATTTTATCGATGTTTACTTCGGAACCAGTCTTATCCTTTCAGTCCAAGGTATGATACTCATGAGATGATTAGCACGTGAAACAAGAAGCAAAAATGATGCCTATGCTCCAGTTAAAATGTCTATGACAAACCTGGACTACAGGTGAATCTCAGCACAATTTCATTAGCATCGTATACAGTTACACAATATTTTATATAATGTCATATGAACATCCTCATGGTCTGCGTAATAACTGCAGATGATATTTTGTATTGACAGTGACTGCACAGCTACTTTAACTCTTCCCTCTCATTTCTTTTATTACACTGAAGACCTGCCATTTTCTGCAGCCATGGCGAGCTTTTTCTAGCTGGCTCACAACAAGGGAGTTTATTTAAAGGAACAAGAACAGTAATAAAATCGTTCAGTGTTGAAAGCTGCTTTTGAAAGCAGGGAAGGAATGCTGAATCGCTTCGTCCCAACCCCCACAATGGGCGACTGACGGAGCGGCTATCTGCCTAAAAATCCGGTCTTTCGTGGGTCGCTGGATGGAATCCTTTTAAGAGAGATAGAAAACTAAGCCAGGTGCAGCTTTCAGTGAACGTAGACCATTATAGCAACCATTTTTCTCAGGAATGTTTCTCAGGAATGTTTGTTTAAAATACCTGTAACCAATTTTCTGACTGGAGAGCACGTGCTTCCTTGTGTATTCCTACGTGTAAGCCCTTCAATTTATAAGCTTCGGAATCCTGTCATGGACTGGGAGAAGTTTTCTAGCTTCCTCCCTACATCTTCTATTAATCATTCATTAATGATAACAAATCCGCAGTAGTACGTGTTTGTTTAATTTATGTACAAAAGTATTAATGAGTGGAACTCGAGGTGTCCGTTGTAACTTGCCTGCGAGATTCTTAAAACTGGTAGAAAGAACCAAGTTTCAGGTTGTTAAAGCAGAGAACACTTGTTGCTAGCACACGGAAGAGTAAATCCTCGTGGACAGGCGACTTAGAAGAAAAGACTTGCTGCCAGACGACAATAGCACGCGTATGAAATGACGTCTCCATTTTAGTATTGAGTGCATCCGGCAAGCCTGACTGTATTCATGTTGTACGAGAGAAATTGCTTTCAACAGTATCACCAAGTCTAAGGCGACACGATGCTAGATAACTTTCATGATGTCCTAACTGCTCAATTTTGACATTTTCAGCCATGCAGTTGCTGTATCATGCATTTTAACGATTCTGATGTTGTTCGTTCTTATTTTTTTAATTTTTTCTCTTATACCACTACCCATTCTTCAAGTATTCACGATTTGTTCTAATGATTATACTTTTATTGTGCTCACTCACCTGAGTCAAATACAACCAATCGTCTATTTATTTTGTGTTCACTTGCTTAACTCAGTGACTAATTCATATGTTGATGCTTCATGGTAATAAGCTGAATCTTACAGTGACTGCTTGTTTCCGTTAGAGATAAAGATCCCCTCACAGTAATATATCCATGTGTCGTGTGATACCTATACAGGCACAAGAGTATTTTTTATTTACTTTCTAGTTTAAATGTAATTTATTTCTTTTTGGAAAAGATATAATACAGAATATGTTATATGGCTTTAAAATGTAAAATCATAAAAATGCCATCACTAACAATTCAGAGGCTATAGGGAATGAAACGAACCATCTTTGTCAAATTAATATTCGTGTTTTTACTGGCATTCTTCACCTATCACTTTCCTCTTCATCTCTTCTCCTCAAGGCCATGGTGTGTTAAAAAGTGTGTGTCATTGTAAATGTACTGGTGCAAATAAGTGTCTATTTTTCACCAGTAGTGAGTTTATTTTTATTATTTCTTATACTAATCGGTCTATTATATTATTAACAAGCTACCAAGTTGAAAAGTGGGTGAGTATCGTATAAGCCTCAGGACACGCAATTAAGTTTTCATATATGTTTTCTGGGGTATTATCTATTGCACCACCGTGTTAAATTATTTAACAGCATTTTCCGAATAATAAGGATATTTATTTAACGTAATTTTATAATTTTCTCTGAGACGCAAGGAATGGCTGGTAGGAACATACATTTCGTATATCACTCAAAAGTATTTAATAACGTTATCCAACAATACAAAGTAAACCTGTGTAAAGTATACATATAACTATAAAGTTGTCATTAACCCAAAAGGTGGTTCGAACTGGTTACAGTTGCGTAGGACGGCAGTTGTGTGTGTGTGTGTGTGTGTGTGTGTGTGTGTGTGTGTGTGTGTGTGTATGTGTGTGTGCGTGCTTATGTCTGTCTGTCATCTGTTGTTGACGAAGGCATTAATGGCTGAAAGTTTTAACTATGAGACTCTTTTTGTTGTACCTATCTGTGACTCATCATCTCCTCTATATGGTGAACAGCAACTTTCCTTTCACAACATTATTAAACACGGAAAAACTGGAGCTTGAATTCCTTACGTATAATGATTTCCATAGTAGCTTGGTAACCGAGTAGCTAGGGTCAAATTTGTGCAAACGGGTGTTTAAGCTACTGCGCTCTGGCCAAATACCGGCCATTTTTCTTGAGGGAAATGTCGTCGTAATCAAAGCTGGCAGCCATTCAGTCAGAGCATATGATGATGAAAGTGAGAAAACTGTCACCTCTATAATTATGGTGCCCTGAGCATCATGTCCACTAACATTTGTACTTGTAATCGAATGTCCACGCTGTCGGTTTTGAACTGAACGTGTACTTTAGCAGCCAGAAACAGAAAGATGTAAGAAATTCACATTTAGGAAAGATTAGTCACTTCAAATGGTGGGTCGTTCTGTGACAGTTTTCCGCTCTTTGTAGTACACGTTTGACTAATACTACGAAGAAAGGGAACCGCCAAGCGAAAAAAAATATGAGAACAAAGTCAACAAACAGTTAAGATAATGTTGCCACCTCTTTCAGCGTACGTAACGCAGCACCACCGCCACACCAGTCCTAAACGCTTAATAGGTATATGTGAACTAGTAAGGGCATTACACTAATATCTACGTCGACTCCTGTAGCAAATGTTGTGCAACTGCTACATGTAGACGACATGTACAGTCATGCTCAAAAGCATCGAAACGACCTGAATTGTATTTCGCCTGATTTGCGTGCAACCCACATAACGCAGCTGTCTAGCAGGTCCTCTAATCGCTCCTTGGTACAGTCGTTTGACTATTGAGAATGTTTCCAACAAGTCACCACTAGAAAACATAGCTCTGTATCACAATAACTCAAGATGTAAAGTAATACCACAGTACTACAAGTATCAGGGAACACCTTATCACAGATATGACTGTACTTAAGGCATGTAAGCTCACATTTTTTACAATTAATGACATACCTGAAATGTTACCACTCTCATTATAACGTCAGATAGGTACTGCACGTAGTAAGTTCGCCGTATTAATGATTTTCTCTTCAAAGTAATGTACCGTACTTATAATTTAACACAAAATGACAATAAAAATTTAAGTTAGTCACGAGCAGTTAGTTGAGAATATGCAAGACCTTCAAATGACGCGACGAACCGTCTTGTTCTGCACATGGATTCAAACCCAGGCCATGCAGACTAAGTAAAGATTTAGTGACTGACGGAAACTAACAGTCATTCTTGACTGGGCATACAGAGAGTGATATAACTCGGTTTTAGACAGTAACAGTTAGCATATATCAACTTTAAATTACATAACGTAAACATTTTTAATGGAGGAAAATTCCTACCCAGCATCTATTGTCCCTGTCAACGAACTGCGAGAGATATTAAATATTTCTTCTTCCCCAGTAACTTACTTCAAATGCCGTGAGGTAAAGGTTTCTGTAGGACAGGGATTCGAACCCAGAATCTAATCGGATTGTTATCGAAGCACAAGCAACTGTGACATATCGGATTATCTCGGCACCAGCTAGATGTTTTAACTGAAACGACGATATGTAACATTAATTTTTTCCTTCACAGGACTCCAACCCTCACCTATCGATGTTATAAGCTAGAGAAAACGAACCTTAAATACGGGTTAGGTACACCAGCAGCGACATGTGAGCATGTTGAACTAGAAATAATATGATGAAGAGTTCAGAGCTGACTGGGAATCGAACCCTAGACATATCGTTGTCGACTACGAACAAAGAGACGTCAGCTACTGAATTTTTGTCCACTAGCAACTCGGAATAATATTCTTGAACTTACAGTGATCTCACAAATATTTCTGTGTCTCACTGGGAGTCAAATACGACAGGTATCGAAGTGCTGACAACGAATGAAAAGACATTAAAAATCAAAATTACTATCCACCAGCAGATAGCTGTTCTCATGCTAGAGCTTGATTATACATAATGAAAACTTTAGTGCTGGGCCAGGATTCGAACCCATTCAAGCGCTATATATGGAGATGTTGAGGAATCTGCAGCTTTTAACAAACAACAATTTGTAGTTGAGCTGTGTTGTCACGAAGGGATCAGATTCCGCGTTAAAGGCGGCCTGAGTTGCATTCCCAGTTCAGAACCAATTATATCGACATACAGAAGCTCAAATTAAAGATGGAATAAGTGTCCTGTGACAATACATAGCGTTTGTTTCGTCACTGGAAATAAATAACTAGTATAAGAAAGGTTACTGGTGATAGAGTTTCAACATGTCGCCACTCCTGACTTTATTGTGGTTCAACCTAACGTCTACTTGGTGGAGAAGGAATACCATTTTAATATGCCTTTCAGACCACAGTGTCATTATACCTTCTTCACTTGGCGTAGCCAGAAGAGAACAGCATCTGTCACTCCCTATCAAAAATCGTTGGCAGAAATGGGAATTGAACCCACACCATAAGTATATAAACCTATCATCAATCCAACAGACCACAAAAACCTCTCCTCTCGGACTCATTTTTCTATCTTAACACTGTTGCACTACACTGGATGAGAATTCTGACACACAGGCTCCCTGTAGTGGTTTGCATCATGTTCAGTACATGTATGTACTTGGTTGACCAAATCGCCATGAACTGTCTGCCTTGGCTACCCAGTGCATACATTCGACTTTATTTTGTAATTATCGAAATAAAATAACGTAACTGCCACCTACTCAGAACTGCCAACAGTGTACGATGCAGAAATTTAAATAGTAAGTGCCCCTTTCCACTTGAGCTACTCTATTGCGCTATCTGTTTGTTGAAAACGTCGTGCACTGCAAAAGAAAAGCGGTAACTGTCTGTTTCTCAGAAGCCTAGATCCTGCCATATGCATTATCTCACAGCACTGTGGAATGCGGGAGTTCTGGAGAAATTGTTGATGACTTCTGGAGGTGCTGTAACTACGTGTCAGGTAGCAGCGTAACGACAGGCGTTGTGCACGATAGATAAGTCATCTCGAGTTCGAGTATATTCAGTGCTAAATTTTTTAAAAGCAAGTCTGCTGTCTGCTAAAGTTATCAATCTAATGGAACTTTGAACATAAGTCCCTTCACTTCTCAACTCAAAATAGTCGAATGTGGATAAGGGGCTAACTTCTTCGACATTTTTTTCTTTTCAGGTTTAATAGACGGCCAGCCAGCAGACACATCTCGAAATTTTTGTATTATGTATGCGGAGAGTGCATCATGCCGAAATACGCCGGAATAGTATTTTCTACATTAGCTGTCGTGTGGTAGTGGCATTTAATACTTCTTTAAACCTTGTCTGACAGCTTTAACTCAGAACAAGTTTTCTACATGTATGTAATCAATAAACTGCACATGCATTGTCAGACTGTTATAGATAACATCAGACAATTCGCATATATCATTGATGATTAATTTCTCTCTCATTTTACTATTGTTTTAACAACCCTAAATAAACCTTACGAAAATTGTGCACTGTATTATAAGAAATGAAATTAAACTACCCACGATAACCTTACGACGTAAGTCTGTTTTAATAAAACTGAGTATCTGTACACGAGCGTGCCTCTATCGGCACGAATTAGTGAAATAATACTCACTTAGATTTCAATTGGATCTGTGTTTAATTGGTATGCTGTGTCTTACTCAAGAGGGATGCAAATGTAGCATTTCATAAATAAAGTTATGCATTCCTAGAAACCCAGAATTGGGTTGACAACGGCAGAAAGAGGCGTTACCTGTTGTTCTGCATTGTAAGTTTTTCAGCATTGCACTATGAGCCGAAAGTATTTTCTTGCGATTTCCTTGTAGATGTTTGATCTGATTCCTTGTAGCTCTTTCACAGAAGGGATGAAAAACTTACAGTCAGCGAGACTGGAACCGCGAACCATAACAGACGGTGTTTCACAGGTCAGCGCCCATTACCACAGAGCTAGCAAAGATGTATGTGTCTTGGCATCCTAGTAGGAGGCCAATATTGGATAGAACCCGTAAACCGCTATTTAAAGGACGAGATTAGTGGCGATTTCCACGTGCAACGACTTTACTGGGCTGAAAACCGTAAATTTACAATCTTTTGTTACACCCCAAGCGACAGTAAATCAGATTATTCAATGGAAATGACAGGTAAAATAAAGTGAACTTTGATGCCTAATTCCGTGCACACCAGGAACTAGCTCGTCGATCACAGAGTTGCCAAACATAACTTGCCTTGTTGCCAAATCTCAGTTACGTTACCTGCAGGATGAGGACGAACCGATGTGTTCCTACAGTGGGCTGGGAAGTGAGTATAGCTGGAGTCTGAAAGACGCGGCTGCCACGTCTGATTCGCTCTCTGTAACTAGGTTTAGGGACTGGATTGTAGTTACTAATAATACTCAGAACTGACTGCAAACTAAGCATCATAAATTAGTAACTCTCATAGTTGTTTTTATATTTCTTTTGTAAGCGATCTCAAAAATAAGAAACTCATTCACGGACGTTTTCGTGTCTCCCTCGCCGATAGTCGAGCACAACAAAAAAATAAAAATAAAAAAAAAAAAGAATATGTGTGTGTGTGTGTGTGTGTGTGTGTGTGTGTGTGTGTGTGTGTGTGTTTGTGTGTGTGTGTGTGTGTGAGAGAGAGAGAGAGAGAGAGAGAGAGAGAGAGAGAGAGAGAGAGAGAGAGAGAAGAGAGAAAGAGAGAGAGAGAGATAATTATAAAAAAGAATGAGAGAAAGAGAGAGACTAAATAATTGTAGTAAAAAAAATTAATAGTGGTATTTAAAGAAATCATTCATTAAAATGACACGTTCTACATCATTACAAAATGTCATAGTCATGATCTATGGAAGAAGTACTAATCTAATCAAATCTAATGTAACCGAATCGAATCATATTGCTGACTTGCCGTGAAGTGTCATGAATTACCGAAATTTTCGCGAATATCAGTAACCAAATCTAAACGTGAAAATAAAGTGCGACAGTTTCTGTAATAAACTGGGACTCCCATCGAGACCCTTTCGTCCCTGTTGAATAAACACGAAAGATGTCTGATATACCTCCATTTAGACGTAACAAAGTGTGCATGCATTTAAAGATGAAGCGCATGATGTAAAGCTCTGTGACGGAGATACGGACCCAACATGTAATCCGATTGTTAACTAAGTAAAATCAAATTTTACATATCGGTTTTACTTACCAGCTGCTAGGTGCTTGAATCTAAAATAAGGATACAAATTTTTTTGCCTGAGCACAATCGAACCGCACATCTACCATCCTTTTCTATCATCCACGAATATAGCTTAAGCATCAATTGCTTACTCACCAACAGTAAGATGTGTGCGTGTTTCACCATAAATAAAGACACTTATTGCGATTGTTGGCAACACATGAACAGACATTAGAAGTGCACGTTAATTTTCACTAGCAGGCCAGTGTGCACATGACAGGGCTTGAAATGAAAGTATGAATATTTTTGTACTGGATCAGGAATCGGACCCACATACTTACCTTTGGAGGAGATCTAGAGAAGATTGACATCTTGGGAAAAGGAACAAAATGATTGAACTATACCGTTCCGAGAGATTCAGATCCTTGAAAGAGGAGATGCGAATTCGAATCACACTCCAGAACCAGAGTTTTCAACGTCTCTTGTTCAATCAAGTAAAAGTAAAATAAGAGCCTTGTTCCCTTAAATGGCTATCGGTTCGTTAAATAAAATAAAATTTTCTAATGTAAGTATGTTTACTGGCGACACTATTTCTATTTACCATGACTTCTGCCTATGTCACTACCCAACGTAAACCGGATCTGCTCAGTTGGTTATGAAGGAACGTGATATTTAATGCGGATTCTGCATTATAACGTCTTTCTCTTGAGGTTACCGGAGGTAAAGTAAATCTATTTGTGCCTCTTAAAGGTAAATGCCGGAACCCACACATTGCACCTGTGATAGTTCGTTCCACCGGACAATTGTGGCCACATTTCCCAGCCCCAGGACTGTGCTGTAATAGACGATGTGATTAGCTTACAAAATTAGTCAAGGTGGAAAAATGTGAGTCTGTTAAATGGTTAAGTAGAAGCAAGCTTCTGACGCGCCGATTATGCTATTGTCATATCAGCAGGATGTAAAGACTCTTATAGACATCATAGCCTCGATGTGAATCGATTTTGAAGTTTTAACTAATTCAGCAAGTTTCTTAGATCGAGAAAATCCACTGTGAAGTGTGAAGTTACGGGATAATTCTATTATTATCGTCATTATTGCCATCATTTACTTCATACCGCTGCTGGAACATATAACGATATGTTTACGTAATGTGTATACATAAACATACAGTTATAAATGTCCCCGTTAGTAGTCGCTAATTATAACAATATGCTACTTTTGTGCTGTAACATATAGCTATAATCAGCGGTGGAAACATATTTGCGAACGCCGACCGTGTGCGGCTGTTTCTTGTTGGATCGTCTGATCAGTCGGAAGTTGCATTGCAGAGGAGAGTAAATGCCTATTCAAAATATAATTATTTTTAGATAGCTCAACATGAATTTCCTAAGGGACTGTAGTTTATCATGCATTTACCAGTAGAATGTGGCGCGGAGAAAGTATTTCGCCGTATACAACTTCCGCCCGAACTCGACGAAAGAATTCGTGACTGTGAACTCTCTATTTGGCAGAAACATATAGAACATTAAATAATTTCATGAAGAAGTGAGACATAGATTCTATAGTA
Source organism: Schistocerca americana (assembly GCF_021461395.2). Taxonomy (NCBI): domain Eukaryota; kingdom Metazoa; phylum Arthropoda; class Insecta; order Orthoptera; family Acrididae; genus Schistocerca; species Schistocerca americana. Next base: position 452,622,455 of record NC_060123.1, on the reverse strand, counting down.
AATGAATAGTCCATACACCAGTTCCATTTAACTCTGAATTTATGACAATTAATAGACGAACTTACACTGCAATGAAGGATTTAACATGGATACCGTTTCGACTGGCACTTCTCGTAATGAAAACAATTCCTTTGACGTTTTCAAATACACGTCGCACAATAAATCTACTGCTAGGCACTTTTAGTATTACACATTTACTTTACACTAGAACAATATTAATTTTAACAATAATAATACGGCGGCAAGACATGCGCGTCCGACACAAGTTACAGGAGACAAGAGAAGAATGAGTAACTGTTCATCGAGAATATCTCGTACCTCAAAAAAAAAAAAAAGTGTGAAAGTGTTCTTCTTCTGTCCGTCTTTCGCACCGCGGTTTTCAAAGTCAATAACTCACTGCATCTCTGACGGCGCTTCGACAATAAACAAGTTACGTCACAGGTCGTTCACCTTTTACATTCTCGCAACATTATGTGCTAACTGTAGCTGTTGACGAGCGACTGCTCGATTAGTGAATGATTTAAAATGATAAGGCAATCACATAATGTTACAAACACATGTGCTTGAAGATCATTTAATGCCTTTTGGTCATTATGGAAGTAGTTGTCCAAGAACAGCTTCTTCCCTTGTTTACAGAATCCTTTTCATGTTAATATCAAACATCAGCAATTACTTGTAGATTACATTAAAACGAAGGTAATTGATGAAGACGTCACTTGATAACAATAACGCGCTGCCTTTCTTCACTTACTTGCGCCTAGGAATGGCTGTCGAATACTGCCAAACCAAAAGCCAAGGAACCTTACTACCTTCTGATATAGGTCGCTATCAGATCTTCCATATGATTTGGTCGACGTGACCTGTTTCAAGTTGTGTATATCAGATTTAGAAAATTAATTGTTTTCCTTTGCAATGAACAGAAAGATTTTCATTCTAAGCTATCCAAGTTCAAAATCGTCGCTATATTAGTTCAAATTTAATATTCGATTCTATAATATAGGAAAGTATTTCACAGTTGCAAAACTCGCATCCGACTCATTGACCTTAGACTTCGTTGCTGACCATAAATTCTAGCCCAGAGTGACACCAGTTTAAGTAACCTAATGTGGGAAGACTGTTTGCCAGGGCTCTTTCTCACGGGGAAATACTCAATTCCCTCATTAGGCTCCGTAAGTACACTGTAACAGTAATTTCTCTGTGTATGCAATGCATACTGATTGTAGCATTTAGTGGTGCTCTCTCTTCCATATCTATATACAATGTGTCTGACCTAAATGGGCCCTTTCTCATTACAGGCCCTGGGCAGTGCAACATCATACTGACAACAGTAATGTGCTTATACTGACAACCTCACTCATTGTTTTACCTGATTTTGTGATCATTTAAATAAAACAACATGAGCTTCCAGTGGGAGACATTTCGTCCCCCTTTTACTTCTGTGAAATTTGTCAGTAAGCTTTTTGCCTTCCAACCAACGAAATGCAGCAGAGTACGGCCGGTAAACGATTCACAACCCACGGTTTAGTGCCATTAAGACGATTTCTTTAAACAATGTTGTAGCTGTAGGAATTTAGTTTCTTCTTAAATCGTCTTATGCAGCAACGTTCACAGATATCTCAAATAGGAAAACCTCTTTAACCAGGTACGAAGGTTGTAAAACGAACTTCCCACAGTTTGTGTCAGGTTGACGTTTCGTCTGATAGCACTGCGTATGTATTTTGTCTAAGAGGTATCACAGGTTGTGTTCCTGCAGCTGTGGGAATCATTGTTGAAAATTCCTTAATTTCCTTAATGTGACAGTCAGCTAGTTTGTAAAACTGAAACAGAAACACTTCAGTGTTGTAAACACGTACATACTTATCCTAAACTTCAAGGGCAATAATTGCGCCCAATCTGTAAAATACACTCTCTAGAGTGGTGTACTATTTGCACATCTAATTCTGAAAAAGAGATTAGATTGTAACCAAAATCTATGAATATGTGGGAACTAAACACTTTTGTGAATGGGACACTGATCCACAACTACATTCTTTTACAGAGTGATCATTAATATCTGCTATAGTTCAACTGTGTGATACTTTATGAACAGGAACTTTTTTTTTTACACTGTTTTTTTCTGGGCACCCATGAAAAAAAGAAATTACGTTACTTTGTACCACTATATTCAAAGTAAACTGTGTCTACGTTTCTCACTATTCCACGATGTATCATGGAAATGGTGCCACCCTTGGGAAATTCAAATTCACCATCATTGCTATCTGAGAATCTTGACGGTAGACATAGAGCGTGTATCATAATTAATTACCATAATTAAGGGAGTAAACTCGTATAGCTTAAAATAGACAACACTAGAAGCAAAATAAGTGTTAGTAAACATAGGTCCGCAAACGAACTGCTTGCGGAATAATTGCGGACTTGATTGTGTGTAAATTCCATTCCTTAACTAGGGTGGTACTGAAGTCCTGCCTCCGTTACACGATTTGCAAACATTTAGATGAAATACACAGATTGGGCGTTGTGTATCGTGTTTGTGTATATATATATATATATATATATATATATATATATATATGTGTGTGTGTGTGTGTGTGTGTGTGAGAGAGAGAGAGAGAGTGTGTGTGTGTGTGTGTGTGTGTGTGAGAGAGAGAGAGAGAGAGAGAGAGAGAGAGAGAGAGAGAAAGGGCACCAATTTACAGCAGAAGCTCACGTATTTTTTCGACATATAAATACTGTATATCTTGAACATGGTGCTATTTTTGAACAATCCAAGTGAAATTTACGTCATTTGACTGCCACATTTTTATTGGTTGCGTTGTTCTCATATCTGCTCCAACACACGCTGTAATTGACTGAAGAGGGGAGGGGAAGGAGAGAGGCGTCGTGAGCTGTGGTGGCATAGTCAGTCATATAACGATAATATCAGTAATAAGGTGGAAGTGGTTTGTAACGGCCTATGTTCAAGATCGGCTAAGCTCGTTTAAGTAGCCGCCATGTAGAATTGTGACGTCAGTCATAGGTCAAGGTTAAATTCAAATTTTGTCAGAGTCAGCATTGCATTCGTAGTAACAAAGGTCAGTTCCGCGTCAGTCTTGTAAATGTTTTCCGGGCCAGTTTCAGTTTGCCCACCCTGTAGGACACACGGTGAAGTTTGTTCTGGAGTGTCAAAATAAACGGAACGGTTGAGATTCGCGGTAATCTGAATGAGTGGGCCCCCGAAACATCAAAGAGCTACCTCTAGCCTGAAATAAACCCTCCACACAGAGAGCGCGTTAAACGCTTCATTGGGCCATCGATGCATTCGATGCCTTGTGTTGTTTGAAGTGAAGCAAAATCACGACTCCAAGGACTCTACTACACGCTTCCAGCCAGGAACAGACCCAGTCCTCCGTTGCTTCGACCACTGGTGACGGGCAGCTCTATGTGCCACCCGTGTGAAGTCCACCGAACACGATAGATTTCCGTATTGTTCACTTGGAAACTGATTGATTGCTACCTGCATTTTGTGATAGTAGTAATTCGCAAATGGTTTTATAAAGTTTGTCACTGACAAGGCGTCACACCCAATTACGGTCCCTATTATTTAGAATATTTCTCGGACCGCTGATCTCCCGCTGTTTTACACAGGTGCCATTGGTATATGATGTGACGCTGGACAGTCTTCATTGCTACATCAAAAAATCAGACAGCTGCACTAACAGTGTGGTAATGGTAACGTCGAAATGCGATAGAACCCTTCTGCCATTCTGTCACATCTCCACATCGACCTCTCTTACTGTGCTAATTCCTTACAACCGTCTGGCACATACACGTCTTATAGCGAGTATTCCGGTTAGAGAGTGCAAAAATTTAACAGGACATAGAGGATGCTCCATGAACCATTTGACCTGGGATTGGAGAAGCCAGCTTAAGGAGACAGTAGGAATAACATCACATTACTGGATATTTTTTTTATTTACATTAGTCACAGTTAACTCGAGTACTATCGTTGACACAATGAACGTACCATTTGTACTGTATCTGACAAAACGCGTTGAAACCTAATTTCAAAAGAGACATCGGCGACCAAGATTCTGAGGCACGCTAACAAATATCCCTGTTGTGTTTCGAATCATATCACAGGAAGCTATAATTTGGCCTCTAATTCCATATCCGTCTCCACCGGGATCGCATACACAAGTGAATTTAGATATCCCCATAGAAAATAGTCAAGTAGTTTCACGTCAGGTGACCTCATAGGCCATGGAATAAGACCTTCGCTTCCACTCCAGCGACCAGGAAGTACAGCACTGAGATGGCTGTGGACATCCACACTGAAGTGACGCCGCGCACCGTCATGTTGTATTCACATCCTCTCACGAACAGCAAAGGGCATATTCTCTAACAACGCAGGTAGAACTCTTTCCACAAACCTCAAGTAAACGTGGCCATTCAGACGCCCAAGCAGACTTCCTCGTAATCAGGCTCTTCCTCATTGTTTCTTGGTAGGAAATAAAGAATGTAAATTTAAATAAACACCACAGTACGTATAAATTAGTACGCATGTTATAAATAAGTTGTAAAGCTGTAATGCCAGAAAAAGGCAGAAAAGATTATTCTATATCTCATTAAGCTGGCTTCTAAGACCGCAGGTTCCCTCTCTCAAATTGATCAGTGCAGCAATCTCTATGTCTGGTTACATTTTTAAACGCTCTTACGGAAACACCCTGTATAATTCATGGTGAGCCGGGAGAGGGGGCGGGGAGGGGAGAATGGAGACGAAAGGGAATGAACTGATTATATCAGTGGAATCGGCAGCGATGAGTGAAAATGGATACCGCACCGGGACTCAAACCCGGGATCTCCTAATTACTAGGCAGTTGTGCTAACCACTACGCAACCCAATCACAGTATTTACAGCAAATGCGCTATCTCACCACGCTACCCGGCCGACTCACATTTCCTTCCAGCAGTCCTCTTCCGCCGGCCGAAGTGGCCGTGCGGTTAAAGGCGCTGCAGTCTGGAACCGCAAGACCGCTACGGTCGCAGGTTCGAATCCTGCCTCGGGCATGGATGTTTGTGATGTCCTTAGGTTAGTTAGGTTTAACTAGTTCTAAGTTCTAGGGGACTAATGACCTCAGCAGTTGAGTCCCATAGTGCTCAGAGCCATTTTTGAACCAGTCCTCTTCCACTGAATCGAACAAAATGACCCCCAGAGCTGATACCACGCATTCATATGATTGATTCGCCTCCACAACCTTCAGTTCGCATACTCATTTCATTCGACCTCCAGCGGTAACTTGAAAAAAGAAAATTAAACGCATGGAGGGCAGAGATGGGGAATGGGGATGTGGTCGTTGTTGTGGTATTCAGTCCTGAGACTGGTATGATGCACCTCTCCAAGGTAATCTATTCTGTGCAAGCTTCTTCTTCTCCCAGTACCTACTGCAACCTACATCCTTTTGAATCTGTTTACGGTATTCATCTCTTGGTCTCCCTCTACGATTTTAAACCTCCAAGCTGCCCTCCAGTACTAAATTGATGATCCCTTGATGCCTCAGAACATGTCTACCAACCGATCCCTTCTTCTAGTCAAGTTGTACCACAAACTCCTCTTCTCCCTATTTCTATTCAATACCTCCTCATTAGTTATGTGATATACATATCTAATCTTCAGCATTCTTCTATAGCACCACATTTCGGAAGCTTCTATTCTCTTCTTGTCCAAATTATTTATCGTCCATATTTCACTTCCATACATGGCTACACTTCATACAAATACTTTCAGAAACGACTTCCTGATACTTAAATCTGTACTCGATGTTAACAAATTTCTCTTCTTCCGAAACGCTTTTTTGCCATTGCCAGTATACATTTTATATTCTCTCTACTTCTACCATCATCTGTTATTTTGTTCCCCAAATAACAAAACTCCTTTACTACTTTAAGTGTCTCATTTCCTAATCTAATTCCCTCAGCATCACCCGACTTAATTCGACTACATTCCATTATCCTAATCTTGCTCTTGCTGACGTTCATCTTATATCCTGCTTTCAAGACATTGTCCATTCTGTTAACTGCTATTCCAAATTCTTTGCTGTCTCTGACATAATTACAATGTCATCGGCGAACCTCAAAGTTTTTATTTCTTCTCGATGGATTTTAATACCTACTCCGAATTTTTCTTTGGTTTCCTTTACTGCTTGGGCAATATACAGACTGAAGAACATCGGGGAGAGGCTACAACACTGTCTGACTCCCTTCCCCACCACTGCTTTCCTTTCATGCCCCTCGACTCTTATAACTGCCATCTGGTTTCTGTACAAATTGTAAATAGCCTTTCGCTCCCTGTATTTTACCCCTGCCACCTTCAGAATTTGAAAGAGAGCATTCCAGTCAACATCGTCAAAAACGTTCTCTAAGTCTACAAATGCTAGAAACGTAGGTTTGCCTTTCCTTAATCTATCTTCTAAGATAAGTCGTAGGGTCAGTATTGCCTCACGTGTTCCAATATTTCTACGGAATCCAAACTGATCTTCCCCGATGTCGGCTTCTAACAGTTTTCCATTTGTCTGTAAAGAATTCGCGTTATTATTTTGCAGCCGTGAATTATTAAACTGATAGTTCGGTAATTTTCACTCTGGTAACAACTGCTTTTTTGGGATTGGAATTATATTCTTCTTTAAGTCTAAGGTTATTTCGCCTGTCTCATACATCTTGCTCACCAGATGGTAGAGTTTTCTCAGGACTGGGTCTTCCAAGGCTGTCAGTAGTTCTAATGGAATGTTATCCACTCCCGGGGCCTTGTTTCGACTCAGGTCTTTACGGGACTCTTTAAGGGAATGGGGATAGGTAGCGCTGTTTGGGAATGTGAGCCGCTCGGGGAGAGCGCAGAGACAGAGCATTTGCTATAAACACTGTGTCAAGCGTGCTGAAGTGGTTAATGGAAAGGCCTCATAATCAGCAGATCCCGGGATTGAGTTCAACTCCGGCACACATTTTCACCCGTCGCCACCGATTCCACGAAGTCCTTCTGCTGCCAATATCATCAGTTCCTTTCCATCCCTTTCCCTTCTTCCCTGAAAGAAAAGACCAATATTCATATAACACACACATAACCTCGCTGCTACGGCTTACTACAGCGGTAGAGAATAAGTGATCGTCAGGTTACAACTCTCTCTCGCTTACAGCGCTCCCAGGCAACTACTGTACTGTTTTAAGTGGGTGACTATATTTTGTCCGGTGAGGATAATGTAGCAGCTTTATAGAAATGAAACGTTTAGGACGAGGTAGATGAATAATAAGAACAAGATTAAACCGGTTTAATAATCACTGGCCTATACAAGCAGAAGTAGTGTACACTATGTCAATAGCAGATTAGAATGGCAATTATAGCTGAAGGTTTGGCTGCCACAGCACTAGTTACAATCTTATTATCAAACTTTGTTATTGTTTCTGTCTTCGTAACCATTTGTAAAACCACTATGTCTTATGTTCCGTGCTTTGTGATGCATCCTTCCTCAAGGAGAGCAAACATCAGTGAAACCTTACGATTATACTGTTCTGGTTCGCTGGAAAAGTTTGTTTCCTTCCGAAATTTCTCCATTTCCTCTGTCCAAGGTTTGTGAAAGACATCTCGAAAGATCTGGGAAGAAGTAAGTTTCAAGGTCCCTGCAGCATTTATTTCTCGTCTTGAAGAAAAAGCGGAGGCAAAGATAAGGATTGAGGAGTAATGCACAACGCGTAATGTCGGCCAGTGGAGGTCTGTAGGCCTGAAGTTCGCCACTGTTCTTTAACGATCGACGTGTTTAACGCAGCGTTCAGATTTATGCTTGGTACGATAGTAAACATGCCCGTAAAGCAGCTCTAACTGAGCCATTCGTATGCTAACAAGAGGCGTCGGCTTGTTTACACGGCCACCGGCCTTTCGTACGATCAGGAACAAATTACAACAACGCCACGCATTTCCGCTTGCCCACAAACTTTGTGCTCGCAGCTTTAAAATAACGGCCGGTGCAGAATATTTCCCAGTCGCGGTTCAGGAACACACGATGCCGAATACCGGATGCGAGAGTTCAGTGTGGTTTGGAAACTCAATCATCAACCAGCTGCTGTGTACGCATAACTCACTAACTGTGGTGTGCGTACTGTAAGACCTTCGGTACACACACCATCAGATTATTTGACTTGTCGCTCTAACGAAGTAAGCGAGTGTCAGCAATATGTCTCGTGGTCTTATCGTGGCGTGTTTATCTTCTGCCGTTAGATCAGACGATAGAAATGCCACTTGCACGCTTAGAGTAGCAGATTGACTGTGACCAACTTTAAACAGAACTTGATTAATTTTCACACACATTTATTAATATAATAACAAGCATAAAAATAACTTAACTTGGTTCCGGATGCTATTTACAATTGACAATCTGAAGTTCCTTTGGTCTTGGTACGTTAATCTTATTCTCGCATATCTCTGATACTTGACAAAGTGTCTGTTCATTTATCTTCATGGCTATATACAGGAATATGATAATCTTATTAGGCGCAGAATGAAACTTGACTATAGACTGGTACAGACTAATGCAGAATAATGGAGACTGGTACAGACTAATGCAGACAAATGCAGACTGACTAATCGGAGGTCTGTACACTCACTGCGCGAGTGTGATCGGCGAGGAGAAGAGGTTCTAAGTTAGCAGCAATCTCATTGGTTGTGAGTCATATTAATACGCGGATCGGCGGAAGCAGAATTTGGTCCGTCTCTAAGACAGCACCATCTCGTAGTGCGGAGACGGACGAGCGCTGCGCCTGCGCTGTTGTGCTTAGCGGGGCGCGCTCTAGTGGGAAAGTTGTGTACGCGCTGACTACGCGGAACTATATACACAACAGTAACTATCAATACGCTCCATCCCGATGGGTCATGCCAGCTTCGCCCGATAATCACCGCAAAGTCAAAAAATTATAACAATTCAGTCATATTTTCCACACAATCGAATGTAATTATTGACTTCAGTTAGGATTCACAAAGTACGCTTTGTTTCTTAAACATCATTTCCAGCGGCGTGATACGAGGTTTCCTCCTACCGAGAAAAGCCTACCCATAGAAGCTAATCTACACCAGTAGTTCTGTAAGTTTAAAGTTGTTTTCACTTTGAGAAGCGAGTATTTCATAACCAAGTTATACTGCGATTATTTATATTTTGTATTTGTAATTTAAAGATTACAAAATTTAAACCATAATGTAGTCAACCATAACCTTCACTCCCAACATGTATGGCGCCGGAATATTAACTGTCGGAGCGCCTGCCCTGACCAGTTCATCTGCAGTTTGACGAGTAATAAAATGCTTCTATTTGTGCATGGGAGATAGTTTGAATTCGTAACTTATGTTCCTATTATCTTATTACCTCAGTTTTCTGTATTTTTAAACATATAATGTCTTGCTAAGAAGCCAAAATGGTTAAGATTTTTCGTGACCTGAGGGTAAGTTCTACACGGTGCCCGAGTAGTCGCTAACGGTTTATGGGGAAACGCTAGTTTCTTATTTTTATTTTACATAGGTTTAAGTGAAAGATGTTGACCACAGAACAACGATTCAGCATTGCAAAGAGAGACGTAATGGATTGCCCTTTGTTGAGGTTCAAGAACGGTTTCGTCAATGCGTACAACCAAAAGGACGTTTGATCAAGACTTTCCAGCAGACTATGAATGTTTGTAATGAGAAACGGTCTGAGCTGTCGTTCAAATCGCAGGAAACTGTGGAGACCCTAGGACTTACTATCGAGCAGAATCCAAAAACAGTCTGGAATCGTGCGACCGCTACGGTCGCAGGTTCGAATCCTGCCTCGGGCATGGATGTGCGTGATGTCCTTAGGTTAGTTAGGTTTAAGTAGTTCGAAGTTCTAGGGGACTGGTGATCTTAGAAGTTAAGTCCCATAGTGCTCACAAGGGAACCTCCCCATTGCACCCCCCTCAGATTTAGTTATAATTTGGCACAGTGGATAGGCCTTGAAAAACTGAACACAGATCAATCGAGTAAACAGGAAGAAGTTGTGTGGAACTATGAAAAAATAAGCAAAATATACAAACTGAGTAGTCCATAGGCAACATAGGCAATATAAAGAATTCTGTAAGCACACGAGCGCCGTGGTCCCGTGGTCTGCGTGAGCAGCTGCGGAGCCAGAGGTCCTTGGTTCAAGTCTTCTCTCGAGCGAAAAGTTTACTTTCTTTATTTTTGCAAAGTTATGATCTGTCCGTTCGTTCATTGACGTCTCTGTTCACTGTAACAAGTTTAGTGTCTGTGTTTTGCGACCGCACCGCAAAACCGTGCGATTAGTAGACGAATGGACGTGCCTCTCCAATGGGAACCGAAAACATTTGATCCCGTAAAACACGTCTTATATATTCCATACGACACTGGTGACGGCATGTGCGTCACAACACTGGACTCGCATTCGAGAGGACGACGGTTCGATCCCGTCTCCACCCATCCTGATTTAGGTTTTCCGTGATTTCCCTAAATCGTTTCAGGCAATAGCCGGGATAGTTCCTTTGAAAGGGCACGGCCGATTTCCTTCCCCATCCTTCCCTAACCCGATCTTGTGCTCCGTCTCTAATGACCTCGTTGTCGACGGGACGTTAAAAAAAAAAAAAGAACTAACCTGTGCGTCACATGACAGAAATATGTTGTCGACCCACCAAACTTGCACACTTGGCGAATGGGTAAAAAGATTCTTCTATCTTGCCCGATTTAGGTTTTCTTGTGGATGTGATAATCACTCCCAAAAAAGTGATGAAACATGAGAGTGTGTCACATAAACTGCAACAAATGAATGCAACAGTTTCACACTCGCACAGTTTCCTCTGTGCTCTCTCAAAACATATGTTTTTAACGTTTTCAAATTTTTCCGTGTGTAGACCGTCAAATCATGTATACGTCCAAGGAAATCTGAACATGTTCTGGAATTTTGGAAAGCGAAGTTGATTATGTTTGAGTGGCTGAACTCTGATAATTATCTGAAAATAAAAATTTTCACTCGATGGAAGAGTTGAACCAAGGACTTCTCGCTCCACAGCTGTTCACGCTAACCACGGGACCACGGCGCTCCGGAGCTCGGATATTTCTAAAAGTTACATATCTCACACATGGACTACTCAGTTTGTATATTTTGATTATTTTTTCATAGCTACACACAACTTCTTCCTGTTTTCTGGATTGATCTGTGTTCAGTTTTTCAAGGCCTATCCACTGTGCCAACTTATAACTAAATCTGAGGGGGGTGCGATGGGGAGGTTCCCTTGTCAGAGCCATTTTAGAATCCAAAAGCGTCAACACTTCGTCTCAGCAAGGAGTACGCCATCGGAAACCTTGCGCTCCGTACTTGACTCACCAGAATTTTTAGAGAAAACGCCATGTTCAAAAATGGTTCAAATGGCTCTAAGCACTATGGGACTTGACATCTGAGGTCATCAGTGCCCTATATTTAGAACTACTTAAACCTAACTAACCCAAGGACTTCACACATCCAGGCAGGATTCGAACCTGCAAGTGTAGCAGCAGCGCGGTTCCGGACTAAAGCGCCTAGAGCCGCTCGTCCACAGCGGCCGGCTTGGCATGTTCAGTTCTGTACAACATCTGATGTAGTACTTGAATGGGAGCCAGCAAATAGGGTAGAATGCTCCAAATTTTGGGCGTACAAATTTATGAAAATTTGAACTAGACGAAACGGTCTAGTCACATCACTGTCACCACGGCCTGTGTTTGATGTCAACGTGCAATAAGAACTCTAAGACGGCAAGTGGCCACACTAGCAGAGGAAGGTATATAAAGTACGTCGAGAGTGACGCGGAAAACAGTACAGTCGTTGTCTTAGTGTGGAAACGCAGAGGTTTACAGGGAATGTTCATTCGCTTTCGGGTCAAGTATGGAAGGGCTTCCGGAACTGCTGTTTACGTGCCGCAACTGTTGAGCAGCTGCCCGCTGAGGTGAAACAACTGACTGCCAACAGGCTCTCCTCAACGAACGTTCAGCTAACGTTGAAGCGTTTGGGCCTCTGTAACAGACGTCTGCTTCATGCACCCATGCTGACTGCTGTTCGTCTGCGGTAAAGACTGGAATCTGCATGCCAGTGCCGCAACTGGACGTCCTCTGAGTGGTGACGGGTGGCCTTTCCAAACCGCATTCTGTAAGTATACGACGTGAAACGCCTGGAAACAAACACCCTGTAGCAATCACCAGAAGGCTCCAGGCTTAAAGAAGGGGCTTCGTGATCTGGGGACTGTTTACGTGACCCACCTTGGGTGATGTCGTCATTCTGGAAGGCACAATGGATCAAAGCAAGTAGATATCTATCCTCGGGGATCATGTCCGGCCCACATGCATTTCGTTTTTCCTCGGCAGGATAGCGTCTTCCAGCAGGACAATGCAACGAGCCACTTAGCTCGCAGTGTAGTTACGTGTTTCGAAGGGAACCAGAATGAGCTTACTGTTATCCCCTGGCCACAAAACTCCCCGGATTTAAATCCCATCGTGATTCTATGAGAACACCTCGATCGTGCTGTACGCGCCATGAGTCCTCATTCGAGACATCTAGCGCAGCTGGCCATGGCAGTGGTCTCGTCATGGTTTCACATCCCTGTCTGCACCTTTCAGAATCTTGTGACACTCTTACCGCACATCTCGCAGTGATCCGCGCTGCAAAAACGTGATTATTCAGGCGTCTGACAGGTGGTCACTTTAATGCGATTCTGTCTGTTTTAATTATTCTTTAGTTGACCGTCTGGTTCTAAACTTTCTTTGCTTTTTGCGTTTAATTTGATTGGGAAACCGTTGAGCTTGAACTTAACATATAAATGGATGGACATGAGAAATGAAAGGTTGCAATAAATGTTTCATTTGTGATTATTATTTTACGTATGAAATATTCTGTTGCAGATTAATAAAAATGAATTTCATTGAAAATTCCCAAAACAATGATTCAAGTTTTACTATTATTCATGTGCTAACGCTGTTTGTGCAAGAATGAAAATATTATTGTCCATCGAACTTAGCAAACATTTTCACATTGCAGTGGATTTTTGTTTAACTGGATATACCCCGACTAGGTTTGAAGCATAAGACTATCTTTACTAAATGAAAATGTTTTCCTTTTTTGTATTGCTAAGCTCCCACGAAAATTATCCAGTTTTAAATACACTTTACGATATGTTCAGAATTTATCACGTTTTGAATTAAAATTTACAATAGCTGCAGCTTGTATCCACCTGCGAATGCACAAGATAAAATCTACTATCTCCTTTTTATTCTGCGTCTGGAATACTGTGAAGAGAAACATGTTATTATTTTCGTTCACCTCTACCTGTACCCTTTTTAGGATGTGGTCGTTATTGCGATCATATTTTTAAATCTGCCGCTGCTGCAGACTGCTCGCTCGCGGCGCAGCTCAACACCGCCAGCGATATACATTAACATGCTGAAATTTCTTAAATATAATGGGTCATGTCCGGTGCGAACTTTTCAGTAATTGTGACAAAAAGATTTCACTAGATAACTATATTTTAACAGAAACAATTGAAATCTTTACACACCTTTTACAATCCCAACTACAAATGGCGTCGATCATCGACTTATGAGAAATGAAGACTACGTAAGAGCCTAATGCAACGTCACGGGTTCCTCTCCCATTGAGTCCGTGCAGAAGACATGCGATTCTATTACAATATATTGCCTACTTATATCTTAACTAATTCTTGTACAGTCTTTGTCGTTTATGATTACATATCGTTTCTTCTGTGGCGGTTTTCACATCCTCCGCCACAGATAGTATTTCACACTCTTTGAATAATCATTTATAATAGCAAAATTCATAATTATATTTTTCCTCCCAAAATTAAGTGTCCTTTTGAAATTCAATTAACAGAAAAACATATAAATTATTTGTCACAGTGAGCATTATACATCGAAATGTTCTTTTAACTTGCACTTTGGATGCGTGCTGTCAGAGAACGTTACATCACATTAATGTGACTGTAAAGTGTGCTACTGAGCTTCAGCTATTTTTGCTCTTCGTACAATTGCTTGTCTTGGAAACAAACGAGTCTGCCTCCTGACATAGTTTCCTTATTTCCTTTGAGTAATGTCTGACGGAATATTTTTCTGGAGTAAGTCACCATCTAGAAAAAAAAAAAAAAAATTACTGATTGCATGAAAGCGAGCACTAAGAGTGGCACATGGTTTCATGGGTTGTCGTCATATAGGTGACCCTTCACACACTTAGGCTTTTAACTGTTTCTTCATAAGTAACCCATCAAAATTCGAGAGGAACAGCGGTGGTCATACCTACAAAAATAGAGTAAAAGTTAACTTTATAACACATTATTAAAGCTGCCAACAGAGCAGAAATGAGTTCAATATGTAGGACAAAAAAATTTGCCCAGTAAATTCAAACGCTGATAGGTAGCAAAATAAGTTTTATACATAAAGTTTTATACATAATGGACTACTACTTCTGTTCCACTGACAAATTTCTATTTAAAAATTGGTAGCCTGAGAAAGGAAATAAAGGGTAAAGAAAACAAAATAAGTTATTCCTTTTTTTAAGTGCGTTTGTATGGGTACGAAAAGAAAACTAATGTGTTCATTAATGTTAACACTAATCAAGTGCACATATCCTGTAAACTGACTCATTGCACATTACATCGATAAAAGGATCATTAAAATGTCTATCGAACATGTAACTAGTTGAGTAAATAGCTAACTGAAGACAGATGATTATCACATCTAGTTCTCCATCATCCTGAACCTGAGGACTATGCGCCACACATGGCTATGTGCCACGATTTAATTGTAGCAGTAAATAATGAAAATTTGTGGGTGCACGTTCTGTTCAGTGATGAGACTATGTTACTTAGCTGTGACCTCGTCGGTCGGCACAACAGAAGAATATGTGCTGATCAATAACCATGTCGCCATAGAGCTGAAATGTAGCACTCCAAAGGTAAATGTGTTGTTGGACCTCCAACAGCACTTTTACTGTCCAGTCTTTTTTCGACCTGAAGCAACAGTCACATCAACATCGTACCTGAACGTGCTTGAGCAAATGCTGCAAGTCCAATTGTTTTCCGACGACATTCTGGATTCGGTGATGTTCCAATAGAATGCCACCCCATCTCATTTTGCGCACATTGTGCGTAATTAGCTCATCGAGACTGAATTGGACGACACTCACCACGGTTTTGGACAGGACGCTCGTCTGATCTAACGGACTCCTTTCATGAGGTTAGAAGAAGGTCAGAGTTGGCCGTAATATTGATGTTTTATTGATAGCAAAATCGACTTTCAATCACATAGTGATCATCTTCAGTGCTGGAAGTCGTAAACTTCACATAGCGATCAGTAAATAAAAAACAAAAACAATCACAAATACACCTGGGTATAAACCAACTGTTGGAACGAACATACCTGTGGTGTACAAATTAAACTCATAGCCACTGGTATCAAGTTATTATCAGTAACCAAAGCTAAGAAACGATCACAGTAACTGAAGCCGCTGTTTACATTCACCTATACAGCAGACTTTGGTGTGGCAGGATCTAGGAACGCCCTCTATGTGGAGTTTGTCACGTGAAGACTTAATATTTCAAATTTAAAACTGTACATTAAAAACGCATAGCAAAATAGAAAGGGGGAAATGCACATCTTGCCAAAATACGTTGGCGTGTTATTTTCAAACAACTTAAAAAACATGTAATAATAAAAATGAACAGGTAAAATTATATGGTGTCAGATTACAGGACTAGTAAAGAAGAAAAATATACAAAAACATGACATCAAATATAAAAGAATTTGTTATAGCACAGTAACCGCCATCTGCCGTAGGAAGTCAGAGATACAAAGTTTTTCATTTACGTAAAATATTACATTGAAAGCAAGAAGTCAAATACATAAATAGTGGTAATTATACAATGTGTGTCACGATATAGTAGGTCAAAATGCCATGAAACACATTACGTGTTATAAAATATTTTTAGGCTGCAGACTAACAATTTTATCGTATTTAACGACGTGATGATACACACATCTCATTCGTCCCGTTGGGACATGTGAACACTTTATAAATATATGTGTGTGGTGCAATTCATGGTGGAATGACTGGAAATGATCGGCCCTCCGTTTAATAGGCACTGCTCATGCATGGTTGTTTACACTTTTGGGCGGGTTTAGTTACATCTCTGAACAGTCAAATGGACTGTGTCTGTGATACAATACCCCCAGTCAACGTCTATCTTCAGAAGTTCTGGGAAACGGGATGATGCAAAAACTTTTTTGGTGTGTGTGTCATTTCAAAAGTAATAATTGTTAATACATTAATTCCACGGTGGAACTAGACAGTCAGTGCCTCCATGGAAAAAAGTTTGCTGTTGTCAAGGGAACCTTGATGTACCCAAGAGTGAAACTCTTCTTCTGAAGCAAATCGATCACCACGAATGTGTTTCTTCTGGGATCTAAAAATTTTGAAAGTGGATGGGAAGAGATCGGGACTGTATGGGAAACGTGTAAGGGCTTCCCAGCGAAACTTTTTTGGCGTAGTCGAAACAATCTTGGCAACACGTGGGCCAGCCGATATATGTCATACCCAACGTTTCTTTGGTACCATATTTTCCACTTTTGTTGCGTACTGGTTGCTGCAAAGCTATTACGGTTATAGCCAATATCCTCTGGATACATTAGTCAAGCTCCTGCAGTTTACTTTTAAAGCTGTCTGTGGTAAACCACTAACTGTTATACCCGTTTTCCTATGACCAGGCGTCCGTTTAACATTGGCTGAATACTTGCATTTCTGGATGCATTATTTCGCACAGTGGTGTTACCTTCTAATACGTTACTGTCGTGCTCAGTTATTCTCGGAATGTAACTGGCGTTATACAAGGCGTGCTAAATAATATTTATATACCTTGTATCTGGTTAGACTTTTTCAAGACAAATATAATTTGTGAATAATATATAAGTCGAAACGAGGAGACACTGAGTGTAACTCAAAATATACCTTACACAAACTGCACGTAAGACTGACGGATAATGTTTTTCAACAACAAAAGAAAGCTGAGGAACGGACAAAAATACTGTTTCCATAGTCTTAAAGACATAGATTACTATAACTAAATCCAAAATTGTTGCCACAGCAACTCCTCGCGTGAATAGTGTATTTGATAACATCATAACGTGACGTATAACAGAAATAATTGCGAGTGATCTTACGACATAATCTGATATGTCTGATGCCAAGAAAAACACATATAGAATAAGATTCAGAAAATCAAGTAAAGGATTATATATTTACTACATGGAAAGTAACAAGAGCAAATCAATTGACTCTAATGGTAAGAAATCAGAAAACTTTTATTTCAGAAATTTTGCTTCTTTCAGAGGATTATAAACAACCTGTAATCGGTAGCCTTGGAACTCGGCTTGTAAAAACAAGAGTGTTTACCTGACGCAACGTCGGAGTATTTTCTTTCTCGCTAAAGCAACGATCCTGTAGCTCGTTAGACGCCCCTTGCCCTGTTTCAAGTTTCGTTCCGAAGTTTTCAAGTACCGGCGGCGATTCGATAATTCCGTTTCGTGGAGCAAAAACGCCTTCTTATTAGCTTCCCTTCCATCTAGGGGGACAAGAAACGAAGTAGTGAGAGGACAACGAAAAATCTGAACAGTAGGGAGGAATGACATAATTATCAACATAAAATTATAATACCGGTGTGTAACGGTGGATAACGGCTATTTTCCGGTTGTTATTTGGTCTCGGTTTTTATTCTTAAATGATTACCGAGTATAAAATCAACTTATCTACCTGCCATAAGAGTGGTGCTAAAATTTCTTGTTTTTAAACAGAAATTCTTTTAAAAACGAGTTGGGTAGGAAGTTCTGTGGCCTCCGAAATATTGGTATCGACTTTGAATGATATTGTTTCTAAAGCAAGGAGTCAACTTACAGAGTATTGATGCAAAGATCGGACAGTAAATATTGGTAACTATTGTTACGTAATTGTTCGTCGTAAATGTTTATTTTGCCTATTTCCTAAATTTTTCATTTGATTTTTTTAAAGACTATATTTGCTTTCCTGTAAAAAATCAATTGTGTTCAAATTTCCATTAAACTGGAAAGATATATATTTGCAATAAAAAAAGTACGAAATAATGACAGAAAAAGAACGCAACAAATTTCACACAAAAGCTTATTATTTTTCTGTCATTTCTATAAAACAGTATGAGAGAAAGGTAGTTATGGCAACTTTAATACATTAAAAACTTTGCAGTTCATTCATATATAACAATAAATATAGAACGGGGCTGACCCACCGCCTGTATCTACGTCTCCATCTGGTTGTAGCCCTTGGAGATGGACAGTTTAACGCGAAAAACTGAGTTCTCCAACACAAGTTTTCACCGTTTAGGGCTGATCATGCGTAATGGTACGATTCTCGATTACAACATCATCTCTGTGCTGAGATTTGAAAAATTAGAATCAGTGGGAAAATACTGGAGCATTTTTTGTAGTATTCAGCTCCTCATTACTCTTCTAGAAAAGCAGCGAACGGTGGACGGTGCAACTTTTCTTTTATTGACTTATTGTATTTGACGTTTTGATTCTATGTGTCCTGAAACGTAAAATGGGAAAGCCGAAGAAGGTCTTGGAATTTTTCAATTTCCGTTCATTGTCTACATTAAAAACCGTAAATCGGTTATTTCAGAAATCACTGTTTCTTTCCGTGATAACAACCATCCCTACGGCTCATTTCTATATCAGAGTCCATTTAATTGGAGAAGTTTTACCACAAATCAAGCCAAATTTTGTGATGTGTCATCTTGATTCAGTACCATAAGAGAACAATTCTTCCATTACTTCCCGTACCGTGCTTGAGTGATAAGTTGGAGGAAAGCTGCTGCATTCAGATTACTTAGTGCGTGACTGCTGTAGACTGCATTGTCAAAAGTGATAACAATCCTGCTGGTTGCGTGACTCTGAGGACGACTTCAGTGTCATTCATATGCGAGCACTATAACGCTGCAGTCTCTAATAAGGATCAAATTGCTGTCGCTTTTTCAACAGCCAGGTCTAATTGCAGTGAAAGGGTACTGTCAAAGTGCGCCTCGTTCCGAAATATTCGTGAAAAACGACCAAAAAATTAAAAACAATATTTTTGCTCTATAGAAAAGAGAATTTCATACCGATTAGAAGAATGTGCAGTTTATGGTCATTTTCCGTTTGCTGGTAAATTTAATTTCAACGTAATGTTACACACGTTCAGGGCCCCTCTGTCATGTCAAAGCGCGTCAGAATATGTCATATATTCTTCTTCTTCTTCGTTCACTTACTTTTTTTGACTTGTTTGATATGGATCGTTAACATAGGTGTGTTATTGAAGGCCACCAGAAACTAAGTGCAGGCGTATCTAGAAGTCTGTGGCTTCGCTGCCCCAAATATCTTATGATATATTCGTTTACTTCCTGCCTTAAGAATTTGAAACAATTGCTCTTCGCAGTTATTGCTACAGTCGCAACACTCACTGCTGTGAAAATTGTTACCATGACAGTTGGGTCGAAACTACACTCCAAGCGGCGAGAAAGCAGTAGTAAGATCGAAGTTCGTGTTTAATTATTTTTCTAGTTAATTAGCGAAATAGTTACTACATTTTTAGCATTACAAGCGTTAGTAAACCATCAAGAGACATGAATGATCACGAAATGCATGTAAAAATAGCCGAATCTCCATGATTCAGTGACATAAGCTACAACTTAATGATGAAGAAAGACTTTCGAATGTATGTATAATTGCAGCCTACTTCGCTGAAAACAAGAGACTGTAAAAACATACTTCATGCATGAGAAGTGTAATGTGTCGACAGAAGCGCCGACACAGCGTTATTTTGAGGGGGCCGATATGCACGCTATAAGCTCACGCAGAATATCGTGACGTCTGAAACAGGACGCTCAATGAATGCTATAAAGAAAAGTACGTTGCTTTTGGAATACTTAACTTTAATCCATCCTTGTTGTATACATCGTTCTTGTTGAGACATGTTCTAGACGATAATTATCAATTGCTATGTAAGGCTAATGGCGCCTTGCTAGGTCGTAGCCATGGACTTAGCTGAAGGCTATTCTAACTATCTGCTCGGCTAACGAGCGATGCTTCGTCAGTGTAGTCGCTAGCAATGCCGTCCGTACAACTGGGGCGAGTGCTATTCCGTATCTCGAGACCTGCCTTGTGGTGGCGCTCGGTCTGCGATCACACAGTGGCGACACGCGGGTCCGACATGTACTAATGGACCGCGGTCGATTTAAAGCTACCACCTAGCAAGTGTGGTGTCTGGCGGTGACACCACAAGAAGAATGTATTTCTTTTGTTTTCTGTTATTATTACGGCAGCAACTTTCCTTCCTAAGCAATAACTTTGTAGGGTGTCTCAGGTTTCGCATAGTCTAAAACTTTGCTCGACTTTCTGCTACATAAATACCTTTTGTAAATGTGATTACTTTTGCTGCAAAAGCGAATGTGTTGGAGATTCTTGCAGTTTGTCGCTCAGATGCAGCAACAATTGTGGAACTGGTTTCTTCTGTGTTGGAAAATAGTTTGTTGCTTTTGAACTTTTATTATCACGTCTATGTGGTTTTTCCTGCAGCTGTAGTTATGGTATCTTATCTGGGCCTTACGTAATCTAGGCATTGCATTTCAAACGCGTTTCGTATGTTCCATATTCACTGATTTGATGTAGATGTAGATGTACGACGCTTGTCTGCAAGAAGGTCAGGTATTGAGCAGTTCACTAGCAATTTTTTGGTTCTCAAAGAACACGACATTCACCAGTAAATATCTGTAGTTTACAAGAAATTCGTAAATAAACTGTGGTAATGTAGCAGTTCACGCTACCTAGGGCCGTTAGGAAACCTAAAAAAAAAGACATATATTGTGAGTTCTGCCTGTTGATGCTGCAATTTATTGTACTACAGACGCTTCCGTTTGTTGAAAGCATTCTACAGACGAATATAAACAATTGCAATTTGTTTTCGCTTTCACACAATCTCTCCTTACTCAATAGTATATTTTCCTGTCCGGCGGGCGCGCTGCAGTCGCAGTGTATAACAAAAAAGACGGACTGTTGCGACTGTCATGTTAGACTGTGTTATTGCCACCACATTCTAACACATATTGTCGCGACGCTCTTTGGTGCAAAAATTGATATCGTTTGACAGCTTGAGCTACACTAGTGCTACACGCGGTGAGAAAGGAGACACTCACATGCGTTGTAAGAATAATGTTTGTTTTAATTATTTTTCTACTTCATTAAATTGTTTTTGCGTTCCATGGATTAGTAGATCGCCATCAAGACATGAAATAAATTTAAGAAAGCCGTATCTCGCTGATTTAGTGAAAAATGGTTCAAATGGCTCTGAGCACTGTGGGACTTAACTTCTGAGGTCATCAGTCCCCTAGAACTTAGAACTACTTAACCCTAACTCACCTAAGGACATCACGCACGTCCATGCCCGTGGTAGGATTCGAACCTGCGACCGTAACGGTCACTCAGTTCCTGGCTGTAGCGCCTAGAACAGCTAGGCCACCAAGGCCGGCATTTAGTGACACAAGGTACAAATTATTCATGAAGATATACGTTCAAATATGTGCATAACTTCAGCAAGAGAATATAAACACATATTTCATGCCTGAGCAGCATATATCTGTATTTCTGCTGTGGTTTGTCCTAATCATGGTAGGCATTTTCCTTAACGCGTAAAAATTTTGGATAGAGTCTAATGATTCGGATATTCTTCCGCTTCACTGGACTTTCAAACACGCAAATATGTTTTTAAATGCAATTAATTTTGTTTCGAAGGCGAATGTGTTGAAGATTATTCCCGATTGTGGCTCAGATGTAGCAACAATTGTGGAACACGTTTGTACTATGCTGGGAAACAGTTTTATTACTTTTGACCTTTTATTACGTCGTCTATGTAGCTTTCCCTTCCGCTACAGGTGGGGTGGCTTATTTGACCCGTTAAAAATGTAGGTATTACTTTCAATGTGTTTTCTACGTTCTACATTCACTGATTTAGCTGGAAACGTAGCGATCAAATCTTCGCATTACTGAGTAGATACACGATATCTTTCTTAAAAAGTTCAGATCGTTTGGCGTTTACTAGCAATTTTTTGTTCTTAAATGAAACAAACGTTCTTCTGTAAATATCTGTATGTTAAAAGAGCATCGTAAAAAAGGTCCCTATAAGGTACCAATCCATATCGCTCAGTGACCTCAGGTAACTAAAGAAAGACAAATGTGGTGTTAGTTTTTAGTTATTGACGATTTTTATGCCAGGACATACGCTCGCTACTGTAAAAACCGTGTTACAGATTCTCAACAACTTTCCGAAAGTTCTAATATAGGATGAGGATGTGTTTGGTGGTAAAGGTAAATTTTTAAATACATTTCCGTAGTTAAATCAAGTTTGTATTTTTTGAGAGATCAGCAGTAGAAGAGGAAAATGGAGGCACAAGATACTTCCCTGAACGTTGTCTGTGGTCTGATTGTTTTTAAAAGCTGGGCAGTCAATGGTATCAAAGAAAATTGTACCAGAAATAATGCTCAGTTTTTTAATCTTATATAAAAATTGTTGTCAACATCACAATGTAATAGGTACCTAACTGATTTTCTCGAAGTTGCTTCCACTAATAACCCTAATTGTTTGTATAAATTTTAAGCTTCCTCTGCCTTCTACACTGAAGCGCCAAAGAGACCGTTATAGGCAAGCGCATTCAAATGAAGAGATGTGTAAACAAGTAGAACACGGAGCTCCGGTCGGCAACGCCTATATAAGACAAGTGTCTTACGCAGTTGTTAGATCGGTTACTGCTCGTACAATGGCAGGTTATGAAGATTTAAGTGAGTTTGTGCGTGGTGTTTTAGTCGGCACACGAACGATGGACACAGCATCTCCGTGGCAGCAATGAAGTGAGGATTTTCCCCTGCGTCCATTTCAAGAGTGTACCGTGAACATCAGGAATTCGGTAAAACATCAAATCTCCAACATCGGTGCGGCCGGGAAAAGATCCTGTAAGAACTGGACTAACAGCAAGCGAGTAATGAGTGGCTGGGCAAATATCTATTAGATACATTACGTATGTAGATTGTGCACAGTTGGGAATGTGGGTCTTACGGGAAGCGTGCAAGCGATAAGTACCTGGAGTCACGCTATTCATCTGTGTCCTCGGTGGCTCAGCTTGGTAGAGCGTCTGCCATGTAAGCAGGAGATCCCGGGTTAGAGTCCCGGTCGGGGCACACATTTTCAGCCATCCCCATCGAGGAATATCAACGACACATGTCGGGAGCTGAGGGTTTCAAATAATTACCATTTATCCTAGAGAAGCTGCATGATCATCAATGGTATCTGTTCTTTCGAGAACAGCTACTATCTTTATATATATACTTCACAGATTAGTCGAGTCCACGCCACGTTGTGCTGCGGCAATTCTACGTCCTCGTGGGGGCCCTAGGCGATATTATGCAGGTGTATCACTTTCTTTGGCTCTTCAGTGTACATCAATAATATTGAGAGCGGGGAAGAGAAAGCTAAAAACCGACCCAGTTCAGGGATATGTCCTCTTCGTAATTTGCCAGCTGATGGAAAATGCGTCGTGGGAACTGTTCGTCCATCAACAACACGTCAGAGACGAGGGTTAGCACTTCCTGCGGATGATCCTGGTTCCCATGCTGGAAGACGTGCCTTTTGTGTTTTGTGGTGCCAAGGGTAATGTGGCTGCTCCATGATGGTGTCCCAGCGAACTGATCTCTTGAGTATGGAGCTGTAAAACTTATATGACACACAGAACACAGAACATGCATTCGTATGTGTGGTTCAATCAATGACACCTATACTGTCGGAGATCTTTTAGCTCCAACTTTAAGTGCTTGTGCTTCGCACGTATTCTTCTGCCTATCCTCTTAAGGATTATTTGCTGGAATTTTTACCCCTTTAGCAAAACCATCACATATTGACTACATTATAAATCTGCATGTTGAAGAACAAAACAACGTACTTGGAAAGAATTCAGAAAATACACAAAACCAAAGATTTCTGGAGCTGGATACCTCTTGAGTGATACAGTAGGGGAGTGTGGGACACCTTCAACCAGCACAGCGACAGTAGTTAAACACATTTTCTTATTCCATTTTTAAATAATGGCCCCCACTTTTTATTTGCTGCAGCCTTTCTCTGGAATTACAAACAATTGTTTGGAAAATTCTGATTTTATCCAATGTATTCTTCAAGGTACAACATGGTCATGTAGCTATGAACTAATGTTGTATTGAAGTTTAAGAAAGCTGTTAACAAGAAAATCTTGCCAATGCCGAATTTAGTTGTCTAAATGTTATACAGGGCGGCGCAAGTAACAGTAGCCCTCGAAAGTATAAAGCAAATACAATGAAATTACAGAAATGAAGAGCTGAAATTGACTTACTATTTATTTACAATAAAAATAGAGTGAAAAATACGTTTATAGAAGGTGCTAAAAGTGATCCACTACAACCAGAGGGGTGCATCGGACCTGCGCGGTCCACCCGGGACCGCAACCTTAACTGCCGGGTGAGACTCGACTCGCGCTGAGCGGTCAGCTGGTCCAGCCGCACCGAGGCCCACCAGGACCCGAATCTGACGGCCTATTCTTTATCGTTCGTACCAATCGGTGCAATAGGTTAACCTCAGTAGTGGCGTCATCTTCGGTTCTTTATCCAAAGTTCCTATTCAGTAAGCTTCTGAGACCTGTTACCGATCGATCCTCCAGCCGATTGTTTGACAGATGAACGGAGAGGTTTTGGATTTCGATATGGCCCTCTCGTTCGATTTTGTGTGGTTTATTTACACCTAGAAGTTCATATTTTAAACCAACTGAGCGATTTTAGCTTCGGATTTAATGATTTTGTTACTGAAGAATCACCAGGACACGTCCGGGTGGAAACTGAGTTCATAATAGACTATTTTTCTATGTTAGAATTATGGTTTGTATTGTTGTTACTGTGAAGGATTGTAACATAAAAAAAACAGTTTCTGTCAATATTCTCACAAAATAACTGTTATTTTTACGTAATTAAGAGTTTAAAAAATCTTTCAATTTCAAAAGGTTGGCTCTGCTTACATATATTACATGTGTTGGCTGAAATTACTAGTGACGTCGCTGCGCGGAGTGGCCACGCTGTTTGAGGCGTCATGTCGCGGACTGTGTGCCCCCTCCAGATGGAGGTTCGAGTCCTCCTCAGGCATGTGTGTGTGTGTGTGTGTGTTGTTCTTAGTCTAAGTTAGTTTAAGTAGTGTGTAAGTCTAGAGACGAATGGCCTGAGCAGTTTGGTCCCTTAGGAATTCACACACATTTGAACATTTGTACTAGTGACTTCGCGCACTTTTTTCCGCAAATGGTTTACTTATTAACTGTCGAAATGCATTAAAAACTTTTAAGAAACAATGGAAAGGAGTTTCGTGAAGCCTGATACAGCAAACCTTCCAAAATTTCATGCATTTACGGCTTACGCCCGCATCATTCGGCCACGAAGTCAGCCTGCGTCTTTCTAGAATGTTATATGTAATACAGGGCTGAAAGATTGCGCGTTGTAGGAGCGAAGTTGGTAAAGCAGTCAAAGTTAAGCATTTTTCTGAAATATTCGTTGTTATTTACACGTAAGAGCGAGCTTTTTCGGTAACGATTACCTTCGGTTTCTTGACTTCCATATGTTTAAGAAATGAAAGATGAAACTGCTGTGCATGAAACAACTAACAGTGATATTTATAATTTTCACCGTAGTTCACCATATTTTTCTGAATACGTAGCGATTTCCCAGAGTGTGGTCACACAGGAATCTAAGAGCTCAACTTAAATTACGGCAAATGAAACTTGCAGCAACTCTTTACACTCTAGCTTGTCACAAGCATTTATCTGCAGTCGAATCCTTAACAACAGGAGACAAAGATAAAAGATTCCCGCCACAATATTTTCGGAGTATACCACCATATATGAAACATTTTGATTCATCAGATGCGTGTTATAAACTACAACAAATTTCTATAACTGCACTCGCCACACGCTCTCGAAAAGATGTTTTTTTTTTAAATTTTGTTTTTATGAAACAAATCATTGATGTATCATACAGGGAAGTAGGTTACTTCATCATTTGGATCTCTAGGAGCGAATTACAACCACATTCTAAACTTATTCTTATTTTTTGATACTCTCTTAAAAAAATTTTCAGGTTCGTGGAGATGTGTTCCGTCTATGCAAGTGATTAAAGGCGGGTTGTTTATTGCCAAATGCGTTTCGTTTCTTTTATTTGTGCAGCACCTTCACGAATGAAAGAAGCGAAACGCATGTGGTAATAAACAACCTGCCTTTAACTAGTTGCATAGACGGAACACATCTCCACGAAACGGAAAAATTTCCTTCGAAAACAAGACCGTTCGGTGCTTTCCGAATGGCGGAAAGAGACACAACAGGGCCCCTGCCCGGGCGCCAGTACGGCTGGCTGGCCACGTCGTCATGTCGCGCGTCCGTCATGTACCACACTGTTGCGGATGCAAAACGAAAACTGTTGCCCTTTTGCGAGTTTTTTTTTATTTCGCACAGAATTTACCGACGCAGTACTTTACCTTCCCTTTATATTAAAATAACTGATAGTTGTAACGTCACCAACAACATGATTGTATTGTATTATATTGTATGGAACTGGGAACCTAGAAACGACGGGGGGATTCGTACCCGCCGTAACCCTCGGTGGTTTACAACCCCACAAAAGGCTATAGCAGTCCTCTCACCCCGTCGTCGCCCCACACTGAACCCAGGTTTACTGTCCGGTTCGGTCCCCAGTGGAGAACGTCTCACACCAGAGTGTAGCCCCAATGTTTTCATGGTAGAGTAATTATGGTGTACGCGTACGTGGAGAAAGTGTTTGTGCAGCAACCGCCGACATAGTGTAACTGAGCCGCGATAAAGGGAAGCAGCCCGCATTCGCCTAGGGAGATGGGAAACAGCAGTAGAAACCATCCACAGACTGGCGGCACGCAAGACCGCGACACTAATCCACCGATTGGATTCGTGCCGGGGACCGGCACGCCTTCCCGCCCGGAAAGCAGTGCGTCATACCGCGCAGCTGACATGGCGGGCAACAACATGGTTACTTAAATCTGCACCGTTGCTTGTAATTATTAAATCAACTTAATGTTAGGTGCATGTGGAAAATCTCTGAAGCTTACGATGCTGTGAAAGTAGTCCATTTCATTAATGGTCATCTTACTAATTAGCGAATTTTTGTAATAACAACCTAACTATTTAAAAGTTTTTATTGACCTAAGTATTTGCAAGTTTTTATTGACTAACAGAGAAGCAAGGTGTTATATTTCAACACAACTATTCTCATATTGTATGACGTTAACGTTTTCTCACCATGTACACCTTTCCCTAGCCAAAATCTGGCTTCCGACTGTAGCTTATTTGACAGAAATTTTGCTCAAAAATCGACAGTCAAAATTTATTACTTCACAGACCAAATACAAACCTGTGTAATGTGCAACACCATGTGAATCGTTCATTAGATGCCTTGCAGTTCGGGGAAATCAGTCTGAATTCCTGTCAAACTGAGGGCTTCGATATCCGTTACGATTTCCTATAGGAATTCATCTTACTTTGGACGAAAGTGTCAAGAATAAAATTAAGGTACATTTGAACAGATTTGGAAAAATTTCAATCACTACCTCTCTGCTCTGTCTAGTACTAACAACTGGATTCTCAATCGCTTGGAAGGGACAATAATTTTGGGATCCACATGAAGAGTAAATTGAATCGATCAGCTACTCGAAACTTCCAGTGACTAAGTCGCGGGAAATAAATCATTGTCACCGGTAAGTTCCTGTTTAAGCTTTAGCGGTAACATGTTTATTACATGTCTCGTTCACATATCTGCCGAAATGGCTTTTCCTTCTTCCACGTATATAAAAAATAAATCCAGAAACAAATTTCACATCGGAAGTAATCTGGAGCTAGCTTTGTCTTATGTGGTTCCTGATTTCAAAGCCGGCCGCTGCGGCCAAGCGGTTCTAGGTGCTTCAGTGTGGAACCGCGGGCCTGCTACGGTCACAGGTTTGAATCCTGCCTTGGGCATGGATGTGTGTGATGTCCTTAGGTTAGTTAGGTTTAAGTAGTTTCTAAGTCTAGAATACTGATGACTTCAGATGTTAAGTCCCTTAGTGCTTAGAGCTATTTTAACCATCTGATTTCAAAGTTATGTGACATGTAAGGTAGGCGGATTCTCCCCAACCAATTCAAAGGACAGGTTGAGCCAGTGAGTTCGATAACGAAAATTTTTAGATTAACAGAAAAGTGTAAATTACTTAAATGTTGCATACTAGAGCTACCCATTGTGCAAAAGCTTCATCAGCCCTTTTGATGAGGTACAGGAGAAATGTAAAGCATTATAAAAGCATTATGGTTACTAAATCATTTGCTTTGATTTCAGTTACTTCCATGTCCCAGTAAGGACTTTTTTGTGTTCCATCCATCATTTTACATAACGCGGTATTTTTCTTCGTAAAGGCTCAAGAACGCCCTGTTCCTAGCATATCAGGCCTTCACAATTCATTAAGGCGTGCGGATGATTCAGAAGGCTATTCCGCATTCCTCAGGTATGTGGCGCCTTCCCAGCGCTGCCTGTTTCGCAGTTGCACCGAGCCTTGTTGACTCCCGGGTACCCAACGAGCTGCGAGCCTCGACAGCGCATCGCGGCTCGCGCACTCCGTTGCCGGTACACCTGAACTCGACTACCCGCGGTGCGGGTAACACGATGGAGTGGTAGCCGTAGCCGGGCTCGGGAGGGTAAATGCGCGATGCACGGCTCTGCCTGCAACGTCAAGATGGCGATGATGACGATGTTCGCTTTGTGGGGTGCTCAACTGCACGCTAATCAGCGCCCATACAAGTTCCAAACTTTCACACAGTCCAATTTTTACACAATCCAATCTAGCCACTGTCACGAATGATGATGATGAAATGGTGAGCACAACACAAACAGTCCCTGGGCAGAGAAAATCCCCAACTGGGCTGGGTATCGAAGCCCGCACCCCGTGATCCAGAGGCAGTAACGCTAGCCACTAGACTTGCAACATCAATGCACAGCCCGCATCTCGTGGTCGTGCGGTAGCGTTCTCGCTTCCCACGCCCGGGTTCCCGGGTTCGATTCCCGGCGGGGTCAGGGATTTTCTCTGCCTCGTGATGGCTGGGTGTTGTGTGCTGTCCTTAGGTTAGTTAGGTTTAAGTAGTTCTAAGTTCTAGGGGACTGATGACCATAGATGTTAAGTCCCATAGTGCTCAGAGCCATTTGAACCAACCACCAATGCACAGCTGTGAACATCAAAGCATATTCAGATATACCCGGCGTAAGGTTCGGATATCGATAACGGCACCTGCACATATGATGTTGCCTTTCAGTTCCTGTATTGTATGTGGATTTGTTTCATAGACCTTGCTCTTCAAGTATCCCCACAGGAAAAAAATCACACGTTGTTAAAATGTTCAATTATGTGTGAAATCTTATGGGACTTAACTGCTAAGGTCATTAGTCCCTAAGTTTACACACTACTTAACCTAAATTATCCTAAGGACAAACACACACACCCATGCCCGAGGGAGGACTCGAACTTCTACCGGGACCAGGCGCACAGTCCATGACTGCAGCGCCTGAGACCGCTCGGTTAATCCCGCGCTGCTCTCATGTTGTTATATCTTGCGAACGTGGAGGTCATAAATATTCGCTGACAGTTCGTCCCTCAGTGAAGATACCACGAACTCGTTCCAGGGATACTTAGACGTGTGTCATGTTGCCCCATCTTGCTGGTAGAAGCAGTGTTGTCTTTCATATTCAGCGAGATGAGCACAAAACGCATAAAAAATTTACAAATCTGCAACCGTGTTGAAGGTACTATAAAAAAATATGAGTTCAGCAATGCGCGTTCCTGTTACATCCCACCACACGCCGATGTTTTCACCATTGACTGGTTGCGGGCACACATTGTTAAATTTCTCCGTTGCCCAGTACTTCGTGTTCTGTGAATTCACATGATCGGGAAGATGAAACCATGCTTCATCACGCAAGATGTAATGGAAAGGGTCTAAAAAACCAATGTTGTTGATGTTTAAAAGGCACATGCAGTAATCTGCACGTTCCTGACTGTCATAATCCCAAAATTGCTGCACATCCGTCACACGATATGGCTTCGTATTAAGACTTTTCAATATCCGCTAGCAACCCCTCCCACTTACATGCACCTGTTAGGTCAATTTACGTGTAGACTCCTTCATGCCCTGAACAATTCATCGGCGAATGCCTGCGATAACTTCTGGTGTGTGAACTGAAGGAATTCTTTGTCGTTTTACATTTTGCTCAGATCAGTAGGTGCACCAATTTTTATCCCGACTCTGTATTTCTCTCATTGCTGGTAGTCTTTCATCCGGATACTAGACCCTGAAAATTTCGAGAATTACATTAATCGAACCTGTTTCGATATATGCCTCCAAAATTTCAATTATTTGTCTTATCGAGATAGTTATTTTGCAGACTGTAAAAAGAAACGTTTAACTTTGCTCATGAAATAAACTGCAATTCAGACAGAAGAATGTTAACAACTTATTACTGTATATAACTGTTTATTGGTGTAGCTGTGCTTTTTGGAAGTCCAAATACAACATTCGCATTCAGAGGGGAGGGGAGGTGGGTTTCTTCTAACTGCGCCACGCTATATTATTACCTTACTATATACCAATAATGTTACATAACAAACATCTGTACGCAACGTAATATTCGGAGTGTAGACTAAAACATTCTCCGCTTATTACTTACCAGTTCATTGCAACTCTGACTGAGTGTAACAATTTTTAGGACATACTCGTGAACATTTACAGATTCCGTGTCAAATGAACCATCCACAAAAGATAAGAGTCCGAGAAAATACGGAAAACAATTTATTGTACTAATTTGGAAGTGGCTTACACCACACTGCCCTCTAGAATCTGGTAAGGAAACATTCTCGGGGCTGGAACGAAGTGTGGTAAAATGAGCGGGACTGAAAAGAAGCTGTTTAAAACTTATGTAGGTACGTTCTTCCATTTGTTCCTCTAAACGATTTTCTCCCAGAGAGCTCCGAGATTTCGAGGGGATGACATTAGTTTGGATTTCGGTGAATCTGCAGATCATTTAACGCGTTTAACAGCCCCATTTGACACTGTCACTTCGGAGGTATGAAGTGTTAATGGGTCCTATTTGGTGAGAAAATGAAGGCAGTGATAATTACAATATGTTACTCCCACCCTTCAGTACATTACTCTTTTGAAGTGATCAATCTAAACGCGAAACAAGTCGTAGTGCCATGTAGGTCGCAACGTTCACACAGATCATCGCAACAAAATCAGCACGATCGTTGTATTTATTTATTTATTTATTTTCAATACAGTGTGTTTGCAGTTCTTTTCACAACATCTGAGATGTAGAATCGCTCATGGTTTTATTTATTTATTTATTTTTAATGTAATGTGTTTCTCGTAGTTCTCCCATCTTCTGACGTCCAGAATTGCTTGTTACAATGAACCGGAAATGTAATTCCCGCCTCCTGTTGCTAGTGAAATGATGATATCAATACACAAAAGTCGTGGGATACCTCCTAATACTCTGTCGGACCTCCTATGGCGCTAAGTAGCGCAGCAACTCGACATGGCGTGGGCTCAACACGTCTTTGGAAGTCACCTGCATAAATATTGAGCCATGCTGCCTCTGTAGCTGTCCACAGTTGCGGAAGTGTTGCCGGTGCAAGATTTCGTAAACGAACTGGCGTCTCGATTGTGTCTCATTAATCTTCGATGTGATTCATGTCGATTAGGCCAAATGATTCGCTCGAATTTGTCCAAGATGTTCTTCAAACGAATCACGAACAGTTGCCCAGCTTGTACAGTGCTTCGTTGGAAACTTGGGTCAATGGCCTCGTGGAGTCTCTGCAACACGTGACCCGACCATCAGTTCTTACCAACTGAAATCGGAACTGATCTGACCAGGTGACGGTTTTCCGGCGGTCTACAGTATAACCGCTATGGTCACGAGCCCAGACGAGGCGCTGCAGGCGATGTCGTGGTGTTAGCAAAGGAACTCGAATCGATCCTCTACTGCCATAGCCCATTAACGCCAGATTTCGCCTCACAGTTCTGACGGATACGTTTGTCGTACGTCCCACACTGATTTCAGCGGTTATTTCACGCGGTGTTACTCTTGTGTTACCACTGACAACTGTACGTAAACGCCGCTATTCCCGGTCTTTAAGTGAATGCCGTCACCCAATGTGTTGTCCGTGGCGAATGGTAATGTCAGAAATTGGATATTCTCGGCACATTTTTGACACTGTGGATCTCGGAATATTCAATTCCCTAACGATATCCGAAGTGGAATGTGCCATGCATCTAGCTCCCATTCCGCGTTCAAAGTCTAGTAATTCCCGTCGTGCGGTCATAATCACGTCTGAAACCTTTTCACATAAACCACCTGAGTGCAAATGACCGCTCCGTCATTGCAATGCCCTTTTATACCTTTTGTATGCGGTAATACCGCTCTCTGCTTTTGTGCATGACTTTAGGCATCTGAATGTATATGGTTACCTTCTTACTTTGTGACAGACAGACATCCATTCTATTATTCTAAAATTGAATTTTTCGTGTGTAAAAGCTTTAGAGGAAGAGTGTATTCCTATAGAATTAGCAAAGTCAATTGCAATTTGAGCCAGAGAAGCAGTCCTGTTCTGTCTACATGAGGTGCAATAAACCCTTGCGGTCATTGCTTTATAGAGATGGTGATTTCTAAACTGAGGTTGATTGAATAAGAAACAAACAATCGGAACTAATTCTGTAAGCAGCGCGATATCTTGACCGAACAATGATTCTGGGGCCCACAATCGTAAATTGGTTAAGTTACTGAGGAGTGGAGCGATCTGGCATCGTAACCATTTCGATGCCGCTGGCTTTCCGACTGTGCACTTTGTGGCCACAAATATTTTAGCCGTGGCTCTTACGACCATCAAAGGACGGCACAACAGTGGGATAGCTTCTGGCAAACTTACTGTAATCAGAAACTCCCGTCACTTTTATCCAGGCTTAGAATTGGCTATACAATTTTTTTTTTTTTTTTTATTTTTTTTTTGTCATCAGTCTACTGACTGGTTTGATGCGGCACGCCACGAATTCCTTTCCTGTGCTAACCTCTTCATCTCAGAGTAGCACTTGCAACCTACGTCCTCAATTATTTGCTTGACGTATTCCAGTGTCTGTCTTCCTCTACAGTTTTTGCCCTCTACGGCTCCCTCTAGTACCATGGAAGTCATTCCCTCATGTCTTAGCAGATGTCCTATCATCCTGTCCCTTCTCCTTATCAATGTTTTCCACATATTCCTTTCTTCTCCGATTCTGCATAGAACCTCCTCATTCCTAACCTTATCAGTCCACTTAATTTTCAACATTCGTCTATAGCACCACATCTCAGATGCTTGGATTCTCTTCTGTTCCGGTTTTCCCACAGTCCATGTTTCACTACCATACAATGCTGTACTCCAGACGTACATCCTCAGAAATTTCTTCCTCAAATTAAGGCCGGTATTTGATATTAGTAGACTTCTCTTGGCCAGAAATGCCTTTTTTGCCATAGCGAGTCTGCTTTTGATGTCCTCTTTGCTCCGTCCGTCATTGGTTATTTTACTGCCTAGGTAGCAGAATTCCTCAACTTCATTGACTTCGTGACCATCAATCCTGATGTTCAGTTTCTCGCTGTTCTCATTTCTACTACTTCTCATTACCTTCGTCTTTCTCCGATTTACTCTCAAACCATACTGTGTACTCATTAGACTGTTCATTCCGTTCAGCAGATCATTTAATTCATCTTCACTTTCACTCAGGATAGCAATGTCATCAGCGAATCGTATCATTGATATCCTTTCACCTTGTATTTTAATTCCACTCCTGAACCTTTCTTTTATTTCCCTCATTGCTTCCTCGATGTACAGATTGAAGAGTAGGGGCGAAAGGCTACTGCCTTGTCTTACTTCCTTCTTAATACGAGCACTTCGTTCTTCATCGTTCACTGTTATTATTCCCTCTTGGTTGTTGTACATATTGTATATGACCCGTCTCTCCCTATAGCTTACCCCAACTTTTTCAGAATCTCGAACAGCTTGCACCATTTTATATTGTCGAACGCTTTTTCCAGGTCGACAAATCCTATGAAAGTGTCTTGATTTTTCTTTAGCCTTGCATCCATTATTAGCCGTAACGTCAGAATTGCCTCTCTCGTCCCTTTACCTTTCCTAAAGCCAAACTGATCGTCACCTAGCGCATTCTCATTCTTCTGTATATTATTCTTGTAAGCAGCTTCGATGCATGAGCTGTTAAGCTGATTGTGCGATAATTCTCGCACTTGTCAGCTCTTGGCGTCTTCGGAATTGTGTGGATGATGCTTTTCCGAATGTCAGATGGTATGTCGCCAGACTCATATATTCTACACACCAACGTGAATAGTCGTTTTGTTGCCACTTCCCACAATGATTTTAGAAATTCTGATGGAATGTTGTCTATCCCTTCTGCCTTATTCGACCGTAAATCCTCCAAAGCTCTTTGAAATTCCGATTCTAATATTGGATCCCCTATCTCTTCTAAATCGACTCCTGTTTCTTCTTCTATCACATCAGACAAATCTTCACCCTCATAGAGGCTTTCAATGTATTCTTTCCACCTATCTGCTCTCTCCTCTGCATTTAACAGTGGAATTCCCGTTGCACTCTTAATGTTACCACCGTTGCTTTTAATGTCACCAAAGGTTGTTTTGACTTTCCTGTATGCTGAGTCTGTCCTTCCGACAATCATATCTTTTTCGATGTCTTCACATTTTTCCTGCAGCCATTTCGTCTTAGCTTCCCTGCACTTCCTATTTATTTCATTCCTCAGCGACTTGTATTTCTGTATTCCTGATTTTCCCGGAACATGTTTGTACTTCCTCCTTTCATCAATCAACTGAAGTATTTCTTCTGTTACCCATGGTTTCTTCGCAGCTACCTTCTTTGTGCCTACGTTTTCCTTCCCAACTTCTGTGATGGCCCTTTTTAGAGATGTCCATTCCTCTTCAACTGTGTTGTCTACTGCGCTATTCCTTATTGCTGTATCTATAGCGTTAGAGAACTTCAAACGTATCTCGTCATTCCATAGTACTTCCGTATCCCACTTCTTTGCGTATTGATTCTTCCTGACTAATGTCTTGAACTTCAGCCTACTCTTCACCACTACTATATTGTGATCTGAGTCTATATCTGCTCCTGGGTACGCCTTACAATCCAGTATCTGATTTTGGAATCTCTGTCTGACCATGATGTAATCTAATTGAAATCTTCCCGTATCTCCCGTCCTTTTCCAAGTATACCTACTCCTCTTGTGATTCTTGAACAGGGTATTCGCTATTACTAGCTGAAACTTGTTACAGAACTCAATTAGTCTTTCTCCTCTTTCATTCCTCGTCCCAAGCCCATATTCTCCTGTAACCTTTTCTTCTACTCCTTCCCCTACAACTGCATTCCAGTCTCCCATGACTATTAGATTTTCGTCCCCCTTTACATACTGCATTACCCTTTCAATATCCTCATACAGTTTCTCTATCTGTTCATCTTCAGCTTGCGACGTCGGCATGTATACCTGAACTATCGTTGTCGGTGTTGGTCTGCTGTCGATTCTGATTAGAACAACCCGGTCACAGAATTGTTCACAGTAACACACCCTCTGCCCTACCTTCCTATTCATAACGAATCCTACACCTGTTATACCATTTCCTGCTGCTGTTGATATTACCCGATACTCATCTGACCAGAAATCCTTGTCTTCCCTCCACTTCACTTCACTGACCCCTACTATATCTAGATTGAGCCTTTGCATTTCCCTTTTCAGATTTTCTAGTTTCTCTACCACGTTCAAGTTTCTGACATTCCACGCCCCGACTCGTAGAACGTTATCCTTTCGTTGATTATTCAATCTTTTTCTCATGGTAACCTCCCCCTTGGCAGTCCCCTCCCGGAGATCCGAATGGGGGACTATTCCGGAATCTTTTGCCAATGGAGAGATCATCATGACACTTCTTCAATTACAGGCCACATATCCTGTGGATACACGCTACGTGTCTTTAATGCAGTGGTTTCCATTGCCTTCTGCATCCTCATGTCGTTGATCATTGCTGATTCTTCCGCCTTTAGGGGCAATTTACCACCCCTATGACAAGAGAGTGCCCTGAACCTCTATCCGCTCCTCCGCCCTCTTTGACAAGGCCGTTGGCAGATTGAGGCTGACTTCTTATGCCGGAAGTCTTCGGCCGCCAATGCTGATTATTTATCAAAATTTAGGCAGTGGCGGGGATCGAACCCGGGACCGAAGACGTTTTGATTATGAATCGAAGACGCTACCCCTTTTTTTTAACTCTTCATTGGTCAGTGACTCAACTTTTTTTTTTTTTTTTTTAAATCTCATTTTGTTCGTTTTCGTTCGTTGTGTCTGCTCTCGGCGGACGTCGAAAGACACCCGTTTTAGTTCGTTGCTGATCCATTAACACAGTTTTTTTTATTACAGAGAGCAGCTAACCCTCTTTAATCTTTATCTTACTTTTTATTTCTGTAACTTTACCGCTGAAAATTATTCTACTTTTTGTCTTTTTGTCTCATTTAATTTTTTGTAAGAAAGCCAGAGGTTTTAAACATCCCTCGAGTCGTTATATATGTGTATTATTATAATGCCGTTTTTATCTTTTGTCAAGATCTATGTATAGTTTTCTTCTTTTTTGACGAGCTAGGCCAATAAAATCTTTCTTAATTTCAAATGTAGCGTTTACAGATTCTTCCTCCAGCTATTTTTATCAGAAAGTTAAAGTTTAGATTTTTTGATTCATTGAGGAGTTTAGTTTCCTATGTCAAACATCGACGGCTCTCGTTTTCCTGTGGCGCTGGTTAAATGCATTTCACATTTCATTTGGTATGCTAGGCTTTTCCAACCACTGATTGACCATATAGTCTGCAGATTTCATTACCATTTCTCTATGGGGCATTTCCTTCATTATTACCATCCATGCTGCGTCAACATTGTTTTGAGGAAGATGTTCCACTGCAGCACGCTTGCGACAAAAAGAATCGGATTGTTTCTCCGTCCCTCCATTGCTCCCCTAATCGTAGTTCCTCTGTTCGCTTCTGTTGACAATGGCTGAAGTGAAAACTGTAAGCGGAACGGGTTCTTCAAGGGAACGCTGCTTTCCTAGCTTTAATTTAGCCAGTTGAAAGTTAGCAGTGCAGTTTTCGGTGACCATTTTATTTTTCAATCCAGAATTCACATGTATTTTGAAAGCAGATTAAACAGAAAATACTTTTACTTCTTATTCTGTGTTTCCAGTGTCAACGAGTACGGTACACAGTTCTTTCAATTGTTTCGAACCACAGTCCAATGTCCCATCCATACGATCAGTTCCATTATCCCATACGATTTTCTACTCTTCTTCACAGGCGAACAGGTATCTTTTGTGAGAAACAGACCCATCACCTGTTTTCAAAAGATTATTTCCTTTCTTTAATTTCAAAATGCCTTCGCTCTGTAGAATCTTCCAAGGAGTGGCAGGTTCAAATGGTTCAAATAGCTCTGAGCACTATGGGACTTAACATCTATGGTCATCAGTCCCCTAGAACTTAGAACCACTTAAACCTAACTAACCTAAGGACAGCACACGACACCCAGTCATCACGAGGCAGAGAAAATCCCTGACCCCGCTGGGAATCGAACCCGGGAACCCGGGCGTGGGAAGCGAGAACGCTACCGCACGAGGAGTGGCAGGGTTCTGTGTCCTCCAATTAGGTTCTTTCTTTAAACAATATAATCCTGTAAATCTCATAATGTCTGATATTTGAGACGAAATCCAAATCTGTCTTTCACTTCTTGAAATTCATGTTTAAAAATTTGGAAAACAGGGGCAGTTTTTCCTTCGTAGATTCCTTTCCTGCTGTTATGCATTCATTTGTTAATCTGCACATCTGCTTCGTAAGCTGGGAAAGAATGTCGCTGTTCAGTCATGATTTTGCCACTTGTAGTTTTTAAACAAAATTTCGTTTGGAATTCACACAATTCCGGTTCGAATAGTCGTTTTCCTTGCAGCCCCCTAGCGATTGCTTGAGAAGACACGGTTTCCCTTGCATTGTGTATATGGCTCAAGCAGCTACGAAAATAGACAAAAGTGAATACTATCCCAGTTGCAATGTCTGACTGACGGTAACGACACACCCATTACTGGTGAAAGACAGGTGTACATCAGCAGTGGGTGAGACCCATAGTACGAAACTACTTGGTCGAAAGTCGAAAGGTAGTTGCAGCGCCAACCAAATCGTCTTAGACGCTACGGTCCGAAAGCCCACTTTGCTGGCATTTCAAGTAGGCGGAGGAACAGCGTTAGATACTGGCGCTGCCGTAAACTACTGCTTTGCTACTAGCAAGGCGAGTTGGGGACGTTCCCAAAGCGTGGCGAGTGACCGAAACGTAAACATCCGGGAAACGAACCCTGGTCTCTGCATCTGGCTGGTGGTGCCTGGCGGTGACGGATTCTCAGCGGATTGCCAGCTTGGACGTTAGGGCCTGTCAGTTCGACCCTTGGCCCAAAAGTGCGGAGACTGGACCCCCAAGGCAGGCGTTTCCTTAGGGCGGGAAGTGATATTGGTCGATGAATGGCGATAACTTCTCGGTAGCCCGATTCACAGTGGTCGCCAATTTGATGCTTCTTGCCGGCTTCATGATAGGCTTTTACAAGAGCCGCGGTCGGGAGTATTGGCAACGAGACGCACCAGCTGTCACGGACACCTCTTACAGCAACGCTATTAATGCGTCCCTATATTCGATTATACCATCAGTCATCGGCAGAGCAGTACAGAGACGAAATGCTGCGCTATCTAACTACTACAAGCGGCTTAATTACGGCGCTGAGTGGTATATGAGGACAATGTTGCGTGTCTCATTGATCAAGAGACAACCAGGACCCTGGAGAGCGCAACAGAATTTTACAAGATGTTTTACGACATGTATTGAGATTGGCCGCTATTAGTTTGAAATACATATTGATTGGCTACCGTAGTAGTCCTTATCGCAAAGCACTCAGCTTAGAATCCTGTGTCGACTCTTTAAATCGGACCGTCGCTTATGGAAACGTAACGAGTACTGTGTAAAATAAAGAAAATACACAGCTCAGTTACATACTGATCAGCCAAAACATTATGACCACCGACCTATTATCGTTATAAACCCGTTCAGGCGATAGTAGGGTCAGCTGGCGACTTCTAGTAAGACACAGGCACTGTGCATCTAATATCAGTGAGTGCGCTGTCCGTGTGTATAATGGGGAAGGCATTATATATCTGAGTTTGACGGAGGGCAGATTGTAATGGCCCAGAGGCTCGGCACGAGCATTTCGTAAAATGCACGACTTCTCGGGTCTTCCAGGAGTGCTACCCTGAGTTTCTTCAACACGTGGCGAAACCAAGATAGAAACACGTCCAGACGTCGTGGGGTTGGGCGACCGCCATTCATTACAGATGTCGGCCGTCGTAACCTGGGAAGACTGGTAAAACAGGACAGATGGCGAGCTTCGGCAGACTAAGCTCAGACTTTAATACTGGGCATACAAGTGTGTCTGAACACGCAGTGCACCACTCTTCTAACGATGGGCCACCGCAGCTTGTGACACTTGCATATGCCAATGTCAAGACTACAACATCGGCAACTATGACTGAATTACCATTTGGCCATTGGGACCAAATGCTGCTACAGTGACAGAGCGTTGTATTCTATGATGAATCACAGTACCTACTTCATCATGCCGACGGGAGGACGCGAGACCGTCGTCTTTCAGGCGAACAGCTCCTTGAGCTATTTACTGCCGGACTGAGACAATCTGGTGGCGACTCCATTGTGTTCTGGGGAACATTCACGTGATCATCCATGGGTTCAGTGGACGTCGTACAAGGCACCATGACGGCCAAGGAGTGTCGCACACTGCTTGAAAACCACGTACACACCTTCATGTTTCCAGGCGACAGTGGCATTTTTCGTCAAGATAATGCACCATGTCACAAGGCCAAGCGTGTGATGAAGAGTTTAGAGTAAACATCTAGTTCCAGTTGACGTGTTCCCCGTCCCCTCCAGTAACTTGGCTGATATGAAACCGATCGAAAACATTTGGGGTGCGATTGAACTGGTCGTCAGAGTTCACCGCTCCCCTCCTAGGAATTTACGCGAACTACGTGACTTGAGACTGCACATGTGGTACCAGCTCCCTCCACAGACCTACTAAGGCCTCACTGCTTCCATGCCACGACGCGTCGCCACCGTTACCGGTGCCAGGTGGACGTACCGGCAATTAAGCAGGTGGTCACAATATTATGGCAGATTAACTTTAAATCCAAAGTAATTAGTTGTCGTACCTGTACATAAGCAATTTTGGCATAGTATAATTGGGAGTATCAGATGGGGTTTATCATATGGGTCTAAATAATTTAATTTTAATATACGGATATTTGTTTTATAACAAGAGAAGAGCCTTCGGATATTCGCTTTGTAACAAGAAAAGTGCCTTATTATCACTTGGGTTGCTCGAAAAGAGAAGGAAAATACCATGATTAGAGCTTAACGTCCCGTCGAGGGCGAGGTCATTTATGACGGAACTCATGCACGGATTGACGAAGAATGGGGAAGGAAATCGGCCGTCCCCTTTTCAAAGCAACCATTCCAGAATTTGCATTAGGCGATCTAGGGAAATAACGGAAAACCTGAATGTCTATGTTTGGGAGGGGTAATTTGAACTGCCGTCTTCGCTAATACGAGTCCACTGCACTAACCACTGTGGCACTTCACTCGGTATAAAAGGAAGGAAAGTGAAACTAGTAGTTTATATCAGAGTGGACCGAAAAGAAGTTCCTACCGTGTTTTAAAAAATTTAATACTAAACTGAAAAATTAATACTGGCTATAGCCTGGACTGCCCTCTGCACGATATCACCATTCAACATAGTCAGCATGCATTTGTACATACTTCCATCATACCTAAATTCAAGCACAAACCTAATTTTAGAAATTTCAGGGCTTTGATTCCTCACCCATCATTTTAAAGATGTTTTGAT
Organism: Schistocerca americana; assembly: GCF_021461395.2. Lineage (NCBI taxonomy): Eukaryota > Metazoa > Arthropoda > Insecta > Orthoptera > Acrididae > Schistocerca > Schistocerca americana. The sequence goes on along the minus strand of NC_060123.1, from coordinate 452,581,201 downwards.
GTCATCCATGTCACTGAATTTGTGATAACTTGTGTTGTGCTTCAAAGTTAGAAACGGGTAGAAGTGGGAAGTGCCCACATCTTGGCTGTAGGCTACATGAGGCACCCCTGACCAGAAAATTTTTAAAGTTTCTTACAAGATTACTTCGCTGGTGATTGTGAACTCACCTTGGATCGCTTCATCATCATGTCCTCGACTGGCGTCTGTAACAAATGTTTTTGGCTCCCTCTTGAGTAGTAGCAATGTCCGTTTATCCGCTAGGAAATCTCTTCACCAAACGCCGCACATTGCTGATATCCATTATAGCGTCGACATACACTTTCTTCGTGGATGAGGTTAAAACATCTTTCAAATCAAGAAGCAAAACCTTCTAATTTTCCAAACCGATTTTGATATTTTGGTTACTATGTGGAACGACAGTGTTGTGTAGAAGGTAATTGAGACTATGATACGTAATAATCCGCTGTTACATTTACAGTATTAGATTTTTTATGGCACAGGAGGCATCAATTTTTGCTTTTCAGTCTTTGTTTATAGATGGAGTACTGTGTTACGTCTAATGCAAGCATCAAATTAAATCGGTTAAATTGTATAGTCACAGTAAAGTAATTTTGGATGTGTGGAACAAGTTGCATTTAATACCACCACATTGGATATACAGCACGTAGCAGGTGTAATCATTCCAACGATATTCACAGAATTGGTTAGTAACAAGAACTTACTGCACTTCTCTTTCTTAATGAACATTACTCAATACGGGAAATGTGAGCTAACAAATAAAAACAAAGAGCTGTCGCTAACCCAGTGCCAAAATTCTGGCGACACAGAGATGTGTGACTAAAATATTAACCTATAGTGGTATAAAACCTGTAACTAACAGATAGTAGTCAAAATACACAGAGACCGTTAGGATATATTATCTCATCTCGAACATTAAGGTAGGATTTTCTAAATATTTTGGTAACATCATTAACGAATCGGCATGTTCTGCTTACACCGTTTTCTTCAACCACTCTCTAAGCTTCACGCGTTTTTTGTTGTTCCTAATGTAAAAAAGTGGCGATTATAGACCAGTTGTTGATTGTGGAGCACTAAACCAGAAGGTAGACATGGAATCAGCTCTGTTGCCTGACCTTCACAATTGTTTCACGTGCTTTGTGAGTGTGCATTGTTTCTCAGCACTGAACCTCAATGAATCTTACTATAAGAAATCCTTGACTGAAGACTCAAAACCTTTAACTAGCTTTTGTGCAAATTGGAACCATTATGACTTTCATTAGGTTCCATTCAGACTGTCTACAGGCGCATCCATCTTGTCTTGTCTATTGGGCCATGCTTTGGGAGATCTGAAGTTCAAACCCATTCACAATTACCTTGATGATGTGGTTGTTTACAGTGCCTTGTTCGTGGAACATCTGGATCACCTCGAAGCTTTGCTGCGTTTTAGGGAGGCTGGGCTAACAGTAAAGCCTCCTAACATCACTTTGGCTCATCGGTGTATACCTTATTTTGGTCACCTCGTCTCAGCTCAAGGGGTCAGTAACAATCTCTGGCAGCCACCGCTCCCAGTAGTAATAAGGGATTGGCTAGATTTACGGGAATGGCGAAATTCTTTCGAAAATGGGTTCCTAACTTTGGCGAATTGGCCATAGCTTTCAATAACTTGCACAAGAATGTGGAGCCTCCTACGTGGCAATGAAAGCTGTCCTTAGCAAGCCTCCAATTTTAGCTATTCTGGATGTGAGCAAGATCTTCACTGTCCAAACGGTCGCATCTAATTCCCGGATAGCTGCTGTGCTTCTCCAATAAGACCTGGTGGAGCGCTGTCCTGTTGCCTATGCATCGCATTGCTTATCTTTGGCGGAACTGAAATACTCAGTACACATGTGAGAGTGTTTAGCTGTACTTTTTGCCTTGGAGAAGTTCAAGTTCTGTCTAGAACATAGGGAATTCCTCCTTGAGAATGATAATCAGCCATTGAGTTGTACTGGCCCAGCCCAGAAGATTGGGTAGTATTGCTCGTTGGGCAGTACAAATCCCTACCTTCCACTTCAAGGTTCATCACATCACGAGTCCAGACAATGATTTGTCTTACTCTTTGAGTCGCATATATGAAGACTGCGATTCCTCTCTATGTGTTGAGGCCGATGAACAACTTTCCCCCAGCTGTACTGTTTTGACTGAGGTAGCTGAAATCTTTTGCAAGGAGACAGGAGGAGGATTCCTGTATTTTTCAAACAAAGGCTTTCCAAAGGTGACCACATACAAAGGTATATCCTTATTAAATGTATTAGGCTATGTGTCAAAGGGGCAACCATACTTTCAAGGTTTGTTTTGCTCTGTGTTGGTTCCCGCTGGTTTCAAGTATTTCTATAGTTTTGTCGTGGGAGATCATCAGGCTTTCATGAACCTCGGAAAAAATTAGACAGCATGTGGTTTGGCGGGATATATGGAAAGATATACGTCAGTTAGCAGGAGAGTGTTGTCTGTGCAAACAAGCAGAACCTAATCGCCGGCCGCTGTAGCCGTGCGGTTCTAGGCTCTTCAGTCCAGAACCGTGCGCCTGCTACGGTCGCAGGTTCGAATCCTGCCTTGGGCATGGATGTGTGTGATGTCCTTAGGCTAGTTAGGTCGTTCTAAGTCTAGTGGACTGATGACCTCATATGTTAAGTACCATAGTGCTTAAAGCCATCTGAACCATTTTAACCTAACTCCAAATCAAGGGAGGGTCTCCTGGAGTCCACTCGTCAGAGCAGGCCCTTAGATCGTCTCTACATAGACCACAGGATCTCTCCCACGTGCCCAGAAGGGGGAGAGAATCTTGGCGGTTGTGGTGGAGAATGGCTTTCCCCAATATATTTGGTCAATTCCGAGCGCTGAAGTCAGTAGTGGCTAGTCTGAATAACATCTTACCAAAATCTTTGCGGTCTTTCGGTCACTGAGTACCCTGGAGAGTGATGATGCTTTAGCACTTACCTCTAGGGAATTCTGGTGGCTTTGTTTCTACTATGGTGTTAGACATATTACCACCACTTCTTACTGCCCACAACCATATTCTGCTGAGCGTGGAAATAAGAATATGAAGGCAGCCTTGATAATATTTCAAGCCAAGGCCCAAAAACGGAATGATCTTTCTATCCCATGGTTAAATCCGACCTTCGACACTGCTCAACATGAAGTCACTAACGCCACTCTGACCTCATTATTCTTGGCCTTTCCAATTAATATTCCCTTGAGTAACCATTGGACCGTCCATGAAAACTTGGAAAAGGGCAAACACAACATTGAGTTTGTGCACAGGCACCAGGCACTTACATACAATTAGAGGTGGAGGAGGAGGAGGAAGAGGAGGAGGAGGAGGAGGAGAATAGTGTTTCACGTCTTGTCGACAACAAAGTCATTAGACACGGAGCACAAGTTCGAAGGAAATCGGCCGTCGCCACTCAAAGAAACCATCACAGCATTTGCCTGAATCGGATTAGGAAAATCATGGGAAACATAAACCAGGATGGCAAGAAGTTTTGAACCATTGTCCTCATGAAAGCGAGTCCAATGTGCTGACTACTGTACCAACTCGCGTGGTACAACTGTGGGAGGAGTTTCCTCAAGGGGAAGATCAAAGACCAAGTCTTCATCCATAAGTTCATAGTCGGAGTCCAGGCTGGATCAAATTCTTCTAGTAAACTGACTCACCATTTCAAAGGAAACTCTAAAATTTGGAGGTGTCTAATCTTTGGTCCATAACGAATGGGATGGCAAGATCTTTACAGTTCATGTCAGCCAGATTAAGCAGATTAGGTATCCCTTGTCCTTACTTCGTACTTTGGGAGTGCGAGAGGCGAGAGGCTTTTGATGGTGTTGGACCAATGGTCAATCCTGATGATGGTGGAGTGTCTCGGTCACTGTCTGCCCCGCCAAATGGTTTCTGTGAGAGGCTATCCTCCAGATTGGCCAGGCCCCACTCCTCTTTTGAAAATAGTTGTCTGTTGCTTACGGAAACGTGTATTTACTTTCACATATAAAACGATTTCTTACAATTAACTTAGATGTATGTGAGGAAGTTTGCAAAGCTCGCTCAGTGCATAAAGTGCTCACTGATATCTCCCCCCCCCCCCCACACACACACACACACACCCAAAAAACTGTACTTGTTGGTTTAATAAGGCAATTAGTAAAGCTTTTGAACTGAAGATATTCTGTTTTGCCTGACTCCCTTTAAATATCATTGTTTGGTGTTTGTAAAAATCTGTACTACCGATTTCAGTGTAATGGCACTGGTTTCTGTAATTCATGGCTCCTGTATATGAGAAATTCTCCTACTCAGTGTATTTAGCTTACTGTACTTGTGCATTAAGTGATTAGCGACTTTAAGTCGGTGAACCATTTATGGGAGGCAGTTGTCTTACTTACCTCCCTTCAAATATAACACTATTTTTTCAAAATACTTCTTAATTTCAGAGTAATGACAGGTGTTTTGTAATTGATAACTTCTGTATCTGATGCATTCAGTTAACTTCTCTATGAACTTACAGCTGCTGCTGACTATTCAGTCAGCATTGGTTTTCATTGACTGTCTGTACCCTAGTGACTGTTTGATAGTTACTAATTACAATCGTGGTAGCTGTCTAAATAGTATTCGTTTGTTACCGCACTTAATAAAATTGTTTTTTGTTCTAAAACTGTTGAACGCTGTAGCAACCATCTGGAGACTCCAGTCCTTGCATTTGGGAACACTTCCCAGTTTCACCTACCATTCAGCTGACAGAAAATGAACTACTATACGAATATTTACAGGAAGAGAGAGCAACAGGACACACAGCCTCGAGAAACTTATCACGGGTTATGAGGTTTTCGATGAGGAGAGGATCGTCAGCAAAGGCACTGTTATCTTGTTATGAACTGATTCGCTTGATATCTCTCTACCTGTGACTTCTGTTTTGAGGCAAATTGAGCGATGGTCGTACTCAAATAATCTTCAGACAATAGAAGAGCTATAGCAGAACACTGCAAAAGCTGTTGCTCTTACCCGACAAGTAAAGATGCTACGCGGGTCTCACAATTTGACACACTGAGCACAACACCGTGTCATTGTCAACGGTTCCATTTCTAGTATCTTCTGTAAAGTTGCATTTCCTGCATCTTCTGTAAGATTCATTAATAAGGTAAACATTTTCCGGGCGAGCTCTATTTTTCCCATCTTGTATAAGACTAGCAGAGCTTTTCCGCAGTGGTAACAATGGTTCCCGTCAGAACCCCGAGGTTAAGCGTTGACGGGCTGGGCTAGTACTTGGATCGGTGACCATCCAGTCTGCCAAGCGCTGTTGGCAAGTGGGGTGCACTCAGCTTTTGTGAAGCAAAGGGAGTAGCTACTTGATTGAGAAGTAGCGGCTCCGGTCTCGTAAACTGACATACGGCTGGGAGAGCGGTGTGCTGACCACATGTCCCTCCATACACGCACCCCATATACGCATCCAGTGACGCCTGTGGGCTGAGAATCACACTGTGGCCGGTCAGTACCGTTGGGAATTCATGACTTGTTCCGACCGAGTATAGTATATATGTAAAAGAGAAAGGGGGGCAAACTTTGTAACAGGAACAATTGTTACATCTTATATCACAATTAATAGATATGATTGTGGAACCTATTGGTCATTTACCTACAAAAGTGATCGACTAAGTAAGCGGTAATCCATAGGGCAATTCACATGGTTATGAACCGATTGTGACCCCCTCAATGGCTAGTAATATTGTCTTAGAAAGGGACGTCGCAACGTAGTTAAAACAATTTCGTATCACGATTGGAGCATCGTTCTTCCATGTCGAAGCTAATCGATTTGCTGCAATCAACTGAGCTCAAACACGGGGTCGCCATATTTGCTGACGACAGCTAATTTACGGGAAATGATCATTGCTTTTTTAGTCTCTTATCTGTCCACACACAGCTACCAACTGTGGAGGTACCGTTACATGTTTCAGTGAGAAAGCAGCTTCAAAAAATATGAAATCGTGTTATACCACTCCTAACCCTAAGGAAACAAAAAATAAAAGAAGCTTGCTTCTGATAATTACTACGGACACCCCTCTTGCTAGCATCAGACTAGTTTCCTCCCTGCACATAATCAACAGTCCATTCAACCGAGAAAGTTTCATTACCCTAGCGAAATGAATTTGCAGAACATAATTGAAAATAAACAGCGCTGCACCCCGTGTAATCATGTTTTTCTATTACGTGTACAAATTGCCCGCCTGAGTGAAACTGGTCATGGCGGTCGACGTTTTTATTCAGACGTTTTTATTCAGCTTTTGCGAAGTAGAGGATTAGAAATCAGAACCGTCAATTCCCGGAAGCACTCTCAACACCGTCATCATCACCCTATCTGTCCGTCTGTGTTTTACACACTGTAATGAAGGAGTAAATTTTTTAGTTGTGGTTTGTGTCGTAGTTATACGAGTCGCTGGATGAAAGTATGGTATGCTACGCAATGCCAGTTTTAGGATTATAGAGGACAAGGGCATACAGTAGTTCATCAAAAGTTCCCAGACTTTCTTTGACCCAAGGAATGTATATATATTACACTGACGAATAGAAACGCAACATCAACGAGTTGTGCGACATATTTCTACAGCTGAAACATCACAAATATTCAAATTTCGTGCCAGTCGCGTTAAGAGTGGTGCGAGTATCGCCACTATGAGGATGAATATCAGGTTTCCTTTATATACACGCTGTAATGATGGTGAGCGTTGGTTACATTTAATATTGGATGTGGTGAGTTTCTGTTAGTCAAAAATTCCTCTCCGGCGACAAAGACGTCATTATCAACGCCTCATTGAGCTTGAACGAGGTCATGAAATAAGGCTACGAGGAGTTGGATGTTGCCTCTGCGATAGAAGGACTGTATATGACTGCTGGCACCGGTGATAACGAGAGAGTGCGGTAACAAGGAGACTGGCCCCCGGATGATCACGTGACGCTACCGGGAGGAAAGACCATCGTGTACAGCGTATGGCTGGGGCATCGTGCTGAATCTGAGGCAGCAATTTGAGCAGCTATTGGTAACACTGTGACCGAACTCTTACAAATCGGTTAATTCAAGGACGACCTGTAGCCTGCGTCCCACTGGCCACAAGCTACCGCCTGTCGCGGCTTCAGTGGCGTGAAGCGTGAACTCACAAGAGGGCTGGGTGGAGGTCTGTTGGTGTTTTACGTTTTCTGATGAAAGCTGGTTCTTCCTCGGTAGCGGTGATGGCCGTTTATGGTTTAGAAGACAGCCAGCTGAGCTTCTGCAATCAACCTGTTTGCGTGTTAGACACAATGGAACTACACCTAGAGCTATGCTCTGGGGTGTGTTGCAGGAACACTTCCCTTGGCCACCCACCCACTCTAAATGCAAATTTGTACGTCAGTGCTGTGATTCGGCCTTCTCCGTTGCCATTCATGTACAGATTTCCAGGGAGTGTTTTCCAATAGCCGGCCGCGGTGGCCCGGCCGCGGTGGCCGTGCGGTTCTGGCGCTGCAGTCCGGAACCGCGGGACTGCTACGGTCGCAGGTTCGAATCCTGCCTCGGGCATGGGTGTGTGTGATGTCCTTAGGCTAGTTAGGTTTCAGAAGTTCTAAGTTCTAGGGGACTTATGACCTAAGATGTTGAGTCCCATAGTGCTCAGAGCCATTTAAACCATTTTTCCAATAGGATGACGCTTGCCCACCTACAACTTTTGTAACCCAACATACACTACAGAGTGTCGACGTGTTGCCTTGGTCTACGTAATCACCAGATACGTCTCCAATGGACCACATATGGAACGTCATGGGACGACAACTCCAGCGTGATCCACAACCAGCACTTACCGTCCCTGTATTGACCAACCAAATGCAGCAGGCATTGAATTCCAATCCACAAAGTGACATCCGGCACCTGTAAATCACAATCCATGCAAGTCTGCACACTTGCAATCAGCATTCTGGTGGTTACACCGGCTATTAATGTACCATCATTTCAAATCTGCAATGGCTTGTCTCGCCTTATGTTATCCTGTGATGTCACAGTGTTAATCACTTAAATGTGTTACCTAGAAAAATGCATTTCCGAAATTTCATTGCTCTTCATTAATCACTTTTTGGTGTTTGGAGACTTTTTCCCGTCAGTGCATGTACAAAAGGTAGAGAGCAGATAACTGCTGTATTAGCAGCGTTTACACGCCACGAGGTTTCGTCAAGTGGACTGGGAGACCTGTGGCTTTATTTATTAGTTATTTAGTCTGTTAATATTATGATATTAAGCCCTGTCTTACACTGGATCAGGAACCATACATACCAAAGAAATATTTCAGAACCTTCTCAGTTTCTATGCGTACTACTACTTCAAACATTTAGATGGGGAAAGCAACAATAATAGTTGTTGCTAATAATAATAATAATAGTGAAAATAAAGGTTATTAAAAATAGGAATAATGACGATTAGTTTACCACTTTTTGAGCCGTGTTCAGTATCGTCGAAACGGAAGATATAATGAAAAGATTACAATTCCATTGATGACAATAGGTGTTAAGAAAGAACAGTGTTTCTATGCAGTTTTACGTAGACAAGGGGGACGGAGGAAGTGGTGGAGGAGGACGGGGTTTGACAAATGAGTTACAGACTTACAGACAAGTAGGGTTGACAAGTGAACTAAAAACAAGTATACAAAAGAGATACCTTTTATGATTTAAGATGGACCTTTAGTTGTCTTTGGAAGTTTGCAAGTAATGTAATTTCTCAGATATTTTGAGGCTGGTCGTTACAAAGTCGGGTTACTAGAAAATGATTTTGACAGTATGACTGCGTTACGTAGCAGTAGTCCACCACCGTAACTGAACGGTAAGCACGGATCGCTGTCTTGCAGACTGCCCAGGTTCGAATCCCGGGAGCGTCTGAGATTTTATCAGCTCGGGGACTAGGTGTTGTTCCCATCATCATTACATCATCATCGACAAGCAAGTCACGGAGATGTATATAAAGAATTTTAATTTGTTAAGAACAAATATCCCGCCTGTAGCTCTACTGTTCAGGCAGTAGCGTTAGATTTGAAGACAAATAAAAGGGAATGCAATGACTGAGAAGAGTGTGGAGGAAACGTATCGTATGATCGTCTCTACTCTTATCGGCGCTTAGCCGTGATATTTTTGGCAGAAAGGAGTGATATGGCCTCAATAAAGTGACTCCTGGGCGTGGGAGTGACGTAGTAAGCGGATAGCGCGATATTTAGCAGGCAAACCTCTTATATAATTTAGTAATAATTTACAGCAAAGGTACTGATTAATAAACGTGATAAAGACGTAATTATAGGTAACTACTGCCACAGCATTTTACAAAAACTGAATATTGCATAACTTACAAAGAAACTGACGAAATAATTGTCATGAATCGCAGAATCCGCAGCCTTGGTCACATTTTATTTATTATTTCGACGGATAATCATTTTCTGCTATACAGCTACCACCAGAATTTATAAGACTGCGACAAAATGGCGTATTGCTGTTAGGAATCTTTCGTCCTGTGTGCGACCGCCTTATCAGATGCGATGATAGCTGTAATGCTCAGACTGGTCACCTGTTCGAGTAAAATGAAATCTGACAGAGACTGCGATTTTTTCGATTTGTTTATTTATCCGGATCACTAGTTTCCTCCAGACGTCAAAGCCACCTCATTTCATATTCGGTTGTTGTTTTCAGTCGTTCAAGTGTACGAGTATCGTCTTAGGTGCAACAAGCGTCCACTGTAGCTGAGATACCGCCTGGATCAGGATAAGGTCGTATCTTTATGAAAGATTATTGATAACACAGGCCTGCATTTTTTCAATTTCTTTTCTGGTGATTTGTCACAAACAGATGTTCTGTAGTCAATCTGTAGCGAAGGTTCCGAAAATTACTTTTATTCAGTTATTTCAAATGAGGATTCCTACAAAATAAGACCTCATATTTTAAAAAAAACTAAGTAACCTACTTGAAGCACGAAAATTAAAATAAAATTTCCTTTAGTGTCTAAATCCTTGTCATTTTTGTTTCATTTTTTATGCATGTACCTAGTAGATATACTACAATAAGTTGTATTATCAACATTATGAGAGCTCTGTTACATTTAATATTCAGAATTTCACATTCTTTTATTTCCTTTCAGATTCTTCATCTTTGGTGTCCCTCTTCAACATCCTAAAGTACTTCGCCATCGTACATTGAGGTGACAAAAACCGAGGAATACATACTAATATCGTGCCGGACCTCCTTTTTGCCCAGCGTAGTGCTGAAACTTGGCGTGGCAGGGACTAAACATGTCGTTGGCAGTCACCTGAGGATTGAGCCATGCTGCCTCAAGAGCCGTCCACATTACGAAAGTGTTGCAGGCGCAGGATTTTGTGCACGAACTGAACTCTCGATTACGTCCCACAGATGTTCCATGGGATTCATGTATGGCGACCTGCGTGGCCAAATCATTACCTCGAATTGTCCAGAATGTTCTGCAAACCATTTGCGAATAACTGCGGCCCGGTGACATAGTTCAGTGTCACCCATAAGAATTCCATCGTTGTTTGGGAACATGAAGTCCATGAATGGCTGAAAATGTTCTCCAAGTAGCCGAATTTACCATTTACATTCAATGATCTGGTCAGCTGGACCAGGAGACCCAGTCCATCCCATGTAAACACGATCGATTCCATTATGGAGATACCACCAGCTTGCACAGTGCCTTGTTGACAACTTGGGTCCATGGCATGGTGGAGTCTGCGCCACACTTGTGCCCTACCATCACCTCTTACAAACTGAAATCGGGACTCATCTGACAAGGCTACGGTTTTACAGTCGTCTAGGGTTCAACAAATATGGTCACGAGCCCAGAAGAGGCGCCGCAGGCGAAGCCGTACTGTTAGCAAAGGCGTTGGTGGTCTGCTGCCATGGTGCATTAATGGCAAGTTTCGCAGCACTCTCCTAACTGATATATTCGCCGTACATTCCACATTACTTTCTGTTGTTAATTTACGCAGAGTTTCTTGTCTGTGAACAGTGACAACGCAGTGAAGACTTCACTGCTGCCGGTCGTTAGCTGAAGGCCGTCTGCCACTGTTTTGTCCTTGATGACAGATAATGCCTGAAAATTTGGGATCCTGGACGCACTCCTGACACTGTGAATTTCGGAATATTGAATTTCATAACGATTTCCGAAGTGGAATGTCCCATGTCTCCAGCTTCAAATATCCTTCGGCGTTCAAAGTGTGTCCCACAATGACGACGGAAAATGATACTACAGCCATCTGTTTATATCTGCATATCGCTATCCAATGAACTTCATCACCGAAGTGAATGCTCCTGTTTCCTCTTCTCATCTCCTTAATATCCTCGTGGAACCGTTCTCCTTGCTCTTCATTACAATTTTCCAGATTTCATGGAAGGTAATCAGTAAGAGAGCGTAGAAAATGGACTCTTATTCCCCTCAAATTCTTGAAATTTCCATGTTCGTTATTTGGATGATTTTTATTCCCTAGAACGTTTCAATAACAGATCCGATAGCAATCCGAGCATCTTTTTCTCCAAGTTACTTAGTATTCTCAAACTGGTGATCCTACATCAATTTCTGAATTTGATTACCAACAAAACATCCTGGTTTCTATTTTTCTTCACTGATGAAGCTAAATTTCATGAATATTTACTTAATATGGGAATCGACCGAGAGAACTCGTCAGAAATACTCGGGATCCAGACGTTAGCCGTGAGTCGCGGCCGCACGTGAGTTTGTGTCCCCCTCTGACGACGATTTATCGACGCGCTGCAGCGTGGCGATTATAGCCAGTTTCTCGCTAGTTGCTAAAGCCTGAGTATCGTTCCATTGAATAGCTATTTGGACCTCGTCTGATAACATTTCACATTTGGATCTACCCTTGGATCGTAGTATATGTTTAGAAGGCATGGCTACGCCTTGGGCTTGTGTTGATTATTCCTTCTCCTCTCGGTATCCGCTGTCATTTACATGTGGAGCCACCGGTTATGATTCCTCTGGTCTCCACGTTGCCACCACTGCGAGCTGTTATAAGCAACGTTTCTACGAAAACAGGATAGGATAGAGAAGCTTACGCTCAAGTTCCTTTGCTTTGTGAAGCTATTCCAGCATATTTTCCTAATAACATTTCTTGAACTAAATAATGAAAATTCCAGCATTAAAAAATCCTATGCAATACAAGAAAAATAACAAAAATCCTGAAATCAGAATACCAAACTTATTTATGAATCCATATACAGAGTGTTTCACAGTTCATGTTACACACCTCTACAGGTTGTAGAAGGGACTTTATAAATCAAGTTTTACGTAGAAACCCATGACCGAAAACGGTTCGTTTCCATGTTACAAGGAAAAGAAGAGCCACTCATGCGCGCGCTAGATGTTTCTTACGCAATTTGCCGGTTATGGTAGGGTGCTCACAGTCATGAATGGTACGGTGACGCGATGTCGCGTGATGTCCTCAGTTTCTGTCTGCCTTCTTTTATTCCTTCCTGTTGATGCGTCAGTGGATCTTACGGTGAAAAAATGGTTCAAATGGCTCTGAGCACTATGGGACTTAACATCTGTGGTCATTAGTCCCCCAGAACTTAGAACTACTTAAACATAACTGACCTAAGGACATCACACACATCCATGCTTGAGGCAGGATTCTAACCTGCGACCGAAGCGGTCACGCGGTTCCAGACTGAAGCTCCTAGAAACGCACGGTCTTTCGGTGACTAATGCTGCAGTAACAGGATGTCTGTGTACATATTCATAGAGTACACAAATGTGTTGTTAACTTACGGTGAAGCTCACAGTAATGGAAGCGACGCTCGACATGTCTACCACGAGGACTTTCCAAATCGTGTGACTCCAGCTCTTCCCATGTTTGCCAGGGTAGAATAACTGTTACGGGAAAGTGGAGGATTCACAAGTGGTAGAGAAAACTGGGGTGCTCCAAATAAGCGGCAAGAAGAAGTTTTTCATCATGCTGAAGAGGGCCCATCGACGAATACTCAAGCCATTGCACGTGACTTGCATGTATTTCAATCGTCTGTCCCGCTTGTTTTGTATGAACAGCAACTCCATCCATATTACTCTCAGAAGATATACACTACGTGTCATTTTCTGCACTTGATTTTTACGTCGTTGTGTGGATTTTCTTCGGTTTCCAAGAAAAGTTTTGTTTACCGACGAAAATCGTTTTGAACGCTCGGGATAGCCACATTTGAGATCAAGGAAAACCACAGACAGCTGTACATGAAGATTTCAACATACCTTCGGCATCAATGTCTAGACTGGTATCTGCGATGGCCTTGTGACTGGCCTGTACATTCTTCCTCCCCATCTAATGGGTGCCAGGTGCTTGATATTTCTGGAAAAGTGCTAGCGGAATTTTTAAAAGATGTACCGTTGGACATTTGGCACGAATCGTGATTCCACCAAGTTGACGCAGCAGTACATCTTGCAGTTCGCGTTCGAAACCATCTGAATGTACTCTCCGGGTATGGATGGATCGGTCGAGGTGGACAACTTACTTGGATACCATGATTCCCAGACTCAACCCCTTTGAACTTTTTTTGTGGGGCCACTTGAAAAATCTTATTTACGAGACCCCAGTCCAGTTGGAGGAAGATCTGATTGCACGGATCATGGCAGAATCAGAATTGATTAACCATAAACAGGCATGTTTAACAGTGTTCATGCGAACGTACTGCGTAGATGCAGTACGAGCACCGGATCTGGTGGTCGTCATATGAAGCAGCTATTGTAATGTCACAGTAAATAGGAGTGAAATCTGTACATCTTCTTTTAATTGTAACTTGGAAACGATCCGGTTACGGACGTGGGTTCCTATGTAACACTTGATGTGCTAAATCCCCTCTACACCATCTAAAAGTGTGTAACATTAATTGTGAAAAACACAGTATACTTGCGATCATTTGATGCACTGACTGGTTTAATGTGAATATACAGTACAGGCAGCCGACAATTTTTGGTGCCACCGCTTTCTTTCATTTACGTTTTCCGTTCATAATTAGGTTTGATCTTGTCTCCTTCGTGAGGCGGCCACAGCTCGTGGTCTAGTGGCTAGCGATGCTACCTCGGAATAACGGGGTCCCGGGTTCGATTCCCGGCCGGGTTGGGGATTTTCTCTGCCCGGGGACTGGGTGTTTGTGCTGTCCTCATCATTTCATCATCGTCATCATTCGTGACAGTGGCTAGAGTGGACTGTGGAAAAAATTGGGACTTTGTACAGACGCTGATAACCGCGCAGTTGAGCGCCTCACAAACCAAACATCATCATCCATCATAATACAGTGTGTTCAAGCTCACTAATTTGCACTGTAATACTCAATCCTATGACGAGATATCTGGAACTGGGGGTGCATAACAGAGGGAGGAAACTTTTTTTTGATGAAACTGTGTATTACTAAAAATAGACCTGTTGTCAGCATACTCATCATGTGCCATTAAATGAAAATTATACAAAAGGGAAAAAAAACTAAATTAATGCTGGACGTTAATAATCTATACTGCGCCGAGAATTACAGAGTACATTATGGTGACTGGTTATTAGTGTAAAGGAATAAATAACATTTACGGTTATTAATAATATACGTGACGTAAGCACATTCCTGATAGTTAATGTAGTAAACATAAGTAAATTGATTTACTGAAACGTAAATTTTGATCCCTATGTGATTGGACTTCAGCACATACAACTGACTAGAATACTTTCACTTTCCTTAGCTTCACCACAGTGCATATTCTGAGCAATTAATGACGTTGACTGTTATCTGTTACAGTCGGAGCTGTAGTATTACTCATTTCCACAATTGACATCCATTAAAAGGAAGCTGGTATTGGACCTGATTGACCAACGGTAGTACCCTGACTTTGAGTAATGCATTTTACCTTATAGCAGCATAATCATGTAAAAATGTGAGATGTGAACAGATTTTAGAACATAGAACAGAGAGAGAGGTGGGATTCAAGCACTGATGGAAGAATAAGAACACGTCAGATAATAGTAATGGCACATTTTACTTAAATGTTTATTGATATCAGTATCACACATGGGAGTAGGTGTTTTGCTTTACAAGTCAAAAGTACTTAACAGTGGGTAGTGATTTCCCGTGCACTCTTTCACAGTTTAACATAACTCTTGTTACAAAATTACTCAAGTCTAGTTATCTCGTTACCTTGCAGGCTCATGACCCAACAATCATTGTTGCTTAAATCACCTGCTCGCTACAGCAAGTTCAACATGTATTACCGTCCAGTGGTTGGGATTCCAGACAAGTCACTGCTTCCCTCGTGCTGTTAACCATTAGCCACACCAAGGGAACCTGTTTTGTCCGTTTCAGCATTGTGAAAGTCGGTTGTTAAATACTTGGGAACCATTGCACAGCCGGCCGGAGTGGCCGAGCGGTTAAAGGCGCTACAGTCTGGAACCGCACGACCGCTACGGTCGCAGGTTCGAATCCTGCCTCGGGCATGGATGTGTGTGATGTCCTTAGGTTAGTTAGGTTTAAGTAGTTCTAAGTTCTAGGGGACTTATGACCACAGCAGTTGAGTCCCATAGTGCTCAGAGCCATTTTTGACCATTGCACATAGCACTTCGTCTTCAGGCCACAAGTGGCCCATCGGGATCATCCGACCACCGTGTCATCATGAGCTGAGGATGGGGATAGGAGGGGCGTGTGGTCAGCACACCGCTCTCTCGGTCGTTATGATGGTTTTCCTCGACCGGAGCCGCTACTAGTCGGTCGAACAGCTCCTCAGTTGGCATCACGAGGCTGAGTGCACCCCGTAAATAGGCAATAGAGCATGGCTGCCCGGATGGTCATCCATCTAAGAGCCGGTCACGCCCGACAGCACTTAACTTCGGTGATTTGACGGAAACCAGTGTATCCACTACCGCAAGGCCGTTGCCATCATTGCACATAGCTTCTGCGTAATTCTACAGCACTTTTGAGGGCATCAAACTAGTGTTTTCACACGACTGTGGGTCAAAGGCTTCCTCCACCAACTATCTCCGTGACTACTTACCAGGCACACTCACAAAGAACTCTTTCTAGAGAAGTCAAATCAGGCAGACGTTTATTCTCTTTGGATACTCTTCTGTTACACAGCTTTGTTATACATACTGTCCCTATCCACGTATCAGCAATGCTCTCTCTCTCTCTCTCTCTCTCTCTCTCTTTCTCTCTCTCTCTCTGAAATACTTTTCGATAATTTGTCTGTGTCCGCTATGCATACTACTATGTAAATGTTAAATCGTTTCACATTTAAGAAACAATGGCTTAGGCATAATGGATTCTATGAATAACATTCTTTTCGCTAGCCACTCGTCATTGGGAGTTAATCAGGTGCAGCAGTGGCCTACAGATGACAATGGCTCACAGGAGTTCACACTTTGGGTGCTTCCTACTTCAGTTAGTTAACACATCTGTCCCTAGTTGATGGGAGTATACTTGATATACTGACAAAGTGGATGTAGAAGACGATTGTCAACCCTATGGAATTGAATGACGTGAGATATGCTTATCACAAAACGACTTCCAGTTCCAAGCGACTCTGTAGAAACAATTAGATGGGTTACTTCATTGGTCCTCTCATAGTCCACTTTTGGCTGAAATATTCATGACCATGCTCAACAACAGTATCTCAATAAAGAACTTTTGAGTGCAAATATTGAATAATGGTTCAGATGTGTAGATGATGTACTGTGTGCATGGACAGGGACTACAAGACAGCTCAGTACATATTTTCAAATCTTAAACTGTCAACGTAAAATTTTTGAGTTCACATTGGAGACTGGCAACTAATCCATAAATTTCGTGTATCTAACCACTGACAAGATATGCAAAAGCAAGTGCAAACATCAGCAGAAACACTACAATTACAGACAGAGTAATACTTTCTTGCTCAGAACGCCCAGTAATGCACAAAAATGCAGCTTTCTATTCAATGGTGCACCGTCTCACATCTGCTTCCATGTCCAAAGAAGATTTCAAGGAAGAGTTAGTTACAGTGAAATGTACTGTCTCAACGAATGGCTTCAATCATGTTGTGACCAACTACATCGTACTTATACACTTGCCCCATATCCCTACTACCCTTCCAACTGTCTGCAGGAAGTTGCGTGCAATCCAATGCCTAGGACAGATTACACACATTGTAGCAAGAACACTGAAATCTTGCAACTAAAGGATTTCCTACAATAGCCCAGTATATTTTCAGTATCAAATTAAGAACTACTTACTATCTAAGTGTAGGGCACACAAAATTAGTTGTTCTGACTGTGCTAAGTTACGTATTGGTAAATGAGGCAGAGACATAGCCACTAGGTTGGCTGAAAACGAACGCAGCTGCAGGTTGCAGGACTATGAGTCAAATTTGCTGAGCGTGTACTGAGTGAAGGCCACAAGTACCAGCCACAGTCACACGTCCACTACTTAGCAAACACAGGCCAGAAGCTCTACCTGTTGGAAGACCTGGAAACCAACAAACATCTAGCCCACAGTCCTGGTTCAATATTAAATGACCAAACAGCTCACTACTTGCCCTCTTAATCCTCTCAGTATTCGATTGCTTTCCACGACGCTGTCCGTTCCTTTCTATTCCTCTGTTTATCTGTATTTACTTATTTTTATTCTGTTGTAATTGACTGAGTACTCGCTGTATTCTGCTGTCCCAATTGTTAATTTTGTCTCTTTTTGCGGTCCTGTATAGCTTTCCATATGTAATAGGTTTTGAAGCTTTTCCTTAGTAGCATTGTGAAGTATTAATTTTATTTTATTGAGAGTGTTAATTTAATTTAAACTTCTGTGTAGGAACAGTTTTTCGAGTTTAGTGTCAATGTATTTCCTAGTTTCCGCATTTACATTTTTTTATTGTTCAGCTTCTTACCTTTACAACCGCGTTACAACTGCACTGTTAAAGACGACATTTACTGTGTGTTCTTGCCTCAGTCTAAATGTGTAACATCTTTCCAATGTCGTTTCAAGTTTTGTAATTTCTTATTTTCAAGCTGGAAACCGGTTACCTAAATAAATTAGTCCTCTATAAGATACACAATATTATGCTTTTCATATGTGAATGTAACATACTTAGTAAAGGAAGTCGAAGGTTAGCGAAAGATATGCCAGCACAATAAGCGGTACTTGACTTTCCACTGGCAGGAGCAATAGAGGGCAATACTTTTATGGACAGACGTAGATTAAACTGTGTAACACAGGCATGGTATTGTTAAAACAAGGAAAAGCAACGAAACTAAGGTAGTTGCCAGACAGAATACAAAGAATGAGAAGCTCAATTCACACATAGGTAAGAACGTGTTCGAACAGCACATAAAAATGTGGTCAAATTTTATGTTGGTTAAATTTTGAATAAGTACCGATAACAGTATCATTACATTCATCATGAACCAGCTTCTTATACGACAGGTTACCATGCAAAGTTAATATTTATTTCAAGTGTCTTATAACAGACATCTCCTTGAACTTGGAGATCAGTAGGCTCTTCTCAGGTGGTGCTCTAGAAGACTGTACCTTCTTCGGGCAACGCTCTCTGTTCCGGCGTGTCCCTCCTTAAAGGGTGCTAACACAAACGCTCGTTAAAAGTTCGACAATCTGTGCACCGACAGAGCATCCTCGTTTTTGTTTTACTTGTTCGTCGAACTTTTGTATCAGGCGCCCGAATGTCAGGACTCATTTGTTCATCGATCTCTCATAAATAGAAGTTTCCAACTCTGCGTGTTTGTGTGTAGTTTACGTAACGGCAGAAAATGTTTACACGCAACAAAGGTTGCTAGAGTACACTACACTATAGAAACAACACACAAAATAATGTTCCCTTAAATTAAACAGAATATATTAAAATAAAAATGCGACTTGTTATTGTTGACAATACGCTTAGCGGTCACCAACAAAAGCCAAGGCTAGCCATGTTCTTTGTTGGTTCTGTAAAAAGGAAAAAAGGTAATCATGAAGCCTTACTGCCGTATATTATGAACACTTTTAATGACGAAACACCATTCTTCTAATGTCCTCTATTGATTTAAGATGCCCCCATAACAAAACCGAGGCAGCAACAGATGTTTGACCATGCTATTATCCTCTCAGTCCATTACTGACAGGAGTCAGGTCGGAATGGAGAAGAAAATTTGTTAGTGAGATGTCAGGACTGTTGACTTTTCATAGCAAACCATTTGCTGTGTCATTTATGCACTGTACCAAAACTACCAAACTGAACTTTTTGCAGGGCGCAACACTAATTCCAATTTTTGATAACATTATTGGACATACAGCGCTCTACTTTGAAATTTACAAAAATAAAAGTGTTCAAGGCAAAAGTATCTTTTTAAAAACATTGTTTGAATAGTAACCGGATTCGATCTTGACGATCATTATCAGACCACTACATGACTTATATATATATATATATATATATATATATATATATATATATACTCCTGGAAATTGAAATAAGAACACCATGAATTCATTGTCCCAGGAAGGGGAAACTTTATTGACACATTCCTGGGGTCAGATACATCACATGATCACACTGACAGAACCACAGGCACATAGACACAGGCAACAGAGCATGCACAATGTCGGCACTAGTACAGTGTATATCCACCTTTCGCAGCAATGCAGGCTGCTATTCTCCCATGGAGACGATCGTAGAGATGCTGGATGTAGTCCTGTGGAACGGCTTGCCATGCCATTTCCACCTGGCGCCTCAGTTGGACCAGCGTTCGTGCTGGACGTGCAGACCGCGTGAGACGACGCTTCATCCAGTCCCAAACATGCTCAATGGGGGACAGATCCGGAGATCTTGCTGGCCAGGGTAGTTGACTTACACCTTCTAGAGCACGTTGGGTGGCACGGGATACATGCGGACGTGCATTGTCCTGTTGGAACAGCAAGTTCCCTTGCCGGTCTAGGAATGGTAGAACGATGGGTTCGATGACGGTTTGGATGTACCGTGCACTATTCAGTGCCCCTCGACGATCACCAGTGGTGTACGGCCAGTGTAGGAGATCGCTCCCCACACCATGATGCCGGGTGTTGGCCCTGTGTGCCTCGGTCGTATGCAGTCCTGATTGTGGCGCTCACCTGCACGGCGCCAAACACGCATACGACCATCATTGGCACCAAGGCAGAAGCGACTCTCATCGCTGAAGACGACACGTCTCCATTCGTCCCTCCATTCACGCCTGTCGCGACACCACTGGAGGCGGGCTGCACGATGTTGGGGCGTGAGCGGAAGACGGCCTAACGGTGTGCGGGACCGTAGCCCAGCTTCATGGAGACGGTTGCGAATGGTCCTCGCCGATACCCCAGGAGCAACAGTGTCCCTAATTTGCTGGGAAGTGGCGGTGCGGTCCCCTACGGCACTGCGTAGGATCCTACGGTCTTGGCGTGCATCCGTGCGTCGCTGCGGTCCGGTCCCAGGTCGACGGGCACGTGCACCTTCCGCCGACCACTGGCGACAACATCGATGTACTGTGGAGACCTCACGCCCCACGTGTTGAGCAATTCGGCGGTACGTCCACCCGGCCTCCCGCATGCCCACTATACGCCCTCGCTCAAAGTCCGTCAACTGCACATACGGTTCACGTCCACGCTGTCGCGGCATGCTACCAGTGTTAAAGACTGCGATGGAGCTCCGATGCCACGGCAAACTGGCTGACACTGACGGCGGCGGTGCACAAATGCTGCGTAGCTAGCGCCATTCGACGGCCAACACCGCGGTTCCTGGTGTGTCCGCTGTGCCGTGCGTGTGATCATTGCTTGTATAGCCCTCTCGCAGTGTCCGGAGCAAGTATGGTGGGTCTGACACACCGGTGTCAATGTGTTCTTTTTTCCATTTCCAGGAGTGTATATATTTATATATATATATATATTTTTTAAAGTTATTCTTTGAGGGTATCAGGAACAAACAGAAATAAGTGGCAATAACAAGTACAATAAAAGCTACAGTTACATATAGGAACATTTATATCCAAAGGTGGTCTGCAGAGACGCAAGACGGAGCAAGAGTATAATGTTTCAAGAGACATACTCATCAAATGCTGAACAACATAAGAACGCTATGCGTTAAATAGTTGGATCTCCGCCCAGCTCCTACTACATGACCAGCGAAGGAGCCTATAACAATCGTACAACGCACGAAAAAGCATAGATTAATCAGTCAGGCTACATTAAAAAAGCATAAAATAGCAGATTAAAAAACGTAACAAACAACCTCCGTAACATTAATTACATTTGTAAAATACAATTACGTGGCCAACGAATGAAAGTTGAATATCAAAAGCGCTAGTACCACCTATGAGCAGTATATGGAAGTAACAACAAAATCGGCGAACCGTGATCGATGCAAATATACACGCAGAGGACACCGTCAGTTGTCATGGAAACGGGCGCCTTGGATCACATCGATAAATCGCCGCTGAGGTAATGCAGACAACAAGCCAAAGATGTAACGGTGACGGACGTCGCCGGTCGCTCTGAACACAAGGAAACCGATATCGACGAAACACAGTTGCACCGGCGAAGGACTCCGTTGGTCGCTGTGCTGACAGGAACAGCGAAGGGCAGACGGATGTCTGTCTGATCAGAAGCATTCAGCCTAGAACTCTGCGATAATAGTGTATTAGCGGCGAAAAAATTGTCTATTACAGTAACACACCACTAGCCGTTAGGATGATGAATTTTAAGTGTCAGTATTTAGCGGTGCTTTAGACCACATACACAGTTATAATAATTAAAGTATTAATAATAGATCCTGAAGTGACAGAAATTTGACAGTGATTTAATAGACAGAGAATAATGTAGAAAATGCTCTTCGTGAGGAAAAAGTGAAGAAACAACCAAATCAGATGCAATAGCATAAGGTTTATTGAAAACCCTTTAACTACATTTCGGCGTCTTTAATAACGTCTTCTTCAGAAGTCTCGGTGATTAACACCTAAAATGATTAATAGTATATACACGTTAAAGCATAGCTGTATGGCAAAAGTAAAAACAAATCGCTGCCTTACAAATAATTTTTAAACTTAGCCTGCTGGTTACGTGTTGTTGTGGAGGTACGTTAAATAAGTAGCCATAAGGCATAAGTGAATATGAAATTCATCTCCGTAATTATAGACCCACATAACATCGTGTTGATTGTTATCGTAAAGTGCTTTACAAACGTAACTAGTGAACTGCTGTCGCGTCGATGTCTCTTGAGTTGAGAAAAATTTAAGATGCGAAAGTGCAGGACAGGAATGTGCGAAATAAATACGTGGAAGCACGGGGAAGAATAGCTCTCAAATAACTAAGAAACTGCTAAATTTTTTAAATATTGATATAGAAAAGAGGGACCTAGTACCCATACGATAGCAAAAACCACAAACATACGGTGTTTTATCTCGTTGTCGTCAAAGATTTTGTATAAAAGCCAGTGAATTAATTGAAATATAAAATAATTTGAAGTACATCACCTGCAAGTGAAAAAATTGGGTGACACGGTGTGGGCCGGGGCATGGAGTAAGTAAAATGACGGGAAATACTGGAAGATAATTGGGGAAGGGAAAGAGGAGGATTTAATTATTTACAATGTAACCATCAACATAAATTCGTAGGAAAAAGCCTACAAAATGTATACTAAAGTTATTATGAAGTATATTAACAATGTATCCATAATCATTAGAAAATAAATAACGTTCGTTCTGTAGTGAAGGTCTTAGTACAATCTCACACAAAAATAAGGTAAATTTCTATACTTAGAAAAAAATTTATTAACGTCTCGATGCAGACGGCAATAATACCAAGAAAAAAGGTAAAGAGGAATATGAAATCCTCATTACAGCATGAATGACTAGAGGCAACTCTTTTATGTTGTCAAAAATAAGGGCTTGGTACTATCTAAAAAACTCCTGTTCGAGGTTGCACATGTTTATTTCAGAAATTATACCCAATTTTAACGGAAATATTTACAGATTTCCAATTCCTCCAACAAATCAGATCTGTAGCCTTCAACTTGCTTATGCAAGAGCACTAAATCTTCAAGTACCAGACATGAGTGTTCGGGGAGTAGCAAGTGTTTGGCAGAAGTTGAGCTGTATACATTTCCACCTCCATTACCCAACAAATGTTCTTTGTATTTTATTTTAAAAGATCTCTCTGTTTGTCCTATATAATAAGTAGGAGACTCGTTTCACTCAATGTTACCCTTTGTACATGTGAGTTCATGGGATGATATTTTTATACGCCTATTGCGTGGGTTAGATTTTGTATCAAAATATTAGTCACAGAGAACGCGACTTTGCAGCCACAGTTTTTATTCAAGAGTCTGATAATTCTTTACCATACATAACTAAAATCGCTACTGAGAAGAACTTCTTATTCTCTCATTCTGTCTTCACATTTCTGCTGTCTAAAGTTGAACATTAACTAGCAGCTTTTTCTCCTTAAAATGCTATCAGCTATACCTGGGTCATATCCGTTCTTAACTGCGATCGATTTAATTATATTTATTTCTTTTTTGAAACTGTGCTGCACTAAATGTGTGCACAATGCAAGATTTATTGCAGAGCGAAGAAATGTGCCTTTATGGCCCTAGAGGTGACGTGAGTCTGCTGGAATTACATTGTCTGCGTAGGTGGGTTTACGGACAATACCGAAACTGTTTTTTTTTTTCTTTTATTCTGCAGCAATGACTTCAAAACTAAGGAATTTGGTTTCCTGATTTCATTTTGTAATTCTTTTCTAAATTCTGTCATGGAAGTTATTAAATATGCTTTAATTCATGGTCAGATCCGTCGAAATTATTAGTATGTTATCTATACAACGAATTTGAAAGAGAATCTTACTATTAACGTCAGAATTATTTTTGAAAAGAGTTTCTTCCAGTGCATTTACCTACATATCTGCTAAAATCGTGGGTAACGAACATCCTATTGCTAAACCGAATGGTTGTTCATACGCTTCGCTGTTGAAATAATTTGCTTTAACGCTAACTGGCAATAATTCGTAAAACTGATACTAGTACTTCTGTCAATCTTTCTGTAAGAAAGGAGATTATTTTCAGTAAACGTAAGGGATAGGTCTACAAGATAAATTGTGTAAAGTCTTGTATTGTCGAAAGAAACCAGCTTGGAGATCTGTGCTATTTGTAATAGTAAAATTATTTCAAAATAAGAAGATTTCTTTGGCCTTAGCATGTAAAAATGCAGCTAACTCGTGATGAGCACTGCTGATACCATTAACAGTCGGGCTGACCGGGTGACCGTCCTTAGGTACCTAACACTGGCTTCGTAACAGAGGTGGCTTCAAATTAATGTTCATCCGGCTTTACTTTAAGAATCGTGTAATGTGATTTTTTGTTTTACTTAAACAATTTTTAATTGCTTTTTGTAATTCGGATGTTGGTTCCGTTCCAGTTTCAGAGATGTCATTTTCATCAACGAATGGTAGTGTTTTAGCTACATATTCACATATTCGCTTTTTGGCCGATGACGAGGGTATTCTCTTCAACCGTTCTAAGGTTTATCTATCTTAACACTGTCAAGACTAATTTATAGGTCAGCTATAAAATTAATTACAAAACTAGGAACATTTAACTTAAGTGCAGTACTATAACTGAGACCTTTACTTAGCATAATACTTTCTTTCTGTGTGAAACACATACTCGAAACTGTTAACCACTGGTGATGTGGGAAATTAAGTTTAGGTGTTGCATTTTTTGTCGCTTCTGTCTTTATTTTAACATATACGTTATACAACCAATTACTAAGGCGATGCAGAATACTATTTATTTCAATGTTGAAGAACTCTTTAAATGGCTTACCTAAAGCGAGGTATAAAATGCACTTTTTCACAACTCAAGAGACATTCGCTAGGTGCTTTTGTGAAATACTTTCCAATGTCAGCATGATATTTGGTAGTTTTATTGTTGTGGAGGTGAATCAACATCTACATCTATGTGATTACTCTGCTATTCATAATAAAGTGCCTGGCAAAGGGTTCAATGACCCACCTTCAAGTTGTCTCTCTACCGTTCAATTCTCGAACGGAACAAGGGGAAAACGAGCACTTAAATGTTTCTGTGTGAGCCCTGATTTATTTTATCGTGATGATCATTTTGCCCTATGTAGTTGGGTGCCAACAGAATGTTTTCGCAATCGGAGGAGAAAACTGGTGATTGAAATTTCATGGGAAGATCCCGTCGCAACGAAAATGGTCTTCATTTGCGTCGTTTGGCACATGTTCATTGTACCTCCGCAACACCATGTAACCAGTACGTGCAAAAATCTTTGTGTGACTGACTCGTTTTTATCTTTACCTTGTACCCATATTATATCACGTGCATATAGTTAACCATTGTAGGTATTAATGACTGATCCTTCCAAAGGAGACTTTTTAAGGAAGATGAAACTTAGCTTAAAGGCATTGCAAGAAATCTTGTGCAATCTCAACTGATTTTGCTTTTTATTCACCTCTTCCTCACGAAAAGAAGATTCTGTTTTAATTCCCGGTTTAATACATTACTGGAAAATTTCTGTCACTACAGGATCTGCTTTTAAAGCTTATAAGGGTGTATGTGTCTAAAACAATGTATAGTCTGAATGCGTGAGAAGCTAACGTATAATTGCAAATGAAGAATATGATGGAGTATAAAAGTACTTAAAATATTTGAAAGAAGAATAAGAGAACAGAAGTGAGGTGCCTTAGAAAATCGTCAAGTAGGTCCTAAAATGTTTCTGCATAAAATCCAGTTTTTCTATAGGTAAGGCTAAGACCTGCTTTTTATGAGTGCAATACTTTCCAATTTTTCAGGGATATTTGAAAGGTGCCCCTTAGGGGTTGACTGTAAAATTATCACGTTCTATTGGCTCGACCACTCAGAATGCTTGTTTTGTGTCAGGTGCTGGCCAAACAATGATCTGTTACACGCAGCTCCATTTGCACGCTCTTTCAAACGGATAAGAAACTTATGACTTGTTTGTCTAATGTACAGTCATGCTCAAAAGTATCCGAACGACCTGAATTGCATTTCGCCTGATTCGCATGCAACCCAAATAACGCAGCTGTCTAACAGATCCTCTAATCGCTCCTTGGTACAGTCGTTGGACTATTAAAATTGGTTCCAACAAGTCACCACTAGAAAACACTACTATGTATCGCAATAACTCTAGATGTAAAGTAATACTACAATACACAAATATAAGGGAACACCTTATCACAGGTAAGACTGTCCTTAAGGCTTGTAAGCTCACATTTATTACAATAAATGACATACCTGAAATGTTACCACTCTCATCATTATATCAGATTGGTAATTCACGTAGTAAGTTCGTCGTATTCATGATTTCCTCTTCAAAGTAACATACCGTACTTATTATTTAACATAAAATGACATTAAAAATTTAAGTTATTCACCAGCAGCTAGTCGAGAATATGTATGAACTTCAATTGACACGACGAACCGTCTCGCTCTAAATATGGATTCAAACCCAGGCCATGCAGGCTAAGCAAAGATTTCGTGACTGACGGAAACTTACAGTCATTCCTGATTAAGCATACAGAGAATGATATACATCGATTTTTGACAGTGTCATTTAGCAAATACCAACTTTAAATTAGATAACGCAAACTTTTTAATGGACGCGAATTCATACTCAGCACCTATTGTCCCTGTTAACTAACCACGAGAGATGTTAAATATTGCTTCTTAACAAGTAACTTATTTGAAATGCCGTAAGGTAAAGCATTTTGTTGGACAGGGATTCGAACCCAGAACTTAATAAGATAGATATCGAAGCACAATCAACTGTGACATATCGCATTTTCTCGGCAGTAGCTAGATGTTTTAACTGAAATGATGAGATGAAACATTAATTTTTTCCTTCCCAGGACTCTAACTTGGTAACTATTGCAGTTACATTCTAGAGAAAACGAACGTTAAATATGGGTTTGTTGCACCAGCAGCGACATGTGAGCATGTTTGAACTAGAAATAATATGACGAAGAGTTCAGTGCTGACTGGGAATAGAGCCCCACACATATCGTTGTTGACTAAACACAAAGATACGTCAGCTACGGAATTTTTCTCCACCAGCAGCTCGGAATAACATCTTGAACTTACAGTGATCTCGCTGGGAGTCAAAAACGTCAAATATTGTTAGTGTTGACAACGAATAAAATACACTAAAAATCTAAACTATTATCCACCGGCAGATAGGTGTTCTCATGCTAGATCTTGATAAAACATAATGAAATCTTTAGTGCCCGGCCAGGATTAAACTCATTCACGCGTAATATGTGGAGATGTTGAAGAATCTGCAGTTTTGTACACACAACAAATCGTAGCGAAGCTATATTGTCACGAAGGGGTCAAATTCCGCGTTAACGCGGTCTGAGTTGCATTCCCAGTTCAGAACCAATTTTATCGACATACAGAAGCTCAGATAAAAGATGTAATAAGTGTCCTGTGACCGTACATAGCGTTTGTTTCGTCACTAGAAATAAATAAGTAGTATAAGAAAGGTTGCTGGTGACAGAGTTTCTACATGTCGCCACTCCAGACTTATTGTGGCTCAACCTAACGTCTACTTGGTAGAGAGGGAATATAATTTACAATGTGAATTTCAGACCACAATGCCATTATACTTTCTTCAAAAAAAATGGTTCAAATGGCTCTGAGCACTATGGGACTCAACTGCTGAGGTTATTAGTCCCCTAGAACTTAGAACTAGTTAAACCTAACTAACCTAAGGACATCACAAACATCCATGCCCGAGGCAGGATTCGAACCTGCGACCGTAGCGGTCTTGCGGTTCCAGACTGCAGCGCCTTTAACCGCACGGCCACTTCGGCCGGCTATACTTTCTTTCTTCACTTGGTGTAGCCAGAAACGAATGGAATCTGTCTCTCCCTATCAAAAATCACTGACCGAAGTTGGAATCGAACCCAGACCATAGTTATATGAAACTCTCATCAGCCCAGCAGACAACCAACTCCTCTTCTATCATAACGCCGATGTGCCACACTGGCTGAGAATTCTGACACACAGGCTCCCCGTATCAATTTGCAGCATGTCCAGTAAATTCATTTACTTGGTTGACGGAATCTCCATGAACTAGCTGCCTCGGCCGCCCAGTGCATACATTCAACTGTATTTTGTAATTACCAAAATAAAATCACGTAACTACCACCAACACAGAACTGCCAACAGTGTAGGATGCGGAAATTTAAATAGGAAGTGTTCCTTTCCACTAGAGCGACTCTCTTGCGCTATCTGTTTGTTGAAAATATCGTGCAGTGCAAAAGGAAAGGTGTAACTGATTGTCTCTCAGAATTCTAGATCCGGCAACATGCATTATCTCACAGCAATGTGGAATACAGAAGTTCTGGAGGACTTGTTTTTGAGTTCTGGAGTTGTTACACCTACGTGTCAGCTGGTAGCGTAATGGAAAGTGTCGTGACTCGTAGAAAAGATGTCGCGATTTCGATTACATTCATTGCCACGTTTTTTGAAACGCAATTCCACTGTCTGCTTAAGTTATCAACGTTATCGAACTTGTAAGATAATTCTCTTCACTTCTCAACCCAAAATAGTCGTATGTGGAAAAAGGGCTAACTTCTGCGACATTTTGTTCATTTCAGGTTTAACAGACAGCTAGACAGTTGATGCATCTCGAAACTTTTGTATTGTGTATGGGTAGAGCGCATCGTGCTAAAATACGTCGGAAAAGTATTTTCTACATTAGCTGTCGTCTGGTAGTGGCATTTTATTCTTCTTCAAATCTTGTTTGAGAGGTTTAACTCAGAACAAGTTTTCTACATGCATGTAACCAATAAACTGCATGTGCATTTTCAGACTGTTATAGATAACATCAGAGAATACGCATATATATCGTTGATAATTAATTTCTCTCTCATGTTTACTATTGTTTTAACGACATTAAAGGATTCCTTATGGAAATTGTGAACTGTATTATAGAAAACGAAATAAAACTACCCACGATAACCTTACGACGAAAGTATGTTTTAATAAAACCGAGTATCTGTACACAAATGTGTCTCTATCGACACGAACTGGTAAAATTCTACTCACTGAGGTTTTGATTGAGTCAGTTTTTAATTGGTATGCTGTGTCATACTCAGGATGTATGCAAATGTGACATTTCATAAATAAAGTAATGTAATCCTAGAAACCCAAAATTTGCATGTCAGCAGCGGAAAGAGGCGTTACCTGTTGTGCAGCATTGTAAGTGTTTCACCATTGCACTATGAGCCGAAAGTATTTTCTTAAGATTTCCTTATCGATGATTGATCTGACTGTTTGTAGCTCTTTCACAGAAGGAATAAAAACGCTATACTCAGTGAGACGGGAACTGCGAACCATGACAGACGCTGTTTCACAGGTCAGCACGTTACCACAGAGCTGGCGAAGAAGTACGTGCTTTATTTTCCTCTTACGAGACCAATAGTGGCTAGAACTCTGAAACCGCTATTTGGAGGACGACATTAGTTGCGATTTCCATGTGCAACGACTTTCCTGGGCTGAAATCCGTAAATTTACAATCTTTTGTTACACCTCAAGCGATAATAACTCAGATTATTCAGTGGAAATGACAGGTAAAATCAAGTGAACTTTGAGGCTTAATTCCGTGCACACCATGAAGAAACTCGTCGATCACAGAGTTGCCAAACATACACTGCCTTATTGCCAAATCTCAGTTACAACACCAGCAGGATGAAGACGAACCGATGTGATATTACAGCGGGCTGGGAAGTGACCATAGCTGGTGTCTCCAAGTCGCGGCTGCAACGGCTTGGAATACGTAATGCGTCTGATTCGCATTTCTGTAACTAGGTTTAGGGACTGGATCGTAGTTACTAATAATACTCAGAACTGACTGCAAACTAAGCATCATAAATCAGTAACTCTCATAGTTGTTTTTATATTTCTTTCGTAAGTGCACTCAAAACTAAGAAACTCATTCACAGACGTTTTCGTGCCTCGCCGGTGGTCGAGCACAACAAACAAATAAACATAAAAAAAAGAATGTGTGTGTGTGTGTGTGTGTGTGTGTGTGTGTGTGTGTGTGTGTGTGTGTGTGACGGAGAGAGAGAGAGAGAGAGAGAGAGATAAAAATCAAAACGAATGGGAGAGAGAGTAAAAAATTGTAAAGAAATTGAGTCATGGTATGTAAAGAAATCTTTCATTAAAATGACACGTTCCACACCATTATGAAATATCGTATTCATGATCTATGAAACAAGAATTAATCTAATGTAATCTAATCTAATCATTTCATATTGATGACTAGCCATGAAGAGTCATGAATTACCGAAATTTTTGCTAATACCAGTAACCAAATCTAAAATTTAAAGTAAAAGACCACAATTTTTGTAATAAACCGGGACTTCTGTCAAGACCCTTTCGTCCCTGTTAATTAACTACGAACGATGTCTGATATACCTCTATTCTGAAGTAACTAAGTGTGCATGCATTTAAAGATGAAGTGCATGATGTGAAGTTCTGTGACGGAGATACGAACCCAACACGCAGTCGGATTGTTAACTAAGTAAAATCAAATGTTTCGTATCGGTTTTTCTTACAGCTGCTAGGTGTTTGAATCTAAAATAATGATACAAACTTTGTTGCCTAAGTGGCAATCGAACTGCACACCTACCGTGCATCCATGAATATAGCTTAAGTATCAGTTGATCAGTTGCTTACTCACCAATAGTAAGATGTGTGCGTGTTTGACCAGAAATAACGACACCTATTGCGATTGTTGGCAACACATGAGCAGACATTGAAAATGAACGTTAATATTCACTAACAGCCCGGTGTGCACGTGATAGGGCTTGAAATGAAATTATGAAAATTTTTGTGCTGGATCAGGATTCGCATCCACAGACTTATTTTTGGAGGAGATCTAGAGAAGATTGCAGTCTTGAGAAAAGGAACGAAATTATTGAACTATACTGTTCCGAGAGATTCAGATCCTCGAAAGAGGAGATGCGAATTCGAATCACAATCCAGCACATAATTTTTTAACGTCTCTAGTTCAATCAAGTACAAGTAAAGTAAGAGCCCTGATCCTTTAAATGGCTATCGGTTCATCAAATAAAATAAAATTTTCTAATGTAAGTAGGTTTACTGACGACTATATTTCTGTTTACCATGACTTCCGCTATGTCATTTCCCAACGTAAACCGGCTCTGCCCAGTTGGTAATGAAGGAACATGATGTTTAATGCGGATTCTGGATTATAACGTCTTTCTCTTGATGTTAACAGGGGTAAAGTAAATCTGTTTGTGCCTCTTAAAAGTAAATGCCTGAACCCACGCACTGCACCTGTGATAGTTCGTTCCGCCACATTTCCCAGCCTCAGGAGTGTGCTGTAACAGATGATGTGCTTAGCTTACAAAATTAGTCACGGTGGAAAAAACGCGAGTCTATTAAATGGTTAAGTAGAATCAAGCTTCTGAAGCGGAGATTATGCTATTCTCATGTCAGCAGGATATAAAGACTCATCTAGGCATCATAGGCTCGATGTGAAGCCATTTTGAAATTTTCACAAATTCAGCAAATTTCTTAGTTCGAGGTAATACACTGTGAAGCGTGAAGTTACCGGATAATTCGATTATTACCGCCATTATTACTATCATTTTCGTCATACCGCTGCTGGAACACTGTACTTCAAGATCATGTGATGCCTTTTGGTCACTATAGAAGTAGTTTCCCAAGAACAGGTTCTTTCCCTGTCTAAGGAATGCTTTTCATGTTAATATCAAACATCAGTAATTACTCGTAGATTACATTAAAACTAAAGTAATAGATGAAGACATTACTTGATAACAAAAACCCTCTGCCTTTGTTCATTTGCTTGCGCCTAGAAATGTACGTCGCTGTCAGTTCTTTCATATGGTTTAGTCGACATGTTCTGTTTCAAGTTGTGTATGACAGAAAACGTTTTAGAAAATCAATTCTTTTCCTTTGCAATAAACAGAAAGATTTTCATTCTAAGTATCCAAGTACCAATTTTTTGCAGTATTAGTTCAAATTCCTTTAGTGTTGTTAAAACAATAGTAAATATGAAAGAGAAATTAATCATCAACAATACATGCGAATACTCTGATGTTATCTATAACAGTCTGAAAATACACATACATGTAGAAAACTTGTTCTGAGTTAAACCTCTCAAACAAGGTTTGAAGAAGAATAAAATGCCACTACCAGACGACAGCTAATGTAGAAAATACTTTACCGACGTATTTTAGCACGATGCGCTCTACCCACACATAATACAAAAGTTTCGAGATGCATCTACTGTCTAGCTGTCTGTTAAACCTGAAATGAACAAAATGTCGCAGAAGTTAGCCCTTTTTCCACATACGACTATTTTGGGTTGAGAAGTGAAGAGAATTATCTTACAAGTTCGATAACGTTGATAACTTAAGCAGACAGTGGAATTGCGTTTCAAAAAACGTGGCAATGAATGTAATCGAAATCGCGACATCTTTTCTACGAGTCACGACACTTTCCATTACGCTACCAGCTGACACGTAGGTGTAACAACTCCAGAACTCAAAAACAAGTACTCCAGAACTTCTGTATTCCACATTGCTGTGAGATAATGCATGTTGCCGGATCTAGAATTCTGAGAGACAATCAGTTACACCTTTTCTTTTGCACTGCACGATATTTTCAACAAACAGATAGCGCAAGAGAGTCGCTCTAGTGGAAAGGAACACTTCCTATTTAAATTTCCGCATCCTACACTGTTAGCAGTTCTGTGTTGGTGGCAGTTACGTGATTTTATTTTGGTAATTACAAAATACAGTTGAATGTATGCACTGGGTGGCCGAGGCAGCTAGTTCATGGAGATTCCGTCAACCAAGTAAATGAATTTAGTGAACATGCTGCAAATTGATACGGGGAGCCTGTGTGTCAGAATTCTCAGCCAGTGTGGCACATCGGCGTTGTGATAGAAGAGGAGTTGGTGGTCTGCTGGGCTGATGAGAGTTTCATATAACTACGGTCTGGGTTCAATTCCAACTTCGGTCAGTGATTTTTGATAGGGAGAGACAGATTCCATTCGTTTCTGGCTACACCAAGTGTAGAAGGTATAATGGCATTGTGGTCTGAAATTCACATTAAAAATGATATTCCTTCTCTACCAAGTAGACGTTATGTTGAGCCTAAATAAAGTCTGGAGTGGCGACATGCAGAAACACTGTCACCAGCAACCTTTCTTATACCTGTTATTTATTTGTAGTGACGCAACAAACGCTATGTAGGCTCACAGGACACTTATTACATCTTTTATCTGAGCTTCTGTATGTCGATAAAATTAGTTCTGAACTGGGAATGCAACTCAGACCGCCCTTAACGCGGAATTTGACCCCTTCGTGACAATATAGCTCGGCTACAATTTGTTGTTTGTTCAAAACTGCAGATTCCTCAACATCTCCACATATTACGCGTGAATGGGTTTAATCCTGGCCGGGCACTAAAGATTTCATTATGTTTTATCAAGATCTAGCATGAGAACACCTATCTGCTGGTGGATAATAATTTCGATTTTAATGTATCATCATTCGTTGTCAATACTAACTATATTTGACGTTTTTGACTCCTAGTGAGACACAAAACTATTTGCGAGATCACTGTAAGTTCAAGATGTTATTCCGAGCTGCTGGTGGAGAAAAACTCTGTAGCTGACGTATCTTTGTGTTTAGTCAACAACGAGATGTGTGGGGCTCTATTCCCAGTCAGCACTGAACTCTTCGTCATATTGTTTCTAGTTCAAACATGCTCACATGTCGCTGCTGGTGCAGCAAACCCGTATTTAACGTTCGTTTTCTGTAGACTATAACAGCGATATGTGCCGGGTTGGAGTCCTGGGAAGGAAAAAATTAATGTTTCGTCTCGTCATTTCAGTTAAAACATCTAGCTACTGCCGAGAAGCCGGCCGGAGTGGCCGAGCTGTTAAAGGCGCTATAGTCTGGAACCGCACGACCGCTGCGGTCGCAGGTTCGAATCCTGCCTCGGGCATTGATGTGTGTGATGTCCTTAGGTTAGTTAGGTTTAAGTAATTCTAAGTTCTAGGGGACTTATGACCACAGCAGTTGAGTCCCATAGTGCTCAGAGCCATTTGAACCATTTTTTTTACTGCCGAGAAAATGCGATATGTCACAGTTGATTGTTCTTCGATATCTATCTGATTAGGTTGTGGGTTCGAATACCTGTGCAACAGAAAGCTTTACTTCACGGCATTTCAAACAAGTTACTTGTTAGGAAGCAATATTTAATATATCTCGTAGTTTGTTAACAGGGACAATAGGTGCTGGGTAGGAGTTCGCGTCCGTTAATAATGTTTGCGTTATGTAATTTAAAGGTGATATTTGCTAACTGATACTGTCTAAAATGGAGGTATTTCACTCTCTGTATGCCTAATCAGGAATGACTGTAAGTTTCCGTCAGTCACGAAATCTTTGCTTAGCCTGCATGACCTAGGTTTGAATCCATATGCAGAACGAGACGTTTCGTCGCGTCATTTGAAGTTCATACATATTCTCAACTAGCTACTCGTGAATAACTTAAATTTTTAATGTCATTTTATGTTAAATAATAAGTACGGTATGTTACTTTGTAGAGGAAATCATGAATACGACGAACTTACTACGGGCATTTCCTATCTGACTTAATAATGAGAGTGGTAACATTTCAGGTATGTCATTTATTGTAATAAATGTGAGCTTACAAGCCTTAAGGACAGTCTTACCTGTGATAAGGTGTTCCCTGATATTTGTAGTATCGTAGTATTACTTTAAATCTAGAGTTATTGCGATACAGAGTAGTGTTTTCTAGTGGTGACTTGTTGAAACCATTTTTGATAGTCAAACGACTGTACCAAGGAGCGATTAGAGGATCTGCTAGACAGCTGCGATATTTGGGTTGCATGCGGATCAGGCGAAATGCAATTCAGGTCGTTCGGATACTGTTGAGCGCGACTGTACAGTCTTTTACAGTTGTTACAAAGGAACTTGTAGGCACCACGAATTAAATATTGGAAGTCGTCACTGTCAACTGTATGCCCGACCTTCTTTCAGAGGAGATTATTGGAGATTGTTGCTATAGTTATGCCTGTGTTGTTGAAAAAGTTGTTTATCTTACCAGAATGATCGCCCATACAAGTCATTGTAACATATTTTGAAGTACTTGTGACAGGAGAGTCCGAAGATTTCTGTTTTAACTTATTGAAGAAAAACTCAGCATCATGATATTTCGTTTTGTTCTTCTTTTCTGCTTCCACATTTGCCTCTCAGTCATTCAGCCTGTACAATTTTTTCCTACATCATTTCCCTGTTTGGTGCTTCACTGATAGTTTATACCGCTTCTTAACCTACTATTATACTTTAAGGCTTACAACAGTGTACCTGGTATAATATTTCACTACATTATGATGTATTCGATATTTATTATCATAACAGTGGGTGGTATGTTACTTCATTAAATAATTTTTTGCGCTAATACACTACTGTCGCTGAGTTCTATCCCGGATACATCTGAAGCAACAGACAAACATAGGCTCTTCGCTGTTCGTGTCTGCGATGTCCTAGCGTTCAGCGTGATTGACGGCGTCCGCCACCGACATATCTTTGGCTTCTCGAAGCATTGCCACAGGCGCTATTTATTGATACACTCCAGACCGCCTGTCTCTATGACAGCTGTTAACGACGGTAACAACAATATATGAAGGACTGAAAATCCTCTAAGTCAGTATAGAAATTATAGTGTCGAATTTACATCTCTTCAACAGCTGGCTTATATACCCCGTTATTGAGCCACAAAATGCAATCTTCTTCGTATCTTCTTCAGAGGACTTCTGCTTAACCTTCTGCTGAGATCAAAATATCGGACAACACCCTCAGTAAAGATTGCAGCTGAGTATGGCCTGGGATCCTGTGATTGGGAGGTGAATCGGGCGTGGAGATCGTGCCAACGAAACATTACCTTATATTGTGCGGGACTGAGCACCAGTGACGTCACTGGCCACAACGCACCTATATAACAACGGCAGCGACGCACAACTGACACTCAACGTCATAACAATGGCAATGAAAAAAAATCGTCCGATGTATCTCAATTTCTAAGGGAGCAAACTGTTGAGGTCTTCGGTCCCTAGATTTATATACTATTTAAACTAACGTATGCTAAGGTCAACGCACACATCCCTGCCCGAGGGAGGACTCAAACCTCCGGCGGGAGGGGCCGCGCGCTTCGTGACATAGTGCCTCTAACCGCGCGGCCACTCCGCGCGACGGTGGCACAGCAGACTTCTGCTGAAGGTTCGTGGACAGTTTACCACTAGATGCAGCTTGAAACATGAGAATATTTATTGATGGATATCGCCGCGAGGGCATCCATTCGTTCATTCTTGACGAGTATTTTTGCTATCAAGATTGATTAATTCTTGTAAGTATTTTAAAATTCTGATGTAGCTCTTTCACTGTGTGAAGACTATTTGATTATACCTGACTATTCATTTGTCTCACAGGTAAAAATCACAATGAGAATAATCAAACGATCGGGGCAGATAGATGACCGCACAGAGTCTTACGGTTTTCTCTCCTCAACGAATACCTCACGCAATCACGACAAGGTTGCCGAGGCGGTAAGTGCCATTCCTACGTCTTCTGCGAGTTGATCCATATGAGTGTTAAAGGTTTTCGACGTACTGATTAGCATTAACAGCTTGCTGAATGAATCGTGTTGCGATGTGAACATGGGACACTGCGCGCCTAGGAAATCTTGGGATAATGCCTCTGATCTTCTGTTACACGTATTTTCTCATGCACAATGGCTCGTTTTCTGTTTCCCCATACACTGACAGGCTGAACAAGGTCCATCTGAAGAACTGAAAAACTGATTATTCAAAAGTCCTAGTTACATATGTGCACTTTCGTGCATCCAAACTACGTTTTTATGCATTTTCTGTGGTGGACAGTGCTCCTGTTCATTAACAAGGGATAGCTGTGCGTCAGTTTTATGAACATTTGCTGGCCCAGTTTCCTCCGTCCTGTACATGATGTAATGTGCGTATTGCAATAAGAAACGGGTATGTTGTACTAAACTTGGCCTCCTCCACTCATGTTTTGCTCATATCATGTGGTCTCAAATCGACGCCCTCAGCGTTTTTCTTCTAATAAAAAAAGGATATGTAGGTCTGTAACTTGTCAGCAACAAAAACTGCATGTAGATCACCAATCCCTACTGTAGACTCTGGAGCATCAACACTATTTGTAAACCAGGCACCACACATCTGAATTACAGCCAGTGTCCGACTGACTGCTTCCTGCGGCGTCAGATCAACCATACGTCTCATCTAAAAGATGATTCAGATCCATCCGCTCTCACAAAACTATATATTCAACATGAAGACAGAAAATTGGTGAATTTGAATTTCTGCATAGGACTACACAGTTTTTACACGCACAAAAAAAAGATACACCATGAACGAATTATCCGAATGGGACAGGAATCGGTAGATGTGGTGTACGTGTACTCTCAAACAAATGATTACAATATCTGACAAACTGAACGATTTATTCAAGAGAAAGAGCACAACAAATTGAGCAAGTCATAATGCGGTGGTCCACCTCTGGCCCTTATGTAAGTAGTTACTAGATTTGTCACTGATTGATACAGGTGTTGGATGTCCTCCTGAGGGATATCGTGCAATATACTGTTAGTTGGTGCCTTAGATCGCAAAAATACCGATCTGGTTCGAGGGTCTCACCCATAATGATCCAAACGTTCGAAATTGGGAAGAAATACGGTGGCGTTGCTGACCAAGGAGGGTTTGACAACCACAGTCACAAGCAGCAGAAACTCTGAAAACGAGTACATACAGCATCGTCTGTAACAAGCATATATTTTGTGGTAACCAGTTTCGGTCAGTTTTCGATCATCTTCAGACATCGTACGATGATGGTAGGTGGTGACAGTGAATGGAGCGGGTGTTATAACTTCACGAATGTCAATAGCCGCTCTACTCATTGCCAGATCATGGTATGAGGCCTGAAGATGATCAAAAACTGCCTGGAACCGGTTACCACAAAATAAATGTTTTTGCTGTCGAGACTGCTTGTGTTCATTTTTAAAACACTTTTTACCAGACCGCTGTTC
This sequence comes from Schistocerca americana, assembly GCF_021461395.2. Lineage (NCBI taxonomy): Eukaryota > Metazoa > Arthropoda > Insecta > Orthoptera > Acrididae > Schistocerca > Schistocerca americana. The sequence goes on along the minus strand of NC_060123.1, from coordinate 452,542,973 downwards.
TCCGCGAGATATGTTCTCAATAATTAGTAAAAACTTTCGCTCTGTGCGGCCATGTATTATTTTGCTGATACATAAGATCAGGATGGCTTGCCACTAAGAGCAACAAAACGGGGCGTACAATATCGTCGACGTACTGCTACGCTGTCAGGGTGCCGCGGATGACAACCAAAGCGGTCTTGTTATGAAATGAAATGTCACCGCCTACCATCACTCATGGCTGTCGGGTTCTATGGCAGACAACAGTCTGGCTGGTATTCCAGCACATCCGGGCTCTTTAGTCAAGTCTTCGGCGTGGAAACTCATTGACTGGTGCCGATATGTCTCAGTGATGAGTTCCGCTTCGATTTGTGACTCGATGATCGGCGAAGACGTGTCTAGAAACGCTCTGGACAGTGGTGCAATACAACCCGACTGTCGCCCTCGATATGGCCCGACAACCATGAGTTATGGTCTGGGGTGTCATGTTTCTCATGGTAGGATCCCTCTGGTTGTTTCGGTAGTCATGCACTGCACCCTTACAGCACAGCGGTACAGCGCTTTATGTGACGCCCCGTTTGGCTGACCTTCATAGAAAGCCATCTTGGGCTTACATTTCAGCAGAATAACGCCCGCCCGGGTACGACGAGCATTTCTGCTGCATGTCTCCTATCTTGGCCAGCAACGTTGTCGGATCTCTACCAAATTGAGAAAGTTTATAGTATTCAGAGAATTAGGGAAACAGACGGTGGTGCAGCAGCCAGATGACGTAGGCACTGCTGACCATTAAAACTATAACACTAGAAAGGAAAGTAAATAACAAAATTTTACTTTAGGAGGAAAATATATGATTAAATTTGTTTTGTTTAAGGGTGTAGAGGGTGCGAAATTCGGTACACAGAGCTGCCATCTCTGGCAGCAGCGACAGTCGAACTGAGCTTGCATGATAGGTGTGTGGAGGTCATTCGGTGGTGATTCAACTCTATGTCAGGGTGTATGGCGAATGGTAGCGTCGTGACTAACAGTATTCTACGACAAGAATTTTCCATTGGGTACGATATTTGGAGAACGTGCTGTCCTCGTCAATATTCGAAGTTCTTCTGTGTGGTGATATAGGTATTGATAGGCCAGGCAACATTTGGGCTTGCATTATCACTTTGAAATATAACGGCGACCGCGAGAATAAACCATAGCCATTGACCCTATCGTCAGATATCTAGCATCCGCCGTCAAAATTAAAGGCTACCTGAACCAGAGGAAATCGTGTTGTGCACCCGATGTTAACCCATTCCACACGTCAGATTCTGCAGATACTGGGCTGCACATGCTTGATGAATGGCATTTGGCAGCTTTCATTCTCCTCGGAACCTCCATACTGCTATCCTCGCCAACAGTCGAACTGTTTTTTTTTTTTCGCCTTAGATCGTACTGACACGTCAGGCAACAAGCGGACTTCCGTTATCATGTTGAAATATAAGGTGACCTCGAATATGGGCCACAGCCATTGACGTTATCGTCCGAAATGTGACCCGTGGCGCCAAGATTAAAGGCTACGTGAACAAGCGGAAAACATTTTGTGCACTCAGTGGCATCCGATACCACACGTTAATGCAGGTTCTGGGCTGCACATCATTGACGAATGCCAACTGGCGCAATTCATTTCCCTTGGAATCTCCATATATATACAGAACGCTGATCAAGTTATTGCACGCAGGACCAGGATTAATCTGAAATAATGACAGTGTGCCACCCTGTGTACGGTGTTGTTGTATGGTGCACCACCGTGGCTACTGCAATGTGTGTGTGTTTCTGTCTGATGCGGAGTGAAGGCAAGCCACAACAAAGGTTGCAATACTGACGGTCCGCGGTGCTCCAGATGTCGTCGCAGATTTTGCCGGGATTGCTGCAAACAAGCTCATTTTCTGCCTCTAGGTACCTGACGTGGTTGTATGTTCCTGAGGTGCCGAATCAGCAATATGTCTGTTTCCTTGGGAACTCAAATGGCTCTGAGCACTATGGGACTTCACATCTGAGGTCATCAGTACCCTAGAACTTAGAACTACCTAAACCTAACTAACCTGAGGACATCACACACATCCATGCCCGAGGCATGATTCGAACCTGCGAACGTAGCGGTCGCGCGGTTCCAGGCTGAAGCGCCTAGAACCGTTCGGCCAATGTGGCTGGCTCTTGGACACTAATGAGCTAGTTGACGCAGTGGTTAGACACTGGACTCTTGTTCGGGAGCACGACGGTTCTAATCTCCGTCCTCCCCTTGCCCATCCTTCTGTGCTCCGAGATTGTGCTCCGTCTCTAATGACTTCGTTGTCGAAGGGACGTTAAACCCTAATGTTCCTTACTTCATAGTTCAGTGAGACTGTTGAGATCCAGCTTAGTGGCCTTCCAGAATCCATTGATTCCATACCAGAATGACAGATGTGGTATCCCCACCAAGGCGAGAAACAGTATCGCGTTTCGGTCAACGGCTGTCTTGATAGGCCACGATGGCAATTTCTACGTTTGATGGTAGAGTTTCTCTTTTTGCACGAGGCGTAACCCGATCGACTGAGAAACAACCAAAATTCGAATTTGATTTCGAATGAGGAATATACATCGTGATCTTTCCTTGTATACACAATGTGGACGGCTGTTCCTTTGATGTGCTAATCCTTGCATGTCTGTGCATGTGGTATACTTCTCGCCAATATGACTTGTTTCCTGGTTTCTCCATGGTATTGCGGCTTTAATGATCAACATTGCACGATCGCTTCAGCTTGGTTCAGAGATATGAGTGTATGCTTGTTGGACAATTGGTGAAATATTCTGTAACGAGAATACTGCTCCTGGCAGGCCTCTTTAGAGATACTTTGCGGCCTGGCAAACTTGGTACGAGGGACATCCCATAAACAACACATTAATCCTCTTACAAATTTATTTATTTATTTTCAAATCTTTTTCAGTCCTACAATGCAGTCTCCCTGCTTCTATATAACTGAATCCCAACGTCTCGGAAGCTCTATTATTCCATCCAGGACACCACCACTTCTGTTCATCTGTCGAATGGTTCGGGTAACACTGGTAAAAGCTCTTTCACAGAAAGATAACGATGCTCACGCGTAGGTTATTTTCAACTTCGGGAACAGGTTGAAATCTGATGGACTCAATGTCCGAGCTGTAGAGAGGATGCGGCAACACTTACCATCCGTATACGCGCAATTTTCGGGCTACAACATTCCCTATATGCGGTCGAGCATTCTCGTGGAGAATGAATGGACCAGCTTCGAGCAACTGAGTTCGGTTTGTGTACATTTCTCTTCGCAGGATTTGCATTAAGTTACGATAATTCACTGCCGTAACACTTGTTCCACATGCGGTTCTGTCTGTCATGATGATTCCTTGGAGATCGTAAGTAAAAATCATTTGCTTGTGCTTTGATTCAGCCCATCGAAATTTTTTTGGGCGTGGAGAACCTGAATCTGACGACTCACTGGACTGTGGTTTCATCTCTTGTTCAAAGTCTGATCCACGTTTCATTAACAGCGACAATTCGATAGAAGAATCCTTGATCTTCACGGTGGAATCGTTGTTTGAACAATGTTGCAATATTCAGGCGTTTCTGCTTCTCTTCAGCAGTCAAACACCGAGGGACCCATGTAGCAGAAATTTTTCTGTTCTTCAAGTCATTTGTCAGAATACGGAATACTGATGTTGGGGGAATTCACGTGGCTTCAGAGAGTTCCCCACAAGTCGCACTGCGTTCTTCTTCAAGAACATCTGCCACCAGTTTCACACTTTTTTAACTGTTATCTGGACTTCTGTGTGTTGGATTATCGTCTATGCCCATACAACCACCACGAAAACGATTAAACCATCTGAAATCCCTACGGTTTTTGCCCTCCACAGCTCCCTCTAGCACTATAGAAGACATTCCCTGATGTCTTAACAGATGTCCTATTATCCTGTCCCTTCTTCTTGTCAGTTCGTTTCACATATTCCTTTCCTCTCCGATTCTGCACAGGACCTTCTCATTCGTTTCCTCATCAGTCCACCTAATTTTCAACATTAACCTAAACTTAACGTACAGCTAATTTCATTCGGGGTTTTGCGGCGTAAAGTTTCGTTTCTGAAATATGACCTCTGATCTTCAGCAGTCACCGTACCCGAAAACCCTGCAGAGTTTATTTCAACCTCTCGCCAGTTTTATGTTAAGAGCACACAGTGAAAAAACAAAAACACGTGCTTGTTCCCCAAGCTCCCATCTACGTCTGACGTAATTTTCGTTGTTGTTGCATCGAATAATCCACGATAATACAAACTGTGCATTATTTATGATACGTCCCACGTATTTAAGGTGCTACATTACTTACAATACGTGGTACATCAGAGCATGGAATGCTCAGGCATAGACAGTAACTCATATCCAACTCCCACACCCCTCAAAACACACACACAAATATGCGCTGCTCGTGTGTTCCGCACTTTTCTATGTTCTGATTGTGACTTTTCTTTTCTTCAGATTCTTATGAATACGATGTAAGTTCGTAGGATAGCTATTTTTCCTGAGTCTGTTTATCACATTTCTAATGCAGATTGACAGCATGTTCAGTAACTTACATATGAATGGACGTTGTCGATGTTTGAATGAGTACTTAATAATAAATCCAATATTATAAATTAAGGTTATTTTGGACTTTCAGTTTTTCTTCTGTCAATTAATAAGAAAAGTAAAATTTGATGAGAACTGGATCCAAAGCATTTATGTAATTATTGAATTTAGTCACTCTGCTTATAGCTATTGAAAATATATGTATAGCGATTGCTGTTCCAACATTTTCTCACCGCCAGACATAGTGGTATGTTAAAGCTAACTCCATTACATCAAGTAGTGACACGCTGGAAAATAGAAATTTTCATTTCTTTGTTGTTCTTTCATCCCCTCCATTCCACACGGGCGATGTCTTGGCTATTAGCAGTTACAAATCACCGTTGTTCAGCAAAACTATTATAAAAATTTAAAACAGTACTATTTTATAACGTTTTCACGAAAATAAAACAAACGGCGAGTTGTGTTGGGTAAAAGATAAAATCCTGATTGTATGATTATATAAAATATTCACACAGAGAAGAACGTGCCGACGAGTTTTGGTTGGCTACCAGGAGCCACTGTGTAATGGGATTGATAGATCTGTTTGGGTGTTCTGCAGGATGAGTTTGGTGCTGGTGGTCGTTTGGTTGAGTGAGTTGACAGGATAATGAAGCAGAGGTTCCCAGCCAAACCTTAGAATGTGGGTAGACGGGAATGGTGAGGACAGAAGCCACGACAAGTGGCGGAGGGTGGGCTCTCCTCGATCTGGTAACACAGGTGTATATATAACGGCAGATTTCTTGCTCAGTTAAGGGATAGTGATAAAAACGTGTTTGGGAAATGGTTTCGAGGAGATGCAGATATCGTGTTCGAGGAATGTGTTGGTATAGGCATGGCAGGGTACTGGGATCAGAGAGAAAATTGGACAGAAGAAGATGGTTAGTGTCCAGTTTGCGGGTAATGAGGATTATGTGGAGGTGTTCAGTACGGAAGAAAAACATGAGGAACTGTATAAGTTGATAAGGATTCGTAACTTCGCCATTGCCAGTCCAAAGCCCGGTTGATAAGGGAGGTGGGGCAGGCATAACATTTCTTTAAATAAATTTGGTTCACCTTATCCAGGTGGCAGTAACTTGTGAGTGTCCCTCGCCAGGCTTACAGCGATCGGCAGTATACCTAGGAAAAGGTATTCTCATTTAGAAACTGGACTCCCAGGATGGGATTTGTGCGATGGCCTGGTTAGATGACCCCCCCCCTCCGAAAATAAATGAATAAATAAATAATACATAAATAAAAATTTAAAAAACTCGTAAGTCTCTAGTCTCAAAGTCGACGACAAGGCCATGACAAAGGGAAGTGAGTTGGTTTTTACTTATTTTACGTGTGGAAGAGAATGCTCCTTGTGTGGACGAATTCTCTGAACTCGAAAGTCGGTACAGTGCGCTGTTTCTGACGCGCAGGCACAGTTACGTTACACATTGCCTTGTTACACGCTACAATTCGGAACTGCCTAGCAGCAGAGAGCTGCAAAAATGTAGACTTGTGGAGTAAGGATGTAGAATTTTTACAGATTTTTTTATTTGAAGGGATTTTAGAGTTTTTACATAAAAAAATTAGAAGGCATTACTTTTAAGCACTCTCTCGTATTAGAACTACTTACAACGATTACTTACACTTTCTTCCACTTGAAATGTTAGACTGCTTTATTAGAGACCTTTTGCCAGTACATGGCGGAGTGATACAGCAACCAGTGATAAATGTTTCGAAGAGATAAACAGTCTAGCCACAAAACATGCTTTATAATTTTTACATTTTGCCAATAACGCATTTCGCCTTGTTTAAGGCATCTTCAGACTGGCCTAGAAACAAAATACAAACTTCTCTTAAAAAATGTCATTACCCAGATTTAGTAAAACCTTGGACTACAAAGGAAGATACTAAAACCAACTTACTGGCACAACAGGTGTTAAACACGTAGGCCGCCACCCATGTATATCTCTTAGCAGATAAATGCCGTTATCAACATTTTGCAAAAACTGCTTGGTGCCCCTTTAAAATAAAAATAAGTGAGGTGTAATAGTCCAAAGTATTCAGAAGCCATTAACCCATCATGTTGATCAAAGACAGCAATAAACACAGAAGAAAATGTTTTTTTTTTAAAACAACTTTCTCATGTAAAATATTGTTGTAGACGGGAAGTTAAGTTTAAAATACGTAAAAGATCTCAGTGGGTAGTTGCCCTTGTCGTGTTTTAAGAGACTTCACGGTGTCCTATTACAATAAAATGAGTCAAAAGAGTAGCCGAAACGGCATTCAAAGGGAGTAATCTGCTACGTACTACAAAATAAGGAGGCAGTAGAAAACCTTGTGGATTATATAGCGTAGTCCAAATAACACCAAGAAAGCGTTCAGGCTTACAGAAATGCATCACAAAATGTAAACATGTAATAAATGCCGTTGTACATGTTCTGGCCGTGCTAATAACACCGAGTATTGGACTACAAGACAGGTATAGCCAGTGGCCGCCGCTTAGAGCAGATGACGCCATGGAAGGAGAAATAATAGCCACATTTAGTGAAGAGTTATAGAAACGAAGAGCGGAAAACTAACGAAATTCCTCATTAAAAATATAAATAATACCTTTGTAGAAATGGATATTAATGAGCGGGTCGGAGTAACGATTTAAAAATTAAAATGTAGCACGTATTCACTGCAATAGCGCAGCGGAGTAAATGTACGAAAGAACCTTGGGAAGTGATTTTTAGCGTATTAAGCGGAGTACATTTATATCGCACAACTGCTTCTGCACAAATGCAGAGTTTGGACACAGTTACTGTGGCAACGTGTTCACGGTAACTAGAAGCCCAACAATAATGATAACTACACTAAAGCAACTGAATTTTAGGCTAATTTGCAAAATACACTTCTGTACAGCACATGAAACTAACAAGCGAACCTCTCCTACACCTCCTCATATTTACTGGTAACGGGTCCAGCGGATGGCCCGTCAAAAACAGAACACAGATGAAGCATGAAAACAGGAAGAGGCACGAGGGAGCTTTGAATGAGGCTCGCCCGCTTCGCAGTCCAACTCCGTGACCACTCCTCCACGATGCAGTCGCTCCTTCCTAGCGCTCAATGTTGCACTTGTTAAGCTTGGACCGTTCATTGTTTCTATTTTGCTATTTTCCCACAGTTCAGTACACCTCCTTCCTGTTTTCATGCTTTATCCGTGTCCAATTTTTGACGGGCTGTAGACTGGAACCTCTTACCACCAAATCTGAGCGGTGTTCGATGGGGAGTTTACTTTGTAAGAATGAAAAACTGGAAAAAAGTATCGAGATAAAGGAATACAAAATGTGGGATTGCAAATAGGCCCTACGAGCTATACATCACACAATAGAATGCATAGCTCAAAAGACAAAGTATGAATGCATATAAATAACAAACCAGTGGTCTTCAGCTAAAAAGCGCGAGTTGACAAAACTCGAAAGACTGATAGCTAAGCATTAACTACTTACCCAACAATAATGATCTCATAGTATTAAAATATAGTTGACACTTTCAGTAGCCTTCTGTCTGCTTTGCGTACATCTTTAGCTATTTCCGTTTCTTTCTGCCGGCCGCGGTGGTCTAGCGGTTCTAGGCGCTCAGTCCGGAACCGCGGGACTGCTACGGTCGCAGGTTCGAATCCTGCCTCGGGCATGGATGTGTGTGATGTCCTTAGGTTAGTTAGGTTTAAGTAGTTCTAAGTTGTAGGGGACTGATGACCACAGATGTTAAGTCCCATAGTGCTCAGAGCCATTTGAAACATTTTTATTTCCGTTTCTTCTAAAAATAAGACCTAAAATTTGTGATCGAGGTCTCATTTGTATGAATTTTAGTTTTCTTTGCCTTTTTGGGTGTAATGGAGGATTTTTAAATGCTGTAGCACGGGGGCCGGATGTCCAATTGCATTACGATCTTCTGTCAAGACCGAGTTGAGTTTCACTTGGCCTTTCTTGTTCAACAGATGTTCATAAAAACTGTCTTTAAAAGTCCTGCCGGTCTGGCCAATGTACATTGCTTGACACGCATTGCATTCGAGCAAGTGAACACCTCAGTTTAGATATTTGTCCTTGCCCAGATGCTCATTATGCCTTTACTTGTACTGAAAACCGGTACTCGCAGAAAAAGTTACTCGCACGTTCATACCCCGGAAGAGTCTATCCAGATTCCAGGAGAAGTTACATGAGAAAGGAAATAGTACATGATTTATTTTCCGAATCAGGCAACTTGGTAAAAATGTTAGCACTCTTTCTAGACAATTTAGCTTTGTAAAGAGCGTTTAAGCACTATAGCCATTCTTAACTGCAGTGTATCTCAGGTTTTCAGGTTCTGTGTGGGCGGCTGCTTCATACAGTGGCAACTCAACAATCCGGGCAATCGTTGATTTGAAGAAGGCAAGCTTATATGATCGGGAGTGGCAAGAAGACGCTGGAATAATGGAGTCACTATTGGTTGGCTTTTTGAAGACGTCCACGTTGATTTTATTATCTACTAAATGTAGCCACAAATCAAGGTAATTTTGTACTGCATCTCGATCCATATTCTCATCGGTGAACTTTAAGGATGTAGCGCATTATATTCATCAGTTTTCGCAACAGTCTCAGAAACGTCACCATTAAGAACAACAATGACATCAACATAACGCCGGTAAATCAGTGTGTTCGGACATTCTGATGAGCTCTTACGGGAAAATTCATAGTCAAAACGGTTAACAAAAACGTCCACCAAAAACCCAGACAAGTAACTGCCCTTAGGGAGACCACCACTTTGCCTATTGATATGGTTGTCAAGTGAAAATTAATTATGCACGAGAGAAATCACCTCAATAATTTCATTTAAGACCATACGCTTAGCGTTACTTAAATGTTCCTGTGCGATGAAAATAGTCTCCTTCAGAGGTACGTTCGGGTACAGATTTTTAATTTCTAATGACAACAGGCAACATCCGTGTGGAAAGGTCTGGCTCTGGTTTAGAGTAACAAGTGTTTTACGGTTGGCAATAGCAGAACTCTGTTCTAAAACGAATTCTTTTTTTATTGTCTGGGAAAGGGATCTCTGGGTAGCCGGCCGCGGTGGTCTCGCGGTTCTAGGCGCGCAGTCCGGAACCGTGTGACTGCTACGGGCGAAGGTTCGAATCCTGCCTCGAGCATGGATGTGTGTGATGTCCTTAGGTTAATTAGGTTTAAGTAGTTCTAAGTTCTAGGGGACTGATGACCACAGCTGTTAAGTCCCATAGTTCTCAGAGCCATTTGAACCATTTTATGACTTCTGGGTAGGTTCCCAAGGTTTTCTCCTGCCGTTAACTGTAGGAAGAATTGGGAAGTCCTTCTTAATTGTCTTGCCTATGCCCTAAGCAATAAGGTTTTACGGCTCATAAGCCGTAATTCCGGTGGATGAATAGGAGGAATGATGTACAGACTACCACCTAAGCAAGCCTTTAGCTCTCTTGTGCAAGTCGACGAGGGATGAAAATCCAATTCTTCTGTACCATTCTTCTCGGAGAAGGCTAATACCTTCTCAATATAGTCACCATGCTATAAAATAACGGGTGTATTTCCCTTGTCAGTACGCATGACTATGGGTCATCCCGGGTAGGAGGTGGCGGGTGGGGGGGGTGGGGGGGGGGAGGGGAGGGGGGTGCGTGAAAATATCTTCCAATACGATTCCAGTTGGTTTCTTCTGAGTCGAGCGTAATCGCTCAGGCCTGAGTCCACGGATGCAGTTATGAAGTTATGTGATACCAGAACTGAAGACGAATGCACTTTTTAAAGTTGATCCTTTAGTTTCCCTACTTAAATAAATTAGGTATGTGGCGTTGTCAAGCTGTCAGCGGAAAACCTTGCGCCGATGCGATTCACTTTTCTTGAACATGCAGCTGTCCAATGCAACAATGATGAAAACGACGCAGGAACTAATCAATCGCACACGCGTTGCCTCTACGTGACGATAAGGCAGTAGCGGTGAGTGAGACATTTATGTTTCAAGTGAACATTGTGTGTAAACTTCGGTAAATCCAAGTACGTGAAAGAGTGGTAGAAATGGGAAATCGTGTTTCATTGTGCCCGTGGCCATAAGGTGTGTGAGGTTCCTGGACTTGGTGTACTGCGGCGGACAGTTCAACGCATGTACAAGCAGTGGTATAAGACAAGCCGTCACGAAAAGCGATGTCAGAATTGTAGTCGGAAAGCTATCCTGACTGAGAGGGACCGGAGAGGCGTCTGACTGCTTGTGAATGAAGCAGGCTGTTTGTGAAGGCCCATCTCAGTTGTATTGAGAGAGAATATTGCGGCGGAAACTTCATGTCATGAAAATTTGGAGTCGGTGACATCGCAAAAGGCCATTGCTCACAGAGTCACATGAAGATCACTCAGCTGTCCATCGGGTTGGAACAATATTTACCGATTTTCTTAATACTCCGCCTCCCTATTAAATTTCGACAGGCCTCCAAAACCACCCGACTTGAACCCCCCCCCCCCCCCCACCACCACCACCAAAAAAAAAGTTGTGCATATTGGAAATCGGATAAAACAATTCAATTTCGTGGAACTGCGCGATCAAATCCTGCAAGATTGGCTTACCTGTATGCGATGTACTTGAATTACCCGTTGTGGACTCACTTTCTAGGCGAATCGGGCGGAATCGAGTCCGAGGACTTAATTACACGGAATTAAATTATGTTTGCGATGATTTCTCTAAGGGTGAAAAATTTATTATCCCGTGCGATTAAATAGTTCACCCGTCCCGGCTTCGAGAATTTGGACGATTTTTCCCTCTTATCGATATCGAGTCAGCAAATTGCAAGAATTTGAAGAATGTATTAAGTTTCAGGTTTACATTTTTTATGTAGTTTGGATTTGCCATTGTAATTCATGAGAAAGTGGGATCGTCAAAACTTTCCCACAAATTTCTTAGGAGTACTCTTGAATCTCCAGTCATTGAAACATGTCGGGAACTTGTGCGCTATACACATAAAGTTGGAGTCGTTCTCACACATTCGGCTGTCAGACTCTTTATGAACTCTACATAGTTGTACCTTTGCTTTTTTTCCTTTTTTTAACCTTTGTTATAGGCTGTAAAATTTTCTGTTAACTTGCTACAAATTAATGTTACAAAAATGAAATCTGCTCGCAGTAGTACACGGAAGTTTTGAGTGCCCTTAATCAGTTTACAGTAGATTCTTAGCATTTGGTGAACTACTGTCGAGGTGAGGTATTTGAGACGTACTAAGCTTCGTTGTTAGTCAACAGTAAACAGTCTACAACTGAACGTCAGGACAAAATTCAATTATGTTTGTACGAAAATGGTCTGCACACTGTTCAGAGTGAAAATTTCTGTCAGAGTATCGGAGGCTTTGAGCAGTTAATGTATATTCCATACGTTCCATTCACTTCAGATGATTCGTTTAATGAGTAGTTAGAGGCATCGAATGTTGATCATGAGTTTTAGAAGCATTGAGAATTTCACACATTATGCCAACTTCAGTTTGCGGAATACTTATTATACTAGGATGGGAATGTAATAAGAAAGACAGTCACAGGAAAGGACAGATTAACTCTAACGAAATCTTAATGAGGGAAGCAGTACTACTGGATGAATTACGAAACTTTTATGACAATCGTAAGAATAGTGTTTACGTCCGGAGGAAGAGATATATTTTGCAATAATATGTGCATTGGCAGCTGCTATTGTTCTAGACTACCTTTTTATGAAGAGTAATTCTAGCTCGCAAACGTCAGCTATTATGACGAACTGCTCGTTGGTGAGAAATGCACAGCACACAATGACCCTGCTATGTATCCGATTTTGAATACGTTAGAACGTGCCTCGAATGCTAAGTAATACCAGTATTTGAGAGTCGTTGTGAATACGGTTTCGATAACGAAATTCGAACTGTTCGATCCACCTGCCGCACTCTGTATGTAGGGTGGACCGTATGTCCCGGCAAACTTTGGGAGGCTGTTGAGGGAGCTTTGAGTACTTTTGTATAACGGGCTCATGGTCTGTAGCGGCTCGTTACAGAGTAATAATTTAATAATTATTTATTCGGTTTCTTGCTATAATTACCTTTCCTTCTGTGGAAAATCCTTACAACACTGAAAACAGTACAATATGCAATCGCCGAAAGGTACACCTCAAAACATAGTGGAGGAGGAGGAGGAGGAGGAGGATATTAGTGTTTAACGTCCCGTCGACGACGAGGTCATTAGAGACGGAGCGCAAGCTCGGGTGAAGGAAGGACGGGAAGGAAATCGGCCGTGCCCTTTCAAAGGAATCATCCCGGCATTTGCCCGAAAGGATTTAAGGAAATCACGGACAACCTAAATCAGGATGGCCGGAGACGGGTTTGAACCGTCGTCCTCCCGAATACGAGTCCACTGTGCTAACCACCAAAACATAGTGTAATGCAAAAATCTTCCAACGAAACTCATATACTTTCGTCACACTATGTTCAATCTCTTCAGCCATTATGCGGTAAGATACCTAAAAAAGAAGAACTGTTGGATTTGATCCATTTTAGGGGTGTGAGGTGCCGACTGTTTAGTAGTAATAACTGATAGTCTTAAACTGTTTTATGTACTACACACAACTTAAGAAAGCGTTTCGACAGACATTGCGATCATCATCAGGTTGCCAAATTTCTTTCATTATATTAAAACACTAGTGAACGCTGTAATTGTGTTAATAGACCTTTTAGTATTTTAACCGGGTGAGCTGACTTTGACAACCTGATGATTAAAGCAATATCACCCGAAAATCGTTGTTCAGTTGTGTGTAGGACATCAAATAGTTGAATGCTAGCAATTATTATGTACACTTTGTCCACGATAAGTTGACGATCGGCGTGGTTGCTGTCGGGAACGGCCGTGCCCCTGCATTATGTTCTTCACTACTCAAGGTTAAATCTCTTTGGTCACTTACCTAATAGCACCAAAAGTCTGACAGATGGCCATATAGCATTTAAAAGGAAACTAAAAGAATTTCTTAATGGCAACTCCTACTCATTAGATGAATTTTTTGATGTTGTAAGTGGGTAATTTCCCCAACCCCCACAAAAAAATTAAAAATGTTAAATGTCATGTAATATTTTGTGTAATGTAATATCGTGTATAGACACTTTTGATTAACCTGACACGTTCCACATCATTACGAAGTGTCGTATTCATGATCTATGGAACAAGTACTAATCTGATCTAATCTAATGTAATCTATGGCTGCCTAGGGGTGAGGAGCGCTGAGGGGTAGGCTGCGTCGGCTGCTTGCAGCCTTGCTGGCGCCACAAGTGGCGAAGTCTCCATTAAGACTCTAAGGCTGAGCCTACTCAAAAAATTCCAAAATAATTCGTCCAAATAATAATTCGTCCACATTTAATCCGTTCTCACCACATGCCCGGGTTAATTTTTTCTAATATTTCACGACTTAGCTCCGTACGTGCACGTGCCAGTATAATGCATTACTTCTCTAGCTTTGCAACCAATAGCAACTCGGAATTCCGTGCCTGTTACAAGCATACGCAGAAAGCTCGTTTCTTTCAGGCGGCGAACAGGGGTTTCTACATCGTGGATAGTGTTTCCAAAAGCTGGCGTTTGATTAGTTTGTACTTGTCGCCAGCAAGTGGATGCACGTCTAAGTGGAATGACAAGTCATTGAGCAATTCCCTGAAAGACAGCGCTACTTTGCATTGTCTAGCATGCAAGCAGTGCAAAGTGAGAAACCATTAACTCTTAATTTAAATATTTATTTAAAACACAGAGAACAAGAAGACATTCATAATTCATCGAAAATAAAAGTGAACGACTCACTGGACGTTGTTGCAAGATGTTAGGAAATCGCTTTTTCATTTTCATTGTTCCTCAGATTAAAATTTACTATTTCAAACGTCGATAGCTCTCTAGCGTGTCTATAGGTTTTCATATCACTAGACGTCCTTACAGTGAAACCTGGCACATCAATTTTGTAGTTAAAATGTAGTAAGTGATGGCAATGATCAACTCATTAGTGAAGTGTATTTCGGTGTGCCCTGTCACTTGTGATGTGGCATCATCAATTTGTCAAGTCACTGTGTTGTCGAGAGGAAAACTGTAAGTTGCCTAATATTTAAATCATTAACTTGTAACGCATGGTATTACTGACTACCTCCAACTGTCATGGACACGTTTATTTCGTCGGAAGATCCACTGAAATTTTTTAATCGAAAGCCCTTCATTCTTCTCTCTTCTTTCTTTGGAAAATAAACTCCTTGTGAATAAACGAATGCCAACGACAAGTTTATCTATTTAAAAATCTTACGGAAAACTTGTTAGGCGCTTCCAAACAAAATGGTACAATTCAAACCTTCGTCGAGTGGCGGCGTTCTAAGGAACAAACTTTTCTGCTTTTACTCTGTACTATTTGGAATGGGTTTTGAATGGCTAGTTGGGGAGTTGGCAAGACTCCAAAATTTCCTTTCGAAAGCTAAAAAACGTGAATGTTCCATTTCACATATCACAACAGCTGTTAAATACAAGTAGCTATGAACAGTAAGACTCGACAGTGCTTCTTCAGGAAAACACGCGCTGAAGCTTTGAAACATAACGAGAAGGTCGATCGAAACACCAGTATACTGAGGGGACTGAGTTCGATTATCTGCTTTATATCATTGCAAGCACTACCTCTTCGTGGTCATAACGAACCTTAGCTGCCAGTAAATAACGGAAATTAATTAGATTTATTGCCAGAAGAAGAATCGTACATGAAAGATCATTTAGCATCATATGGAGTATTTAAAGGCTTTTCGTTTGCACACACAATGAATTAACAGCTTGTATTACGGATGTTGTTATAGAACGAATTTCAAATGAAGTTAAAAATAGTAGTTTTATATCAGTACAAGCCGACGAAACCACGGATGTCTCAAGTAGAAGTCAAACGACTGTAATTTTGCGTTTGCAAATAACGAATCAGAAGAAATACAAGAGAAATTCGTAAGGTTTTATGACGTATCCAAAGACTGGAGTGCACAAGGCAGAGCCACCGTTTTATTGAAAGTGCTAAGCAGTTGGAATATTGCTACAAACAACTTAGTATCGCATGCATACGGCGGCTGCAGTGGATTGGCAGGGAACATTATTATGGTGTCCATTCTATTGTGAAACAAGCATAATTGCATACTGACTCTATCTAAGGTTCAAATGGCTCTGAGCACTATGGGACTTAACATCTGAGGTCATCAGTCCCCTAGAACTTAGAACTACTTAAACTTAACTAACTTAAGGACATTATGCACATCCATACCCGAGGCAGGATTCGAACCTGCGACCGTAGCGGTCGCGCGGTTCCAGATTGAAGCGCCTAGAACCGCTCGGCCACACCGGCCGGCTCTATCTAAGGCTGCGCACATCAGCTGAACCTAGTCCTCCTCTGTGTTTCTAAAAAAAAAAAAAATATTTAAAAAATGCGCAGGTAATTTTTTTTTTACATCTGTCAGGATTTTACGTATTTTTTAGCCGTTCCATTAAAAGAACTGAACTGCTGAGGGAAAGGGGATTTAAACTACCAAGTCCTTGTGAAACAAGGTGGAATTTTCATTCACGTGATGTACAAATCATATTGTTCACTACACAGACATGAGAGGAACATTTAATGATGTGATAAACAATGAAGGGTGGGATGATTATTATTTACAACGCAGTTGGGCTAAATAGTATATTGGATGGTGAAATATTTCTTTTTCTACTGTAGCTGTACAATTCGATTTTCCAGCATACAAGTATCTTGTTTGACATCTTGCAAAGTAAATCTGAGGACGTAAGACGCCTAAGCTCTAAACTGAAAACTACATTCGGCTATTGAACGACTAAGATGCAACGAATTTATTCTGAAATTCAAAAAAAGGCTCTGAGCACTATGGGACCTAACATCTGATGTCATCAGTCCCTCATAACTTAGAACTACTTAAACCTAACTAACCTAAGGACATCACACACATCCATGCCCGAGGCAGGATTCGAACCTGCGACCGTAGCGGTTGCGCGGTTCCAGACTGAAGAACCGCTCGGCAACACCAGCCGGCTTCTGAAATTCATAGTGGAAGCTAAGAGCCTTATAAATTCATCAGGGGTAGCTAAAATTAATTTTTAAGGGGCAGAAGATAGCATTCAGAAACTGAGACTGCCAGCATTCGAAATAATTGACACAATAATAGTAAACGGGGAAACTAGATGCCAGGACTCTCATGAAACAGATTGTACAGAGACTGTAAGTAAGAGAAAGTTCTCTGGTTATAGTAGGCCAAACAATTTTCCGATACGTGAAGCTGAAAAACTGATTAAAATATATCCTTTCTTTAACAGTGAGAAACTAGAACAAGAACTTACGTTTATTTTCAACAGTGGGGAAAAGTCTACAGCCTCAGGACCTCCTTTATCTAATTCAAATAATGGATTAAAAACGTTTCTCTGAATGTGTGAAATTACTGTCGTTGGTTACTGAAATTCCAGCAACCACCTCGTCTTCCGAAACAAACATGAGTATATTAAAACGAGTTAAAACCTACTTTCAGAGCACAGTGACAGACTATCCAACTTGGCGACTTTGACTATAGAGATGGGAACTGTGATAATCTTCAACTAAACGGCTGGAGTTCATATCTCACTTTATCAATGTTTGTCCCGAAGGACAGGAGGATAGAACTAATTTATAAAAAGATGTAACGGTGAGTTACTATGTGTTCATTATTGATTAGCTATTTAATATTTTATACGTTTGTTTACCACCAAGCGACGTACCACAGTGTTAACACACTGGAGTCGCATTCGGGAGAACAACTGTTCAAACCCACATCCGGCCTTCCTCATATAGGTTATCGTCGTTTCCGTAAATCGCTTCATGCAAATGCCAGGTGCTTCCTTTGAAAGAGCACGGCCAACTTCCTTTCCCATCCTTCCTTAATACGATGGGATCGATGACCTCACTGTTTGGTACCCTCCCCCAAATCAACCAACCAGCTTTAACTATAACAATTTCTGTAGTAGTTTCAATTTTGGTAGAAATATGTAACTAGGTTACTTTTGCAGTGTTTCTATTTTACAAGTTTTTTTTAAGGTTATTTCTTTTTTTTGAAACTGTAGTTCTCAGCCTACCCTACAACAAATGCCACTCTTCGCCACAGGGCACCACTGCCCGCGTTTTGTTCTTAACGCGAAATCGGAGGCGGCACGCGCGGAAATATTCCCCCTTAAGTGACACTTTCGTCGGATCGGAAATCATCTAACTTGTTGACGTATTCATAATCGATAGTTTTACCTACAACTTATGTATTATTTATTCATCACAAATAATGGAAAATGAAAGCAGATGAATGTACAGCTTACGACACTATGAATCGAAAATCAAAAACTGATTTTTGGAATCTATTTACACTTTGCAATTACTAAACACAGCAAAACAATAATGTTTATTTACAAAGTATAATTAACTGTGCCTGAAAGAATTTTCAAAATGCTGTTGGAAAGGTCAGTGTGATTTTTTTTTAATTAGTGATCCTCATTATCATCTTCACCATAGCTTGTTGACGTGGTATTGATAAGAACTTAGTAGATGGCCATTTCCATTATACCATCACGTGTCCAAGGCTCTTCCTCCAGCTGCTGAAGTTACCTGCAGTAACCGTGCCAGTCCTGTTCAGTAACTGAAAGGAAAGCAGCATTAACAAGACTCTGAAATCTTTCTACGATATGTCCCAAGTGACATTGTTCTCCCTGATATTTAGAGTGAGATTTTCTCTCAGAGTATCGGAGGATTTGAGCATTTCACGTATATGCCATACGTTGAGGAACGTGGATACACAGTTATCACTACAGACGATTCGTTTACTGAGTAGCCAGAGGCATCGAGTGTTGATCATGTGTGTTAGAAGCATTGTGAATTTCACACATTATGCCAACTACAGTTTCCGGAATACTTCTTATAGTCGGATGGGAAAGGAACAACAAAGACAGTCACAGGAAAGGATAGATTAATTCTAACGGAATCTTAATGAGGGAAGCAGTACTACTGGATGAATTACGAAGTTTCTATGACAAGCGGAAGAATATTGTTAACGGCCAGAGGAAAAGATATATTTTGCAATAATATGTGCATTTGCAGCTGCTATTGTTCTAGACTACCTTTTCATGAAGAGTAATTCTAGCTCGCATACATCAGCTATTATGACGAACTGCTCTTAGGTGAGGAATACACAGCACACAATGACCGTGCTATGTATCCGATTTTGAATACGTTAGAACGTGCCTCGAATGCTAAGTAATACCGTACTCTGTATACAGAGTGAACCGTATGTCCCGTCAAACTTTGGGGGGCTGTTGAGGGATCCTTTCTTTTTTTTTTTTTTTTGTATAAAGGGCTCATGGTCTGTAGCGGCTCCTTACAGAGTAATAATTTAATCATTATTTATTCGGTTTCTTGCTGTAATTACCTTTCCTTCTGTGGAAAATCCTCACAACACTGAAAACCGTACAATATGCAATCCCCGAAACGTACACCTCAAAACACAGTGTAATGCAACAACCTTCAAACGAAACTCATATACTTTCGTCACAGTATGAGCAATGCCTTCAACCATTGTGCGGTAAGATGCCTAAAAATGAAAACTGTTGAATTTGATCCATTTTAGGGATGTGAGGTAGCGACTGTTTAGTAGTAATAAACGATAGTCTTAAACTGTTTTATATACTACACTCAACTTAAGAACGCGTTTCGACAGACAATGCGATCATCATCAGGTTGCCAAATTTCTTTCATGGTATTAAAACACAAATGAACGCTGTAATTATGTTAAGAGACCTTTCAGTATTTTAACCTGGTGAGCGGACTTTGACAACCCGATGATTAAAGCACTATCTCCCGAAAATCGTTTCCAGTTGCGTGTAGATCATCAAATAGTTGAATGCTAGCAATTATTATGTACACTTTGTTCACTATAAGTTGACGATCGGCGTGGTCGCTGTCGAGAACGGCCGTACCCCAGCATTATGGCTGCCGAGGGGTGAGGAGCGGTGAGGGGTAGGCTGCGTCGGCTGCTTCCATTAAGACTAAGTCTGAGCCTACTCATAAAATTCCAAAATATTTCGTCAAAATAATAATTCGTCCAAACTGAATTTAGTCCGTTCTCACCACATGTCCGGGTAAATTATTTCAAATATTTTACGATTGAACTTCGTATGTGCATCTGCCAGTATAATGCATCACTTCTCTAGCTTTGCAACGAATAGCAGCTCGGAATTCCGTGCTTGTTACAAGCATGCGCAGTAAGCCCGTTTCTCTCAGGCGGCGAACTGGGGTTTCTAAATCGTGGATAGGGCTTTTAGAAGCTGGCCTCTGATTAGTTTGTACTTGTCGCCAGCAGGAGGAAGCCCGTCTAAGTGGAATGAAACGTCACTCAGTAGTTCCCTGAAAGATAGCACATTCTCTAGCACTCAAGCAGCAACCAGTGCAGAATGAGAAACCCCTAACTCTTAATTTAAGTACTAATTTAAAACTCAAAGAACAAGAAGAAATTCATAATTCATCGAAAATAAAAGTGAACGTGTCAATTTTAGGAAAAAGCTTTTGCATTTTATTGTTCCTCAGATTAAAATTTAGTAGTCCTACTATTTAAAACGTTAGTATTTCTGTAGCGTATCTTTAAGTTTTCTTATCACTAGACGTCCTTACATTGAAACCAGGCACAAGAATTTTGTAGTTAAAATGTATTAAGTAGTGGTAATAATTAACTGATTAGTGAAATATATTTCGGTGTGCCCTGTCACTTGTGAGGCGGTATCGTCAATTTGTCATGTCATTGTCTTGTCGAAAGGAAAACTGTAAATTAGCTAATATTTAAATCATTACCTTGTAACGCATGGTGTTACTGACTACCTCCAACTGCCATGGACACATTTAATTTGTCACAAGATTCACTGAATTTTTTAAACCGAAAGCTCTGCATTCTTCTCTCTTCTTTCTTTAGAAGATAAACTCCTATTTTTAAAAATCGTACGGAAAACTTGTAAGACGTTTCCAAACAAAATCGTACAATTCAAACCTTGGTTAAGTGCCAGCGTTGTGAGGAACAAACTTTTCTGCTTTTACTCTGTAGTATTTGGAATGGGTTTTGAATGGCTAACTGAGGAGTATGTAAGTCTCCAAAATTTCCTTTCGAAAGCTAAAAAGCGTGAATGTTCCATTTCATATATCACAACACTGTTAAATACAGGTTGCTAGATACAGTAAGAATTGACCGTGCTCTTTCAGAATTAACAGGCGTTGAATCTTTGAAACACAACGACAAGGTCAGTATACTATCTGCTTTATAGCAAGGCAAGAACTACCTCTTCGTGGTCATAACGAACCTGAGGTGGCGGTAAATCAAGGAAATTAATTAAAGACTTTGGATTTCTTGCGAGAAGAAGAATCGTACATGAATGCATCCGATTGAGTATTTAAAGGCTATTCGTTTGACACACACACACACACACAATGAATTAACAGCTTCTATTACGGATGTTGTTAAAGAACGAATTTCAAATGAAGTTAAAAATAATACTTTTTCATCAGCACAAGCCGACGAAACAACGGATGTCTCAACTAGAAGTCAAATGACTGTAATTTTTCGGTTTGCAAATAACGAATCAGAAGAAATACAAGAGAAATTCGTAGGGTTTTATGACGTATCCAAATACGGGACAGTGCAAGGTAGAGCCACCGTTTTGTTGAAAGTGCTAACCAGTTGGAATATTAGTACAAACAACTTAATATCGCAAACATACGACGGCTGCAGTGCAATGGCTGGAAACATTATTATGGTGACCATTCTATTGTGAAACAAGCATAGTTTCATACTGTCTCTATCTAAGGCTGCGCACATCAGTTGAACCTAGTCCTCGTCTGTGCTTGTAAAAAAAAATTTAAAAAATACGCAGCTAAAATTTTTTGTGGCACATCTGTCAGATTTTCACGTATTTCATACCCGTTCCAATAAAGAATTAACCTGCTGAGGAAAAAGGGATTTAAACTACCAGGTCATTGTGAAACAAAGTGGAATTTTCATTCACGTGCTGTATAAATCATTATTGTTCACTGTACAGACCTGAGAGGAGCATGTAATGATGTGATAAACAATGTAGTGTGGGATGATAACTATTTACAAGAAGCAGTTGGGCTAAATAGTATATTAGATGATCAAATTTTTGTTTTTCTACTGCAGCTGTACGATTCGATTTTCCAACATACAGGTATCTTGTTTGACATCTTGCAAAGTAAAACTGAGGACGTAAGTCACGTAAGCTCTAAATTGAAAGCTACGAAATTCATAGTGAAAGCTAAGAGCCTTAAAAATCCACCAGGGATAGCTAAAATTAATTTTAACGGAACAGAAGATACTATTCAGGAACTGAGACTGCTAATATTCGAAATAATCGACGCAATAACACTAAACATGGAAACTAGATTCCAGGACTTTCATGAAACACATTTTACAGAGACAGTAAATAAGAGAGAGTTCTTAGGTTATAGTACGTCAAACAATTTTCCGATACGTAAAATTGAAACACCCCTTAAAATATATCTTTTCTTTAACCGTGAAAAGCTGCAACAAGAACTTACGTTTATTTTCAACAGTGAGGAAAACGTCTACAGCCTCAGGACCTCCTTAAATCCATTATAAATAATGGATTAAAAAACATGTTCTCTGAATGTGTGAAGTTACTGTAGTTGTGTTCTTGAAATTCCAGCAACCACCGCGTCTTCCGTAAGAAAGATGAGTATATGAAAACGCATTAAAACCTACTTTCATAGGACAATGGCAGACTATCCAACTTGGCGACTTTGGCTATAGAGAGGGGAACTGTGTCAATCTGCAAGTAAACGGCTGGAGTTCATATCTCACGTTATCAATGTTTGTCCAGTACAGGAGGACAGAACTAGTTTATAAAAGATGTAACGGTCAGTTACTATGTTTTCATTATTGATGTGTAGCTATTTAATATTTTTATACGTTTATTTATCACCGAGCGACGTAAGGCAGTGTTTAACACTCTGGAAAGCATTCGGGAGAACGACGGTTCAAACCCGCATCCGGCCGTCCTAATTAGATTTACGTCATTTCCCTAAATCGATTCAGGCAAATGCCGGAGTGCTTCTTTGAAAGAACCCGGCCGACTTCCTTTCCCATCCTTCCTTAATCCGATGGGACCGATGACCTCACTGTTTGGTGCCCTCACTCAAATCAACCAACCAACGTTAACTATAACAACTTCTGTGGTAGTTAGTAGTTTCAATTTTAGTAGAAATATGTAAGTACTTTTGCAGTGTTTCTATTTTACAAGGCTTTTTTTTTTTGGAAGGTTATTTCTCTTTTTGAAAATGGTAATTAATTCTCAGCCTACCCTACAACAAATGCCACACAGGGCACCACTGCCCGCATTTTGTGCTTAACGCGAAATCGGAGGCGGCACGCGCGGAAATATTGCCCACTTAAGTGGCACTTCCGTCGGATCGGAAATCACCTAATTTGTTGACATATTCAAATGGTTCAAATGGCTCTGAGCACTATAGGACTTTACATCTGAGATCATCAGTCCCCTAGAACTTAGAACCACTTAAACCTAACTAACCTAAGGACATCACACACATCCATGCCCGAGGCGGGATTCGAACCTGCGACCGTAGCGGTCGCGCGGCGCCAGACTGAAGCGCCTAAACCCGCTCGGCCAGAACGGCCGGCTGTTGACATATTCATGCTCGAGAGTTTTACCTACAACTTATGTATTATTGATTCATAGCAAAGAAAGGAAAGTGGAAGTAGATGAATGTACAGCTTACGAAACTATGAATCGAAAGCAAAAACTGATTTGTGGAATCTGTTTATACATTACAATTACTAAGCACAGCACGGCAGTAGTGTTTATTTACAGAGTATAATTGACTGCGCCTGAAAGAATTTTCAAAATACTGTTTTTTTAAAAATTTTTTTATTCGAGATCATCATTTTCACCATAGCTTGAGGTCGTGGTATTGATGAGAACTTAGTCGATGACTTTTTCCATTATACTATCTAGTGTCCAAATCTCTTCCTCCAGCTGCTGAACTTACCTGCAGTAGTCTTGCCAGCCCTGTGCAGTAACTGAAAGGTAAGAAGCATTAATAGGACTCTGAAATATTTCTACGATATGTCCCAAGTGACATTGTTCTCCCTGATATTGTGTTTTATTTTTGCCTATGCAAATTCTGTCGGATTTAAATAGCAGTTGTAGCGAAGCAAACTGTCTATTTTATGTCCCCTGCTCTCAGCGATTTTGTTCACGATGTACACTTCGAAGGCTTTTTTGTTTTATTTTAGACAACAGTCATTTATCCTCAGCTAGTCGTCGCTGGCTATTTGCCTGTTTCGGAATCACGCTTAACAACATAACACTGAAATAATATTTATTAGACATTCTTTCGAACTTCCTGTTGTGGTATTGGGCATTATCAATACAATCACAGAATTGGTATCTTTGACCCCTCTCCCCCTCCGACGACATCCGGTAGTTTCGTCAACTTCAGGTAATTCATAAGTTAGTGAAAGCAGTTTGTTTCACAAAACTTCCTGATAAACTAAAACTATATTCCAGGCCGGGTTTCTACTTCCGAGTCCCGGTGCGGCACACTGTTTTAATTTGGGAGGATGTTTCAGATCAGCGTACACTCCGCTGCAGGGTGAAAATCCGATCTACTTTCTTGCATCTTGCTACAAGTATTTGCCGAATTTGACATTTTGTGGAACTTTTCTCAAACTTAGAGAAGTTGTGTGTGTTCAGTACCGATGCCAAAATGTCAGAGTCGAAAATGAGGATGGCAGAAAGAAAGATGTGCCGAAACAAATGTACCAATGGAGCCCTTAAACAATGTGATACGCACCACCAGTCAATTAGGTGCGAAATGAGTTTAAGAATCAGTTTGTTTCACGAGAAGGGAAAGCAGAATGGAAATATAGAAATCTTTAAATTTTAGCTGATTTTTTAATATTCCGTAACCATAAACACGTTACATTTATGATAAAAGTAGTAGACACTGCATGCAAAAATCGTATAGTAGTTAAAAGACAGTCTCTTGGTGAGATACCGCTCGGCATTTTGGCTTCCAGTTATCGAATATTTAAGTATGCAATAAACAACAGACGTTCGAAGTTAGCGTACGACTTCCTCAAAGATTTTAATCTAAGTGAAATGCTCTGATTTTAGTTAATTAAATAATTTTTCTTGGTAATATCAATATGTGCTCTTTTAACATTTTTCCTGTTATTTCATTTTTATGTGGCGTCACGATTTTCATTAATTAATAACAATGCAACAACAGTGAAGACTGCTTTGGTTATTAAGAACAACTGCACTTCTGCAACAAGTACTCGTAGAAAGTTCCTGAAATAAACTTACACAGTGGACACAAATCTTTCGTAACACTTCACTTCTAGGGGCAGCACTCGGAGACAAAGGAATATCTTTCAAGTGGTTCCGATTATCTCCGCTTCTGGCAGCATTAGCGCAATAATCAAGTATACCGTGGCCAAACAGTAGAGCTGTTCACTTATACATGTTGTTCAAAATTTCAACTGCCATGCACACGGCAGAGTGCACAGCGACGGACCATTGACTGTCTTACACCTTCGAGAATCCTAATAATCTGATGCAATACTTCTATAGCTGCGACAATTCTAACAAATAGATGCATAGTATCGACCGGTGTCCAGTGAGATAAGCCCTTTATCTGCTCCGAGAAAAAGAGATTCTTTGTCTTTTGACCGAGCTGGCCATGGAAGAGAGCCGCTGCTTTCAGTCTGCTTTT
The DNA here is from genome assembly GCF_021461395.2 of Schistocerca americana. Classification (NCBI taxonomy): domain Eukaryota; kingdom Metazoa; phylum Arthropoda; class Insecta; order Orthoptera; family Acrididae; genus Schistocerca; species Schistocerca americana. The sequence continues at coordinate 452,517,526 of NC_060123.1, read as the reverse complement.
CTCCAAACTATACTTCGCTGCCATTCCTAACATAGAATGCTTGTTTTTTGGTGCCCTGACATGTTACCACATAACATTTTCCATGAACTGTCGGAGGACACATTGAAGGAATTTTTCGTACACGACTCTGTTCAGCTTATCGGGAGGTAGGGTAGAGTCCATTCAAGTAATCATTCACAATACTGCGACATGCATGCAAAGTGAACTTGTCTCGACAGATCAACACACCGTTGCGTGAGGATGATACCGTACATGCCTATCCAAAACTTTTTTTTTAACATGCCATCTCTTGAAACATGGTATCTTCAGTTAACAACACGAAAACAGCAGATTTGTGATATTCAACACATTGCTGTAGGAACCTAGTTCAAACCCAGTGGACACATGAAGTGTGCTGGCTCCAGTGGCTGCGTCTTCTGTGAATGATACTAGTACCGTTGAAGGGTTATCATGCTAAAGGGGCAAAGCGCCAGTTTTGTACAAATTGCTTTTTCTACTTCGGCATTGTAATGGTTATAATTATGCCCTCTTAATTCAGGCAGGAAGGGAAATCGGGAAGGGGTGGACCAGTGTGGATTTTTAAACAATTCAGTCACTGGTAGAACCCAAATTTATTTTACACAATTACAAAGCAGCCAATTGAGCCTTTTTTGGATTAATTAAAAGACCAAGCCATTAGAAACTCATTTAAAATTCAATGCGAATTTAAATAATCTAAAGGCGCAATTAAAACAGACGTAAATCTAAACAACTGTACCTAAACATACCAGAACTTGACTGACTGAAATAACCTAAAACCATACTGAAAACAATGAAAAAGAATTCAGCATCAATACTTAGGAAAGACAAATTTAAACACAGAAAAACATATCAATTGAACATGTAAGATATTTTTTCAATAGCACAAGAATAATTATTTTACAACAGGTTAAGGTACACATTGAGATCCCAACATACATCAAAATTTGCTTAAGGAGAAGACCACAGGCTAATGGATACAAATTCAGAATTATTCGAAGTATAAACTTAACTTGAACAGGAACTTAAGGAATCGCGACTGCGGTTGGAGGAAAGGCTCAAAAGATAGGCAGCGACGAGGGGTACCGAGTGTACGCACTCCAAATTACGTAAACAGCCGGCTAAGCAAGCCGACGAGGCGTAAGTACGGGCCGATCCTAGGTAACACGTACCAGCAACGGATTACAAGAGGTTGTTAACGACAGTTTCAGGGAGCACAAATAATTTTAATTGCACGGATTCCAACAAACAGCCGTGCATAAAATAAATACTCTTAGGGAAGAATTAATTACCTGGGCTCTTATCTAAAATCATGACGATAGTCTTTTAACAAGTTAACCAAAGGATTTAAAAAAGCAGCTACAAATATTTTTAAAGAAAATAATTTCTGCCGTAAGATAATAATATCAGAAACACTTTCCTCTCTACTAGACAAATGAAGCAGTCACAAGGACACTCGCATGACATTCACTACTCATCAGCACACACACTAGTCCATAGCAGTTCGGAGAAAACTTATCCGTCCTGGAACAGACAAAAATTTGTCTGAGACACTTAAATAGTACAGACGAATTATATAATTTCTTAGACAACATAGTTAGTTGGCGTGAGTTTCAAAGACACCAGAATACAAAAGCAAATTATAAAGAGGCCAATAAAACAGACACACATTCTGACACCAACAATTAATCAACCGTGGCAACTGATAATACTACATATTTTACTGCGCCTCCAATTGAAAATTACATGACTAATCATTTAATTTAAAAATCAGGAGAATTATTGGAAGGCGGACAACACCAGGCAAAACATAAACTAATGCGTACCATCAATATTCAAATTAAGCTTTCCTCTGGATCACGGCGCTTAACACTGGCTAAAGGTTCACAAGCACCATGGATACATAAGATAAACACATAAAACAAATTATAATGAGATGTCAACCACCGAGCTGGTTTAAAATGTCTACCAGATCTTGCAGTCACATTGCCCTTCATACACCACGGCGACACGGGCATCCATACCCAACGAACAGAAGGAAGACAGACCAAAATGACAGTGAGCAGTGCCCTCACAGCTCGGCCCCCTTCCTACACATTACAGCACAAGCCACGGCGGTACTTGATAATTTACAAGGGACAATATCACCCCAATATATGCCTCCCGCCAACGGCTAACACCACGGCGAAGGGGTCTCGCAGAAATCTCGTTACAGCTTCGTTCCTCAGGTCACCACCAAACCGCCCACCACGCTAGGAGCCGCCACACGTGAGGACTCTGCGCTTCAGCGACAACATGTTAGTCAAAGATCATATGGATAGTAATATCGATACATTGCGAAAAAGCAGCCACGGCTCAGTTAGGTGGTATGTGAATAGGGCTTTTACGTCCTAAAAGAGCTATCTCCACTTTTAATTGATGTAGATGCTATGAAGGCCAGTAGATGGCATGAGATGTAACATCTGTGACTTGTTGAAGAACGTGTTAAACGACTTGACTATATCACACATATAGTGATACACACACGCTTGCTCCTACAGTTTTGTAGCCTGTCTCTTGAGTGTCTTCATTTTCGGCGAAATGGATAGTGAAAACAATATGAAAAAGAAAAAGAAAGCGTGAGCAAACATGAAACATTTCGTTGCTGGCAGTTTAATGAACATCACAGCAACAGCTCACAACAAGCAACAGTTTAATGCTGTACAACTGAAGGTAGTAATTTTATTGAATTTCAACATGCAGCTGATAAGATCATTCACACAGCTAATGTTAATACAAGTCTGCCTCACAGATTGAAACTAGCAAGCCTGAAATAATTCAGACGGAAAATAAATTTGGTAAACTAGAGAGTTGGGAAAAAATAAGTTTGTTGAAAAAAAGTCTGGCGAAGTGAATATTTCAAAAGGTCACGTTCAGTCAGGTCATTGGTGCAAAACGACTTTTTTCAGAGAAGAAAAGTGTGATGGAATACTACCTGAGGCGCACAAACGGTTTTACTGTGAATTGTGCCAAGACTGAACATTGAAATGGTTACTAGAGGTAGAAATCTTACAAATCTCGTTTGGTGGACTTAGCTCGTTTAGCATTTCAGTGCAAACTTATTTAGAAAAGTCACCGTTTATTTGTTAACTTTCTTTCACGTTAATTCGCTAGTCTGTATTCAATGAGCCAGTGTTAACATATATTTAGGGCATATACATGTTGTTGCTACTTGAATAAAGTTTATTCCGAATAGCCTAGGAAGTACATTTTGTTGTTTAGTCCCTTTGTCTAGAAAACGCTCCAATTTTAAAATATGTAAGATTCTTCACACAGTTGTTTGGCTTGCGTTCAGAGCTCATGCGACGCGCCACTTTCTGATGGCACTGCTGTCACCAGCAGCGTGAGACAAATTTTTCTTTAATTTTATGTGTTCTGTCATGCGCGGCCAGTATCCTCCATTATAGGGCGGGTGGATAGAGTTTCTAGTAGGTGTCTAAGTGCAGATGCAAAAAGTCTACCGTCTCCGTAACTGCGGGACAACTCTACCATTACTTTGAGTGAAACCATACGTGAAGTGCAAACGGCTAGTTCTACTTCAATAATCTTGTTCATACAGTTTCGCATCGATGCTGACGTACAACTAACACCGCCACAAAAATAAAGCCGAAAAATTGTCCCGTAATTAAAGCTTGAGGGCGGAGAGTAAAGTAAATTTTACAACAATTTTATTCATGTGTTGGAAGTTACAATACACTATTTTCAGTCCCCTCTATGGGCGATCACGTAGATACCGTAAATCTGTATGAGACTGTCATCAGAAGGACCGAAACTACCTGTGTCCGCTAAACCGAAGTTTTCTTTCCCCTTTGGTGTGAACGATGCCCTCACATCAACTCCCCTGTTCGATTTAGATATTACTGAACGATTGACTTTCCGGCAGGAGCACGTGAAGCTTGGGGCAAATAAGAGTCGCACCACACAGAACACGCTGGTGACTTATACTCGGCCCAGTCGTATTAATATAACCACCGCCTATATCCGACATCAACGTGCAATAAACATTCACAAACATCTGGTGGTATCACTAGCAGTGGAGATGATGATGATGACGATGATGATGATTATTTTATCGGGCGCTTAACTGCGCGGTTTTCAGCGCCCGTACGCATTCCCAATCTTTACATAGTCCAGTCTCGCCACTTTCATGAATGATGATGAAATGATGAGGAAAAATGGTTCAGATGGCTCTGAGCACTATGCGACTGAGGTTATCAGTCGCCTAGATATTAGAACTAATTAAACCTAACTAACCTAAGGACAACACACACATCCACGCCCGAGGCAGGATTCGAACCTGCGACCGTAGCGGTCGATTGGCTCAAGACTGTAGCGCCTAGAACCGCACGACCACTCCGGCCGGCTGATGAGAGCAACAAACACGCACTCCCCGAGGGGCGAAAATCCCCAAACCGACCGGGGATCGAACACGGGACCCCGAGATCCAGAGGCAGCAACGCTAGCCACTAGAACACGAGCTAGCAATGGAGAGTATAGAAAGCATTTCGAGGGGGGGAGGAGGGGGAGGCGAAGAACAGTGCACTTGTCGTAAAACGGAAATGATGGAGCGATTTGTCTGGTGTCCTTGGCATCCAAAAGGGCATGTATAGAAAACAGGTCGGGGGGGGGGGGGGGGGGGGGAGCAGAACGCTCGTCGTAATACCGAAATGGAGCGATTTGTCTGGCGTCCCTGGCGTAGAAAGGGGCATGATAATTGGCTTTCGGACCAATGATGGAAGTATTTCCTAAATGGCTATGTTTGTAGCAATACGAGTGCCATCGTGTGTCAAGCACATCGCGCATAGCAAAATGTCGCTTTCGAAAACCGACGCCGAGGAAACTGTGCTGATGTGTTCGGGATGCGGAGAGGTGCATGAGCAAAAAGAGAAGCACATGTGAGGCTGGTCGCCCAGATGAACCAAGTGGCTACCACCAGTCTCTCTGCAACGACCGATCAGCGAACGTTGCAGCGAATGGACCTGCTGAAGAGGTTCATGTACCCACGCTAACTGCTGCTCATTCGTGGCATAGGATGTAATATGCTCACGCGTGCCTAAACTAGACGTTCAATGTGTGGTGACAGGTGGCCGTTTCAAATGAATCACCTTTTAAGCTCCATCGCGGAAATGGCCGTTCACGTGTAAGGCGTGAAATGTCTGGAAGCAAACATTTTACAACGATCGTCGGAACGGTCCATGCCGGAGGAGGAAGTGTTTTGGTTTGGGATCTCTTTTCGTGACATTTCTTGCATCATTTTGTCATTCCGGAAGGCACAACGTATCAACACATGTATGCATCTGTCCTTGGGGACCATGTCCACCCCTACATGCGGTTTGTTTATCCTCAGCACGATAGCAGCAGGACAATAGAACGCGTCAAACAGTTTGTAGTGCACTAGACAATCTATTGGACTATCTCGGTTGTATGCGCCACGAATCCCCAACCGAGAAACCTAGTGCAACTGGCAGTGGCACGGGAGTCGGCGTGGCTCCACATACCTGTCAGTATCTTCCAGGAACCCCACCCCCTGTAGCCCCTCTTCATGCACGTCTCATTGCGGCTTTTGACAGGTGGTCGCATTGTCTAGTGTTTTTCATTCAACATCCTCACAATCGCGAGCATTTCGATATACGAGCGTTGCAATTTTAATAGTTGTCATTTATTTAAAACATGCACGAAACAGATAAATGTTTCAGTGTTTTACTGTTCACTATCATTGTGTATAACCCGTTGCCAGTGACGTGGAAGTCGTAGGTTACACTTGGCACCGCCAGTTCTGCCGAAGTTTGAGTGGAGATTCCTATCGCCCGACGAATGTCACATCTGAAATGAAAACCACAAAGTACTTCCATCAATTTAGAAGTCAAGTTGAAGTGGCGAGGACTTATGTCCTGAGAGATTGGTGAGTGGTACAGCAATTCTACAGCCCCATTGACCGAACAAATCAGTCACCACCCGATCACCACCTGTGTCATAAGCGCCCGAGAATAAAAAATGTTCAAATGCGTGTGAAATCTTATGAGACTTAACTGCTAAGGTCATCAGTCCCTAAGCTTACACACTACTTAACCTAAATTATCCTAAGGCCAAATACACACACCCATGCCCGAGGGAGGACTCGAACCTCCACCGGGATCAGCCGCACAGTCCATGACTGCAGCGCCCTAGACCGCTCGGCTAATCCCGCGCAGCGCCAGAGAACAGCACAGCAAAATGATGGGCGAGTCCTGCAGAAAGTATCACCTCTTCTTTGCTTAAGCTGGCCACAGGTTGTGTTCCAATAGTGAGGCCAGGAGGGTTTCGAGAGCACAAGATATGCAGTAGAACCAATTCCCACTGGCATAGTTCAGAGAAACTAGTCCTGCACAGGACTAGTCTAATGACTCGCACACTGAAGCAGTAGCTGATGTCATTTGTGTTGTGGTGCGCAGCATGGATGCAACTGGATGAACAAGTTTGTGGTTTTCTATAGTTTGACGATAGCTGTTCATCTTAGTAGACAGTTGCTTGTCCCGTCCACATAGAAGGCTGCGTAATAATTGCTGCATATCGGTTATATAACATGGTAGCTCCCACATGTGGCCCAGCCATTTATAGAGTAGGAATCCGTGGACTGAGATACGAGGCACCTGGGTGGGTCGCAAGGCAATTATCAATGGGTGCAGGGTAGAGATGTAGCATGGTGATGGACAGGAACATTCTGTAGGTTGGTTGAGAGGCGAAACGCAAATATGGGTGATGTCGGTTTTATTTAGAGCAGGATATTGCTCATGTCAAGGCACAACGACATGAAGTCGAGGACCTGGTCAACTCCACCTCTCAGGTTGCTCCATAACTACTTCTATTCGCATGAAGCACGCCAAACACCAGCAGGACACCCACTTTGACAGCTGCCACTCGTCCCATGTCCAAAAGTCTCTTCGTTACCGCGTCGTCACATCTGCAGTGGAAAGCAGGAGTTGTCGAATTATATCAACAACCTCACAAGAGCCGTTAGTGACAAACACTATGCTGTACAGATCATCTGTAAACAGGTGTCTCGCGCTATATCCTCCTCTGACACCAGTAAACATGTTAACCAGCCGCCTACCAACACTCCTTTGATCACCCAGTATTGCCTTAGCCTTGAAAAGCTCATCCACATCCTTCACCAGGGCTGCGACTACCTCTCGTCATGCCCTGAAATGAGGGGTACCCTACACAAATTCCTACCAAGTCACCCAAACAATGTTCCACCGTCTGCCCGATGTACAGAATCCCCTTCTTCATTCCCTTTCCAATCCTACATCCCATGGTCTTGATGTCGACCCACGTGCAAGAATTGTCCAAAACACTCACCCACCACTTTGCACAGCAGTCCAGTCACTGGCATTTTCTACCTTATAAATGACCTGCTCACGTGTGAAAGCAGTGGTGTTATTTACAGAGTTTGGACAAAAATGTGGAAACATGTAAGAAATACTAGCTTGAACATAAATGCAGCTTTTAATGAAACTTACAGATTGCGCTGTTGTATATGACCACGGACGGGACCTGTGTAATGTCCTCAATGCGTTGCAAGTCCCAGTCGTGGTCAGTGTAGTTCTGAGTGCCTTACGTTGGATCTAAGTGAATTCGGAAGTGCTTGTATGATGGATGCTTCCGTAAGCAAGGCAGCCAGAGTGTTTGGTACTTTTTAAGAGGCACCACATCTATGTTTTATACCCCATACAGGGAAAGCGGAAAAAGGCATTGGTTAAACCACAACGCGGACCAAACTACGTGTTGAGTGATCGTGACGGATGGTCCCTGAAGACGATTGTGACGAAAAGTAAGAGGATGACAGCTGCAGAAGTCACTGCAGAACTGAATGTCGCACTCGCGAACCCTATCAGCACAAAAACAACAATTTTGTAAAAACAGACATAATGTCTCATGGGATAGCAGAAATCAGTAGTTGTATAATGTTACTTATAATCCGTACTGATTGCAAAATTTTTTATTCATATGACCGGTTTCGGTTCATTCAGAACCATCTTCAGATCTGATATTTCAGTTACATCTGACGCAGAATGTGAAAGTTGCTGGATTTGGACAGGTTACTCCTGTAACTGAAATATCAGATCTGAATGAACCGAAACCGGTCATATGAATAAAAAATTTTGCAATCATGACGGATTATAAGTAACATTAAAACACAATTGTTCAAACGTTCAAATGTGTGTGAATACCTAAGGGACCAAACTGCTTCGGTCATCGGTCCCTAGACTTACACACTACTTAAACTAACTTGTGCTAAGAACATCACATACACCCATGTCCGAAGGAGGACTCGAACTTCCGGCGGGAGGAGCCGCGCAGTCCGTGTCATGACACCTCAAACCGCGCGGCCACTCCGCACGGCTACCACAACAACACATTGGGAGTTACAGTATCGGGGAATTGCAGGACGAGCTGCAATTCCAAAACCATACATCAGTGATGCAAATGCCCGCAACAGGAAGTCGTGATGCCGAAGCCATCAGCAATGTCATGTGGTCGAGTGACTCACGTGTCGCAGTGCTTCCAACATCTGGCCGAGTTTACATGGGAATCATCGAGGGGTTCGGTGACGATTTGTGCAGCCATATTGTTGTACTCCTCGGCCCCCATTCTTCCTTTGCAAGGTAGCTTCACTGCCAAGGACTTTGAGACCATTTTGGCTGATCAGATCTATATCATGGTACAATCGTTATGTCAAAAACTGAAGCTGTGCTCCCAGACGACAGGTCAATTTTCACGTAGCTCACTTCATCCAGTACTGCTTTTGTTAACAACTCTGGTGGGAGTTGTATATGCAGTATGTGCTCTCTCAAACCTCTAGGCCTAAACCTCCGCTATCCTGTTTCCCACTGCCTCATCTTTCGTCTTCCCTTCTGTCCACAACAGTCCAGGTCGTGTGCGGCCTTCTTCTGCCCCTTCTCTCAACCTCCCCATGTTGTCTCCTCTCTCTGTCTCTTTCTCTGTCTATCTGTTCCTCACTTTCCCTCTCTCCCACCTCTCACCCTCCGCCTCCATATCTCTCTTTCTCCTCCTGCCCCCTAACTCGCCCCTTTCTTTCCTTCTCTCTCTCTCTCTCCCCCTCCCTATCCCTCTCCCTCTCTCTCTACCTTTCTCTCTCTCCCATCCCTTCCCTCTGCTCACTCCCCTCTCTCCTCCCTTTTCCACCCTTCTTACGCCCTTCTCTACTTGTGTTCTACTTCATCTCTATCTTCATCTCCTTTCCCTTCTCCCTTGTCTGCTCCTTCTCTCTTTTATGCTCTATCCTCTAAACTTCTTTCATCTTGTTGTGCAATCTCTAAATCATCTGTTGGAAGACCCTTTCTCACACTCTCCCACCACCCTTAGGGCCTTGTGCATTCTTTCTACCCCCACCATACATCTGTCTACCCAAGCAGTGGCTCTCAATAGTCGATAATCAACATTCATTATCGCTCTGGCTGCGGGTGTTTGCGTTTGTTTGTCTGTGTGGTTTATTGTGTGAATGTGTTCACTTTTGCTAGAGACAGAAGAAGAGCTTGAAATCTAATGTGAATACTGTTTTCTGTTTTGTGATTTTATGCCCCATCCATAGTCAGCTACTGGCGAGTGGCTCCGTTCATTTTACATATTATTCCATCCAGCAATTCCCACTTTTGTTAGGAATTAAGAAACGCGTAGAAATGCCTGGGTTCTCGTAACAACAAATGATGAAATGGAAAGCCTCTATGAATAATTTTGCTTAAAGATTCCTGGCTAAGCAGAATGTACGAGGGTAAGTCAATTATTACCCGCAACTTAGTTATATTTTTTTTTATTTTGGTAGTACTGTCGTTTTACGTTGATGACGCATGCTTTGTTTATTTGTTGTTATATATTTTCAATTTTCAAGCTGTTAAGTTAATGGTTCCAATGGCTCTGAGCACTATGGGACTTAACTTCTCAGGTCATCCCCTAGAACTTAGAACTACTTAAACCTAACTAACCTCAGGACATCACACACATCCATGCCTGAGGCAGGATTCGAACCTGCGACCGTAGCGGTCGCGCAGTTCCAGACTGTAGCGCCTAGAACCGGTCGGCCATCAGGGCCGGCCTGCTAAGTTAGTTTCGTTATCGCTGCCATGCTGTTAATCATGGCTGCTCCGCTGCCTATTTGCACCAAGAAGAGCAACGTTCAGTGATCCGGTTTTTGTTGTCGAAAGACGTATTAGGGGTAGAAATTCATCGAAGACTTTCGGTACAGTACGGGAACAGTTTTTTGCCACAACGGAGTTTCTACGAATGGATTGAAAAATTCCGAAATGGTCGCACAAGTGTTACGCACGATGAAGGAGTTTACCGCGACAAATGAAGAAACCATTGAGGGTTCACGTGAAATAATTCTCTTACACAGACGACAAACTATTGACGAAGTGGCATATCGTCTGTGGATTAGTCACTGTTCTGCCTACGAAATCATCCACAACAGAATTGGGTTTCATGAAGTTTGTGCAAGATCGGTCCCAAACCAACTCACACAGTTGCATAGCCGGCCGATGTGGCCGAGCGGTTCTAGGCGCTTCAGTCTGGAACCGCGCAACCGCTACGGTCGCAGGTTCGAATCCTGCCTCGGGGATGGATACGTGTGATGTCCTTAGGTTAGTAAGGTTTAAGTAGTTCTAAGTTCTAGGGAACTGATGACCTCAGATGTTAAGTCCCATACTGCTCAGAGCCATTTGAACCATTTTTTGAACAGTTGCATAAACAAACGCGCTTGGATGTTTGCAAATAACATTTGGATCGCTATGGCAACCAAGGGGACCACATCTTAGACAGGATCACTACTGGTGACGAAACATGGATCCATCATTACGAGCTGGTGAGTAAAGGACGGAGTATGGAATGGAAACATTCAAATTGGCGTGCAAGAAAAAGTTGAAGGCCCAACCGTCCGCAGGAAAACTAATGCTTACCGTTTTTGGGACGCACAAGGTCCAGTACTGGAACATTATGGGGAAAGGGGCACAGCAATAAACAGTGTACTTTACAGTGAGACGCTTACTGCCCGGCTGAAGCTTGCAGTTCGAAGCAAACGCCCAGCATTGCTGTCAAAAGGTGTTGTGTTCTTGCACGACAACGCTCGTCCGCGTACTGCTGCCCACACTGCTGAAACGCTTCAAAAACTCTAAATTCAAGTACTGGATCATCCTCCATATAGTCCCGATCTTGATCCTTCTGACTATCACTTGTTTCGTCCTCTCAAGCAGGCATTAAGGGGCCGTCGAAATGCCTCGCACAAAGCAGTGAAAGAAGTGGAGCATTCGTTGCTCGCAGCTCAACTGAGGACCTTCTTTTATGAGGGCATAAGAAATCTTGTACAACGATGGACGAAGTGCGTTGAAAGGCAAGGAGACTATGTCGAAAGATGATGTTCTTGTGTGTTTTCTATTTGATAACAATAAAATTTCATAACTACTTTGCGGATCCCAGAATGAGATTTTCACTCTGCAGCGGAGTGTGCGCTGATATGAAACTTCCTGGCAGGTTAAAACTGTGTACCGGACCGAGACTCGAACTCAGGACCTTTGCCTTTCGCGGGCAAGTGCTCCACCAATTTTTTTTTTTTTTTTTTTTTTTTTTTTTTTATAATCTCATTTTGTTCTCTATTGTTCGTTTCATCTGCTCGGGGCGGACGTCGTAAGACATCCATTTAAGTTCGTTGTTATTCAATTAACTCAATTTTTTTATTATTATTACAAAAAATGGTTCAAATGGCTCTGAGCACTATGGGACTTAACATCTGTGGTCATCAGTCCCCTAGAACTTAGAACTACTTAAACCTAACTAACCTAAGGACATCACACACATCCATGCCCGAGGCAGGATTCGAACCTGCGACCGTAGCGGTCACGCGGTTCCAGACTGAAGCGCCTAGAACCGCTCACCCACAGCGGCCGGCTTTTATTATTACAGAGGGCAGCTAACCCTCTGACCGAACACGCTGAGCTACCGTGCCGGCTACCAACTGAGCTAAGCCATGTCTCCGCAATATCCTTTCTTTCAGGAGTGCTAGTTCTGCAAGGTTCGCCGGAGAGCTTCTGTAAAGCTTGGAAAGAGCTTCTGTAAAGCTTGGAAGTTAGGAGACGAGGTACTGGCAGAAGTAAAGCTGTGAGGACGGTGCGTGAGTCGTGCTTGGGTAGCTCAGTGGGCAGAGCACTTACCCGCGAAAGGCAAAGGTCCCGAGTTCGAGTCTCGGTCCGGCATACAGTTTTAATCTGCCAGGAAGTTTTACTTTGCGGATAATAATTGACTTATTCTCGTAATTTACTTACGAGGATTATGGCAGGCCCCCGCTCGCCACGCTTCCTCTTCCCCCTTGAAAGGTAAGGAGAGAGAACGCGGAAATCGCATCCCGTGAGTAGGGGTGGTGGCGAGGAGGGGGCGGAAGAGAACTCGCTTACGAGGAGAGCCGAGTCTGCGACTTCGCACAACAGTCTCAAGGCAGCCCGGCCGCCCTCCTGCCTCGAGTGGGTTTAACGAGCAGACGTGAGTACGGCTGTGATGGGAGTGAGACGCGGAAGCATGGGGCGAAGTACAGCAGCACACACACACACACACACACACACACACACTCACGCACACACACGTCGGAGAAGGACAGACGGGCGGGCTTCTCGGCGGTGGCGCTGCTGAATCAATATAACAGCAGCGGGCCCGCCCGCCTGTGCTTCTTGCAGCCCGCCGCGGGCCCAGGTGAGGCGGAGCAATTATTCCGGGCGGCTGTGCGCGGCTGCGCCCCGCTGCAGCTAATGCCAGCCTGTCTGCCTGCCAGACTTAACGACGACGCCCGTGCAGTGGCAGCCCCCACCTAGCCCCCCCCCCCCTTCTCCACCTTTCAACGCCCCCGCCGCTCCACTGCAACTTGCTCCCCTGCGCTCGGCACTGCAACTGACATTCTGCGCCGAGATTTCTCCCTTAATATCGTGACAGGTCGAGATGAGGCCAACTCGTTTGTGCACCGGCTACTTCGTTTCGTGTATCTGGTGGCTCTACATCTACATCGACACCCACACTCCGCAAATCACTGTGAAACGCGTAGGAAAAGGGAGAAGTTCCAAGAAGGAGATTTTCACTCTGCAGCGGAGTGTGCGCTGATATGAAACTTCCTGGCAGATTAAAACTGTGCAGACTGAAGATCTCATTCTGGAAACATCCCCCAGGCTGTGGCTAAGCCATGTCTCCGCAATATCCTTTCTTTCAGGAGTGCTAGTTCTGCAAGGTTCGCAGGAGAGCTTCTGTAAAGTTTGGAAGGTAGGAGACGAGATACTGGCAGAAGTAAAGCAGTGAGGACGGGCCGTGAGTCGTGCTTGGGTAGCTCAGTAGGTAGAGGACTTGCCCGCGAAAGGCAAACTTCCCGAGTTCGAGTCTCGTACCGGCACACAGTTTTAATCTGGAGGAAATTTCAAAGGGAGACGTTACTTCCCATTGTGGCAGTCATTAGGGCTTCTGCCCACCATATTCAGGTGTGAAACGTAGTAGGAACGTCTGTTTATCACTATCAGTACTATCTTCCTTAACGGGTACTACCAACGAGTATGGCCACCTAAAAAATATTAAGAAAAACTGATTCCGTTAATTGCTGTGAACTTTTATCAACAACACCCTTTTTAAATAGATACTGGTGTGTCAGTAGGATAAATACCTGAAAACATCTCGTAGAACTAATACCAACGCATTTTCAATTACCAAGGGACGAAACTTAATGAAAAAAAACTAAATAAATAAAATAAATAAAAATTTCGTTAAATGCCTTTGACTTTTAATCACAGCATAATTTTTTGGTTGTATTGACGTGTAAGAAAGCCCGTGAACATGAAGATGTGAATACGGCATTAATTGTAAAAAGTCACTTTCATTACTAAGACTTAATTTTCCGGGTAAAGTAATACTGAAAAATTTAGTAACGGAAACTGGTAGAAGAAATCACTAAAAACAATAGATAGTTAATTCCAAAATTTTAAAATTTATGGTACATGACTAGATAATGATAATCAATTATTCAAAATGAGAGTCACAATCGCATTATTTATTTTGTCGCCAACCGGTTTCAACCCGCGAGAGAATTACCCGAATGAGACGGATCTGTGATGTACATGCACAGACAAATAAATGATTACACTTAATGAAAAGGATGATCTATTCAAGAAACAGCCCCACACATTGAGCAAGACAACAACGCGGTGGTCAACTTCTGGCCCTTATGGAAGTAGTTATTCGGATTGGCATTTCTTGATAGAATTGTTGCATGTTCTTCTGAGAGATATCGTTCCAAATTCTGTCCAATTGCCGAATAAAATAGTCAAAATCCCGAGATCGCTGGAGAAGCCTGTCAGTAATGCTCTAAGTATTCTCAGTCGAGGAGAGATCCGGCAGGCCCCTGTGGCCGAGAGGTTCTAGGCGCTTCAGTCAGGAATCACGCTGCTGCTACGGTCGCAGGTTCGAATCTTGCCTCAGTCATCGATGTATGTGATGTCCTTAGGTTAGTTAGGTTTAAGTAGTTCTAAGTCTAGAGGACTGATGATCTCAGATGTTAGGTCCCATAGCGCTTAGAGCCATTTGAACCAATTTTTGGGGAGAGATCGGCTGACCGTTGCTGCCAAGGTAGGGAGTGGCAAACACGAAGACAACAGTAGAAACTCTAGCCATGGGCGGACGAGCATTATCTTTCTGAAATATAAGTCCAGGATGGCTTACCGTGAAGGGTAACAAAATGGGGCATAGAATATCGTAGACGTTCGGTTGCGCTGTAAGGGTGGCCCGGAAGACAACCAAAGGGGTATGAATAGGAATGACACCCGAGACCATCGTTCCTGGTTGTCATACCGTATGGCAGACGACAGTCACCGCTGTCTGGGGCGTCTCCAGACAAGACACGTCCTCGGCCTGGAATGTCATTGGCTGGAGAAGAGTCGTCTTCGGTGTGAGTACTGCTTTGCATTGAGCCATCATCGTCAGCACTGTATCCCTAGAAGGCAAGATGCAGCAGTATATCTCACTATTGCTAGTGGGTGTATTGTATTTCGACATATCCATCCTTGTTAAGTAGGAGGAGAGGACTACAGCCAATAGGAAGGAATATAACGATTGTCTACATTACCGCCAGCTGTAATTTCCTTATTAGTTTATTGGCAACCGGTTTAGACGATACGCTTTGTCATGAGGCCCTCTAAATATGAAGTGGATGAATTTTCCCGAAAGACATGTCAGAAAACCCCACTTGAAAATAACGGGTATCCGCATAAGCTTTCGCAGTAAGCAACCACAAACGATGACACCACAAACAGAAATAAAGCAAACAAGAGTCGACTCTCGTTTGCTGTCTGCGTCTCGTGGACGGTTGCGTGCAGCTGTGCTATCTCTGGATTACTGCGAACCGCGGGACAAGCACGTGGTTCAAATGGCTCCGAGCACTATGGGACTTAACATCTGAGGTCATCAGTCCCCTAGAACTTAGAACTACTTAAGCCTAACTAACCTAAGGACATCACACACAACCATGCCCGAGGCAGGATTCGATTCTGCGACCGTAGCGGTCGCGCGGTTCCGGACTGAAGCGCCTAGAACTGCTCAACCACTACAAGGACGTGATAAGGAGGCTTGCCCAGTGGGACGGTCCAGGGTGTTTGGAGAGCAGCGACGACGATATGGTATTAACGTTGATGACACGTTGGCTCCAGCAGTTTAAATACAGCTGTCTGGCACTTACGATGCTGAAGAAGGCATATTTCTGTTTTACATGAAAACAACTAAAATGATACCAATAAGTTCGGGGAAGCGAAAGGTCAACGCGAAAGTCGTCGTTTGTGGCTGCTGACATTTGCTGTAGGCTATTCACAATTCTTTACCGTGGTGGAGTCTTACATTTACTCACTTTTTAGGTAAATGGGGCTCACTGGATTGCTATTTAAGACTCTAATTGCAATAGAAACACCGATATGTCAATCATTGCCGTGCGGGGTGGTCTAGCGCTTCTAGGCGCTTCAGTCTGGAACCGCGCGACCGCTACGGTCGCAGGTTCGAATCCTGCCTCGGGCATGGATGTGTGTGATGTCGTTAGGTTAGTTAGGTTTAAAAAGTTCTAAGTTCTAGGGGACTGGTGACCTCAGATGTTAAGTCCCATAGTGCCCAGAGGCATTCCAACCATTTTTTGTTGTTGTGAATAATTGTTTTTTACATTCTCCTGCATGAATTTGGGGGGGGGGGGGGGAGAGGGGGGAGCGCGTTTTTTGTGTAACTTTTCACCGTTGTGTGTCCGAACTTTTTTTCCGCATCACAACTCCCCCTTCACTTACTGACGTTGAATCACTGCACGTGTAGCTTAACTTAAAGTCAGGATGCGATTAAGGCAAGTCTGTGTCTTAAGGTTGTGACGTATATGCTAAGTGTAATTTGCATAACACTGTGTGTGTGTTGTATTATGAGTGTCAGTTTCACTATCACTTAACCCCTCAACAGATCGTTACATGAAAAACTTAAAACTAACATTTGGATAAGCTATCTGACTGCGTATTTGAATATGAATTTGCAAGTGATACGGAATCTGACTTGTGCAACGGAATTTACTGGACTAGCGTACATGACACGCCGTGGTGTGTCAGTGTCTCTGTTTTGGCCCTAAGTTTTGCACTCAGCTCTTTAGATGACTGCCTTTTTCCATGTGGTGTACAGCAATACGCAGCAGCATGCAGCTTCAGCGGCTAAAACTTATTGTTACTTAGAGTGAATTTAAGAAAAACGAGTTTGCTTGTGTCCCGTTAACTACTAAATTACTTTTGGGAAGGGACTTCATTAATAAAATCTATTTAAAAACTTAAGAATCGTCATGAATAAATATTAATAATGAGAATGACAGGTGACTAATGTGTCAGTAATGGCTGAGTGCCAGATTAAAGAATTATTTCAATTTCAAAACTGCATTAACATTTAGTTACCACATCATATTATTTAGACGTGGAGAATAATTATTATTATTTGGAGGATAAGAAGGCTTCACTGACAAGCAAAACATGGAATTATTGCAAACTCCCTGCCGCTTCTTTAAAGTTTTGAAAGTGACTTATACACAAATAGGACAAAAGGAACTAAAAAATCTTAATTGAAATAGGGAGGCAATGAGGAGTGTGTCAGAACTTTCCATTACATAACACAATATATCCAGTTAACGCTATTCTTTGCATTGTGTAAACACTCAGATATCGATAGTAAGAACCTGAGGGAGAAACATGGTAGCGCGATTCTAAGTATTGTTGTGAAACGAGGTCTTTCTGTGAGACTGGAAGCAGTAGTGTAGGTCGAGTGCTCGGAGACACAAGACACAAGACGTGTCGCGCTGCCCTCAAGTCGGTGATGGCAGATCTTACCACACTCAAGGCCTGATTTCATTTATATAGCCAGGAGAGGTTTAGATGGCTCAAAAATGGAATTCAAGGTAAAATTCGCAAGCATAGCGCAAAAGCAATTGCAGGGTTAGGATCATGATCGTCAGTCCGAGTTTAGTTCATTATCTTCAAGAACTACGAGAACGAAAAACGAAGCTGTATTCGACAGAACGGATGTTTATTACTGCTATTTTTATTTGAAGAACCGGCTGTAAGGGATCTTGTGATCCTTTAGGTTACGTTCATGAAGAGAGGGATAGAGGGATATAAAGCGTTACTCGTATACAAGAGAAGCGCCACGTGAATGAGAAGACATATGTATGGAAATTTCATACATTCGACATTTATAGCAGTTTCGAATAGCTATAAAAGGGACAATCGGGGACCAATGTGTGCAAATGTGTGCGTTGGATCTACGGTCGTTGAGCTTGGTTTGTGGGGAAGGGTTTATTAGCCTTAGAAAAGAACTAATCGATATTGGTGCCAAATACGGGACAGTTAGAGAGAAAAAGATTTTGCCTTCTCCGAGAACTGTCTCTCGACGAGTACGAGATTCTGCCGATAAAGTGAGATGTGAGATCTTGCCTCAAGTAAAGAAAACTATTGACCAGAACGAGTGTTCTTTTACGCGCGATCTCTTGGGGTACGCCCGAATTCGCTCCCAAGTCTGAATAATTATCGCCATGGAGAATGACATTCTGTATTCTGTTTGCTAGGAACTCTTCATTTCAGTCACACAGTCGTAGTCTGATATTTCGTTCGCTCATATTTTCATCAGGCGGCAGTGCGATATTGTATCGAAAACTTTACGGCATCAAGTAACACGGTATGTATCTAGGCATCGGTTTCTCTCACCTTCTGAGTGTCCTGGATGAATAAAGCGAACTGTTACTGGACTGATCACGTCTAAAGATGGCGATTGACTGCCGAAGACAGTAATGTGAAATTGCGAAATTGCCGTTATTAGGCGACCTTGTCGTAATAAATTATTATATAATCAATTATGTAATAAAAAGGGACAAACAAATTTTTAGAACCAAAAATATTATGGCCGCAGTGTTTGGGGATCGAAACGGCGTCTCAGTCATGGAATTTATGTCTAGACGAGAGACCTTAATTGCAATGACGTGCTGTTGCACCCCACATCGACTACGCCGAGCCGTTCAACACAAGCGGCAAGCTGTCTGGACTGTTGTCCACTGTCATTCCTCTACACGACAACACTCGCCTCATGCTGCTGCGTTGACGTGGAATTACCTTAAGAGGTTTAAGAGGGAAGATTTTGTACGCTCACCTTATAGCCCAGACATAGCCCTGAGTGATTACCATCGTTGCCCAAAACTGAAGGATTGTTTTGAGCGCGTAGCGCTATGGAAGTGGCAACGAACTGAAAGAACACTTTAGTCTCTGGTTCAACAACTTGGCGTCATCTGAGCATGCAGAAAATCCTAGGAAGTTATGGTCTTAGGTAAGACCCAGTAAGATCGTATCTCGTCTCCATTGATTTGCTCTTTTTTAACCGTTTTCTGAAAGTCAGAAGATGTGTTGAGGAAAGGAAAACCTAGGTTTATATTATTTTTTGGTTTCAGGGAAAGTGTAGTTGGGCCTGGTGCTTTATCAGTGAAGTGCACGCCTGTAAACTTAGGTGGCGCCAGACCGAATCTCTCACAGACCATTGACATTTTAATTCCACCTTTAATCTAGCCTTTATATCAATTGATGCCAAGAGTCGTTCGGATTCCACTTTGAACTATAGTTCCCCTTTCTCCATCTGGATAACGGGAATAGGTTAGGGACACTCAACTCGCCGATGTAGCATCCAGTAGAACGACGCATCAGGTGACAGTTTTTGATAATTTCGACTGGAATACACTTTTTTGTTTTTAATCTGAAAGTAGCAGCAATGGAACAGTAGGAGCGAAAGATGATTCACAACTGGCACTTAAATCAGACTGCAGCTATAAGAGTTGACAGGCGTGAAAGGCGGGAAGAAAGGATTGTAGGAAATCCATGCCGCTCTTCAGCTAACATTGAGAAAGCAGTAATGTAAGCTAATGAAATATTTGGAAAGGGAGTCTAAGTTCAGAAAGAGTAGGAAAAATTGCGTTTGGTGGTGATATTGTAATTCTGTCACATAAGGCAAGGAATTTCGAAGAGCAGTTGAACGAATAGACAGTGTTTTGAAAGGAGATTGTGAGATAAATATCAACAAAATTAAAACTAGTGCAATGGAATGTAGTCGAACTGAATCAGGCGACACTGAGAGGTAGGTGAAATACAGTAATAAGGTTCAAATCGATGTAAGAGCAAGTAATTGTGAGACACTAAACGTAGCGGATAAGTTTTGCTATATGGACTGCAGAATAATTGATGATGAGTGAAGTAAAGAGGTTGTAAAATGCAGACTCGCAACGGCAAGAAAAGCATTTCTCAAGAAGACAACATTTGTTAGCATCGAATATACTAAATTCTGTGGATAGGAAGTCTTTTCTGAATGTATTTGTATGCAGTGTAGTCATGTTCGTAATTGAAACGTGTTCGACAAACAGTTGAGACGGGAAGAGAAAACAGGCATTTGGAATGTAGTCGATCAGAAGAATGATGAAATTAGAATCGGTAGATGGAGTAACTAATAAACACGTACTGAACCTAACTGAGGGGCAAAAGATATTTATGGCACAACTAAATGAAGATAAGGAATCATTTGCTAGGACTTATCCTGAGCCATTAAGGCATTATTAAATTGTTAATGATGGGTGGGTAACCTACAAACGAATAAAATAAGCAGGGTCCAATGGCTGTAAGCTGCAATAGTTAAGCGTAGGTGGTGATATATGCATGGGACAGACCAGCGAGGAGCGCTGCAACAAACCAGTCTTCTGACTGAAGACAGTAATATCAACACGTAGAGTGGCTTTCGCGGATCTCCAAGGCATTAATGAATGTAGACGTAGAGTGGTTCAAAAGACATAGTCTGTTTTCATTTACTTATGATAAGGACCGCCGAAAGCAGCTTCCGCACCGAGGAGATTTTACTGGTAGTATAGCGTGACAGAAACTCCGAAACTGCTCCCTACGACATACTTCCTTCTGAACCTTTGAACAGCTAAAAAGAACATGCAAACATGAGATTCGTTGCAAAAATCGAAATTGTTGTTAAATCTACAAAAGGATCTAAACCGTCGTAGTTCTAATTAGCAGGCCAAAAACGAGACTCCTTTTATCGAAGTTATAAGAGAGTAATTTAAATCGTGAAATGACGATCGTACGTAGATCTTCATCATGGTAAATAAATTAACATGTTTCTATAAAAATGGACGTATCAGTCGAACTGGAGGCACACCATGATCACTTGCTTTTAAAATAGTTTTCTTATTGGTGGGACTGAACCACTGCAACTGATTTGAGAAAGGACTGTGGAGGCTGAAATGAAACCTATTGTTTTGAAGTAGGAGTGATTGTTTCGGAATGTAAATAATTTTAAAACGTTTTTGTTTTGTTAATGCTCCCCGCTGTTGTCGACTTCTACGCAATTTGTTCTTTCTTCTGGTTGGCAGTACACTTCTTTCTTACCTGTTTCGTAAATCTTCATTTCATACTTCTCAGTTTAGATAGCAACATCTGTAGCATCGCGTTACAGATTTCCCTTACACGATTTCATCACTGTCCATATTTACTACGAGTAATTGCTATGTCCCAGACTTTCATTTTCACAAAGAATTCTCTTACATCTATGAAAATGCTTATATCCTCAAATATGTGGCTAAGGACTCTGTTATTACGGACACTAATGCGGAAATAAAGCTGTTGAATAAATTGCAGGAAACCCTTAAAAAAAGTAAAAAAGTCGAACCTCCACTCGTAATTATGATTTATAACACAGTGAGACAAGTTTGTATGTGATTTCCAGTAAGTTATAAAAAAAAACACCGTTATGCAGTAATTAACTGTCATTTGTTTTTGCGTGACGCTTGTCAACCTATAAAAAACTTTTATCTGAAATTTTTATGTCAATCAGATGAAATCTCTCAAATGCTACAGTTTTGATAGAAACAAAACACGAATGTGTTCGTACAGTCAATACGCGGACATTTTCTGGAACCTAGTTACTACCACCGAGGGAGGTAGCGCAGTGGTTAGCACACTGGACTCGCATTGGGGAGGAAGACGGTTCAAAACCGCGTCTGGCCATCATGACTTAGATTTTCCGTGATTATCTAAATCGATTCAGGCAAATTCAGGGACGGTTCCTTTTAAAGGGCATTCCGACTTACATCCCCATCCTTCGCCTCATCCGATGGGACCGATGACCTTGCCATCTTGTCCCCTCCCCCATATCAACCAACCAACCAGCAGTGACTAACAAGAAAAAGATTTATTCATGTAAAGAAAATATGTGAGAACTACGAGGACGATTCTTAAGTCGTGACGATACCGCTCTATGAGGTACATATTTTATAATCGTATAGGACACGTAACTGCGCATATGGTGTTGGTCTTGCTAACTAGAGAATCTGAAACGGACCCTGCACATAGTCAAATGATATGATGAACGTAGTGGTGCCATCGTTACTAGATAAAAGACGATTAACAAAATATTGAGCAACATGAAGTTAAGTATATTATTGAAAGGAAATTATAATTTTCAGGTCGTGTCCTTGAGAACTTTTGCGATCCTCGAATCGAAAACTGATATGTCAGTTAATTTGGTGATCCAATGTCGGTACTTAATGAACATATTCAGGATCTTAGGAAAGGTACAATGTTTCTAAGTACATGAAACGTTACTGACTTCGCTTTTAGACATACATAAATACGTATAAGTGCGAGAACTATCGCAGAGCTTGACAACTCATGTATCCAAACTCCTGACAAGGATAATATGCAGAAGAATGGAAAGGAGGATCTCTTAAATTGTGGCGATATATGGTTAAGGTGAATGGCTACGTTTATTTGACTGGCACGGTTGAACAGAACTTTCTTTATTCAAGTTTGGTAAAAGCAATGGTATCTGCCAGGAGCTTCTTGCGCCTCTTCTTCCCAACAGCGAGGGAGTAACTATACCATACGAAATCAGATGTAACAGACTCTCGCGACAACGACCAGCAGTATATTCTGAAACAGAGATCCGTGTAAGTAGCAGGCCATTAAATGTCAGTTGCAACAACAGTTCAGTTTCCGGCGTCTGCCACAGAAAGAAGGAGATAGGTAAAAGTTATTTATCAAAACACTGTGATTTGCAAACTCTACATTATTTCGTAACGATTATCTCTGCAGTTTAAAATATCTCACTGTTACCGTGACACAACTTCAGAATTCTAAACTGACTGCTGTATTGCGATCTGAACTTCATGAATCTGAAAAACGAATTACTTAACACAACGAAAAACCAGTCCAGGTCGCAAATTTGTGCTTTTTATTCATTCGATGACTAGTTTCGGGCCGAAACCCATTTTCAAATCATCATAACAAAGTTGAAAATAGCATTTTCGAAGATGTCAGCATGCTGGCAGTTCGAAATGTATTACTTTAAAGTGGAGTGAAAGTCTTGAAATGTTTCAATAATTAAAAAATTATCTTAATGGCAAGAGAGCATATCATAAGGACACATCCAACGGCTTTAATTAATTTAAATATTTTACGCTTTGAAATTTGACAATCAAACCTAATTAACAATATATCATACATAAAAGGTATGCCTATACGTATGCCTCGGGCAAAAAGTCGTACATGACGGAATATAAATGTGATTACACAGATGCACAAAGAACAACCGCCGTTAAACGACATCCAGTGTGCAACTACTACATTTACCAATCTGTGCCGCTAGTACACTCAGGCACAAAAGAAAAGTACTGCTTACACTGGCTAGCGCATAGCTTAGTACTAGGTAGCCATAGGTTTTCGCACTAGCCTCTGTAATATTAACTTAACTGAAGCAGCCTTACATGGAAAAATCACAATATATAATCCCTTAAGTAGTAATAAGGGGTAACACTGCTCACCTCTGGAATCTTACACTATTAGTTCACTTTAACCAAGAACTACACAGCACACTCAACGTATTTAAATGTGGGCACAATACTTGTAGCTTACACTACAGAACTAGGAAGCTGTTGCTTTATTAAGTGTACTACGACAAAAACCATAAGCGCGGCTACAGATGCCATCCTCAAAGGCCAGCACTGAGGACATAAACTAATGTTTGAGTATAGCAACACGGTAGCCTCTCCACAATAACTACCAGTCCTATTTTCGGCTCCCTGATATCGTAACAAATTTGAGCCACAGACAAGCAATCGTAAGCTTCAAACATGAACACAACCGATTAAGACACTTACCGTTTAACAATAGACTATCTAGCCTTCTAGCAGAAAGATGTCGGCACATCCTCCCACAACAGGCAACTTCATTAATAGTTAAATGAATAGCTGTCCGCCGGCCGGTGTGGCCGAGCCGTTCTAGGCGCTTCAGTCTAGAACCGCGCGACCGCTACGGTCGCAGGTTCGAATCCTGCCTCGGGCATGGATGTGTGTGATGTCCTTAGGTTAGTTCTAAGTTCTAGGGGATTTATGACCTCAGATGTTGAGTCCCATAGTGCTCAGAGCCATTTGAACCATTTGAATAGCTGTCCAATGCAGGACCCCCACCCAGCGCTACATCCACAATTTTAGCCGACCACATATGATAACTGAAACTAAGAGAATATAAACCACACAGGTAAAGTATCGACTGAGATACCAATTCAGCGACGTGATAAGGACAACAGAAACTTACACTTGTTACAGCCAACGTGAAAAACAAGAAATATAAGATAACGCCAGCAATTCTAATTCGTAGACCGCTCTATATATCAATAAAATACATGCAAGAATCATCTGCCCCCTCGTTCCACAACGGCAGGAATCCAACAGCATGCGTCACATCGAAACGGAAAAGATCTGTTGATGCAGTGAAGACCCCTCAGGGACTCACTATCACCAACCGACGCTGTGCTACAGCAGTAGCACACCCTACTATACAACACTACAAAGAGATGCTCAGTGTCTCCCCAGCCAGGAGTAGTCACGTGACAACAAGGAAGGTTCCCACGCAAGATGGCGGCGCACTCTATCAACTCACAGGTTCAGTTAGCGGGACACATAAACACCCGGCAGGGCATGACGGTCAGTTAGGCTTTTTTCTTTGATGGTGGGGGGATGGGGGGAGGGAGGAAAGAGGTCATCGTTTTTATAACTGGTCTGATGTGGCCTGCCACGAATACTTCTCCCCACAGTAGCACTTGCCACATACGTCGTCCACAATTATTTGCTGGATGTAATCCAGTCTCTGCGTTCCTCTACAGTCTTCACCCTCTACAGCTCCCTCTAGTACCCTGGAATTATTCCCTGACATATTAATAGATATTCCACCATCCTGTCCCTTCTTCTTGTCAGTGTTTTACTTATATTCCTTTCCTCGTCAATTCTCCAGAGAACCTCCTCACTCCTTATGGTATCAGTGAACTTGATTTTTCGTGTTGTTCTATAGCACCACATCTTAAATGCTTCGTTTCTCTTCTTTTCTGTTTTACCAAGAGTCCATGATTCACTGCCATACAATGATGTGATACAAACATACATTTCCAGAAATTTCTTCCTCACATTAAAGCCTACATTTGTTACTATTAGACTTCTCTTGGCCAGGGATGTCCTTTTCACCAGTGCAAGTGTGCTTTTTATATCCATCTTGTCCTGTGCGTCATGGATTGTTTTGCTGCCTAGGTAGCAGAATTCCTTAACTTCATCGACTTCGTGATCATTAATTCTAATGTTAAGTTTCTCCCTGTTCTCACTCTTGCTACTTCTCATTACTTTCGTCTTCCTTATATTTAGTCTCCATCCATACATTGTACTAATTAAACTGTCCATTCCATTCAGGAGATCCTGTAATTCTTCTTCGCTTTCACTGAGGACAGTAATATCATCAGCGAATCTTATCATTAATATCCCTCCACCTTGACTTCAGTTCCACTGTTGAATCTTTGTTTCATTTCCGCCAGTGTGTTTCGATCTATAGACTGAACAGCAGAGGTGAAAAACTACATTTTTGTCTTACACGCTTTTCAGTGCGAGGAGTTCGTTCGTGGTCCTCTGCCCTTATTGTTCCGTTTTGGCTCTTGTACATATTGTATATTATCCGTCTTTGACTACGTCGTATCCCTATGTTTCTAAGTAATCCTAACATCTTGCAACATTTTATATTGAAAAGGAAGTTTCATATCAGCGCACACTCTGCTGCAGAGTGAAAATCTCATTCTGGAAACATTTTATATTGTCGAACTATCTTTCCTGGTCGACAAATCCTATGAAAGTGTCTTGAATTTTAATTCAGCCTGTCTGCAACTGGTCTTGATACATCTTTAATCTTGCTTAAACTTTCAACCCCAACGTCTGAATTGCCTCTCTGGTGCCCTTACCTTTCCTAACGCCAAACGTATCGATACCTAATACGAACTCTATTTTATTTTCCAATCTACTGTACATTATTCTTGTGAATAACTTGGATGCAAGAGGTGTTAAGCTGATTGTGCGATGATTCTCGCACTTGTCGGCTCTTTCAGTCTTCGGAATTGTCTGGATGACATTTTTCTGAAAGTCAAATGGTATCGCCAGACTCATACATTCTGCGCACCGAAGTCAATAGTCGTTTCGTTGCCACTTCCCTAAATTATTTTAGAAATTCCGATGGAATGTTATCTATCCCTTCTACCTTATTTCGTTTTATGTCTTGGAAAGCTCTTTTAAACGCTGACTCTAATGCTGGATCCCCTATCTCTTTTACTTCGATTCCTGGTTTTTCTTGTATCACGTCAGACAATTCTTCCCTTATAGAGGCCTTAAGTGTACTCTTTTCGACTATCTATTCTGCATTTAACAGTGTAATTCCAATTGTAGTCTTAATTTTACCACCGTTGCTTTTAATTTTACCGCCGCTTGTTTTGACTTTTCTATACGATGAGTTAGTCCTTCCGACAATCATTTCTTTTTCGATTTCTTCGCACTTTTCATGAAGCCATTTCACCCTAGTTTCCCTGCACTTCGTGTTTATTTCATTACTAAGTAACCTGTAGTTCTGCACTCCTCAGTGCCCTTAACCTTTTTGTACTTCCTTCTTTAATCAATAAAGTGAAGTGTTTCTTTTGTTACCGTAGGTTTCTTTTCAGTTATCTTCTTTATATGTACGTTTTTCTCTCCAACATTTTAGAGGTCTACTTTCCTCTTCAATTGAACCGCCCACTGAGCTCTTCATTATTGTAGTATCTATGGCCTCAGAGAACCTTAAGCGTATCTCCTCATTCGTTTGCACTTCCATATCCCATTTCTTTGGTCATTGACACTTCCTGACTGGTCAGCTACTCTTCATAACTACTAAACTGTGATCTGAGTCTGTATCTGGTCCTGGGTATGCCTTACAATCTAATATCTCATTTCGGAACCTCTTCCTGAACATGATTTAATCTAACAAAAATATTTCTGCATCTTCTGGCCTTTTCCGAGTATACCTCCTCCTCTAGTGATTCTTAAGCAGAGTATTCGCGATTACTAGGTGAAATTTATTGCAGAATTCAATCAGTATTTCTCCTCTCTCATTTCCAGTACCAAGACCACGTTCTCCCGTAACTCTCTCTTCTACTGTGCACTTGAACTACCGTTGTCAGAGTCGGTTTGCTGTCAATTCTATCCTCTGAACTGTTCCGAGTATCTCTCTGCCCTTCCTTCCAAATAATAGTGAATCCTACTCCCGTTATACGATGTTCTGCGGCTGTCCCTTGTCTTCTTTCAATTTCACTTCAGTGACCTCCAGTATATCTAGATTAAGCATTACCATTTCCCTCTTCTGGTTTTCTATCTTCCGTATCACATTCAAGCTTCTAACATACCACATCACGACTCGTAGAACGCTATTCTTTCTTTGATCATTCAATATTTTTCTAATGGTTACCACCCCGTTGACCCGTTAACAGACTCCTCCCGGAAATCCGCTTGGGGGACTAGTCTGGAATCTTTTGCCACTGGAAAGTGTGATCGGGAACTACCAGGATCAGGAAAATGACATGGACGAACTAGGTCACTTTAACTAAAACAATTTATCCTTTTGACAATATACATTTATTTTTCAGTGTAACAACAGGTTCCCTTTAAGAAAAAAAGAAAATTGCAAGTTAATTTGACACGTTAAATTCACACAGTTGAAAAACTTTCAGAATGGAGAATTAAAGCCGGCCGTTCTGACTGAGCGGTTCTAGGCACTTCAGTCTGGAACCGCGTGACCGCTACGGTTGCACGTTCGAATCCTGCCTCGGGCATAGGTGTGTATCATGTCTTTAGGTTAGTCCGGTTTAAGTAGTGCTATGCTCTAGGGGACTGATGACCTCAGAAAAGTCCCATGGTGCTCATAGCCATTTGAACCATTTTGTGACCTTAAATTGGATGACCTTAAATTAGACCTAAAATATTTAAATTAAAAAACTTAAATAAACCAGCAAATAATTAAAACTGAGCACTAGATAAATTTCTGCAAATGAACACAAAACCGAGTCATTAGGCAGATCCCAAAGATAAATATTAACTAGTTAACAAGACATAACATTTCACCTTTACGGCGTTTCCAAAGGTTTTACTTCAAATAGTTTAAAGTAAAATTTAGAACAAAGTTACAATACATATTAAATAGAACAATAACATTAAAGGGAAATAAATCACACAAAGGCGTCTTGACGGACAGCAAAATTTCATTTACAGTCCAGTGCAAGTCAGATAACGTAAGGTACTCAACTTGAGCAGAGGCAGTAAGGACACGTGACTGTAAACAAATAGCAGGCCGCGCTAGGAAATGTTTGGGAGCCGTCCACACGGCCGCAGGCAAGCAAGGCCCACGCTACGAGAAGCCGCAGACACAGGACGCTCTCCCTGAAAGTTAGCCGGTGCTATCAACAAATACCTGACGCGTATCCGTCACTAATTTACCCAACATTTCAATGTCACAGTTTAATCACAGTTGCACTTATAGAGACTTTCCAATATAGACATGCGATCTAGGAAATAAGGGTCGCTAAAAATGTAAGGTGTAAGAGAACTACTCAAAGGGAGATGTAAATTCTTCCAGGAAGGAATATAAATAACAACTCCCTTAGATCATGAGCTGGAGGTCATAATAAACAAACGGGGCTGGATAGTAATAATATGTGAGAGCACGCCAGCTTCCAATGAAAACAAATATTAGAATTCACAAAGAGTTTGTTGTCTCGCATGAAGCAATTTAAAAGCAAAAACGCAAAATTAAAAAAAAAACCTAGGTAATGCATAGGGCCCTGATACAACTACGCGTGAAAGCTGGGCATGTTACGTAGTAACCCAAATCGCCATAACCACCAGTTATAACAAGTCACCAAATTTCATACACCACGAAGGAACAGGCGTAACTTTCAGCAAGCGTACTCGCCCAATAAAAATCGGGGCTTAAACCTTACAGTCTAAGGCAGGGCCGAATGTGGTAAATTCATATTACCTGAACATGTCATCGCGAGAATAATTACCCATGCTACAGTTTTACAGAGGCCCCTAGTCAGCAGAAAAACATAAGTCACTTCAAAATACACACAGGGCAGACAGGGCAATAAATTTGCCCCAGAATTAAGTTGAGTCAAACAAGAAAGATGTACGTGACGATTCAGTAAATACGCTACTGGCCATTAAAATTGCTACACCAAGAAGAAATGCAGATGATAAACGGGTAGTCAGTGGACAAACATATTATCCTAGAACTGACATGTGATTACATTTTCACGCAATTTGGGTCCATAGATCTTGAGAAATCAGTACCCAGAACAACCACCTCTGGCTGTAATAACGGCCTTGATACGCCTGGGCATTGAGTCAAATAGAGCTTGGATGACGTGTACAGGTACAGCTGCCCATGCAGCTTCAACACGATACCACAGTTCATCAAGAGTAGTGACTGGCGTATTGTGACAAGCCAGTTCCTCTGCCACCATTGACCAGGCGTTTTCATTTGGTGAGAGATCTGGAGAATGTGCTGGCCACGGCAGCAGTCGAACATTTTCTGTATTCAGAAACGCCCGTACAGGAACTGCAACATGCAGTCGTGCATTATCCTGCTGAAATGTAGGGTTTCGCAGGGATCGAATGAAGGGTAGAGCCACAGGTCGTAACACATCTGAAATGCAACGTCCACTGTTCAAAGTGCCGTCAATGCGAACAAGAGGTGACCGAGACGTGTAACCAATGGCAGCCCATACCATCACGCCGGATGATACGCCAGTATGGCGATGACGAATGTGCTTCCAATGTGCGTTCACCGCAATGCCGCCAAACACGGATGCGGCCATCATGATGCTGTAAACAGAACCTGGATTAATCCGAAAAAATGACGTTTTGCCATTCGTGCACCCAGGTTCGTCGTTGAGTACACCATTGCAGCCGCCCCTGTCTG
This sequence comes from Schistocerca americana, assembly GCF_021461395.2. Lineage (NCBI taxonomy): Eukaryota > Metazoa > Arthropoda > Insecta > Orthoptera > Acrididae > Schistocerca > Schistocerca americana. The sequence goes on along the minus strand of NC_060123.1, from coordinate 452,487,557 downwards.
TGATGCAGCGTCAAGGGTAACCGCAGCCATCGTCTCCGATCTGATAGTCCATGCTGCTGCAAACGTCGTCGAACTGTTCGTGCAGGTGGTTGTTGTCTTGCAAACGTCTCATCTGTTGACTCAGGGATCGAGGCGTGGCTGCACGATCCGTTACAGCCATGCGGATAAGATGCCTGTCGTCTCGACTCCTAGTGATACGAGGCCGTTGGGATCCAGCACGGCGTTCCGTACTACCCTCTGGACCAACCGAATCAATTTTCTGCTAACAGTCATTGGATCTCGACGAACGCGAGCAGCAAAGTCGCGCGATACGATAAACCGCAATCGCGATGGGCTACAATCCGACCTTTTTCAAAGTTGGAAACGTGATGGTACGCATTTCTCCTCCTTACAGGAGGCTTCACAACAACGTTTCACCAGGCAACGCTGGTCAACTGCTGTTTGTGTATGAGAAATCGGTTGAAAACTTTCCTCACGTCAGCACGTTGTAGGTGTCGCCACCGGCGCCAACCTTGTGTGAATGCTCTGAAAAGCTAATCATTTGCATATCACAGCAACTTCTTCCTGTCGGTTAAATTTCGCGTCTGTAGCACGTCATCTTCGTGGTGTTGCAATTTTAATGGCCAGTAGTGTATATACGCGACACATCAGCTCAAACAGCTTGCGGAGCGGGAAATCGGTGCATAGAGCTTAACAACAAGATACGTACAGCATAGACGAGCCAAACCTTTTGCCTTCTACCTAGTGCTGGCGGAGAAGAGTGAACGATGGCCTGAAAAAGACGTCGTGCCGATCCGCACCGTCTGTCCGTTGCTCCAAGCACTGCCCCTGCCCCCAGCTCCATACTGCGCGAAGACCACACGTAAACTGCCTGCACTGCGCTGTTCGAGGACGTCTCCGACGCACCTCTAGCTGCCGCTTTTTTAAGCATAGTCGGAGGAGTGACAACCGCAAGAGGGAGTAATACGCACCACCTGGTGAGATGCCACCTAGAAGCTATCGATAATGGGATGGTGCAATGAGCCGCCCATGCTCAGAGACCTCAACATGACACTTTTTCATTTACAGGCCACACGTCTTATGGATACACATTACACGTATCTAATGCAGTAGTTTCCATTGTGTTCTGCATCCTCAAGCAGTTGGCCGTTGCTGATTTTGCTGCCTTTAGAGGTTGTTTCCCACCCTGAGGGCAGGAGAGTTCCCTGAACCTCTATCCTTTTCTCCACCCTCTTTGACCAGGCCTGTGGCTGAATGAGAGCGATATTTTAAGCCGAAAGTCTTCATCCTCATCTGGTGAAGATTTTTATTCAAAATTTAAGCAGGGGGTTTAAGGACGTTTGGTTACTAATCAAAGACGCTGCCCCTAGTTCACGGGAAGCCTTAGGAATAGTAATGACACCAGAGAGATAGTTCTCACTCTGCTCTTGATAATAGAACCAGACAGGAAGAATCAAGTCAGGTCCATTAGATACGTCGACCTATAAAAAGCGTTCGACAGTGAAAAATGCTGTAAGATGTTCAAAATTATAGGAAAAATAGATGTAACCTGCAGATAAAGACGTGTGATATGCAATACGTACAAGAACTATAAGGGGATAGTAAGTTCAAATGGGGACTGATGACCACAAATGTTAAGTCCCATAGTGCTCAGAGCCATTTAGTAAGTTCAAATGGCTCTAAGCACTACGGGACTTAACATCTGAGGTCATGAGCCCCTAGACTTAGAACTACTTAAACCTAACTGACCTGAGGACAGCGCACACATCCATGCCTGGGGTAGGATTCGAACCTGCGACCGTAGCAGCTGCGTGGTTCCGGACTGAAGTGCCTAGAACCGCTCCGCCACAGCGGCCAGCGTGAACAGTAAGACTGGAAAACCCAGTACTATGTGCTCGCATTAAAAAGGATGAAAGACAGGGATGTAGTCTTTGACCCCTTCTGTTCATTATATGCATCGAAGAAGTAATGGCGGAAATAAAACAAAGGCTCGAGAGTGGAGTTAAAATTCAAAGTGAAAGGATATCGACGATAAGATTCGTTGACGAAATTCCTGTCCTCAGGGAAAGTGAAGAAGAATTGCAGGATCTGCAAATGGAATAACTAGTCTAATGAGAACAGAATATGGATTGCGAGTAAATGTAAGGAAGACGAAAGTAATGAAAAGTAACAGGAATGAGAGTAGCGAGAAATTTAACACACGGATTGGTGATCACGAAGTAGATGATGTTAAGGGATTCTGCTACCTAGTCAGCAAAATAACCCGTGATGGACAGAGCAAGGAGCATATAAAAAGCACACTACCGCTAGTAAAAAGGACATTCCTGGCGAAGAGAAGTCTACTACTGTCAAAAGTAGGCTTTAATGTGAGGAAGAAATTTCTGAGAGTGTACATTTGGAGCACATCATTGTGTGGTAGTGAAATACGGACTGTTGGTAAACCAGAAAAGAAAAAAATCGAAGCGTTTGAGATGTGGTGCTACGGAAGGATGTTCAGAGTTTAGTGCAGTGATAAGTTAAGGAATCAGGAGGTTTTTCGCAGAATCGTAAAGAAACAGGAGGAGATTAGTGTTTAATGTCCCGTCGACAACGAGATCATTAGAGACGGAGCGCAAGCTCGGGTGAGGGAAGGATGGGGAAGGAAATCGGCCGTGCCCATTCAAAGGAACCATCCCGGCATTTGCCTGAAGCGATTTAGGGAAATCACGGAAAATCTAAATCAGTATGGCCGGAGACGGGATTGAACCGTCGTCCTCCCGAATGCTAACCACTGCGCCACCTCCCTCGGTAGGAAAGAAACATACAGACAACACTGGAAAGAAGAACGGACGAGGTGATAGCACATGTCTTAAGACATCAGGGAACAATCTCCATCTCACTAGAGGCTGGTGGCAGCTCTATTATGCTGTGGGGAACATTCGCACAAGCATCCCTGGATCCAATGGAACTCCTGCAGGGTACCATGGAGCCTAAGGAATATCGTACACTGGTTGCAGGCCACTTACACCCCTTCATGAAGATCACGTTTCTGGTTTGTTTTGCTTGTCTAATATTATTTATGAACGTTTAGGTGGACGGAGATTATTAATTAACAAGATTCGATGGCAGTGGCATTTTTCAACAAAATATTGCGCCATGCCACAAGGTCATGAATATGATGGAGTGGTTCAAGGAATACAATGACATGTTCCAATTAATGTACCTCTCCCCAACTCCACAGATCTGAACGAGATCGAAAATATCTGGTATGTAAATGGGAATGGCGTCGAAGCTCATCACCCATCTCCCCGGAATGTGCGGGAATTAGGTGACTTCTGAGTGCAGATGTGGCTCCAACTGCCTCCAGCGAGACCTACGAAGGCCTCATTTCTTCCGTATCACGGTGCATCGCGGCTGTTAACCGTGGCAAAGGTGGACATACCGGCTGTACGGTAGATGGTCATAATATTCTGGCTTATCAGTGTATTACACCTCATGTGTCACTAATAAATTGTGCTGCTGAAGTCTAACCTTACTAGGAAGTGCGAATATATTTCTTCTGCACATTACACGTTAATGTGAGCGTCGCATTTATTCGACATCAACATGCAATAAACACTCAAAGACTGCAACACTTGCAGTGGAGGGTATACAGGCTGTTTCAGAAAAACCTTTTTAATATGCAGGACAGATTCTTTACACCAAATCAAGAGGAGTTGTCTGAAAAACATGGGCTCAAAAATGTATGTCTTAAGAGCTATGAGCACTTGTCCACATTCGAAACTGTGAACCAATCTCTTCTACTGAAAGCTCTTTGCTTTCTATTTTTTGGGAAGGGGTCGTATGGACGAAAACAATAAGAGGTGTCCAGTAAACATGTGCTCTAAATTGCATGTCGTAAGAGTTACTATCACTTATTCATCTTCGCTACTGTGAAACACATCTCCTCTACCGGCCAAATTCTTGTGGGTCTTACGGCAAGCAGCATAGAGCCCATGTTTATGGTAACTGATTTGGTGTCTGGAACTAATCCCCAAATTTTTAAAAGGATACCTTGTAACATCCTGTATAGAGCCCGTCGGCTGAATGCAGAGAGCAGTGCAGTCGTCGTCGTAATGCAAAAATGGAAAGATTTACCTGACTTCCAAAAGTGCATTATCTTTTGCTTTCAAGCCAAGGGTGGAAGCATTTCCATAACAGTTTGTAAACTGTTTGTGGGCCACAGTGGTTAAAGTAAATCATACATGGCAAAAGGGCGCGATCCAAAACCGGCCCCGCGGACCTTAGATGACAGGGGTGAATGACGACTGCAGAGATGTGTACAGACGAATAGATGTGCAGCTGTTGAGCAACAGACCACTCAGATACAGCAAGCGCTATCAACACTGTCTCCTCAACGAGAATGCGTATGTGTCTTCGCAGCAGGCGCCTGGTTCATGCGCCCATACTGACTGCTATTCATCGCCTACAAAGACTAGAATTTTCGCGCCAGTATTGCCACTGTACGTCGAGTGAGTGGCAACAGGTTGCGTCTACAGATGAACTTAGTTTTCGTCGGACACATGACCGTTGAGGTGTACGGCATGAAGCAACTGATAGCAAAAAATCTGCATGTATTATGGTCTGTGGAATGTTTTTTGGGATTTTCTGAGTTACGTCGTCATCCAGGAAGTTACAGTGGATCAACACAAGTCTGCACCTATCCGTGAAGCCATTTCCACCGCTACAAGCAGGTTGCTTTTCCTCAGCACGATGGAATCTGCCAAAAGGACAACGCAACGTGTCACACAGCTGGCAGTGTACGAGCGTTGTTCGAAGAGCATCACGATGAGGCTACCGTACTCCCCTAGCCACCAAACTTCCCGAATTTTGGCCAACCGAGACTCTGTGGGACCACCGCGATCGGGCTATTCGCACCATGCGTCCTCAATCGAGAAACGAGTGCAACTGACCACACACAGTGTAGCATTCAGCATGCCTTCACATCCGTCGATACTTTCCAGAATCTCACTGACTCTCTTCCTGCACGTCTCGCAGAGGTCCGTGCTGCAAAAGGTGGTTATTCCTGGATTTGACAGGCGGTCACATTAATGTGACTGGAAAGTTTACTGTATACATCTATAGAACATAGCACGTCGTTACTTCAGACATGCATGCGTGTTTGAAGGACAATGCGTAGTACGTTGTAAACACATACACTGCAAAAAAATTAAAATATTGTACTTCCTGTGAAGTCTACTATCACAACCAATCTACAAATGACTAAAAGAACAGAATAAGTAATTAAACAGTGAGAAATCTCAGTGAGTTCTTGAGACGTTGCAGAAAGTGTGGCGCGACTGTTCGTTACAGATTCGTAATCAGATGTGTAACGCGTTAAACGTGCTCAACCAGTCTCTGATCTCTATTACGTGCTACATATTCTAATTTGAAGTCGAGTTTTGCGTCCTCCTGTGTTTACAAATAAGTTTATGTTGCGCATGTGTAGTCATGAATATTAACACTCCCATCACGTCTCATGTGTGTATTATAAGAAATCATACAATCATTGATATTACAGAAGATATAACATGAATGTCAAGATAATTAGGGAACACTCAAAAGAAGGTAAACATGTAACAAAGGTAGTATTCCAACAGCTGAAGAAGTGGATGATTTTGTAAGATTCAAAAGCAATCAAAAAGGATGAAAAATGAAACGGAAAGTATGATGGACAAGAGAAGAAAAATGAAAGTAGGAACAAAGATAAAACAGTATACACAGATCTGTGCAAGGCTCTGAGAAAGATCACACGAAAGAAGACATCAAGAAGTATGAAGAAGACAAGCTGAATGCCATTCTTGAAAATGAATCTAGTTTAAAGACGACAAAGCCGAAGCTTATTATTGGAAAGAATGATATAACAGCGTTAGACAAAGTTCAAGGTGATATTACAAACCATAAAAAATACCCCACTATAATGTAAGTTTGTATGGCTATCTGTAAAGGAGAATCAGTGATGATACTTTAATCCTAGATAAACTGTGAACTTCTGTCCCCGGTAAAATCGAAGCACTACCATCACAAGATAAAGAAGAAATCGACAAGATGAAAAAGAAGAACAGCTTTAGGTAGTGGTGACCTGTTTGTTGATGTTTTAAAGCTGACAGGCGAGGAATCTGTAAAGCATTTACCTAAAATATGTTCAAGTTATTTGTGCACTGGAACATTACCAGGAGATTGAAATGATATAACGGTTCCAAGGAAGAAATTGTTGCTTTCGCTTACAACTTAAATAATTTACATCCAAAACTTGTATTTACAGTATAACACGAAGGTAATGATACTATTAATCTCCTGGACCTCACAATTGCAAACAGGAATGGAAAACCTAATATTTCTATTTATAGAAAGCCCACATCAACCGACATAATAATAAATGCTACATCATGCCATCCATTAAGATACAAAATGGCATTTTTAAAAACAATGATACATAGGATATAGAAATTACCTCTTCAACGTGATGCAATCCAGAGCGAAATTGATGCATTAAAACAGATAGTAGTTGCTAACAATTATAATTCCCATCAGGTTGATCTGTTATATAAAAAATTACAAGAAACAAATGATGCTGTTATAAATTCCAAAAAGGGATTTACAAAAATGACATACATGGGACCTATTTCAGATAAAATAAATAAATAATTTAAGAATACAAGCGTGGCAATAGTATTTAAAACTAATAACCCACTACAGATGAAACTGAAACACACAATTGGGGTATCAAATATATACCAAAAGTCAGGAGTTTACAAAATACTATGTAATGACTGTGAGAAACAGTATATTGGCCAAACTGGCCGTAACTTTCTAACAAGTTTTAAAGAACACACTACTAATACTACACACACAAAATCAATATTTGGTCAACATCTTGATGGATACAGTCATTCTGAGGGTTGTATTTCTAACAATTTGAAAGTATTACATACTGTGCCAAAAGGACTACTATTAAATATCTTAGAACAAATTGAAATCTTTTCACTTCACAAAAGTAATTCGTGTTTTAAACGAATAACTTCAATTCAAAGACAAACATTTCTTTGAGCTTTTCGATGATCTGCTTTAGAATGTTCACTCTTCTGTCCTTCGTTTTTAAAATTATTAAGACTTTTAGGAAATATTTTATCTTTACTTTGTAATTTTATTTCACCAAACATTATTTTATGACTGACTATCTGTTTTAGAAAGTTTGCTTATATGCTTTTAGACTGTATATTACTAAAACACATCCCTTTATTTTTGACACCATGGCTCATAGTATTATAATTTTAAATTCCTTCCATTTTCATTATTTTTATTTGTTTACAAGACTGGCATGCAACATAAGTAATAGCAAAGCCTTTTTAAAAATTGCCACATGAAATTTAAAAAAAAATGGAATGTACATATGAACTTCATAGACAATATTTCATAAATATGCACAACTACTTCGTATCGTATCTGTGCAGCATGTACTATACATGTCAGCTAAAGATTATTGCAACCTACTCATTGAAAATCGTTTCAATAAAGACATATTGCTGCTCAATAGTACATCGTTTGACGTGGCAGTCTTTGCCATTCCACTTTCGCAACAGCTGCGTTAGAAAGAAGCCTGCTGCCACATCTTTGCACTGGCGTTTATCCTCACCATGGCAACCACTAGTTTGCCTATCGACTTGAAAGCAACTTCAGTGGAAAGAAGCCTGCTGCCTCATCTTTGGAACGGCGTCCAACTTCACCATGGCAAACAGCGGATCCAAATGGTTCACTAACAGGCCTTGAGAGGGCAATCCATGTACTGTCAGAACGAAGTTCATCTATCCCACATGGTTCAATTTTTTAACGCTTCTTAATTGACAATAGCTGTTAAATAAGCTAAGTTTAGCGTCTGTTTATTTTTATTTCTTGACAGTGTTCTTTTAATTAAAAATTTTTACATTGTTATTCGACTTATAACCCATTGGTTAGTAATGACATCATTCTGTCAGAAGTGGTTTCTTCAGTAGTGATTCTCCAGCAGAAGGAGGTTCTTACTCATCGGTAATTCATCGTTTTATTGTTTTGTAACTTTATGTATTTTCTTTAATGTATGTAGCCCTCTAATTAAAGCTTTGTATACGACTTGTAGGTCTGAAGATGACCACAGTAGTGGTCGAAACCGGTCACCATAATAAATAAATTGTGTTCAAGACTGTTTCTGATAGTATATATTTGAAAAAAAAAACCGTTTTCGACCAATGGCTAGTAATGATGAATGTGAAACATGGTCATTAAGTGAGTTCGTTGTTAGAAAACTCATAGTAGTTCAAAGAGGAATCGAAATATCAAAGTAGACCAAACAAAGAGAGACGGAAATAAACCATTAGATATCAGAAAGAAAGCAGGTCATATCCCTCGAAGGAAGAATATCAGATAGTAAAAGAATACTAGATTGGAGTCTAATTTACCAAAAATGACCTAGAGGAAGAACCGCGGTCAGATGGGATGGAGACGTACAGAAGACAGATGTAGCTGGCAGTAAGAAGCTCAAGATCAGCAACAATGGATAAATGTACTAGGATTCTACACTGAAGCGCCAAAGAAACTGGAATAGGCATCCGTATTTAAATACAGGGATATGTAAACAGGCAGAATACGGCGCTACGGTCGAAACGCCTATAAAGACAAGTATGAGGCACAGTTGTTAGCTCGATTGCTGCTGCTACAATGGCGGATTATCAAGATTTAAGTGAGTTAAAACAGCGCGTTGTAATCTGCGTACAAGCGATGGGAAACAGCATCTCCAAGGTAGCGATGACGTGGGGATTTTCCCGTACGACCATTTCACGAGTGTACCATGAATATCAGGAATCCAGTATAAAACATCAAATCTCCGACATGGCCGCGGTCGGGGAAAGATCCTGCAAGATCGGCACCAATGACGACTGAAGAGAACCATTCAACTTGACATGAGTGTAGCCCTATCGCAAATTGTTGCATATTTCAATGGTGGGCCATCAGCAAGAGTCAGCATGCGGAACGTTCAACGAAACATCATCGATATGGGATTTCAGAGCCGAGAGCCCACTCGTGTACCTTTGATGATGCACGACACAAAGATTCACGTCTCTCCTGGGTCCGTCAACACCGACATCGGACTGTTGATGACTCGAAACATGTTGCCTGGTTGGACGAGTCTCCTTCCAAATTGTACCGAGCGGGTGGACGTTTACGGGTATGGAGACAATCTCGTGAATCCACGGACCCTGCATGTCAGTTGAGGACTGTTCAAGCTGGTGGAGGCTCAGTAATGTTGTGACGCGTGTGCAGTTGGAATGATATGGAGCCCTTGATACGTCTAGATACGACTCTTACAGGTACACGTACATAAGGGTGCTGGCTGTCCCCCTGCATCCATTCATGTCCATTGTGCATTACGATAGACTTGAGCAATTCCAGCAGGACAATGCGACACACCACAGTCCAGAACTGCTACCGAGTGGCTCCAGGAACACTCGTCTGAGTTTAAACATTTCCGCTGGTCACCAAACTCCCCAGACATGTACATTATTAAGCATATCTAGGATGCCTTGCAACATGCTGTTGAGAGGAGCACTCCACCCTCTCGTCATATTACGAATTTATGGACAGCCCTGCTGGAGTCATGATGTCATTTCCCTCCAGCACTACTTCAGACATTAGTCGAGGCAACGCCACTTCGTGTTGCGGCACTTCTGCGTGCTCGCGAGGGCCTTACGCGATGTTAAGCTTGTGTAGCCGTTTCTTTGGCTCTTCTGTGTATGTTACACGCTGACTGAAAAAAGCCCATCACCAAGTGGTTGAACTGATTGATGCAACTGAAGATGTTGGTGACGATAGGGATGACTACGTAAATACCCGAAGACATATTACAGCTCGATTTTTGACGAATCACATTCCATCAATACATAATCGATTCACGATAACGTGAATAAAATTTAGCGTCTACCACACCCTCATGTGCATCGATGAAGAAAATACCATGACTTGTAACAATAAAATTGTCTTGTCTAGACTGTGGCTCTCTTCCGAAGTCACCTAGCATTAACGCTTTCATGAATCCTAAGTTACTAAATATGTTCTCAAATTCACTGTGGCGTTGCCAGAATACAGAGGGTTAAGTGTGAAACTGCGTGTTACAGTAAACCTGTACTATCGATTCTGTTCTCAAGATTTGACATAAGATTTACTTCACCGCAAAAACTTTCAGAACCTCTATCGCATTTTCTTAAACTCACTTAAGTTCAGAACGAACTTTGCCAGCGAAAGGCAAGCTTCGAGCAAGAATTTACAGTATTTTACAATTTGCTAGGATGGTTTTTAACAACCTCCACTATGCAGCAAAGAGACGCATTGGTTCTACTAAACCTCTTTAGCTATAGCTGAGGCATTGGCCGCAGTATTAATTATAACTGGGGACCTGCTGGGGCAGTAACGTTGGATAGCAGGAGAAAAGTGAGCATAGCAAGACAAAAGAGATTTTCGAAAATACAAAGGGTGTTTTGCAAATTACCGAGCGCTGCGTGTGCCATTGTATAGGAGCCAGTAGTCTGCAGAAGAAGCAAACTCCGACCGCAGTATATACTCTGGCCCGTTTTTCAGACTGTGGCAGATGGCGCAATGGTTAGAAACAAACTAAAGTTCTTAGAAGAGGATATGGAAAGAAAGAAAACACTTGTGCCCCTTGCTAGAGAGTATCAAAATGTTTCGCTATTACGTCTGTAAAATGCCCCCAGATGCGACTTGTGCACGAGGATCGTAGGACAGCAACCTAACACTGCCGCCATAGTTGGTGTGTCGCACGGAACAGAGCAGGCAATTATCGCTCGCGATTTCAACACGCAGCGTTTTGATACCAAGTTCGTCTCCGTGCTGTGTCCAAAGAGCGCAGGGAAAACTTAGTCGAAGTCTGGCAAGACGTCCGTAAGCGTGCCCTGGATGATAAGGCGGTGATGGCTGAAACTCCAGTTTGACCAGACTATTGCAACTGCTCAAAATAATCCGTTTCTGGCGGATTTTCGAATTTCTATTCCTGTCGTTTTCTGTAATAAAGCAGAAAAAGAAAAAGATTGAACAATATTGCCTGTCTCTTTTTCATGATACATATATTCAAAATATTAAGTTGAATAGTAGAATAAAGAGTAACTTATGTAATAAAATGGAGCGCCTACAGCCGTCCTTATGGTGTTACTGATTATATGGCTATTGTTCTCGGTGCTTCAGTGCACCATCTTCAAGCCTTAACTGACATTGAGGGTGTTAACTCCAAACGTATACATTATTCATCAATGGCCAGCATCTAAGAACTGGTTTTCGCTGACTACCTATAACAATGATGTGGCATCTACAACTAACAACATCATTGTTACAGATAGTCTGCGTCAACCAGTTCACAGTTGCTGACCACTGTTGAGTCATGTTTACGATTGAAGTTAACCCCCTCAATGACACTTAAGGCCTCAAGATGGTGTGCTAAAGCAGTGAAACTGGTAGCCATATAACAAATAACCTCACAACGACAGCTGTAGGTGCTCCATTTTATTCCTTAACAGAACGGCCTGAGTCCTCTCAAAACTCCAATCAAGAGGATTGATATACAAAAGATAGTCAGTCCACTGTTGCTGCTCCTTCTGTCTCCATGACTTCTGCCTCACCCTTTATGGTCATCCCATCTAGCTCACCCCCACCCTGAAACATCTTGGCCTCACCCTCGACCGTAACCTAAGATGGATGCCTCACCTCCTGACCATTCAGCAGAAAGCCCATTCCCACCTCCACCTCCTGAAACTCCTGTCCGGCTGGACAAGGAGATTACATCCTTCCACCATCCTCCACACCTACAAATCCCTCATCTGTTATGCCAGCATCGCCTGGATCTCTGCTCCCACACGATTTTACAAGACCCTCCAAATCCTCAAATGCCATGCACTCTGCCTTCCCTCCCGTATCCGCCTTCCTTCCCCTACACGGCTCCTGTTCGACCTCATCCCATTCCCCCACCTCTTCTTTTCCTCCACAATCTCTGCATTCCTTACACTAACTGCAAGCTTGATCCCCTCCCCCCCAAACACACTGGTTTCCTCTCCATCCCCCCTCCTGCACATTACCATGGCTCTACTGCTGTATCCCTCCATCTCTCCACCGCCACACACTCCATCTCCTTCATCAGGGCAATTTTCAGCACCTCCCCCTCCTGTATGTTGAACATCGCCATGACATCTACCCTCCCTTCCAACTGTAACCTAGCCTTGTTCCCTCCCCTCCCCAGGTCCCCCCTTTTCCTCTCCCCCCCTTCTCCCAGAGCGGATTTTCCTCCTTCCCCCCCACTGAGTCCCTGCATCCTCTCCTCAACTGTGTCCCTCCCACGCCCTTCCCTCCCCAGCCGTCTTTGTTGCCCCCCTCCAACTCCCCTCCCTTCTTCCCTTCTTCCTCATCTCCATGCCCCATGTAAATCCTGTGTTTTGCTCATCGTCATCAGTGTGCTATGTCAGTGTTGTGTTTGGTGCTGTTCTCCTGTGCACCAAGAGCTGTGGTTTTAATTGTGTGCTGAAGTTGTACGTAGTGTTACTGTGAGTGATCGTTATGTGCTATGTCATCCATCGATACTATTATGCTGCTTGTGTTCATTTAATTGTCGCAGTGTGTGGTTTTTTGTGCTGAATACTTTTTAAGATTTTGGTCTCAGTTTTACAGTCGTCCCCTTTTTGTCTGTTTTCGTCCATTGAGTTCCCCTTTTTTATATTTTTGTCTGCTGTATTTTCTCCTTTGTAATTTTAAATGTCTTCCGTTGTATCATTATTGTCTTTTGGCTGAAGATCGGTGCATATGCTGCTGCCAGCCTGTCCCAGATGGGGAACTAAAATTAAATAAAGAAAAAAAAAAAAAAAGAAAAAAAACCTTTCCTTCCTGTCAAAAATTGATAAGTGGTTTAAGTACTAAAATTCACCAGTATCTTCCTATCCCAATATTTTGAAACATAGCTCAACAATTATGTTGTAACCGGGGATCATACCACTAGTTGAGTATAGTGAATAGTCAGCGCTAAAGGCTGAGAACAAAGATAGAAAGTGCTTCGTGTTACCTTGTCTTTTTTCAATGACTTTCATCAGATAAAGGCATATTATGTAGACTCAGACAGCAGATTAGCTATATTCTATTTTTATCATATACTAGCTCTGTCCAGAGTAGCATCCGTTGGTATAAGGGTTGTTGGCACAGTAGCATGGAGTGTTCGATCAGCGGGCAGGATGCCCTCTGTAAAGAAATCTGAGTAGAGGAATCAACGATCAACTAAAACGGACGTCATATGACATCTAGCCAGATCAAACGCAACGTATAACACCTAACAAAATGAAAAATCTGGGTGGGGGAGGGTGGTGTAAGGGGGGGGGGGGGGGGATGGCGTCTATGACAAGTAATCAAAAAGTCCTGTGTCACAGGTTCGAAATCCGCCACCGCTCAAATTTTGACTAATAGTCAGCATTGGCGGCCCAAGACATTTAGAATGTGAAGTCAACCTCATTCAGCCAATATCCTTGTCAAAGACGGCGGAGGAGCGGACAGAGGTTCGCGGGACTCTCATGTCGTTTACGTGTCAAACTGGCCCTAAAGGTAGAAGAATAAAGAGTGATCAATATCACGAAGATGCAGAAGGCAATGGAAACCACTGCATTAAAGACACATAATGTGTATCCACAGGACATGTGACCTGCAATTGGAAAACTGTCAAGACGATCGCTCCATTGGCGAAAGATTTCGAATGTCCAGGAAGGAGCAACAAAGTGGAAGGTAACCATGAGAAAAAGACTCAATAACCAACGTTCTACGAGTCGAGGCGTGGAATGTCAGAAGCTAGAACGTGGTATGGAAGCTAGAAAATCTGAAAAGAAAATGCAAAGACCTGGTAAAATAACTATAGCGTAATATCAACAGGAAGGTAGGCACAAGAGTGTGTTCCTTTTAACAGTTCAATGATATGGTGTTCTCAGCAGAATCTGCAGCAAATCAACACCGACAGCGATAGTTGAGGCATACATGCCGACTTCACTAGCTGAAGATGAACAGACAGAGAAAGTATGTGATGATATTGCACAGGTTATGCAATACTTAAAGGAACATGAAAATCTAACAGTTGTCGGGCCTGGAATGTGGTCATAGAGCAAGGAGCAAGAGAAAGGGTTGCAGGAGAATATGCGCTTGGTACCAGGAATGAGAGAGGAGAAAGACTAATTGAGTTCTGTAATAAATTTCAGCTAGTAATAGCAAATATTTTGCTCAAGAAACACAAGAGGAGGAGGTATACCTGGAAAACGCCAGAAGACGCAGGAAGATTTCATTTAGCTCACATGTCAGGCAGAGATTCCGAAATGAGATACTGGATTGTAAGGCATACCCAGGAGCAGATATTGATTCAGATCACGATTTAGTAGTGATGATGAGTACCTGAAATTTAACAGACAAGGCGGGAAGAATGAATACGCAAAGAAGTGGAATGCAAGAATAAAAGGAATAAAGAGTTAAGCTTGAAGTTCTCTAAGGCCATAAATACCGCAATAAGGAATAGCTCAGTAGCCAATACAGCTGAAGGGGAATGACATCTCTAAATAGGGCACCCACAGAACCCGGACAGAAAAACATACGTACAAAGAAGGAATCTCTGAAAAGACCATGTATTACACAAGAAATACATTTGATCCATGAAAGAAGGAAGCACAAATTGTTCATGAAAAATCAGGAATACAGACACACAAGTCGCTGAGGAATGAAATAAATAAGAAGTGTAACCAAGCTAAGACGAAATGGCCGCATGAAGAATGTAAAGAAACTGAAAAAGAAACGAATGTCGGAAGGATTGTCTCAGCTTATAGGAAAGTCGAACAACCTTCGGTGAAATTAAAGGCAAGGGTGGTAACGTTAAGAGTGCAATGGGAATTCCACTGCTAAATGCAGATGAGAGACCTGTGAGGTTGAGAGATTACATTGAAAGCCTCTGTCTGGTGTGATAGAAGAAGAAATACGAGTCGATTTAGAAGAGATAGGGGATCCAGTATTAGAAGTGGCATTTAAAAAAAGCTTAGGAAGACTTAATATCAAATTAGGCAGAAAAGAAAGAACACATTCCACCCAAATTTCTAAAATCAGTGGGGGGAAAGTGGGCACAAAACGACTGTTCACGTTGTTGTTAAGAATGTATGAGTTTGGTGATATAACATCTGACTTTCGGAAAAGCATCGTCCATACATTCCCGAAGACTGAATGGCGGACAAGTGCGAGAATCATCGCACAATCAGCTAAATAGTTCATGCATCCAAGTTGCTGACAAATTAATACACAGAAGAATAGAAAAGAAAATTGAAGGTCCGTTATATGAGGATCCCTTTGGCTTTGGGACGTTGCGTTTTGTAATAGAAGGAAGACTAAAGGAAAATCAAGACACGTTCATATTATATGTCGACTGGAAAAAGCATTCGACAATGTATTCGAAATTCGGTGGAAAAGAGTACTGTATGAAAATTTGAAGTAAATCGGTCAAGAAGTTTTCAAGCTTTTTGTAAATAAACATTCTCCTTCATATTTCACATATTTGGCAACGACCTCGCCGCAGCGGATACACTGGTTCCCATGAGATCACCGAAGTTAAGCGCTGTCGGGTGTGGTCGGCACTTGGATGGGTGACCATCCAGCCGCCATGCGCTGTTGCCATTTCTCGGGGTGCACTCAGCCTCGTGATGCCAACTGAGGAGCTACTCGACCGAATAGTAGCGGCTTCGGTCAAGAATACCATCATAACGACCGGAAGAGCGGTGTTCTACCCCACGCCCCTCCTATCCGCATCCTCCCCTGAGGATGACACGGCGGTCGAATGGTCCCGGTAGGTCACTCGTGACCTGAAGACGGAGTGCTTATTTCACATATTTATTTGTATATTACAGATATTAAAAGAATGTATACAGAAACAGGTGCATATTCAGTTGCAACGTTCTGTCAAGATATCGAAGAAATTTCTGAGATTTATAATTTTAAACGAATGGAAAATGGAAATGAGCGTTTGGCGTCATTGGCCGGGAGGCCCCTTGCGGGGCAGGTCCGGCCGCCTTGTTGCAGGTCTTACATTCGACGCCACATTGGGTGCCCTGTGCGCCGGATGGGGATGAAATGATGATGAAGACAACACAACACCCAGTCCCTGAGGGGAGAAAGTCTCTGTCCCAGTCTGGAATCGAACCCGGGCCCGTAGGACGGCTATCCGTCAAGCTGACAACCCAGCTATCGGAACGGACATTTTAAATGAATGAACATTTACATTATGACTTATATAGATATATATGTCCATTTGTACAGAATCGTAAATCTCTGGAAATTCTTCTCCGATTACTTTGAAATTCTGACGCAAGGTGGATTCATATCAGGCGATCTGCGTGGCCAACTCATTCGCTAGAGGAAGGTTCAAAGTTCCGACACAGCCGCTCTGTTGTTCTTTTGTAGCAACATGGTGAATACACCACAAGAGAATTCATTTTGTGTGTTTGGGCGAAGTCGACCCGTCGTTGAAATGCAACGTGCATTCCGCGGTCGTTTCAGCAAGAAGTCACATCTGCACAAGCAGGTTTATGACTGGCATAAAAAGTTCTTGGAAGTGGTTGCTTATGTAAAGTGAAGAGCACAGGTCGACCACATCCCTCTGATGAAAATGTCGAGCATATCCGAGATGCGTTCAGACAGAGACCTCGTAAGTCCACAAGAAGGACAGGCAAGTAACTTCAACTTCCTCGAGCAACGGTGCGGCGTGCTCCGAAACGACGCCTTAAAGTTTTAGTTACTGCAGCAATTGTGACCCGACGACGAATTTTGCGTTACAGTTCTCAAGGATATGGCAGAGGACACATTTCCCGGATGACTCACCTTTTCGACGTTTCATGTATTGGGTACAGTAATGTAACATATTGCGGGTGACAAAGTACTGGCGCTTTGTGCCATTTCTGTTCACAAAGTTTATGGAGGACCTTTCTTATTTGCGGAGGACAAAGAGACAGGAAATTCATACCAGTACGTGCTGCAAAATTGATTGTTTCTTCAACTTCACGAACAGTCCAGTGACTTCATTTTTATGTACGAAGGCGCCCTGCCACACTTTTACCTTAAAGCGCGGCGTTACCTTGACAACATCGTCCAACAATGTTGGTTTGTAAGATGTGGACAACAAGATCTCGTTAGTCGATTTTGGCCTTCCAGGTCACCACACCTTATGCCTTGCGATTTTTTTCGGTGAGGTTCATTAAAGACAGAGTCACTGTCCTACATATGGCAGCTACCCTTCAAGATCTAAGAAATCGAACTTTTGAAGCTGTTGATTCGATAGGCAGCGACCAGTTGACACGCACGTGTTGTGAAATGGGCTACCGTTTAGATACATCTCAAGCGACACATGGTGTTCGTTTTGAGTTTATGTTATATTGTCTGTGTGAACATAAATCTTTGAAGCTTTGGCTATCCAGTGACAAACACAGTGTATTTTTATCATTTGTAGTTTGTCTGTAACTAGCAATTGAGTCGCTTCTTTCTCTTTGAATTACCCTGTATGTTTACTGGAGTGCCATGAGGTATATAAACTTTTATACTATATAATAATTTTAATATATAATACTATAGATTTAACACAAAGCATATAAACTCACGTGGAACTATTATAACAAAAAGTCTATATCCATTAACGCAAAATTAAGGCACTACAACACTGTCGTACTTCCGGAGGCACTGTATGCATCTGAAACAACACAATTAGGTGGGCAAACTAAAATCAGAGAAATAGACAAACGGGAAAAGAAAATTCTCAGGAAAATTTTTGGTCCGATACAAGTGCAAAGAAACTGAAAGAAGAGACCAACATCAGAATTATGTAAATACACAGACAAGATTACGGATACAATAAGGAAAAGAAGAATGCAGTTCCATGGGCATATCCACAGGATGAAGGAAAACAGAATTTCAAACCGATTTCTTAAAGTCATCAACTCACGCAGGGGGAAAAAAATTGATAAAAGAAGTTGAAGGTGACCTCAGACAAGCACACATAACAGTAAACGATGCAGGAAATAGAACTGAATTCAGAAACATCATCCGAAAACATAAATTTGACACCACAACACAGAAGAGACCAGGATGAAAATGGACAGCGGAGCGAAAGAAACAACACAGTGAACACATGAAGAAAATTAGGGCTCAGAAAAAACATAAACAATCATCATAAAGAAATTCAAGTTCAAACGCTCTCTTTAAATGGGAATAATCTAAATAATAATAATAATAAATACTATATATTTAAATACCACATGGGTCTCCAGTAGGTGTATCAAAACATTTATGGAACATAATCGAGATGTCATTTCGTGCATAAATCCGGCACCGGCACTTACGGAGTGCTATAGAAGCAGCGTGGCTGAGTATTTCTGCATGGGACTTCCAACCACTAGTTCAGTCCACGCCACGTCGAGCTGCTAGACTATGCTGAGCGAAGAAGGTCTGGCACGATATTACCAGGTATATCACGTCTTTTGTAGCAACGGCTTCCCGTGAGATCACCGAAGTTAAGCGCTGTTGGGCGTGGCCAGCACTTGCATGGGTGACCATCGACCCGCCATGCGCTGTTACCATTTTTCGGGGTGCACTCAGCCTCGTGATGCCAATTGAGGAGGTACTCGACCGAATAGTAGCGGCTTCGGTCAAGAATGCCACCAGAACGGCCGGGAGAGCGGTGTGCTGCCACCATGCCCCTCCTATCCGCATCCTCCTTTGAGGATGACGCGGCGGTCGGATGGTCCCGGTAGGCCATTCGTGGCCTGACGACGGAGTATCATGTCTTTTGTCGTCTCCGAGTATAGTTATGCTGTCGTCAACTGTTAAATTATAAAATGGAGGCTACCTATTTCAACCCAGCTTTATCAAGTCCCACATCAGATGCGTATTAAAGCAGCAGGAGCGATTTATTCTGGATTTCGTTAGTTAATTTCTTTGACTAGTAGTCAGAACATCACGGATCCCGGCTTAGAACCCATCCATTACTTAAATCATCGGCAATGGCGCTCGAAGACTTCCGGCATAAGAAGCCGTACTGCCAATGGTCTTGTCAAAGAGGGCGGAGGAGCAAACAGAGGTTCAGGGCACTCTCTTGCCCTTCGACTGGGAAGCTGTCCCTAAAAGGCAGACTTTCAGCGACGTGATGATGCAGAAGCCAATGGAAACCACTGCACTTAAGACACATAATGTGTATCGACAGGGCACGTCGCCTGTAACTGAAAAATGTCATGGGCATCGCTGTCAAAAGATAACAAATTAGTTGCCATTTGATCTCCAGGAGGGGCTGCCAAGGTGGAGGTGATGATGAGAAAATGATGGCTAAGTAACCAAGGGAAAACATCCTAAGAATCTAGCCGGCCGAAGTGGCCGTGCGGTTCTAGGCGCTGCAGTGTGGAATCGCGAGACCGCTACGGTCGCAGGTTCGAATCCTGCCTCGGGCATGGGTGTGTGTGATGTCCTTAGGTTAGTTAGGTTTAACTAGTTCTAAGTTCTAGGGGACTAATGACCTCAGAAGTTGAGTCCCATAGTGCTCAGAGCCTAAGAATCTAAACATGGAATTTGAAAATTCTGAATGTATTAGTGTTATAGGACCATTTTTCCGGAAACAGTCAATTTAACTTACGCAAATTCATAATGAAAGTCCGATTTTATCAGGAAATTTAACTGACACTGAGGAATATGGTAAACAGCAGTAGGCGTACTGGTGACTGTCAGTAAATGTCCAATGCAACTTTACTACTCTCTTCCTATGAATTCGGATTGCGTGCCTTTGTAAAAGTGACGTTGAAAAATTCTCCACTACAATAAGTCACTTGGATCACAGAGGCAGTAGAGTTGATCGACCCTTAGCCAGTTTGGGAAATACTGTTGAGACAAAGCTTAGGGTCAACAGCCATCGGCCATCTTTCTGTAGTGCTGCCTCGGGGCATCTGGCCGCATGGTGTAAAAACACAGATGACGTATCTCGTGGAGAAAACTCCTGGAAAACACAATTTGCGACCTGGGAATGGAGTGCGAAGGCTCGCCTTTTGGCCGAAGACACCATTGTGATCAAAATGTACAAGGCTGGTCGTTTCTCCAGGATGCACAGAAGACTAGAAACAAACATCTCGACGATGTATTGGGGGCGTGTAGTCCTTGTCCTTTAAAAACGTAAGACACTACTGAACGTTTTGACAGAGCAAATAACAAACGTTTTCGCAGTGTAAAAAGCTACCAGCATTGGCAAACGTAAATAAATCGAAAGGTCGGAAGAAACACCGGATAGTGGCGATGAAGAGCCCTAGAGATAGTGTTACGCGACTTTTTTCTATAGAGGGTGGCAGGATGTACATTATTTTTAACTATTTAGAGGAAGGGGACTCTTCTTTTGTAAGAAGTAGCTTTATCGGTCTGTGCTTCGAAGATCCGATCACAATCAGTAACAGACACAAAATGTGGCAATGTGAGATTTCTCTTTAATTAACATTCCATTAGAATTAACAGATGACAGGAGTCTTCGTCGTTAGATTTCCACGCTATTGACTCCGTTGGGCTGACAAGCCATCTGAGCTGATGTATTGGGGATTTAGAAAATTTCCTTGCTGATGTGCTCTTAGCTGCTGATGAGAGTGGTTGGTTCCGCCAGTGATTGATTCTGCAGTCACTTCATCCTCCACCTCCAGCATTGGGGTGAGATCGAGCCGCAAAGTCTAAATGATGTCTAGCGACGATAACATCATTTTGTAGTAATCCAGTTACATCAAAATTCACTCTGAAGATTTGTATTTTATTTTGTGCATATGTGTGTTGTGTTTCATGAGAGGTACCAATTTTAAAGTGAAGGTGAAAACTGAGAAATTTCATGTTATTTTCATCGGATTTACTTTGAATTATAAGTACATATAGAATTTAATGTTTGCGTTACAGATTTTCAATTTTTACGACTGCGAGTGAGACAGGTTCGTGCGAGTGAGTGAAATAGAGGTAGAAGTTTTGAACAGTTCAGAAACATTTAATGGAATGCAGAGTGCCGCAGGGCAACATTCAAAGAATACATAAAAGCGAACCGTACGACGCAGTCACATATAAATCATAAATTAGATGACCACTTAAAAAAATGCAAGGAGTCGGGAGAAACCTTAAGCAATAAACAATAAGGCAGACGTCACGACGTGAAAAGTAAATTCAAAAAAAGATACGTTACACAGTAAACTGAAGAAACGACAGAAGGATTGAAGAGAGATTTTACACAAATACGAAGAATACTGGGACGCATCCCAAGAACACTGATAAAAATTCCAGTAATATCCAAGTGTTAACCAACGCCATCGAGCAACTGTTAGCCAGCAGTGAATCAGCCTCTGACTGAACGGGACTGGTAAACTACAGTGAACACGTTGAAATAAGAGAGTTGGTGCCATTTAAGAACGTGCAGAAGACCATAAACATCCGGAAGATGGAGACACTGCCGCGCGGCATTAGCCGAGCGGTTAAGCCGGCACGTTAGCTCAGCGTGTTCGGTCAAAGGGCTGTTCGCCCTCTGTAATAAAAGAACTGAGTAAAGGAATCAACGATCAACTTGAACGGATGTCTTGTGACGGCCGCCCAGACCAAACGCAATGAACATTACCGAACAAAATGAAGGAAAAAAAAAAAGAAGAAAGCTGTCTAAGGAGCTGCAGTCGTGGACTATGTGGATAGTCCCGGCGGAGTTTCGAGTCCTCCCTCGGGCATGGGTGTGTGTGTGTTTGTCCTTAGGATAATTTAAGTTAAGTAGTACGTAAACTTAGGGACAGATGACCTCAGCAGTTAAGAGTCATAAGATTTCACTCACATTTCAACATTTTTTTGAGGGTGACATTAGACGCACTAGCGAAAGAAAAATAGAGCAGTAGGTTTTAAAAAAAAATGGTTCAAATGGCTCTGAGCACTATGCGACTTAACTTCTGAGGTCATCAGTCGCCTAGAACTTAAAACTAATTAAACCTAACTAACCTAAGGACATCACACACATCCATGCCCGCGGCAGGATACGAACCTGCGACCGTAGCGGTCACGCAGTTCCAGACTGAAGCGCCTTTAACCGCACGGCCACACCGGCCGGCAGTAAGTTTTCGACAAGTATTAATGGACAATAGAATATGACGATTCAGACTGGAAATGAACGCTGCAGATGTGAGATTTAACCAAAAGATTATGATGAATAAGGGGTGAATCACCACGTCCTGATCCACCCGTAATTATCATCGCGTCTGTTGATACCATATCTTGCAACATGTGCGAGGAGAGCTTAGAAAGCTCTTCAGCTCAATAAAAGAGTTTACACTGTTTTCGGACGCTGCGAACTGTCTACATCAAAATCTATGGATAGAAGAATTCAGAGAGCCGTTACCGAGGTCTTGGCCACATGTTTCGAAAATAAGGTTTGTTTCTGCTCGCTGCAGAGAGGAAGCGGCGACGAAAATGAGAGAGATCACAGGACAATATACGAAATTGTATGTTTATGACAAACTGGTTGCAGGATTATCGTGGGAAAAACAGTATGATATTTTTTGGCAATTTGAAACATTTGGAAACCACAGAAAATACCGTCAATTTACAAAAGTCGGAATTTGGACGTAACGAGATGGACTTCCTGGGACAAGTAATATCCACGGATTGGATGCAGCCTGGTCCAAATAAAGTAAAGGCCATTGAAAAATATTCTATACCAAGGGTGATGTAAAAAGGATGTGATTTTCTAGGATTCATGACTTTCTTTAAAAGATTTATAAACGACACTGTTACCAGGCGAGCTCTATGCTACTTGGCAGGAAAGAACGCCACTTGGAAATGGACTGAAGTAGAAGAACAGATAGCCACTCAGACTGGCAACACGAATGTGCATTTCGTGGAACTGTTTCAGCGTCACGATCGGCCTCATCTTAATACAGCCGTCAGGCGTAATAACATGAGACTTGGGGGTGCGCTGATGACAGAAGGCATGAGTCACATTTCAGTGGTGTCGGTGGAGTCTATCAGTAGGACGGGTTTCACCAGACATGGCCTGCACCTCAACAGGTATGGGAAGGGGAGGTTGGCAAAACTTATAGGTGACAGCATAGGTGGGGGTGGTGGGATCACTCATGGGAAAATTCCGGTAGTTGTGGGTGTTAGAGCTGTACCTTTTTTAGATTGAAGTCAGCTGATAGGTATTCCTGCTTAAGGGAAGTCTCTCTAACAAAGAAACCACTTTCTACAAAGCTTGGGTATCCGATTAATGAGGGAATTAGTATATTTCATCAAAATATACAAGGTATTAGAGATAAAGTTAGTGAACTGCTTATAGATGTTGACTCTGAAATTATTGGTATATCTGAACACTTCTTAAATAAGGAGATAATTCAGAGGCTTCCTTTACCAGGATACAGGTTGGCTGGCAGCATTTCTAGGAGCTCTTTGCGGTGTGGGGGAGTAGCCATGTATGTGAAAAACGGTATCCCATTTGAGTCAATTGATGTTTCAAAGTACTGCACTGAAACGGTGTTTGAATGTTGTGCAGGTGTGGTTAAATTTAGTGGAGCTAAACTTATTACTGTTGTTATTTATAGATCCCCAGACTCCGATTTCACAACATTTTTGCTAAAGCTAGAGGAGGTTCTTGGTTCACTTTATAGGAAATACAAAAAGTTGGTTATATGTGGTGACTTCAATATTAATTGTATAAGTGATTGTGCAAGGAAAAGGATGCTGGTAGACCTCCTTAATTCATATAATCTTATGCAAACCGTATTCTTTCCAACGAGAGTGCAAGGGAACAGTAGAACAACCATAGACAATATTTTTGTTCATTCGTCATTATTAGAAGGGCATTCTGTTAGCAAAAAGGTGAATGGCCTTTCAGATCATGATGCACAAATTTTAAGTCTAAAAGATTTTTGTGCTGCAACACATGTTAAATATAGTTACCAACTTTTTAGGAAAGCTGATCCAGTTGCTGTACAGACTTTTGTAAACCTTATCAAGGAACAAGAGTGGCAAGATGTTTATTGTGCTGATACAGTAGACGATAAATATAACGCTTTCCTCAAGACTTTTCTCGTGCTCTTTGAAAGTTGCTTTCCGTTAGAACGTTCAAAGCAGGGTACTAGCACAAACAGGCAGCCTGGGTGGCTGACTAAAGGGATAAGAATATCTTGTAGAACAAAGTGGCAATTATATCAAAACGTTAGAAACAGTCAAAATCTAAATGCAGCAGCCCATTACAAACAGTACTGTAAGGTGCTTAAAAAAGTTATTAGGAAGGCAAAAAGTATGTGGTATGCGGATAGAATAGCTTAGTCTCAGGATAAAATTAAAACCATATGGTCAGTCGTAAAGGAAGTGGCTGGTCTGCAGAGACAGGTCGAGAATATAGAATCAGTGCGTAGTGGGGATGTCCGTGTTACTGATAAGTCGCAAATATGTACAGTACTTAATAATCACTTTCTGAATATAGCAGGTGAACTAAATAGAAACCTAGTCCCAACAGGGAATCATATAGCGCTCTTAGAAAAAAGTGTTCCGAGACTGTTACCTGAAATTCTCCTCCATGATACTGACAAGAGGGAGATTGAGTTAATAATTAAATCACTAAACACCAAGAACTCTCATGGATATGACGGGGTATCTAGCAGAATACTGAAGTATTGTTCCAAGTATGTTAGCTCAGTACTTAGCCATATCTGTAACTTTTCCTTTAGGAGTGGTCGGTTTCCTGACCAATTAAAGTACTCGGTAGTGAAGCCACTTTATAAAAATGGAGACAGGGATAATGTCGACAATTATAGACCTATTTCCATGCCATCGGTGTTTGCTAAAGTTATCGAGAGGGTTGTATATACAAGGTTACTGCAGCATTTAAATTCACATAATTTGCTGTCAAATGTACAGTTTGGTTTGAGAAATGGCTTAACAACTGGAAATGCTATAGTCTCTTTTCTCTGTGAGGTTTTGGACGGATTAAATAAAAGGTTGCGAACGTTAGGTGTTTTCTTTGATTTAACGAAGGCTTTTGACTGTGTTGACCACAAAATATTACTGCAGAAGTTGGAACATTATGGAGTAAGGGGAGTAGCTTACAATTGGTTCGCCTCCTACTTTAAGAACAGAAAGCAGAAGGTAATCCTCCGCAATATTGAGAGTGGTAATGATGTTCAGTCCCAATGGGGCACTGTTAAGTGGGGCATTCCCCAAGGGTCGGTGCTGGGGCCACTGCTGTTTCTTATTTATGTAAATGATATGCCTTCTAGTACTACAGGTGATTCAAAAATATTTCTGTTTGCTGATGACACCACCTTGGTAGTGAAGGATCTTGTGTGTAATATTGAAACATTATCAAATAATGTAGTTCATGATATAAGTTCGTGGCTTGTGGGAAATAATTTGATGCTAAATCACAGTAAGGCTCAGTTTTTACAGTTTCTAACCCACAATTCAACAAGAACTGACATTTTAATCAGACAGAATGGGCATGTTATAAGCGAGACGGAACAGTTCAAGTTCCTAGGCATACGGATAGATAGTAAGCTGTTGTGGAAAGCCCATGTTCAGGATGTTGTTCAGAAACTAAATGCCGCTTTATTTACCATTAGAACAGTATCCGAAATAAGTGACATTTCAACACGAAAAGTAGTATACTTCGCATATTTTCATACGCTTATGTCATATGGTATTATTTTTTGGGGTAATTCTTCTGATTCAAAAAGGGTATTTTTGGCTCAAAAACGGGCTGTTCGAGCTATGTATGGTGTAAGTTCGAAAACCTCTTGTCGACCCCTATTCAATAGTCTGGGAATTTTGACATTGCCCTCACAGTATGTATTTTCTTTAATGTCGTTTGTTGTTAGCAATATTAGCTTATTCCCAAGAGTTAGCAGCTTTCACTCAGTTAATACTAGGCAGAAATCAAATCTGCATGTGGAATGCACTTCCTTGACTCTTGTGCAGAAAGGAGTGCAGTATTCTGCTGCATCCATTTTCAATAAGCTACCACAAGAAGTCAAAAATCTTAGCAGTAGCCCAAACACTTTGAAGTCTAAACTGAAGAGTTTCCTCGTGGCTCACTCCTTCTATTCTGTCGAGGAGCTCCTGGAAGAGCTAAAAAATTAAGCAAATTCCAGTGTTACATTCTTGATTTTCTTTATTTAAACTAACGACTTGTCGCCTGAATATGTTTCTTATATTTCATTTTATCTGTTTCTACAATCGTGTTATAATTTCACGTATTGACTCGTTCCATGACCATGGAGACTTCTCCTAAATGTGGTCCCACGGAACAATAAATAAATTTAAAAAAATTTGAAAGTTTGAAAACAGCATTAAAGATGGCGTCTATATTTTTTTCATCCTAACCTGGGGACGTATACTGATGCATCAAAATCAGGTCTCGGCATACCTCTATTTCAAGGGGAAGAACAGGACGGACAACTAGTTACGAGAACCATCGCATTTGGAAATAGTGTTCTGGGCAAGGAAGATAAGGAAATGACTTCAGGAGAGTGTAGAGACGAGGGACACACAATCTGAAGACAATAAGAAACTATTCGAAAATTTAATTAATCCGAAGAACAAATATGAGTAGTAAACCAGAAATTGAGTGACTGATCTGAAATCGCTGGCCGTTGTTTGGGGCTACCTCAAATTTAGACATTCTCCAAGAGGAAGAACGAGGAAGATACAGGAAGAACGAGAAAGGTCTTTACTGATTAATAGGCATTAAAATCCTTGATGACAGCTAATATTCGCACTGGCGGCTCTCACACTCGGAAACGTATTTGAAAAGGTTTCGATTTTGTGTGGTGCATACTCCCGAGAAAGAAAATGTAGTAGCTGACACACTGTAATGAGCATAAACGGGCCTAGCGGTGGAGGATGACAATTAGCTAAAAGAAACCAGCTGTAAGGTACTCTACAAGAATGTAACGTTCGAAAATTTTGTGGGGAACGTGTTTGTAACTACTGGAAAGCAGCATAACAAAGATCCAGCCCTACGCGGGGAATATCAGTCAGCTTAAAAATCAGAGAGTTTTTAGTAATTAGAAATGCTGTTTTGTTTTGGCGCACAAACGTGGCGCACGAACCTGGGCTAGGACGTATTCCGGAAGAGTTCATAAATAAACTGATTTAGTGTGTGCATTTAAACCAAGTGCATTTTGGTTCCTGAAAATGTTACGCAAGAAAGGAGACAGCATGGATACTTTAAGAATATGGACAGGAGAATAAGGAAAATACTGAACATGTGCACGCCCAGCCACAAAGGTAAACCGACCACTGTCAGACATTGGGCCTCCACGTTTCAGATGGCACCAAAGGGATTCAAAGACATCACTGCCAGATGTCTTTTCGGACCTATTCCAACCTCGAGCGTAGGCTATCTGTATATACACATAATGGTAGAGCTGACCTTATAATTTGTGTCACTTACTCCGCTAAGGAACGCCACGGGTAGGACAGTGTCGAGAGCATTCCAAAATCACTTCCTTCGAGTAGTGGAAAACGTGAGACGAGCTTTGTCGGGCAACGGGCCACAGTTTGGATCGAAAATATCACGCTGTCACCTGTCCTCAAACCCTTCGGGTAGGACAAAGTTTGAGATCTCAAAAACGTGCAGACGGCTCGCACAGCTCGCGGTGCTCGTGCACAGTTCTAAGAGCTCCAAGATGAGTTTGCTGTTCTACCCTTGTGGCGAAACAAGCGCTGGTATCATTTTAGAAATACAGAGGCCCGCAGCTCGTGGTCATGCGGTAGCGTTCTCGCTTCCCACGGCCGGGTTCCCGTGTTCGATTCCCGGCGGCGTCAGGGATTTTCTCTGCCTCGTGATGGCTGGGTGTTGTGTGATGTCCTTAGGTTAGTTAGGTTTAAGTAGTTCTAAGTTCTAGGGGACTGATGAACATAGATGTTAAGTCCCATAGTGCTCAGAGCCATTTTTTAGAAATACAGAGGCGAGCGAGTGTCCCGGGACTTACCCAGTTCACTGCTACTAGCGCTAGGTCAACATAACGCGTCTGTGCTACACCATAATTTGAGAATGAAGTTAAAAATTAAAGTTACTTTTCCAAACTTTGTCAGCATGTGCTTTAGTATATTAATGTTTAAACTGTCAAATCTCAGACTGATCGGATGAATATCTTTCCCTAAATAAACGGTTATAAGAAGAAAAAAAATAAGTGTCACGAAATAATGAAGCTAGGAACCCAAAAACTGGTCAGAATGTGCAAATGTATGTGAAAATCAATTTTTAAGAGTTTCTATTTGATAGGAACAAAACTTTAGTCAGAATCCGGAATTTTAAGAAAAATTGAAGGCGCTAAATATTAGACTTACAAATATGAAAATTTATATGAATCTTCAGATTAGTATGAAAACATTAACTATGCAACCTCACTGAGCTACGTCTTATAGTTTTTCGAATAATTTACTGAAAATTACATTTTAAACTAAGACGTCCTTATTTGTGGTAGATTTAGTATCTGTTACATAAATGTTAGAAAGTTCTGATAACAGTAAGCGATTGAATAATAGAACTATAACAAATTACGAGGCCTGGATTGAAATGATAACAAATAAAATGCCACTTAAAGTGATAGTTCAGGCGTCATGCTCTACTGTGAGTTCTGTTCTCAGAATTCTAGACGGCAAAGTCTAAATTCAGGCGAGCCAAAACTTTTTCAGCTGTTTTAACCAACTTAATTATATTCTCAAAAAGTTACGAAGATTATAAATTAATACACAACAACGTTATAAAATATTATGTGTCCGAGAAAGCGGTCGTTTAGAGGCTACTACTAGGGCATAGAGAAGATAATAGCAGGTGTACCCTCGGCCGTCCGCTGCGCCCGTATATCTATACAGCCTGAGAGGCAAGATTTCACCCAGCAAGGGCGAATCAAGAAGAAAGGTAATATCCATCCTTCCACCCCTTAGGAACCGCAGGAACGACAATTTCTATCTAAACTGCACCACCTCGAGCCAAGGTCATGCTCGTCTTTTTCAGCGTCAGCAAGATTTCACTTCACATCGCACGCAGCTACCCTACGATCCCCGTCAGTCAAACACTGGAGTACGCGCTGCCTCGGATGACGTCAGAAATGTTCAAACGTGCGTGAATGCCTAAGGGAACAAACTGCTGAGGTCATCTGTCCCCAGACTTAAACACTACTTAAACTAGCTTAAACTAATTTATACTAAGAAAAACACACACACACACACACACGCACACACACACACACACACACACCCATGCCCAAGGGAGGACTCGAACATCCGGCGGTCG
Organism: Schistocerca americana; assembly: GCF_021461395.2. Lineage (NCBI taxonomy): Eukaryota > Metazoa > Arthropoda > Insecta > Orthoptera > Acrididae > Schistocerca > Schistocerca americana. The sequence continues at coordinate 452,458,186 of NC_060123.1, read as the reverse complement.
GGGCCGCGCAATCCGTGACATGGCGCCTCAAACCGCGCGGCCACTCCGCGTGGCATGGCGTGAGACATAGGCTGTTAGTAAATGCATATTTTCAGTAATAATAGAAAGTGAACTTTCGAGGACTGTACACCGGCCCGGATCGTTTAGATTTTTAAAAAGACCTCATTTTGCGCCCAGCTACTATACTCGTATGGTCCCCGTTAGTAAAACGCCGATGTAAGCGCTGCTTCGAATGACGTCAGAGTCAGACTGCCACTAAACTGATGTTTTCGGTACAGATCGGAAGTGAACTCGCGAGGACTGTATACCTCCCTAGATCGCTTAGATTTCGCAGACGTAACTGTTAGTGTGCGGCCCGTGATGTTAACAATCCGTGTGGCAAGTAGTGACAATTATTTTCCGTTTTTGTGGCGAGCAATTATTTTGATTATCAGAAGTCAGGACGAAAGACCATTTAATGGGAACTTACCGTAGAGGTCGCTTCAGAACTGCTCATAATGCTGTTTACCTTAGAGAAATTTGTTATTAGTATTAACATCATGAATATTACGATGGCCGGCCGCGGTGGTCTAGTTGTTCTAGGCGCGCAGTCCGGAACCGCGGGACTGCTAAGGTCGCAGGTTCGAATCCTGCCTCGGGCATGGATGTGTGTGATGTCCTTAGGATAGTTAGGTTTAAGTAGTTCTAAGTTCTAGGGGACTGATGACCACAGAAGTTAAGTCCCATAGTGATCAGAGCCATTTGAACCATTTTTTTTCGATGTTGTATGTGTGAAAATTTATCAAATATATCTATCAATTATAACTCAATATCTTCATTTATAATCATAATTTTTGACCCTGCTGAGTAAACAGAGAATAGAAACATTTCTGTCAGTGGACTTGCAGACTGGAAACTATGGTCAGTACATCTGCCATCGTTTTCCTGCTGATCACAAAAATAGTTTCCAGGCTCTCTTAAAAGACGGCGATCAATATTCTAATATTACCTATTACTTATGATGAATTATTATTAACCCGTCGCCTCACACCCTGGCCACTTAACCCCTTCGATTTAAAGCCAATCGAGAATCCGTGGTACCTACTTTATCGATCTGTTCGCGCCATGGATCATCAACCGAGGAACCCGATGCGGCTGGCCACGGCAATAAGTCGCATGGTTCTATATCCAATCTGTATCTTCTAGAACCACACTGACTCCCTTCCTGCACGTCTCGTAGAGGTCTGCGCTACAAAATGTCGTTATTGAGCCTTCTGAAAGTTGGTCACATCAATATTACTTGACAGTGTACAATAGCTTCCAAGTCTCCACGTCATCCAATGTGAATGGACAGATGAAGCCAATTTCCATCTCCAAGGACGTTCAGATTCATGGTGTGCAAACATGTGGTACTCGGGGGATTGCCCCAATGTTGAACACGCCTGTGAGCACTGTGCAAAAAATCCTACGAAAGAACCTTCTTTACTATCCATACAAAATCACTTATGTTCTGAAGTTGCTCTCTTCTCACCCACCAGCAAGCTCTGAGTTTTATTGCTCCCGGGGAAGTGGGCAATGAATATCCATGGAACTATCTGTGGACATATGAAGCCCATTTCAGCAGCGTCCATGAGTGAGTAGGCTCATTCTTTACTCAAGTTGACGCTATTCCGTAACTTGCATAGCCAGTGAAGAGGCTGCTGCAGAGGCATTTCGGAAATTTCTGGAATTATCGGTCGTAATTTCGCTACAGCCTGCCCGTCCAGATTACTTGATCTTAGTCCATATGACTTCTAGTTGTGGAATTATCAGAAATACGTTGTGTTCAGCGCTTCATTTACGAACGTAGCTGATTTGAAGACACGCATTGCGCAACACATTTTGAACGTTGCTCCCGAGAAACTATAATCGTTGTGGAACGTGTTGTTTCTCTATTTGCCTGTGGCCGAGCGGTTCTAGGCGCTTCAGTCCGGATCCGCGCTGCTGCTACAGTCACAGGTTCGAATCCTGCCTTGGACGTGGATGTATGTGATGTCCGTAGGTTAGTTAGGTTTAAGTAGTTCTAAGTCTAGGTAACTGATGACCTCAGATGTTATGTCCCATAGTGGAAGAATAAAAATCGAAAACTGACGATTATGTAAAGTGTATCGTGTAAATCATGTGAATAGCTGTCTGATGATGAACTTGTCAGTTCGAAACCGGTTACGGCGCTATTTACTTAAATAAATGGCAGTATTAAAAGTGGTTGGTTGCTGTCTTCTTCTTTTTAAGAATCAACCTACATTAACTGTACATAGCCACGGTCTCACTATGTCAGCTTTAGACAAAATAGCAACTTATTTTCTGTTTGTGTTTATCAAGGAGGGATCCAAATTAAGTTCGACGTAATCCAAAATGTCTGCCTATTAAACTGCAGACAGTATCCTTGCCGCCAATGGGGAACGGAACACAGCCGTATGGTGATGCGACGCAGGCGCAACACCTGCCGCTGGTGATGCAGCGCGGCAGTAATTGTGGCAGAGCGCGATGCATCAGCCGCCGTCAGCGCGCCGTCCGGCGCCGCTGGATTTGCATAAGCGTGGGCCGCGTGCTGCGCACTGCCTGCTGCCTTGTACCTGCGCCCGGTCGCCACGGGGGTAGCTGCCCCATTCGCCAGCGGGTGCAGACCACTTCCGCCATCGGGTACGGACCATTTCCTTCCAGCGGCCAATTCGCCATACGAACGCATTTCAAAAATATTCGGATGAAGAGACGCTGAGGAAATTAAGTAAAACTAGCAGTTAACATAACATTCGAAGACTTGGAGTCAAATAAGGCGGAAGGAATTGGGATCATTGCAATTAACCGGACGCAAAAGAAAGAAAGAAACCACGGAGAGTTCTTTAAAGAAACTGTTTGGAAAACACACCAAGGTTTCCAATACAACTCAATCAACCATATTCAGTTGTGAAAATGTAATGAACACACAGAATGTTTCACAGTTGGCTTTACATAAATGAAAAGGAGCCGTCATACTAAGTGTCCATAATTAAACTTCCAATTTCAAAACGCTGTACGAAGAGAACCACTGCTCAAAAAGAACAAAAGAAAAACGAAAATTTCACCTATAGATGTCTCTTTACGCGTCTTAACGTAAATGAGGATGTTTACAAATGTCGGATGAATCGCTGTTCAAATGGTTCAAATGGCTCTGAGCACTATGGGACTTAACATCTATGGTCATCAGTCCCCTAGAACTTAGAACTACTTAAACCTAACTAACCGAAGGACATCACACAACACCCAGTCATGACGAGGCAGAGAAAATCCCTGATCCCGCCGGGAACGAATGGCAGTACGATGGTATATTTTAAGTTACACATTACATCATCCGTACTGTTCAATGTGTATGGCTGCATAAGTTTGCCAGTCAACAGTTGTGATTCCGTTAGGTAAACCCATCCACTAGGACTAGGTCGTACCACATCGGATGCGAATAATCGGTTTTTAATAGTCCTGAGGCCAAAATCCGCATAAGAAACAAAATGCCCTCGTTTTCTGCCCTCTTTTTCTGATTTCGCTGGGACAAAAACCACATAAAAATCAAAATGACAACGGCTTTTAGAGAGAGAGAGAGAGAGAGAGAGAGAGAGAGAGAGCGCTCACAGTCTGTTAAAATTATTGTAAAGACCTTTGCTATAGGGGCTGTGGAAATGTTATAGTAAAAGAATAAATAAATAAAAAGAATACCTCAACATTAGTTTCTAGTGTAGATTTATAAACCGGCAAAACTGTAAACACTGTCATCCAGTGCTACTGGAAAAAAATTGTAAAAAAAGTGTTAGTGTTGTAGCTTGTAAGTTGAAGTAGCTCTGTATTGGAATAGCAGGGGCAAATTGTACCTCAAGAGTCACATTGTGCCTCAAGAACTATGTTGTACCTCAAGAACTGAACTATACCTCTAGAACTGAGTGAAATCTCAAGAACAGAATTATAATCTCAAGAATTATATTCTATCTGTGGGAACTGAATATACGAAAAAATTCGTTACCATACATCTTTGTTGCTATTTACAAATAAGAAGAAAAATCTATCCCCCATTGCTCTGTGTGTATGTATAAAGGGCATGCATGGCACAAATAACACTAGTTTTTCTGAAGATGAGGACGCGAAGTTTAAGATGATAGATAACAAAATATATAGAATAGTTGCATGGAATTACGCCAATGAAGCAGCACAAATTGACTTATGGCAGCCGGAGCTGTGTGACAATGTCTGCCTCTGAAGACATATAGCGAACATGTCTAAAATTTTATCTCCTGTGCTTGAAGAAAACCACAGACATAGTATTTGCACGAAACTGTAAACTATCAAAGTGGGAACAGGGTGAAGAGAAATCATACACATAATATCAGGTGAAAATTGATCTATTACTCATCCAACTTATAAGTAATTTTACATTTTCATAAGCAGACACAGCAATACAATTTTCACATATCTTCTTTTTGAGTCAATGGACAGACGGACACCCATAGAATTCCAGGTCCTGAATAGCAGAAAACTTGAAGATTCGACGCATCCAAGTGATCTGCTTTCACTTTAAGTAGATGATGATATCCATGTGGTCGAAAAATCGAAGCAATGCCATTACATCTCTATACGGTTTTTCAGGATGATCCTATGAATTCCATGGTAGTAATGTGTTAACCACTTAGCACTCTTCCGATTTTTAGCGCACTTCTCATCCTTGAAAGGCCTCTGTGATGCAATGTTTGCTGAGAATGTCTCTGTTATTCCGGCATCTGTCTACGCTCATCGTCATAGAAACCCTGAGCGTCTCCTGTGATGTTCACACCTTGTGATACAATTGTGGAATGCTGTGGGTATGGCGCAGCAGCTGCTCGTTGCATAACACCAGTGAGCGGGCAGTTACTCACACTACCATGCAAAACTATAGCACACATTCCAGCACATTCCAGGAAATTCGCTGAAGATTCAATTTCAGTTCCTACATCCCTATAGGTCTAGACTTAATTATCTCATTCTGTTTTGAGCAGACTATTGCAATAACTGGTGATAGCTCCTTGAATTTCCGTGGACTGAATAAACACCCTCCTCCTCCTTCTTTAGCACTTGCATAGTAAGAAGTACAAAACCTGGTGTACATGTCGTATGCTGGACTGTATATATTTTTATCCCACTACAGGAGTAAATTGTCATATGGATAGAATTCTGAATTCAGGTAGACTCTGGCATTAGTTGACTTGCTGTTGCGAATACAATGGAATCATTTGCCATATTCCCCCTTCTAACAGACTGAATCTATGATGAATCTAGGTTTCTCTAGCTGCGAAGAGGTTTTAATAGCCCTTGTTCGTCTGCTTGCACTCGGTAGCACTGGGCACTCGAAAACCTACTAAGAGCGGAATGTTAGTGATGGATATATGCCTCACTCATGTGAGGCAATTTCCATATTATCTTTCTGATTGTTATTGTATTCACCTCTTGAACTCCTTGAGTGTGTGAGTTATTATCTGATGCACTCTATACCAGAATGAATTCCTGATTAGCATTCATAATAATCTGCCTCATGTCCTCGAATAGCAGATTCGCATTTTTAAAGGTATGCATGCAGTAAATCGTTTGTATCCACAACTGTTCTATCCACTGGTTCGTCAATGTACCATCCTGCATTTTCTCAAACATTGAAATCAGTGGGTGATGCAGAGATGTTTGTTTTAAGGGCAGACATTATGGAGACATTGTGTGTACGGCCGACTTCAGACCCACTGAGTTCATAGCATATCACCTGGAATGGGAATTGCTAAAGCACAACACGCAAGCATTGATCCCACTGTGGCACTACCGTGGGTTCTCTTGCATGATTCCTACAAATATATGAAATTCTTGCTTGCCGGATGACAATCCTAATTTCTTCATTCCTGTTAAATGTGGTTGAAGCATACTGTTTATGCATGCTATTCCTGATGTACAAGTCGCTCATCATACTATACTGAACTGATTATATTGAATCAGGACGTCATTGCGAAGTTTCAAGCCAACTGATTTGAGAAACTCGTAGTTCGTAGATGTTATCACTTTGTGATTCAGCAGCAAAGTGACATCCTGTGGACTGCGTGCGTTGGTTTCATGCCGTACACCTGTCCTGTCATAGATGTAGTCGTACAATGATTTCATCACTACGAAAGTCAAGAAGTTGATTATTCTGGTCTAAAATAGGCAACTCCGAATAGTCCGACACCTGAACTGTCACTGGAAGATATACTGCATTGCTGGCAGACTCAGCAATCTTGTATCCTGTTGTACCTGAGGGGAAGAACCCATAAATAGTGTGAATCAGGATCTTGTTGAGATAGTGTGTTGCATTGTTACACTCGATTCAGATTGTGCTGACAGGCGATATGTATACAGTCTGATCTGACTTGTAACGTTTACTAGCATCCTTTTCAAATCCTTTTCTTTTGTGAAACGCAATAGGCGCCCTATTGAATCTTTCTGGCTAAAGCCAGTCCTTTCATTCACAGTTCTTATTTCAGAGTTAAGTTTATTGATACTGGTACGTAGCCAATACCTTTTCCAGACTGTTCTAGGACTTAGTTTAAATCGGCGACATCTCTTACACCAGGTTCTATTTTCACCCTGTCTTTTTCAGCATTAATATCCAGGCGCAATTTGTTGTTAGCCCCATCGGAGGTTCACGTCCTCCCTCAGGCAAGGTGCGTGTGTTACTTTAAGTTAGATTAAGTAGTACATAAGCTTTGGGACTGATAACCTCAGCAGTTTGGTCCCATAACACCTTACCACAAATTTCCAGATACAATGCATAGAATATTGTTTAGTTATTTATGGCTGTGTATGGAATATAGTTTATTTATTTAGTTGAGGAATTAGTCCGGAAATCGATGCTGTGTATGGAATATTGTTTACAAAATTTAGAAAATGGCGGTATATTGCTTATTTAAAAAAATTAGGGGATTCAAGGCAGTGAATAGAACATAGTTTATATATTTATTTAAAGAATTTTTCTGGAAATCGGTCACCACCCTCGCCATCCCATCCCCGCCCCCTCGCCCCCCCCCCCCTCTTCCTCACCCCTCCTCTACCTGGAAGTTGGCTGCTCTATCCCCCTCGCCCTGGAAATTGACGGCTCTGTTTTGGAGAGGATCTCTCGAACGGAAATTCAAGGGTATATTGTTCTTTTTAAAAAAAATTCTATTTGCGGGGCTTCGGTTTCACTTTCTCATTATTCTCTGCTGTTTAGAAAGATGCAGGTCTTATGAGAAATAATTACATCGATAGCATTTCTCTTTTTATTCCGATAGCGCAAAGAATACCGTCATGAATCACATATCACACGGAATTACACACAGTTAAAAATCTTTCGATCGCGAAGCACGCACCGCCCGCCGTCTCCTGCCCACTGGACCTCACGGGAAGCTACCGCACACGATCCCAGGAGTCGGGATGCACCGGCGGCCCACGCAAGGTGACGACGTGGCTGTCAGATGCCGAAAAAATGCAGGTGTCAGTGCGGGTCCTGCAAGGATGAGGCAGCGGCATACCTTTGATACATGACACCTAAGAAATACCTGTCGAAATACGTGTTTATCTGGACGCGATGACGATGAGCTGCGGGTCCATCGCTGAGAGAGATGTACCGGGACAATTCGTCCATTACTTATCAGTCCCTTCCCAGAATTCGTAAAGTGCTGCAGGAATAGTTAACCATCGTTTTTGTAGGAGCTTTTGTGATCTCTCAGATTGCCTGCATGGAAAATCTTCCTCTAACAGGACCTGTTTACGAAAATAGCCCAGAATAACACCGAATGCATTCTTCCTGATGGTCCTAACGAGACACCACGTGCTCTCTTCCTGGAAATCGTGACGTCCTGCTTTCAACATATGTCTCAGAAACGGTATATGTTCTCACCGCTAAAGGCCCTCATTATGTCTGTGCACGCTCGTGAAGTAAGCCGTTAATCATAAAAGAATTCTTGTTGTTTGCAAAGAGAGCAACGTCTACGCACAGACGGGAAGATCGGAACCTTTACGCAAACAGAATTCGAAGCACTGTCTTACAGAAGAGAAAAATTGCTGGAATTTTCGGTGTCCTACAAGACTCAGTCTGTAACAGGGCACTACTCTGTATCGTTCATACCGATGAGTGCAGTTAGACTCGGTGGTGACGCGATTTTCGGTTCTTTGTCCGAAGTTCCGTCTGAGACCTGTTACCGATCAGCCCTCCTGCCTATTTTTCGACAACTGTACCGAGAGGGTTTGGATTTCAGTATGGCCCTCCCGTTCAGTCCGGTGTGGTTTATTTACACCTAGAATTTGTTATTTTAAAAATATTGAGCGGTTTTAGCTTCGGATTTAGTGATTGTGTTACTGAAGAATCACCAGGACGCGACCAAGTGGAGAGTGAGTTTATAATAAACTATTTTCCTTTATTAGAAATATGGTATGTTACTGTGAATGATTATAAAATAAAAAAAAACTTTTGGTCAATAATCTCACAATATACCTGTTATTTTTATGTAATTAAGAGTTTAAAAAATAATTACATGTCAAAAGGTAAGCTTTGTTTACGGGTATCACACGAGTGTTAGCTGAAATTACTAGTGACTTCGTGTACTTTCTTCCGCTAATGGTTTACTTATTAATTACCGAAACGCATTTAAGGCTTTTAAGTAACTACGCAAAGGAATTTTGTGAAGCTTGATAGAAGAAACCTTCCAAAATTTCATGCATTTACGACTTACGCCCGCATCATTCAGCAACGAAGTCGACCTGCGTTTCTCTCGATTGAAATTATGTAGAATAAACCACTGAATGTATATGAGTTGTTGTAACGGCGGGACGGTAGCTCAGCATGTTCGGTCAGCTTGCTGTTTGCCCTACGTAATAAGAAACGGGCTAAAGGAATCAATAACCAAGTTTGATATATGTCTTGTGACGTCTACTTACTGCCCAGACCGAACGCAGCGAACTATATGGAGCAATATAAAAAAAAAAAAAAAAAAAAAAAGAGGAAAACGTGTGCGCTACATTAGCTTCGACGTGAGAACAAACATATCGACGCAGTACCATCTTACAACTAAAATTTGTTGTATTCATAGCCATAGGTATTACTGTCATGCAAGCATGTGATTATTAGAAACTTGTATTAGAGGCCGAAGTGTTTTCATATTGAACATTTTTCTGAATTCCTTGGCATTTTAGTCCTCGAACTTCCCTATTTAGATCTCAGACCATCAACGTTGGTATTTTATCGGACAATTAATAAAATGCTTCGACATATATGACTGCACTCGGCTTTTACTATCCAGTACATACAGTTTCTGTTTTGTACAATATTTGTAGCTTTACCGCGGATGACAGAGGAGATGGAAATTTTATTAAAGTTGAATTATTGATTCTGATTAGACTATATTTTCTAAGCATTTTATCGTTTTCTTGTTTCATATGTTCTTATTTATTAACCTATTTTTGTTCACATCGATATAATTAATTTATCAATGCACTTCGTTATGTAGAACAGTTATTTCTAAAACTGTTCTTTACACATATTTGTTTTTTTTCTCTTTTCCGTAACTAATAATTGTATTCACTTCTCACTTGCTGCGCGTCGTTAGGATAAAATGTTCTTAGGAGAGAGGCACGTTTCGTCATCGGTTTGTTTAGTCGGTGCAAAAGCGTTACGGAGTTGGGCTAAAAACTCCATTGGCAGACATTACAAGAGAGGCGTCATTCATCATGCAGAGATTTCCTGTTGAAACTTCGGGCGAGCACTTCCGGGAAAAGTTTGACAACATATTACTTCCTACCACATACATCTCACGAAATGACCACAAAGAGAAAATTCAAGAACTTAGAACTAACGCAGAGGCTTCCCACGGGCCATTAGCAAGTGGAAGAGGGAAGTGGGGATTAGTTAGTGGTACCAGAAGTTCCCTCCGCGACAAAGCGTTGAGTGACTTGTGGAGTATGATGTAGATGTAGATATAATCTGTTTGGTAAAACGGAAGAAGGAGACAGTTGGCGGTAGACAGTAAGCTGAAACGGTAGTGCATTGATGATCGCGGCTTTATTAACGTCACTAAAAGAAGGAACTTGGCGGTGTAGTAATTTTACGGCGAGTCGTAAAGAGGAGCAGTAAAAGAAGTGCATGTCGATACTGAGCAAAGTGAAGTTTGTTTTGAAAGACCTGTCGGGTGTTCTAAATTGTATTTGTGTCGGCGCTTAGTGGCGGTGCCATAAAACTGTTTGACAAAGGCTTCGTGGTTGACTGTCATTGTATCAGGACATACGAGTGAGAAAATAGTGAAGAAACTGTTAGAATCAAACATTAATAATCTTGTTGTAGCTACTGAATGGACTGTGTTCGCACCTAATTAAAATATTATTTGAACGTTCGAAATGGTAACTTAATTAGAACTATCAGACAGTGGTGAGGGCGTAATACGAAACCCTAAATAAAATGACTTTTGCTAATAAACGTTCGCGTTCTGGAGCAAATATATCAAGTTAGGTATGTGCTATTTGCTACCATAATATTGTGTGTTCTTTAAAAACACAGCCATTCCCGTCCAACAGTCCCTTGTGGCCGTTTAAAACTTTACTTCGCACAAACTTTTTGAATGGAGCATGTCCAGGATTAAGCTTTTTGGATGTAACATCTTTCAGAGTAGTTAGTTCTAAAATGATTACCGAGGGCTGCCATTTGCAGCAAGAACGACATTCATATAATACAACAGTAGAAGAGTAGACGTTACGCAGCTTTCCGCCTTCAGCAACGTAAAAAGTTACGTCGCTGGTAACAGTAGCAAATCAAAAGGAATTCATCGTGTGTGAGGAAGGAACAGTTCCTACAGATTGCTGTCAATTATCATATCAATCATAGTAGCAGTTACTATTTAAAATGTCAGAAATTTATCTAATCATTCAAAGAGTAGTTTGGTAGTGCAAAGTGCAACTTTATTCATCCAAAGGGTCAGTCATATTCAATTATCACAGAAATCTGTACCACAGGCAAGGTTTGGTTGAATCCCTACACAGATATAATCAGATCCGTCAATCGGGGAAATTAATTCGAATAAATAGGACTCCCGTGAGATACATCCACACGAGACGTTAAGAAGTTAATATAACATTTTGCTTTTGAACTTTCGCCATACAGAGTGAATCTTAGTCAATCAGAACAAATGAACACATTCAGTTAAAATCAGAATTCAGAATGAAATTTTCACTGTGCAGCGCTGTGTGCGCTGACGTGAATCCTCCTGGCAGATAAAAATGTGTGCCGGACAGAGACTAGAACACGGTATCGAGTCTCGGTCCGGCACGCAGTTTTAATCTGCCAGGAAGTTTCACAGTTAGAATCTGCCAGGTAACATTAGCTCTGGAAACAATTGTTTTAATTACCAGTTTATGCGTACATCTGCTGCCTAATTCACAGTATACACAACTTTTGCTGAAGTTTATCCAATGAACGTGTGCTGTGTTTCAGTGAATGAATGAACATACGAATGTCTATTGTCTATACAGTTCAAAGAGAGCTTATTGAAGAACAAGGGTATTCTGGCATAACAATTTACTTAAATGAGAAACTACATGTGGATGCAATGAAGGGCAGCAGTACAGGCACAAGCAAATGTTTAGCACAAGGTTTAGTTAGGTTAAAGCAGAAGAAGAGAGAAATTTAAATTATATACGCTTTACAGCAATATAATCAGAAAGTTTTTGTAAAAAATATACTTCGCTTCTTGGAGCAAAGAAAAAAATCATTTTTATAAAAAGAGTGATTTGTATTCAGTCATCATATAAGCTTGATCACCAAGAAACCAAAGCTTACACTACATTTAGCTGGCAGAAACATTATCATGTAGAAATAACAACAAAACGGTGAATCAGCGGAATGAAAACAAAATTTGTTTGAGGTATAAACACAGAGAAGCGATGGAAAATTTGCTAGGGGATTTGGTCAGCCACACAGCAAAGGATATCTGTGTTCTTACAGGGGAAGCAACGAGAATATCTCTAATGGAATGAAAACAGCCAGCGCTGCTTAAACGTACTGAAAATAAAAGGCTGTCTGGATGGAACATCTGCTGAAGAGAATGAATATTCTCTACTGAGATAAGCTGCAGCGGGACAGCAGTCTCATTCCGAAAGCATTATTTTATACAAGCAGACATCTACCGTATCTAATACTCCACAATCTCCCTTCTCTGTAAAGAAAAGCCATACAGTATAAATACGAAAACAAAGGCAATGAATATAAGTTTAGCACCAGTTGAATTGGAATGTTACAGGTTACTGCACTTCAAACAGGAGTATTAATAAATTAAGTGCTTTTATATCTGTCGTGTCTTCTAAGAGTAGTGAGGTGCATTTTCTCTGGCGTTACGCCGCATATTTGCATGTGTTTTGGCCATGTGTAGCTGCAGTCATCCCGTACCAATACTGCACATCACGTCTTGCCTAGTGTGAACGGAAAGCGTCACTTTATTTCCTGTGCAAACATAATCATTTTTAAAGTCGACCATTCTATAGAACGGTCCCAAATTAAGTTAACCCTAGCATTACCGAAAGGGGGCGGGGCTTCGTAGTCCCTCTGACTCGATACTTTTATGTTATATGCACATCCTTTGATATGTAAACTGGAAATTAAAGCTAACTGTTCATTACCACATTCACAACTCAGTTATTACAGAACTTGTTAATTTAAATTCAAATACTAAGTAAGATTTCAGGTCATCAAATACATTTAAGCGACGATTCTTAGTTCCATTGTTTCTGTTGCTTTTCAACAAATAACATGAATAGGCAACGTTTACGTGACACTTCTATTGAAAGAATGCTTGAAGAAACCTTGAACGAATCAGATTTAGATGGAAGTGAAGTGGATGACAATGTGAAAGAAATTTGAACTGATTCACTGTCTGAAAATGAAGATGAGGTTCAGGCCAACCCATCAGATGCTAATGAACCCAACTGTGATAAATTCATTGCCAAAAGTGGATGCGATTATGTTACATAGCCATATCGAGAATGTCGGAGTTCTGTACAAAATACAGTGCGGGAGAGAACGGTTCTAAGACAACAAGGAAACACTAAGTCTACGAAAGGGGCTATAGAGCTCTTGTTTACACCTCATGTTATGAATCTAATAAGTCATTAAGAAATGTGGCCGCAATGTTACCACTGATCGGTACTGCACCTCAGTGGAACTTACTGAGACTATGGAATAATTTTCATCTCACACTTGTTGGCACCCTGCGGTCGATCAAACGACACGTACGTGAAGAGCTGAAGACTGCCACTGGCCGCAGTGTACACTCATCCATCTTTGCATATACTGACCCTCAGACACAGAGGCCACCAATTACTCTCGCATTAGCTCTAATCCGTGAGAAACTAAATGACTGTTGTTGATGCTTTAGACTTATCACACAGAAGGGGTGAATAGTGAAGACTAAAAAAAGACCAAAATAAATATTTTTTTATGATTCTATAATGGGAGGCGCGGACACCATCGACCAGATAGCAAAATATTACAGAACGAAGAGGGGAAAAAGTAGGTTGCTTATGTCCGACCTCTACACACTCATTGATATAGCAGCAATATTTGCATGTTGAAATTTCCGTTTCAACTTTCCAAATTGGAAAAATAATTTACTGAATTGCAGAAGAGTTCTTCTCACTAACTTAGGTCCTGAACAGAAAAAATGAAATGATCGTGGGGCAATGTTGGGTGGAAGGCCCCATCCACTGGGTTAGGCCGCTGGGTTGCAAATCTTGTTTCATGTGACCCCACATTAGGCGACTTTCGTGCCGGAGATGATGAGGTGATGATGAGGACAACCTAACACCTAGTCTACAAGCAGAGAAAATCTCCAACCCGGCCGGCAATCGAAACTGGTAGGCAAACACGTTACTACTTTCTTAAAGAATCTTCCGGGTGCCTAAAGGAAGGGGTGGCGGCAAAGTAGGCAGGGGTCCCAGCGCGAGACCTGGACACCATGTCTCGTTCCCACCCTCCAAAAACCAAGGACAGCCTAGGGAACGTGGAGCAGAGGTACAATCAATATCGTGTATTTATTTAGTTTCCTTTTTTCTTTATTCTTTAACGTTAATGCCAACGGGAATAGTAGGAAACCGGCCTCGCGAGGAGGAGAGCAGAGGAAGATGCCAGACTCAGTGAGACTACCGATGTGTAATGTTTTCGAGAAGAGCATTCCGATGGTCAGAGAAAATATCGCTTCTAAGTGTAGATGAGACGATGATCAACTCTTCATGACAGGAATACCCCAGCTCTGGAGTGGGCTAAGGAAGATACTGCAAAGAAAATTGGAGAAAAATTGTCTGTGTTTTGGATTGCGGACAACTGCACAACAGCGTTCAGGAACTGCCAAAAGTCAAGGATACTTTTCTCGCCATCAGCAAACAGGTAGTGAGCTGCGTATCCACAAATCCGCCTCACAGAGTTCATCTTCGCTTGCATGAAGTACCCTGCGTCCGGAAAGGGGAAGCAAGTGAGTAGGTGTCTGATGAGTAGTCATATGGACATCTGTGGCACCAAAAACCAGACACCTCTTGCCGATCTGCACACCAGCCGACGCTCGTCTGTGTCGAAAATATCACAGACGACACACAACGGGGTGCCTGTGAGCTGAATCCTGTGAAGGAGTGACCGGCATACTTGCTTCCCATTGACACTAAGGTACCATGCAGACTGGACGTCAATATCAGGGAGCGCACACAGATCGCCAAACGGCACGCCAGCGGCCTTGGGTATGCTTTTCCTCAACCTCATTTAGTGACCCGTGCTGCTGAAGGAAACCATAGATCTCCTGCATCGACGTCAAATGCGCTGTCAGTATCACAGTACGGACGTAGCCTAATTAGAGGAAAAAGTGGCGAAAATAAAAGAACGGTGACGGGACTTCCGAAAGCTGGATAGGTGCTGAGAGTGTGGTGCAAGGACCTCCGGCAACAGGCTGGTAAGGCACATAGGAGTACGATGCCACAACACCATGTGAGAGCCAATGAAAAGGCCTACCGCTCTGCCAGGCACGTGATTCAGACCTAAACCGCCTCTGCACCGCGGGAGAGTGAGAGTCTCGCACCTTACCTTGAATAGAAAGCCGTGGAAAACCAACGAACCCATCGGGCGCTAATGACCGTAGCAGTTTTGCGCCCTAAAACCATAACAAAAAAAAAAAAAACAACAACCAATGAACCCAATGCCGCTAGCATGCGGCGGGCCATGGATGGCGGTATAGGAAGTGTCTGTGCCACAGGGGGGGGGGGGGGGGAGACGTGACGCAAAATTTACATTTACATATCTTGTCCGTTGCAGAAGATCGAATGCTCGTAAACTGCGGTCTAAGAGCCCAGCCCGCAGATGGGAAAATATGCCCCGGCAGTTGAGGGCAAATGTCCGTCGCAAATCACTTGCGAAATGGTGTCCTAAGCACCGGATAGTATCAGCTACACGCAAAGGAGCAGCACAGTCGGCAGGAAGCCCCACACCTACAGCCATGGAGCTCGATTTGTGGACGTTAAGGCAGCTACCAGAAGCTTCGCCGTAAGTGGTAACCCATGACAGTGACTCCCTGTACTTAGCGCCGCTACGAAGAGGGATACCGAGTTCGCCTATATAAGCAGTGCAGCTGAATAGATGATCACTGAGGGACATCTCAGAGAGGCGTTGACGGAGGCCGCAGGGCAATGGTTCCACGACGAAAGTATACAACAATGCGGAGAGCGGGCAGCGTTGACGCACTGATAGACGGATCGAGATGGGAGGAGTGAGACGGCCGTTGTAGGAAATATTGAATAATGTCGTGGATGGGCTACAACTGTCTCACTCCCTTCCCAACCACTGCTTCCCTTTCATGCCCTTCGACTCGTATCACTGCCATTTGGTTTCTGTACAAATTGTAAATAGTCTTTCGCTCTCTGTATTTGACCCTGTCACCTTCAGAATTTGTTATTTCAACAATATGGAAAAGAGAATTCGTACTGCCTTGGCGAGATGTAAGCGATGACAAAAGGCAAAACAAAGATCTAGGCGTAGTAGGAACTGACCAATCTTTATATCATGTTTTATGCAATCTTTTAATCCCTCAGAAAGCATTACGAAAAATTAGGTAAACCTTGCAGACTATCTGATTTTCCAAATATCATTAACGAACTACCAAGTGATTCTACAACTTTACCTACACTCATGAAATAAAATGAAATGTCGTGTGGCTAGGGCCTCCCGTCGGGTAGACCGTTCGCCTGGTGCAGGTCTTTCGAATTGACGCCACTTCGGCGACCTGCGCGTCGATGGGGATGAAATGATGATTATTAGGACAACACAACACCCAGTCCCTGAGCGGAGAAAATCTCAGAACCAGCCTGGAATCGAACCCGGGCCCTTAGGATTGACATCCTGTCACGCCGACCACTCAGCTACCGGGGGCGGACACCTACACTCATTATACTACAGAATAAACAACCACTATATCTGATATAATAGCCCTCCGGACACAACGACGCTTAAGACACCGTGGAACAATTAATTTAGCATTGGAGAACATCAATAAAGCCGCAGAGAAAAGGAAGAAGCTGCAGAATCCACGGCTGAACATTAAGAGTTTACAGGTAGGTCATAAAGTGTTGCTCAAATCGTCTCGTTTATCTCATAAAGGAATGTGATTAAGTAGCAAGTTTTTCTGGCGTATGAAGGTCCTTTTCGCATACGGCGAATCTCACATGCAAATACTGTGGAACTTGAAACCATAAGCACACATAAATCAAGAGGTCTTCAACATGTATCCAGCGTCAAAGTGTACAAAGAATAATATTATACTTTGGTACACACATGCAGTAGCGAGCATAGGTGCCCCAGTTGTTACAGTGCATTTTCTTACTTTAGTTTGCAGCCCTGTCTCATACTCTTCAACTAATCCGTGTATCTGTTAATGTATCGCTCACGGTCAGTCTTCTTAATACGGAATTTTAGAGACTAGTGATGATCTATGATTTCTATTGTGCGGAGAAATGTACTCGGAATTTGCTAAGCATAGTCTGACAAGCTGATAAAATAGTAGAAACGGACAATTTTTTTATCTGTATTTTCACTATGACAATATGTAATGGTAAGCCATTTGTGAACAATTTTAATTCAGATGGTATTATTCTGAGTTTACTGGTGAAGTATCCGATTGAAACGTAATACAGTTATATTGTAACTTGAGTTTGGAATTTTTCTTTTGAGATCTATGTATAGCAGAGTAGAGTGGGTTTTGAGGTTCTAAGATTTTCATTTTCTTTTTCAGGAAGGTAGTCTGCACATACAGGGTGAGTCACCTAACGTTACCGCTGGATATATTTCGTAAACCACATCAAATACTGACAAACCGATTCCACAGACCGAACGTGAGGAGAGGGGCTAGTGTAATTGTTTAATCCTGAGAAGAGTATTCTACACCATGTCTCAAATTTTCCGAAACTTCATTTGAAACTACTTGTACTGTCTTGTCCATTCCTGGCTGTGCTCTAAGTTTCATTGTCGTTGTAGCAATAAAGAAAATGGCACAAATATGCAAAACAACTATCTTAACACAAAACTGTTAACTTCACTGTTACGAAATAAATACTGAACTAGAACATTGCTGAAATAATAGTTTTGAATTAACCCAAAGCAGTGCGCCATCAGCAAAAAGTGTTATGCAACAACAACTGACTGAGTACTGTTGCTAAAAATTTAGCATCTGTAACTGTGAAATCGTCCAAGGAAACGAAATCCTGGCAGGCAGGTCGAAGGGTGAAACGGGTTTGGGTAAATTATTTTTAAAGATGCACGGAAACATGGGTGCCACCTTCCGTCTCTGACAGTCAAAGTATTCTGATTGAGAGCAAAAAGAATTTTAATAGAAATTTAATAACTCCTCCCACGAATTATACAGAAATCCATTTTCAGCCTTCTGACTGCGACTTTCAAAATATCCACTAACGTCTCCTAACAATTTTACTGCAATGCACCGGTACGCAACAGACAACTTAGCTCGTCTTGACGCTGCAACGGCGTGATCAGCAACATGCTACAATATTTCAAAAAGTAATACTGCGATTTATGCAGAATGCAATGGATGGACTAATTGCAACAATTACTGCCATACTTTTACACATAGAAATTGAATAATCAGGAGGGGTTTGGTCAACTAAACTTAAACAATCTGAAGAAAAGTGAAAGCAAGCAATAAAACCTTTTAATTTACTACTTTCAGAAAAATGATGATTTGATTGCTAACAAACATTACACAGACTTCTAATTATTCTGCAATGTCTATAGTCAATAAGCATGTTTCTGGCCACAGCAAATATCCGAATATTGCTCTGAGTGTATCCACACACAAACCTGACAAAATCCCTCCAGTGCGCAAGCAACCAAGAACTACGTGCAGCGAAAAGGCAAATTACCAAAACATCCTCAATTAATACCAAAGTCTCCTCCGGCCCTACTAGCACGAACACGGCAGGCTGCGACTTCTCATGTTTCGCGGCTTCTCTCCACTGCACCCTGTGTCCGACCATTTCTCACTCCCTTCGACAACTGCTCGCTCTCTACTACTCGCAATAATAATATCTCAGACCCAGAGTTTTTATATGCACACAGCAAAATCCTAGATGTCCAACTTTCGACCTTTCCAATTCTTGGAAGCATAGTGTAGAGAGGCACTGCAAACGATAATTGCTGAAGAGAAGCTAAATGCTCGTCGGCATGTGGCGGGAGTGGTAAACGCAGTAGTCAATCCTTCCATAACCAGGATACCAAATGCCATATCCAGCAACGTAATCCAATACCCCGCGCGAAACTGAGGAATGCGCCGATCGTAGACTTACCAGCGTGGTCGTCAGATTCGTCACCTGTTTGGAATATCTGATATGCGACAGGAAGATTTGTATATCATACTAGCCCCTAGCTTGAGTATCAGGCCAGACAAAAAATGACTGAGCAATTACTCCATACGACAACAAATACAGTGGTGTAACAGTGTCTACAGGCATCCACATAATATTGATGTTTATGACGGAGATCAATTTCGAATTAAATGAATGTTTAATCACTGATTACCAATTATACGATGAACATTTTAACAAGTTATTAAATACAACAATGGTGCTTCATGCTATAACAGCCGGCCGCGGTGGCTGAGCGGTACTAGGCGTTTCAGTCCGGAACCGTGCGACTGATACGGTCCCAGGTTCGAATCCTGCCTCGGGCATGGATGTGTGTGATGTCCTTAGGTTAGTTAGGTTTAAGTAGTTCTAAGTTCTAGGGGACTGATGACCACAGATGTTAAGTCCCATAGTGCTCAGAGCCATTTTTTTGCTACAACATTATCAATTTCCATCAGTGTGTTAAGGGTGTTTCAACAACTCACCGACAATTTCAAGGAAATTTAGACGGTTTCTTAAGGAACAAAATGAGAGTAGGAACCCGTGTCCGCGAACATCGTCCATCGACGCTACTGGCCGTCGGACTTACAGGCGCCGGTGCCTGTATATGCATGTACTGCATATAGAGTGCGATTCCGTGATGATGTTACAGACTCTCAGGACTGATGGAAAAGGGTAAATGGAAACGAACGAATACAAAATTATAAGCGAACATCTTCCTGATATCTCTAACTGTAGGATACATGAAACTGTTCTGTTGTTGCTAAAATTGTAGAGTAGGCAACTTTCAGGTGTTAGAATGGACCAAAACAAGAAAAATATCCAGTGTACAAGGGTTCTGTCTCTAAACGTTAAATCCTGCCTAGTCGCCAAATATGGGGTGTCTAGGAAGCGTGCTTTTTCGGATCGCTAGACAACATTTAAACAAATTGTATTAATGAGTTTCGTTAATGAACAAATACAATACTTAACTTTGTGTTACACAAATGTGTCGCAAGCAAAGGGCGACAGACAAAACAAGAAACCTCTTCAGTACAAACAATCCTAAGTCGCCGCTGTACAAGTGCCTAATCTTGAAGCTGCTCTCCGACTGGGCCACGACCAGCAGGGCGCGGCGCTTATGTCCTCTTCTATAGAGGCCGTTGCTGTCGCGTTACCGTCCTGGAGAGCGGTCGGTCAGCGTGCAATTGATTGACGTCTTCTCATAGCCCTCCCTCCCTCTTTCGTTCCCAAGTGGCGTGCCGGTGACTGACTTTACGCCATAACACTGTAATGTATACCTGAGGAGCTAACAGCACTTGTCCATAGTCGCTACTGTGGAACACATCTCCTCTTTTGAATAAGTGCTTGTAGCTTCTAATGTACGCATTTTAGAGCCCACATTTACCAGATATTTTCGCCTTGTTTTGGACCATACTACCACCTCTGAAGTTGTCTCCCCTACAGTCTTAGTAAAAACAATACAGGTACATGTATTCCACTGTCAGAGGTATTAGGAAGATTTTCGGTTATAATATTCAACTCGTTCGTCTCCGGACCATGGTCCGTTACCTCAAATTGATTCATTTATCACTCTTCATCACCCCTGAAAGCTTATAACATCACCATGGAATCGCACTATGCATACATATATACATAGGCGCCGCCCCTTCTAACTCCGTCACTCTACACGACGGATGACTTTTCCGGACACGGATTCCATTTTACATCCCCTAGAAGTTTATAATACCCAACATATCTACATACAGTAATGAGTCCAAAGCCGTTGACAACTGCCCACTCACGAGTAGGAATGTTGCATGTTGGCACTGAGGGCAAGTGACGCAGTAAAGGAAGTAGATACCTGCAGCAGTAAGTGTCATGGACGTTATTCCTTGGTTTATTAACAGGTAGCCAACGGCCTTGCCGCAGTGGTAACACCAGTTTCCGTCAGATCACCGAAGTTAAGCGCTGTCGGGCTGGGCTAGCACTTAGCTGTGTGACCATCCGGTCTGCCGAACGCTGTTAGCAAGCGAGGTGCACTCAGCCCTTGTGAAAGCAACTGAGGAGCTACTTGATTGAGAAGTAACGACTCCGGTCTCGGAAGCTGACATACGGCCGGGAGAGTGGTGTGTTGACCACATGCCCCTCCATACCCGCATCCCGTGTCGCCTATGAGCTGAGGATGACACGGCGGCCGGTCAGTTCCGTTGGTCCATCATGGTCTGTTCGGGAGGAGTTTAGTTTATTATTAACAGGTGACCTATCATCCTGTTCCTTCTTATTGTCAGTGTTTTCCACGTATTCTGTTCCTCCGCGATTCTGCGAAGAATCTCCTCATTCCTTACCTTTCATCCCACCTCATTTTCGATATTCTTCTATATCATCACAAATCAAATGTTTCGATTCTCTTCTGTTACGGTTTTCCCGCAGTCCATGTTTCACTACTTCTCGTAGCTGTGCTCCAAACGCACTTTTCCACAAATTTCTTCCTCAAATAAAGCCCTATGTTTGATACTAATCGACTTCTCTTGTCCAGGAATGCTCTTTTTGACAGTGATAGTCTCCTTTTCATGTCCTCCTTGCCGCTCAGGTAGCACCTATTTCGTGATCACCAATTCTGATGTTAAGTTTCTCGCTATTCTCATTTCTGCCTCTTTTCATTGCTTTCCTCTTTCTTGGATTTATTGTCAATCCATATTCTGTACCCATTAAACCGTTCATTCCATTCAACAGATCCTATGATTCTTCCTCACTTTCTCTGAGAACAGTTATGTCTTCAAAGAATCTTATCACTGACATCCTTTCACCTCGAATTTTAGTCCCACTCTTGAACTTTTCTTTTATTTCTGTCACTGTTTTTTCGTTGTATAGATTGGACAGTAGGGGCGAAACACCACATCTTTGACTCACAACCTTTTTTAAACTGAGCACTTCGTTCTTGGCCTTCTAATCTTCTTGTTCCTTCATGGTTCTTGTACATATTGTCTATTACTCGTCTTTCCCTACAGCTCACCGCTATTTTTCTTTGAATTTAGAGCATCCTCAACCAGTTTACATTATCGAGCGCTATTTCCCTGTAAGGGACGTCGGAGCTGCCTTACTGGTGCCTTTACCTTTCCCAAACCCAAACCGAGCGTCATGTAACAGATCCTCACTTTTCTTTACCATTCTTCTGTGTACAATTGTTGTCAGCAATTTAGATGCATGAGCCGTCAAGCTGATTGTGCGATAACTCTGGAACTTGTCAGCTCTTGCAATCTTCGGAACTGTGTGGATGACCTTTTCTTCGAAAATCTGAAGCTTTGTCACCGGTGTCATACATTCTAAACATCAACGTGAACAGTGCTTTTGTTGCCACTTCCCAAAT
Source organism: Schistocerca americana (assembly GCF_021461395.2). Classification (NCBI taxonomy): domain Eukaryota; kingdom Metazoa; phylum Arthropoda; class Insecta; order Orthoptera; family Acrididae; genus Schistocerca; species Schistocerca americana. The sequence goes on along the minus strand of NC_060123.1, from coordinate 452,435,901 downwards.
GATTTTAATAATTCCGATGGAACTTTATCCAGCCCTTTCGTCTTATTTGATCTTAAGTCTTCCAAAGTTATTTTAAATTCTGACTGTAGTACTGGATGCCGTATGTCTTCCCCATGTGGGCCGCATGTATTGAAGTTCACTGACAGTAATGACTACGAACAATAACCACAACAGGTGGTAGGATCTTACTGTTCCAGGGCTGGAACGAACACCTCTAAAACGGCGTAGCTGTTCAGCTGTTCCCGTACTATTGTTGCAAGGTGTTCAACGTCGTTTACTAAAGAATACGTAGATCGAAGGTTTGCTCGCTCTGTCAAGCAGGATATTCTGTGGTCTGTTGCAGGTATGACGACGGAGTGCAGTGTGACGGAGGCACAGGTGGTTGGATGATTATGTTTCTTGTTACAGCAAGTCGTTGTTCGAGTATGCAAAAGGTGCCATTCAGTCACACGGCTGTCCATAACTGTGGTTTCGTCCCAAGAGCGAGGTGTCAAAGCAAGATTGGCACCTCGCAACGCAAAGAAACAGTAGTTACTGAGAGACACATCGAAGAATGAACACCCACAAAAGTTTCACCACCCCGCCGTATCCGCTCATCTACTTACGGGCGAGCATATGACAGCTCTACCCCAGCCGACAGCATCATCTTCCAGCCGGCCTGCTGTGTCACCAATGTACTCGGCACATCATTTTGTTGGAGCTATTGTTCAATGTATCTGAGTGAGAGACTTGAGAGAGACTTTGCCATGTCAAGTGATACGTTAATGTACGGACAATGTCGTAAATACTCGTGACAGTCCTGCGGAAACGGACTGTATAAAGTTAAGTAATTCTTCTTATTTATGTTGTAATAACGTGAACTACTATTTCATGTGTTATAGTAACCACCTGGCCTCCTGACGAAGCAAACCAAAGAATCCACCGGTGCGTAGGCGACTGTACTTTCGTCTGGCACAACAGAAACATACACTGCACCTGACTCTGGACCATAGCAGCAGTATTTTCTAAGTGGGATATTTATTGACTTCCATGCGACCTGTGGTAGTAATCGAAGGCACCATGACCTCTGTGGACTACATGAACATTGTATTATATCGCATTGAACTGAGGACCTAGAAACGACGGAGAGTCTTCGCCCCTGTCGTCGCTTAGTGAAACACAACCCCACAACAGGCGACAGAAGTCTGCTCACACCATCACCGCCCCACGCCATAGCCAGGGTTATTGTGCTGTTCGGCCCCCCAGTGGAACATCCACCCCCGCCAACCCCCCCCCCCCCCCCACACACACACACACCCCACACCCCCTGGGATCGTCTCATTCCAGACGAGTGTAACCCCAATGTTTGCGTAGTAGAGTAACTATGGTGTACGCGTACGTGAAGACAGTGTTTGCGCAGCAATCGCCGACATAGTGTAACTCAGGCTAATTAAGGGGAACCAGCCTGCATTCGCCGAGGCCGACGTAAAACCTCCTTAGAAACCATCCACAGGCTGCCCGACACACCGGACCTCGACACTAATCCGCCGGTCGGATTCATGCTGGGGCCGGCACGCCTTCCTGCTCAGGAAGCAGTGCGTGAGACCGCACGGCTAGCCCGTTGGGCACATGAACGTTACTGCAAAGTATATGTTGGCGTGTATGCCTGATATCTTCACCGACAGTGATTTCTTGTTACAATCCGAAAACTGCGCTAAAGAAGGCTATACTCGTGCTACAGAGGTTTGAAGGGCATGATAGCGAAAGCTCGCTGATGTCTTTTCCGCAAAATTCGCCTGTTCTGAACCCGATGGCATACATCTGAGAAGCAGTCGGGCACCAGCACCGCACCCACAAATCACAGATCGGGAAGACAGTGAAACTGCGTGCCCCATATCTTCAGATCTACAGAAATTTATCAAAGTCGAAACCATGTCATACAAAATAGCTGAACTATTGTGTTAAAAATGTAGACAAATACTGCACTAAAAAGTTGGTCATAATGCTTAGCATCATCCGAGTAAGCGAATTGCGCACATTGCTCTGTCAGTCAGCATGCATACAAGGGAGTATAAAGTATCAAGATTAGATCTCCACATCTACATCTACATGACTGCTCTGAAATTCACACTTAAATTCTACACAGAGCGTTCATCTACACATCTTCAGATTGTTTCCCTACTGATCCATTCTCGAGCAGCGTGCGGTGCGGGAAAAACCAACAATTACATCTCTACGTGCGACTTCCGAGTTCTCTTATTTTATTATGATGGTCACTTTTCCCTATGTTGGTGGGCGTTAAGAAAATATTTTCGCATTCGGAGCAGAACGCTTATGATTGAAATTTCGTGAAAAGATTTCGTCTCAATGAAAACCGACTATGTTTTACCGACTGCCACGTCAACTCGCGCATCATATCCGCCACAGCCTCTCTCCTATTTAGCATTCAGAGGATCACGGACGAGATAATATTTCTGTATCAAAGGTTTCCATTGCATTTCTAAAGATGGTTACGAACGTGTTCATCCTTTAAATGAAAGAGCGACAGCTAAAGGCAAACTTAAAATTTGATATGGAAAGTAACCAGGTGCACTTCATCTTTTTTTCTAATTTTTCTGTACCCCAGAGGTACGCCTGCATCTACATCTACATGATTACTCTGCAATTAGGTGTCTGGCAGAGGGTTCATCGAAGCATCTGCAAGCTATTCCTCTTCGTTCTACTCTTAGACGGTGCGCGGAAAAAAACTAGCAGATAATGAGAGCATTGTACCTTTAGAGTAAGAAGGGTTGTAAACACGGAAATTCTGCCTCTTTATGGCCATACATCTCACCTATGTGACTGAAACTCTCGGCCTCCTTTTAAACTCGATTGTTCGCCTCTCGTACATCTAGAGGTCAGTTCCGTATTACATGAAGCGAGTGGGGGAAGGGGTCCGCGGATACATGATCAGATTGTGCAAACTTGTTGTGGAGAACAGTTTAGCGTAATTTTACAATCACGCCGTATGTTACCATTCTCAATGTCATCTTCAGCAACGGTAAATCTACTTTCCGTGACTACTATACTGACCAAAGCCCTCATAAACGGTTACACGCATAAATCTGTACAGCCTGAATGTTGCTCCTCGCGTTGGGTTAGCGGCTGTCGGTGGCAAGTACTGGGCGTCCTGGTATTAAAAGCTCGTTAGGTATAATGGATGTCGGTATTGGCATTATGGTATCAAGCTTCTCTTTTGTTTTTCATTCCCTTCTTTACTGCCACTAATTACGTGAATTCGTTAATTCCATTTTATGATTGATATGTATATTGCAATTAGATGTAGGCTAACTGTAGGATAATGTGTACACATCGCAGCTAACCCGTATTTGCCATCTTATGACTAGACTTACGTTCGTATCCTAGGTGCCTGATGATGAAGCCCATAGTGCTTTGAAATCGATAGCGATTAATAAACAACATTAAACACAGCTGTGTGAAGCGGATGTCACAATTAGTTTGTTATTATAATAAGAGTGAGACTCGGATGCAAAGTCATGTTTAACAAGCTGCGGTACACGGCTTCACTCGTGGTGTTGATATGAGATTCTGTGATGATTGGAAGAAAGGGATAAACTTTAAAGTATATGAGGAAAAAAAAAATATTGGAAACATATTTGAGCTCTTTACAACACTTATTCAGATATAAGCGGTAAAAAGATTTTATTGAAAACGTATTACAAATATTTATAATTCATGCTTAGAAAAATCATTTCTCATTTTAATATACGGGGTATGTATGTACAAGTGTAGCCATGTATGGAAGTGAAACATGGACGATAAATAGTTTGGACAAGAGGAGAATAGAAGCTTTCGAAATGTGGTGCTACAGAAGAATGTTGAAGATTAGATGGGTAGATCACATAACTAATGAGGAAGTATTGAATAGGATTGGGGAGAAGAGAAGTTTGTGGCACAACTTGACCAGAAGAAGGGATCGGTTGGTAGGACATGTTCTGAGGCATCAAGGGATCACCAATTTAGTATTGGAGGGCAGCGTGGAGGGTAAAAATCGTAGAGGGAGACCAAGAGATGAATACACTACGCAGATTCAGAAGGATGTAGGTTGCAGTAGGTACTGGGAGATGAAAAAGCTTGCACAGGATAGAGTAGCATGGAGATCTGCATCAAACCAGTCTCAGGACTGAAGACTACAACAACAACAACAACATGTATGTACAAATTTTTCGAATTTCTTACTCGAGAGCAAAGCTACGTTGAGTTGACCGTGAGACAAGCAGGATTCTTTGAGGCTGATAAAGCAACATTTTAAAGTCAGTTCCTGCGCTTTGTTAATTGTAAAACTCTAAGCTAATTTGACTGGAGACCGCAGTCCTTTAAATTGGAGTGGCAGTTCAGCAGAGATCAGTGGTACTCTGTGGATAGATAGTGTGTGTCCTTTGTACTTTCCAGTCGTAAGTTCGGCTTCGATGATGTTATTCGATAGCTGTTATAGGATCATTGTTGTTCTGTTACAAAGTTTTAGCGAGTAGAGATTGCTGAGTAATATGATCGCAGAGCCAATTTTAAGTCGAAGGCAGTGAAATGGCTTTCCTGGTAGTTGCAAAGAGTTTATAAATTCTGTAGGGAATTTCAATGTTTACCATTGTGTTGATCGATTTGTATATTCTCCCTTCACCGGGAATTTTCTTTTGAATATTAAAGTTGATATAGTCGACAGTATTACGAGGATTGTAATTTAAATAGTGGCAAATATTTATTCACAACCGATAGAGTGCCCTGTTTTCACCTGCTACTGTCCTTCAAAGTAGTCACCAGCGTTGTGTAGAACCCGGTGCCAGCGATGTGGAAGGCGTAGTATACCGTTAGCAGAGTGTGTTCGGTTGATGGTGCGAATGGAGAGGTCTACTGCCTGTCGAATCTCTGGAACTGTCAAAGCACAGTATTACTGTTAGTTTTTGGAGCATCACCTGCGACCAGCTTTGCGAAAGAAGCGGCCCAGCCTTTACATCTTCAAAAGCACGCCATTCAGTTAGGAACGGGAACTTTCTTAGTAGATGGGGAACAGACGGCCTCGACATCATATAATCCACTTATCGTAGCAGGACTCGTTTCTGAGTTTTAGCGGCACGAACATTGTACCACTTACACTTATAATATATAGTGATAGCGCACTTCACCTGACTAAGGGTTCCTCAAATCTTTTTCTAAAAGAAAAGAAAAGCCAAGTGTGTAATTATATGAAACTACAACTTCGTAGCATGGTCCTAAGCAGAGCTAAATTTTAGACAATTATATTAAAAATTAAATAAAAGAAAAAGTGTCACTCATGAAAGGATATCAAAGCAATGCATATCGGAAGTTGGTACGGGGCTCTACAGATCTATGGTAATAAAGCATCTAAGGAAAGAACCGTGGAACAAACCCAAGTCTGTATACTTGCAAGAATAAAAACGGGGGATACGTGTATAAAGGCAAACGTAAAGGGCACACGCAAATAAAGTAACGGAAGTTACCGTGAAATAGTCATAGCCGCCAGGAGGAGCGCAGCGTAGAGGCATACATACATCGAATAAACCTGGTGAGCAGGTGAGTAAACCTCCTCATAAAAGGCCACATTAGAATTAGGGTTCACAGGAAAACCGTGTTTCCTGCGTTAGTAGGATGGTACGTCAATAGACAGCTCTATTATCTGTACAGCTTACCTAACATAATCATAAGACTACAAAAAGTAGCTACAGGCAATAAGTGAAAGTGATTAATCAACAACTTAAGTGTATTACGGCGCACGGGACAAACAAATTCAGAATGCTTAGAAATTAAGAAAACATAAAGTCTAAGAAATACTGTAGACTCAAACGTTAATACAATAACAGTAGAGGATCTCGAAAGGTTACAAATGGGTATATGTAAAATATAACCAAAATAACTATGTTCATGAAAGCAATCAGAATGTTAAAATCGTAACTGTGCATTGTTCAAAATAAGGAGAAAACAGGGAAAAATTCATGTCACAGATTGTAAAACAGGTGTCGAGACGTCGTAAAATCTTTGATTCTTACTGACCAACTAATCATTCAGAAGCCCACCATTGTTACCAGTTAAATGTAGAGAAACTCCCATCTCTTCGAGTAAGTTGAGTTTTTCTACTTCTCCAAAATGAAATAGCCCCACCAGTGGCGAATTCCAGAACATACCAAAAGGTTTGGAATGGTACATAAGGTTGCAGAATATTCCACAACACTCGAGAGTGTTCTAGAATGTTCCACAATGATATGGGGCGTTCCGGGATGTTCCAGAACGTTTTGGAATCTCCCCAAAAGTTTCACACTATCCCGAATGTTTCAGAACATCCCGGAGATCATTGTGGAACATTCAAGAACATTCTGAAACTTGGAGTACTCTCGAATGTTCTGGAATGTTCTAGAAATTTTTAGAGGGCAAAATTTCCTAACTCTTATACCTCCAAAAGAACGCCCTTCGGGTAAAAACAGGAGCCTTCTTCAAGGATGGGAGATATAGTGCTTCCACACCAAATAACTTTATTCATCGTATCAGGAATAGTTTCGAGATTTAGCACCACGTACATTGTGCACTTCATTTAAACTGAAGCCCAAAGGAACTGGTATAGGCATGCGGATTCAAATACAGAGATATGTAAACAGGCAGAATAAAGGCGCTGCGGTCCGCAACTCCTAAGACAGCAAGTGTCTCGCTCAGTTGTTAGATGGTTACTGCTGCTACAATGGCAAATTATAAAGATTTAAGTGAATTTTAATGTCTTGTTATAGTCTGCTCATGAACGATGGGACACAGAATCCCCGAGGTAGCGATGAAGTGGGGATTTTCCCATACCATCATTTCACGAGTCTATCGTGAATATCCGAATGCGGTAAAATATAAGATCTCCGTCATCGCATAGGCTGGAAAAAGATCCTGCTAGAGAAGGACAAACGACGAATGAAGAGAAGCGTTCAACGTGACAGAAATGCAAACCTTCCGCCGATTGCTTCAGATTTCAATGGTGGGACATCAACAAGTGTCAGCGTCCGAACCATCCAACGAAACATCAGCGATATGGGCTTTCGGAGCCAAAACCCCTCTCGTGTACCCTTGATGACAGCACGACACATAGCTGTACGCCTCGCCTGGGCCCGCCAACACGGACATTGGACTGTTAATGACTGAAAACATGTTGCTTTGTCGGACAAGTCTTGTCTCAAATTGTAACGAGCGGATGGACGTTTACGGGTATGGAGACAACCTTATGAATCCATGGACACTGGATGTCAGCAGGGAACTGTTCAAGCTGGTGGAGGCTCTGTAATTATTTGGGGCGTGTGCAGTTTGAGTGATATGGGGTCCCTGATAGATAAGACTCTGAAAGGTGACATGTACGCAAGCACCCTTTCTGATCGCCTGCATTCATTCATTTCCATTGTGCATTCCGTTGAACTTGGTCAATTCCAGCAGGACAATGTGACACCCCAGACGTCGAGAATTTTTACAGTGTGGCTCTAGGAACACTCGTCTCAGTTTAAACACTTGCGCTGGGTACCAAGCTCCCCAGACGTGAACATTATAGAGCATATCTGGGATGCTTTGCAACGTGATGTGCAGAAGAGAACTCCACTCCCTCCTACTCTTACGGATTTGTCGATGGCCCTGCTGGATTCATGGTGTCAATTCCCTCCAGCAGTACTTCAGACATTTGTCGAGTCCATGCACGTCTGCGTGTTCGCGGGGACCATACACGATGTTAGGTACGTGTGCCAATTTATGCGGCTCATCACTGTATAATATATATTGCTTATTCTCCGTAACTAGCTTTCCATTAACATTTTTGTGGCTGAAAGTTTATGTATTTGTTTTTTAACAACTGTTTCTACAGAGAATATTTAAACGCTCCTTATCATCCGTCGTCTCTGGGATTACGTAGCGTCGGGTGAAGTGCCTAACGTGGTAGCGGCTAGAATCCACTCACGCTTAGTGCCGGTTTGTACGCCAGAGAAATATCGCAATCTGTTGCTGTGTATACTTCGGCAGAAATATTTGTTGGCGGGCAAGGATTTTTGCTGTGCATTGCTCCTTAAAGTCATTTTGGTTATATAAGGGTCGCCAGCCTCGCTGTTAACCGCAAGAATGGGCAAAGCAGCGCTAAGCCATGTTCCATAGCCATGGGACTACCGCCAAACTGTCAGATCCGACCACTTGGTTGAAAAACGAGCAACGCGAACAGTCCTCATCTCCAAACAGTTTATAGTATCTCTTTCATACAGAAAACTGGATTATATTGCAAAGTTATGGTGGAGAAGGATACATAATAAACACCTTCGGATACATGACATAGTGGTCGTTCATGGCTACTGCTATGGACCTGTAATGTTGTGCGAGGCCAGCACTATACTGGTTAAGTGTCCTGTGTTACACAATACTTATTCAAACCCAGTGCACAATACAAAATAAAAAAAATCTTGCTGACATTTGCCTAAAAATGAGATAGGCCTCAAAGATAATATAGAAAATTCCTGTCATGGACAAAGCTCTGAACACTAAAAGCTTTTCAATCTCTTAATATTTATTTTTTGAGAAACCAAGTACATCGTCATAACCTACAGCCTTTTCTCTCACTTTTCATGACAGGCAAAACTCTTTGCACACATGTTTCGCATCGTTCTGCAAATCTGAAAATACTCTTACGATTGAATTCCTTATGGTTGAATTCCTTTCTAACTGCACGAAGACACTGACACACTGAACTGATTTTTGAGTATACACCATCTCGTAGTACTGACGTCATATCTGTTCCTTTATTGAACCGAAATCACAATAGTCGTAGGGTGCCAAGTCGGAACTATTGAGTTTCACACGCCGAATTTTTTCTCTGAAGTTTGTGAGCTTCTGTTAATATCCTTGGGACAAAGGGGCACTTTCCGATAACCTAAGCTTTGAATCATTTCTTGAACTGCACTGCCCTATTGCAATCTTAGCAGTGATTTCATTCTCTGTGATACTCCTGTCTCCTCTAATAAGCTCAAGAACTATTTTCCTTTTATGTTCCATGGAGGCTGTTTGGGGGCACTGCTACGAGGTTTATCTTGGTTACTCGTTTTCTCATCTTAGAAGTGTAGGATCGAGCCCACTCGTCTTGTATAGGGTGTCTAGAAAGCTGTTTTCTCGGATAGCTAGGCAACATTCAAGCAAATCTTATTAATGGAGTTTATTACAGTGAATTGAATTGACAATACTTAACTCTGTCTTTTCACAAACAGGTGTTGAAAGCAATTAGCGACATGCAAATAATCACTCCTACGATTTATACAATTTCCATGCAAGCCAAATGTAAGTCATGACTCGACAGTTAGGAAGACAGCTCATCTTCCAATGCGGGTCTTCTAGTGTGTCTCCTATTGCTAGTGTGGCCAAGGCTAGCAGGAGCGGTGCTTATATTCTCTTGGTACAGGTGCTGCTTCTGCCATGGTGCACTTCTAGGCAGCGTTCCATTGACTGACGTCGTCTCACAGCCTTCTCTGCAGTTATGTTACGTGCTTGACGTTACGCTAGAACAGGAAGTTCTTCACTCACCTCCTAACGCTGCTAGCGCAGCGCGGAAATAGATAGTAGGACCTTGATCCTCGCCTATCAGGCGAGAGGCCAAAGACACACTCGCAAGCAACATACCGCCATCGCCCTCTCGACTGCAAGTATTTACGGCACTGCTGCTGACCGGGGGGTCTCAGTTCACTCAGTCACTATCTCACTATCTCACGCACTACCTCGCACTCCAGTTTGGTGCGTGTCAGTCCACTCACAGAACAGTTATAACAGTTTACGACAGTACATAGCGTCCAGAATTGTGTAATAGCAAGAGTAACAATATTGTCTGCAAGATGACTATTATTGATGAGCATGTACCACAACACGGGGACTGTATCAAAGTTAAGTCAAGTAAATAAATAACTGTATTAATCAACGTGTTCATTTGTGTTATAGAAAGAGGATACCTGCCACCCATAACAACATCCTCTCCCTCGCTTTCTTGGCAAACGACGCTACTGTGGCGAACAGGGTGTGCATTAGCGATGAGGATAATTCTGTGGCCATCGAAGATAATCAACTTAGCCGACAATTTTTCTTGCTCCTATTGTGTTTTAGCTTGCAGGGGTGCTCGTTTCTAATTGGTAATTCGTTGTTATGTTCTTGCATTTATTCCAGGAGGGGAGCCGCAGAACTAATCAAATTTCTCTTTTCAGAGGCTTTGCTTGTAATTTTGTTATAATGTACATGGGTAAACCATGAATTCCCTCCCCACCTCCACCCCATGCCCCGCGCCTCAGCTGCAGACGGCCAATGTGATGAATCTAACACCAGTTGTTTTAGTTTCAGAACCAACAAATTGCTAACCCACTGACGACGGTACTACAACTACTGGCTGCACAAGCTGCGTCGGCCGCACAATCGACCAACCAACCAGCCCAATAAGTTCCGCCGACCAGCATACCAATGTTCTGGCTAATTAAAGAAATGGAAGAGGGATGACTGGAATACCTGACTCAGCTCCAAGCACGTTCTCCAGTTCATCGTGTTCAAGGTACTGTAAAGTTAAAATACTTCCTTTCGACTGCAAGGTCCCCAGTGTTCAGGTTAATACAAAAAGGTCGTGCGGTAGCGTCCTCGCTTCCCACGCCCGGGTTCCCGGGTTCGATTCCCGGCGGGGTCAGGAATTTTCTCTGCCTCGTGATGACTGGGTGTTGTGTGATGTCCTTAGATTAGTTAGGTTTAAGTAGTTCTAAGTTCTAGGGGACTGATGACCATAGCTGTTAAGTCCCATAGTGCTCAGAGCCATTTGAACCATTTTTGAATACAAAAAGATTTCCAAACGCATCTCTCGACGAACTCTGTTACGATCAGGCCCGAATTCGTTGGATCGAGTCATCCCTTGCTCACGACCGCCCCAAGCCGCCACAACAACGAGCGCGTACACAGCCGCGCGAACAGATTAGTAGACATGTAAACAAGCCTGCGAATTTAGTGAAGTCTTGCCCTAGATGTTATACTCGGTATAGAATGGTTTAAATGGATCTGAGCACTGTGGGACTTAACGTCTGAGGTCATCAGTCCCCTAGAACTTAGAACTACTTAAACCTAACTAACCTAAGGACATCACACACATCCATGCCCGAGGCAGGATTCGAATCTGCGACCGTAGCGGTCGCACGGTTCCAGACTGTAGCGCCTAGAAGCGCTTGGCCACTCCGGCCGGCTCTCGGCACAGAAGACAGACTGCCCATCATGTGCGGCAACGTGTTACACACGTGGAAAAAAAGGCCATGTCCAAGCAGTTTATTTGAAACAGCACAAAAACGACGATTTTGCCCACTCTCTGAAAAAACAGGCTAGTGCACATGCTATGGACGCTGTATTTTCTAAACCTACAGCAGATTATGCCTCATTCTCGCCCCAGTGCTGTGTAACGACGTTCTGACAAACTATTTGTCTCATTACGAATTGCTGGCCGTTCCTTGAACTTTCAGTTAGACACAGGTGCCTCAGTAACTTTGTTTATTCGTCCCACATACTAACAGTTAGGCTCATCATGCCTTTATAAATCTAGCAATCACCTCCCTGCTTACAATGGGCAGTAAATTTCAGTGCTTGGACAGTGATGTTTGCCTGCCACTTACAAACTCACACTAGGATAGTGAGTTTTACTGTGTTGAAATCGAGAGACAGTGAGAACATATTCGGTTTAGATGCCTTTGATTTGTTTGAACTTAGCATCCAAGACAATGTATTTTCACTGTCGGCTTTTGAGCCTGAAGACAGTGTAGCTAGCCTGCTTAAAGAATTTCCTGAACTGTTTTAAGAAGGAATGGGAAAAGCTAATTACTTTGTAGCGCGTGTTACACTGAAAGACAATGCACAGCCTTAGTTTTTCTAGTCCCACACCGTTCCAATTGCTTTAAGAGACAAAGGAGCCGTTGAATTGAGAGAAACGCAAGACAATGCTGTAATTGCTCCCATTCGACTTAGTGAATAGGCAAGTCCTCTCGTTTTGTAGTCTAAGCCTTCTGGTCGCATTCGCATTTGTGTTGACTGAGGAACTCGTGTACAATCTTGGTGAGGGGCGTTACTTTTCTAAGCTAGAGTTCCATGATGCCTACTTGCAAATTCCATTTGATGAAAAAGAACAGAAAGTGTTTGTTGTAAATACACACTAAGGACTGTTCAAGTATTTGCATTTGCCCTTAGGCAGCGCTTCCGCACCCACCAGTTTTCGACGTTACTTAGAACAGCTCACAGCAAAAGTGCCATCCTGTTGAAACCACGATATTATCATATTATCATATCAGGTCGTACACCAGAGGGTCACATTGCCAATTTGTGTACTCTTCTTCGAGTGTTGTCAGAAGCAGGATTCAATTGTCGTCTCGAAGAGTGTGAATTTTTTCAAACTGAACTACAGTACTTAGGTCATGTAATAAAAAGTCAGGATGTGCATCCCTTCCAGTCTCATTTGCTTTCAATCCGTGACCTGCCTGTTCCTAGCTATGTGTCTGAACTGCAGTCAGTACTAAGCAAGATGACGTATTACATTCGGTTCATACCGAATGCCGCTCAGAACGCTGCCCCATTGAACCACTTGCGTCGGAAAAACGTTCCTTTCGTGCGAACGAAAGAGTGTTTAGGCACATTTCAGAAACTCAAAAATGCCTTTCTCAGTGACAGATGTTTAGTGCATTTTGACTCGGCCAGGCCAGTAGTTCTTCTTCCTACAGTGTCGGTGCAATGCCTTCCACAGAATTAGAGCACAAAACAGACCTATTGCTTTTGCTTCAGAGATGCTCACTCAGACTCAGTTCAATTATTCACAAATTGAAAAAGAGGCCCTCGCTATTGTGCATGGTGTGAGAGTTTTTTATCCGCACAGTGCGCCTGTGAAGGGCTTCATGTATTTTAATATGTCTGTCTCCCGTTTTAACCACCATATTTGTTTGCTTTTCTGTCATTCTCTTTAGTGTCTGTTTCATCTATGGCCGAGGAACGGCATAGATAGGCCGCTGCCGGCCTACCTTTATTGTAAAGGTGTCGAAATAACAATAAAGGGAAAAAACACAGATACGTAGACATGTATGCGTATGTTAAACATGACTCTACAGAGCTTTAGTTTCATACGTAGCCTGCTATATAAGACTAGAATGCGAACATGTAACTCACCAAAAGACTGGTTGAAGCATAGAACTAAGGATGATGAGGAACGTTTAACAAATTTAAATATTTCAAGACTTACGTCATTCGCCCTATTAGTTTTGTGGAGCTTACAAAAAATCTATAATTCATTATAGCGATCCTTCTCATTTGTTTCTGCTGTCTAAGACTTCGTACACAATGGTAGGGAGAGGTGCGCTACAGAATAGTGCGGCCTGTGCCGTGCGCCAGCGTTTAATTTCGCGTGCTTCCGGCGGATTTGGAATCTACATCTACATCTACATCTACATTGATACTCCGCAAGCCATCCAGCGGTGTGTGGTGGAGGGCACTTTACGTGCCACTGTCATTACCTCCCTTTCCTGTTCCAGTCGCGTATGGTTCGCGGGAAGAACGACTGTCTGAAAGCCTCCGTGCGCGCTCTGCAAGCCACCCAACGGTGTGTGGCGGAGGGCACTTTACGTGCCACTGTCATTACCTCCCTTTCCTGTTCCAGTCGCGTATGGTTCGCGGGAAGAACGACTGTCTGAAAGCCTCCGTGCGCGCTCTAATCCCTCTAATTTTACATTCGTGATCTCCGCGGGAGGTATAAGTAGGGGGAAGCAATATATTCGATATCTCATCCAGAAACGCACCCTCTCGAAACCTGGCGAGCAAGCTACACCGCGATGCAGAGCGCCTCTCTTGCAGAGTCTGCCACTTGAGTTTGTTAAACATCTCCGTAACGCTATCACGGTTACCAAATAACCCTGTGACGAAACGCGCCGCTCTTCTTTGGGTCTTCTCTATCTCCTCCGTCAACCCGATCTGGTACGGATCCCACACTGATGAGCAATACTCAAGTATAGGTCGAACGAGTGTTTTGTAAGCCACCTCCTTTGTTGATGGACTACATTTTCTTAGCACTCTCCCAATGAATCTCAACCTGGTACCGGCCTTACCAACAATTAATTTTATATGATCATTCCACTTCAAATCGTTCCGCACGCATACTCCCAGATATTTTACAGGAGTAACTGCTACCAGTGTTTGTTCCGCTATCATATAATCATACAATAAAGGATCCTTCTTTCTATGTATTCGCAATACATTACATTTGTCTATGTTAAGGGTCAGTTGCCACTCCCTGCACCAAGTGCCAATCCGCTGCAGATCTTCCTGCATTTCGCTACAATTTTCTAATGCTGCAACTTCTCTGTATACTACAGCATCATCCGCGAAAAGCCGCATGGAACTTCCGACACTATCTACTAGGTCATTTATATATATTGTGAAAAGCAATGGTCCCATAACACTCCCCTGTGGCACGCCAGAGGTTACTTTAACGTCTGTAGACGTCTCTCCATTGATAACAACATGCTGTGTTCTGTTTGGTAAGAACTCTTCAATCCAGCCACACAGCTGGTCTGATATTCCGTAGGCTCTTACTTTGTTTATCAGGCGACAGTGCGGAACTGTATCGAACGCCTTCCGGAAGTCAAGAAAAATAGCATCTACCAGGGAGCCTGTATCTAATATTTTCTGGGTCTCATGAACAAATAAAACGATTTGGGTCTCACACGATCGCTGTTTCCGGAATCCATGTTGATTCCTACATAGTAGATTCTGGGTTTCCAAAAACGTCATGATACTGGAGCAAAAAAACATGTTCTAAAATTCTACAACAGATCGACGTCAGAGATATAGGTCTATAGTTTTGCGCATCTGCTCGACGACCATTCTTGAAGACTAGGACTACCTGTGCTCTTTTCCAATCATTTGGAACCTTCCGTTCCTCTAGAGACTTGCGGTACACGGCTGTTAGAAGTGGGGCAAGTTCTTTCGCGTATTCTGTGTAGAATCGAATTGGTATCCCGTCAGGTCCAGTGGACTGGTCCATCTGGCTGCAAGAGCGCATGGAGCCGATAGAGGGCAGGTCGGAGGAGAAGGTAGTTAAGGGCTGCGGCGACCTGGAGGAAAGGAGAGTGTGACACGGGCGGCGAAGAACGAAAGTGAGAAGGCGTGTTGTTGTGGGCAAGCGTCTGACGTGGCCCGTTGGCAATAGTGGTCACTTACCTCACTGCGGGTTTAGCAGAGTAGATTGTTGGTCGCAGCCGTGATCATAGTTCGTTAAAAGCTACTTCGGCTGAACGCACAGCTTTCGGCGTATCCTCTGCTGTTGAAGTTGCAAGCAGTTTGTGTCCATTGTGGTATTGGACGCGGCGGCGTCTGCCGGATGATACCCGTGCGTTTCCGACTACGAGTAATCTTCGTTACATCCTGCTCCCGGAGCTCTCTAAGCAAGCGTTGGTCAGTGGGTGTTGGATTTTACGAGGAATTACGGTGAGCATCCGATTAGTGTGCACGTCACTTGGTGTCGTGTGGTGGCTATTTTTACTCCGTATTCTCGTTGCCCATTGTTATGTATATAAATGTGTTATTTATAAAGGTTTTGCCTGGTACTACTTGAGTTCGTTTCTGTCAGTGTGTGTGGGCTTGTGGCTGCCACTACCCCAAAATTATTTACGGGGGGTAGGACGTCAAACGGGACGACTTGGAGCAGGGGAGACACCATAGGAATTTTTAATTTCCACTGTCTATACTTTTAAAAATAAATTCATAAGACTTTGTCAGAATGACCAGAAATGATTCAGGATTTACACTTATAGGGGCGGAAGTTCAAAAATATAAGAAAATAATTTATTTTTCTACGTTTATATTTCACCTTTTTTCACTTACCATTGGCTGCATTTGTTGCTATAGGTACACTTTTCTTCATAAGTAAGGGAGATTATTCCATGAATTTTGCACAGCATACAAATCATACGTACAGGTGTATGAAACTCTAGAATTTTCCAAATCTGTTAAAAACTGTAGTAAAAATTGAGATAATTAACTATAAAATTTGAGTTTTTTCTAAACATGAAGCAGCACATCCATTTTTCCATAAATTAAATAATTCCTAGAGTTTCATACACCTGTAAGTATGGTTTGTATGCTGTACAAATTCATCGAAGAATCTCTCTTAGTTATGAAGAAACATGTACCTATAGCAACAAACGCAGCCAATAGAAGTGAAAAAAATGATGAATTTTCACATGTAAAAAAAATTATTTTGTTATTCTTTTGAACTTCCACTGCCATGATTGTGAATCCTTAATCCTTCCTGGTCACGCTGACAAAGTTTTATGAATTTATTCGTAAAAGTATAGACAGTGGAAATTAAAATGTCCTGTGGTGTCTCTCCAGCTCCATGACGACCCGTTCGACGCCCTAACCCCCTTAAGAATCTGAGGGTATAGAATGCAGACGTAATTCTTCTTATTTAAGAACTGTATTTTATAGTCAGTGAAAATCGTTGCATCTCACTACCTTCTTTCTGAGGCATGCCTACAGTTACCTGTTGACTAATATCACGAGCTGGAGCTGTTTACTAAACTGTGTGCATCTACAAAAAGAACTATACAAGGATTTCTGCATTTGTGGTTTGATAATTTCACTAAAGAATCAACGAGCTGTATCCGTGTTACAGGATAGGTTAGTTCAACTGGCTCTGAGCACTATGGGACTTAACATCAGTCCCCTAGACTTAGAACTACTTAAACCTAACTAACCTAAGGACATCACACACATCCATGCCCAAGGCAGGATTCGAACCTGCGACCGTAGCGGTCGCGCAGTTCCAGACTGTAGCGCCTAGAACAGCTCGGCCACCCCGGCCGGCTACAAGATAGGTGACTGTATCACTCGTTAATTGTGATCTTGTTAAAGATGCCTGAGTACCATGACTGAAATTTTTTAATGACGGTTTCTAGTACTGTGGTAGCGGCAACCGCCGTCCTATGTTAATAGAGAACGAGGAATTATTGCTACTGGCGTTGCCTCTGCCACCGTCACTATCATCATAAATTTGAACCACATTGGTTAGTCATTTTGGCTACTTCGAAGGCAATGGCGTTTTGACAATTACTGGCAATAGCCAATGGTTGATATTTGTGACATATTCATTTAATCATATGTTTTGCTGTTTGTAATGTAAATGTATTTTTACTTCATTTAATATTCTTTCCTACATGGAAGTGATTTTATACGTTTTTACAGTGAACACATGGTGTGTCGTGGGGCGATCACTCTGTTTTTAAAATAATTGATCACTTCAGTATCGTTTACTAGATGACCGGTTTCAGCACTCTGAAGGTGCCATCATCGGATCTGTGAAGGTATAACATAACAGGTTCCAGGGAGGACTTACATGAGTTAATCCTCGTTTCAGGTATGTGGTTCAGTAATAATTGTAATGTATATACATTACAGTTATTACAGAACCACATACGTGAAACGTGGATTAACATTTATAAAACCATATGGACATAATGGCACATGAGGCAGACCATCTGATAAAAATCATTGTCACAACCAATAAAAATAATAAAAAACTGCACTCATGGTCGTTCTTTCCATAAAATATAAAACTAAAGTCAGCAGATGAAACTACCACTGCTCACTTAACACCGGTCGGCATCATCACTGCCCTATTCCGCGCAGGCTTATCTGCTGTGATTCTAGCGGTTCACCAGATAGCGCTGTCCAAGCAGAACACACCCAGTCCCACGGTACAACTGCTCATTGCAACTAAAACGCTGCTTTACTATAAATGCTTGTCACATACCCATGCAAAGCCCACATTTGCGCATACATTTCCTGTACATACTACAATCACTATAAAGTACGTCAATTACAAAGTAAAAGCATTGAGGCACAGATTTTACCCATTAGCGCCTTACAAAACTGCATATTATAATTTACCTTTATTCATATAAGGACATCAGGAATATGCACAAAGAAAGCTGTTCATAACAACTTAGGTACAATGTGGCAAGCGATTAAAATTTTTACACTGTTACCGTTTTGAGGTGTTTTCTACCAGTTGTGTCACTGAAATTTAGCCTTTTCAGTTCTGGAGGCAGTTTGTTATCGTTATTCTTGGATTTTTTGCTTTTTAAAAATAAATTCATTACTGTTTACATAAACGTTAATAAATTTTACGGCGCAGTACCTGTCCACTCAACACCAGCTCCCTGCCGAATTTCAGGCCACTGTCGTCGTAGGAAAACTGGACAGGAGAAGGAGTGATTACCGAGTATTGTATTGTACTGTATTGTATGTTAACCGGGAAACTAGAAACGACGGAGAGGCTCCGTCCCCGCCGCAGCCGCAGTGGTCCACAACCCCACGACTACCGCAGTCCACTTCGACCCTCCGCCGCCCAACACCGAACCCAGGGTTATTGTGCAGTACGGTCCCCGCTGGACCCCTCAGGGAACGTCTCACACGAGACGAGTGTAGCCCCTCTCTTTGCGTGGTAGAGTAAGGGTGGTGTACGCGTACGTGGAGAACTTGTTTGCGCAGCAATCACCGACATAGTGTAACTGAGGCGGAATAAGGGGAACCAGCCCGCATTCGCCGAGGCAGATGGAAAACCGCCTAAAAACCATCCGAACGGCCAACCGGGCGGGCGATTACCGAGTGCGTATATACACAACATAGGAGTTAATTGGTTGGTTCAAATGGCTCTGAGCACTTTGGGACTCAACATATATGGTCATCAGTCCCCTAGAACTCAGAACTACTTAAACCGAACTAACCTAAGGACATCACACAACACTCAGTCATCACGAGGGGTTAATTAACTTGTATTTCTCCAAACGTACGAAGACTCATTACAAATAATACAGCAGGAACTGGAGTCTAGCTCATACTTTAGCAACTAAGATGAGACTCGCTGTCATGAGACTCACTGTCGCAAGCACGACCAAAAGTGTCGTGGCGAACTGACTCCAAACGCATGTTGGTCTGAGTGGTTGCCTCCCCCCGTCCTACATTACGGCGGCAGAGGGCACTCGAAGTTCAAAGCTGCTGAAGGCTGGATCCAACAGATCCCGCACGACCGCTACCGGCATCAGACGGAAACTTGCCATTCCATTACCAACCTTTATACGCCGTAGGGTGGTACCGATATGTGACAGCACACAGTTTCTAGCTACGATCGTACGCTACTGGCCATTAAAATTGCTACACCACGGAGATGACGTACTACAGACGCGAAATTTAACCGATAGGAAGAAGATGCTGTGATATGCAAATGATTAGCTTTTCAGAGCATTCACACAGGGTTGGCACCGGCGGCGACACCTACAACGTGCTGACATGAGGAAAGTTTCCAACCGATTTCTCATACACAAAAAGCCGTTGACCGGCGTTGCCTGGTGAAACGCTGTCGTGATGCCTCGTGTAAGGAGGAGAAATGCGTACCATCACTATCCGAATTTGATAAAGGTCGGATTGAAGCCTATCGCGATTGCGGTTTATCGTATCGCGACATTGCTGTTCGCGTTGATCGAGATCCAATGACTGTTAGCAGAATGTGAAATCGGTGGGTTCAGGAGATTAATACGGAACGCCGTGCTGGATCCCAACGGCCTCGTATAACTAGCAGTCGAGATGACAGGCATCTTATCCGCATGGCTGTAACGGATCGTGCAGCCACGTCTCGATCCCTGAGTCAACAGATCGGGACGTTTGCAAGACAACAACCATCTGCACGAACAGTTCAACGACGTTTGCAGCAGCATGGACTGCTGTTAGCCTTGACGCTGCATCAAGACAGGGGCGCCTGCGATGGTGTACTCAACGACGAACCTGGGTGCACGAATGGCAAAAAGTCATTTTTTCGGATGAATCCGGGTTCTGTTTACAGCATCATGATGGTCGCATCCCTGTTTGGCGACATCGAGGTGAACGCACATTGGAAGCGTGTATTTGTCATAGCCATACTGGCGTATCACCCGGCGTCATGGTGTGGGGTGCCATTGATTACACATCACGGTCACCTCTTTTTCGGATTGACGCCACTTTGAATAGTGGACGTTACATTTCAGATGTGTTACGACCCGTGGCTCTACCCTTCATTCGATCCCTGCGAAACCCTACATTTCAGCAGGATAATGCTCGACCACATGTTGCAGGTCCTGTACGGACCTTTCTGGATACAGAAAATGTTCGACTGCTGCCCTGGCCAGTACATTCTCCAGAGCTCTGACCAATTCAAAACATCTGGTCAATGGTAGCCGAGCAACTGGCTCGTTACAGTATGCCAGTCAGTACTCTTGATGAAGTGTGGTATCGTGTTGAAGCTGCATGGACAGCTGTACCTGTACATGCCACCCAAGCTCATTCTGACTCAATGCCCAGGCGTATCAAGGCCGTTATTACGGCCAGAGGTGGTTGTTCTTGGTACTGATTTCTCAGGATCTATGCACCCAAATTGCGTGAAAATGTAATCACATGTGAGTTCTAGTATAATATATTTGTCCAATGAATACCCGTTTATCATCTGCATTTCTTCTTGGTGTAGCATTTTTAATGGCCAGTAGTCTATTTTGAGTCTCAAACACTCTTTAGAGCTGTTTACAAAGAGGAAATGAATCTTAAGTCTACCAACGAGAGAGCGATGTTTTCTTTGAGTCTGCTCTAGCTGAGACTGCATGGCACTGTGATGGGAACTGTAAGAGTAATGAAGTAGATTAAGATGACGGCTCGTACATCACGGTTCGTTTGGTTTGGCACTAGACGAGGCTATGGAACGCGCCGCTCTACAGCAGACACCAGACAGCTCCCACAGTAGACAGCTCGCGCGGGGTGCCCAGCGGCGCGGAAGCTCAGCGAGGCTGGCTGGCTCGCTGGCTGGCTGGCTGGCTGGCTGGCTGTCGCCGCCCACCGCCGCCCCTTTCCGCCCCGTCCCATCCCGGCACTGCCGCCGCCGGAGCCCGGCGCGGGGCGGCGCGCTGCCTCAAATTTGAATGAGAATGGGCGCCGTGCATAATGCACGGGATGCGCGGTGCGCGACGTGCTGCCTCTACCTCGCGCGGCTCCGTGACCGCCGGACCGGACCAGGTAGTACCACCGACGAGCTGAAACTTTTAGCGCCCGCCGCGGCTGCAGCTGCGGCTGCGGACGCCCCTCTGCGCCAAGCTCGGCGACTTGTCCGCGAAAGAAACTTGTGCGCCGTCGTCTCTCCCTCCACCCCGCCGTTCCTCCCACGCTTCTCACTATCTCTCTCACACCCTCAGCTGGTTGCTAAAGACAAAATCTCAACACAGAAACTCTTCGACGCACGTACCTTCAGCTACACTACATTTAAAAGTTTCTAGTTTCAGAAAATCTATTAGGATTTTCCTCGTTATGTGGATAACGTTATTTGTTAGAAATCATCTCCAGACACTCTGTGACCAAACTGGTACTGAAACAGAGGATGACAGACTAAAGGCCGAAATACTAAGTGTCTTTTTCCAAAGCTGTTTCACAGAGGAAGACTCCACTGGAGTTCCTTTTCTAGATTGTCGCGCAGATGACAAAATGGTAGATATCGAAATAGATGACAGAGCCATAGAAAAACAATTAAAATCACTCAAAAGGGGAAAGGCCGCTGACCCTGATGGGATACCAGTTCGATTTTACAAAGAGTAAGCGGAGGAACTTGCCCCCCTTCTTACAGCGGTGTACCGTAGGTCTCTAGAAGATCGTAGCTTTCCAAAGGATTGGAAAAGGGCACAGCTCATCCCCGTTTTCAAGAAGGGCCGTCGAACATATGTGCAGAACTATAGACCAATATCTCTAACGTCGATCAGTTGTAGAATTTTGGAACACGTAATATGTTCGAGTATAATGACTTTTCTGGAGACTAGAAGTCTACTCTGTAGGAATCAGCATGGGTTTCGAAAAAGACGATCGTGTGAAACCCAGCTCGCACTATTAGTCCACGAGACTCAGAGGGCCATAGACATGGGTTCCCAGGTAGATGCCGTGTTTCTTGACTTCCGCAACGCGTTCGATACAGTTCCCCACAGTCGTTTAATGAACAAAGTATGAGCATATGGACTATCAGATCAATTGTGTGATTGGATTGAGGAGTTCCTAGATACCAGAACGCAGCATGTCATTCCCAATGGAGAGAAGTCTTACGAAGTATGAGTGATTTCAGGTGTGCCGCAGGGGAGTGTCGTAGGACCGTTGGTATTCACAATATACATCAATGACCTTGTGGATAACATTAGAAGTTCACTGAGGCTTTTGCGGATGATGCTGTAGTATATCGAGTGGTTGTAACAATGGAAAATGGTACTGAAATGCAGGAGGATCTGCAACGAATTGACGCGTGGTGCAGGG
Organism: Schistocerca americana; assembly: GCF_021461395.2. Taxonomy (NCBI): domain Eukaryota; kingdom Metazoa; phylum Arthropoda; class Insecta; order Orthoptera; family Acrididae; genus Schistocerca; species Schistocerca americana. The sequence goes on along the minus strand of NC_060123.1, from coordinate 452,413,509 downwards.
AATGGCAATTGAATCTCAATGTAGACAAGTGTAAAGTGCTGCGAATACATAGAAAGATAGATCCCTTATCATTTAGCTACAAAATAGCAGGTCAGCAACTGGAGGCAGTTAATTCCATAAATTATCTGGGCGTAGGCATTACGAGTGATTTAAAATGGAATCATCATGTGAAGTTGATCGTCGGTAAAGCAGGTGCCAGACTGAGATTCATTGGAAGACTCCTAAGGAAATGCAATCCAAAAACAAAAGAAGTAGGTTACAGTACACTTGTTCGCCCACTGCTTGAATATTGCTCATCAGTGAAGGGTCCGTACCAGATAGGGTTGATAGAAGAGATAGAGAAGATCCAACGGAGAGCAGCGCCCTTCGCTACCGGATCATTTAGTAATTGCGAAAGCGTTACGGAGATGATAGATAAACTCCAGTGGAAGACTCTGCTGGAGAGACGCTCAGTAGTTGGGTACGGGCATTTGTTGAAGTTTCGAGAACATATCTTCACCGAGGAGTCAAGCAGTATATTGCTCCCTCCTATGTATATCTCGCGAAGAGACCATGAGGATAAAATCAGAGAGATTAGAGCCCACACAGAGGCATACCGACAATCTTTCTTTCCACGAACAATACGAGACTGGAATAGAAGGGAGAACTGATAGAAGTATTCAAAGTACCCTCCGCCACACACCGTCATGTGGCTTGCGGAATATGGATGTAGATGTAGATCTCGTACTACGCTGCAAATCGTAACGTTCCACAAACAATGCAAAGGCACTGTGTAACATTAATCATTATTTCTTGTTCTTCTTCATCCTTTTCGTTAGCGTTTTATGGATTAACCTTAACTCACTATGTGTAGTCTCTCACACCGTGCGAGAATTTTCGAACTCGCTCTCCAAGGTCAGTTAACAACACTTCCATGTTCGCAGAAGAGCTTCTGTGATGTTTGGAAGGTAGGAGACGATGTACTGGCAGAACTGAAGCTACGTAAATGATCTTTTGGATAGGGTGGATAGCAATGTGCGGCTGTTTGCTGATGATGCTGGGGTGTACGGGAAGGTGTGGTCGTTGAGTGACTGTAGGAGGCTACAAGATGACTTGGACAGGATTTGTGACCGGTGTAAAGAATGGCAGCTAACTCTAAATACAGACAAATATAAATTAATGCAGATGAATAGGAAAAGAATCCTGTAATGTTTGAATACTCCATTAGCAGTGTAGCGCTTGACACAGTTACGTCGATTAAATATTTAGGCGTAACATTGCAGAGCGATATGAGGTGGAACAAGCATGTAATGGCAGCTGTGGGGAAGGCAGATAGTCGTCTTCGGTTCATTGGTAGAATTTTGGGAAAATGTGGTTCATCTGTAAAGGAGGCCGCATATAAAACACTAATACGACCTATTCTTGAGTACTGCTCGAGCGTTTGGGATCCGTATCAGGTCGGATTGTGGGAGGACATAGAAGCAATTCAGAGGCGGGCTGCCAGATTTGTTACTGGTAAGTTTGATCATCACGCGAGTGTTACGGAAATGCTTCAGGAACTCGGGTGGGAGTCTCTAGAGGAAAGGAGGCGTTTTTTCGTGAATCGCTACTGAGGAGATTTAGAGAACCAGCTGACAGCAGTACAATTTTACTGCCGCCAACTTACATTTCGCGGAAAGACCACAAAGATAAGATAAGAGAGATTAGGGCTCTCACAGAGGCATATAGGCCGTCACTTTTCCCTCGTTCTGTTTGGGAGTGGAAGAGGGAGAGAAGATGCTAGTTGTGGTACGAGGTACCCTCCGCCACGCACCGTATGGAGGATTGCGGAGTATGTATGTAAATGTAGATTTAGGTGAGTACGAGTCGTGAAACGTGCGTGGGTAGCTCAGGTGGTAGAGCACTTGCCGCGAAAAGTGAAGGTCGCGAGTTCGAGTCTCGGTCCGGCGCACAGTTTTAATCGGACAGGAATTTTCGTGTCAGCGCACACTGCACTGCAGAGTGAAAATCTCATTCTGGAAATATCCCCCAGGCTGTGGCTAAGCCGTATCTCCGCAATATCCTTTCTTTCAGGAGTACTAGTTCTGCAAGGTTTTCTGGAGAGCTTCTGTAAAGTTTGGAAGGTAGGAGACGAGGTACTGGCAGAAATAAAGCTGTGAGGACGGGGCGTGAGTCGTGCTTGGATAGTTCAGTTGATAGAGCACTTTCCCGCGAAAAGCAAAGGTCCCGAATTCGAGTCTCGGTCCGGCACACAGTTTTAATCGGACAGGAAGTTTCATATAAGCGCAAACTCCGCTGCAGAGTAAAAAACTCATTCTAGATGACACAAGTTATTGACAAATTTTAGGTCTCCTATAACGCGCTTCGTCAACTAATTGCCTGTTTGCTTCAGTACGGTACCGTGCAGTACAAAATGTGTCCGCAGGAACGTGTTAGTTTTATCTTTCCCGTGTTTGATGGAACTGCTGGACGGTTCATGGAGGAAGGCGTCAGTGATATATATTAAGAAATAGGCGGCAAATACAATGCTTTTGCATTATCCGGTGCTCACACTTATGCTGTCAAGCAGGAGCGTTATGCAGAGTAAGTATTTCAGGAGAATTGTGACTGGGATCTGTCTGCTTGCCAGACATAACTGTTGAATTGTTAGTTAAAATGAAATGTGTTCTGAGTGGCGATGACAAAAATTTAGCCGGCCGTGGTGGTCTAGCGGTTCTAGGCGCTCAGTCCGGAGCCGCGCGACTGCTACGGTCGCAGGTTCGAATCCTGCCTCGGGCATGGATGTGTGTGATGTCCTTAGGTTAGTTAGGTTTAAGTAGTTCTAAGTTCTAGGGGACTGATGACCATAGATGTTAAGTCCCATAGTGCTCAGAGCCATTTGAACCATTTGAACAAAAATTTAGGTCCCGGTAATGATTGTCAGTTTTGCAGGCTCTGTTTTTGTACCTACAGAATGGAATTCTTATGTCCAAACGTGACGCCTGTAATATATGGAACTTTACTTGTTACAGAGAGAACATAATTTTTCACAGTGTACAATTCAGTTCTCTAATAGTCCGTTTTTGTACACTATTTAAAAAATCGACACAGAAGTCTGTATGTTATGTTTAGTTCAATAAAAAAACATGGAACATTCAAATAACTCTTAAATAATTGTAAAAATAAATGTTATATAACATAAATGAAAAGTTTCATTGATATGTGCGTTAAATCTTAGTTTAAACATAGGGGTCCTGAAGACCTCACCTCGTCGTATATATTGCACAAATATCACCTCGTCGTATACTTTGCACAAAAATCACCTCGCGAGTTAACTGTTAACGCGAGTTAACTGTTAAGCATTCTTGCCTGCTTCTGCCTCGCTGTTGTCTCCAGTGTGTCTCGGGTAGTCCTCGATCTCCTGTTCCCCTGAGAATGTAAACAAACGCTGTCTTGGAACGTCTGGTATTTTCTATTCTTTTGAACTGGTCGGTCCATTTCTCCCTATTCTCTATCACTTTAATCTGTGGTGATTCTGTATTTAATTCTTTCTCAGTATCTCCGTTTCATACTTATTTCTTCAAAGTACATCTCTTAACAAGAACATTTCTGCCGGGTTTATTTTACTCAGTTGCTTTGAGCAGGCACCCAGGCTTCGCTGTCATGAAGCTAGATGGCTAATGCCGTTGTTTTACATTTCATTTTCGTTTCTTTCTTATCTTCATTTTCAAAACTTCGTTGAATAGTACCTCATATTTACTGAAATTTGCTAACTTCTTCTCAGTCTTCATGTCACTATAAAAGCATATGTCACAGCGAAGATATTTAAAATTCGATACTTGTTTTAAAATCTGTCATCTTAAAACTACAATTTTTGTTTCACTAACTGAGTTTTTAAAGTTATACAACTTGCAAGCAGGCTGCAGTAGTAACGTCGTTGCATGTCATCTGGTTTAAAGGTTGATTTGTCACTATAAAATGGCTTGGTTCAAATGGCTATGAGCACTATGCGAGCTAATTTCTGAGGTCATCAGTCGCCTAGAACTTAGAACTAATTAAACCTAACTAACGTAAGGACATCACACACATCAATGCCCGAGGCAGGATTCGAACCTGCGACCGTAGCGGTCGCTCGGCTCCGGACTGTAGCGCCTAGAACCGCACGGCCACTACGGCCGGCTGTCACTATAATAGTGAAGACATAGTCACAGTACATAAAATGTGTTCTACTGGTTTCGACAAACTTGTAAGATGTATGGTCATAATTCTCATTATATATTCCCCAACTGATGTTTTACATTTGAAAATAACGACGTAGTTTGTTTAAACCAGTAATGTAACCCTTGTTTTAAAGAAAAAAATTATGTACTGTGACTTCACTATTGTAGTGTCAAATAATTTATTTAGTAAACTTGCAGCCAAATGGCCACATACAGTTACTTTGCCTAACATTTTTACATTTACATTTACATTTTACATTTTTGCATATTCACTTATCGATTTCACTCTTTTACTGCACTGTGATATGTGATATCGTTCACAGGCTTCGTTACACGGTTCACATACGCATGTTGTGGTTGGCTTGTGAAAAGTTTTGTTTTTGCAAATTAGATGATGAAAGCCGTGAATAGAAAGTCTAGTTACGACTTACCGCAGCTCGAAGTTCGGTACTGTCCATGAGCGGTTCTTCATTGCTTCGGTGCCATAGAACTCCGGCCATACTTTTTCTCGTTTGTCCTCCATGATCTTCAGTTGATTTTTCAAAGCCCTGGTGTGTGACATCGTATATGGAACTTTGATGTCTTCAATTAGGAATGTCTCTCTCGCTAGCAGGTACACTAGTCTAGATGTTGTTGCCTTTGAGAGACCTAGTGCTCTTTTTAGATAAGTCGATTTTACCTTTTCTAGTGTTTCTAGATTTTTTTGTGTCAGGTGGTCCCATATAACCTCTATCCCATAGGCCAGGGTTGGCAAGATTTTTGCGTTGAATAATTTCATGGCTGTTTCTAGACTGGGTAGGCGGATGTTTTTGATGTCCTGTATTGCTATTATTGCTTGGGCTGCACGTTCTGTAGCGTCAAATAAACATTTAAGTTATATTTTGCTCACATTCCTTATGAAAATTATGTCGGAATATAGAATTATATGGTTTAGTTCACAACTCTCGTAGACAACGTCTTTTACCTTTCCTCACAGAGAAAAATATACGGGCGTCAGATTCGAGGAATGGGCCTGCCAGGTTATAGATCCTCTGCCTACAGTCCAGCCATTTACAACCATTCCCGAAGACATCCCGTAATACTTCGTGCACCATCGGCTGAACAGCCTCCATGCTGGTACCACAGGTTCCTCCTGTTGTGCGGAGGAACATCTTCTAGTATCCATGGAAGCTAATCTGTTAGGAGGCTACGATACCTCTGCGGTGCGTTGTTCCGTCTATGAAACATGGACCTATGAGCTGATGGTTCACTATCACATATCACACTGGCATTCCACCTGACGAAGCCAACTGGGATTCTCAACAGAACAATCACCTGGCCATTATTGGTAAGCGTGACTTCATCACTAAACAAAATATATAATATGATACATCAGTCTGTTAATTAGTACCCTGTCTTAGTGCCAACTTACAAAAGTTAACTCTATTCTAATAATCGTTTCCATGCAGCTGTTGATGGAGAGAGATGTGGTAGCGATGGAACCTATGTCGATGGAGAATGTGAAGGTCATTTGCCTGACTCATGCCCTTGCCTCGTGCAACTGCACAGGAGCTAACGTGCGGATAAACTGCAATAGCAGTAAGAACATCAATTTCACCCTTTTCTGCTGTCGCTTGTTTCCTTCTGTTAGTTGGTCTAGGTGCTGCACTACCATTTTCACGCAACTAGTTGAAGAGGTTGATAAATGATTGCCGAGATAGTTGACGTCTATTGTGATATCTTATCGTATACACTGTATAAGGACGAACTGCATTCTCCCTACACTCTCCATACACACTGAGCAAGTCGCCTTCTTTTTGCTTTGGTAAATCCCATCGTCCATCGACCTACTGCTTCGGCTATCATACACTGACTAACAAGTCACAGTGCACTCAAGGAACACAAGCACGCTGTATGCGAACAGAACAACATCGCAGCTAGCAACTACGCAGGTTGAATTCACAAGCAAATGTCGGTGTGGAAAGTTTTCAAAATACGATATCTCGTAAACAACTCGCACTAGAATCTTGCAAAAATCACGACTAACAGCCTAATTTTCCCTACTTTTAGTTTGTTAACGTCAACAGGTATTTTTACTTTTAATAAGTGTATGTTTGCACGAAAATCATTAAATGTTATAGCAGTCTGTTAATTAGCTAGCAGCCGGCCGGTGAGGCCAAGTGGTTCTAGGCACTTCAGTCTGGAATCGCGCGACCGCTACGGTCGCAGGTTCGAATCCTGCCTAGGGCATGGATGTGTGTGATGTCCTTAGGTTAGTAAATAGTTCTAAGTTCTAGGGGACTGATGACCACAGATGTTAAGTCCCATAGTTCTCAGATCCATTTGAACCTATTAGCTAGCAGTACAAGCCCCTGGATACCAATCCATTCTGTGAAAACCGCTCATTAACAATATTTTCCATTCCCCAATAAATGAGGTGCAAGCTGTGGGTGAATCACTTTGTACACCACCTTGGCGTGTCGGGTGCCCGGAACGCCACCTGGAGGCGTTCAGTCTAGCGGTGAGCAACGATCATTATGTTTTGGATCATTAGTGTATACTTGAATGAAATTTTCACTCTACAGCGGAGTGTGCGCTGATATGAAACTTCCTGGCAGATTAAAACTGTGCGCCGGACTGAGACTCGAACTCGGGACCTTTACCTTTCGTGGGCAAGTGCTCTGCCAATTGAGCTACCCAAGCACGACTCACGCCCCGTCCTCACAGCTTTACTTCTGCCAGTACCTCGTCTCCTACCTTCCAAACTTAACAGAAGCTCTCCTGCGAACCTTGCAGAACTAGCACTCCTGAAAGAAAGGATAATGCGGAGACATGGCTTAGCCACAGCCTAGGGGATGTTTCCAGAATGAGATTTTCACTCTGCAGCGGAGTGTGCGCTGATATTAAACTACCTCGCAGATTAAAACGGTGTGCCGGACCGAGACTCGAACTCGGGACCTTTACCTTTCGCGGGCAGGTGCTCTGCCAACTGAGCTACCCAAGCACGACTCACGCCCCGTCCTCACAGCTTTAATTCCGCCAGTACCTCGTCTCCTATCTTCCAAACTTCACCCGCGAAAGGCAAAGGTGTCCCTGTAGGGAAGCTGCAAGTGACCCCCGTATCAAAGGCTCTGGATTATTCGGTACTGAGACCACTCACGTGGGCGTCCAGACGGTTCTAGCCTGCCAGACGCTGCGGCATTCGCCATCACTCCTCCTGGGCGACGTTCGCTCGCGCTGGACGGGACGGAGCTGTGGCTGCCCTGCACCTAGCCTCTCCAGGTTGCGGCAACAGTAGCAGCAGCGGCAGCAACAGCAGTTCGCGCCTAGCGTAGCGGCCGCATAGTTTTCACCGACTCGGGCACCACCCGGGCGGAACAGATGGCCTCCGGGGGGGCGGGCACTTTAATTACATTTGCACACACAGGCGAGGCCAGCGAGCCGAGGCGCGGAACAAAATTAAATTTTCGTTAGGCGCGCGTCTGGTGCGGATTCCGGAGTGACTAGACTCCGGTGCGTTGCGGTCCGCAGTGGCTGGCGGCGGGCCGCTTCGCAGCAGCTGGCCGGCTGCCTCAGCACGCCGTTCATCACCAACTTTACTACCTTCGTTAAACACCGAGCTATACGAACTGGAGACGCTATCAGAACAAAGTGTAGGTAAGGAAACTATACAGAAGGTACAGGAAAGAGCACATGTTCACGATGCTGTTCAGAAACGGCCCCATTGGCCGTAGAAAGCGGAAACCGAAAAGGAAATACTACTGTGAGGTAACCTGAGTCCAAACGTCGTAAATGAAAGTGGTAAAACGAAAATTTTGAAAAAAGTGAACTTGAAACCACACTACGTTTACACTGATGTAAGTAAGGAAACTGAATATTTCCTAACATAAAAACTGATTATTTACTTTTTATTTTGGATCATCAGCCCTCCGAAAGGTCTGATGCATTCCCCCACGACATCCACTTCTGTGACTGCCTCTTCATAACAAAATAGTGCATATACCCAAAGTCCTCAGTTACTTTTGCATATATTCCAATCTACGTCTCCTTGCCCTTTAGTACCTTCCAAGCTATTCCCTGAAATCTTCACTCATATCTTATCATTCTGTCCCTTTTATCTTGTCCCTGTTTTCCACACGTTTCTTTCGTCCTTGATTCTACGGAAAAGCTCCTCATTTCTTATCAATCCAGCAACTTTCCAACGTCCTCCTGCAGTACCAATTCTGTGACAACTTCGATTCTCTCCTTCTCCAATTCCCCCACAATCCAAGATTCATTTTCACTCACTGATGGGCTCCAAACGTATTTTCAGACGTTCTTTCATGATTTTGCAAAAACAGACATAATGTCTGATGTGATATCAGCATTTAGTGATTGTATAATGTTACTTATAATCCGTCTTGATTGCAAAATTTTTTATTCATATAATTATTTATTCACGTGACGAAAAAATGGTTCAAATGGCTCTGAGCACTATGGGACTTAACATCTATGGTCATCAGTCCCCTAGAACTTAGAACTACTTAAATCTAACTAACCTAAGGACAGCACACAACACCCAGCCATCACGAGGCAGAGAAAATCCCTGACCCCGCCGGAAATCGAACCCGGGAACCCGGGCGTGGGAAGCGAGAACGCTACCGCACGACCATATTCACGTGACGCAGCACGTGAAAGTTGCTGGATTTGGACGGGTTACACCTGTAACTGAAATATCAGATCTGAAGATAGTTCTGAATGAACTGAAACCGGTCATATGAATAAAAAATTTTGCAATAAAGACGGATTATAAGTAAAATGTTCCTTCATGAAATTATGGCCAATGTTTGCCACTAGTCAACTTCTCTTCGTGTGAAATGATAACCTTGCTTGTGCTGTACTTTCATGTCCTCCTCCTATGATTGCCAGTTTTAAAGATGTTCATTCCTCTTCAACTGAACTGCCTACTATAGTATTCATTTTCACATTATCTGCAATCTTAGAGAACTTCAACGTCGGCACACCTCAGAACTTATGTATCCCACTTTTTTCGACGATTCTCTTAAACTTCAGGCTACTGTTAATCGTGATGTAAACCAGTAGGTATCTTCCTGCGTCTCCAGAACTTTTCCAAGTATACTCCTTCTCTTGTGACTATTGAATACAGTATTCGCTACTATCAGCCGAAGTTTACTACCAAATTCTACTACACTTTCTCTTCTCTCATTTTTCTTACCGAGTCGAAATTCTTTAATGCCGTCTCCAGATCATTTCCCTACCGTAACGTTCCAGTCCCCCACCACTTTCACATTACTGTCTCCCATTACATACTGAGTTACATATTCAGTACCCTCATATACTTTATTTTTTGATCTTCTGCTTGCAAGGTTGGCATATGTATCTAAAATATGTTTATTGCTGTCGATTCTGAAGAGAATATTTCTATCACTGAATTATTCAGAGTAACTCGCAGATACCTTGTATTCATAAGGAATCCTACAACGTTTTTATACTTTTCTACTCCTCTTCACATTACCTTGTAATCATCTTACCAGAAAATCTCACCTTCTTTCAGTTTACTTCATTGGCGTCCATTGTATCTAGGTGGAGCCTTTGTACTTTCCTCTTCATATTTTAGCTTCTGTATCAAAATTTTGCAGCGTCGGATTAGCCGAGCAGTCGACGGCACGGTAGCTCAGCGTGTTCGGTCAGAGGGCTAGCTGCCCTCTGTAATAAAAAACTGAGTTAATGTGTCAACAACGAAGTGAAACGGGTGTCTTTCGACGTCCGCCCAGAGCAGATAGAACGAACGAAAACGAACAAAACTAAATTAAAAAAAAAGTGGTCTAGGGCGCTACAGTCATGGACTGTGCGGCTGGTCCCGGCGGAGGTTCGAGTCCTCCCTCGGGCATGAGTGTGTGTGTGTTTGTCCTTAGGATAATTTAGGTTAATTAGAGTGTGAGCTTAGGGACTGATAACCTTAGCAGTTGAGGTCCATAAGATTTCACACACATTTGAACATTTTTTTAAATCAAAATTCTGGCAATCTGCGCTCCGAACCGTACACTTTCACTGCTCACCCAGCCTTTTTCTCACGGTTACCTCCGTCTTGCCAGGCCGCTCCCATCACTGACATCCGAATGGAGGATGTTTTACCAATGGAGTGATCTTTATTATACTGTTTCAGTTATTGGTCATGAAATGGTTTCCATCACCCTCTGCATTCTCTTAGGTTAGCACAATTATCCACCAATATACGAGTACTATCCATAACTCATTCTCTATTTGCAAATAGTGTGGTTAGTAAAACAGTCTCTACACTGTCTCACGCAGTGGATTTACGTATTAGATATGTAACGAGAAAGCCACATAGCTTCTTGTTTGCTCACATATGTACACTCTACGCTACATAGACACATCCATAGATATACATAGATAAAACTTTAATTTTTAACTGGGGCACTAATTCACATAGCACGAGAAATAAATTAGAGTTGGGGCAACTTCCTGGTTTACAGCAAGGTTTTCACGAGGTTTCCATTTGTTACCAGTCTAACGCTGGAACTGGAAATCTCATCGTATTCCGAACTGGAAATCCCTCTACCTGCTCCCAGCCTACTGGAATACCAGGCTGTAATGAACAAAGTTTTCCTACAACATAGCTAACAGGGAAGGTAGGAGGAAATGGACGCAAAAAACTCATATTGGCCGCAGAACCACCATCACCCTGAATCTTACAGTCTTCAAATTCCCTTCACTGGCAAATATTGTGAAAGAATACATGGAGATTGAAAACCAAGGTACCAACCAAACACAGCTTCTACAACGCTTACTCTGCGACTCTGAAAATGAAATAAAGTTGGAAATAGAATAAAACTAATACAACAAGGAGAAAATAGACTAAGTCATGTAACAGATTCGGGTTTTATTGACGTTTCTTTCAGTTCACACCTAATGCCAAGGGCGATAAGTACGAAGGCAGTGGGTAATCTGGGCAGGAAATCGCTCAGCAATTTTTTCTAGTCTTCTAGGAACTGCAAATCACAGATGAGGCAATTTTTCGGTTTTTCTTGTTACGTTGAACTTTTCCTGTCCTCTTTCACCCACCCTCCCCTTTCCCCTCCCCGCATCCTGACACACTTCCCTCCTAGCCAGTTACGCATCTGTGTCAAGTTCTTGGCCAATCCCCATGGCACCATATTGGTCTCGGACAATTTGCTCTCAGCCAATAAGAATCAACTGCTCTTTTCAGTCCCTTTTTTATTATGATAATCCAACTTCCTCTCATAATAGGTCTGTACATCACAGTTATATGACACCACGAAGCACCATCAGCAGGGACCAGCCAGCCAAGGCGGAAGAAGACCCAAGCATTTGAAAGTACGTCCACCAGACCTCTCCTGAAAAGTACCCAAACATTATTAAATATTTATAAAAATACGTCACATACATCTCTCCCCTCTGCTCCAACCATAGGCTAGTATTACGGTTGCAGTGTAGATCCATCTGGGCTGTGCTCAAAATTATCCAAAATGTTTGTCAAAAATATGTCTCAAAATATCTGAATAAAAGATAACGTACTATGTTTGCATTACTTACTTTCAAAAAATCATTTATGGCTCTGAGCACTATGGGACTTAACATCTGAGTTCATCAGTCCGCTAGAACTTAGAACTACTTAAACCTAACTAACCTAAGGACATCACACACATCCATGCCCGAGGCAGGATTCGAACTTGCGACCGTAGCAGTCGCGCGGTTCCAGACTGAAGCGCCTAGAACCGCTTGGCCACACCGGCCGGCGTATCATTTACGGACTGGCCCACAACGCTCATTGGTAATTTTCATATGAATCTATTTACGGTTCACTACGGGGTACTGGAAAGGGTATATAACATAATCTCTATAAATAAATGGTAAACAACGTTTGATTATGAAATGTAGTTAGAAGTTAGTAATAGGTAGTTGTCAAGCATGAGTTTTACATTTAATACTATTCCGCAAACACTAAAAACCGCAAAATAAAGCCAACTGCTGTTTCATATACAACTGCTCAGTTATACAAACAGACGACTGTACTGTTGAAACGACCAGCAGTTTCATCTTTGTACAACGAGTTTCTCATTGTTAGCAACAGGTGGATGGACAGATAAATAGGTCAGTTGTTCGCTCTTTGTACCATGAGATGTTTAGTGTGACCAACAGACGTCTGCCCTTAAGGACCACACTTATATTAATACACAATAGAATATCAAATTAATTATTTTTAGTACATATACAATATTTGTCAAATGTGACACTATTCTGTCTACATATAAAATGTCTGACAAAATACGTCCGCAACGTAAGAAAGTGCAAGAGGAAGTATTTAGTTAGAAGCTCCGTAGATCTTCAAAGGATGGTATCTTACAGACAACGCAATAAATGAAAAATAATTATATACTTTTTTTCGAGATAGTGACTCTGCCATTGCCTTTGGACGTGTCATATTTCTCTCTCTATTACTGTCTCTGGCCGTCTCATGAATGTGTCAAAAAATAGCATGTCGTTCTACAGTTTAACTACTTCTTCCTTCCTAAGATCGAACACCTTTCTTCAAAACAAAGAACACCTTCTTCCTAATATGGTGTTTGTTGTCTTTTGGTTATGATGTATATGCCATGTACTTCTATTAGATAACGGTGTTATTTAAAATTTGATTGTAGGACGCACTAGAAAAAAGATTTATATTATACCTCATAAAATGGTGCTTGAGAAGAAACCTCTGGCAAACACGCCTTATATTGTCACAGAACCTGGTGCGCAAAGTAAAACTTACTACATGGACATTTTAATGTAAAATCAAGTCTGTTCTGTTTACATCCACAATCGTCACCTATCGTAGTGTCTGCCCCTGGTAACTGAGTCGTCAGCGCCGCGCGGGATTAGCCGACCGATCTTAGGCGCTGCAGTCATGGACTGTGCGGCTGGTCCCGGCGGAGGTTCGAATCCTCCCTCGGGCATGGGTGTGTGTGTTTGTCCTTAGGATAATTTAAGTTAAGTGGTGTGTAAGTTTAGGGACTGATGGCCTTAGCAGTTATGTCCCACAAGATTTCACACACATTTGAACATTTGAGTGGTCAGCATGACGGCATGTCATACCTAACAGCCCGGGTCAGAGATTTTCTCCGTTCAGGGTCTGGATGTCGTGGTGTCCTTATCATCCTCACTTCATCCACATCGACAACCAAGTCGCCGAAGTGGCGTCAACTCGAAAGACTTGCACCAGGCGAACGGTCTACCCGACGGGAGGCCCAGGCCACACGGCATTTATTTACCTATAGTTTAGATCTTTCATTTTCTTTCGAAGCACGAGAGGTGTCGTCTCCTCGAAGAAAAACGGACTAAGAGTGAAGGAGCTTGCGTAACCAAACACACCACACAGTCATACAAGCTGAGTGCAGTGGATGTTCCTGCACAACATGTAGCGGATTAGAATCCCATATACGACAGCTCTGTGCATTCACTGCACCGTGTAGAGAAAAATGTATCTGATCCGTCCAAAGAATATTCCCAGGCCACATGTCTCCCTTTACCAAGTTTGCCAAAAATCGAAGGGCAAAGTCACGGCGTTACAGGCTATGCTGGGGCTTCATTTCGTGCACTTTCTGAATCTTACAGGGGTAACAATGTAACATGCACCACGAAACCTTTTGAACTGTTGACAAGGGGAGAGATAATTCCCGTGGCACAGTTCGAGCACTGGCTACTGAATTTGAGACATATGCTACACGGTCAGCTGCAGCTACAGCAACAACTGCAATGGGAGTGGGCCACCTCTCCCTGCTGCGCCAATTAATTCGCCCCTTTCTTCAAATCTCTTGATCATATTGAAACGTCCCCTTTTGAACAATTACAAATGACTGTGCTTAAACTGACACACAATATTTTGTTAGCGCAACGCAATCTGACTTTCAATAATCCCTACAAAAGAATGGGCCCTGACTAACAGTAAACTATACCTTTCACAAATCACTTACCTCACAAAAATCTTCGCTACTCAAGCTACTGCAATACAGCGAGCGCCACTACTGCCAGCTAAATAAAAGATTAAAACTACTGAAGGCACTAACTACTGATAGGGATAGTTAGCAAATGAAAGATATTAATAGAGAACAAACAACGTATTTACCTTGATATCATCATATATAAATATAGCAGTTCATGAAAAATTTCAAAACTCCGCCATCTCTCTCCCCACATCCACCACTGCTGGCGGCTCACCTCCAACTGCGCAACGCTACGCGCTGTTCACATCCAGCTGCCCAACACTACAATGGCAGACAACAATACAAACTAGCCACGGACTGCACACAGCACAGCCAGTGATTTTCATACAGAGGTGGCGTTACCAATAAAAAAACCTAAACAGCCTACTTACAATATCCTTCAGCCCATTTATTAACATTACTTCGCCGTCTTCCGGTTTATCCTCTCTCCTTTTTTCTGTACGTAATGTGCATTGAAATTGTATCTCGTTGTAGCTGCTTTCGCGCAAAGTTTCACGCAGATGCTGCAACTCCTGCGGCAAGCTCTTCCTATCGCAGATACACCTGGCTTTTTGTACTAAGGTATTTAGCATCGAGTTACGTTGTGCTGATGGTGGAAACTCCGAGAATGGTAGCAACTCTTAGGATTAAGGCGTAAGTCTGTGTGCGTCTTCTTCCTGTGGACCGAGAGTCCTAGTTTCTCTAGATTATAATGTTCAAGAAGGGTACGCATCCGCTCTCTTCTACCTCCATGGTGAATCTGACGCTGTCTTGTATGCCTCTGGGATGACGTAGGAACTACTGCACGTTTCCCTTGCCATGTGGCGCACTACAAAAGTGTAATATACGTATCTATAGAACGTGTTTGGATTACTGCTGGCTGTGTACAGTGCAACTATTTCAAAGTTCTCCGTGTAAAAAATGCAACACCTGGAGCCAGGGCCGGCGCAAGCCCAAGTGCCGCCCCGCGCCCCGTGCGAGCTGCTAAATTGCCGCCCCCCCCCCCCCCCCCCCCCCCAGCAATCGATCGCAATTTTTGTTTTTACTTTTCAGATCTACCTAGGTTTCGGCCACTAAGTGGCCAGTCCCAATGCTTTTAATATGTGCTTACATCTAAACCGTCATGTTGACAGTTACGTTCAGCATGGCGGTATAGATGTAAACATAACTCAAAGCATTGAGAATAGCCGCACTGTGCTCGAAATCTATGTAAATCTGGAAAATAAAAACAAAAATTGCGACTGATTGGTGACATTCCCTACAGATTTGTGCAAAACAGTCACTCGGCACCAGCTCACAAACGGAGTCAAACCTGATTGAAGAGATCTAGTAATTTTAATAAGCCTTGTGAATTTACAAAAATGTTTAAATGAGTGTGAAATGTTATGGGACTTAGGTGTTAAGGTCATCAGTCCCTAAGTTTACACACTACTTAACCTAAATTATCCTAAGGACAAACGCACACACCCATGCCCGAGGGAGGACTCGAACCTCCGCCGGGACCAGCCGCACAGTCCATGCCTGCAGCGACTTAGACCGCTTGGCTAATTCCACGCGGCATGAACTTACATTTTTCAGTGGTTGTGAACAGATAATGTATTCAACGGGAAACAAAATATATTTACAATTTAACGTTAATTTGGTTTGAACAATAATATTTACAATAACTATTCAATGTTGAACAAAATAAGAAACAACATAGTAAATAACCAAGACACTGATCATAATACAAAAATTTTAAAAATACTAGAGAAATCAAACTTTCCTGGCGTTTGCTGGTGCAAATTGTTTCACACGATCTGTGTAATTTAGTCGTGTGCAAGCTCGTGCTCAATCGATATTGTTGCAAGATCATTAAAAAGATTTTGGCTCATCGTTGATCAGAGGTATGTCTTTATCAGTTTCAGTTTTGAGAAACTCTTCTGTCCACTCTCAACTGTCACTGGGAGAGTTAGGAGAATTCTCAGAGCAATGTTAACATTAGGGCAAAAATTATGTCTTCCTATAAACTTCAGAGTCTCTTATAGACCTATTCCAGGTTTCAACAATGTTGAAAGCACTTTCAGTTCTTCCCTCAACTCCAGTGCATCAATGTCGCTTGACTCATGATATCGCAAAATCGCTGCGAGGTTTCGACACTTAGTGTCCAGGCTCTCAGGAGGTGCATTCTTCAGCTCGCCGAAGTCGTAGAGAAAATCAAAATTATCACAATGAGATTTCAGTTGATTTAATCTTTCATCCAAAGATGTGGTTACTATATCTATAAGGTAATAGTAGAATTCAATTTTGTAACGTTTTGTTGGGTCATCTATTGTCTCATCCCTTCATTCATAGGTAAAGTGTATTGGCTTCTTATTTCGACGCCGGGAAACACTTACCCGTGGTAACGTTAGACCTTCTAGCTCTAATTCTGTAGCCAATTCTTTGGAATCCGTCAATAAATAGACAAACTTTTCTTCTGTTCTGCAGGTCTCAAAATATGCTTTCGTTTTTTCAAGCATTTCCACAGCCTCAGAAACATTTATATCAATGGTCTGGAGGGTCTTACTGACTTCACTGATGCGAAACAGGATGTCGTACCAGATTACCAGAGAAGTGAGGAAGGTGTAATTTTTTATTTGATTCGCAAGTGACGTTGCTTCGTGAGCGGTCATGCCATCGAATTTTTCTGATATCTGAACCAGTGCATCATAAACGCCTCCAATTTGAAACCTCGGGGGAGTAAGCGCATCGATGAGGCTTTCCCACCTAGTATCGCTCAGTGGCTTCAGCGACAGGTCAGGCAGATACTTCTTCAAGACATCCCAATGTCGAACGGAGGACGAGAAGAAGTCATAAAAGCTTCTCACTGTCGAAAACATGGAAACAACACATTTAGCATCGTTTACAACAAGATTCGAAGAGTGACTGCTACATGGTACATGTAACGCTCATTTGTTCATTCCATGTATACTCCATTGTCGTATACTTGCCCTCTCATATTACACAATAGGATTTTTTTTATTCCAAGAACTTGAGTAAGACCTATGTCAAGGCTGAAGAATCGGGCACTAGAAGAAATCTCAAGAAATGTTCCCGATTTCGGACATCGTACACCCCATCGAGTCTTGTCTCCTGGACGAAACAATAAGTATGTGACCAATGATATGGACAAATGTGTTATCAGGCAGCAATTTCTATGGCACTGCGAACAATAGAAAGAAATACGAACTTTGCGAAAACTGCACAACTTTTGTCAAACAGAAATGAGCTTCAAAGCTAGCAAGGAAACGCTTAGAAGCAATGTTCTGTCTATGGATTTTCGTTTTAGATGGAGTCAAAATTAACGTTTTGTTTTGTGCTGACGAGAGGGCATTGTTACCAGAAACACCATACTTTCTCAGGTTTTCATCACAATCAAAGCGACCAGTAGTTTACTAAGATGAAACATGGATTCACACTCATTATACAGTAAATAAATGTTGGCAAAGAAATGGTGTGCGAGCAGTAGTGTCAAACTAAAGTGCCGGTCAGAATTTAGCTGTAGTTCATGCAGGCGGAGACAGGTGTTTCATGGCTCGAAAACCAAAACGTCCGACTATCACTCAGAAACGGATGCAAAAATTTTTCCAAAATACGACGAAACCCAACTTATGCCAGGCTTATTAACAATGTCTTTATCCCTTGTAATTACTCGCAGCGTATTTACCCAAACGTAATACTTCTAGCCATTGGAAGTGTTGGACATGTTTGATTGTAGTAACTGTTCAACCAATTTTTTCCACAATGTGGGAAGAATAGAACACTCGGAAACTGCCATTGAGGTGTTTCATGGCTCGAAAACCAAAACGTCCGACTATCACTCAGAAACGGATGCAAAAAATTTTCCAAAATACGACGAAACCCAACTTATGCCAGGCTTATTAACAATGTCTTTATCCCTTGTAATTACTCGCAGCGTATTTACCCAAACGTAATACTTCTAGCCATTGGAAGTGTTGGACATGTTTGATTGTAGTAACTGTTCAACCAATTTTTTCCACAATGTGGGAAGAATAGAACACTCGGAAACCGCCATTGAAGGGCTTAGCAAAATTGCTTCAGGCGTAACGTGTACCCGCAGTATCGAACATTGCATTCGAATTTCCAAATTAGATTTCGTCTTCTGCAAAATTAGTAGTGAGTTAACGCATGGCGCGTAACAGGCTGGTGGCGCTCCACGCATAAGAATACTGGCGTATACGCCAGACTGCTTCCCCCTCTCTATTCCTCCGGCGTAAACACGACGGTGCTGCCACAGTGGCGAGGAACAAATTAGTCCTCCTCCCTCCCCTTGCTCAACAGCGGCGGCCGGCAGTTAGTCGAGGTGCCATGCCATAGTTCCCTCAGAAGTTTGGTTTCGAATCCCCTCTTAGGCATGAATGTTGAGTTTGTCCCGAAAAAAGGGGGGGGGGATGGGGAGGGCGGCGGCAGATTTGCCGCCCCTCGGAAAGTGCCTTGCGCCGGCCCTGCCTGGAGCTAAGGGGGAACTAGTGGCGACACCATTCATTTTCTTATTGAAATTCCCACCACATGTAAAGTACACTTCTGGCCATTAAAATTGCTACACCAAGAAGAAATGCAGATAATAAACGGGTATTCATTGGACAAATATATTACACTAGAACTGACGTGTGATTACATTTTCACTCAATTTGTCTGCATAAGTCGTGAGAAATCAGTACTCAGAATAACCACCTCTGGCCGTAATAACGGCCTTGATACGCCTGGGCATTGAGTCAAACAGAGGTTGGATGGCGTGTACAGGTACAGCTGCCCATGCAGCTTCAACACCATACCACAGTTCATCAAGAGTAGTGACTAGCGTATTGTGATGAGCCAGTTACTCGGCCACCATTGACCAGACGTTTTCAGTTGGTGAGAGATCTGGAGAATGTGCTGGCCAGGGCAGCAGTCGAACATTTTGTACATCGAGAAAGGCCCGTACAGGAACTGCAACATTCGGCCGTGCATTATCCTGCTGAAATGTAGGGTTTCGCAGGGATCGAATGAAGGGTAGAACCACGGGTCGTAACACATCTGAAATGTAGCTTGAACTTTTCAAAGTGCCGTCAATTCGAAAAAGAGGTGACGGAGACGTGTAACGAATGGCACCTCATAGCAACAAGCCGGGTGATACGCCCGTATGGCGATGACGAATACACGCTTCCAATTTGCGTTCACCGCGATGTCGCCAAACACGGATGCGACCATCATGATGCTGTAAACAGAACCTGGATTCATCCGAAAAAATGACGTTTTGCCACTCGTGCACCCAGGATTGTCGTTGAGCACACCATTGCAGGCACTCCTGTCTGTGATGCAGCGTCAGGTGTAACCGCAGCCATGGTCTCCGAGCTGTTGCTGCTGCAAACGACGTCGAACTGTTCTTGCAGATGGTTGTTGTCTTGAAAACGTCCCCATCTGTTGACTCAGGGATCGAGACGTGGCTGCACGATCCGTTACAGCGATGGGGATGAGATGTCTGTCATCTCGACTGCTAGTGATACGAGGCCGTTGGGATCAAGCACGGCGTTCAGTATTACCCTCCTGAACCCACCGATTCCATATTCTGCTAACAGTCATTGGGTCTCGAACAATGCGAGCAGCAATGTCGCGATACGATAAACCACAATCGTGACAGGCTACAATCCGACCTTTATTAAAGTCGGAAACGTGATGGTACGCATTTCTTCTCCTTACACGAGGCATCGCAACAACTTTTCACCAGGCAACGCCGGTGAACAGCTGTTTGTGTATGAGAAATCGGTTGCAAGCATTCCTCTTGTCAGCACGTTGTAGGTGTCGCCACCGGCACGAACCTTGTGTGAATGCTCTGAAAAGCTAATCGTTTGCATATCACAGCATCTTCTGCCTGTCGGTTAAAATTCGCGTCTGTAGCACGTCATCTTCGTGGTGTAGGAATTTTAATGGCCAGTAGTGTAGATGATAGTTAGAATATGACGGAGGAGTTTGACTGTGTCCACGTCGAAGTGACTCTCGAATAGAGCAAAAAATCGTCCGTGGCACACGGGTTAAAAGCGAAGTGACATCAATGCTGAATATAAGGTCCATCTTGTCCCTTTGTAACTCTCGGAGTACCTTAACAAATTCTGTCGAATTCTGCAGTGACCCACGTGTGGATTTTAGCTGCTGTGCTAGAGTCTTGGCTATCTGATATGTCAGCGAATTATGTTGTACAGTACAGGACGTAATGGGACATTCTTCTTACGGAAATCAACATGCCGAAAGATTCTCCTGGACGCCTCATATCCGAGACGTGAGAAGCACAGCCATAGGGCGCCTTCGGGCTGTATTATATAGGATCCAGAACCGAGCTCTTAAGATCGCTCTGCGTCTTCCGAGGAAATAATCCATTTGTGTAATACACGAAGACAGGATCGCGCTCCTGCAGGACAGATTTGGGATCATGGAGAGGTCTTAGAGAAAACGGCACAATCCTGCAACCGGCTCGTTCGTGAACTGAGGTACCGACCACATCACAGGCCAAGCCCACGTTCGCATGATCTGCTGCAAGAATAATTTTCTCGCATAATACACAGGAAATCATCACTAAATCATGCAAGGCCAGTTGATGTAGGTAAGGTTCCTCTTTTCTTCCCCACAGAAAAAGCAGGTACAGAATTTTGTTGGCTACACTGCTCAACATGCCTGGCAAGAAATGATTTCCACTGGAGCCTCAGCGTCAATATCCTGACACTTCGCTTGAAGGTGATGGCTATAAAAATCATCGAAACGTTACGACAACACGACGCCACCATTCGGATAATCACCCGAGAAGATTTCGTCGTTGTAATACTCTAAGGAAGCCTGCAATTGCATGTATTACTACCCAGTTCCTCAGTAAGAATAAGAAACTTTTTCCAACACGTGTCGGCTTGTCCAGTCCCGTGGTTCATAGGTCCGCGATATTGCTGCTTGCGTCGGTCAAAATCCCATGACAGTCATTTGAATCTCGAATCTGAGGGTTCAAAAGGGTCATTTTCAAAGCCACACAGAATGTCATCGGCTTGAGACTACTATAATCTGAAAAGTTCTTGGCCATACAGTAACGTCATTAACATTTGGGTCAGAAAATGGGTTGGTTTGCAGCAAGGCAAGTATCTACACAGTGGGACAACGTCTGGAGAACCATGGGCTGTGAGCGGGGAGATCAATGTTGCGGCTTTCTTTGACTCGGCAGCGTAGAGAGTTGCGTCGCTTTGTTGCGCCCGAACGACAGTATTGGTCACAGGAGTGGCATCAAGTCTACTCTAGAGATGAGACACCGTACTTGCGACAGCATCCTAATGGACATATCTCTATGCAGAGCCTCCGAGGAGAGATATCATTTCGAGGTTCCAATCGTCTTCGTAATATAGGCCTGGCATCTGTCGTGATACCATGGTTGCAGTCATTACTTTTTTGAGATGTTAAAACCAGTGGCTGTGCTCTATCTTTGAGGCCTCAAAGACGGTTTCTTTCCGCTAGATTACACAACATCCAATGAACTCCCGAGAGAATGTCAGCCACTAGCCACCAGCTGATGAACTCTGGTGTAGACCTGAATCGTGTCTGTCATCCAAGGTCAGTTCTATTGGATGTCAAACCGAACTGTGGCCTGAGGTGACAGTTTTGTGTAACAGCTTACTCCATCTGTACAACACCGGATCAGCTACAACTTCAGTCATGTGATCTTCTTACTGCATTGAACAATATGTAAATTTTCGCTATTCCTTATCCTTTTCGGTGTTGCCGTTTCAACGGACAGTAATGTAGGTGCCTGTCGTTTCATTAGCTCCCCTTTGTCTTTTACCCTTCGGTCGCGGACGCCACCCATATATCTGTGTACTGCAGCTCAGAGCAGATTCCAGCGAACGAAAATAAACTTTTGCGTGGCACCGCTTAGCTCTCCAGGGAGCTGTATTAAATGAGCACTGTATTAAATGAGGTGTGGCGCGCGGCTGAAATACTGTGCCGGCGCGGCGCAGCCCGGCGCGTGAAATACAACCTGGCCAAGTGGTGCGGCCCGCCGTACACAGCGGAGCCGGCGGCGGTGCGGGAAAGCGACTCGCACCACAGCGCGCCGCACCACATGAATATCTGACGTACCAAACAATACTCTTTTAATTTTAGGTCTTCCCTTAAATATGAGCAATTTTGTTCCTTGTAAATCGAATGCTGAAACGGATAACCACGAAAAGAACGATGTTTGCAGTTGCGTATGCGGAATTCATTTCTTTCTGAGACTCGTTTAGCTACTCTGTGTTCCATTTACTGTAATTCTACAGCATTTACGTTTGCTGGTTGTTTTATTGACTTACGGTTAACTACGAGAGGCCTCCCATATTGACTTCATTTTTTGCTATCATTAATGGTGTGTCATTTGCCTCATGCTTACAGTGCCTGTTAAGTAGTAGTCTGATATAATCGCAGTATAGTCGCTAGAAATGTAATCCCTGTATGATACAGTCCATCCTCACAACTGCTGTAATTACTTGACCAGACGACATGATCCTGAAGGACAGCGCTGGATGACATGGTTTCTGTGGAAGAAGGGCATAAGCATTGCAGATATGCCCAGATGATTGGTGACATTGGGTGGAGACAGTGCACCACCACCAAAAAGTGCTCTTTCAACACGACAACGCTTGTCCCTATACGAGTTGGAAAATCACGGCTACCAACACTGAAATGGGGTTTGAGGTACTGCCACATCCAACGTATTATAGTGATTTGGCCTCTTTAACTTCTGAAGGCATGTTCCAACAAGTTTGACGGAGTCTGCCACTCCCAACGCAGGGCGGGCTGCTCGCAGTTCGTAGAAGGCTGCAAAATGATGCCCTGCCCACAATGCTCCACACGGGTTCATTTGGTGAGAGATCCAGCTATCTTGCTGACCAAGGTAGTATCTGTCAAGCACGAATACAAGTTGTAGAAACTGAGTAGAAAGTGGCGCCGAGTGGGGGCGGACTTTATCTAGCTAAAATATAATCCCAGCGTGGCTGCAATGAAGGGCAACAAAACGAGGCGTAGGATATCGTCGACGTACTGTAAAGGTGCCACGGAAGATAACCAAAGGTTTCCTGCTATGAAAATAAATGTCACCTCAGACCATCATTCCGAATTTGTCGGGCCGTATGGTGGGCGACTGCTGTCCAGGGTGGCTGTAGACACATCTTCGCTGCGCATCGGGGCCCCTGGACTCACTCGAAGTGGGGTTCATCGCTGAAGAAAATTCTACTCCAGTCAATGAGATTCCAGGCCGAAGAAGTCCCGGACAATGGTGGGATACCAAACTGACTGCCGCCTGCCATACAGCCTGACAAAGAGGAGTGATGGTGTTACGTGTCACTTCATCTCGTAGCAGGACCCCTTTGGTGGCACCCTTACAGCACAGAGGTACGTCAACGATGTGGTAAGGCCCGTTTTGTTGCCCTTCGTGGCAAGCAATAATGGGTTTACATTTCAGCTAGATAATGCCAGTCCGCACGCGTGGAGAGTTTCTACTGCTTTTCTTCGTGCTTGCCAAATCCTACCTTGGTCAGCAAGGTCACCGGACCTCTCACCAACTGAGAACCTTTGAAGAATTACGCCAGGGCCATCAAGCAGCTCGGGATTTTGACGTTTAAACGCTAAGGTTGGACGTAATTTGGGATGCTATCCGTCATAAGGAAACCCACCAACTCTTGAGCAAATCATCGAATATTCCTGAAATTCTAATCATTTGTCTCGTCATGTACATCACATCCACCGATTTCCGTCGCATTCGGATAATCCGTTTGTGGTGTGTCAATTTCCTCTTCTTCATTTTTTCTCTTAGAGTGTATAATCTTGTTATGTTTCTCAATGTAGGGGTAGCGTCTTTGATTCAGAATCAAAACGTCTTCGGTCCCGGGTTCGAATCCCGCCGCTGCTTAAATTTTGGTTAATAATCAGCATTGGTGGCCGAAGACTTTCGGCATAAGAAGTCACCCTCATTCTGCCAACGGCCTTGTCAAGTGGGCGGAGGAGCGGACAGGGGTTTGGGGCACTCCCTTGTCCTACAGGGAAACTGCCCTAAAGGCGGAAGAATCAGCAATGACAACGGCATGAGGATGCAGAAGGCAATGGAAACCACTGCTTTAAAGACACGAAACGTGTATCCACAGGACATGTGGCCTGTAATTGAAGAAGTGTTATGATCATCTCTCCATTGGCAAATATTCCAAATAGTCCTCCATTCAGATCTCCGGGTGGGGACTGCCCAGGGGGAGGTTACTATGAGAAAAAGGTTAAATAATCAACGGAAGGATAACGTTCTACGGGTCGAGGCGTGGAATGTCAAAAGCTTGAACGTGGTAGGAAAACTATAAAATCTGAAAAGGGAAATGCAAAGGCTCAATCTAGGTATAGTAGGGGTGAGTGAAATGAGATGGGAAGAAGACAAGGATTTCTGGTCAGATGAGTATCGGGTAACATCAACATCAGCAGAAAATGGTATGACAGGTGTAGGATTCGTTATGAATAAGAAGGTAGGGCAGAGGGTGTGTTACCGTGAACAGTTCAGTGACCGGGTTGTTCTAATCAGAATCGACAGCAGACCAACACCGACAACGATAGTTCAGGTATACATGCCGACGTCGCAAGCTGAAGAACAGATAGAGAAAGTGTATGAGGATATTGAAAGGGTAATACAGTATGTAAAGGGATATGAAAATATAATAGTCATGGGAGACTGGAATGCAGTTGTAGGGGAAGAAGTAGAAGAACAGGTTACAGGAGAATATGGGCTTGGAACAAGGAATAAGAGAGGAGAAAGACTAATTGAGTTCTGTAACAAATTTTAGCTAGTAATAGTGAATACGCTGTTCAAGAATAACAAGAGGAGAGGGTATACTAGGAAGCGACCGGGTCATATGGAAGGTTTCAGTTAGATTTCACCATGGTCAGACAGAGATTCCGAAATCAGATGATTGTAAGGCGTACCCAGGAGCACATACAGACGCAGATCACAGTATCGTAGTGATGAAGAGTACGCTGAAGTTAACCATTAGTGAGGAAGAATCAATAAGCAAAGAAGTGGGATATGGAAGTACTAAGGAACGACGAGATACAGATGAAATTCTCGAAGGCTATAGATACAACAAGAAGGAATAGCTCAGTAGGCAGTACAGTTGAAGAGTAATGGACATCTCTTAAAAGGGCCATCGCGGAAGTTGTGAACGATAACACATCGCTTAAAATGGCCATCACAGAAGTTGGGAACGAAAACATAGGTACACAGAAGGTAACTACGAAGAAACCATTAGTAACAGAAGAAATACTTCAATTTATCGATGACAGGGGGAAGTACAAAAATGTTCAGGGAAATTCAGGAATACAGAAATACAAGTCGCCGAGGAATGAAATAAATAGGAAGTACAGGAAAGCTAAGACAAAGTCGCTGCAGGAAAAATGTGAAGACATTGAAAAAGAAATGATTCTCGGAAGGACAGACTCAGCATACACGAAAGTCAAAAGAAGCTTCGGTGACATTAAAAGGAAGGGTGATAACATTAAGAGTGCAACGGGAATTCCCCGGTTAAATGCAGAGGAGAGAGCGGATAGGTGGAAAGAATACATTGAAAGTCTCTGTGAGTGGGAAGATATGTCTGGTGTGATAGAAGAAGAAACAGGAATCGAATTACAAGAAATAGGGGATCCAGTATTAGAATCAAACTTTAAAAGAGCTTTGGACGACTTAAGATCAATTAAGGCAGATGGGATGGATAACGTTCCATGAGAATTTTTAACATCATTAGGGGAAGTTGGAACAAAACGACTATTCACGTTGGGGTGTAGAACGTATGAGTCTGGTGACAGCGACATAAATCTGACTTTCGAAAAGCATCATCCACACAATTCTGAATACTGCAAGAGCTGACGATTGCGAGAATTATCGCACAGTCAGCTTAACAGCATTTGAATTCAAGTTGCTTACAAGAATAATACACAGAAGAATGGAAAAGGAAACTGAGGATGCGCTAGATGACGATCAGTTTGGCTTTAGGAAAGGTAAAGACACGAGAGAGGCAATACTGACGTTGCGGTTAATATTTGAAGCAAGATTAAAGAAAAATCAAGACACTTTCATAAGATTTGTCGTCTTGGAGAAAACGTTCGACTATGTATAGTTTTGCAAGATGAAATTCTGAAAAAAGTAGGGGTAAGCTATAGGGAGAGGCGGGTCATATACAATATGTACAACAGCCAAGAGGGAATAATAAGAGTCTACGACAAAGAACGAAGTCCTCGTATTAAAAGGGATGTAAGACAATGATGTTCAACCTGTACATCGAGGATTCAATGATGGAAAGAGGTTCAGGAGTGGAATTAAAATTCAAGGTGAAATGATAGCAATGATACGATTCGCTGATGACGTTGCTATCCTGAATGAAAGTGAGAAATAATTACATGATCTGCTGATCGGAATTAACAGTCTAATGAGTACAGAGCATGGATTGAGAGTAAATCGATGAAAGGTGAAGATAATGAGAAATAGTAGAAATTAGAACAGCGTGAAACTTAACATCAGTATAGATGGCTATGAAGTAAATGAAGTTAAGGATTTATACTACCTAGACAGTAAAATAACCAATGACGGACGGAGCAAGGAGGACATCAAAGGCAGACTAGCAATGGCCAAGGGAAATCTACTAATATCAAATACCGGACTTAATTTAAGGAAAAACTTACTGAGAATTGTATGTTAGTGAAATATGGACTGTGGGAAAACCGCAACAGAAGAAAATCGAAGCATTTGAGATGTTATACTACAGACGAATGTTGAAAATTAGGTGGACTGGTAAGGTAATGAATCTGGAGGTTCTACGCAGAATCGGAGAGGAAAGGGACACGTGGAAAGCACTGATAAGGAAAAGGGACAGGATGATAGGACATGAGGGAATGACTTCTACGGTACTAGAGGGAGCTGTAGAGGGCAAAAACCTGTAGAGGAAGACAGAGATTGGAATACATCCATCAAATAATTGAGGTAGTAGGTTACAAGTGCTACTCTGAGATGAAGAGGTTAGCAGAAGAGAGGAATTCATGATGGGCAACATCAAACCAGTCAGAAGACTGATGACCAAAAAAAATCATTTAAAGCCTTTCAGAGAATGTCTGCAGTGTATCAGCCTGTCTACATTATCCTCTATTTGGGCATTGACTATTTTTGTTCCTAGTTCCTAAAACACGCTGCAGTCTGTTACGATCCAGATAAATATACATAAAGTAGTAAAGAACTGAAGAAACTTAACATGAAAATGTGTTCTTCCTATACAATCCATTTCTTAAATAAGGTGTACGAAAATGTTCTGATGAAATGCATATGTATTAGTCACAAGACTTTCTAAAGAACACAAATACTTTTATCATCAATTATAATTTGATCTTGAAATCCAGTCGCTTTGAAACGCTGGAGGACACTGAACATCATCATAGTATCAGACATGTTGGCAAATTCAGATATGCTAACCACAGAAATGTAGGTCTATTTGAAAACCAACAAATATAATAATAAATTACAGTTTCATCAATACTCAAGATTTTGACAGTCACTTACATATCATTGTACAAACGTTTCCTGGGTGAAAATCATTCATATAAATTAATTCGTCACATATCTCACATAACCAGAAGAGCATTTCTACTTCTGATCAAAGCTTCTTGCATACATACTTATTGATTCATAGACCATACCTTCCCAACTAACAAATTACTGTCTTATCTGTCAACGATCCCAATACATCTACATATAAATTATTTAATATTGAAAAATATCTCCTGTCGTCTGTTGTGTTCTAATGACAACTTCCGTCGCTACATTCAAAGATATATAGTTTGTTCTGGACGAGACTGAGAAAGTAACAATATACCTGAGACATTTATTTCGATTGCCAGTTTACAGCACATAGAGAGGTATTCCTATTGTAAAAAAATGAGGCCATTTTCCACTGTTTCGTAAGAGAACTCTTCGGGCTTTCAAATAAAAAAAATGAAATGAGATGGTGCAGTCCTCAATAACGACCCTCAGACTCAGAATTGAAATATTTAAAGTTTTGGCTGGCTTCGTTGTCTATCTCCCACCACCACGCGAAAATTGATCCACTCTCCAAGTCTTTCCCGCAACTGTGCGTGCGTCGCGCCGCACTGTCTAGCACTATCCCCGTGTACTGCGCGAATCTCCCTCGCGTCACATTGTTCAGAACTCCCCCTCCCCCACTCCATACAGTCTCTCCACGTGTCCTTTTTGGAAACGATCGCTGTGATTGGCTAGAGCGATTCTGCCCTATATCCAAGCCAACGCACACTGAGAAACGTAATGAATCACATTCGATGTACTGGATTTGCATTCAAATAACTTGAAATTAAATAAATATTCCTATAGCTGGACCTTAAACATGCTCTAACACACATTATAAAATACACAAACTAATTAAATAAACATATACCAAAGTATTAGAACAGAAGTGAGCCAGCAGCCTAATGTCTCCGTGCTTACTAAAACACAGTAAATAATTGGCCAATTTCTTCATGAGTATTACATATCGGATATAAACAAAATCATAGATGAATAAATATATTTATAAGCATGCTGCTTCCGTTTTTTCGTGTAACTGTTGAGTACTTATGGCCTGACGCGATCGATAGTAATTGGCCACTTTGACATCCAATAACTCACGTACTATTCAAGTTACATATTTGTAATTTATGCCAGTATAGTTTACACTAATAGCTGTCTCAGGACAAGTCGATCGACAAAATCGGATGAATCGTTCAGATTTTGGAAATTCGTTGCTGGGTGTTACTTGTGTAATTTATTGTCGGATACTAAACTTTAAACTAATAAAGGTATTGAAAATCTGATTACACCCTCAGAATCGTCATGCAAATAATGGTAATGTACATGTTTCTTTTTGAGTTATCGTGATTCATCTGGCTACTATTAATTTCTGTATGAACTCTGAAATGTCTGCTATTAAGGTTTCACAAAGTCTGCCATCTTTGGCACTCCCGGCATGTCTCCTTCATCGACACAGCGTCACCATGGAATTCCTAGCCACACGTCAGCTGGACCACATGCTGGGGCTGCCCTCTTGTACGGCTGACGTTCAGCACCACGTGCTTGCTGCCGGGTCCCGGCTTGCCGAGCGGTCCGTGTGGCGACGCCAACTTCGAACTTAGAATATTTTCAGAGCGCCACAGCTCGCCTGTTACCCCAAACACCCCCACTTACGCCGCCCGGGATTAGCCGAGCAGTCTAATGCGCTGCAGTCATGGACTGTGTGACTGGTCCCGGCGGAGGTTCGAGTCCTCTCTCGTGCATGTTTGTGTGTGTTTGTCCTTAGGATAATTTAAGTTAAGTAATGTGTAAGCTTAGGGACTGATGACCTTAGCAGTTAAGTCTCATAAGATTTCACACACATTTGAACATTTTGAACCTCCACTTATTAACATTCTGTCTTGCCAGAATGTTCAGATGTACATATAAAACAAATTATACATAACAGAACTAAATGATTAAAACGCGAGGCCAATAGCGTTTACAAAATTTTTGTAGTGGTGTGGGAGCAGCATGAATTTCGTCATAACTTAAACTAACACAAATTATGAACGAAACGGCATATTATATAAATTCCTGCATTTCAGTTATGCATAATTTTTTTTTTTTGACAAGAAATATAATTTTTTGAATACACTTTCACTTATGTGGGATCTTGTAAGCACTTCTTGTGCCACTCACTGAGCGCTAAGGCACCTTCTTGCACTAATTTTTGCGTCGCACTACACACAGGGATTTTAGCACGAAGTATTGATCAACTCACATCAGTCTTTTGACCAAGTTCCTCGCAGAAATCGTGTCTGCCTCTGAATTCCGAGTTCCACCGTCTATCGTGACAAATCCGTCTACAACGACAACCAAAGTAGAAACCCATCAACGAACCATTTCCCAAAACCAATCCAGGATCCTCCCTACGGATTCCCTCCAGCGGAAAACGATACTTTAGGAAGAAAGTCACAAGGCAAACGACTGAATCACAGTAAGCTCAAATTCCCATAAGTTCTATTTAATTGACTTTAAAAAATCCTTGCTACCTCCACACACCAAAATTTGCGTGCATATACAATTACAGTTTTACTACCCTTCAAATTGACTACAAAATTCTTTGCCACACTCTTATACAAAGCATAAGTCTATATATATTTTACTAAAATCCACAAGGTCACTAACCTCCACGCACCCTCAGTGTCTAAACTTCCCCCTTTTGCACATGCACAGTGTCACAGTAAACTAACAAATTACTAGCTCTATATATCCTTAGCAATTTTAAACTTCTCTCGTTTCCACATATGCAGCAGCAACGACCTTGGCGTTCTACTGTACCAACGCCAATCAGTCTCACTAGAATCGCACTCCTCCTTCATATACAAATTCGTACGAACTTCATTACACAAACTATCGCCATCCACACTATCTACTTCAGCCTCTCTAAATTTTCTATTAGTTCTTCCCTACATTTCGCCAATCCACTACCCACAATACGCACAACTTTAGTGTTTTTCCATTCCAAAATATCGACACTTGCAGCTTCAACAAAATTACATATCAATTCACCGTTAAACACTTTATCTTCCTGAAATAATACATCCATGCTTAAGCCATCATCGCCATAAATATTCATCTCAGCAATCTTATCTGTGATACACCATTTATATCACTACATAAATTCACACCAGAAACCTTACTTTCCTCCATCGAGAAATTAACTTTACCCTCACTTGCAGCTGGCGAGACCAAACCTACGCCGCCTTCACTAACAGCAACGCTTTTCACCGACTCACAAACACTTGCTACTACAACTCCTTCCATACTGCAGTTGCTACTGGTTGCTAATACCTCTTCAGAGCTTTCCACACAATTTGCTTTCACAAAATTCAGCTCCTCTTTAACTTCTTTTTGAACTACTGAATCTTTCCATATATCACCATTCACACACTCACTGATTATACATTCATAACATACATCATTCCTTACAAATTTATTCCCATTACTTTTACTTAAATCTCTCACAAATCTATGCTTGCGCCGTTCGCACCTGCTTTATTGAAAGAGCCACCTATATAGCCTTCCTCTTTAACATACTCCATATTACATATTTGTTGCCTTTCTCCAAACCTATCAACATTTCCACCCTTACCATTATCTCCAGTCTTTTTCATCTCCTGTTTAGATCGCCATCCCTGGACCTGAGATGTGGTGAATAACGGTTTCCCGACTGGCTGTTATGCAATCGCACTTCGCTCGAATTTCCCCCATCAAATCTGCTTTCCTTACTTGGGTCCCGTTCACGGAAGTTATCACTGCCATTCGTTCTCTGCGCAAGCTCGCGCTTGCAAAAATCACTCATCGTCCCATTACCATACCTATAACTCGGCCCGTTTAAAAATTCATTTTGGATCTACTTCTGCTTTTCTTCGCACCAGTATTTACTCAGAAACACTTTTCGAACTGTTCGTACGATTCACACGAACTACATTTAACATTTGCTCAAGAATGTGGGTCTCCTTACAAATGCCATTTAACGTATTTTATTTTCGCTTCGTCCGACATACCGTGAACGTCCCCACACGCAGCCAAGAAATTTACTGGGTGATATCTTCTGTCGTCTGTGTGACATTTCACAGATCCGGTATTTGCCCAAGGGACATTTATAACTGCCGTGGCCTGTTGGGAGGCTAACGAATTTAAAACACTTTTTACCTGTTGCATTTGTTTTTTAAATTAATTTTCACTAGTGCCAGTGGATTCTATTTTATCTTTAATTTTGCCCACTTCTTTCTCCCTCTCACCTACACGATTGTCAATGTCACTAATTGCTAAATTGAAATTGCTTTTATGAGCATCTTGTGCTTTTATACAATGGTTTACCTTGTCCCCAACTTCCGTCTGTATCTTATCCATTTTTCCCAAGATCTTTTTTCACTGATTCGATTTTGCTGTTACAACTTTATCTTTAATTTTCCCCATACCCACTCAGCCACACTTTAATTTATCATCAATTGTTTTTTTCAAGGTTACTCATAATTTTTTCAACTGCCTCTTTCACAGTGGAACTTGTTTCAGTACGCATTTTACCCATGTCAGTGCAAATTGCATCCGTAACTATTTGCAAAGTGACCATACCTGTTCGCAATGTACCCATATCTATTAAAACTGCACTGATATTATTTGCCATTCCCTGGATCATTTGCATTACCTGAGACATCATATCTCCCCCACATTCATTCCCCTTGCCTGAATTCCTACTAGTTACACTTTCACGCTCTGATTTCGGACTAGCCGTCTTACTCCCGTTTTCAGCATTACACATACTAGGTGACTGTTTCATATCTGGAGGTTGAACTTCAGAGTTAAACACTATCTCACAATCTGCACGTATCTGATCTGAGATGGTTCCCTCTGCCGTGGTGATGCCGTCGGTTGTAGTGGAAGTCATCATTGAATTCTGCCCTGGAGTACTCGAAGACGCTGATGTCATATTGCTGTTGATCTGCATCCGCCTCTGAAGAAGTCACCTGATGTAACTGTAGCTGCTGGTGGTTACAGAGAGTTCCAACTGACTCCGATACCGCTGTCCGTTAAATACGCTAACCACTACTGTTTCCTCCACTGAACGTACTTAGAATCTGAGACCCCAAGCAAATTGCGTTTAACGTGATATATTAGGACATCTATCGATGGCATGGGTTAATTGTAAAAACTGCTGCGTAATTTCGCTATTTCCAGAAACCTACTTGCACAAAAAGTAAACCGATCTCACACTGTGTTTTGTGAGAGGTTCAACTCTACAGATAACTCTACTTGTATTCCAAAGGTTTTTACACTTCCCATAGTAGACTGAATGACAGAGAGTAAAGGAATTACCACTTTGCAGGACACAAATCCCGGATGGGCCCCCAATTGCAGGCTTTCAAACAAAAAAATGAAATGAGAGGTGTGGCCCTCAACTACGTACCCTCAGACTCAGAGTTGAAATATTAAGTTTTGGCTGGTTTCCTTGTCTAGGGCCTGGGATACGTAGTTTCCGCATTACAGTCCAAATACGGCTGAGCCTACCGTATACAATATGAATATACAAATGAAACGAATGGTCGAAGGATCCTATCACTCAGCAATAGCGAATTTTGAATGAATAGACATTTACAAATGAAAGATTGCAATTAAATAAAATCTACAGGTGCTATACTTTACGACTTTAAATGATGAGTACGGTAGTAGACATACCTACAAGAATGCCGTTTATTACTACAAAACACTTATTGGTGTCGATGGTCCAGCAATCAAATAAAATATAAATTGAATAAAAGGGAAACAATAGATTCCTACTTCACGTAATTAGTTATGAATAACAACATAGCTCACGAGATATTCCCTTCTAAATGCATACTACGTCTTCAGTGCAGAAGCCACGGAAATCTCACAAGTGCACAAGTCTGCACTGCAAAACATTTCTATCTCCCAACACCACGCGGAAACTGATCCATTCTCCAAGTCTTTCCCGCAACTGTGCGTCCGTCGCGCCGCACTGTCTAGCACTATCCCCGTGTACTGTGCGAATCTCCCTGGCGTCACATTGTTCAGAACTCCCCCTCCCCCGCTCCATACAGTCTCTCCACGTGTCCTTTTTGGAAACGATCGCGTTGATTGGCTAGAGCGCTCCTTCTGCTCTATATCCAAGCCAACGCACACTGACAAACGTAATGAAACACATTCGAAGTACTGGATTTACATTTAAATAACTTGAAATTAAATAAATATTCCTATAGCTGGACTTTAAACACGCGCTAACACACATTATAAAATGAACAAACTAATTAAATAAACATATACCAAAGTATTAGAACAGAAGTAAGCCAGTAGCCTAATGTCTCTGTGCTTTCTAAAACACAGTAAATTATAGGTCAATTTCTTCATGAATAGCATGTATTGGATATAAACAAAGACATAGATGAATAAATATATTTATAAGCATGCTCCTACCGTTTTTTCGTGTAACTGTGGAGTACTTATGGCCTGACGCGATCGATAGTAATTGGCCACTTTGACCTCCAATAATTCATGTGCTATTCAAGTCACATGCCTGTAATTTATACCAATATAGTTTACACTAATATGTTTCTAAAGACATGTCGATCGACAAACTCGGTTGAACCGTTTAGATTTTGGAAATTCGTTGCTGGGTGTTACTTACATAATTTATTGTCAGATACTAAACTTTAAACTAACAAAGATATTGAAAATCTGATTACACCATCACAAATTTTCTGGTAATAATGGTAATGTACATGGTTTTTTGAGATATAATGATTCATCTGGCTACTACTAATATCTATACAAACTGTGAAATGTCTTCCATGATGGTTACACAAAGCCCGTCATCTTTGGCACTCCCAGCATGTCTCCTTCATCGTCACAGCGTTACCATGGAATTCCCAGCCACGCGTCGGGTGGATCATGAACTGGGTCCACTCCTCTTGCTCAGCTAATGTTTGGCACCACGTGGTTGCTGCCGGGCCCGGCTTGCCGAGCTGCCCATGCGGCCACGCCAAATCGGAACTTAGAATATTTTCAGCGCGGCACAACTCGCCCATTACCTCACAACTCTATGGCTGAGATTAGGCCTATGATTAGAAAGGGTTTTCCTATCTGTCATGCGCAAAGACATCTTCCCATTGCGAAGTGTGAGAGTTGTGTGTTAAGTATATCCTATACATGTTATGGATGTGAGTGTAGCGTAGAGTCATTTTCTGCACCAAATGATAATGGGGGAGTGGAGAGAGTGAGACCTGGTATTAATGCATAGGCTACTTATCTCGATGAGCACCAAGTGGGGCTGCTGAACTTGATCACAATCAATCAGCAGAGTCAGATGCCTTCACTTCACGGGACACTGCAGAGGTTTAGAATTTAATCGAGGACATTGGCGTAAGATCCGGTGATGAGGAATTTTACGGTACCATCCCTCTTACCTTTTAGCCAGGAAGATAAGAGGGAAGCCGCGAACAGCTCGTGGTACCCGGCAGTTCCCAGTCATAGTACCAGAGACGCCCGATATTTCTTAAGCTCGTTGATCTGATGAGAACCGTTGTAGTCAATGAGCCAAGGTCGCTGTCAGCTCCTACTGTTTCGTATACAGGGTTATTACAAATGATTGAAGCGATTTCACAGCTCTACAATAACTTTATTATTTGAGATATTTTCACAATGGTTTGCACATACATACAAAAACTCAAAAAGTTTTTTTAGGCACTCACAAATGTTCGATATGTGATCCATATTGATTCGGCAGACATCAAGCCGATAATCAAGTTCCTCCCACACACGGCGCAGCATGTCCCCATCAATGAGTTCGAAAGCATCGTTGATGCGAGCTCGCAGTTCTGGCACGTTTCTTGGTAGAGGAGGATTAAACACTGAATCTTTCATATAAACCCACAGAAAAAATCTCATGGGGTTAAGTCGGGAGAGCGTGGAGGCCATGACACGAATTGCTGATCATGATCTCCACCGCGGCCGATCCATCGGTTTTCCAATCTCCTGTTTAAGGAATGCCGAACATCATGATGGAAGTGCGGTGGAGCACCATCCTGTTGAAAGATGAAGTCGGCGCTGTCGGTCTCCAGTTGTGGCATGAGCCAATTTTCCAGCATGTCCAGATACACGTGTCCTGTAACGTTTTTTTCGCAGAATAAAAAGGGGCCGTAAACTTTAAACTGTGAGATTGCATAAAACACGTTAACTTTTGGTGAATTGCGAATTTGCTGCACAAATGCGTGAGGATTCTCTACCGCCCAGATTCGCACATTGTGTCTGTTCACTTCACCATTAAGAAAAAATGTTGCTTCATCACTGAAAACAAGTTTCGCACTGAACGCATCCTCTTCCATGAGTTGTTGCAACCGCGCCGAAAATTCAAAGCGTTTGACTTTGTCATCGGGTGTCAGGGCTTGTAGCAATTGTAAACGGTAAGGCTTCTGCTTTAGCCTTTTCCGTAAGATTTTACAAACCGTCGGCTGTGGTACGTTTAGCTCCATGCTTGCTTTATTCGTCGACTTCCGCGGGCTACGCGTGAAACTTGCCCGCACGCGTTCAACCGTTTCTTCGCTCACTGCAGGCCGACCCGTTGATTTCCCCTTACAGAGGCATCCAGAAGCTTTAAACTACGAATACCATCGCCGAATGGAGTTAGCAGTTGGTGGATCTTTGTTGAACTTCGTTCTGAAGTGTCGTTGCACTGTTATGACTGACTGATGTGAGTGCATTTCAAGCACGACATACACTTTCTCGGCTCCTGTCGCCATTTTGTCTCACTGCGCTCTCGAGCGCTCTGGCGGCAGAAACCTGAAGTGCGGCTTCAGCCTAACAAAACTTTATGAGTTTTTCTACGTATCTGTAGTGTGTCGTGACCATATGTCAATGAATGGAGCTACAGTGAATTTATGAAATCGCTTCAATCATTTGTAATAGCCCTGTATGTTTCAATACACCAGCTGGAGTATAAGGTAGCTACATACCTACTCAACAAGCTAGTTCACACGTGTCAACATACAAACATCTGACGCCACACAGCGATAATAACGTGTCACGTTAAGGCAACAGTACAGAAGTTAAAGCTTGTTTTTAGCGTCAGAATTTCACCAGATGTTTCCAGCACTCTTAAGAGATTTTGCTGTTATTCACTCAAAAGTGCAGTGCTGTATTAAAGTTGACGAGATACTTAGACCAGTGCTCAATTCTTAATGCACTTTTCCTCTGCCAGCCAATATGATGGCCTCCCAGTAGGGATGACTTTACTATCTTCAACGGTGACTGAACATTTCAGCAGAAAACGCTATAAAACTGTACTTATAGGGAGTCGATTATCGGTTGATTACCTGGTATTAGCAGCTTTTCCGATGCTATGCCCTTGTGACATGTTACCAACTTAAAAAAGTTATTCTAGAATACGAGTCACAAATAATAATAAATCAACCACGTGTTACAGCACAGTTTACTTTGAATATGAAGAAGTCGATGGAAGGTAAGTTCTAACTTCAAAGAGCGATTTTTTAGCTATTGCAAGTCGGATCTGTGGTCAGATTCAAAGGCAAGACGTAAATACACTAATATAAAGCAATTCATATAGTGTTTACGGTATTTTACTTTCTAGCGGCACGCTTGGAACTAATACGTGTAGTTGCGAGCATGTGGTTTATTCAAAATCACAGAAAATATCGTGTTCGTAATCATCCATAGTCAACTGAGAGTTAGTACCTTCTGCCGCAAAATCTTTTGCTATTGCGAAACATTAAATTTAGTGATAATGTACTCTAGTGTGTAATGACGATATACTGCTGCTGTGTACTAGTCACGACAGTTAATTGAGCTCTTTGCCTATTGATCGCTGGGTGGCCAGACTAGGCTTATGCAGGCATTCTATGCTCGGTAAACTGTTTTACTGCATGTCTACATAAAATCTAACATAATTTCTCAAGAACCTAGAAGCTAATTCACATACACCAAAAACTGAACCAAGTATTACACCAGACCAAATTGCCTACAATATAATCAAAACGTTTAGAGCAAGTGCCGATAAAGAACACTCACGTAAAATAGAGGAAGAACTAAACCCATTATAGAAAAACAGTCGTGAACAGCAAGACTGGTCAAAACCATTCACAGTCACAGAAACGCTACAGGCCTTACAAGCCATAAGAAACGGCAAGGCCCCTGCTCTCGACAACATACACTCAGAGTTTCTAACACACTGTGGACCGAAAACAAAAGAATGGCTGACGACATTTTACTCCCACATACTCCAGTCAAGAGTTTTGCCGAAAGAATCTGCGATGGCAAAGAGCATTACCATCTTCAAACCAGGAACTCCAGATGATAAACCAGAAAGCTATAGACTCTTCGCTCTCTTAAGTGTAGCATATAAACTGCTTGAGCATCTCCTTTATAACAGATTAAATCAATTCATATTGGAATCTCTGCCTGTCTATCAAGCCAGCTTCAGACCCAATCGAA
This sequence comes from Schistocerca americana, assembly GCF_021461395.2. Lineage (NCBI taxonomy): Eukaryota > Metazoa > Arthropoda > Insecta > Orthoptera > Acrididae > Schistocerca > Schistocerca americana. Next base: position 452,375,233 of record NC_060123.1, on the reverse strand, counting down.
ACTGTGAGGATCAGGTCCTCGCATTAGCAACGTTCACTGTGCGAGGCTTTGAGCAACGCCTGGAGAGAGGGTCTAACACATAAGTTCCTAAAAGCTACTAGATGTAAAACGATGACGTCTCTTTTAGAGAACATGTTGTTAAATAGAGTCTTGAAAATCTCAATGGGTGGCTCATTCAGCAAATCCCAAGTGGAGACCTTGTGAATCCACCTAAATAAAAGCCTTGCTTGAACACTTCTACAGATATCTCAGAATGGCACTGCGCTTCCTTACAATTCCCATCCAAAATATCTTGGCGTAACACTGGATCGCACACTCTCTTATACAAGACACCCATCCAGTTTGATCACAAAACTGAAATCCAGAAACAACATCCTCCACAAATTAGCGGGAACGACCTGGGAAACTGGTGCAGAGACACTCCGTACCACCGCTCTAAGCTTGGTCTACTCAACAGTTGAATACTGCGCATCGGTGTGGCTAAACAGCCCGCACGTGGGAAAAGTAGATGCGGCGCTAAATCAGACGATGCGAATAATTGCTGGAGCTATTAAAACCACTCCCCTCTACTGGCTACCAGTCCTCAATAACATCGAACCGCAATATATACGACGATGCAACATACTCATAAGAGAGTGTAAAAAGGTCTCCAGTAATACAGTCCTGCCAATCCACCCAGACCTTACTGTATTTAGCAGACTCCAGAAATCTCCCTTTGAAGACTGCACAGCAAATTCTGAGCCAAAACTACAATGGCGTTGAAATCTGGCGAACGGACTGAAGAAATAGAGCCAATCCAAGAAGGCATACTTTATTTGATACTCAAAACCATACAGAGGGCTTTCAACTCCCAAGGAAATCCTGGGTAACACGGAACAGAATACGGACAGGTCATGGTCGATGCGTATCCTCGATGTACAGATGGATCTAAACTCAGATTGGAATGTATACCGCAGAGACAGGCTGGACAGTGAAGGGGGAGGCGTGTTTATAGCGATAAGAAGTGCAATAGTATCGAAGGAAATTGACGGAGATCCGAAATGTAAAATGATTTGGGTGAAGGTCACGGTTATAGCAGGCTCAGACATGGTTATTGGATGTCTCTATAGGCCCCTGGCTCACCAGCTGTTGTGGCTGAGCACCTGAAGGATAATTTGTAAAATATTTTGAGTAGATTTCCCCACCATGTTATAGTTCTGGGTGGAGATTTTAATTTGCCGAATATAGACTGGGAGACTCAAACGTTCATAACGGGTAGCAGGGACAAAGAATCCAGTGAAATTTTTTTAAGTGCTTTATCTGAAAACTACCTTGAGCAGTTAAACAGAGAACCGACTCGTGGCGATAACATATTAGACCTTCTGGTGACAAACAGACCCGAACAATTTGAAACAGTTAACGCAGAACAGGGAATCAGCGATCATACAGCGGTAACGGCATCGATGATTTCAGCCGTAAATAGAAATATTAAAAGAGGTAGGACGATTTTTCTCCTTAGCGAACGCGACAAAAAGCAGATTACAGAGTACCTGACGGCTCAACACAAAAGTTTTGTCTCAAGTACAGATAGTTTTGAGGATCAGTGGACAAAGTTCAAAACCCTCGTACAATATGCGTTACATGAGTGTGTGCCAAGCAAGATCGTAAGAGATGGAAAAGAGCCACCGTGGTACAACAACCGAGCTAGAAAACTGCTGCAGAAGCAAAGGGAACTTCACAGCAAACATAAACATAGCCAAAGCCTTGCAGACAAACAAAAATTACGTGAAGCGAAATGTAGTGTGAGGAGGGCTATGCGAGAGGCGTTCAATGAATTCGAAAGTAAAGTTCTAGGTACTGACATGGCAGAAAATCCTAAGAAATTTTGGTCTTATGTCAAAGCGGTAGGTGGATCAAAACAAAATGTCCAGACACTCTGTGACCAAAATGGTACTGAAACAGAGGATGACAGACTAAAGGCCGAAATACTAAATGTCTTTTTCCAACGCTGTTTCACAGAGGAAGACTGCACTGTAGTTCCATCTCTAGATTGTCGCACAGATGACAAAATGGTAGATAACGAAATAGACGACAGAGGGATAGAGAAACAATTAAAATCACTCAAAAGAGGAAAGGCCGCTGGACCTGATGGGATACCAGTTCGATTTTACACAGAGTACGCGAAGGAACTTGCCCCCCTTCTTGCAGCGGTGTACCGTAGGTCTCTAGAAGAGCGTAGCATTCCAGAGGATTGGAAAAGGGCACAGGTCATCCCCGTCTTCAAGAAGGGACGTCGAACAGATGTGAAGAACTATAGATCTTTATCTCTAACGTCGATCAGTTGTATAATTTTGGAACACGTATTATGTTCGAGTGTAATGACTTTTCTGGATACTAGAAATCTACTCTGTAGGAATCAACCATGGGTTTCGAAAAAGACGGTCGTGTGAAACCGAGCTCTCGCTATTCGTCCACGAGACTCAGAGGGCCATAGACACGGGTTCACAGGTAGATGCCGTGTTTCTTGACTTCCGCAAGGCGTTCTATACAGTTCCCCACAATCGTTTAATGAACAAAGTAAGAGCATATCGACTATCAGACCAGTTGTGTGATTGGATTGAGGAGTTCCTAGATAACAGAACGCAGCATGTCATTCTCAATGGAGAGAAGTCCTCCGAAGTAAGAGTGATTTCAGGTGTGCCGCAGGGGAGTGTCATAGGACCGTTGCTATTCACAATATACATAAATGACCTGGTGGATGAAATCGGAAATTCACTGAGGCTTTTTGCAGATGATTCTGTGGTGTATCGAGAGGTTGTAACAATGGAAAATTGCACTGAAATGCAGGAGGATCTGCAGCGAATTGACGCATGGTGCAGGGAATGGCAATTGAATCTCAATGTAGACAAGTGTAATGTGCTGCGAATACATAGAAAGATAGATCCCTTATCATTTAGCTACAAAATAGCAGGTCGGCAACTGGAAGCAGTTAATTCCATAAATTATCTGGGAGTACGCATTAGGAGTGATTTAAAATGGAATGATCATATAAAGTTGATCGTCGGTAGGACAGATCCATGATTGAGATTCATTGGAAGAATCCTAAGGAAATGCAATCCGAAAACAAAGGAAGTAGGTTACAGTACGCTTGTTCACCCATTGCTTGAATACTGCTCAGCAGTGTGGGATCCGTACCAGATAGGGTTGATAGAAGATATTGCTTCCCCCTACTTATACCTCCCGAGGAGATCACGAATGTAAAATTAGAGAGATTAGAGCGGGCACGGAGGCTTTCAGACAGTCGTTCTTCCCGAGAACCATACGCGACTGGAACAGGAAAGGGAGGTAATGACAGTGGCACGTAAAGTGCCCTCCGCCACACACCGTTGGGTGGCTTGCGGAGTATAAATGTAGATAAATGTAGATGTAGATGATCCAACGAAGAGCAGCGTGCTTCGTTACCGGATCATTTAGTAATCGCGAAAGCGTTACGGAGATGATAGATAAACTCCAGTGGAAGACTCTGCAGGAGAGACGCTTAGTAGCTCGGTACGGGCTTTTGTTAAAGTTTCGAGAACATACCTTTACCGAAGAGTCAAACAGTATACTGCTCTCTCCTACGTATATCTCGCGAAGAGACCATGAGGATAAAATCAGAGAGATTAGAGCCCACACAGAGGCATACCAACAATCTTTCTTTCCACGAACAATACGAGACTGGAACAGAAGGGAGAACCGATAGAGGTACTCAGGGTACACTCCGCCACACACCGTCAGGTGGCTTGCGGAGTATGGATGTAGATGTAGATGTAGATCTTGGGACCTGACCCTGCCTGCGACTGCGGTGCCAAAGAACAAACAACACACAACATCGTCAGCGAGTGTCCACTGAGGGCGTTCACCGGCACTTATGACGACTTCCTGAGGGCAACATCACAAGCTGTGAGTGGCTACAGAAACCAAGTGTGGAATTGTGATTGCTGAAAATACTGGAATTTGGACTTCATGCAATCTTCTAGTTTTGTTATGTAGTTACGCATTTATTGTTGTGTCCCAATGTTCAATTTATATTATTTTATTATGTTTGTATCCTATATTTTAACAATGTATATTCTCTTTTATGCTGTTTCCAATGTAATGTGTCATGGCATAAGCTAAATAAATAAAGCGTCAGCCTATTTGTTTGCTGCCGTTGTGAAATTAACCACCAAGTTTAAAGAAACAGCCAGTGTTTTTGGACAAACCCCGTTCCGTACGACCAAAGACTTCAGACGAAAAGAGCCTGCCTTGGCCAAGGTTTATGCTATCCTGAAGAAATCGCTTCGTCGGACATCCACGGAGGTGGGTGTTCCAACGTCACCCATCAACAAAATACTGGCGGAGGAGAGGTTTCGTCCGTACTTTAATGACGATGACCCGATGGACGCATGCAGATGTGTGAATGGTTTGCGGATTAATTGGATGAATATATCGGTTTTACTACAGGCTGTGTACTGTTTAGTGTTGAAGCTGTGTCATTGGTAAAGTGAGCCCACCAAATCTTCTATACTAGTCTCAAGGCAAACCACACTGAGTGAGTCCATCCAAACAGCAAGACTGCCAAAAGGTGACGGTGTGATGTGGTTTGTGGAAAGTTCGTGTGCTATGACCTTTCTTCTTTTATGAACATGTAACCAGTGAAACGTATCACAACAATCTGAGAGACAAATTGATGTATAAAAATTAAGCTTTTGGTTGAAGGATTACCAGACTGGTTTCCGCAGGATGAGGCCCCTGCCCATTGTGCTGCATTGTTAGAGATTGATTGAATGAGAATTTTTCTCACTGAATTTGGAGGTCATGTGGAGTGGGTCCCGCGTCTGTCAGACCTTTTTTCCCTTATTTTCTTTTTGTGGGGTCTGCTGAAAGAGAAAGTTTACTCGATGAAGGTTACAAATTTTAACCACCTAACGGAACACATTACCAGCAAGTGTGCTAAAATTGACGGTAGTTCAGACCTATACCATCGATTTCACCTTAATCTTGCAAAGTGCATCAAATTATGAACGAAAAAGCATGGACATCATGTTGAAAATATTATTTATTAATACTGTAGTGATTAGAACGTCCTTTTGTCTATGATCCATAATTTATGGATACCATGAGCAATACGTGTCGTAGTTAGGCGAGGAAAACGCGCCGGTTTTAATTGTCCCTGGCCGGCGCTGATTTATGGTCGTCAGCTGTCGCTCTGAATGCTGCGCTGGCGCCCTGCGATGCTAACGGCAGGCCCCTGGTCGGTGGCAGCATTTAAAGGCTATAGCCCTTGATGTCAGTGGCGCGCTATTTCCCTCGGTGACGTAATGCCCTGGCGGTCGCTCATTCCGCACGCATCACCGCGGCAGTACGTGAAGGCGGCTGAACGTGGGGCAGGACTTGGATGGCGCCTCACACTGAGATGTGGTGTCCCACTAGGATCTCTGCATCAGCGGCAGCACGTGCGGACGTCAGGTCGGCGAGACTGTGGCACCAAGAGCAGTGAAGGGCTTACTGCTGGCAGGAGGTGCAGCCCTCACTCGAACCCATGGCTACCGCTAGCGTTGACCAATCATCACGCGTACCTCCGGCGTTGTGGTGGTGGTGCTGCTGCTCGTCCCTGACGACGAGAAGTTCTCCCTGCGCCAGAACTCAGACGTATTTGTACGCCTCTGGCGCCTGGTAGCTATGGGGCCACGGCTCCTAACGTAGCACTCCATGGAGACTTTTGCAGTACCGGTACCTCTTATTACTTTGGCGAAGGCCTTATTATTGTTGATGACAGTCAGAGTAACGACGCTACAGGTGCATTCTGTATACCCTTTCTGTTTTTTTTTCCTTTCCTTATAAAGTTTTGAGGTACTTCTCATTCTTGCTACAGATTTAAACCACAGTTGCCTTCCTTTCACCATAGACATATATTGTGTCAGCTTCAAAATACAAGGTGTATCAAAAAGAATCATCCGATTTGCCACATCTATATTATTGAAACTAATGAACATATACAATGAATTTAGTTGTTTCCTGAATGGAGAATTCAAAATTTTTTTTCATATCTTTTCATAGGTGTTCAATATGCCCCGCTTGAGATGAACGGCATATATCAATGCGGTAGTCAAATTGTTCCCACACTGCAGTGAGCATGTCTTGAGTTACAGCTTTCACAGCTGTTGGTATGCGACGTCTCAGTTAAAAAAAAAAAAAAAAAAAAAAAATGGTTCAAATGGCTCTGAGCACTATGGGACTTAACATCGTAGGTCATCAGTCCCGTATAACTTAGAACTACTTAAACCTAACTAACATAAGGACATCACACACATCCATGCCCGAGGCAGGATTCGAGCCTGCGACCTTAGCGGTCACGCGGTTCTAGACTGAAGCGCCTAGAACCGCACGGCCACACGGGCCGGCGACGTCTCAGTTCATTCATTCATTGTTGTCGGTAATGGAGGCACGGAGACAAAGTCTTTTATAAAGCCCCCACAAGAAGTAATCACGTATAGTCAGGTCCGGTGACCTTGGAGGCCAGTATTGTAAGGCTGAAGCAATTGGTCCAGTGCGACCGATCCATCATTCAGTAATCCTTTGATTTAAAAATTCCCGCACTTCCAGATGCCAGTGTGGCGGTGGTCCATCCTGTTGGTAAATAAAGTCCTTTCCATCCGTGAGAAATGAAAGATTTATTTTTATTTTTATTTTTATTTATTTAGGCGTCACGTTCCGTAGGACCAAATTGAGGAGCAAATCTGCAAGGTCATGGAACGTATCAGTACATGAAATTACAACATAAAAGTATTAACAGATAAAAATAAATGTTTATGAAACCGAAAAAAGTCAGTCCATAAGTTTAAGTAAACGCAATCAACAGTACAATAAGAATCAGCTTAATTTTTTGAGGAACTCCTCGAAAGAATAGAAGGAGTGACCCATGAAGAAACTCTTCAGTTTCGATTTAAAAGCGCCTGGGTTAGTAAGATTTTTGAATTCGAATGGTAGATTATTGAAAATGGATGCAGCAGTTTACTGCACACCTTTTTGCACAAGGGTTAAGGAAGTCCAATCCAAATGTAAGTTTGATTTCTGCCGAGTATTAACCGAGGAAACCTGCTTATTCTTGGGAATAAGCTAATATTGTTAACAAGAAATGACAATAAGGTGTATATATATATTGAGAGGCCAATGTCAAAATAACCAGACTCGCTAACGGGGGTCGACAAGAGGTTCGTGAACTTACACCACTTATTGCCCGAACCGCCCGTTTCTGAGCCAAAAATATCGTTTCAGAATGGGAAGAGTTATCCCAAAATATAATACCATACGACATAAGCGAATGAAAATAAGCAAAGTAGACTAATTTTCGTGTCGAACGATCACTCACCTCTGATACCGTTCGAATAGTAAAAATGGCAGTATTAAGTCTTTGAACAAGATCCTGAACGTGGGCTTTCCACGACAGCTTACTATCTATCCTGTTTCCTGTAACAGTGTTGTCGACAAATAAGAATGGATCGTACATATTTCCCGTGAAACTGCACGAAACACATTAAATTTTGGAGTCCCTCTCATGTTGTACAACTTTATGTGGCTTTTCTGTACCCCATTTTCTCAAATTACGACAGTTCACTTTTCATTTAAGTGGAATGTTGCCTCACTACTAAACACTAAGCGTGGAAGAAAACTGTCATCCTCCATCTTCCCAAGAATGAAATTACAGAACTCCACACGTTGTTGTTTGTCACCTTTATAAAGAGTTTGCAGTAGCTGAATTTTTTATGGACCTCGGGGGCATGTTGAGCTGTCGAGCTGCAGGGCGAAAGGATTTCTGTGGACTCCTGGTGAAACTACTGCGGATGCTTTCGACGTCCGTGTCAGACACTCGTGGACGACCCGGCGATTTGCCTTTACACAAACAACCTGTTTCTTTAAATTGTTCAAAATGGTTCAAATTGCTCTGAGCACTATGGGACTTAACATCTGTGGTCATTAGTCCCCTAGAACTTAGAACTACTTAAACCTAAGTAACCTAATGACATCACACACATGCATGCCCGAGGCAGGATTCGAACCTGCGACAGTAGCGGTCACGTGGTTCCAGACTGAAGCGCCTAGAATCGCACGGGCACACCGGCCGGCTTAAATTGTTCATGCCATCGTCTAATACTCTGTGCTGTAGGACGATCCACACCATACCTGTTACGAGAATCAGACTGAACAGTTCTTACTGACCCGCAGTGCGCGAAACGTAGAACACAAAACTTCTTCTGTTGTTCCGTCACCAATTTTACTAGAACTGAAGTGGGTACAAACTGCTGCTACCTAGCGAGAACCATGTAAAACTCGAGAGTTCTTTCTTTCCAACAGTACGTCGTTCACGAACGTATCTCAAATAATAGTTTAAGAGTTTTTTTTTAAATCGGATGATTATTTTTGATAATCGCTGTATATTTTTGTTGCAGGGACGGTTTTCACAAACATTCTTCCATAATTAACGAGCAACCTCAGACAAGCTGGAAGATTGGACATGGAAGGTACACCGAGCACAGCTTCCACAGGTAACAGTTTTGGGTATAACGTCCTCGATTTCTCTACGCGCCAAATTACAGTAAATAAATGCCACATTACGACGATTACGGCGACGAGAGAGGCAACCGTTGAAAATAAGTACTCTAATTTGACACAACAGGAATACCGAGAATATTATTATCTTAACAGAAATTCGAGATGTTAATACAGATAACAAATCACATTGCGATACTAAAGCAAACATCCGTACGACAACTTAATCCGGTAAATGCTTCGATGCTTCACTGCAACTCCCATTTTAACATCCACCATATATATTTTTTTTAATTACGAGCGGAATATGAACGTGTGGATAATATTCGTTCAATTACGTAATTATTTCTTAAAAAGATGATACTTATGTAAAACACAGACAATATTTGTCTCACATTCTTTGTTAATCTATGTCATTCCTTTCTTTTGTTTTGTACCCTTTTGTCGTCTTCTTCTGATGTACATCGCCGACGCAAGACGCGAATCGATTTGAGGTCTGCTAAATGAAAAACATTTAATGTAAAATTATTGCACTTTTATGTTCATTTTCTGGTAAAAAAATAGAGCCAAATGCGTTAAAACTATTTATGATTAATTATTGAAAATTCACTTCCTCTTCTAATTATAATTTTCTATTAATTGTTTTATCATAGCTGCAAGAAGCGCAGCCATTGTTAGTTGCGATTATATAGCAACTTCGTCTGTACTTCGAGTTGAAAATAGCATGGGTTTGTGTTAAACTTATTTGCAAAACAATTTAATAATTTTTTTTATTGGTGGCATCAATTTAAATGATTAACTATTTATTGGGAAAAGGAAAATCTTAATTGAAAAAGAAATCCTCTATCTTTTGTGGGCCGCCATCTTAACTTTTATTACAGCGGCAAATTTAAATTACTTGAAACTGCAAACAATATTCCGATGTGTAAGAAATAAATGTACACCGGTGGTACTGAACTCTATTTATAAAAGAAAAAAAATTAATCAAATCAGACTGCATTTTCTAAGAACAGTGCTGATGGTATTTATTGTTGAACAAGATTTCATTGCTGATGTATGAGGCCAAAATAAAACTACGGACGAATCACGGAGAAAAATATGTTTTGGTAGCATACGTCAATGTTGTGTGCGGGTGGTATTCTGTGGTTCCTTTTCATAATCAATTTGCTAAGAATAATTAAATCCATCGAAGACAAAAAAAAATTATAAAAGCTCTGATGTGCGATCTGTAATTTTAGTGATATGAACACAGCTTACAGTCAACATTATTACACTACGTCAGGTGGAATTCTTGTGCATTTTGAACAAAATAATTATCCGGGAGAAGTTGTAGTTTGAATAATGCATTATACATGTGTATAATATTGTCAGTATCATTTACAAAATCAGATCAATGCAACTGTTAAAAAAAAAAAAAAACCGAGTGAATTCAAACCGCAGAATGCCATAGAGTATCGTATCATCCATATTCATTGCACTTGTCCATGTTGATGATGCACAAAAACCGCCACACTATTCTTCAGAATGAAGTCAGGTAGCGATTAACGAGTTTTGCGGTCAATGAACAACAACTACACATATTTTTGATGCACTCGTTTTCTGAGTATCGCAACGCGAAGTTATGCGCCGGAAGTCTCACAGAAACATCAGTGGGGATGGCATCTGCGAGCTGTCACACTCTGCAAAGAGTACAGTGGAAAATGCGGAAGCTGGGATAGATGCGACGTAATGTTGCAAACAATCGGATTCCGCTAGCTGATGCCGCATCCCCTGTGTGTAGGCGTGGGGATAACGGGGTCGTCAGTCAGGCGTCAGCCGGAGCGTGACCGGCAGTCGCACGTAACTCGATAACGTCACTGCCACGCGAGGCCGGCGCCGTGTCGCGGCCGCTTTGTTCTCACACGACTGGCCTGGCCTGCGAATGGGCGATGGCGCTGCTACAGGTGACACACGTGGTGGAACAGAAGTCTGCAGGCAAAAAATACTTCATAGGCAGTAGTGCTTTGTTGTTGTTGCAGTCTTCACTCCAGAGACTGATTAGTTAGGTGCTTAAATGTTCCACAGACCATTTGAACAATTCTGTTATTGAAATGATGTGGAACTGGTCAGTTTACAGGTATACTCCAACCCGGATAATGATTAGTGTTAACATTAAATAAGATATTATGCCGCTCGGGATTAGCCGAGCGGTCTAGGCCGTCGGCACACGGACCGCGCTGTCGAACGTCAACGTTGAGCGTGCCGAGTTCAACGTGCTGCTGAACGCTCAGAAACGGTGCGGCTTGTGCATACGGTACGTGGGCCCCAACGTGGTACACGCGATCGCAACGCACTCCGGCGGCTGTATCGGGAAGTTTCTAGTTCGTAAATCACAGTGTTTACTAAACGGGCGCGCTTAAAATCCCCAAGTTGTTGTTGTTGTTGTTGTGGTCTTCAGCCCTGAGACTAGTTTGATGCAGCTCTCTATGCTACTCTACCCTGTGCAAGCTCCTTCAGCTCCCAGTACCTACTGCAACCTACATCCTTCTGAATCTGCTTAGTGTATTCATCTCTTGGTCCCTCTCTACGATTTTTACCCTCCACGCTGACCCCCCTCCCCCCCAATTTTTGATCCCTTGATGCCTCAGAACATGTCCTACCAACCGATCCCTTCTTCCAGTCAAGTTGTGCCACAAACTTCTCTTCTCCCCAATACTATTCAATACCTCCTCATTACTTACGTGATCTACCCACCTAATCTTCAACATTCTTCTGTAGCACCACATTTCGAAAGCTTCTATTCTCTTCTTGTCCAAACTATTTATTGTCCATTTTTCACTTCCATACATGCCTACATTCCAAACAAATACTTTCAGAAACGACTTCCTGACACTTAAATCTATACCTGATGTTGACAAATTTTTCTTCTTCAGAAACGCTTTCCTTGCCATTGCCACTCTACATTTTGTATCCTCTCTACTTCGACGATCATCAGTTATTTTGCTCCCCAAATAGCAAAACTCCTTTACTACTTTAAGTGTCTCATTTCCTAATCTAATTCCCGCAGCATCACCCGATTTAATTCGACTATATTCGATTATCCTCGTTTTGCTTTTGTTGATGTTCATCTTATATCCTCCTTTCAAGACACTGTCCATTCCGTTCGACTTCTCCCCACGTTAGCTCTATTAAAATGCACATTTCCTCCAATGTCCACGAAAAGGAAAGTACCATGTCCAATCAATAATGACACAGACTTATAAAAGTTCCATTACAATCAGTGCGATACAAATTTTCTATACTTCTTCACATAAGATAAACATTATTTCATTATTGCCACATTTTAGTTAAACCCCAAGGTCAGTCTTACTTGATCACTGTTCCTACCCAGTAGCAGAATCTTTGCAACATGTGAATTACGAAGCGTAAAAGAAAAAGGAGCAAAATAGCGTTACACAAGTAGTGCAAGGTGTCCTGTAGATCAAGACAATCGAACACCCAAAGAAGCCGGCTGCGGTGGTCTTGCGGTTCAAGGCGCGCAGTCCGGAACTGTGCGACTGCTACGGTCGCAGGTTCGAATCCTGCCACGGGCATGGATGTGTGTGATGTCCTTAGGTTAGTTAGGTTTAAGTAGTTCTAAGTTCTAGGGGACTGATGACCACAGCTGTTAAGTCCCATAGTGCTCAGAGCCATTTAGAGCCACCCAAAGAAAGGTGAACTTATATTTACATAACATCAAAAATTATAATATATACTTATATTTAATTAATAATAAAGTAACAAAACCTAATAAAGACCCAAATGTTAGGAAAAAAATGTATGTACTGGCGAGTCGCGAACCACCGCCCAAACATAAAATTCTGATTTGACCGTAACGATACTCACCACGCTAAACCAACATCAAAGGTGACTTGCCATTTCGAGGATCTTACCAATCTTGGCACTTGCTGAAAGCTTTAATCGTGCCTATGTTACTAACTGAAATTTAATTATAACAAATCGTACCAATAACAATGCGTTATGGGTGCATCCTCAGTGTAACGCTGCCTTCAAATAGCATACTCTCATAATACGCAAGTTACAATAATTCTTTTGCCACGAATATGATGTTTCTCATTATTTTATTGCAACAGATCACATAGTTATCAACGGGTTTTCCAGTGATTCTCAATTTGCTGGTGCTCAGAAACGGCATATATACGTATAGGTTTGAAATGAATGCCAATATGGCGCCTCACAACTCTGTGCTGAATGGAGATGGCGTGCATGTGACGTAGGTGGCGTTGTGCCATCTCATTGGTCAACGCTCAGACGCACGCTAAGAATGTCTGACTTGCTAGATAATGCTCTACACGTTCAGTAAGACTCCCGAACGTGCTATTCCACGCTATGACGTCAGAAACTCGGCACGATCAACGCTTAATGTTCGGATGCACGGTCCGTGTGCCGACGGCTTAAGGCGCTGCAATCATGGACTGTGAGGTTGGTCCCGGCGAAGGTTCGAGTCCTCTCTCGGGCATGGGTGTGTGTGTGTGTGTGTGTGTGTGTGTGTGTGTGTGTGTGTGTGTGTGTGTGTTTGTCCTTAAGATAATTTAGGTTAAGTAGTGTGTAAGCTTAGGGACTGATGACCTTATCAGTTAAGTCTCATCAGATTTCACACACATTTGAACATTTTTTTGAAAATAAGATATTGTTTTGTAGTTCTCGTGCCTTCATATTATAATCTAATAGTGCCTTTACACTTAAAATCTAGAGTTCTCTCTTTTTCGTATTACAGGTTTCCAATTTTCAAATAGAAATCCGTTCGTAGAATAGAACGAGCTATCCAGGAGCAACGACTTTAGATTAGATTTAAAGATTACTTTGCTACGTGTCAGTTATTTTACGGTACTAGGCTAATAACAAAAACCTTTTCTTGTTGCATATTGAACTCCTTTATGAGCCTGTAACAGTTTTGCTAATGGGTAATGAAGGTCATTTTTTCCTCTAGCGTGGTAGGTATGGATATCAGTACTTTCCTCAAATCGTGATGCATTTTTTGCGACGAATTTCACTAGCGATTATAAGTATTGTGATCGTGCAGTGAGAATGCCCAGCTCCTTGGAGAAGTAACTACATGACGACGGCGAGGGAACACCACATATTATTCTTACTGCTCGTTTTTGTGCAATTAGTACTTTCTAAGCGTTGAGTAATCCCAGAAAATTAATCCCTAACGCATTACAGAGTAGAATATCTCGGGATACTTAATCGTTTGTTACCAAGATTAGCAATTATAATTAGAGCAAAGACAGATGAACTTAATTGTTTGAGAAACTCGGTAAAACACTTCTTCCAGGTCGAGTTTTCATCAAAGTGTACATCCAAAATTTGAAGTATTCTACTGACTCCTGTTCATATGTCGAATCGGTTGATTATATTGTTATTCTGTCAGAGGCGAGAAAGAACTTGGAGTAGCAGTTTAACGGAATCGCCAGTTAAACATCAGCTAAATTACTAAAACAGTAACGGAATGTTGTAGAATGCATTCACGTAATGCTGAAGGATATAGCTTAGGAAATGAGTCACTGAAAATAGTAGGAGAGTTTCGCCAGTTGGATAGTAAAGTAACTATCGTTGGTTGACTTAGGGAGGACATATCCTGCAGACTGCCAAAAGGAAGAAACGAATTTCTGAAAAACAGATATTTTTTAACATGAAACATAAATTTAAATGTTAGGGAATTATAACAAACCTATTTTCTCCGCTATATTAAAGATTTGAATGACACTTCTCCCTAATATTCCTTATGTAACAGGAAAAGCCATCCATTACGAAGAACAATGCTGAACGTAAGAATGCAGATAATAGTAACCTAACCGCTTTCGGACAAATACTCATCGCGTACAACGAGGTCGAAAAAGTAATTTTATAATGAGTCAAATGCATTATAATAAGTTAAATGTATTATTGTAGCCAGCTGCAGGTAAAGTGATGTACGAAGTCTGCTGTGACAGGTAAGGTGTGCTTCCTTCAGATTTAGTAACATCATCATCATCACCTTTCAGGCCTTTTGATCTGTTACGGTGAAGTCGAGAAGTTCTCCTGCCATCCTCTTATTGATCGATCTAGAGGGTTGGGGCGGTAATGCAGCTTGGTTCTTGGAATTCTCTTTGTGCTCGTTCATTGAGATATTTCCTCCAGTTGTTTTGGTAATTCTGTTTACAATATGTGATGGGTTCCATTGTAAGTTCCTTCACCACCTCTTCTTTCCCTTTGTGATACCATCCGGTACGACCAGCAATCGACCTTATGAATTCCATTTCATAGGCTGTTAATCCTTTCGCATCATTTGACTTTATTGTGCAGAGTTCACTATCAGAACACAGGGCAGGTCTTGTTAAGGTCTTATGAATGCGTATTCTGCCGTATTTCTTTAGGGTGGGTTTCATTACATTATAAATGACTCCCACTGTTTTTCGTATACCTTTTTCAATTAGTTCTGTTTCTTCCAGCAAGCAAAGTATACAGCCTAAATATGTGAATGTGTTCACTCTTTCTGGAATTTTATTCTTCAAACAGGCCTTGCTCTGTGCTTGTATCATCTGCAAAAAGTAATCCATCTAGCTTTGTATTTTTGCTGGTTTTAATGGAGCCGTGTTGTATTTATCTCCACTTTTGGATTTTTTTTTCATATAAATAACCTAGAAGAGCTGTACATTTACATGTATTCTGCCCCACTCTGATAATTTGTGCTCTTTCTTCACTTGAATCACAGCGTAAGTCGGCTGTTTAGGTTTTTATATTGGTAATGTCACGTAGCGCTCTGTATGAAAATCACTGGCTGTGCTGTGTGCAGTCTGTGGCTGGGTGGCATTGTTGGAATAGTCGCTATTGTAGTGTTAGGCAGTTGGATGTTAACAGCGCGTAGCGTTGCGCAGTTGGAGGTGAACCGCCAGCAGTGGTGGATGTGGGGGGAGAGATGGCGGAGTTTTGAGAGAGGATGATCTGGACGTGTGTCCATCAGAGACAGTAAATTTGTAAGACTTGATGTCATGAACTGATGAACACTATTAAGGTAAATACATTGTTTGTTCTCTATCAAAATCTTTCATTTGCTAACTATGCCCATCAGTAGTTAGTGCCTTCAGTAATTAGAATCTTTTATTCAGCTGGCAGCATTGGCGCACGCTGTATTGCAGTAGTTTGAGTAACGACGATTTTTGTGAGGTAAGTGATTCATGAAAGGTATAGGTTATTGTTAGTCAGGGCCACTCTTTTGTAGGAATTTTTGAAAGTCAGATTGCGTTGCGCTAAAAATATTGTGTGTCAGTTTAAGCACAGTCATTTATAATTTTTCTAAGGGGACGTTTCAACAGTTGTGTAAATTTTGTATATATTTTCGATATGGGGAAATCCATAATAATTTGTTTCTGCTGACATTATCAATAGCTGTTTTGAAGTCGACGAAAGCAACATAGATTGAATTCTCGATCATTTTTTCTTAGCAATTGCAAAGAGAAACAGCCGTCACAAATGATCTTCCTTTTCGAAAGTCACTGTGCTCGTCACTCGTAATAGGTTCTTAGTGTTTGTATGGTTTATTTTTGAAGATGTCGGCAAATATTTTACATGCCGATTTCAGTATGCTTATCCCTCTGTAGTTATCACATATTCTCAGGTCTGCTTATCTGAAGGTATGAATTATAATTGATTAAGTCTAGTTTCAAGGTATATTATCTCCTGACTATATCATATTTAAGTACTTTGGGAATCTGTAAGTGATTACTTGTATATTCAAACGGCTTTATACCTTATTTGATTTTCTCTTGGGCTTTATGTATTTTTTAAAACTTCTAAAGGTTCACACTTAGAGATGGTTTGTCTTGAATATTACTCTGAGAGTCGAACTGTAATTGGCTCTGAATGTTTGGAACGATAAATTCTGAAAGTACTGCAAGCATTTAATTAAGGGAATGGAACTCAACTTCGTATTTTGTTTTATATCGCGGTTTAGTTTTTTGTCTATCTGAACGTCTGTGGTTGGGGTTTTGTAAATCTCATATTCCAAATGGGGACAGATTCTTCCGAACTCTGTGTTTTATAAGTATTTCTCTTATAGCGGTAGCACTTTTCGTGTGATTTTCTATTTTATCTTTCTGTTACTTGCTGACAAGCATTTCACATGTGCTTCTCGTAAGTCCTTCATAGCCTTTTCATGCAACTGTCTCCGACTTATGCAGTTTTGCTTTTCTACTAAGGCTCTGATGGATGTCTTCTCTTAAATAAGGTTGCAGAGCATTCCATTCTTCCTTTAAGCTCCGTTTTGCATTTGACATTTTCACTACAAGTCTCAGAGTCAAAAGCAGCTGGCAATGAAGGACTCTACAAAACATCTCCAACCAAATTGAAAACCCGAATTTCCAGACTCTGGCCACAGAAGAAGGCCTACTTCCACCTGAAACACGATACTGCCCGACTCCACAACAGTTTTGTGAGGCTGTCCTGTCCTACCATATCCACCGTGGAGCCCTGATTTAGTACCATCAGACTACCATTTCCTTGGGCCTATGAAAGACGGACCACATCAGTAGAATTTTTCAGGTTGACATACTGTCGTCAAGGCTGAAAATCAATTACTATCTTCAGTGGGTTCAAGTTTTAAAGAGCGCGGCGTGTAGATTCTTTTCATAGTTTACGACAGTGTTTAGTTAATTATGGTCATTATGCGCATAAATCACCTTGTTGTTTCTGTTCCCAAGACTGAATTGATTCAGCTCTATGCTACTCTACCCGGTGGAAACCTCTTCATTTCCGAATAACTACTGCTATCTACAGTCTTCTGAATCTTCTTACTGTACTGATCTCTTGCTCTCCAACTAGTACTTTATGCCTCATCCCCACACTTCTCTCCAATACTAAATTGGTGACACCTTGACTTCTCATAATGTGTCCCATCGAATGATCCTTTCTTTTAGTTCATATATGCGAGAAATTTCTTTTCTGCCCAATTCTGTTCAGTACCTCCACATTAATCTTTAGCACTTTTCTGAAGCACCGCAATTCAAAACCTTCCATTCTCTTCTTGTCTTGTCACTTCTGTACATGACTACCCTTCGTACAAAGACTTTCAGAAAAGACTTCCTAACACTTACATCTATATACCACATAAGCAAATTTCTCTTCTTTCCTTTCCGCTGCAAGTCTACATTTTATATCCTCCTTACATCCCAATTATTTTGCTGCCCAATAGCAAAATTCATCTACACTTTAAGTGTCTCGTTCCTAATATAATACCTTCAGGATCAAATGATTTAATTCTAATACATTCCATTGCCCTTGTCTTCCATTTGTCGATGTTCATCTTATATCGACCTTCCAAGATACTATCCGTTACATTCAACTACTCCTCCAAATCCCTTTCTGTGTCTGACAGAATAACAATGGATTGGCAACCCCCAAAGTTTTTGTTTCTTTTCCCTGAACTTTAATTCCTACTCCAGATTTTTCTTTGGTTTCCTTTCCTACTTGCTCAACGACAATATGCAGCTGAAATTATACTTTATTTAATTCTATTATTGTACTTTTCGTATCTGTTCTGTGGAGGTGGTGTTAGCTTTAATGTCTGTTAATAGCTGCATTATGCAACACACAGCTGTAACAATATAATTTCATTCTAGGATCAGACCATCATTGGGTACACTGTACTAAAGACGAACAAAACACATAAAAATGTTTACCATTAAAGGATGCAGCTGTTACGTGAAACAACACTAAATACATCTTACATCACGGTAACAAAGCACTTACAAAACCATCTCAGCTATGCATTTGCATAATTGGAATAACAGTTATCATATGTACATTGTTCCATCATTGGAAGCAGCTGTTAATTTACGGTGTCATGAGGATTTCTTTCTTTTATGCTCATAGCAATTTTATCTGTGTTAATATGCCGTTGTTTAGAAACCACAATTGTGGTGCAATAAGCAATTAGTTTGCCTCAAATTTATGGTTGATGATATGTTATTTATAACCACACTCATTACTCTGATGAATTCTACATGAACAAATTAGACACAGCCCTAAAACAGAGTTGGGTAAATTAAGCCAGTACATGGAGCATAACCCCTGCTATGAACTATTAAGAAAATTTTAATGTGACATAGGTTGCTAACATAATTGGCCCTTTGGAGTTTAGTGTAAGATGTGATGGTCTGTAAATGCTCTGTGTATATTTGATATAGCAGCACACAGAAATCTATTTCAGTATTATTCTTAGTATAACTTACATAACTCTCAGAAAGAACTATAACTCTATAGAATTCCAAGTAGAAACTATGTAAAAGAGAATCAATACTAGTAACTGTCAGATCTAATGATGACAATCACTAATAATGGATATTAAAGCACGTATCGATCGTGGATATGTATCCATGTGAAAAACATCTTAGATTTTAGTTGATATTGCAGGTCATGATGATATTGTCAGTATGACAAGCACCTTTGTTACTTTCAGAGTTGGCTAGACTGAAGTTTGTCTATCTGTGTTTCCGTTAATGTTATATAGCAACCATTAAACGCAAATGGCTTGTAACTGAATTATTAATATTGTAGCGTAATCGATGCATTTTGCGTTTTGCCATTATGTGAAATGTTATCATTTACGGCGTACTTAGATCGATCTAATTGGTAACTAGTATATCTTTGAAATGCCGTAAATGTTTCATTGAATAATCTTTGACCAACTCTGTTCAGTGCATGAGCATATCTCACACAAACGTCTATTAGGTTAAATGGACGTAACGTTACGCATATACAGCTACTATCAGTAATGGGGCAATGTACATCTGATAACTGTTATTTCGATTACGCAAAACGAGTAGCTGCGACTGTTTTGTAAGACTTTAATATAGTGCTATAGGATGCGATGTATTTAATGTTGTCCAACGTAACAGCTGAATACTTAACCGTTACACAATTTGTTATAATTGATTTTGTTCTTCTCTGGATCAGTGGACCAGATGATGGTCTGATCCTGGACCGAAACCGATCGTCTCTAAAGCGATATACTGTTACAACTGCATACTGCACAATGCAGTTCTTAAGACCAAGTTCCCATTCAAAGTAGTGGAAAATTTCTTTTTTCTTATACTGCATTTTTGAAAGGTACATGCATCTGCAACATTGGGATGACAAGGTTTTTAATCCGTGAGTTACAAAAGTCTCTACAGCCCATTGTTCGAAGCAGTGACACGGGCACCATTGGACGCTCTGAGCCGAAGAAGGCAGGTTCAAGCAGTAAACTTGTCGTGGGGTGATGCACATTCACAAAATGATTTATATCAGTATTCATGCTGACATATTCGCCGAAAAAGATGACGGAAAAAGTTTGCAGGCTGTCGATCGCAGCATATCTAACTCAGCCAGATAGGCTTTTGTCGCCAAGAAGAACAAGTGAATTGCTCTCGTCCAGCAATCCAAGTTGGAGGAAGGATTTATATACGGTCCTGGAATCGCATACTAAACGCAAGTATCAAAACACTTTTTTTGTAAAACTCTGGTCAAAATTGTTCAAAACATAAATTTTTATCCTCGTATTGGATTAGCCATTTTGAATTTTGAAAATTTAACTTCAGATTTGTGTTCAGCAACATCAAAAATATTTAATAACATGTAGTTTTTATACAAATTGAACTAATAATACACATAAAAGTTTTCACTATTATTGAAACAGGTTTTTCTGGGAAACGATTTTTCAAAACTGAGTGCAGAATAAAATAAAAACGGTTCCATCTATTAACATCTACCTATTACCCCCGAAAATTAAAAATATTTCTAGAGAGATTATACCTGTAATACATGAAATTCCTTAATATTATCTACTTTTTTTGTAAACCAATTAAGAGTGAAACAAACCCCCAAAATTCGAACTCAAAGTTTGAGTTAGCACCATGTGGTTAAACTGACAGTTAATTCATTGTTGTTAGGTAAGTTCTCATAAATTTATTGTTTTATCGACTGATGTTATCCATTTTTTATTTGATTTCAGATAACTTTTGAGGGGCTACGCTGCACGCAGTCTGCGTACTTCTAAGTCAAGCCCTTGATCGAACCATAATTATGGATGCCTTCTCGTTCCTTTTTTGCTTAATTTAACTGCAAATCTAGTATGAAGTTCAACAGTCATAATCCCCAAGAAGATCGTTTGTATTATCTCAAAAAATTTCCAAATTGTGTCTATTTTTTACTCATTTGAATGAGATCTTGACCTTAACACTTTTTGTATCTGTTGTACTACGACGAAAATAAACGGAAGACATTAGTTTCGGGAACACCCTCGTAAATAATAATAGTAATCACAGGTTACAGAATATTTTTGTTGCTATAAAAATTTCACATAAAGTCACTGACACAGCTATTAGAACAAGGTCTTTTGTAGAATTTTTCGAAATTTTGTGTGAGGTAAAGTCTTTTCAGACGAAGCGTACATACGAACGCTACTCTGCTTTCTGTAGTCGTCTACCAATTAAGAGTACCTAGATACCTGGATCCAGTCCCGGTGACGAGTTCTCTGAGGTAGCGTCTGTAAACGCGTGCAGCGTTAGTGCTCGTGAGCAGACTGATCTGGGGAACACAGGCGTTGATTATCGCGCGAGAGGACTGCTCCGGTCGTTTAGGAGCGGTTACACGCTTCCGGGCGGGCTGCACGGCTTTTACACGCCTGGGGGCGTTAACG
Source organism: Schistocerca americana (assembly GCF_021461395.2). Lineage (NCBI taxonomy): Eukaryota > Metazoa > Arthropoda > Insecta > Orthoptera > Acrididae > Schistocerca > Schistocerca americana. Next base: position 452,353,986 of record NC_060123.1, on the reverse strand, counting down.
AGCGCCGCGCCGCGCCGCGCCAGCGTCACAGCGACGGGTCGGCGGCCCCCCGGCCTGCCGGCTGCTCGTGCCCCGAGCACCGCTGCGTTTCCAGCTCGATGGCTCGTTCGCTTCCGAACGCGACCGGAATATTTTACCGGATAAAACCGCCCCCGTCGGTCGTCGCTGTAAGCGGCAGCAGGGGTGACAGCCGGGGTGAAAAAAAGAGAAACGGCTCCCGCGGAAAAGCACCGAGGCGCCCCTGGGGAGAGCACGGTGACGTCATTTGGACGTAGGCAGCAGATACTTTCTCTGCTTGTATCCACTTTCACGCTCTTCGGCGATCACCTAACCGAGACGCCTTCTACGCTTTTTACACGCTTTGTGTCTATCACTTCTCCTTCCACGTATGTGGAAGGTGTTTCTAAAACTTACGCTGAATGAACTGGCTTGTAAATGACAATATGCATGAAAACTTGGGTCATCGTATGCGACTGAGAAACATATTGAGAACACAACGATCTAGCGTTTCTGCTTGCTACAGCTATTCATGTTGGTAATGAGCCAAGACAAGTTCATAGGGTCATAAATGCAGTATATTTCCGAGAATCAGGAGTGATACCTACTTGCCAAAATGAATTAGCGAGATCTATTGTAGAAAAATATTTTGCATCTAGAAATTTCTGTAATTGCTCTTCTAAATTTTCGGGTTTTGTGTGAACCGGTAAAATTATTTCATTAATTGCTCGTGCGTGTAACACTAGCCTAATGCTACCATTTGATTTTTTGACAACAAGTAGAGGACTACAGTAAGGTGAGGTGGATGGTTCAATGACCTTCCAGTCTAACATTTGCTTTAATTCTTGCCACACAGCAGGTCGTTTAGATAACGGTACGTTATATGTCTTGTGGTAGAAGATCTTGTGAGGCTTAACTTCGATCTTGTACAGATACGTGTTGATAACACCTAATCGTTTGGTAAAAACTTGTAAATATTTGGATAACACTTCCTGTAGTTTTATACGTTCATGTACACTGAGAGCCGTAGCTTCATTTACCTTATGATCAAGCAATGTTTTCAAGTCCATTAGCTCTGTGTCAGATGAGTGTGTTTGCATGTCTTGAATGTCATTCTCAAGTACTAACTGAACCTTGTATCCTGTACAGTGTTTGTCATGCTTTAGAGTTCTTCTGTCCAAATCAATAATAATTACACTGCCCTTATCATTTAAAATACATTTACCTTTGGAGAAGTCTATAATGCAGTCCTTCTCGCTCATAATATCTATTCCTAATATGCAATTTGTCACAAGGTTTTGTACAACCAGGAATGGCCATTGTACGGTTCCATTACCTATTTTAATGTTTACAAAAACTTGCTTCGTTACCCTACATGACTTATTACCTAGAGCAGTAGTTATTTTACAGTTTTGGGCGGGAAACTCAGGCACAGGCTCCAATTCACACATCTTTCTGTAGAAATTAAAAGACAAAACGCTCACAGCTGCACCTGTATCTATGATAATAGTAGTTGGAATCCCACCTACTACACCAGTAGTAGATGCTAAAACAATTTCATTTGTGTTTGAACGACATTGTGTACTGTCTTGCAAACGTTCATCTGATATATTCTCATTGTGGTTGTATCTTATAAATAAAACAGGTAGTTTTTGTTTAGAATTATTAGGCATATCAATATTTTGTTGTTCAATTGTGGTGTCAAATAACTGATTAACATTGAAGTCGCCCCCCAAGAATTCTTCAGCCACGACCCGGGGCATAGAAGTGACTGTTTCTAGTTTGTTGGATTAGCATTTGTTTTAGGTACTGACACAGATTGAGGTTGTGTATTAGGTGTCATTTCTATTATATTCACATTCGGATATTGCCTGTTGTGATCTCCAAACTTTTGCGGTTGTTGTTGCTGTTGCGCATTATAACTTACCTGTCGGTCGTAAGGTATGCTCCAATTTTGTCCTGGTGGCTGCTGTGGTAAAGCAGTGTTTGAATGAAAGTATTGATCGCTACGAGTCCAGCCTTGATGCTGTCTTGGCTCGTAGTTATTATTATTTCTATTTCTGTTTGTGTTTTTGTTGTTACATTTGTATCCGTTGTTACCGTTGTTGTTATTACCGCGGTGCCTTTTGTATGGATTGCCGCATGGAGTGTTATTACTGTTGTAACTGTTGTTTGTATTGGAATACGCGTGTTCATTTTGAGTTCCGTATTGAGACGGCATGTGAGTTTGCTGTTTTTGCTGTTCTCGTGGTCGTGCGGTAGCGTTCTCGCTTCCCACGCCCGGGTTCCCGGGTTCGATTCCCGGCGGGGTCAGAGCTTTTCTCTGCCTCGTGATGGCTGGGTGTTGTGTGCTGTCCTTAGGTTAGTTAGGTTTAAGTAGTTCTAAGTTCTAGGGGACTGATGACCATAGATGTTAAGTCCCATAGTGCTCAGAGCCATTTGAACCATTTTTTGTTTTTGCTGTACCGCGTATCCAACTGTGGGCGCGCCAGAATTGAGTTGGCAAGCCTGCATGTTTTGCATACCACTAGTATAAACATTGTGGCTGCTGTTTTGCCGCGCGAAGCGCTGATCTTCTAGTAACATATCAACCGAATCTAAAGCTGTTAAAAAATAATCTGGATCGTCATCCGGAATATGTAAGAGTTTTTCTTTAATGTTGAAAGGCAATTTGGCCTTCAACGCACAGAGTATATCACGTGTTGCGACTGGTTCGTCCGAAAAATGTCTCATGTTCAAGCATTTTTCAAAATATCTGCGTAAGTTACCATTTTTACTGTTAAAAGTTTGAGGTTCTAGAATTTGTCTTCTGAGTCGCTCCTGGACGGATTGCGACCAGAATTTGTTCAGAAAGGCACGCTCAAACTCACTGTACGTGGTACATACGTCAGCTTGACTGTATGCCCAGACAGCTGCATCGCCTTGGATGTAACCGACAATATATGAAATCTTTTTCCGGTCACTCCAAGTGCGTGGAAATGCGTTACTAAAAGATTTAAGAAAAATCACCGGATGAATGGTTCGTTTTTCTGGGGTAAAAGTCTGAAATTGCCTGTGTTTTATTAAGCTTTCTTCTTCCTTTGCATTATGATATGGATTTGTTCCACTGTAATTACTGAAATGTTCAGAGGGCGAGTAATTACGATAATGTTGCTGTGGTTTACCATGATAATAGCTTATGTTTGTGTTTGCACGTCGTGGTATGTGTTGTAGTCGTGGTGTGTTTTGTTCTTGTGTGTTTGTGGTGTGCGGTATGTGTGCGTCATACTCGAATGTATATTGGTTTCTGAATTGTACATTTCGACTGATATTTTCGTTACATTCAGACTGTGGTTGATCGGTGAATTGTCTCATGGGTGCAGTGACGGATTGTACTGCGTCACTAATCAGCTGTTTGTTATTAGTGATGTATTCCACTACGGAGTCGTGCACAATTGTTGGTAAATTTTCACGTATGCATCAATCAAAATGTTTGTCTTTGTTCTCTACCCAATCATGAAATTCTTTATTAATATTTTGAAAATGAGCTGTGGCATCAGATTGTAAGATGTCAGTCAGGTGTTGTTCAACATCGTCAAATTTATTCTGCAAGTCAGTAATTCGTTTTTCAAGGTTGTCGTGTACTGAAGGATATGTTTGAATTTGTTCAGTAAGAGCTTCACACGTGACATTAAGGATTTTTAATTGTGTCTGTAAAAGTGCTAGCCGGCCGCGGTGGTCTAGCGGTTCTAGGCGCGCAGTCCGGAACCGCGCGACTGCTACGGTCGCAGGTTCGAATCCTGCCTCGGGCATGGATGTGTGTGGTGTCCTTAGGTTAGTTAGGTTTAAGTAGTTCTAAGTTCTAGGGGACTGATGACCACAGCTGTTAAGTCCCATAGTGCTCAGAGCCATTTGAACCATTTTTGTAAAAGTGCTACGTCATTTGTAGTCTTTTCTTGTATCGTATTAAGCTTGGAAAATTTCGTACTGAGCTCCGTCATCTGTTTGGTCAGTGTGGCGTCTATAAGTTCCACACGTTTACGTAAAGTGTCACTACCTGTCTTGATTGCTATGAGATCAGATTTAATTTCGTCATTTTGTGCCTTTAACTGTTCATTTTGTGTCTTTAACTGTTCATTTTGTGTCTTTAAGGTTGCCATGTTTTCCGCGTTCTGCATCCTTAAGGTTGCCATATTTTCTGCGTTTTGTTTCATTAGCATTTGTAACATGTTGGCAATGTTTACTGTTTGCAAGGTCTCTGCCCCCGCCGCGTCGTTAAACGTGACGTCATGTATTAACATGGGCTCTGACTGAGACTTTGAAATTTTTGTGGTGGACGGCCTATTGTCAAAATTTCCGTTAACACTTGCGTCAATATTTGATGAATCGTCACTACCGGTTGCTGTCGTAAAGTCATTTTCTAACATTTGTCTCTAGTCCGAGTCGGATTGCGTCTGAATAGTATGTCTTTGCTGTTCCATCTTTGCGTATTGTTTTCTAGTTATGACCATGCCACAGGTATGGTATGCTTCAAGAAAATAAAGTTTGACACTGGTTTTAAAATAAAATGCAGTTGAACATGAATCGCTCGTAGCAACAATGGCTGTTTGTTAATTTAAAAATGTAAACTGAATATCGGATTATTCATAATGGCTGCTGGCCATGTTACAACGTATCGTACAGAAGTCGGCCATATTGTACACTCGTGTATTGGTATTGTTGCAGAAGTTATTGTTTAAGGAAAAGCACTGAGAATGAAATTTATCACTGAAAACTGCTACCCGCGATAGAAATACTACAGAATCTACTGAAGAGCTAATACACTGATTTATGCGTCTGGTCAAGCCTGCCAATGCAAAGACGCTGTGTCTTACCTTATTTTGCTGGAAGCTTCATTGCGTCTTCCCGCAAAATTTTAGAATTGGAAAATATCTTCAGATTTTTGTTATTTCTCATACATTCACGTCCAGGTCCAGAAAGTTGATTTTTCACATGAAACAAAGAGAACAATGTAAGAAATGACAAAATAACAAGTCCGACACGCAGTCGCCAATATAAAATAAATAAAATAAAATAAAACATTTATTATTAATTATGTATGATAGTGATTGGATGTAATTAATATTTGCTTATCTGGACGTGGACGTTTAATTATTCGGTATCAGACGCTTGACAGTGGCTTTTTCGTAAATGTAATGTTATTCGTAGTTGACCGTGAAATAAGACTCAAATAATCGGACTTCGTATTTAAATCGTTTCCAAAGACTGCTGCGGTAGGTGCGGACTCAAATCTAAATCTCAATATTAGAATAATTTGCCAGCCATGTCAATACGTCGTACAGAGGTGACTGCCTACTAAACATAAAAAGTTTACACAGTTAGTTAAATCAGATATATTCAACGAATAAGCCTACAGTTAAATAATTCTACTTACTTACATAAATATAAATTCTTTACAGAATCGAGTGCCTTGTAAGATTGCAACTCGCAGTGTTCTTATATAACATCAAATATGGCGGTGTGCCAGTCAATGAAAATATACGTGCTTCCCGCACCAGTTGTACAAGACCTCCCCTTCTTAATGAAACATAAGAGTATCGTAATTGTGTTTTTGTTTTATCAGCGACACAGCGCTGCAGTTCTGTGCCATAGGCTTTATTTATTTGTCACAGATTAATTATTTAATTAAGATTTCGCGTTTCCGAGGAAACTCACGCACGGCATGCAAATGTGCCTTTATAGGGTTTGTCGACGTGGAAAAAGCTTCCGACAGTGTCAAATGCTGCAAGATGTTCGAAATTCTGAGAAAATGGGGGTAAGCTATACAAGACGTGTGATGTACAATATGTACAAGAGCCGACGTGTAAGAACTAAGTGCTCGGATTAAGAAGGGAGTAAGAAAGGAATACAGTCTTTCCCCCTACTGTTCAGTCGGTGCATCGAATAATGGAAATAAAAGAAAGGTTCAAAAGTGGAACTATAATTCAATAATTCAAGGTGAAATGATATCGATGATAAGTATCACTGATGACATTGCTATCCACAGTAAAAGTGAAGAAGAATTACAGGTTCTGCTGAATGGAATGGATAATGAGTACAAAATGTTGGTTGACAGGAAATCGAAGAAAGACTAAAGTAATGAGAAGTAGGAGAAACGATAACAGTGAGAAATTTAATATCATGTTCGTTGATGACGAAGTAGGTGAAGTTAAGGAATTCTGCTACGTAGGCAGCAAAATGAACCACGACAGACGAAGCAACGAGCACATAAAAAACAGACTAGCACTCGCAAAAAGGGCATTTCTGGCCAAGAAGAGTCTACTGGTATCAAACGTAGACCTTAACTTCAGGAAAAGATTTATAAGAAAGTATTTCTGGAGCGCAGCATTGTATGACAGTGAGACATGGTCTGTGGGGAAACCAGAAGGGAAGAGAATCGAATCATTTACGATGTGCTGCTACACAAAAATGTTGAAAATTAGGTGGGCTGATAAGGCAAGGAACGATTAGGGTTCCTGCAGAATCGGTGCGGAAAGAAGTAAGTGGAAAACACCGACAAGAAGTAGGGGCAGGGTGGTAGGACATCTGTTAAGATAACAGGGAATTACTTCCATGGCACAAGATGGAAGTGTAGAGAGAATAGAGGGAAACAACTGTAGAGGAAGAGAGAAATTGATATACATCCACCAAATAATTGAGGACATAGGCTGCAATTGTTACTCTGAGATGAGAAGGTTGACAGAAGAGAAGAACTCATGGTGCGCAACATAAAAAAAAGAGACAGGCATGAAAATATCGTCGTTGTTGAAAGTTGACAACAGAGTGTCTTCTGGGAGGTTACATACTTAAATACTTAATTTGAGGTTGTATTGGGATATACATCAAGGGTAAGCCTAATTGATTGCATTCAGACTGTCGATTTGCTTGTGTGTTCGCCTTCTTAGCATAGTATTTTAGCTAACAACTCTATTTTCTGAAGTTATAAGTCTGGTCGGGTTAGTTTTATGACACTGATTTCTTAGGTCTACGTTCTAAACTATCGACTGTTACTTTTACTATTTAAGCATAGAAATAGCATGGGAGTACTTATTTCGCAGTTTTAGGCACTAATAAGCCTACTTCTCAATACAAATGGTTCAAATGGCTCTGAGCACTATGGGACTCAACTTCTGAGATCATTGGTCCTCTAGAACTTAGAACTAATTAAACCTAACTAACCTAAGGACATCACACACATCCATGCCCGAGGCAGGATTCGAACCTGCGACCGAAGCGGTCTCGCGGTTCCAGACTGCAGCGTCTAGAACCGCACGGCCACTTCGGCTGGCTTCTAAATACAACGTAGCACTAGTATGACTTGGATACGTACAGTGGGAATGGTGCTATAAAGCAGCTGTATCCCGTCCTGAGGCAACTTGTAACCTTGCTCACAGCTGTTGTACCTCGTCCCCGATATTATGGACACTGGCTTTGGGACAGAGTCTACATCAGCAGTGTTCCTACATATGGTCTATCAGGGACTGACTGGAGGATCTTAATGGCCCGGGAGTACTTCAGCATCATGAGGACAGTTCTTGCAGACGTGTGCCATGTGTGAAAGAGCATTGTCATGTGTAAATATGGCGATTCTGTCGCATGAAAGGTAACACATGATGACAAAGGATACCTGTGACGTAGCATTGTACAAACAGAGTTCTATCATCCACTAAGAGCCGTGACCTGAAGGCCAAGCCGCTGGCTCGCCACACCAAACAGCCAGGAGTAACACCGCTTTGCCTCTTCAAAGAGCTGGGAGAATGGGACTGTTGTGTATCGCTATGTACACTATGGAGAAGAGAGTGGGCTACGTAGTGGTGCAGTAGTTGTCATCAGGAAACGCTTTGCCTCTCCAAAGAGCTGGAAGAATGGGACTGTTATGTATGACTATGTACACTATGGCGAGGAGAGGTGGGCTACAAAGTGGTGCAGTAGTTGTCATCAGGAAACGCTTTGCCTCTCCAAAGAGATGGAAGAATGGGACTGTTATGTTTGACTATGTACACTATGGCGAGGAGAGGTGGGCTACAAAGTGGTGCAGTAGTTGTAAACAGGAAACGCTTTGCCTCTCCAAAGAGATGGAGGAATGGGACTATTATTATTATTATTATTATTATTATTTGTCGTAAAGCTCCCAACATGGAAGACGCTAAGTAAAGATGGTTCACTTCTGGGGCTTCTTATTCTTCTTGTTTGCCCACCAGGTCTTCATTCTTTGCGAGAATTCAGCTTTTCTTTCTTCGCTCCATTTTGTTCCAGTTCTCGGCGCTTTTGTCTCTGGTTTGACCTCCCATTTGTCAACTTTAAGTTTGAAATTGTTTCTTTTGTTCATGTCTTCAGTAGTAATGTTGGCTAATTCCAGATCTTTCTTTACATTTTTGATCCATTCTCCTCCATTAACAAGGGATGCTACGTATCTTACTATTTTTTTTTTTGTAAGTCTGTGATCGGAAAGTCTCATTATGTGGCCATAGAATTTTAGACGCCTCTTCCTCATGTCTATCTCTATGTTAGAATATTCTTCAATTTTAGAATTTTTCTGTAATCTATACCCCTCTTTGGTCCATCTTGGTCCCAGAATTTTCCTAATGATTTTCCTTTCCTCTTTCTTCAGGTTTTCCATAACTGTTTTCCTTTTAAGTGTCAAGGTTTCGCTGGCATATGGCATTATTGGTTTAATTACCGACTTACAATGTTTAATTTTTGTATTTATAGATAGACATTTTTTATTGTAAATGTTTTGGACCAGCCCTAGACCCCTACGAGCTTTTAATATTCTTTCTTGTTGTGAGTATTTTTCAGAAATTATCTCTCCTAAATATTTAAAGTATGGTACCCTCTTAATTTCTCCATATTTGGTTTGTAACTTAGAAATTTCTAGATTTGTTGTTGTAAACACCGTTTTCTCAAAAGATATTTGTAGGCCAACTTTTCCTGCACACTCTTTTAAGGTTTCTATCTGTTTGACTGCCATTTCACTAGAATCTGCCATTATTGCAAGATCGTCTGCGTAGGCTAAGTAGGGGATTTGTAGGTCATCTTTTTTGGTTCCCAGTGATATTGGTTTCCAGTACTTTTCTTTTATGAGTTCTTTTTCCCATTCTGCCATGACTCTATCCAGAACTAAGTTAAATAACAGAGGTGATAATCCATCACCTTGTCTAACCCCAGTTTTTATCTCAAATGATTTTGGAAGTTTTCCCATGAATTGCACTTTGCATTTTGTATTTGTTAATGTCTGCTCTATGATGTTCCGTGTCTTCTTATCCAGTCCTTGTTCCTCAAGAATTTTAAATAGTGTGGGTCTGTGAATTGAATCATATGCCTTTTTAAAGTCGACAAAGACATATACTGTAGGCTTCCTTCGCATTTGTCTCATCCTTGTAATCAATTTCAAGTTTAAAATTTGTTCTGGACATGATCTGTTTGGTCTGAAACCAGCTTGGAAATCTGAGATTTTGGGTTCTAGCAGTTTTTGTGTTCTTTCAAGAAGACAAGCTGATAATATCTTGTATGTGGCGGCAAGTAAGGAGATTCCTCTATAGTTGTTCACATCCGATTTATCCCCGTTTTTATGTAACGAATGTATTAGGGCACATTTCCAATCTTCTGGTATTTCTTCAGTAACCCATATGTTTTGAATAATTTTAACTAGCTCATTTCTTGAGTTAGACCCTAGACTTTTGAGAAATTCGGCTACAATTCCATCTTCTCCTGATGCTTTGTTATTTTTGAGTTTGTTTATGTGTTTGATAATTTCTTCTTCAGTTGGCGGTACAGAGTCTTGCTGTTGCGGGGCTTTAGTGCTGGATATTGGAAGAGCTTCTGTTGGTTCTGGACAGTTTAGTAGCGTTTCAAAATATTTGGCTAATTCTTCACAGTTTTCTTCGTCGCTTAGTGCCAGATTCCCATCTGATTTCCGAAAACAGACATTTTGAGGGATATACCCTTTAATTTGGTTTGCAAAAGTTTTGTAGAATCCATGCGTATTATAATTTTTAAAATCTGCTTCTATTGATTCCAGTTGCTGAGTTACATACTTTCTCTTCTCTTGTCTAATAAGTTTATTTGAAAGTTTCCGTGTTTCTAAAAAGTTTTGAAGAGTTTTCTCATTTTTATTTGAACTGTACTTCGCAAAGGCTTCTGTACGAACTTGAATTGCCGTTTCGCATTCCATATTCCACCATGGATGATTGTGCTTCTTCTTCAGTGGTATTTGCTCCTTCGCTATTTTTGTGATTTTTTCCTTGAATGTTTCCCAGTTGTTTGCGGGAGAATTTTCCCATTTTTTAATTGTTTCTGATTCTGTTAGTTTTTGTAGGTCAAATTTTGGGATTGCTGGTGGAATTCTTGGTGTTTTCCTTCTTGGGGTGAATTGGACCCGAACTCTTGTGAGATAATGATCTGAGTCAATATTTGCACCTCTCCTAACCTCGATATCTCTGTTCTCTTTTTGGAAGTTATATGAGATGGCCACATGGTCAATTTGAAATTCTCCCAATTGGCTTATAGGGGATCTCCAGGTCTTGGGACCAAGAATGGAACTATTATCTATGACTATGTACACTATGGCGAGGAGAGGTAGTCTACAAAGTGGTGCAGTAGTTGTCATCAGGAAACGCTTTGCCTCTCCAAAGAGCTGGATGAATAGGACTGTAATGTATGACTAGGTACACTATGGCGAGGAGAGGTAGGTTACAAAGTGGTGCAGTAGTTGTCATCAGGAAACGCTTTGCCTGTCCAAAGAGCTGGAAGAATGGGACTGTTATGTATGACTATGTACACTATGGCGAGGAGAGTTGGGCTACAAAGTGGTGCAGTAGTTGTAAGCAGGAAACGCTTTGCCTCTCCAAAGAGATGGAAGAATGGGACTGTTATGTATGACTATGTATACTACGGCGAGGAGAGGTGGGCTACAAAGTGGTGCAGAAGCTGTCATCAGGAAACGCTTTGTCTCTCCAAAGAGATGGAAGAATGGGACTGTTATGTATGACTATATACAGTATGGTGAGGAGAGGTGGGTTACAAAGTGGTGCAGTAGTTGTCATCAGGAAACGCTTTGCCTCTCCAATGAGATGGAAGAATGAGACTGTTATGTATGACTATGTACACTATGGCGAGGAGAGGTAGGCTACAAAGTGGTGCAGTAGTTGTCATCAGGAAACGCTTTGCCTCTCCAAAGAGCTGGAAGAATAGGACTGTTATGTATGACTATGTACACTATGGCGAGGAGAGGTGGGCTACAAAGTGGTGCAGTAGTTGTCATCAGGAAACGCTTTGCCTCTCCAAAGAGCTGGTAGAATGGGACTGTTATGTATGACTATGTACACTATGGCGAGGAGAGGTGGGCTACAAAGTGTGTAGTTGTAAACAGGAAACGCTTTGCCTCTCCAAAGAGATGGAAGAATGGGGCTGTTATGTATGACTATGTACACTATGGCGAGGAGAGGTAGGCTGCAAAGTGGTGCAGTAGTTGTCATCAGGAAACGCTTTGCCTCTCCAAAGAGATGGAAGAATGGGACTGTTATATATAACTATGTACACTATGGCGAGGAGAGGTGGGCTACAAAGTGGTGCAGTAGTTGTCATCAGGAAAGCTGCCCAGGAGCAGAATCGATTAGCAAACGAGTTAACAGAACAAACAGAAGATTTATTTAACTTGTTCTTCTCCAAGTGTATGAGAACTCATTACAAACAATGCAGCAAGAGAAAGTCCAGCTATCAGTGTCAACATGGATGAGGCTAGTAGGCTGTTAGCATACCGTCCCTTAGCAAAGAGGATCCTAGCGTGAATGGGGTGTGCCACTACTACTCGCTGTCGTATATTACAGAGACAGAAGGCGCTTGTAGTCCAGTGCTGCAGGTGTAGCTCAGTGGGAGCTCTCCTTTGAGGCTGCTATATCCGCACGACCTCTATCGGCGTCAGAGGGAAACTTACTATACTCTTGCTAACTGTGGGCCACCTGTGGGGTGGCATCGTTACCGGACAGCACAGGCGCCCTTACCCACGTCCCCGACATAGTCACCAACAATATTCACTGAGAGTGAAGGAAAACCGCCGTTCATCGCTGAACATATTGCGATGCCATTATTCTGCAATACAGGCTTACCTTTCACAGCACTGCTCGAAATGCAGCCATTTTCGTTGTTATGCTGACGGATGCCTAAGAACAAGGCATTAATTCCCTAGTCTGTCTGTTGCTACTCTCTAACCACCATTTCGGGATCACACAGAATGCTGGAGGGAGTCAATTACATCTTTTATCATGGTGAACACCAACGTGAAGTAGTTAAGACGTGCTCGGCGCACAATACGGCGATCCTCCCTTATGGAGGCGTGTCGTGCTCAACTCGAACTGTAATGACGTTTATGCCTGCTCTCACCTTCCCATGCAGTCCAATATCAGGTTACTGTTACATATGATCATAGTGATCAGTCGATATCAGATGCCGTTCACGTCCCTTATATACCAATTCATCCCTAGCAACAACACCGAACACTAGTACAATCTCATCTGCTGTAGAGAATAGCATCCCTGATCATTTACATACATGAAGATAGCGTGTACATATATGAAGTTACATCGACATCCGACAATGTCATGTGGGTGCCTGACGCCTTTAGTCATACAGTGTATATTCTTACATACTGTGTTCTATAACTGTGCTGCGTTTTGTATACATTGATATATTGTGTATTGAAGCTTGTTTCTTCTAAACATACAATATTTTGAGAATTTTGTGACGATAAGGAAGCTAAGAAGGCTCTGCATCATACTTTGGAACATTTTCGAAACGTCAGGAGCATAAGATCGTAAGCCTTTTTTTTCTGACTGAAAACTTAGTTGCCGGTTAGAAAGTAAGGTCGATTATGTCTTTTTTGTATGTTTCAGTTTGGGCAGTTGTAACAGGAATTACTCAAACAACAGTTTATGTTGCTTTCTGGAATCTAATTGAAGTATGCTTTAATATTAGAAAGTATAGATTACAAGCGGAAAGTTCTGTAATGCGCTAAGAACAGATATTTGCTTTAAATTACAGTTTTAAATTTCAATACAAGTCCTTTGCATGAAAAGCGTAAAGTATAAATAGCTGTGTGGATCAGTTTTTTAATTGGATAGTCATTTGAAAAAGTTTGCATCTCCGAAGTTAGTAGCATACATTGATCAGCCAGAACATTATTACCACTACCTAACAGTCAGTATGTCCACCTTTGACACGGATAACAGAGACTTTGGTAGGACGCTGGAGGCAGTTGGCACCACATCTGCACATCCGAGGGTTGAACGATGAGCTTTGATGCCACGTTTAATAACTTCCCAAAGTGTTCGATCGGGTTCAGATCTGGCGATTTGGGGGACCATCCCATTGCCGGCCGGTGTGGCCGATCGGTTCTAGGCCCTACAGTCTGGAACCGCGAGACCGCTACGGTCGCAGGTTCGAATCCTGCCTCGGGCATGGATGTGTGTGACGTCCTTAGGTTAGTTGGGTATAAGTAGTTCTAAGTTCTAATGGACTGATGACCACAGCAGTTAAGTCCCATAGCCATTTGGTTAAGTCCCAGAGCCATTTAAACCATTTGAACCATCCCATTCATTGGAACTTCCCACTGTGTTCCTCGTACCACTCCAGCAAACTGCTGGCCTTGTGACACGGCGTATTATCTTGATTATCTTGTTCAAAAATGCCACTGCAGTCGGGAAGCACGATCGTCATGAAGGGGTGCACGTGGTCTGCAAAAGTGTATGATACGCCTTGGCCGTCGTGGTGCCTTGCATAAGCACCACTGGACCCATAGATGCCTACGTGAATGCTCCTCAGAGAACAATGAAGCCGCCGACAACTTGTCTGTGTCCCGCAGTAGAAGTGTCAAGGGGCTGTTCCTCTGGAAGATGACAAATTCAGGGTCCTCCCATCGGCATGATGAAGAAGGTATCGGGATGTAACAGACAATGCAACATTCTTCCACTCCACTGCCGATGGTTACGTGGCTTTTCAGTCGTAGTTTGCTGATGTCGTCGGTGTTAACAGTGGCACATGCAGGGGTCGTAGGCTGCAGAGGTCCATTGGTAGGTGTGTTCGATTCACTGCATGTTCAGACACAGTTGTACTCGTTCCTAGTACACTACTGGCCATTATAATTGCTACACCAAGAAGAAATGTTGATGATAAACGGGTATTCATTGGACAAGTATATTATATTAGAACTCACATGTGATTACATTTTCACGCAATTTGGGTGCATAGATCCTGAGAAATCAGTACCCAGAACAACCAACTCTGGCCGTAATAACAGCCTTGATACGCCTCGGCATTGAGCCAAACAGAGCTTGGATGGCGTGTACAGGTACAGCTGCCCATGCAGTTTCAACACGATACTATAGTTCATCAAGAGTAGTGACTGGCGTAGTGTGACGAGCCAGTTGCTCGGCCACCATTGACAGACGTTTTCAATTGGTGAACGATCTGGAGAATGTGCTGGCCAGGGCAGCAGTCGAACATTTTCTGTATCCAGAAAGGCCCGTACAGAACCTGCAACATGCGGTCGTGCATTATCCTGCTAAAATGTAGGATTTCACAGGGATCGAATGAAGGGTAGAGCCACGGATCGTAACACATCTGAAATGTGACGTCCACTGTACAAAGTGCCGTCAATTCGAACAAGACGTGACCGAGTCGTATAACCAATGGCACCCCATACCATCACGCCGGGTGATACGCCAGTATGGCGATGACGAATACACGCTTCCAATGTGTGTTCACTGTGATGTCGCCAACCACGGATGCGATCATCAAGATGCAGTAAAAAGAATCTGGATTCATCCGAAAAAATGACGTTTTGCCATTCGTGCACCCAGGTTCGTCGTTGAGTACACCATCGCAGGCGCTCCTGTCTGTCATGCAGCGTCAAGGGTAACCTCAACCATGGTCTCCGAGCTGATAGTCCATGCTGCTGCAAACGTCGTCGAACTGTTCCTGCAGATGGATGTTTTCTTGCAAATGTCCCCATCTGTTGACTCAGGGATCGAGACGTGGCTGCACGATCCGTTACAGTCATGCGGATAAGACGCCTGTCATCTCGACTACTAGTGACACGAGGCCGTTGGGATCCAGCATGGTGTTGTGTATTACCCTCCTGAACCCACCGATTCCATATTCTGCTAACAGTCATTGAATCTCGACCAACGCGAGCAGGAATGTCGCGATACGATAATCCGTAATCGCGATAGGCTACAATCCGACCTTTATCAAAGTCGGAAACGTGATGGTACGCATTTCTCCTCCTTACACGGGGCATCACAACAACGTTTCACCAGGCAACGCCGGTCAACTGCTGTTTGTGTATGAGAAATCGGTTGGAAACTTTCCTCATGTCAGTACGTTGTAAGTGTCGCCACCGGCGCCAACCGTGTGTAAATGCTCTGAAAAGCTAATCATTTGCATATCACAGCATCTTGTTCCTCTCGGTTAAATTTCGCGTCTGTAGCACGTCTTCTTCGTGGTGTAGCAATTTTAATGGCCAGTAGTGTAAAATACTAAGCTTACGTACAAAAGTGAATATCGACAGCCTGTAGAAAGTATGATA
The DNA here is from genome assembly GCF_021461395.2 of Schistocerca americana. Lineage (NCBI taxonomy): Eukaryota > Metazoa > Arthropoda > Insecta > Orthoptera > Acrididae > Schistocerca > Schistocerca americana. Next base: position 452,338,388 of record NC_060123.1, on the reverse strand, counting down.
CTTGTGTTAAATGAAACTGTTTTACCGAATGCCATTAACTATATTGCTGGTACAAAAATAATAAATTTATCCCCTGAACGTAGCACTAGCTTCAAGGTGTGGTGCAAGTTATGAATTACGATTGTTACGATACTTCCTTCATTCCCAGATCGTTAAATTAATGCAGCCTGCTGTGGCACTGCCACCTGTGCTCCATAACAACTAAATAAGTTGCTTCTACGTAAATAATTTTTCTTTACCATGTAAGAGAACGAAGTGTTTGTACTACATGTCGGCTCTCGCTATGTTGACGTGTCTCTATGTAGCTCACTTTTGCTGTCACTATATTTCGATTTCAAAAGGTACACGTTAAGAAGTGCCTCCTGGTTGGAGGAGAACGTAGATGGTGGCTGATACTGCGGTATCTGCAGGTTTGCGTATGATAGCGAGACGCCATTTAATTTTCTTTTTTTTTTTCGCAAATGCACATCGAATGATCATTGAAGTTTCTGGGCTCCAAACTGGCTTGAACTTAAAAGCACAAATATTTTCGGAGTAGTACGTGACGGAGGCCCGGAGACACGAAACTATTGCATCATGGGCAGACAGAGATTCCGAAATAATGTGTTAGACTGTAAGGTGTACTCAGGAGTAGATATAGACTCAGTCCATAATTTAGTAGGCTAGCGACGAACAGTGGACTGAAGTTTAAGAGAATCACCCTGAAGAATTATTGTGGAAAGAAGTGGGATGCTATAGCACTGGGTAACGAATACCACTATAGGCAATTCAGTTGAAGAGAAGCTCCCATTCCTTATAGTGTCACAGACGTTGGACGGACAAATATGTGTACAATGAAAGTTACAGCGAAGAAACATTTGTTAAGAGAAGAAATGGATGCTACATGTTTTTCATCAGTAATGATCCATTAAGAAAGGAAGTACTAAAATGTTGGGGGAAAGACAGGAATATGCGTCATTACATTTGTTGTTGCGGTCTTCAGTCCTGAGACTGGTTTGATGCAGCTCTCCATGCTACTCTATCCTGTGCAAGCTTCTTCCTCTCCCAGTACCTACTGCAGCCTACATCCTTCTGAATCTGCTTAGTGTATTCATCTCTTGGTCTCCTTCTACGATTTTTACCCTTCACGCTGCCCTCCAATGCTAAATTTGTGATCCCTTGATGCCTCAAAACATGTCCTACCAACCGGTCCCTTCTTCTAGTCAAGTTGTCCCACAAACATCTCTTCTCCCCAATCCTATTCAATACCTCCTCATTAGTTACGTGATCTACCCACCTTATCTTCAGCATTCTTCTGTAGCACCACATTTCGAAAGCTTCTATTCTCTTCTTGTCCAAACTACTTATCGTCCATGTTTCACTTCCATACATGGCTACACTCCATACAAATACTTTCAGAAACAACTTCCTGACACTTAAATCTATACTCGATGTTAACAAATTTCTCTTCTTCAGAAACGCTTTCCTTGCCATTGTCAGTCTACATTTTATATTCTCTCTACTTCGACCATCATCAGTTATTTTACTCCCTAAATAGCAAAACTCCTTTACTACTTTAAGTGTCTCATTTCCTAATCTAATTCCCTCAGCATCACCCGACCTAATTCGACTACATTCCATTATCCTCGTTTTGCTTTTGTTGATGTTCATCTTATATCCTCCTTTCAAGACACTGTTCATTCCGTTCAACTGCTCTTCCAAGTCCTTTGTTGTCTCTGACAGAATTACAATGTCATCGGCGAACCTCAAAGTTTTTACTTCTTCTCCATGAATTTTAATACCTACTCCGAATTTTTCTTTTGTTTCCTTTACTGCTTGCTCAATATACAGATTGAATAACATCGGGGACAGGCTACAACCCTGTCTCACTCCTTTCCCAACCACTGCTTCCCTTTAATGCCCTCGACTCTTATAACTGCCATCTGGTTTCTGTACAAATTGTAAATAGCCTTTTGCTCCCTGTATTTTACCCCTGCCACCTTCAGAATTTGAAAGAGAGTATTCCAGTTACCATTGTCAAAAGCTTTCTCTAAGTCTACAAATGCTAGAAACGTAGGTTTGCCTTTTCTTAATCTTTCTTCTAACATAAGCCGTAAGGTTAGTATTGCCTCACGTGTTCCAACATTTCTACGGAATCCAATCTGGTCTTCCCCGAGGTCCGCTTCTACCAGTTTTTCCATTCGTCTGTAAAGAATTCGCGTTAGTATTTTGCAGCTGTGACTTATTAAACTGATAGTTCGGTAATTTTCACATCTGTCAACACCTGCTTTCTTTGGGATTGGAATTATTATATTCTTCTTAAGTCTGAGGGTATTTCGGCTGTCTCATACATCTTGCTCACCAGGTGGTAGAGTTTTGTCATGACTGGCTCTCCCAAGGCCATCAGTAGTTCTAATGGAATGTTGTCTATTCCCGGGGCCTTGTTTCGACTCAGGTCTTTCAGTGCTCTGTCAAACTCTTCACGCAGTATCTTATCTCCCATTTCGTCTTCATCTACATCCTCTTCCATTTCCATAATATTGTCCTCAAGTACATCGCCCTTGTATAGACCCTCTATATACTCCTTCCACCTTTCTGCCTTCCCTTCTTTGCTTAGAACTGGGTTGCCATCTGAGCTCTTGATATACATGCAAGTGGTTCTCTTGTCTACAAAGGTCTCTCTAATTTTCCTGTAGGCAGTATCTATCTTACCCCTAGTGAGACAAGCCTCTACATCCTTACATTTGTCCTCTAGCCATCCCTGCTTAGCCATTTTGCACTTCCTGTCGATCTCATTTTTGAGACGTTTGTATTCCTTTTTGCCTGCTTCATTTACTGCATTTTTATATTTTCTCCTTTCATCAATTAAATTCAATATTTCTTCTGTTACGCAAGGATTTCTATTAGCCCTCGTCTTTTTACCTACTTGATCGTCTGCTGCCTTCACTACTTCATCCCTCAGAGCTACCCATTCTTCTTCTACTGTATTTCTTTCCCCCATTCCTGTCAATTGTTCCCTTATGCTCTCCCTCAAACTCTCTACGACCTCTGGTTCTTTCAGTTTATCCAGGTCCCATCTCCTTGAATTCCCACCTTTTTGCAGTTTCTCCCGTTTCAATCTGCAGTTCATAACCAATAGATTGTGGTCAGAATCCACATCTGCCCTTGGAAATGTCTTACAATTTAAAACCTGGTTCCTAAATCTCTGTCTTACCATTATATAATCTATCTGATACCTTTTAGTACCTCCAGGATTCTTCCAGGTATACAACCTTCTTTTATGATTCTTGAACCAAGTGTTAGCTATGATTAAGCTATGCTCTGTGCAAAATTCTACAAGGCGGCTTCCTCTTTCATTTCTTCCCCCCAATCCATATTCACCTACTATGTTTCCTTCTCTCCCTTTTCCTACTGACGAATTCCAGTCACCCATGACTATTAAATTTTCGTCTCCCTTCACTACCTGAATAATTTCTTTTATCTCGTCATACATTTCATCAATTTCTTCATCATCTGCAGAGCTAGTTGGCATATAAACTTGTACTACTGTAGTAGGCATGAGCTTTGTGTCTATCTTGGCCACAATAATGCGTTCACTATGCTGTTTGTAGTAGCTTACCCGCACTCCTATTTTTTTATTCAGTATTAAACCTACTCCTGCATTACCCCTATTTGATTTTGTATTTATAACCCTGTAATCACCTGACCAAAAGTCTTGTTCCTCCTGCCACCGAACTTCACTAATTCCCACTATATCTAACTTTAACCTATCCATTTCCCTTTTTAAATTTTCTAACCTACCTGCCCGATTAAGGGATCAGACATTCCACGCTCCGATCCGTAGAACGCCAGTTTTCTTTCTCCTGATAACGACGTCCTCTTGAGTAGTCCCCGCCCGGAGATCCGAATGGGGGACTATTTTATCTCCGGAATATTTTACCCAAGAGGACGCCATCATCATTTAATCATACAGTAAAGCTGCATGTCCTCGGGAAAAATTACGGCTGTAGTTTCCCCTTGCTTTCAGCCGTTCGCAGTACCAGCACAGCAAGGCCGTTTTGGTTAATGTTACAAGGCCAGATCAGTCAATCATTCAGACTGTTGCCCCTGCAACTACTGAAAAGGCTGCTGCCCCTCTTCAGGAACCACACGTTTGTCTGGCCTCTCAACAGATACCCCTCCGTTGTGGTTGCACCTACGGTACGGCCATCTGTATCGCTGAGGCACGCAAGCCTCCCCACCAACGGCAAGGTCCATGGGAGTGGTCATTACATTTAGGAATCAAATGAATAAAAAATTTAGGGATGCCAAGGTACCTGCGGGAAAAATGCGAAGAAATCTAAGAAGGAACGGTCTTCGGAAGAATAGATTCAGTATATAATAAAGTTAAAATACCCCTCGGTGTAGTTTAAAGCAAAGGTGTCAATATCGAGGGTGCAAGAGGAATCACACTGTTAAACCCGAAGAAGAGAGCTTGTAGGTGGAAAGAGTACACTGAAGGCCTCTGCGAGTGGGGGGACTTGTCTGGTGAGTTGAAAGAAGAAGGGCTGGGAGTCGGTATGGAACACACAGAGGATCCAATATTCGTCTGAACTGAACAGAGTTGTGAGAGGCTTGCGATAAAATAAGGCGCTAGACATTGAAAAACATTCTGTCATTATTTATAAAATCATAGCGGAAATGGCAACCAAATGTCTATTCCAGCTGGTGTAGAATTTGTGAGCCTCTGGACGTACCATGAAAGCAAAATAATGCGTGACGGACGAAGCCACGAGGACATAAAAAGCCGACTAGCACAGGTAAAGAGGTTGTTCCTGTCCGAAAGAATTCTACTTGAATCAAACATCGGCCTTAATTTGAGGTAGAAATTTGCGCGAAAGCAGATTTGGAGCACTTATTCATTCCAGCCAAGTAGAAATGATTACTCTTGAGAGAAAGAACGTTAATTAATTTGCAATAGTTCTGATACATGCTGTATCTGAGCGTTAGTTTCATGTACTGTCGTATTTAGGGAACACAAAGGATTCGCTAAGACACTGAAAGTGCAAGCACAGTTCCTCGATTAGATGGGTCAGCGTATCTGACGTGAGAAAAACTATTAGTAAATAAAACAGCTTAGCTGTGTATACTTAAAGTGAAGCGTTGAACACTCGTTTCCAGGGCATCTCTGGCAGTACTAAAGAATCCGCAGCTGATTTCCAGTCGTTTTCCTGGTGGGCAGCAAACGATGTGATGAGTCGGCGTTGTCCAAGAAGCGTGTACAACAGCGAACGTACCTGCTGCTTCTAGCATTCCTGTTTCGTAACCCGTACTGGCGTGGCCTAGTTATCATGTGATGTTGCTGATTGATAGAACCTCTCTCCAGCGCACTTTACGTTGCACTGGTCATTGTGTTCTCGTTGTACACGTTGTAGCCAAGGAGACTAGCGTGTTCCACATCTTTTGTCTCTATGGTGCTGTGTTTGGAGTGAACATTGCATTCCTGCTTCACATAGTGTGGCTCATAACGCTGGGACCATTTCCGATGCTGTGCTGTCGGCATCTGTGGTGACCAGTAAGGTTCTCGGGGACAGATGACTTCGGCAGCTCGATCCCGGAGCCTTCACTCTTGCCCATCCTTGTTACAGCCTTGTCGAGAAAAACCACCTGGAAACAACTCGGCTCCGAGGGCTTGGGGAAAGGATGACCCAGTTCTTCATCTCTGGTTGTTCCCGGTGTTAGGACATCTTCATCGTGCAAGTTAGCTTGAATCTAGTCTGCTCCGATGCTGCTGGTGGCTGTCGTACAATGGGTGTTAGAGCTTTATGTGATACTGAAGCTGGGGCCATCTCCTCCTCCGTCCAGCATGGAGGCAGTTTTTTAGGCCAAGCGCCTGTGGTGTAGGCTATAGCGCAAAGTGGCGGGACGAAGAGGGGGCTATTTTGTAGGTGGCTCTGTGGGTCCTCTAGTATACTGAATGCGTAATCTACCTCTCTCCTGCCTCGTGGGGCAGCTGGAACAGTGCGCCATGTTCCTCTTGCGTCAGCTCGTGATGGCAACTCATCTGAAACTGCCTCCAGGCTGTATCGTTGTCGCTAGGTGAAGTGCTGCACACCTGATTGTTATGGCGGCGTACAGTGCGCACAAAAGACGTGACTCTCGCATATTGTCTCAAAGCATCTCTTGGCCCACTTGCGATCGCCCATGTAGAGGCGATACTAGACAGGCTGACCATACCTAAAACAGCCTACAGATGGCACCAGGCGATGTTAGTGGAGCAGGAACTAATTGAGCAGAGGGTGACGTGGCCAGCGATGAAATGGCTCCGCCGAGAACTTATCGTGTATGACTGACTTTGACCGGTACGATGAGAGACTCTGATATATTGGCACCATTTATATTAGATCTGGTATTTGTGTCTTGAAGGCGTGAACCATTCTTTCGGGTTATCTATTCAATGAAAGATAGAATGGAGTGGACGTAATGTGCTGGATGGCATGGTGTACAAAAAAATCCTCACATTCACTGGAGACAAATTGTGGACTACTGTCCAAAACAATTGTCTCTGGCCATAATTCTAGTGTAAATATCTTTCGCAGAGCCTGTGTTGTGTGGGTGCTGGTTGTTGAAGGCATGCAAACGATGAATGGAAAGTTAGAGGAAGCGTTGACAGCAATCAACCAGCGGACAACTAGGTAGATTCCTCCAAAATCTATTTCTATCCACCGGCAAGCTGCTGCGGGTGCAGGCCAGGAGAAGAATCGTTGCGTGGCTGCAGCTTAGGTTTCTGGACAGGTGTCACTGTTTTTCAGAAGCTTCTCGACGTAAGACTGAATTCCCGGCCAGAAAAAGTGTCTCCAAGTGAATTGTTTCGTCCGAAAGATTACCCACTGCAAGAAGGAACTTGAGGATTGTGAGGTAGGACGTGAGATAGTGCAAGTCATTACACAAGATTGCCCCATTAAACTCTGTGAAGGCAAGACATTCACAAGAAAAGAATTTAGCGGACTGGGGTAAGACATCCTGTTCTTTCTGAGGCCACTCCTGATTCAAACAGTGGACAAATGAGAAATTTCGCTAATATTTAACGAACTGGCACACGCCTCCTGAGACTGGTTCTGGACCAACTGGCAGGCGGGAGAGGACATCCGTATTGTCTGGCTGCTGTTAACCCTGTTTGGCTCTGTTTGTTCAAGAACGGGACTGTTTGGTCAGAATAAGGTGCATATTGGTAATGAAAATTGTCAGGGGACGGTCGCACGGGTAATGGTGGAACAGTCTCACCCCTAAAAGGATAGAAAGAGCCTCTCTTCCTGTATGAGAATATTTAGCGTCATTTAGCACCGTTGATGCGATAAGAGAGCACGGCCCCAAGAGCGTATTATAAAGCATCTGTGGCTATCAAAAGAGGTCTGCACTTGTCATAGTGGATGAGACAACGATGTCGTTTCACTGCTTGTTTAAGTGAGTTGAAAGAATGTCGACGTCCGTCAGACAGAGTGATCATTTTCCCTTTGCGCCGCAGGTGGTTGACGGGCGCCGTAATTGTGGCTGCATTCGGTGTGCTGCAGTAGAAAATTTTCCCTAAAACCGCCAAAAGTTTGGAAAGTGGCATATATATATGCCTCAATTAACAAGTAAAATGAACATAATACGTGGTATGGCTTTGAAGGGGAAAAAAATTATTCCTTCACTAGAAAAATTTAACATTTTTGTACATTAATTATTATAAAACAGTTTCTCATTGTTTGGTGGTTCTCAATTTACTTGTAATAACTTATTACCATCTGCAGTACAAACTGACCAAATTTCATATTTCTAACCCCATTAGTTTATCAAATAATGGTACCTGAAAGTAAAAAAAAGTGTAGTTTTGAGAAAAATTTATTAAAGTTTACAATTGCAATTCCAGTATAGTTATTGATGAGAATTACTTACAACTAACATTTTCCTGCACCATACTGAGCATCATCTGAACCATACTGATCTTCTTTTCGTCTCTTGGTCCCCCTTCTTTTCTGTCTGGTTTCATTTGCGCATTTTAAATTAGCAAAATCTGCTTTGCGGATTCTCTCTTTATCTATTTGCACCAGGGATTTGGCAATACTTCCACTAGATTTTACGCCCAATAATTTCAAAACATACAGTTTTCTAATTAGACCATCACTGAAGCATGAAATAGCATCATAAACACCAAATTTGAGGGTTGTAAGCTGAAGAAATACAGTTTCCAACAACCGGTTCCAAATGACAGAATTCACACATTCATTTAAATTTTGGATTTTCCCATGAAGACATTTCTTCAACAAGTTATCTTTACAAACGTGTTTAAATATGGGTTTAATTTCATTCATTACTGATGCAGGTAAAGAATGTTTATGGTCATATCTGGCACTTCTTCTGCACTTGCTCCAAGGGTCAGGATTTTTCGGGAAAGACTGTGCACTGGATTTTCATTAGTGGAAAGGTTATGGAAAAAGATAGCACACACAGCTTTTTTCGTGTTTTCTAAATTCCCTACATTTCTTCTTATGGCCAAGCCATAATAATTCTGTAATATATCTATTTTAACATTTGTCAGGCGACCTTTACCACATATCTTCTTACCTTCTTACAATACTATTTTTTACTTTTCTTTCAATAATCGTCTCAACCCGGACCCCATTCTCTACTGGACATGCCCAATTCATTCTAATTTAGAAATTGTGACATTAGGACCATAGGGTTGTTCTGCACATACCCGGTCATAAGCCTCGCTGTCACCGTTCCCAGATTGCACAGAGCGTCAGGAATATAATCATATCTCAAGAAAAAAACTGTCGTATTAATGTAAAACAAAAACTGTTTCACGTAGAAAAGACCGGGCATTTCAAATATGCTACAATCTAAAAATCGAATTTTTGAAGCCCACGTGCCTTCCGTCTCCCTTAACCTGAGTTGGAATGTTTCGGATAAGTGAGGTTTCTGTATGTTCGTTAGAGTCACTATTGTAATTAGGAAACGCAAAGGATTCACTAATGCAGTAAAGACGTTACACAGCACAGTTACTGAATTAGGAGGGGTCAGAGCAGCTGACGTGAAAAGTAGCTATTACCTACTCCTAGTAATTGAAACAGCGAGGGTGTATATAATAAATGTAAAGCGTTGAACAGACCGTTCTCTGGTCCTCTTTGACAGTGCTCGAGAATCCGAAGCAGAGCTCCACATGTAGTCCCGGTGAACAGCAACTGGTCGGGTTTCAGTGTTATGAATCCACGTTGTCAAGGAAATGTACTGAACAGCGAAAGTGCCTACTGCTTGCTGTACGCCAGTTTTACAGCCCATAAGGGCATTTCCAAGTTATCATGTTGCTTATAGACAAGCTCGCTCTCTAGCGCTGCTTATGTTGTGAACAGAAAATCTCCCCTTCGCATCCTTTGGTAATGTGAGATCGCTGCCTAGCGTGCTTTCGTTGTACACGCTGTAACCATGCAGACTCGTGTCTTCCGCGCCTTCTGTCTTCTGATTAGAGTGAACACAGAACTTTGTTCTAATAACTAAGCGAAAGACGGCAACAGGCACCAAGGTACAATGACTTCGAGTACAATGACTTCTGGAGACTAGAAATCTACTCTGTAGGAATCAGCATGGGTTTCGAAAAAGACGATCGTGTGAAACCCAGCTTGCGCTATTCGTCCACGAGACTCAGAGGGCCATGGACACGGGTTCACAGGTAGATGCCGTGATTCTTGACTTCCGCAAGGCGTTCGATGCAGTTCCCCACAGTTGTTTAATGAACAAAGTACGAGCATATAGACTATCAGACCAATTGTGTGATTGGATTGAGGAGTTCCTAGACAACAGAACGCAGCATGTCATTCTCAATGGAGAGAAGTCTTCCGAAGTAAGAGTGATTTCAGGTGTGCCGCAGGGGAGTGTCATAGGACCGTTGCTATTCACAATATACATAAATGACCTGGTGGATGACATCGGAAGTTCACTAAGGATTTTCGCAGATGATGCTGTGGTGTATCGAGAGGTTGTAACAATGGAAAATTGTAATGAAATGCAGGAGGATCTGCAGCGAATTGACGCATCGTGCAGGGAATGGCAATTGAATCTCAATGTAGACAAGTGTAATGTGCTGCGAATACATAGAAAGATAGATCCCTTATCATTTAGCCACAAAATAGCAGGTCGGCAGCTGGAAGCAGTTAATTCCATAAATTATCTGGGAGTACGCATTAGGAGTGATTTAAAATGGAATGATCATATAAAGTTGATCGTCGGTAAAGCAGATGCCATACTGAGATTCATTGGAAGAATCCTAAGGAAATGCAATCCGAAAACAATGGAAGTAGGTTACAGTACGCTTGTTCGCCCACTGCTTGAATACTGCTCAGCAGTGTGGGATCCGTACCAGACAGGGTTGATAGAAGAGATAGAGAAGATCCAACGGAGAGCAGCGCGCTTCGTTACAGGATCATTTAGTAATCGCGAAAGCGTTACGGAGATGATAGATAAACTCCAGTGGAAGACTCTGCAGGAGAGACGCTCAGTAGCTCGGTACGGGCTTTTGTTAAGGTTTCGAGAACATACCTTCACCGAAGAGTCAAGCAGTATATTGCTCCCTCCTACGTATACCTCGCGAAGAGACCATGAGGATAAAATCAGAGAGATTAGAGCCCACACAGAAGCATACCGACAATCCTTCTTTCCACGAACAATACGAGACTGGAATAGAAGGGAGAACCGATAGAGGTACTCAGGGTACCCTCCGCCACACACCGTCAGGTGGCTTGCGGAGTATGGATGTAGATGTAGATGTAGACTTAAGAGGTCTACATGCTACGCAGCCTCCGGACTTAGTAGTGGGTGAGTCGCCTGCAATCAGAGCTGGATCAGTCAATGATTTTTCTTGGGCCTAACAGTCGATCTTTATCTTCCTGCATATGAACTTCTCGTGGATGTTTACTATAAACATAGTACTATGGAGACAGAAGATGCGTATACAATGACGTGACAAAAGTCATGGGATGGTGGTAAGCACATTCACAGTCTCTCGTATACAAGGTGTTGGATTGGTGAAGCTGTTATTTGTACTTAGATGATTCATGTGAAAAGGTTCCTGACGTGGTTATGAGCGCACGACGAGAAGTAACAGACTCTGGCTCCGGCATAGTAGTTGGGGCTAGACGCATGAGTCAGTCCATTTCGGAAATCATTAGGAAATTCAATATTCCGGGGCTTACAGTGTCAAGAGTGTGCCCAGAATATCATATATCTAGCATTACCTCTCACCACGGACAACACAGAGGCCGGCGGCCTTCGCATATCGACGCACAGAGTGACTTTTGGCTCTGAGCACTATGGGACTTAACATCTATGGTCATCAGTCCCCTAGAGCTTAGCACTACTTTAACCTAACTAACCTAAATACATCACACAGCACCCAGTCATCACGAGGCAGAGAAAATCCCTGACCCCGCCGGGAATCGAACCCGGGAACCCGGGCGAGGGGCCGGCCGCGGTGGTCTAGCGGTTCTAGACGCTCAGTCCGGAACCGCGGGACTGCTACGGTCGCAGGTTCGAATCCTGCCTCGGGCATGGATGTGTGTGATGTCCTTAGGTTAGTTAGGTTAGTTAGGTTTAACTAGTTCTAAGTTCTAGGGGACTGATGACCACAGATGTTAAGTCCCATAGTGCTCAGAGCCATTTCAACCATTTTTCTATTATCATTGGGAGAAGTGGCAGCAAAACGACTACTCACTGTGGTATGTAGAATGTATGAGTCTGGCGACATACCGTCTGACTTTCGGAAAAATATCATCCACACAATTGCGAAGACTGCAAGAGCTGACAAGTGCGAGAATTATCTCACGATCAGCTTAACAGCTCATGCATCCAAGTTCATGACAAGAATAATACACAGAAGAATGGAAAATAAAATTGAGGATGTAAGATGTACTAGATGACGGTCAGATGACTTTAGAAAATAGGTAAAGGCACCAGTGAGGCAATTATGATGTTACGGTTGATAATGGAAGCAAGACTAAAGAAAAATCAAGACACGATCATTGGAACTGTCCACATGGAAAAAGCTTTCGACAAAGTAAAATGGTGCAACATGTTGGAAACTCTGAGAAAAATAGGGGCAAGCTATAGGGTGAGACGGGTGATATATAACATGGACGAGATCCAAAATGGAAAAACAACAGTGGACGACCAAGAATGCAGCCCTCGGATTAAAAATGGCGTCAGACAGGGATGTAGTCTTTCGCTACTACTGTTCAATCTGTTCACGGAAGAAGAAATGATGGAAATAAAAGAGAGATCCAGGAGTGCAATTGAAATCGAAGTGAAAGGATATCGATGATACGATTCGCTGATGGCATTGCTATCTTGAATGAAAATTAAGAAGAACTACATGATATGCTGAATGGAATGAACTATATAATGAATACGGAATATGGACTGAGAATAAATCGAAGAAAGACGAAAGCAATTAGAAGTAGAAGAAATGAGAACTGCGAGAAACTTAGAATTGGAGGTCACCAAGAAGCTGAAGTTAAGAAATTCTGCTACCTAGGCAGCAAAATAACCAATGACGGATGGAGCAAGCAGGTCACCAAAAGCAGACTAGCAATGGCAAAAGGGGAATTCCTGGCCGAGAGAAGTCTACTAGTATCAAACACAAGCCTTAATTTGAAGAAGAAATTTCTGAGAATGCACGTCTGGAGCACAGCATTGTATGGTCGTGAACCGTAGACTGTGGGAAAATGGGAACAGAAGAGAATCGACGTATTTGAGATGTGGTGCTACAGCAGAATGTTGAAAATTATGTGGACTAATAAGGTAAGGAATGTATGGTGCTGAAACGTGGACCGTGGGAAAACAGAAACATGGGAGGAAAGAAAGCATCTGAGATGTGGTACTACAGGCGAATGTTGAAAATTAGGTGGACTGATAAGGTAAGGAATGAGGGGGCTCTGCGCAGGTTGCGAGAGGAACGGAATATGTGTGAAACACTGACAAGGAGAGGGGACAGTATGATAGACCATTTGTTAAGACATCAGGGAATTGCTTCCATGGTACTAGAGAGAACTGTAGAGGGCAAAAACAGAAATTGAAATACATCCAGCAAATAACTGAGGGTGTAAGTAGCAAATGCTATTTAGAGATGAAGAGGCTGGTACAGAAGAGGAATTCGTGGAGGGCCGCATCAAACCCTTCAGAAGAGTGAGGAGACAAAAAAAAATGGTAGAGGTCGAGTGTGGTACAGACTCCACGAAGGGATGGATCCAAGTTGTCAACAATGCATTGTGCAAGCTGGTCGCGTCTCCATGACGGTGTGGCCTGCGTTTAAATGCGTCCTCTGACCCAACTCAACAGATCATTGACTGGAAATGGTTATGTTCGGCTACCTGGACACCATGTGCAGTCATTCATGGACCTCATGTTACCAAGCAACGATGGAACTTTTTATGAGTGATTAAGCGGCGTACCACTGTGCCACACTTACTCGCAATTGGTTTGAAGGACGTTCTAGACAATTCGAGTGAATGATTTGGCTTCACAGATCGCCCGAAATGAATCCCATCGAACATTTATGTTACGTAACTGAGAGGTAAGTTAATGCACAGAATCCAGCACTGGCAACGCTTTCGTAATTGTGGAAGGCTATAGAGCCAACATGGCTCATTATTTCCGCACGGCATTTCCAAATACTTGTTGCGTCCCTGCCACGTCTAGTTCCTGCACTGTCCTGGACAAAAGAATGTCCTACAAGGTATTAGGAGGTAGCCCACGACTTTTTTCTCCTAAGTGTACAAGAAGAACACGCTGACCAGCAACACCGTGTGACAAATGGAAGCTGAGAAGAGAGTTTTCCGTCCACTACGTAAGTGGCCCTAGAAAAGGGCCTATCAATAATCAACACCACACGATAACTTGGCCCACACAGGCTACAAAGCGGCGTGCAGCAAGCAGGAGGCAATATCACTGTTGACTATGCTTCATGGACTACAGCGACTCATCATGCTGAAACCCAACCGACTGCTGCTCACCAACAATATGCCTGGTAGTCTGCTTCAGAGACGACCTACATACAGGCTGAAAGTGACATGAAATGGAATGAGCAAGTAAGGATAGTATTAGTTTGGAGAATGGTCGAGTTTGGTTCATTGTGAGATTCTTAGGAAAGTGTAGATCGTCTACAAAGCAGATCACACATGGAAAACATGAGCGATCCATTATTGTGTACTACTTGAATGTTTGAGATCCTCACCATGTCAGATCAACGAAAGATATTGAATTAATTCAGAAGTGTACTACGTGAATTTTTACCTGTAGGTTCGATCAACACACAATCGTCATCTCGTTGAGATCGTGTGTCCTGCCAGAGGTTTGTGTCTTGCCAACACTATATTTTGACACCGTAACTCGACATCATCATCAGGAGTTCCCCGAGATTGGCTGCCTGGCTGACTGCGTCCCATATTTGCGCCTGGGTGGTTGTCCGAGAGTCCCGTCTGCAGACGGCTCCGGAACGGGCGTGGTTAGATTCTCTATATCTATGTAGTGCTCGTGTTACTGTTACTGTCTAAGAAAGAAGAATGGCTCCCTCATCGGTCCGCGCTCGTAAGGCGCGCTTCCCCGTTGCTCCAGGTGTTCCCTACTCCTCTGCAACTTCTGTCTCCCGCGGTGATGATAGCGTCCTGGTGGTCCATATTCGGTTCGCGCCAGTGACGAGCAATCTCGCACCGCTGTAGGCGTTCAGCATGCCGTCCATACCCACTCCGGCTATCTCTCACGGCGATGTCAGTCAATCACTAAGAGACTGTCACTGTCGCTAGAGACAGTTATAGCGGGAGTACGCCTACAGCAGCGTGGGACTCAAAAAAATACGCCTTACAGGAGCGGACTGAATGTGGAACACCAAGAGGCAGCCACAACGACGGGAGACATCCGCAATGGGCGCAGACATAATAGGGAACACCTTGAGCAGTGCGCAGGGTAGTCTCGCGGGCATGTATCGAAGAGGACGGCGGATGTAACTCCAGAAAAGACGGCAGATAAAACTACTGTCACCATCCAGGCATAAACATGGGACACAGTCAGCCAGCTCAGGAATTATCTGATGAAGACGTTGGGTTATGGCATTGTAAAACCACGTTGGGAAGGTGCGGACCACCAGCAGAATAACTGACCTCTATCAGACGACAATCAGTGGGGAAGTTATGAGATTATGGCAGGCAGTTGTAATATGCATCGCGAACACAGACGGGGATCGCTGGTGGGAACACGATCTACTTTTCGCAAAAGACTGTCGGGAAATTTATAAAAACCGGAATTTGCAGCTGACTGCAAATGATTCTACTGCCGCCAATGCACATTTTGTGTAAGTGCGGCCAGGCTAAGATAAAAGAAATTAGGCGTATGGGCCTATTCTTCCCTCATTCCATTTGGAAAAGGAAAGGAAAGGACAAGTAGTGGTACATACTACCCTTCACCATACTGTGGCTTGCCGACTAAGTATGTAGACGTAGATCTTAGCTTTTAAAGCAGTATTTACATTACAGTAAGCACTGTTTCTTTCTTTTGTTGTCATTACATTCAGCTTTCCTAATTACGGAAACAAGGTTCTGTCTTTATTGTTACTGTGTATTGTAATATTTGTAATATGTTGAATACATAACACTTCAGTGCTTCGATTTTCACAATGCTTATATATACTCTCAATTAAGATTTCCTATTCGTCGCTGAAGTTATATGATTTGCAAGCAAACAATACATTATTTTAAGCAAGGAGAGGGTGGTTCACATGTATACCACTAACACTTATTCCTTGTTAATCTTCGCTGTTTACGGAACTGAAAACTGCTCTAGTACTGCTATGAACAAAAATCCTGACATTTTGTGAAATTTGTACACGTTGCTCTCTTCCGTAATTTAGTTCACCACTTTAAAATGGTTCATTGAGCAATAACTACTTCTGAGCAGGCATTAAATACTAATGTGTTTGTTGTACAGCTGGTAACAATAGTAGTGAATATTTTGCATGTTATTTGAGGTTCCGTGAGTGTCGCATTCTCCTAATATGCCTACACTGATGACTCTAAATATTAAAACGGCCTGCTTATTAGTGTTTTGGTCGAACTTTGGCACGCAATACATGAGCGCTGGCATGACATGGCTTAAAGAAGTCTTGGCAGGTTTACGGAGATATGTGGTAACAGTTTTGTGAGGTAGGTGAGGTAACTGCTGTTAATTACAGGCAGGTCGTTCGTGTTCGTGGAGCTGGCGCACGATATCATCTCGGATGTGCACCAGCAGATTTGGATCAAGCCCGGTTGATGGCCAAGACATTTATTTTATTTCCCTGTCATGGTCTTCCAACCATCGTAGCACGAGTCTGGCCTTGTGTCACAGACAGTTATTACTCTGAAAGATGTCATCGTCATGGGGGAAGACATCAAGCGTGAAAGGATGCACGATGTCGGCAATCATGTTCACATAGTCAACGCGTCTGGTGCTGCCTTCGATTACTACTGCAAGGCCTACAGCAGCCCATATCACAATACTGACTCTATTGGCCAGTGTCCTTGGCTCGCCGCGTGTTTCTAGCACGCGATCGCATCGATGACGGTAAATCCAGAAACGACCATCAACCTGATATAAAAATATGCATGATTCATCCGATCAGGCCATACGTTACTATTCATCCATGCTCCAATCTCGATGATCACGTTCCTCATACCTTGGTAATTAATGGAGACAATGGGCTTAACACGGAAACATATGTGGCACGTCTGCTGCGGAGCCGTTCGTTCAACAATGTGTGTTGAGCGCGTGTTCCGAAATAGTAACTGCACCTGCCACAGATCACCGACTGTCCTGCTTCACAAAGCGGTTAAGCCTCCGAGCTTCACGTTGTGTAGGGACCGATGACCATAGAAGTCTGGTCCCTTCAATCCCACAACCCCTTCACGCTGTGTGACGAGGCGTCGACATCCAACAGCTAGTCAGCTATTACTGGTTTCACCGTCGTTGGACTACGAGGTGCATTCAAGTTCTAAGGCCTCCGATTTTTTTTCTCCGGACTGGAAAGAGATAGAAACATGCGCATTGTTTTAAAATGAGTCCGCGTTCATTGTCAATACGTCCCAGAGGTGGCATCACTGTACGGCAGATGGAATTTTACCGCCAGCGGCGAGAATGAGAACTGTTTTAAATACTTAAATTGGCGGCGTTTTCCATACTTGAACAGCGTGCAGTCATTCGTTTTCTGAATTTGCGTGTTGTGAAACCAATTGAAATTCATCGACAGTTGAAGGAGACATGTGGTGATGGAGTTATGGATGTGTCGAAAGTGCGTTCGTGGGTGCGACAGTTTCATGAAGGCAGAATATCGTGTGACAACAAACCGAAACAACCTTGGGCTCGCACAAACCGGTCTGACGACATGATCGAGAAAGTGGAGAAAATTGTTTTGGGGGATCGCCGAATGACTGTTGAAGAGATCGCCTCCAGAGTTGGCATTTCTGTGGGTTCTGTGCACACAATCCTGTATGATGACCTGAAAATGCGAAAAGTGTCATCCTGGTGGGTGCCACGAATGCTGACGGACGACCACATGGCTGCCCGTGTGGCATGTTGCCAAGCAACGTTGACGAGCAACGACAGCATGGATGAGACGTGGATGCCATTTTTCAATCCAGAAACAAAGCGCCAGTCAGCTCAATGGAAGCACACAGATTCACCGCCACCAAAAAAATTTCGGGTAACCGCCAGTGCTGAAAAAATGATGGTGTCCATGTTCTGGGACAGCGAGGGCGTAATCCTTACCCATTGCATTCCAAAGGGCACTACGGTAACAGATGTATCCTTCGAAAATGTTTTGAAGAACAAATTCCTTCCTGCACTGCAACAAAAACGTCCGGGAAGGGCTGCGCCTGTGCTGTTTCACCAAGACAACGCACCCTCACATCGAGCTAACGTTACGCAACAGTTTCTTCGTGATAACAACTTTGAAGTGATTCCTCATGCTCCCTACTCACCTTACCTGGCTCCTAGTGACTTGGCTTTTTCCAACAATGAAAGACACTCTCCGTGGCCGCACATTCACCAGCCGTGCTGCTATTGCCTCAGCGATTTTCCAGTGGTCAAAACAGACTCCTAAAGAAGCCTTCGCGGCTGCCATGGAATCATGGCGTCAGCGTCATGAAAAATGTGTACGTCTGCAGGGCGATTACGTCGAGAAGTAACGCCAGTTTCATCGATTTCGGGTGAGTAGTTAATTTAAAAAAAATCGGAGGCCTTAGAACTTGAATGCACCTCGTACTTTCAGTGTGTGCTCACGGGAGTAGCACCCGATCAACCAAGCAACTTGGAAAATGTCCTGTGGTTCCCTTTCATTATCATTTTATTTGCTTTCCAGTGATACAGAACTCTCTGTCATGCTTGACTGAATGAATGTGGGTGTGTTTCATTTTAATATACGGTGGTTTAGTGTCCAGGAGAGAATCAGAGGTAGTCGTACAGAATGCCCAAGACTTGTATGAAAGTCACCGGTGTTAGGTTGATGGCGGAAGCCTCATCTCTGGGTTTTCCTCGCCACGGGGTCGCGTGGGAGACGTTGGAGTGTGTGAGACAGTCAGTCTGCTTCCAGCTCGCCGAGGGTCAGCAGTCGAAGTCTCTTCGAAGAAAGGTGAGTTGACTTAACCGCGTGGCGCGTTGTCTCATAGCGTTGGTCTCGAGTTTTATCTTATAAAAATTGATTTTCTGGGTCGCAGTAAGGAATGTAAGTTTGATTCCTAATGCAGACTTGACTTTGATCCGTAAGAAGAACGTAGCACAAAGGTGTTGTATATCTTGAAGCGCCCTCGGTTCTGTGTGAATGTTTGTGTGCCTGCAACTGCGTGTGTGTGCATTCTAATCTTCTCCGAATCTTCTTGGCTTTCTTGTAAAGTTTCTTTGTCTCATTACTTTATGTTGGGTGGAAACGATCCACATGGGTTAATATTAGAGTTTGTTGGCCCTCTGCCATTATCATTTTTTTATCCAAATGTGTCCTCTGTAAAATGTTAATTGTTCGCGACTACGTGGTTTGATGTTACTAAAATTTGGCCACAGTACGTAGAAATTGTGTCTCCGCGAACCACGTGGGCTCACGAGTCTTTTGTGAAACGTATAGTGTTTCACAATCAATTGTACCTAGTTACCAGGCAACAGCAGTTCTATAGATGCATTACATCAATGTTTTAAGGAATAAATAATTTTGCGTCAAATCTTATCCAGTGTACCGATGTTACGTCTCCGTTGTTATCCCATTTACCTTGTAGTTTTTCTTGTTAGCCCATCCATAGAGTTTCCATACGCAAAGGTCCAATAATTACTGTCCCTTTTCTATTTTAAACAAATGCTTTTGAGTAGATGTTTTCAACAATGTTGCCGTAAGCTGCCCTTAAGCACAGTGTTCACGCACTCTTTATTTTATTCAATATTTGATTCACGTGAACAATGCCTGTATCATATTAATAATTACATCCCATTCTTTATCAGTGACTTTACAATGACTGTTGTCTTGTGAGTTTTTAAATTAAGTAATTTTCCGACTCAGCGCAACCTCATAGTTGTCGTATGGCTAGAGTCGGTGGTGACCCAAACTTTTACGTTGATTTCAATGTCAGATAGCATTTTCTTATTCAAAGTGCGCGTGCCTCTTTTAGGCATTAGGATACATTCAAAGTGGGCTTCACGGTTCCTATACATAGCGACCTTTTATTCACGCTACATACAACTTCACCGTTTTAGAGATACTTGCTCCATGGCTCTGTGACATAACACTGTGCCCTTATTTTAATTTCTGTTGGGCCCGCAGCGTAGTATACTCGTACGTCGGTATAAGACGTTATCGAAATAAATGCTCCAAACCAGCTGCAATATGGTAATAAGTTTTTTAATGTTTTATACGACAGATCTTGCAGCAAATAACTGTCAAAACTGAACTGTTCAAATATCTCACAGAAGTGTATTTTTACATTTCGATAACTACAAGGACTATTATACTTACCGAGACATAACAGAAAGACTTCACTACACATGCAATATGGTCGTCACTTCCAACGGCATGTCACTGGATGATGCTAATAAGCCGAAACAGACCTGCCGTGTAAAACATTAAAAAACGTATAGCTTTATTGCAGCTGGTTTGGAGCATTAATTTCCATAATCTGCCCTTAGTCAAAGTCACTTATGTCAGTCCTTTTCTCCATTTGCGGTGCTTTTAGTCACTTCAGTGATTCCCCACTCGTCTCTGATCCTCTCACACTTTCCCTTTTGACTTACATGTCCGATACGTCACCAGGTGGCATTCAAACTCGCAGTGAGTAGTGGTCATCATGTTGTGCGTCTTAGTGTGTGTCAGTACAAGAGCACGTGAAAGGGAGTGAGTGAATGTAACATTCTCAATGAAAACACGGTTAGGTGTGTAAGTTCTGTCACTAACAATAAGGTGTGTAGAAGCTTTGCTTAGACGTATTTTTGCAGTCATTGGATAAACCTTTAGACATTGTCACGCAGTGTAAATATTCTAGACAGTCTGAAGAACGCGGATGTATTGGGAGAACGTACTCCTATTCATGATAAACAGCAATTTTAGCATATCTATGAAGCAGATGAAATTGTAGTTTACGATTAATACCTTGTTACAAGAATATCTTTCACGTACAGATAAACTGATTCTCCTTTTTAAAAAGTGCGTTTATTTACATAAGTAGATAACTTTCAGTATTAGTTTTGAAAATCAGTTGCAACACTCACTAATATTCAAATCCAGGTACACCAGCATCGTTATTTGCATCAGCAGACATTTCATGTCATGTTCACAAACAAGTTTTACGGGTATTGACACATTCCATTATGAAATGTTACACCAATTCCTGTCTCTTTACAGTTTATAATAAATACTATTATACAGTTCCTGAATAATTTATACATTGTAAAGTTTATGGTACTAACACCAACCTATTCATTTATCAAAACATATGAAGAGATTTAGAACATCTGGTGCGCTCCTTCTTCTCCTGACGCGACAGAGGCTACGTTGACGAATTTTGTGCCAGCAGATAAGTACAGTACAGCGAGAGCCAGTGTCGACTAACTACGCGCCAGGTACAGCGCTATACGTGTGTTTGACAGCTGACCCGGACACAGATATCGCTGTTAATGAACAATACTTGTTAATGAACAATATCTGGAGCGCCAGAAATCAGTCAGCCCCACATTAAACTACGCGCAATTACTGCGAAAGCGAATGGAAATCTCAATAACTGGTGTGTCTCATACAAGGCACAGATATCACTCTAGGCAAACACGATGACGATGGCTGCAAATGTACAAATGAGTAATGTTTTAAAAATGCAAGGAATTACGAACGATGAAAGCATATGAATAGAGATATGAAAGAGTCATGGGGAAAATTATAGTGTGTTACTTCTACTAGTAGCATTTTTTTCTGCCTCAAGGAATAGAGGAGGCTGTTTAAGATCCTGTTCATTATAAAGCCGCAGTTCTTTTCATCCAAATAAACAGATGAGGTGATAGTGGAGCTGACTGGCTCCCAATTGGGGACGACCAGTTCCAGCATTTGCTTTATGACCCTGGAAACCTGCTGAAATCGATATTTTATTACTGGGAGAATGTTATCCAGCATCAGACACAAAAAGTGAAAACTCACTCACTCACTCATCCTCTCACAATCTCACTATCACTCTACCTCTAGACTCTCTCTCTTTCACTCGCTCATTCCCTCTCTCTCTCTCTCTCTCTCTCTCTCTCTCTCTCTCTCTCTCTCTGTCTGTGTGTGTGTGTGTGTGTGTGTGTGTGTGTGTGTGTGTGTGTGTGAGAGAGAGAGAGAGAGAGAGAGAGAGAGAGAGAGAGAGATCTATCCTATATATAAAAAGGAATGAAGGTGCATCTGTTTGAGATTATTAGACTGCGACATTGTTTGACCAAACACAAACAAAGTTGGCACATTTTTGTATATCTATTTTTTCGTGGAGAAGGTTTTTGTGCTATCTACTTTTCTACAACTTGTTACTGGAAGATGCTGCACTGCGTAAAATCTATACCGTTCAACCGATTGTCTTGAAAATTGGTATACATAGGTATTTGGGCATGCAGAATATTTTATAACTATCCGTTTTGCTATAATTCACCACTATATGGCGTTGCAGCATACCGTTCAGTTGACTGCAAAAAACGTATCGATACCTGAATCCTCAATAATAATAATAATAATAAAAAGTGATCTTGATTGTGGTTTGTTAAGTGCCGGACAATGACATGAATAACTTTCCTTCTTTTGTTTGTTGGCGAACGGCGTACCATTCTTCTTTTGTTTACAAGTGATAGATGTGAGAGTTGCCCGGAGAGTAGTGTACGGCATTGTTTTTCTTCAACAATTCGTTATTGACCATAATGAGAATTACACACACGAGAGAATGGTATTTTATCTACGTACCCTATCTTTCCACGAATCTTCCATCCCGTTCGACGGCCTTCTACCAGCGAGAAACAAGGGCATGTATACACTGTCGGTGCCAATTCTTGTCCTTGTGGCGGAGCCAGCGCTTCTCTATGTGAATCACCTCCTCATCGTCCTAAAACTGTCTTCCACGAATAGCATCCTTTAAGGGCAAGAACAAGGTGGAGTCCGAGGGGTCTAGGTCAGGTGTGAAGCCGTGGATGGTCTCCGCGACCGCTGCAAATCGTGGAGGTTCGCCGAACCGCCTTCTGATGACCTCACCCTCCATGGCCCACCAACAACTGTACTTCTGTCGACAGCAGATGCTTGATAGACCTTGCACAGGCGTTTGTGAATACTCCCCACAGTTTCTCTCACTGCAGTGAGAAATTCAACGACAGCACGTTGCTTGTAACGCACGTCGCCTACAGACACCATTTTGAAAATGTCCGCAGCTACCCTATCTGTCGGACGTGACGGAAACTTGGCGCGCTCACTCAGGAGACTTCAAATAATACAAACGTAACGTTTTGCGTTCGTAGCATTATTTTCGGCTGAGAAAAAAAGATCGGTGCATTACTGTCTGGGCAACCATCGTATTTTCGCCACTAGACAGCGCTGCAGTTTCCCTACTTTCATACCGTTCAGTCGTTGCAAAAATCATACCGACGCCTCATTAATAACGAATAGTGAGTCTGACTACGATTAGTAATTTGTGACTGGTTTGATATGGTAAACCATTTTCATTGTGTTGAGTGTAGGACGTCGATATGAATAAAAACGTATTTAGGCTATCATGAATTTATACCAAAAATGGAATCTCATCGATATCTTTCATTTTTCCACATTTTTGGAGATCGAATTATACATTGAAGATTACATAGAGACCATCCTACTGTAAATATGCAGGAAAACGTCTGCCGCGTTTCTCAAATTGATTATCTGTTTAGTATCCTACTTGAATGAGAAAACCTGCTGAAACGATATAGTACATTATCCGGTATACTTTGGTGTATACGTCCGAGAATTAACCATGAATGGACATAATGCACAGTCATCTATCTAATGATTATTATTTCCTACTAATGAACTCATTTTTATATAAAGGAAACATATTCTCAGTGCCTACCTTAACTTATTAGTAAAAAACTGAAAATTATTTTTTCAGTTTCATGAAAAATTGCTTCGGCACAATCAGTACCAGTTTGTTGGCAGCACATTTTTTCGTACACTTATTGATAGCTCTCGATATGAAGAGACTTCATCAGCAGGATCCGCATTCCTCGTCTTCAAACGCAAATACTCCTAGCAATTTCATCTACTCATATGTTGTTCACTTTTTACCACCCAAGCGTTAGCGATTCGAGTGGATATGACGTAAGTCGCCGAGTCCAAAACCTGCTGATAGTAGTAGACCCAAAATGCGTATTGCAGTCTACTCTTTCAATTTATCGTAATGGTCAATGTTACGCTGTTGTCCAACTAGTAATTAGAAGCTCCCCTTGGTTCCAAAAAATTAAGGCCGGCAAGAAACTGATAACTGCCTTAATACAAATGCGAACCAACAATTGTTCAACTCCTTTTTATTTACATCGAACAGTCATCAAGGATAACCATTTATCTTACCGTCAGAATAAAGAAAGAGATGGGAACCGCTTGCTGTTTTCATGCAGTTTTATCAGAGCACAACAAAACCGCTTACAGCAAGACCTTGTGCCTCTTCGAACATTTCTGTTTTATAGTGTCATGAAGAGACTCATATTTTATAAAGGATTGCAGCATGTTTATATGAATTTTTTATCCGTAAACGGTCTAATCTCCCCAGTATCCGTCGACTTCCTTTCTACAATCATTTTTTTTGTTTATAGTTGAAGTAATGTCAAGATTCCATATCTATAGGTTTGTACCTAGGTAGACACTGTTAAGGAATCTTAAATCGTTGTTCAAACTTTTTACGCTTAGATTTCTGTGCAAACCATTGGTCCCTTCTGAGAGTTGTCAGACGTATTTTTCTACGGTGTTACAGCAGATATATGTAATTTCATATATTGTTTCGTAATCTGCATCTGAAGTCAGCCCACACAGACATTGCTTGTTACCATGACTTATGTACAACGCCTAGGGTGGGTGCAAAGCGTCGGTTTGTTTCCCATTAAAAAAAAAAAAAAAATTAAAGCGGAATTTTTACGTGACCATCCAACAGATCGATATGAAAATAGTCTAGTGCGCCACTTGTTTTATCGATACGTATTAACGGAGACAGTAAACCTCTGAGAATAAGCAACATTCTATCAGCTGCGACAGCAGCGCCCTCGCCCGCGCTTACTGTTACGGCCAAGCAGCAACGCTGCACAGTTGCTGCTGGAACACTAATTGTTCTTCACGTCTTACTGTCACTGTTACTACATATCGATAAAAATAATATCGCAGTAAACTAATCTGGGGCCACGCTGTCGAATGGGCGGGTAAAAATCCCTTAGCTTGTAACGGGAAACAAACAACAGACGTTTTGCGTCAACAATGGACGTCGCTTGAAAGAAGTGATCAGTCTTTGTTTGGGCTGACTCCAACAACATTCGTAAATCTTAAATCGCATATATATGCCGAAATACCATAGAAAATGCGCCTCTTTCGAGGGACATCTTGAATATGATTTTATATTTATGTCACGTTTTTGTCAGTGTTATAAAATAAGCCCACGGCATACAAAATATATTCACTAGTGAAAGTGAAACAGAGGAGCTAATGTCCCGTTTTCGAAGAGGTCGCTAGGGGGAGGGCACAAACCTGGCTCAGGTGGAAGACAGTCGCCCGAGTTATCTCACTAAATGCAAAACCTGTGTTCATTCCGGTCTGGGAGTGGAAAGCAAAGGAAATTTCGTTGTAAAGTGAGTGTTTGGGGGCGAAGGGAAAGTCGAATGTGTCAATTGAGTTTCGGCGGCAGACCACAGTTCACAAGGATGAGGAAAATTTTGGGAAGTTGGGACTCAGTTTTATGGGAGTGTAGGAGATGTGAACATATGACGAGACCAGAAAAATTTGTGACGTGGTCCAGGATACGAGTGGAAGAGCGTAACAGTATCTAACAAGTGAGGCAGAGTGCAGGTAGTTCTAGGATTTAGAGGTAATGATAAAACTTGTAAGAAACGGAAGTCTATACTGTGTTGGTTAGCTAAGAATGAGATAGATGAGGGTTTTATTTGTATGGTTAAGGACCTGGAATTTAATACCTGTATTCTCCTGATTAGTAGTTTTAGTAGTCTTACTCTACTTAGGGTTTTTTGGATGGTTACTATGTGAGGTTTCTAGGTTAAGTTTTGATCAAGTGTTGATACAAGCTGTTTTAATGTTTTACTTAAGTGTGTGGGGCAGTAGTGCAATGTCAGTTGATCTCTGGGAGGGAATGCTCAGATGCTTTTTCCGATAATTTTGTGACTTTTGGGTCCTCATCCTCTATTTCAAATGCGAACTCGGTACCACAACTAACTAAAATTGCAGCCCCAATTGCCTTAACTTCAGATACTAAGCCGTTTAAAATATTTGAACTGAACAAAGTTCCGTCAAAGTACAAATCTGTGCAAATTAGGCATCGCAATTTGTTTTAATTTTATTTAAGACCTTGGTATTGTTCTTCTGATACGCAGAAACTCCACATAGAGTCTGACATGATTCCTCAAACTCTGTTAACTTTGTTTCGCGACAACACAATTGCACATTTTTATTTGTTTTTTTTTCATATAATTATGGCCTGATATTTTGCAGAACTGATGGAAAAATACGACCGATCACATCAGGAGGTAACCTATGGAAAAGTCTGAACACAGATTTTATTCAATTTGTTAGTTACATGCTACAGAAATCGTATAAACAACAATCGTTATGATGCGGAACGTGTCAACAAATGAAAACCATGTATGTAGAAAAGGGATGATTAAATCATTATACAGCGACACTCTGGTCAGCTACAGTTTTCTCCTATGAAATTGGCTAATTACTTGACAATTCCAGTGTGATATGCAAATAGCTGTTACAAATATCTTCAATCTATGTCAGCACCCACAACTGCTGTCAGACATTTTGTTTCTATGGATAGATATTCCACCCCTTTCCATGCCAAAATTATATTCATTAAAGGGTATTGCAGATCAGTTTTGTTTCTAGTTTTGCACTTCCAAACTTCTCCTTACTCCCAAACACAGCTGGATTGTTAAAAACAAGTATCACACATGAATAAATGTGCCATGAGGCTGTCGTTAACATTTCCAGCTGCTTAACGAACCGCCTGCATGATGTACATGTGTATACCCCACACATAATGCTAATTACTTTCCACTGTGCAATGATCACTTTTTGCCGAAGTGAGTTGTTATCCCCAAATATTAACCCATAAGACATCAATGAACAAAAGTACGCGAAATATGTGAACCTACTGACCGGTTTTCCCCCAAGTCGTAATTTATTCGGGAAAAAGTTGACCAACCTAAATGTTACAGTAGGTCTGCTATAAGGGATTTTCCACTTTAAGTTTTCGTCAATGTGCCATATAATAACATACAAAAAAATGGCTCTGAGCACCATGGAACTTAACATCTGAGGTCATCAGTCCCCTAGAACTTAGAACTACCTAAGCCTAACTAAATTATTGGTGTACTTCTGGATATTTTGAACTACTGGATATTTTGACACTACAAAAGTGGATGAGGTGTGCTCTTCCAAAGTTTAACACTAATCTGTCTGTGCTGTTGGCGCTTCTCTGCTCGGCTTCACAACAATTCTTGTAACCTACATACACAGAACTAATTTTGCCTCCTGATTCAAATAAAATTACAGATTATTAATATAAATTAAGAATATTGGTGGGCCAGTGACGGAACTCTGTTGGACTCCGATTGTAATTTTTTTCGTTACAGAGGATGTGCACCCACGTTCCAATTTCTTCCCATGCAGATTATGTGGCATCCCTCTTTCTATTACTCCAACAGCAGAGATTAACTTTCCGCATTATTCTTCTTTTTCCTTTCATTTTGTCTTGCCTCGCTTGATGGCCGTTTGCCATTCATGATACAACCGACGCAGTGTGCACTGTGGGTCTGGCGGACGCGTTGTCGGGTGCTCAGTACGCACCGCCAGGAGGGCCGGAAAAACACTGTCGTGGCAACGGGTACGGCGCGCGGCGTTTATTACTGCGCCAACTTAATTTCCCATTTACAGAGTTTCGCCCCGTGTTTTTCAGACGTGAACGTACTTCCTAACGATATGCGCTGTAAATGAACAAGTGTAGTCGCCAGCATATTGCCTTTCTCGAGAGCACATGTGCCATTTAAACACGCAGGTCCGACTGCGAAGGGGGAAAATGAAACGTTTGTAGGGAGGTGTGAGCCCGTGCGATACGCTGCTGCGGCACCGTCCGCGCGTAGCCCGCCCATGTGCTGTTTGTTTTCCGCTGCTGTGGCTCCTTCCTAAACAAATTATACAAAATTGTGCTCCGAGGATTCGATTCGAGTTTAACCTGCCATGACTGTATGACCACGGGCTTAGTTTCAGCCGTAGTCGGGTTTCTGCGAAAATCCACTCTTTACAGAATTTAAAGGAAACCGAAGCGTGCTTCTGAGCGACTGTTATACTTTCACAACTTTAACTGGGGCGGACCATAGTGACCTGATGAGACAGTCGAGTATGAGCGATATTTTCTACGCTCTCCTCAGAACCACACGTGTAGTCAAAACAATAACGCAGAGGATATTACATCTTATAGAGTTCAATAAATTCACATAAAAGTGTGATTGATGCGAGTTACTTGCATTTACCGGGTGATCAAAAAGTCAGTACAAATTTGAAAACTGAATAAATCACGGAATAATGTAGATAGAGGGGTACAAATTGGCACACATGCTTGGAATGACATGGGGTTTTATTAGAACCAAAAAACTACAAAACTTCAAGAAATGTCCGACAGACGGCGCTTCATCTTATCAGAATATCAATAATTAGCATAAAAAAGTAAGACAAAGCAAAGATGATGTTCTTTACAGGAAATGCTCAATATGTCCACCATCATTCCTCAACAACAGCTGTCGTCGAGAAATAATGTTGTGAACAGCACTGTAAAGCATCTCCGGATTATGCTGAGGCATTGGCTGTCGGATGTTGTCTTTCAGCATCCCTAGAGAAGTCGGTCGATCAAGATACACTTGCGACTTCAGGAAACCAAAAACACAATAATCACACGGACTGACGTCTAGGGTTCTGGGAGGCCAAGCATGACGAAAGTGGCGGTTGAGCACACGATCATCACCAAACGATGCGGGCAAGAGATCTTTCACGCACCTAACAATATGGGGTTGAGCGCCATCCTGCATAAACATCGTACGTTCCAGCAGGTGTTTATCAGCCAGGCTGGGGATGATACGATTCTGTAATATATTGGCGTACCTCTCCCCCGTCACGGTAGCAGTTACAAAACCAGAATCATGCATTTCCTCGAAGAATAAAGGCCCGATAACGGTAGATGTGGTAAATCCAACCCATACCGTGACTTTCTCGTCGTGCAATGGAGTTTCCACGACAGTTCTAGGATTTTCGGTAGCCCAAATTCTGCGGTTGTGGTCGTTGACAGACCCACGGAGTGTGAAATGAGCTTCGTCGGTACAAAACACGTTACTCAACCAATCGTCATCTTCCGCCATCTTTTGAAACGCTCACACCGCAAATGCCCTAAATCGCCAGGTAACAGTTCATGATGCCGATGGATTTTGTACGGATAGCATCGGAGGGTACGCCTCAATGCCAACCAAACATTAGTGTATGGAATGTTGGTGCGACGTGCGACTGCACGAGCGCTGACTTCCCCCTGCATAGACGAACCCGCTACTGTCTCCATTTCTTCCTGAACTGTCTCAGCAGCATTACGCCTTGTGCTCGGTCGGCCACTACGGGATCTATCGTTTAAAAAACCCGTGGTTTCGAACTTCGAAATCATTCTCGCCACAGCTTCATTTGTCAACGGACCTTTACCTGTTCGAATCCCCTTCCTATGGCGATAGGATCGTAACGCTGAACTAGCACATTTTCCATTGTGATAGTACAGCTTCACGAAAAGCGCCTTTTCAGGTAACGTCAACATCCTGCGACTGCTGGCGCATCTGATTCTCTCTCTCATTACAGCTCCTTTTATACACGATTGTCATGGGCAGTCACTGGCGTTTTGCTGTCCAGCGCTAACTGTCAGACATTTTATGAACTTTGTTTTTTTGTTGTTGTTGTTGTAACTAAACCCCATGTCATTCCAAGCTTGTGTGTCAATTTTTACCTCTCTATCTACATTGTTCCGTGGTTTATTAGGTTTTCAAAATTATACTGACCTTTTTTCACCCAGTATATTTTAAAAAATGGTATAAATGTTAAAGAAGTTAAATGATTACGACTTAGTACTTCAGCAATTAGAATTACGAAAACACTGCAACAAATACAAGAGCATTTCAGAACTATGACACGACTACTACGCACCTAATGCTTCACGACACTTACTACAAGCATTTATGTGATCGTGTCGGTACTGGTATATGTCATTTAAGCCATCTACAGTATCGTCTATGGGCTTTAGACACTGCAGTCTATTCATCTCCTCCCCTTGTCCGCACAGGGTCGATAAGTATACTATGGACTTTTCCAAGACGGAATATATTTATCCCAACTGACCGCGAGTAATGTTAGAGGTATGAAACGGAGCCAAAGTTTCTTAACTGTCTGCGAATCGTGTAACTAAGGCGGAACTTGGGTACAAGCCCAGTATTAACGTAGTGGGATGTGGGAAATCGCCTCAGAACCACATATAGACTGGCCAGCCGAGCGACCCTCGTCGTTAATCCACCAGGCGGATTCGATCTGGCGCCGCGGCACGTCCCCACTCTGAAAGCGTTGCTTTAACACGCACGACTGTCAAGGCGGGGAACAAACTCTATAGCAGCGGTTTCCACTCTGCGGGCAATTACTCTCTGAGGGGTGAATCGAAATTTTCTGGGGGTAAAAACAGGAAGGGTTCGACTGCAGCTCAGTCAAGAACCAATATTTTACATTGGTAACTGTGGTGTCACCGCCGGACACCACACTTGCTAGGTGGTAGCTTTAAATCGGCCGCGGTCCATTAGTACATGTCGGACCCGCGTGTCGCCACTGTGTGATCGCAGACCAAGCGCCACCACAAGGCAGGTCTCGAGATACGGACTAGCACTCGCCCCAGTTGTACGGACGACTTTGCTAGCGACTACACTGACGAAGCCTCGCTCATTTGCAGAGCAGATAGTTAGAATAGCCTTCAGCTAAGTCAATGGCTACGACCTAGCAAGGCGCCATTAGTAACATTGCATGTATCTAAAGAGTCTCACTTGTAACGCCACAATCTCCAGATGTACCAAAAGGATGGATTAAAGTTAAGTATTCCAGAAGCTACGTACTTTTCTTTATAGCATTCATTACGTATCCTGTTTCAGACCTCACGCCATCCGGCTTTAGCCTCGCGCGTGCCTTTCGGCTTCCTCTCATTGTGTCTAGGCTGTCTTGTCTAGACACAACAATAACTACGAGTAATTCTAAAATTAGCCAAGTATGAGTACTAAGGCATGATGCGATGCAGCGGAGTCCACAGTGAATGTATTAATGAAATTATTTTAAAATCTCGCGCAGTCGACGATAGCAACTAGTCGCCGCCAGCCACTTGCGTGGTGCGGCATGTTCATTATTGACTCCAACAAGATATTAGCTCGCACGTTTTTCTTATTTCGTTAGCGATTAGATCTCCAACCTAGTGTACGGACACGTGAAGTGTATGTATTGCTGGTGCTACTTTCTCAACATAAGTAGCTCATTGGAACTTTTATTAAGCAATGGCTACTATTCGGTACGAAATTGCTGATTTACAGCCCTGCCTTTCATTTGTTACTTGATATAAACAGCTTAGGTTATAAGAAGTCTCGTTGACAAAAAGATTACGAGAGGCGGGTGATAAGTAGATTCTGGTTGTGGTGCCACTGAGCAGTAATCACATAAAGATCATCATAAATGACATACACATTTACATTGTAAAAATGACTTCGCGATAATGGCAGAAGTGATTCCTACACAACAAATTTGATGTCTGGTCATGTCTCGAGAGGCATCGCGCGATTTGCATATCATTTTCGTCACGGAGTTCGTGCGTGCCAAGCCTCCTGAATACGCCTGATCTCGCCTCGTAGCCTATGACAGGACTCCTCTTGTAAAACTTAGTATGCACTGATTCACTGTTCAGACAGACTGGCATTTTCCGTCATGGTTTCATGTGGCAGACTCTGTCGCCCTGCCACCCAAAAAAATCATTTCTTTATTTAGAATTGATTCAAGGAAAGCTGAAAGTTGAGTCATCCATTGAGTTTCTAAAAAAATATTTATTTAATCGAAGCAAAACTGCATTTCCTGCTGACGTAGTATTTCGTAAAACGTATTACTTTTTGCTTAAAAAATTAAAAACCACATATTTGCATTCACAATATAGTGTTCTCAAGCAATTGCAAGGAAACTACTCGTATTCCGGAAAAAAATTTGATTCTTTCGCATTTTACAGTCTCACACTGCAGCTTGGGGTTACAGTAGCTACCTCTTCGTTATTGGCTATATTTATTACAACATTTCGAAGTTAAGCAACTCACGGTTGGAAGAACTTGCAGTACAATGTACGATTTCAGACCAAGCAGAAATTAGTGGAAATTGAGGTTTCTTTCGAAATGCATCCTATGCATCTCCCAACATCACCAGGAAACTTTCGAAATTTTCTGAAGTCTTCCTCAAGGAATTTCTGAATCCCATTCCATCCTCCATTTCTAAGGTGTCTACAAGAACATGCACTGTCATTTTCCTTCTTTAAGAAACTCACGAATCCACCATCTTCCACGGACAATTTTGCTGCTTTCCAGTTAGTGCACTTTAGGTTTACATTATTGTGTACGTAATGTAGCTAACTAACATATCGAAATCATTTTTATGAGCTTAAATAATTTAAATCTAGTTCTCACCATTGGAGATTTGCTTACCAGTATTTTCAAACTGTTCTAAAAATATTTCTGGACAAGCTAAGGCGCACGTACGGAGAGCGTGCCGCATGGAACACGTTCCACCATGCCGATTTAGTTTTTCCGTGACTTCCCTACATCGGTTCAGACAAATGCCAAGGAAGGTTCCTTTGAAAGGGCACGGCCGATTTCCTTCCCCATCCGTCCCTTATCCGATTGGACCGATGACCTCGCATGATGGTGCCCTTATCCAAATCAACCAGTCAACCTACTTTCGGTTGATCAAAGGAAGCATTCAGTGAACTGCCTGCTGGCAATAAAGGAGAGTTCGAAAATTTTTATCGAATGTCCTTCAATGAATTTCAAAAACTGTTGTATCTGAACCAGGAATAAGACATACCAATTTCGTAGGTGCAGTATCTCGCAAAGAGAGTCTGACAATATCTTTACGCTTTCTGGCAACTGGAGATTCCGTTACGTATTTGATTTACCCGCTCAAGGTATCTGAATTTTACCGACGATTGTCTTCCAACTTTGTATATTGTTCTTCGATTCATATATTTCATAGCCCAAACCAATTGAAACCCATTGTCAGTCATCAATAGCCTATTGTTTTGTTTTTCTGTGATAGTTATTGTGCTGAGATTCCCACAATTCGCGCTATTCTCTATAAAGTTCTTTTCGTTGTCCACTTACTTTTACAGTTGTATTCCATACTAGTATTGTATTGTATTTTAACCGCGGGCCTATAAACGACGGAGAGGCTCCGTCCCCGCCGCAGCCGCAGTGGTCCACAACCCCACGACGACTACCGCAGTCCACTTCACCCCTCCGCCGCCCCACACCGAACCCAGGGTTATTGTGCGGTTCGGCCCCCGGTGGAGCTCCCCAGGTAACGTCTCAACCAGACTAGTGTAGCCCCTATGTTTGCGTGGTAGAGTACGTGTACGTGGAGAACTTGTTTGCGCAACAGTCGCCGACATAGTGTAGCTGAGGCGGAATAAGGGGAAGCAGCACGCATTCGCCGTGGCAGAGGGAAAACCGCCTAAAAACCATCCGCGGACTGGCCGGCTCACCAGACCGCAATACAAGTCCGCCGGGCGGATGCGTGCTGCTGACCAGGCGCTCCTACTCGCCCAGAAAGCCGTGCGTTACACCGCATGGCCAACCGGGCGGGAATTCCATACTTAATGATAGCTCACCAATGCACAGTGAGTACAGGGAGGCACCGTGTCATCACCGCGCCTATGAACAGATGTCCTTCCCTGCCGCTGAAACACTCAGAGCTTGTGCTTCGTCTCGAATAATTTCAATGTCGACAGGACGTTAAACCCTAAACTCCCTTCCTTCCTTTATTCCTTTGTGAAAAATATGGGATGTCGTGACCTCTCACGCTGTGTTCTGCATGGCGGCCCACTGCGATATTCACTTGTCGCTTATTGCTAAGCAGTGTCATCATTGACAACGAGAAGGGTTTTCATAATTTTTCTTCCATTGCAAATAATTCACCCTTGCTGTACTGGGACAAAGATGCATAGGCGCATTATACGACTAGTGAATAAAATCCTCGACTCTGGGTTCAAGGTTATTGCCGGTGTGCTTGGTCGCCAGTCATATGTGTAGCGCTGGAGCGTTCTTATTAGAGGCCCAGTAGGGAACAGTTGAGTTTTAAAGATATTTGTGAATCAGAGGGAAATTATCCGGAATACTTTAGTATCGAGATGACAACTGATTTATAAAACTATTTTAATGATTGTCTTGATGGAGAATACTTTTGGAGGAGTATTTAATGGCAAGCCATACGATCGCAAGAATGAGTTGTTTGTTTGTCAGACATATGAGAAACGGAATTCTTTGTCCCTTAGTTAACTAGTAATATTCATGATTTGTGTTAATTTGATCTCTTTGTTTTCATTGTGTCATAAATTACGCAATTGGTTGAATTGTCTGTACTTTTGGTAATGAGAGGATTTCGTAATTATTAAGATCTTCTTTTTTTGGATAATAATCGAAGTTTAATTTTTTAAGAACGCTTTCCTGTAAAGTAAAACCCTCCTCCACCATTCTTAGTAAAATTTTGAATATTTTTGTCGTGTGTGCATTAGACATTACGCCACACGCAAACATACACTCCTGGAAATGGAAAAAAGAACACATTGACACCGGTGTGTCAGACCCACCATACTTGCTCCGGACACTGCGAGAGGGCTGTACAAGCAATGATCACACGCACGGCACAGCGGACACACCAGGAACCGCGGTGTTGGCCGTCGAATGGCGCTAGCTGCGCAGCATTTGTGCACCGCCGCCGTCAGTGTCAGCCAGTTTGCCGTGGCATACGGAGCTCCATCGCAGTCTTTAACACTGGTAGCATGCCGCGACAGCGTGGACGTGAACCGTATGTGCAGTTGACGGACTTTGAGCGAGGGCGTATAGTGGGCATGCGGGAGGCCGAGTGGACGTACCGCCGAATTGCTCAACACGTGGGGCGTGAGGACTCCACAGTACATCGATGTTGTCGCCAGTGGTCGGCGGAAGGTGCACGTGCCCGTCGACCTGAGACCGGACCGCAGCGACGCACGGATGCACGCCAAGACCGTAGGATCCTACGCAGTGCCGTAGGGGACCGCACCGCCACTTCCCAGCAAATTAGGGACACTGTTGCTCCTGGGGTATCGGCGAGGACCATTCGCAACCGTCTCCATGAAGCTGGGCTACGGTCCTGCACACCGTTAGGCCGTCTTCCGCTCACGCCCCAACATCGTGCAGCCCGCCTCCAGTGGTGTCGCGACAGGCGTGAATGGAGGGACGAATGGAGACTTGTCGTCTTCAGCGATGAGAGTCGCTTCTGCCTTGGTGCTAATGATGGTCGTATGCGTGTTTGGCGCCGTGCAGGTGAGCGCCACAATCAGGACTGCATACGACCGAGGCACACAGGGTCAACACCCGGCATCATGGCGTGGGGAGCGATCTCCTACACTGGCCGTACACCACTGGTGATCGTCGAGGGGACACTGAATAGTGCACGGTACATCCAAACCGTCATCGAACCCATCGTTCTACCATTCCTAGACCGGCAAGGGAACTTGCTGTTCCAACAGGACAATGCACGTCCGCATGTATCCCGTGCCACCCAACGTGCTCTAGAAGGTGTAAGTCAACTACCTTGGCCAGCAAGATCTCCGGATCTGTCCCCCATTGAGCATGTTTGGGACTGGATGAAGCGTCGTCTCACGAACGCTGGTCCAACTGAGGCGCCAGGTGGAAATGGCATGGCAAGCCGTTCCACAGGACTACATCCAGCATCTCTACGATCGTCTCCATGGGAGAATAGCAGCCTGCATTGCTGCGAAAGGTGGATATACACTGTACTAGTGCCGACATTGTGCATGCTCTGTTGCCTGTGTCTATGTGCCTGTGGTTCTGTCAGTGTGATCATGTGATGTATCTGACCCCAGGAATGTGTCAATAAAGTTTCCCCTTCCTGGGACAATGAATTCACGGTGTTCTTATTTCAATTTCCAGGAGTGTAGATTGTTTCTGACAAGCAAAGAAAAATTTACAGTACGTTCTTTTCCTTCAGCTGTTGCATTTGCTAATTTCCATTTGCTTTCGAGAACGTCAGTACACCAGACACAAAACAGTATGCTGAGGATGAGATAAGTTATTTTTATTTCGGGGCAGATCTCACTTTGCATTCTTGTGAGTAAACTGTACGTAGTCAGAATTACCAGGTGTTGTGCTAAATAAGCAGACAAATTTACAGTGAACAGTGTTGGTTACCTTAAACAGTTATTTTCTATCTTGTTGAGGAGTTTTTAATTTTGTGTGTGTTTCATGGCAGAGATAATGTCATATGTACTCAGTATTGAGTTTAAGTTAAATAGTTTCTACTGAGTACACAATTAGTTTCTTTTGAGATCTACTAAATTTCGTTTTTCATTATTTCATATTCAGCATTTCACTACGTTTAATGTTTTGTTTCATGACACTGTTCCCGTGAGCAACACAGGGCCAACGAACAGTCAGTATTGCTCAGCACTTGAACGCGATATTTAAAGCCCATATGTTGCGAAGAGAAAACTTTTGGAAAAAGAATGTCAAGTATTTCAAACATTGCTGATGTAGATTTTTCTTATGCAGGCAGACACTAGTATAATTCGTGTGAAATATTTCAGTGTTACTTTAATTAATAGCGGATGTTTCAGTTGCATAAAAGAATTTATTACTTTCAATTATTTAATCAAAAATTCACTTCACGTAGCTACAATAGAAATTATATCTGGTAATTCACATTTTACATTTCAACACTATGGCTAGCAACAACGTATTTCGTCAAGCTACGAGATCGAAAATTACGTCACAAAGTAATGACTCACTAGTTAATAAGACAGAACAAGCACGACAACCATTACACATATATAATTTACTTGAGATTTCAGAGAACGCAAATAATTTTCCAACACAGATGAATTCCTAATCAGTAAACGCAACAGAACAAATGTCGAAAAATGATGCAGAAATTTCAGAAGACGGATAGTCAGGCGACGAGTTGCCTCAGTAACGCAAAATTTCTGCAACAACCATTAATCGAGTCGTCGATTCGGGTTTGCCTTCCGTTCCTTTCACTCAAACAAGACACGAGCCTACATCAGTTACTGACAATACACACTCAGTCGCCGTAAATCCTGTAAATATAAATGCGGAAATCAATAACCCTGTTTTGTTAGAGCTGCTACTAAACATGAATAAAATATCTGAACAAAACTCAGAACGATTTAAGAAAGCAGACAAAACACTAAAACAAAACACAAAATCACAAGGAAAAATCACAAAACTTTTGAGTAGAAATCTGACAAGATATTAGAGATGACTCACAACCTATTATTACGAGACTACAGGTCAGGTTACGCAGCCTGGAAGTGAACAACATAATGTAAACACCACACAACACAACGATAAAGAAGAGCAACTTGCAAAGATAAATACCATGGCAGCGAGTACAGTAGTCTCGCAACTCACAGAATGGCAACACAGCTTAATATCATCCTTGAAGAAATTAGTGAACAGACAGACACATTAAAACTGAATACTGACGGACAAAAAGAACATAGAATTTCGAAGATTTGATGACAAAGATGACAAGTTTGTCCACAAACCCAGACAATGATTCCGACATCACACATCCTATAAAATTTTCAATCACAGTAGAAAAGTAGGCACTTACGAATTTTAAAGTGAGTCAGTCTAAAATCAGTCTCCAAGAAAACAACATGCGAGAACAGTTAACACGTATCGAACATAAGCTAAATAGTGATGACGACACCAATGACTTCACGTGTTGATACATCTACGATCAAACACTGGTGATGAAACCACCAGTTTGTGGCGTCTTTGTGATTTTTCCTGGGGAATAACACTTTTCACCAAGACATGAGAGTGAGCTGTTTGTCAAGAGCAATAGATAAAATTCCAATTCTCACCGAAACGACAATTTCAATTACTAGCAATTTCTCACAGTTCCTAAATTAGATTTTTTCGAAATTTTATCAGCGACAACCACCCCCAAGGCTGGTTTATTTTCACTGTAACCAAAGTGGACTTTCGACTACAGACTGGAATACATATAAAGATATCTCTGAAGCGAGACAGCCGTGGGTATGCGGTCTGTATCAGAAACTGTGAGTGAAACTGATTTTTGCCACGCGTCCCCCTCTGCTTATTGCAAGCTACTCAGAATCGAGTAGAACGTAGTATAATAACGATAAAAATTTTGATCAGTCCGAGTTTTCAAGCCCAGTCAGGTATTTTGAGGAGACGATACATAGGAATCATAATCATGCAAACCCGTACAGCCCTTCTGAGTAGACACGCATTTGCTTAACAAAATTGCCTCCACATTTGCATCACTTAATATCAGCAGGAAGATGTAAGGACGGTCTGGAAGCTTTTCAAAGTTTGCTGTAAGAACTAGAATTTGACACCGACAATCATATCACTAGAAAACATGACAACAGAAATCCAGGCCGAACGGTTCTAGGCGCTACAGTCTGGAGCCGCTTGACCGCTACGGTCGCAGGTTCGAATCCTGCCTCGGGCTTGGATGTGTGTGATGTCCTTAGGTTAGTTAGTTTTAAGTAGTTCTAAGTTCTAGGGGACTGATGACCTCAGAAGTTGAGTCCCATAGTGCTCAGAGCCATTTGAACCATTTTGAACCTTGTAGTGAAATGTTACCATGGGGTTGGCCAACATCATGAGATATTGTAAGTGCAGAATACATTTCCCACTAATACCCGTGAACTTAAGATGAAAATAAGATAAGTTAAGAAAATGGCTCTGAGCACTATGGGACTTAACATCTGTGGTCATCAGTCCCCTAGAACTTAGGACTACTTAAACCTAACTAACCTAAGGACATCACACACATCCATGCCCGAGGCAGGATTCGAACCTGCGACCGTAGCAGTCGCGCGGTTCCGGACTGAGCGCCTAGAACCGCTAGACCACCGCGGCCGGCGATAAGTTAAGACATTTACTGTTTGCACACCCATTTTCTATTGCTATTTTCTGTAATGTTATCGATTTTCTCCACAACCACCAGAGAACAATAATCAAAAAACATATGCTGTTACACAAATACCACAGGATGGTATTTTAACAAATATGTTCATATTCCAATTTTAAAAAATTCCACAGTGCAACAATATTTGCACCAAGTAACCCTGCACTATTATTGTTTGACGTCACTATTAGGCTGCTCCTAATAGACTTTTAAATGGCCATGCAAAAAACCGCACATACACGACATCGATAAATAGAGATTGTGAAGAAGTATTGCTACTGGAGGATAGGAACGTACTCCATTTTCAAGCGCGAGGGCAAGACCCAGATGCTTTCACGCCATGCGAGTCTCACGTTGGCCGAGAATGGACTAACGCAGCCGCAACTCCCACGCACGCTACAATCTGTCTGGAAGCGACAAAATAGGCGTCAGGTCGATGACACGTGACGTGGCCGCCACTCCCTGCGAGTGTTAAAAACCCGGGGAACCTCTTCTTTCGTCTCTTTAAGCCAAAAAAAGAACATTACAGCGGCGGGGAGCGGTTTCCCACCCCTTCCCCTCGTCCTTTACTCTGTAGAGCATTTCGTCATTTGTGATTTGTGCCTGCCATCGCTATATTAAGATGAATAACAAGACACACGCATAGATAGAACGTAGCTTAACTCTTTAAGAATCTCACACTATCAAACGATTGCAAAAATTCTGATGTAACAATCCCAGAAAAAGAATTGCTAACTACAATAAGTTAATTCCGTTTTGCAAAAATCAAGAAAACGTATTTTGCTATATATCTTGATGATAGCACCTTTCTGAGTGGTAAAATGTAAATGTCGTGTGACGAGGGCCTCCCGTTGGGTAGACCGTTCGCCGGGTGTAAGTCTTCCCATTTGACGCCACTTCGGCGACTTGCACGTCGATGGGGATGAAATGATGATGATTAGAACAACACAGCACCCAGTCCCTGAACGGAGAAAATTTTTGATCAAGCCGGGAATAGAACCTGGCCCCTTAGGTGTGTCAGTCTGTCACGCTGACCACTTTCTCTTCATTTTTTTTCCATTTTGTTCGTTGCTGCTCGTTGTGTCTCATCGTCGCGGACGTCACATGACATCCGTTCAAATTCGTTTGTTGATCCTCCACTCAGTTTTTTATTACAACGGCCAACCAGCGCTCTGACCAACCACGCTGAGCTACCGTGCCGGCAACACTCAGCTACTGGGGGCCGACATTCTGAAGGGTGAGAAATAGCAAGAGGCCTTTTCGTGTTCTGCAGAGAAAGGATCGAAGAAACCTTCAAATTTAATTATACTACATTACGAATCACCTATTTGCATATGACCAAAAAAGTTACATTCTATCTACGTCTGTTTCTCGTTATTTGACTTACCTTATTGGATCAATGTACCAAATAGACTTGAGCAGATCGCTGTTAAATACTTTGTGTTTACTGCATCAGAGGGAAGAGAGATGTGCACACACCCTTTATGGACGAGTTAAATCTTCACGTATCTCGCTGTTCTGCTAGTACTATTGTTAATCGATACAGACTCCGAATTATTAAACCTACTCTTCAACCCATCCATCTCTCCTACCTCACTGCTATGGCCTCAATCTGAAGTATACGATAGCTGACGCAGAATTATCCTGCATCCTACCTAAAACTCACGTTACTTAAAATTGACTTGTACAGTTTCATTGGGCGCTATTCCACGGAAGGTTGCTTCATTGTGGCGGAAAGAATCAGTCGAGGGATTGCATATACACGTGTCCAAACAACCATCTGACTGAGCTGTGAAACAAATGAATGCTATTAAATCTCGCTTTGCTCGAGTGTGGGATTGTAGAAATGTAATCTGATGGCGGCTCGATGAACCCTCTGCCTGGAACTTGGTTGAGAATTGCAGAGTAATCGGGCAGATTTAGATGTGATCAGGATGCTACTACCGTTGGTAACAAGCCACTGGAAACGGTAGCAGCCGTGCAATACCTAAACTACAATTACATTTCACCCGCATGGTTTGTTTCGGGAAATGATTTCGATTTTCAAGTTCTTTACTATATGGGAGGATTTTACTCGTGACAGTAGTATGCTAATGGTGTTTCTCATTTTACGGAAATATCTTCGAAAATAGAAGAGTTTTGTAACAAAAAGTTTACTTTGGATAAAGAACTAGCTATCAAACTTGAAAGTCTACATCTGTCACAAAGTAAAAAACGTATTACAATATGCGTCCAACAGAAATTCATTGAACATCTTTAAAACGTTGTTAAAATAATAATACATTCAACAACTACAGACGCAATACTGGGTTACTCAGAGTTTATATATATCCATCTACAACGACAGGACATGTAGTAATGAAGGCAATAAAGTCGATGTAAGCGAATATAACAAAATAAAATATCAAGTAGAATAGCGTTTTCCAATTCTCTACAAAATGTCCTACTGTGAAATAATATTTGCCGCAGGTCCCACAATAAGGGAATAAAAAGACGGCACTTACGATTCCTCCTTGCCTTTTTTAAAATGAATACACATTTTCTCTGGCATACCTATCCTATAGTGGCACTATTTGCTTATAGTGTACATTTAGCTATGTCGTGTGTAAATTTTTTTATGTGTCTGCTACAGACAGTCTTACTGTGCTATCACACATTAATAATGCTTGGCAATACTTGGTACGTATAATTTATTTATTTATTTTCTTTTCTTTTTGGCATTGCAGATAGTATTTTTCTGCGGACATGAGCATATTTTTAAAAATATCACACTGTGCAACTTGTTTATAGGTGT
Organism: Schistocerca americana; assembly: GCF_021461395.2. Lineage (NCBI taxonomy): Eukaryota > Metazoa > Arthropoda > Insecta > Orthoptera > Acrididae > Schistocerca > Schistocerca americana. Next base: position 452,296,524 of record NC_060123.1, on the reverse strand, counting down.
CTTTTGTTAACTCGGTGGAGCACTCACCTGACGTCAGTATGTGTAATTGGTCTCACACACCGTTACCCACAGTTTCCACCGCACCGCTTTTAATTTAGGTTGCTATATCTTATGAAGGTAAGTGTTTGTAAGCAAAGTAGCATCATATGTACGTGTGTGTGTGTGTGTGTGTGTGTGTGTGTGTAAGGAAAATTTTAGACATTGACAAAAAGCATTTACACAAATTGGAGATACAAATGTATATGCTTTCTTTTGTTTTGTTTTTCCTTGGGAGACAACACACCATCCTCACGAGCTTGCAGTTGATTCCACTTCAGAGATTTTCACATCACAAAGCTTTCCAGTGCTCTCAGTTACCATTTAGGCAAATTTTTTGGCATTGCCCTTTGCTGAAGATGGTCTTGGAGAAGCGCAAAAGAAAACTGACTCAAGAATTCCCTTCTTCTCAGTTGTTCTTACTTATTTGTGTTGACAGTAAGAGCGGAATTTATCGCAGCTGTGTTCACACAACTGACTATCTTCTTGTATTTCTAGCTACATTATATGTAGCATTTATTCTGTCTGTCAAGGCTTCTCTACCCTTACTGAAGTTATAGAAAATTACATCTGTTTTCTTATTATTTCCGGTATTTTCACCAACATTTCCATCGCAATGCTTCGTAGACAAAAGTAAGAGTACTCCATTTCGTTTCGGCACATAAGAGACTAAGGTGTAATTTTCCTGAAAGCCAAACATAGGCCGGCCAGTGTGACCGAGCGGCTCTAGGTGCTTCAGTCTGAAACCGCGCGACCGCTACGGTCGTAGGTTCGAATCCTGCCTCGGGCATGGATGTGTGTGATGTCCTTAGGTTAGTTAGGTTTAAGTAGTTGTAAGTTCTAGGTGAGTGATGGCCTCAGATGTTAAGTTTCATAGTGATCAGAACCATTTGAAGCCAAACATAGATGACTTTTCTTGTCTCCTCTTCGTGTTAGTAAATCCCGATGGGACTAGTCTCTTATTCTCCCTCTGAGTAAAAATGACCGTCGTCCTCTTTGTCATACGTGCATTAGCCTGTAAAAGAACTGTTGCGGCCTTTTTTTTATCACAGGTGTGCAAAGCTTCAGAACAAGTTCAACTGACCTCTTGCCCAGATGGCATTGGCGCTCAGGCTGTGCAAGGTGCCGGGGTTGAGAGGTGGTATGTTTCGCAGAGTGCATATAAATCTGTATCAAAATGGTAAGTGAAATCTACTCCCACCCCCTTTAGCTGTCACTTTTCTTGTCACAAAATGGATTACAATTAACGCCACAAGAAACTACGTAGGCTCCTGAGTGGACAGTTCAACAGTTGACACCTGTGTCATATTTTTCATGATAAGTTAATTAATTAATAGCCCCTAAAAATGTACGGAACGGGGGCGGGATATTACATGTGATATCTTAACGTCTGAAATTATCATCAGAGTTGATATCAGTATGAGATTATCCAAGGACACAGACATAATTCAACATACAACGTAATGATTCTCTAATATAATCGACAAAAAACAAGTATTTGAGGATGAGCTGCTGGCAAAGTCAAATGTGGACCTACTATGTAACTACCGTTCCCTACGTTCTGTTGTGAGATTGATGGAATTTCAAACGTTAAAAATTCAACTACGTTGTGCAACAGCGATTAAGATTACTCATCTACAGTTTCACACATGCAAAAATCCGTCGTGTGGCCACAATGGAATGGTGGACGTAGCTGAGTGTGTCAGCATGAATAAACAAGTTTCTACCTCGTCGGTGCTGCAAATACTTTACCGGACTATGAAGTCGGTTCAAAGGGTAGACAGCTTTCAACACTGGGTTGCTCTGCGGCCTACAAACAGGATTACAGGCATCTGTTAGGAGCTGCAGGCACAAATAATTTCCAGGCAAGTCATGGATTCGAAAGACAACGTATCCCTACAGATGAATAAGAATGGGATCTGCAAAACTCTGCCTGGACTACTGTGATAGTACTCACTTCTATGTCGACCAATAATTTGGTGCTCTCCTCCACGATGAAACACTGTCTCTGTCAGTCCAGGAGAGATGCCACGACCTTTCTCTTTGGAGGCCCATATGAGGCGCCTCCAGAACTCTCCTCAGTGCACCATCTCTGGAAAATTACCGCGCATCGACCCCTCCGTGTTCTACTTCCAATCATGGCTGCTCGTGAGATCATACATAACTCATTTCCAAGCCGTATGCCGTGTACAACACCTTCGAAACCACAAAGCAAAATCCACCTTTAGTGGAGAGACTAGCTGCAAAATTCGAGCGGCGTTCTACGAAATCAGCACGAACCATCTCCAGTCCTCCAATCGAGTCCCTCATTTTTGCCGCGCTCTGGAGGACAGAGTCGTGAGAAGCTGCACCCTTTAACTCCAAAAGATCGTCTATGTGTGGCGTCTATCTGTCGTGCAATCCACAGTCTCAGACATCAAATTCTGAGAATGCCACTCTGCCAGGCCTGGCGCCGAGACACCGACCAGTGCGCAATACTCAGCACTAAAATTATTTTGCAAGGCATATTTTGCAAAATGGCGCCACTATTCTCCCATAATATAATTGAACATTACAGTATATTGCTGAAATACTATGAAATAAAGATGTCACGACTTTTATTGTAACCACCCTTGCCTTCGATTGCTATCTGCTATAACGTTATCGATTTTCGGCACGTACCTATGATTTCATTCTACGATATATGAATATATGATATATGATATATGAATATAGAAACACATTAAAATGGCAGGAAACCCATCCCCCCTCATCCTTTTGGTATGCTGGTTGACTGGGGGAAGGGATCAACAGTGAGGTCATCTGTCCCACCGGATTAGGGAAGGATTGGGAAAGAAGTCGGCCGCGGGCTTTCAAAGGAACCATCCAGGTATTTGCCTGAAGTGATTTAGGGAAATCACGGAAAACCTATATCAGGATTGCCGGTCATAGTTTTGTCTCTACAATATTTCGTCATTTGAAATATATATTCTATAGTGAGAGGGAGGAGAAAATGTCGGCCTAAATTGTAAGGTAATACACTTTGACAGTAGAGTATGTGACTGAATTACAATAAAATAAAGATTTCATTATATTTATATAAGCACTCCTACATCTTCCGATATTTATTTGCTATAGTATCACCAAATTTTTTATAGTAGCCGTGCTTCCACTGTAACACATATACATACAATATTTTAAATATATAACCACTACAGCAGTACATCGTTTTAAACCTTAAGTACACGCAGAATGCCTGTGCAACCACAGAAGATAGTTTCAGGTTGAAACATTAAAATTGCTTCCAAGAAGCTATCTTCTTAGTGCCTTTAAGTGACCATAATAGGAGTCATTTGGTATGACGTAGCTGGCATTTTAACAATACTTCTTCCGGTCAGCTGAAAACTAACAGTTTCAGGGTATCACGGATCAGCCGCTTGCACTGGTGTGTTTATTGTTAGCCCGACTTATGATTATTCCAGTGCGAGGATGTATGCTGTATGGGATTTTTTTAGTGTTGGAACAGACGTTATCTTGCTTGATACGTTGTTTTAGTACCTGGTAGTATTGTAACTGCATCATGACGTATCCTTACGTGACAGGAGAGAGAATTAGGCATCTGATTAAAGAAGTGAAGGCTGAAAGTGATGGTGATGATTGCGGAGATGGAGAAGAAATCCAGGACCTAGATGCAAAAGTGATTCCGACACCGAACAAGAAGCATCGGTGACGAAAAGGAAGACAATGATGATGCAGATAGTTACTTGTTTATCGTTAGAGACGCAACAGCACGGAAGTCACGTGCTGTACCAAATATTTCGCGCCAGCGTTCTCATAGTAACGTAACTCATTTACTAGGTGCGAAAAGTGCTGCAAAGGATATGGTCGTTAACTGTACTAATAGGAACATTCAAAGTATTCAGAGGAGCTCCTAAGGGAGAGAGATGCTCAACAAACCAATAAAGATGAGACGAAGGCATTACTGAGATTACGTAATATGCTGGTGTAATGCGTGCCCATCGATTAAGCCTACAAAATATGTGTCACATTTGTTGAAATATTTCATTTAACCATAGACATAAAAAGATTTCGTTTCTTCTTTCCGTAGTGCTAAGTCGATGATAAAGAATCAGGACATTAGAGAGAATGCAAATCACAAGGTGGCAATGACGTAGGTTTAAACCTAATTGTTGAAAACTCGTAAAAGATTTATACAGTTTCTGAATACGTCTTAATTAATGAAAAACTGCAAGCATTCTGTGGACGATGTAGATTCCACCAGTACGTGTCAAATAAGCGAAACAAGTATGTAATAAATATTTTTGCAACAGTGTTTCCCATGGTGTCAACATGGAACTGTGTGATAACGGCAGCAGAAAGACGCCAAGCCCATGTTGGCTTGTCCTCTTCTGTTTACTTCCTTGTTTATCAGTCACTCGGAATGTCATCGGTGGGGGCAGGCCAATTAAGATCATAGTATAATTGAGTAATACGGTACTGAGAGCTCTAACTTCATTTGCTCTGATTAAATTGGGTGTTTGCTCTTGTTTTTATATATTCCCTTCTTATTCTGTGCGAGTGGCTGCTCAGCGAGGACCGATGCGCTTGAGAGAATCATATGTGGTCGGGCCAGACAGTTCCCAGAAGGCGGTCGGTCGGTGTTGATAGCGGAGTGTCAACAGAAGCGACCCCTGGGGTGCGGTCGATGGTACGCCTTCGTATCAGCAAGGATGTAGAGGGCTGATTGTAATCCAGTGGCAATAGAAAAGCAGTGGACGGCTTATAATTAGAGCACAAATTGCAACCACATGAGTGAAATGGAAAGAAGACAATGGTTTCTGGTCAGATGAGTATAGGGTAATTTCAATTGGAGGAGAAAGTGGTATAACGGGAGTAGGATTCTATATAAACAGTAATGTAGGGCAAAGAGTGCGTTACTGTTAGCAGTTTAGTGACGGGGTTGTTCTTATCAGAATCAACAGAAAACCAACTCCGACAACTATAGTTCAGGTATACGTGTCAATGTCGTAAGCAGAAGAGGTAGAGAAGGTATATGAGGATACTGAAAGGGTAATACAGCACGTAAAAAAAAAGTACTCCGTCTTCAGGCCACGAGTGGCCTACCGGGACCATCCGACTGCCGTGTCATCCTCATGGGAGGATGCGGATACGAGGGGCGTGGGGTCAGCACACCGCTCTCCCGGTCGTTATGATGGTATTCTTGACCGAAGCCGCTACTATTCGCTCAATTGGCATCACGAGACTGAGTGCACCCCGAAAAATGGCAACAGCGTATGGCAGCTTGGTGGTCACCCATCCAAGTGCCGCCCACGCCCAACAGCGCTTAACTTCGGTGATCTCACGGGAACCGGTGTATCCACTGCGGCAAGGCCGTTTCCAATACAGCACGTAAAGGGAGACGAAAATCTCACAGTCATGGGTGACTGGAATGTAGTTGTAGGGGAAGTAGTGGAAGAAACAGTTACAGGAGTATATGGGATTGGGACAAGGAAAGAGAAAGATTAACTGAGTTCTGTAGTAAATTTCAGCTAGTAATGGTTTATAATCTGTTCAAGAATCACAATAGGAGGAGGCATACTTGGAAAAGGCCGGGTGATGCGGGAAGATTTTAATTAGATTACAACATGGTCAGACAGAGATTACGAAATCAGATAATGGATTGTAAGGCGTACCCTAGAGCAGATATAGACTCGGATCACAATGTAGTAGTGATGAAGTGTAGATTGAGGTTTAAGACATTAGCCAAGAAGAATCAATACGCAAAGAAGTGGGACACGGTAGTACTAAGGAATGACGAGACATGCTTGAAGTTCGCTAAGGCTATAGAAACAGCAACAAGGAATAGCTCAATGGGCGATATATTTGAAGAGGAATGGGTATTTCTAAAACTGAGATACTGGAAAGGAAAACATAGGTACAAGAAAGGTAACTGTGAAGAAACTATGGGTTACAGAAGAAATACTTCAGGTGATCGATGAAGGAAGGAAGCACAAAGTTCAGGAAAATTCAGGAATACAGAAATACAAGTTTCTGAGGAATGACTGCATGAAAAATGGGAAAAAATCGAAAAAGTAATGCTTGTTGGAAGGACATACTCAGCATGCAGGAAAGTTAGAACACCCTTCGGTGACATTAAAAGCAAGGGTGGTAACATTAAGAGTGCAACGGGAATTCCACGGTTAAATGCAGAGGAGAGAGTTGATAGGTGGAAAGAATGCATTGAATGCCTCTACGAGGGGAAGATTTGTCTGATGTGATAGAAGAAGAAACAGGAGTCAATTTAGAATGGAATATTTTCAGCGACCGCCGGTATTCAGCGGGAATATACCCCGTCATTATCGGCGCTCGTTGAAAATATTACCCGGCTGAATACCCATAAGTTGTTTGAAAACTGTATACGCCAGGAGAAACTCAGGTCTCACAGGAGATCCAGTATTAGAATCAGAATTTAAAAGAGCCTTGGAGAACTTAAGATCATATAAGACAGAAGGGACAGATTACATTTTATTAGAATTTCTAAAATCATTGGGGGAAGTGGCAACAAATCATCTGAGTTTCGGAAAGATATCATTCACACAGCTTTGAAGACTGCAGAGCCGACGAGTGCGACAATTATCGCACAATCAGCGTAACGGCACATGCATCCAAGTTGCTGATAAGAACAATATACACAGGTATGAAACAGAAAACTGACGATGTGCTAGATGACGACCAGTCTGGCTTTAGAAAAGGTAAAGGCGCCAGAGAGGCAACTCTGACGTTGCAGTTGATAATGGAAGCAAGACTGAAGGAAAATAACGACACGTTCATGGGACTTGTCGTGCTGGAAAAAGCGTTCGATGATGCAAAATGTTCGAAATTCTTCGAAAAATAGAGTTACGTTATAGGGAGAGACGGGTAATATGCCATACCTACAAGAGACAAGAGGAATAATAACAGTGGACGACCAAGAATCAAGTGCTTCGATTAAAAGGAGCGTAAGGTAGGGATCTAATGTTTCGCCCCTACTGATCGAAGAAGCATTTACGGAAATAAAAGAAAGGTTCCGGAGGGTACTTAAAATTCAGGGTGAAATAATATCAATGATACATTTTGCTGATGATATTGCTACCCTGAGTAAAAGTGAAGAAGAATTACATGATTTGCGGAATGGGATGAACAATCTAATGAGTACAGAATATGAAGTGAGATTAAATCAACTGAAAACAAAAGCAATGAGTAGTAGCAGTAATGAGAACAGGGAGAAACTTAACATCAGAATTGATGGTCATGAAGTAGTAGAATTTAAGGAATTCTGCTACCTAGGCAGCAAAATAAACAAGGACGGCGCAAGGGGGACATCAAAAGCAGACTACCACTGATGAAGAGGTCATCGCTGAGCAAGAGAAGTTTACTAGTATCTCAAATAGGTCTTAATTTGGGGAAGAAATTTTTGAGAATGTACGTTTGGAATACAGCATTGCATGGTAGTGAAACGTGGGCTATGAGGAAAGCGGAACAAAATAGAAGAATTTTAGATTTTGTGCCACAGACGAATGTTGAAAATGAGGTGGACTGATACGGTAAGGAATGAGGAAGTTATGCGCATTATCAGAGAGGAAAGGAATCTATGGAAATAGTGACAAGGAGAAGGGACAGGATGATAGGACATCTGATAAGACACCAGGGAACGACTTTCATGGTACTAGAGGGAGTTGTAGAGAGCAAAAACTGAAGAGGAAGACAGAGATTAATACATCCAGCAAATAATTGAGGATGTAGGTTGGAAATGCGAAGAGGTTAGTACAGGAGAGGAATTCTTGGCCTGCCGCACCAAAAAAGTCAGGAGACTGATGACCCAAAAAAAGAAAACCCTTGTATGTGAAGTGTCTTGCAGGTGCCAAGAGCGATTCGAAATGGTTGGAAATAAGGTGGCACTGTATGGTAGCGTGAAGACACAACACAGCTTTCAAGTTAGTGATTCGGTGAATCAACTACCGATGAACGGTGGATAAAGGGCAATAAACTGATAATAAAAATGACAGCTCCAGATCTTAAGTCACACTCGAAACTAATTTGTAAAGAAAACTGGTCGGAATGATGCTAGAGATATAGCCCACATAAATGACAATACTACAGTTAAACTAAAGATTCTGCAGTGGTATTCGACAGTTAAATAATCTTTAATGTTTTCTACAAACATTTAGAAAGTGAAATTTAATTAAGAATGCAGTAACAAACGTTTGTCGTGCGCCAAATTACTCCTGCGGTGAAAAGAATGATTTATATCTAGTCTAGTCTGTGTGTAAACGAATGTCCTCTGACATTAGTAACATTAAAAAAAGTGTGTTGAGCTTGAACTGTGAACTATAAAATTTTGTTTCAGTTTTGTGAAAGCGCAAAGAACCATCTATTGTGATTTAAGTAATAATGAAATGAAAGAAAAATGGATAACATGCTATGTTACTCGTATTATAATGTAAAGACGCATCGTAATGTCTCTATAGCTATATAAATAACGTTGTAATGTATGGTACAGTGAACATCAGCAAGAATATGTGTGTGCGAGCGTGTGTGTGTGTGTGTGTGTGTGTGTGTGTGTGTGTGTGTGTGTGTGTGTGTGTGTGTTTGTGTGTGTGTGTTTGTGTGTCTTTGAGTATGTGTGTGCGTGTTAAAATTCACCCACCAACGTATTTCATTTCTTTTTTGAGCTTGCCGCTAATGTCTCATATTTCTTAGAACATTAACTTTCCCTCCACCTTGATTATGTCATCGAGAAAGGGAGGCACTACTGAGATATCACAAAAAAGGATGCCTTTCTTCATGATGTCATTAGCAGATCAGTGGCCTAGGTCATGTGATATAATCAAAGAGGACCGTCACATGCAATGGAAACGAAGTGTGCCAGAAGCCTCATAACCATGCTGCTTGCACGAAAAGAAAAAATACATACCTCAACAAAAGTTTGGAATAACATAGAGTTTACGACAATAATTTCTTATGGTAAACCCAGTCAGGTTTGTGCAATAACGCATTAACATAATAAATATAATTTCTGCTGAAAACCGGAAAGATTTTGATTATTTGCAAAAAAATCATTGCCAAACAAAAAAGGCTCTCTCCTAAGTGTACATCTTTAACTCATGATGATGATGATTATTAGTCCTTAGCAGTGAGTATGCCCTCACAGCACACGGATGAGTTCTTTTACTCTGCGAGACTTGCTCTGCATGAGTCTTGGGTTATGAGGTCCCACACCTCAGTGTCAGCTACAGTGAGGACATGAAGATTGTCAGGTGGATTTGGGCGTTCCATTATGGCCATCTGCAACAGGTCCCATGCACGCACAATTGCATTCATGTCTGGGGGCTGTGCTGGCCAATGAATCCGGTTGAAGCTGCACCTTTGAAGGCACCGAGACACTGCTAGAGTGCGGCACGGTCTTGCATAGTCATCGACTATGGTGAAGTTGTCACCGACTTCACATCTGTAGGGCATTGCAGTCGTTTATAGGACCTCTTGGAGGCATCGGGGACTAGTCAAACAGCGGTAGATGGGAATTAAAAGGCTCCGCAGTCCCATCATTATTGCCGCCCAGAACCTTACACTTACACTTGCAAACGGATGGACTTTGTCAACGTATCGGTGTTTCTGGTGTCGTCTAGCGCTTCTCCAAACCCTAACACGTCTAGCGTCCGGTCGCAAACTAATCCTGGTCTCGTCAGCAAGCATGATATTACTCCATTCTCCAATGGTCCGGTGCTGATGTGCAATACCCCAGGCCCTTGGTTCAATGCAAAAGTTCTCATTGGTCTTCTACAATAAAGATCACCATCACGCAATCTTCTTAGCACATTTCGATCTGAGATACGAATCCCTGTTGCCAGGAAGAAGTCATTAGCCGTGCGGGATCGGCTGAGCGGCCTAAGGCGCAGCAGTCAGGGACTGTGTGGCTGGTACCGGAGGAGGTTCGAGTCCTCCCTCGGGCATGGGTGTGTGTGTTTGTCCTTAGGAAAATTTAGATTAAGTAGTGTGTAAACTTAGGGACTGATGACCTTAGAAGTTAATTCCCATAAGATTTCACACACATTTGAACTTTTTTGTGTTTTTTGTTTTGATGAAGTCATTTCCTACATTTCTGGCAGTTGACAGTGGGCACCTGCGAGCCGACAATTGGAGAAAACGATCCTTCATTGGTTTTGTCATACGAGGACTGTCAGTGTGAGGTCTGTCATTCACATTTCCCATTTCTCTGTACTCACGTCTTAGACACAGCACTTTCAATGACACGTAACCGATCGGGAACATCTTGTTTTGTATGACCTGCTGAAACTAGGGCCACTGTCCTGACTCTGTCAAAGTGCTGTATGCCTCTACATGGCGTGTTACTGAAGTGCTGAACACAAACTGAATTAAGCTGTTGATACTGGACTGCTCGGGGTGTGTCGCTGCGGCAGCTGTTTGTTTACATGAATAGGAAACGGTCACAAAGTATGCCAGTAATAAATACCGTCCAGTACATGGGCGCCAACTGTGTAATGCACTAAGTGCCTAGCTCAATGAGCCATATAGTACCGTAAGCTACATTTTACGATGGTATTGTAAACTTTTGTTGAGCAGTGCAGTTCGTTACGGCTGTGCAACATAACTACTTGCTATAAGAGGTGTTTTATATCCGACTGTTGATACTGGATGAAAAATATAATATGAGAATTAATAAAGCAAAAACAAAAGTAATGGCATGCGACAAAGAAGATCAAGTGAAAGTCCAAGTTCGTGTAGGCAATGAACTGCTTGAACAAGTTGATAAATTTACTTATCTGGGCAGTAATATTACCAGGGATGGTAAGAGCAAGGCAAAAGTGAGAAGTAGAATAGCTCAAGCAAAGACTACTTTTAACAAGAAGAAAAACATTAACATCTAAGAGCATCAGCCTTGAAATCAGGAAAAGATTTTTGAAATCATATGTGTGGAGTGTGGCATGCTATGGGTGTGAAACATGGACTCTCGGGACAGAGGAAGACCAGAAGCTAAATTCTTTTGAAATGTGGTGCTATAGACGCATGCTCAAAATAAAATGGATCGACAAGGTCACAAACGAAGTGGTTCTGGAAAGAGCAGGTAAGAAGAGAAGCTTCTGGAGTTTCATTGTTAAAGGAAGAGTGCAATTTACCGGCCATCTATTAAGAAATAAAGGACTCCTGAACACAATCATAGAGGGATATGTCGAGGGATAAAGACCACGAGGAAGACCACGACTGAGGTACGTGGATAAAATCGTGAAAGATGTGGGATGTAACACCTATAAAGAAATGAAGAGAAAAGCTGAAAGACGCACAGAATGGAGACAAGCTGCCATTGTAGCTGTTGCAAACCAATCCTTGGATTGACCACTACAGAAGAAGAAGTTGATACTGCTTTCTCAAACAGCTAAAGATTCGTAAGTGTTCTTCTGTCTCTCTCGGCATCCCATTTATTTTCGTTTACCTTTGTTTAATTTTAATTCATGTGTAAGCAAGCAGTATAGTTTCACTCCAGATAGTATGAAATAATAGCGAGGTATGCTGCAGCTTTCCTTTCATCCAGTTCGAATTTCAGAGAGGGAACAGAGTAGCAAACCGTAAATACTGTCTACGGGCAGCATGCACTCGCGGAGCACTATGCGTTTGCAGCGCTGGTGGGTGCTCACTCCACCGAAAGGCAGTGCGAACATGGCGGCTAGCGATGTCACCGGTGCGCGTAACGCCACCTACAATAGAGCCGGCCTGCGCTTATCAACGCTGAAATTTAATTTCTTGTTTGCGAAAAAGTCACCATTTATTTTTCGCGTGTGAACGTGGCGGCCTAACGAGATGCGTTTGAAACGAATGCGAAGAACCGTCGGCGCTTTACCATTCCCAAATGAAACGCGCTTTGCGCTCACGCATATAGAGCTCAACCTCACAGGCAGCGGTGCAAAGGTGGAATGGAAACGGTTTAGTGGCATACGCGTAAGCTCTAAAGTATACGATACCTGCGGGGTGAGGACAACGTGGCAGACGCAAAAGCCACTCGTCGTCTACGTGAATGTCCTTTCCATGCTACCGTCCTTTTGTACTACACTAATTATCCATTGTGATATAGCTTTACTGTGGTGAGTTTCTCCTTCCTAGCTGGAGTAAACCGTAGCATCTGTTAGAATATTTCCTACTTTTCTCCATACCAGATAATTCTGTTTGTTAAGTGACATTCACAAGTATCTGTTAGTCTTCCATAGCAACAGAGAGTATGAATTTATAAAGATAATAATCTTCGGTCACTGTACGTTTAAAATTTTCAGTGCATAATGCTTTTAGTTGTTAAAAGCTCATTCTTAAGTTCTATGTTCATCTTTTTACTGTGTTATTTTTCACGACTAAATTCCAAAATGCAACGCGGGCGACCGAAATGGTTACGAGGCAGGAAGTGTAACACAAAACTGTATACGATTAACTGTTACTGACCCAAACGTTAGATTATTTACTTATTTCATTTCATTCTCTTAGCATTGGTACACAGTCAATTGTTTCGGAAATTCCCGGCGCAGTGCCATTAAATGATATTTTATGTGATAGTAAAATGTCAGTCCATATCAGTCTGTTCTCTACGAGAAAGTACACATTTTGCCTGTGCACACACGTCAGTTTGAGGCTACTGCTCACCGAAACCGCTATGAACTGTAGTTAGCTGTAGTATTGTCATTGTGTCTTTCTGTAGGCGTTCTGGAATAAAATCTCTGTTACGTAACAGGATTTTCCATTTCATATTCTCACTCTCATGACTTACAGCTTAGTAAGTATGAGTAGCACGTTTTACTTGTCGTATGGAAGTACTTGACTAGCGGGTCTACCACAGCATTTGTGTCTCATCGTACCATCATAGATTCCTGTATATAGTACCTATTAAAAGTAACTTCTTTCCTTCATTCAGTACAGAGTGTACGTTAGATATAAAACAGTTTTCGATATCGTAAGGAAATTATATGAGCATGAGCAGCCAAGTTGCTATAATGCCTGCCAAGGGTGTGAACAAACGGAAGACTTGGCTGCACACTCGTACACCTTAACTTTTGTTCCAGAGCCACATGTACAAGCTTGCAACCAACCACCTACTGGTGACCAGATTGTTATTGCGTCTATCTAAATTGATGGAATCACATCGGAACCGACATCACGTTTCTTGCTAAGTTTTCCATTAAACAAAGCTTAAAGTTAATTTCAATGTCTCTCTGTGGAAAAAGACGGTTTTAACTTTATGAAAATGTGCTACGTAATATATCAGACAGAGAAACATCTAATGAAGAACTCGATACACCTATCTACTGCACAATGCGATACAAAGGTGCAAAAGTTGTGAAGTCTTTTAACTTGTATTCATATTTTGTCACTCATTGGTACACTGTCCGATTTCATAAATGCTGTCAGACTTAAAAGTATTTAGCAGTACAGCTTTAGTACGCCAATAAACGCCAGGATTATATCAGATTTGCTTAAAAGTCTATACGATACAGTTACGGGAAAACCGGCTATACTAAATCATTTAACCGTTGCAAGAGATCAATTAAAATGTAAATGATTAAAATAATTTAAATACACTTCAAATGTATTAACTATTAATTGCTTACGAAATAAGTTCATTTAAATATCTAATTGAAAATTCGCTATTACCACAATTGTCTTTGTGTCTAACATATATGTGTCTTTTGTAAAACACAATGCTATATCTATACATTTGGGAACTGATAATTTTGAATATAACTTAATTACAGTAAAGGTTTTAATACTTAGGCTACATATTTGCATTGTAAAGATTTTATTTCATAGGACGGCGGTTGTGTCTGCCTTTTTATTTAGTCCCAAGTTAGCACTGGTATTTGAAGCTCACTTCAGTGTGGAAGTTTTGTTAAATGTTAGCGAAGTTCATTAAAATGACATCATGACTAGCAGTTTCAAGTACTTTTATTATCTGAATACCGGTACCGACGTTTTTGCCTTCATTGAAATCTGGACGTTGGAAGCTGCAGCAGGCCGACATTGAAACCCATTGTCGATGAATGAACACTCGAGATAAGCAAAATTTTGCAGCTTAATATCTTCTGCTACCACGTTCAGTAATTTGTGAAACGCTTCGTTCTCTTAAGATGAAGTAATATACAAGAAACAGTAACATTTCGAGCTATAATCGTGGTAATAGTATCGTTCAAGATTCATCATTTCTTGTATTATTCTTTTTTTGAACAAACTCTTTTCGTGTTTTAGACGTCTTGTATATCAAAGCGGTAGCTGTCTAAGGTAAGCTTATTAATTTTTCGAGTTTTAGTACATCAAGCATTTCGACATCATAAAATTCAGTGCCATAATTAGCAGCGACCTGTAGGAAGAAATTTCAGTTGTAACTGATCCCGTATCCATGTGCATAGCTATTAATTTAAGCCATCTCTGTTGGAGACATATTAGCTGTTATTGGCACTTCAGGTCTACGTAGCATTAGAGATTTATTATTTTGTTTGACAGGTAAAATTCAAGACTGAGAGCGAACAATCTGATTCCTTCCCGCCCTCTGACCTAAAATTTTCAGTCACAATGCACACAGAGTCTGTTAGTAATACCTACCATGATTTTCGCGAATACTTCGTGAATACACACACGCTCTAGTTTCTTGTGTAATCTGAGAAAAATGTTTTATGTACCTAAGATATTTCGGTTTCATTTCCTTTCGAAAAAATGTTCCAGAAATAGAAGTATGAATATATTTTCAAGAGCAACATCGCGAAGTAACAAGATTTATTATCATCGGAAGTCGTTTGTCGCACGAGAGAAATGTTGTAATTATGTTTTATCAGCTATTATATTAACATTTATTGTTTATATGAAAGTAAGAATCTCATTTGTCAGCCTAGTTTATTAAATTTAATGGTGATTTTAATGTATCTCAGTGAAAAATGTCGATTTACTGAATGACTTATTTCAACATACAAGTCCGATTATATCACTAAGTCAATCTAACCAACAAATTTTTGTAACTCCACGAGACTCAGCTTAGAAGCATAGTGTTTCTGATTCCTACCCGTCCGCTCTTTCCAGGAATACTTTCCACTTGACATAAAATGTATTTTATTCACTGAGAATACTTTTCACTTTTCAGTGAGTAAAACCGACAAATTTATAAATATGAAGTACGTGAGAAACGACTTGCATTAAAATAGTTCATCACTTTGCTTATTAACCGAAGAAGGCGATTCCTGTAACTATTTATTCAGTCTGCTGAGTGTAGAATTCCTCAGCAAGAAGTTGTTGTGCGTATACTCTGGGAAAATGTAACACTTAAATATTTAAAACAGAAGTAGGATATTTTATTTGCCTCATATATATGACATTTGTCTCAAAAAGTTGACTGGTTCTTTGGAAAAACATCGATGATTCTAAGAAATGCTAAGTGTCTACATCTAAATCTGCATGTGTATCTATACAGATACCCCGCAAGGCACCGTACGGTGCGTGGCGGAAGGGATCCTTTACCACTACTTTTCTTTTCCTTTCCTGTTCCACTCGCGAATAGAGCGAAGGAAAAACGGATATCTATATGCCTCGTTATGAGCCCTAATTTCTCGTATCTTATCCTCTTGGACCTTAAGCTCAATGTATGTTAGCGGCAGTAGAATCAGTTCACAGTCAGCTTCGGATGTCTGTTCTCTAAATTTTCTCGATAGTGTTTCTCGTAAAGAACGTCGCCTTCGTTCAAAGGGTTCCCAATGAGCTCCTGAAGCATCTCCGTAACACTTACGTGTTGTTCAAACTTACCGTCAACAAATCTAGCAGCCCGCCTCTGAATTGCTTCGATGTCTTCCTTCAATCCGACCTACTAAGGATCCCAAACACTCGAGCATACTCAAGAATATGTCATACCAGTGTCCTATTAGCGGTTTCCTTTACAGGTGAACCACTCTTTCCTGAAATTTTTCCAGTAATCCGAAGGCGACCATTCGTCTCCACTACCACAGTTCTCACATGCTCGTGCCGGCCGAAGTGGCCGAGCGGTTCTAGGCGCTTCAGTCTGGAACCGCGCGACCGTTACGGTCGCAGGTTCGAATCCTGCCTCGGGCATGAATGTGTGTGATGTCCTTAGGTTAGTTAGGTTTAAGTAGTTCTAAGTTCCCGGACTGATGACCTCAGTCCCATAGTGCTCACAGCCATTTTTCACATGCTCGTTCCACTTGATATCGCTTTGCGATGTTACGCCCAGACATTTAAATGACTTGGCACCATCAAGCGGGACACTAGTAATACTGTATCCGAACATTACAAGTTTGATCTCCCTACCCACCCTCATTATCACACATTTTTCCACATTTAGAGATAGCTGCCAATCATCACACCAATTGGAAATTTTGTCTATATCATCTTCCTACACTCACTAACAAGTTTATTTCGTAAATTCAACAAATCGAAGAGACTTTTCTGACAACCACCAAAACATACTATAATTCGTACTCATTAGCATATTACGATCCGTGTGACATCTTCATTAGCTTGCGGTACTTTTATGTTTCAAGTGTCTTCCGTACCGAACATTGTCTTTTCAAACCCAAATATGTCTTGGGCGAAAACGTAGCAACGAAAGAATAACACTGTTCCTTGAAGTAAACATGTACAATTCTTAGAAACAAAATTTTACATTGTTGGAGGAAGTTGCTAAATTTAGGTGTTTCAAGGGTATGCTACCACTTCCTAGTTGTTCTCCATGAGCCCAGACAAAGACCTGAAAAGACCGAAGCGAAACATTCGACTTTTCTGGACAATAACTCAATATACGAAATATTATGTTTTCCCTGTGTAGACAGTTTCGAAATTACAATCGCATGGAGAGGGAATAAATGAGACCATTAAAACTTCTTTACCGAAAATAAGTTGGGACGATGGTGTTGGATACCAATAAAGATTGTGAGGGGCCCAACACAAAATTTTGGCAGCGGTAACCAGGTGACCAAGGCTGATAAAACATGGAAGGATGCTTTTTCAAAGATGATATCGAACAGCAGCCACATAAATAACTATACTGCAACAACAGGAGAACGAAGAGTGGATATTTCCTGACGACCTGACTTAGGAGCGAACTTGACATCTCATAATTTCGTACACTGCGTAGATCATGCAAAAGTCTGCATTGTCCTTAGTGTGAGGCCTGAAGGTAGTCAAGGGAAGGCAGGATTCGGTTACGATTGTGGACCGGGCAGTAATCAGTTACGACTGGTTGCCTTTTGCAGTTACACACATTTATTTTTGGTAATTCCAGACTTAACAATAAATTTAAAAAACAAACGTTATTAATGAAGAAATAAACAAGTGTGTAAATAATAGTGTTTTCAGTGCGTTACAATTTAGCAATCACCATAAAATACAGATACAGATAATGTTTAAAAAGAAAAAGAAAGAAGCCCCCTTAATCACGGCTGAAGGCCTTACACTCTAAGAATGGCAATAAATTAAGAATGTTTAAGAACTTACTGCAATTAGAACTTACATGTATTGAAATATTAAAACGTAAGTGGTCACAAACACAGCCAGGAATGGCAGTATATGAGGATTTAAGGCTTACTGCTAAAATACAAATATAGAATTATTTATTTTTAAAGCAAATGACCACAATCAAAGCTGAAGGCCTTACTCGCCAGGAACGGCAGTTATATAAAAAATTTTGACACCTGCTGTAAAACAGCAAATACAAGCAAACGTTAATTAAAAGAAACAAGCAACTGACCACCAAACGGTTGAAATAAGGTGATGGTAACCTCGTAACGCAACCCTTACACTGCTAGATTTATTCCAGAAGGCGACCGTAACTATATAACTAGACATACATAGCTTTTAATGTATGCACTACAAGTAATAAAACACAAAGATCAGTCACACACGGTGCTCCAGGAATCGACCTCTGAGAAGGTCCGGCAACAAACACTTTCGCGAGCGATGACATAGGCAGCCAAGAGTTGCATTCACTTCACAAGATGGTAACTCAGACTAGTGGCAGTCCAACGAATGACTAATGATGATCTTGATGAAGCTACACAGCAGAAGGTATCACATGCCAGGAATGGCAGTATGTAAGGTTTTGAGGCTTACTGCTAAAATACCCCCAATAAACGAAATGCAAGAATGGAACAACACGCTAAAGCCGGAATTGGCGGACTGCACTAAGCCCCCAGAATACTGTGCTTAGAGCGCCCAGAACGAGAGTGGAATCACTACCACCAGAATAGAAGAATCACAAACGGCCTAAAATCAAGAAAGCTGCCAAACTACACGCCTTACCCGACAGCAGCGGCAAGGCGAGAAAACGTACATTGCCGTTACATACACTAACACCCCCCCCCCCCCCCCCAGGGCAGGTAAGTGGAGCGTTAGTGGCCATCAGGCAGGAAAAATACCGCTGGTTGAACTTAATAAATTGCAACAAGCTGAACGCAGTAAATAGAAATAAGAAGTGGAGGAAAGCTAATCAGATCCGCTTTCCCCAAGCACTGCACTCGCTGCCCTTCGCCTTGGCGACACTACAAGCAGCAACACGAACCCAAGTCACTGGAGAATCGCGAGATGCAACAATTTTGGAGGTTTCTCTACTGAATTGAAATGCACTCATCTTCAAGCCTGCAGGATCTGGTTTACGAAGAGGTCGTGCCCCTTCATGACCACAGCCCTTCCATCCGGCATTCCATGCGCACCGCCCGCGCTCACGCAGTGTCCTCGCATTACGCGGACTTGGCTCCTCCTGAGTCCCGGAATGAACTGTCACACTCACACGATACGGAAAAGCAACCACATCACCCCAAAGATAAGGCAACAGTTACTACATATCGATAACCACCGCTGCTGCCACTAACGGACAGGCAACGCCTGTGAAACGAGTAGCGCCAGTCAAGACCAGAAGAAGACAAACAACCGCAACCATGCCAACTGAAGGATACGGTCTGGCCTCCAACAGAGGGCGGAAACCTACAAACGGCACCAACTCGAGCGCCAGCACGGCTCAGAGTGATGTGGAAATTTTCTCTGCTTCGTGTGATCCGGACGAAGACGATGAGATAGCAGACGAAGGGGGAGGCGAGCCGATACTGAGAGGCGAAATCGTCAACGTAAATGGTGTGCATGTATGTTCTTAGGATGGAAGTAGATGATGTATTTCCTGCGTTGGTCACACTAGCAAATGCGCTTCGCCAAGTTTGCTGGAGGTCAGTGAAACAGAAAAAGATTACAGATTTCTCTGCAAAGCGAAGTTTCCTTGTGTCTCTGTACTTTGGATGTGCCTTTCACTTGGAATGGTAAAATAAGTAAAACTAGCAATACTGAAAAAAATATCAACTTCCTTGTAATTACGTTTCTAGTCTTAATCTTTGTTTCCCCTTCTGAAGAAATACAAATGTTACGGACACTTTATTTTGATAGGTGAACCGTGAATTTACTTTCAAAACCTTTTCATAAGAATTTACTTTATTTACTACCGATTCATCAAGAACATTAACACATTTAATCACACTATCTGAGCGTGGAAGTAGTTGCCAGTGGGTAACTGATGAAAACAAATTAAATTTCTTTCAACAAATGGAAATTTTATTCCTAAAAAACTTTTTTTTAAACAGATTTAAAATTATAATCAGAAAAAACCCTCTAAATATCAAGTTACAATTTATTCAGAGGCAGATAGAACAAATATTGACAGTATGAGCTTTCGGGCTAAGAACTTTGCCGCTCCCTTTTGACACGGCCGTAGTCACGACCGCTCACAACAACCTCTGAAAGACTACACTGGTGCAAATCTGCAACACAGCACATTACTTTAAACTAAATTTTTTAATAATTCACACAAGCACATAAACTATGCACCCCGTAGGAGGGATGGAAATGGTACAAAACACTAACATTAAAAAAAATTAACTTGCCACCGAAGGTGCAACTTGATTAAAAAAAAAACTCTTACGGTGGAAGGGTGGCAACTTTATACAGTAAAATGACCATTTAAATAAAAACCCATCAAATGCAGTCTTACATGAAATATATAACATGCTCTGCATTACACATATACCGCCTCTCAAGATGATAGGCAAGATAAAAACATATTTCAGGAATTCGGCCGTTACACTTCAAGGAATAAATTCGTTAACACCGAATCCGACAAACATGACAGAGGCAGTTATTAACGTACGGCAGACAGACAGACACTAACTGCCTAACAAATACGGGCAAGAGACAGACGAGCAAGCTGGGGACGAGAGATTGACCAAGGTAACGAGTAGTATTTAACAAGTAAATGAAACGACATCTCACGGATCACTTAACTTCCAATAAACTGCGATGTCTGGCGAAGACCTGGCGCAGCACCCCCAAAACGCTTTCCCGAACCGTCCGCTGACAGCCACTTCAACGGACGCAGGAAGGCGCGCCGATCTCCCGTCTCACGGCGGCGCAGCTCGCGCCGGCCAGACCGATGTCCTGGGTTGGCTCCTGTTGCTCTCGTGTCGGCCGCGAAGCCACTATCACTCGCTATACGGCGCGGGCTACTGAACTGACGTGGCGACCTCACACGCGCCGACACTCAAGACGGACAAGTCATCCTGTGTCTCAGTGCGCGACCGACCAACCGATCGCTCGAATCGCCAATGACCATTGCCGGAACAAACTCGAGCAGACTGGCGGCCTAACACATACTAGCACTCCGCAGGACAGACAGACACTGACTGCTGCACACTGACCCGGCTGACCAACTGATTAGACTCGCCGACTGACCCCCCTGCTGGGCCCATAGCGCCCCTTTAATGCTCGTGAACAGGCTACCTTTCCCCTTTCACACCAGAGGGAGACATCAAAGCTGCGATTGCAACGGCGGCGCCGCCGCCAGAAACGGAGGGCGACTGCTTTACACTACGCGCTGCATCGCGCTCTTCAAAACAGCAAATTTTACCACGGCTCAGTAGGTGCTACACTTATTTCGACTTTTTTTTAGTTCACTTTGACCAGTCAAACTTTCGGCAGATCGATCTCTCATTTATTGGATCACTTTCTAGAGTCCCTTGAATTTCGAATTATACACATTCTATTGCATACCCTTCTCAATCTACTGTACAGGTGTGGTGGAAGCTACTTTCGTGCCAAAATAAGCCATTTTCTGTTATGTTTCATTCCCGTGTGAAGCGAGGGAAAGATGACTGTCTAAATGCCTCCGTATTTACCAATATCTTTCTTGTGTTATTTTCACGTTCCTTATGCGAGGCATATGACAGAGACAGCAGCAATTGTAGGACTGTCCTTCTCGGATTAGGTCACCTACCCGCTTTCGGCTTCATAGGTCAACACCAGGTGACTGCTGACTGACGTAAACACAGATGAAATGACGTGTGACTGCACAGACATTATTTATACATGTTTAAATGATGATAACTAGACTGATTACATAGGAAAGTGCTACCGTTTTTAAGTAAGGAAAAATATAGTTTCTTATGTGGAGATGCATTAAACAATAGATGAAAAATAAAATTGAATTTCGAGTTTTAGTGTAGTAATTGTTGCGACACCTCCAATAGTGGTCACTTTCGCCAACTTCCAGTGCTTGCAGTCCACGGCGAGGGGCAAGTCAGTACCCTTTCAGCGGCTGGGACAGACGCGGGCATGGAAGCTTTCTGCAGCCAAGCAGGGATGTCCTCTCTTGCTTGAGAATGGACACCTTGCGGTGAGCCCGGAAGACAATGCGAAACGTGTAGATAACTGTGGATTCCTGCAGCCACTATGATAAAGCGTAGAGACAAAAACATAAAAAAGTGTTTGCTAGCCACTAAGGCGGTTGCTTGTAAATCACGAACGTCAGCAGATTCTTAGACGAAGCACAAATGTGAGACTGCCGAGGCCACATGCAGAGACAGCCATAACAAAGAAGTGCTGTGTGGCTGCTTTCACAGCAAGTAAGGAACACAGTTGCCACATAATGATGGCCTAAAAAGTCAAAGGGCTGCTCGTGACTAATTAAGTATAATTTCTGTACAACTTTAGGAAGTGTTTACCATTTCATACTGTTATCATATTCTACCAATCACAGATGGAAAATTCAGTTGATATTATCAGGTCTCTAAATTTTCGCGATAATCCTCTCGCAAAAAATCCTGCTTTACGCTCTGCAATCATCTCTATTGCACTTTAGGATCTATAATTACATTCTTAGCAGCGCATCTGTGAATTTGTTCGATGCCAGGCCTCACGCTTTCTCGATAAGGACTACAATCGCTAGAATAGTGTAACTGGTCATTAGTCTCACTGACAACCCGGATCCCACCTTCTTCACAGAATTGCGGCACTTTTACCCACGAAACTGTGCTCCTTTCGCCTCCCGCAATACTGACTTCACATCCTACTCGGCGTACTGAGTGGCCGCACGGTTAGAGGCGCCATCTCACTGATTTCGCGGCCCCTCCCGCCGGAGGTTCGAGTCCTCCCTTGGGCATGGGTGTGTGTTGTTCTTAGCACAGGTTACTTTATATAGTGTCTAAGAGTAGGGACCGATGACCTCAGCAGTTTGGTCCCTTAAGAATTCATACACATTTGATCATGTTAGTCACATTCAAGTTTTCTGCCCATAAATACTTATATGACATTAAGTGCACCAGATGTTCAACACTAATATTGTAACCGGATACCACACGATTCTTTATCTTTATCACACATGTATCCGTATTTTAAAAGAGCATTGTTAACACCAATTAGTAACTTTGACCATCTTCTCGATTTTCCTTTCATCTTCCAGCGACTGTTTTTGTCTATAGACAACAGAATGTTCAGCAAACAATCTAATGGTGACGCTGATCTTATAAACAACAGTGGAGCAGTGTAACAACATTTTTATGAGTGGGAGTAATACAAGATGCGACTGTCTTATGGGAGTATAAGTCTGCCAGATCGTTGGTGAATGGCATATACCTCAGAATTTTGTTGCGCAGTGAACTTAGTGACGTCTGTATGATGGTCCGATGCGACTTTTCTTGATCTAGATTCGGATCCCTTTGGCCAATGAAAAGAATTAATGCCGGCTCTTATGAAAATGATTGAAGCAATATCGTACCTTCCACACGGGGACGATTATTATTGTTATGACCAACACACATCTAGATCGCGATATATGTTAACTGTAGTCATCGGTTTTGGACTGAATTAGGCCATCTTGAGATAAAAAATACTGGACGTCAGTAGCGACCAATGGCATTATCTGATGCGCGTCATCACAAGTACTTCATATTGAATGTGAAAATGGCTTAATTCAGCTGAAACTGTTAATAACAATTTAAAAAACGTGACTTAGATTGTGGATTCTTCACTATATTACAAAATAGGTTTTCTCACATTGAGAGAGACACGTCTTATAGTCCTCTTCCGTAGTTTAAGATTTCATGAACTGCTACTGTCGTAAGCGTTTGTTGTCTTTCCTGCCTAGTTGAGGTTGTACCGATTAACTGGGAAAAACGATTGAATTGAGCGGTACTGTTTTATTACATTTGAAATCAGAATCCCTTCCATTATCCCTTACCAGCACTAGGATATCTGTTTGTGCGATACGGATGGGTGGGTGAGCATTTTTCAAATGTTTCAGAGTAGAAGAGAGAAATTTTCTTGGTCCAGAGCGTTGCAATACCTGCCTGAACATCCCTGTTCCATGGCTGTCCTCCAACGCAGCATGCCGCAAAAGCTGAGTCTTTCCACTCTTCTGTGTCCATTCTATTGCCTGGCCACGGTATCATCTCTCTCCTTGCAAAACGCGACGCTCCATCTTCAATGGTCATCTGGAGGCCGACTTTTTTAGCGATTTTTGCGTCTGAGTCCTGGTGTGAGAGTTCTTGCTCCTCTGGAACATGCCCAGATGTAAATCAGGTTGCTGTGTGCAGGCTATAATGGAAGTATGTGTAAGTCATCGCTTTCGTGTAGAGCTAGTAATTATTAATAGTTTTAGTGAGGTTCGCGCTTTCATTCTAATTAAATTAGTGTATTCCTTGAGATCTGCAAATATGCTTGGTCCTTAGTTGGATACTGACCACTTGGGCTTACTTTTTGTGTGTTAGTTGTTACTAACTTAAATATTTCATTTTTTCATATGACGGTTCGATGCCGGTATCTTTAAGTAGTGTTAATTTGCCGTGGCATGCAACGTGGAAGATTTTATTCCTTCATAGCGGAATTTTCTTTTCTGTGCATCGAGAATGATGGTTCAGCAATCTGTCCCGTGCAAATTTTCCCTTATTATTCTTTCATCTTATCGCCTTCAATGATCTTCGTCGTTATGTTCAAGTGCGAGCCTTTGGTTTCTTACTTCCATATTACAGGTCTGCTGGTTAGAACACACGCTTTGTGTAGCACTGTCGACTGCGTGTTTTCGAAGCTGGGTTTTACAGATAAAGATCCTTTCTGTTAGAGAGCGTACAACGCACTGAGCGCAAATATAATCTCTATTTGTGTGATTACAATTCTCGGTAAACCGATTTTAATGCAACCAATGTGTTTTACTTCGTGAAGTGGCTCTGTCCATCCCTTGTGTATCCGTGAGATCCCTCCGCAATTGCATGGTACTAATTACACTGGTGTAACGAACTACTACATGCACGTTAATCATTCTTTGGTTGAGATTTTATTGACTAATCGGGCTTTCCAGGTGTGATGAATTTAGTATTTCTCCTTCCTTTATGTGACTCATTATTCGGATCAAATAGGCCCTATCCCTTTTATTAACTTCCAGATCATCAAATCCCACACATCCTTACTTCTTTCTACACATTTGATTAACAAATAAAAATCTCCTTGTGTAAGGGACTTAAGTTTGTTCGTGAT
This sequence comes from Schistocerca americana, assembly GCF_021461395.2. NCBI lineage: Eukaryota > Metazoa > Arthropoda > Insecta > Orthoptera > Acrididae > Schistocerca > Schistocerca americana. Next base: position 452,271,639 of record NC_060123.1, on the reverse strand, counting down.
GTAATGAGTCTTTTCAGTGTTGAACGGAATTTTCTATGATGAATGTTCCAATTGTTAGAACCGATTCCTAGTTGATTCATCTTTTTCACACTCTGTATTTCTATTAATATTACCATATATTGTACATGATTATGAAATTACATTCCCCTACATTCTCTGCCAGTAAACGTAAGCGAGCAACACATTTTCTTTTAATATGAGAAATGAACCGATAGGGAAATAATTACTATCGTGTTGTCACACAGTATCCCAGCCATCCTATGCGTTGCATGACTTAATGTCTTTATCATCAAAAATTGATTAGGGTTTAATCTTTCATATGATGTTGGTACGGTACGATTCTTACGCATACGTTGAATGAAGGTATTGTTTATGTAATAGTAACGGCAGGAAAAAAATCTGTCACGATTGCCTTCGTAACCTCGATAATTAAACAAAATCCACTGAATATGATGAAACAGGTAGTAGCTCTTTCAGCAGGAGAAGCTCAGAAGCCTGTTTTTGGGACACCCAAGATATATTTAAGCAAGTACTACCAAATAAAATCTTTTTCTCCTTCATAATCATTAATGATACAGGCTTCGAAAATCCATTAATCTCTTTTAGTTTCTCTTACTACACAATGTCATCTATCTGTAATAAATAGTAACGGTGATTATTTTCCGATTATGGCTACATACTTTGTGTCATGACGATATTTGTGTCACCAAATCGCGCAAAGGATTTTATGGTGGACTGTGGTGTAATGCTGAATCTGCAATAGCGGGAAAAAGTCCTTTGCAGCGTTAAGCGGAAAACGGCGTCCTTTGCACAGCGCATACAGGCTGTAGACCCACAGTAGAAGAAGATAATGTATCTTTTCCGTATCAGCGTGATAGTTCTCCTATTCACAAACAAGTGCAGTTACATCATTGTTCCAAGATCATCGTGTAGTTTTCCAGAGTGGCCTGGTAACAGTTCCGTTCTCCCACACTTCTGAGGAAAAGAAATGTGAACAAATGCCACAATTATTCCCTGAAAACCTATTGGAATACCATTCCTAAATATTTAACCCTGTAAGGGTATCCGTACGGTTTCTCGGGAACGAACAGCGAAGCGAAACCGCAGGCTTCCTGTCAGACAGTGCATTTGCCTCATATGGCAGTTTTTTTATGCCTGCTCGAAACGCTATAGAAACGGTTGGGCAGATTGTAGAGATATTTCCGAGTTAAAATAATACGTCAAACATTTTCAGAGCTGCGAATCTCCCTTCGTATTTTTAGAAAGTCAGTGTGTCGTAATCAGTATGTGACAAACTGGAATTGGCCCAAGGTTTTTCTTTTTGACACCAACTTTCATCAGTCACGACATAGTAACTATTTTGTAGGTTCAGACATTTCTGACAACTCTACACTGACATCATTCGTTGTGATTCGTCATTGATTTCAACTCCATCGATCCATTACCTTTCACTACTGATAGTGTATCTTGCGCTCATCGTTACAGACATTGTGTGCTCATCATGTAGATCGAAATCTTCTACTCATCTTACAACCTACTCGAAAAATCATTACTAAGTGTAAGTTCAAGAACGATGTCACTGTTTCACAGAAATACATGTGCATTCCCATTAATAGTCCTTCACCTGTACAGGTCGATAGTCACTTTGAATTTGTTGAAGTATTTCCTGTATAAGCCATTCGTTATCATTTTATTTTATTTTCGTTTATCTTCAATAAATATCTTATTTCATAAATTATCAATTACCTTATTCCGCTCTTTGGATTTTATTCAGCTACATCCCAGTAAAACTTACCAAGTGCTATGTCCGTTGACATGAATCCCACTAGATATAAGATGTAGGCCACACCACAGGTGTTTTCTTTTTGGGTGTCACATATCAATACCACCCCAAGGGCTTCATAGGGTTGGTAACGGAACTGCGTGTTTCCATTAGGTGCCGATCGGTCGCTTGGGATCTGGCTGAGCCAATGGTGATCGCCCACTGAGCCACGCCCCCAGAGGATCTGGACTCGAGCACCTTCTTCCGCCGCGATGTAGGATGGCTGGCTGCAGCGACCCCAGTCGCCCTTGGAGCCTCTTCACCACGTGACTCTACGCGGTAGCTGCCTAATCGCGGCTTCGACATCATCGTTTGTGCCTCAGTTCAGAAAGCCTCACCCTTGTTACTATTGTATAAGCTGCACTCTGTTTCTTCAGGTATTATTTCTAATGAGTCTCCCTATGGTTGGAGAAATACAAGTAAATTTTCTGTTTACTGTGTTAACTTGACCGCTAATCACTTTGCTCCTATACAGCTTTCCTGCGATGACAGTTGCCACACCACTCTGTAGTCACCTCTCCTTACCGTTGAGTATGAAGTCGAACTCAATAGTTTTCAATAATTAGAGTGCAACGTAGGAATCACGCAACCAACCGGGTGCAAATAACTGTTTGGTACATTGACGTATGTTTCGACACTTCCAAGAATATCTTCATCAGAATGAATTTTAAGAAACCGTAAAATTACGTTGCGAGAAAGCAATGGTCAAAGTTTTGAGCAGATATGCTCAAATCCTAAATTAAAATTAAACACTTCAAGCCTTTGTTATGTATGCTTTGCTAGGAACTTCAGACTGCTATAATCAGAGCTACTTCTTTTAATGTGTTGTGTGCTGACACAATGACAAAGCCCATTCTGGAGTTATAGATTTTGCTATTCACACACATTTGATCAAATATACAGTAATGATGATAACTGCTGGCAATGTTTGCCGACAAAATAAAGATTGCAACCTATAACATTGATTGCGTACTCACGGCAGTTCTGATTTGCCGTTTTTGGTACGACTTGGAAAGAGAGAAAAATTAATGGATGATCACCGATGCGTCGGTTCTCGATTGTGTTCAGGAGACGTAAGGTTTGATTACGAGAAAGTGGTTTCGTGACTGACCTTTGACCCGGATTGCCTTCACGCAATCAGAATCTTCCATGAAAATACCTAAGGGACCTATTTGAATAATAAAAAAGTAGAAATGAATGCAAAACAGTGAAATATTGTTAAAAGTTATCAGATCGGAAATTGAACACATTAATGTCCTCCCGAATACAATCGAGATACCTCGATGAAGAGCGAATCTGTAACAAAGCTTACATACATTGGAAAATCAAGATGAGCTTAACGAAAAGAATAAAAAGCTATTTTCTGCAAAGTGAAGCATCAATATATTCCCAAAGAACAAAGGCATTAAACTAACAGACATTCACAAATATTCAATGAATACAAAACGTACATTTTTATGTTTCTCTCATGCATGGAGCAATTCAACAATCGCTGCTTTTGTTTGTCCGAGATTTCTTAAAAATTAAATGTTTTGGCGTGCGCGTAAGTACTCTTTAGCGTCGCACGGTTTACTGAAGCGTTTTGCTCGGTGATTTACATGGTTTTTGACACTAAATAAAATATAACTTGTAGCGGTCCTACACAACGCATCTTATTAAGTCGGCGACCAAACGTTAAAAGCTAATGAAGTCTCTAGAACATTTCTTAACAAATGATGGATTGCTCTTTCAAATGTTTCGCAGCTCATTGCTGTCGAGCGCTGTGGCAATGATTTAAATATCTGCGCCCAGCGGGACATAGTGTTTATTTGAAATATTTTAACGCTGGACGCTCGTCTTGATGCGCACGCTATAAAGTATTTCGTCTCTTTACACATGCACTGAGATGCTTAATATCTTTACGAACTATAACCAGTTGGCTGTTCCTTTCTTTTATGACAAATATCTCATTTGAAAAGTATCTGGAGTCCAATAATATTAGACCATGTAAGGGTAGCGCTTTTTCTATTTTAAGTTGGTACGTGAAGTAGGAACCCGAGGATAGTATAGGATGGAATCGATTCGTAGAGCTCGGGTTGGCAGCAGAAAATTTATAAATTTGTTGACAAAGTAAGTAATTAGCATCATAAAACTATAATTTGATTTCTCCTGCTCAATAAGTTACATTCATTAAATTTATTTAAATTAATAAATAACATGCTTCATAGCATCATACAAACAAATTAAATATTACTCCAAACATGATAAATGAGAATGAAAAGAAAATATGCATTTCAATTTAGCACCAACAAGTCAGTGCAACGAAGTTCAGAACACACAGAGTTCAAAAGGATCAAATATTTGCTGTGCAGACAATTAAAACCAAATAAGAACAGTACTTCCCGCGCCCAGGTTCCCGGGTTCGGTTCCCGGCGGGGTCAGGGATTTTCTCTGCCTCGTGATGGTTGGGTGTTGTGTGATGTCCTTAGGTTAGATAGGTTTAAGTAGTTCTAAGTTCTAGGGGACTGATGACCATAGATGTTAAGTCCCATTTTTAAGAACGGTACGAATGTAAACATAACTAAAATAAAACAAGAACAAAGCTTCCCTTATGCAAGATCCAAGACGTTTGGCATCTGAGTACCGTCGTCACATACATCATCGCGTCCTCCTCGCCCTTTTCGGCGACAGCGACTCCATAAGTCGCATAGTCCTTATTGTGGCGGAGCTTTGCTTTTTCAAGAACCGGTCACACGAAGTGCAATACAGTTGCCCAGTGGAGTTATAAGTATAGATGTAATTAGGCTTGGGCTTAGATTTGCAGAGCTTTCGTTTATCGTCCAGGTTATTTAGGCGGATATGCTCGAATTGTTCCACACTCTTGTGTGCAGTTGAGCGCCACTCTGATCGGTACAGTGCAAGCTCACCCCAAGTTTTGCTCGGAATGCCACAGGGTGTGAGGTAGCGTTTGATGGTGTCTTTATATCGCAGGTGTTGGCCACCTTGCCGCAGCTTTCCGCACGAGAGCTCTGAGTAGAACACCTCTTTGGGAAGTCTACTGTCGTCTATGCGTATGATATGGTCACGCCATCTCAGTTGGTGTTGCATTAAGAGAGCTTCAATGCCAGGCAGTTTCACGCGAAACAAAATCTCAGTGTTTCCCATTTCATGCGGAGAATTGATCTCAGACAGTGAAGATGAAAGGTTTCTAGCCTCCTAATGTCAGATTTATAATAGCACCAGGTTTATGAGGCGTAGAGTAAAGTTGGTAATATTATTGCTTTGTAGACCGCAATTTTAGCTCTTAGTCTGAGCTCATGTGACTTCCATACTCGGTGATTCTCTTTGCCGAAAACTGAAGCTCTATTGGCTATACGAGCTGCAATTTCTGTTGTCACGCTGTTGTCGCTTCTAATTTGGCTACCTAGATATTTAAAGTGTGACACGTTTTCCAAACGTTTGTTGTCCAGCTTAATACAGCAGTCGTCCGTATTGGAACCTCTAAGTGGTTGTTGAAGGACTTGCGTCTTGGTGATGCTTATGACTGCGCCAAATCTTCTGCAGGAGTCATTTAGCAGGTTCATGTATGTTTGGAGAGAGTCAAGAGATTTACCCATCATGCATACGTCGTCTGTGTAAAGAATTTCTAAGATAGATATTTTATTTATGCGACTTTTGATTCTGAGGCGAGCGATGTTGAAGACACTTTTGTCTGTTCTCGAGTCAAGTCCCATTTGACCACTGCAGGCTTTGTCATGAGAAGAACAGTTGCGAAATAAAGTGAGAGGAGTGCGGGAAACAGTACACAGCCTTGTTTTACACCGCATGTCACGGGAAACTGGTCTGAAAGCTCCTTTCATGGCGGATTTTTGCCATCATGTTGTCATGAAACTGTCTAATAAAGTTAATTATTTTGTCAGGGCAGCCGGTTTTCTTTAGTATAATCCAGAGAGCTACCCGTGGAACTCAGTCACATACACTATGGCATTGGAACCTCAATCCACTGGCACATACAAAGCACGAGAAATACCTCAGAAACTAACCTGAAACAGCTCAGTATTAGAAACCAGCCATGCCTTCTGTTAGTAACAAGCCATTGCTGGTGCAGCCGACGAGTAAAATAGCGCTACTCATAATATGCCAAAAATCTAGCAAGTCAACGGTCAACATACACTCGTTCAAAAGGAAAGGAAACCTGCGGTCAGTCCCTGCAGACTAATATACGGCAAACATAGGGTACTGTGGGCTGCCAGTTCAGTACGGTGAATTATTAACACAGTTCATCGACACGTCGCACATAGCCATTTCTTAGATAATGGCGGTTACTGGTCCTTCAGACTACAGTGTCTATTCAGAATTGAATGTTGCTTCCCACGATCAGTTATGCACACGTCTTTTCCACAATGTAACTCCGTCTGTCGGACGTACATGGAACATAGACACACTATCAGAAAACCCATATGCGAAGCCAGGTGGCGCAATGATTGGCATACTTTACTCGCATTCGGGAGGACGACGGTTCAAATCTGCGTCGGCCATCCTGATTTAGGTTTCCTGTCATTTCCCTAAATCGCTTCAGGTAAATGGCGGAATGCTTCTTTTCAAAGGGCACGGCCGGCTTCCTTCCCCATCTTTCCCTAATCCGATGGGACCGTTGACCTCGCTGTTCGGTACCCTCCTTTCAGTTCAACCAACCAACCAGCAAACCAGTAAATCACACGTTGCAGGGCCTCAAGACTACTCAGCTCCGTAGGCACACAGTAACTCCGTGCGTGCGGACAGCCACTGGCAACCGCCGAGCAATCGCCCCTATTCTACATCTACATCTACATTTATACTCAACAAGCCACCCAGTGGTGTGTAGCGGAGGACACTTTACGTGCCACTGTCATTCCATCCCTTTCCTGTTCCAGTGGCGTATGGTTCGCGGGAAGAACAACTGCCGGAAAGCCTCCGTGCGCGCTAGAATCTCTCTAATTTTACATTCGTGATCTCCCCGGGAGGTATAAGTAGGGGGAAACAATATATTCGATACCTCATCCAGAAACGCACACTCTGGAAACCTGGACAGCAAGCTACATCGCGATGCAGAGGGCCTCTCTTGCAGAGTCTGCCACTTTAGTTAGCTAAACATCTCTATAACACTATCACGCTAACCAAATAACCCTGTGACGAAAAGCGCCGTTCTTCTTTAGATCTTCTCTATCTCCTCTGTCAACCCGACCTGGTACGGATCCCACACTGATGAGCAATACTAAAGTATAGGCCGAATGAGTGTTTTGTAAGCCACCTCCTTTGTTGATGGACTATATTTTCTGAGGACTCTCCCAATGAATCTCAACCTGGCACCCGCCTTACCAACAATTAATTTTATATGATCATTCCACTTCAAATCGTTCCGCACGCATACTCACAGATATTTTACAGAAGTAACTGCTACCAGTGTTTGTTCCGCTATCATATAATCATACAATAAAGGATCCTTCTTTCTATGTATTCGCAATACATTACATTTGTCTGTCTTAAGGGTCCGTTACCACTCCCTGCACCAAGTGCCTATCCGCTGCAGATCTTCCTGCATTTCGCTGCAATTTTCTAATGCTGCAACTTCTCTGTATACTGCAGCATCATCCGCGAAAAGCCGCATGGAACTTTCGACACTATCTACTAGGTCATTTATATATATTGTGAAAAGCAGTGGTCCCATAACACTCCCCTGTAGCACGCCAGAGGTTACTTTAACGTCTGTAGACGTCTCTCCATTGAGAACAACATGTCAATCCAGCCACACAGCTGGTCTGATATTCCGTAGGCTCTTACTTTATCAGGCGACAGCACGGACCTGTATCGAACGCCTTCCGGAAGTCAAGGAAAATGGCATCTACCTGGACCCTGTATCTAATATTTTCTGGGTCTCATGGACAAATAAAGCGAGTTGGGTATCACACGATCGCTGTTTCCGGAATCCATGTTGATTCCTACAGAGTAGATTCTGGGTTTCCAGAAATGACATGATACGCGAGCAAAAAACATGTTCTATAATTCCACAACATATTAATTTCAGAGATATAGGCCTATAGTTTTGCGCATCTGCTCGACGACACTTCTTGAAAACTGGAACTACCTGTGCTCTTTTCCAATCATTTGGAACCTTCCGTCCCTCTAGAGACTTGCGGTACACGGCTGTTAGAAGGGGGGCAAGCTCTTTCGCGTACTCTGTGTAGAATCGAATTGGACTTTCCTCTGTTGAGTGATTTCAGTTGCTTTTCTTTTCATTGGACACTTATTTCGATGTCAGCCATTTTTTCGTTCGTGCGAGGATTTAGAGAAGGAACTGCAGTGCGGTCTTCCTCTGTGAAACAGCTTTGGATAAAGGTGTTTAGCACTTCAGCTTTACGCGTGTCATCCTCTGTTTCAATGCCATTATCATCCCAGAGTGTCTGGATATGCTGTTGCTATCCACTTGCTGATTTAACGTAAGACCAGAACTTCCTAGGATTTCCTGTCAAGTTCTATTCTCGCAGCTCCGCTCTCTGCCCACCGCCCACAGTCACGCCCAGATAAACACTTCCAAAACCAGGGAAACAAGCCGCACTCGGCTACCGCAAAATGTAGAAAGTGGTGGCAGCCTAGAAGGCTGAGTCGAAATACTGCCACACTCGGTACAGTGTGTGGACTTCAGCTCCTGTGCCCCTAACAGTTATGGTAGTGCGAAACTCTTATTAGGAATGTCTTCGTATGTTGCTTCTCAACATGAATATTTTGAATACATCACGCTATATGTTATTTAGCTTAGGAAATTCAGCCTGGTGACATCGTCAACAGCCGCCGATATTTCGACAGGAGTAGAAACACCAAGTAAGCACTAAGCAAGAGAACTTAAAACCTTGATTTGCACAGAACTCCGGGAAGGTAACACAGACTGTAAACGCTGGCGACATCACAAAACGAAGATGACCGATATCAGAAGTTATTTATAGTGAAATTAATAACCAACAAGTGGGGTAGCATTACCTCCGTCCCTCTGGTTTCTGGTCATGGAGAGATCAGGACTCTGCATAAACTCAAACAAAAACCATCGTCCCTGTTTATATGGTTACTTGTTAATTTATTTCAACTACTTCCTTAATAATACTAATCCAATAACGAAATGTATGCCAGGATCTCCGTGTTGTTATATTCTATAGAAAAACCTGTGCCAAGACAAAATTCTGAAATGGCGGATTTGGTCGGCTTTTGTAAGCGGTTCCGACGCTTATGCTCAGAACACCGGTAATCCACAGTCCCGATAGCCTGCCCAATACATGGCACGCCACGACTGCAAGGAAGAAAACGGACACCCGACTCATGAAAATCATGATCATCCTCTACGGGCCTTAATAAGACACTAACCGCAGAGTAGGTCGAAAAACACATTTCATGACATATTTCCACAAAATACGTCAGATCCTGTTGGCAATGATCCCTGCATTAGGCAGAGAGGTCACATTGTTTGGTGCCATCTCAGTATCATCATAATTCACTTGTACATGGTTTGTCAGTAGCACAACGGATGTCTTACCTACCTTTCACTATAAACATTCTGACGAAAGGTGACGTCACGATGGTCAAACTCAGCTGAAAATGATCGAAACGACGCGGGCCCTGTGATCCAAGGCACGAAGTCCCTTATCATGCTAAGCCATCTGGTGAAAACCATCAGACCGCAGATACAAGTCAATCTGAATAGGCTTTTTATAAAGTCATGTCGCAAGACACGATCCAATTTCCTCCATACTGAAATAGCAAAGAGTGGAAAGGAGCCATTTTTTCCATCCCTATCATTAAAAGAATTCTCGGGTGAATTGAAATCAGGTACTCTAAAAAGTCGTGGCATGAGGCCAAAACAATAAAAGTATCGGCTACATATCTCAATAAAAAAGATGATCTTCGTTTGCATAAGACTGGTGTTTACCGTGTTCCTTGCAGATCTGGCATGCCACATATTTGTCAGACTATCAGGACCGTGGAGGATCGGCGTACTGAGCATAAGCGTCACACACCATTACAACAGCCGAACAAGTCCGCCATTACGGGTCATATTCTTGTCACCGGTCATCCTATGAAAACAACAGAACGGAGATTCTAGCTTGCACTTTCAGCTATTGGAAAAGTGTCAGAAAGAAGCAGTGGGAATTAAATTAGCAAGTAACCTTATAAACAGAGATGACGGTTTTCATTTGAATTCTGCAATGAATCCCACTCTCTCTTTCGTCAGAAAACAGAGGGAGAGATTTTATGCTGTCTCTTGCGTGGATTGTTAATTTCACTACCGCTAAATTCTGATGTCGGTCGTGTTTGGTTTGTGACGGTGCTAGTGTTTAGAGTGCGTCTTATCTTCCCGGAGTTTTTCTGCAAGCCGATGTTGAAAATTGCCTTGCACAGCGCTTAGATGATTGTCTTGAAAATTGCAACATGGTCAGATGTAGAAATATCAGCGTTTGTCAACGACGTCAACGGCTGCATTCCCGTAAGTTATGGCCGGCCGGTGTGGCCGAGCGGTTAAAGGCGCTACAGTCTGGAACCGCACGACCGCTACGGTCGCAGGTTCGAATCCTGCCTCGGGCAAGGATGTGTGTGATGTCCTTAGGTTAGTTAGGTTTAAGTAGTTCTAAGTTCTAGGGGACTTATGACCACAGCAGTTGAGTCCCATAGTGCTCAGAGCCATTTGAACCATTTTGAACCCGTAAGTTATATAAACATTGAATATGCCTGGCAAAGCTCTGAATTTAACAATTTTTACTCCTCTACAGGTTTATGAAACCCAAGAGCTCAAAATGAAATAATATACCTGTTAAACTATGAAACAAAGCTTTCGTTTCAAACAAAAGAAAGGCAGGAAAATAATTTCCTTAATAATAATTCCTTTTTTCTGCTTGGAAACAGGTTAACATGTTACACAGTTTTTTCGCGTTACATGCTGGAATACTACTGTGTATCATAGTTACACTGAGAGTGCTACTCGTGTAACATTTGACGAGGCATTCAACAGAAACGGTGTTTTTAGTTCTTGCGTTTTACATTGTATGCGCACTCTTAATTATCTGTTTAGGATCCTTGTCAGCGAGATTATATTTTCTTAACTATCGCATCTTCTAATTCAAGATTGCATTCAAATATCACGAAACATTGAAGAGACTTCGCACTTCAAGTCCGTCATCGTTTACATCACTGCGCGATATTCCGACTATGCGCCTGCCATCTCTAAGTGAGACAGCCGAGACCGACGAACACTTTATTTTCTTAACTGCTGTTTCATTTCTACATGAAGGAGCGGATCGATACTAAAATAGCAGTTGAAAATCAATTATGTTTTTAAAATACTCTTTGCTGGACAATTTTTATGATTTTAAAAATTTTATAACTCTTTTATATGATTCTCTATTACAGTTCAAATAATACAAGACGATTGTGATTAAACGTCAATCCTTCACAATTTCATTCACGTCCACCCTCTTAATCGCTGTTATCGACACTGTGAGATAGTAAGAATGGTCTTTGTTCTAAGTGCCTCTAAAATATTTTATACAGTGCAAGAGCAAAGGTTAATATTGTAACTCAGGAAAGTTTGCTTGCCTGCCTGGTAAAAAAAGGACAAAGCAAAACACAGTGGCAGAGAGACATACTTTGTCATTACATGAAAATATAAACCTATTACTCAGACCGACGTGTTCATAAAACTGAAAGGGCGCTTGCATATCCTCTCTCTTTCTCTGTGGCAACAAAAAAGTAAAAAAATAAATAAAAAAAAATAAAAAGGAGGAAAAATGAGGTCAGCACACCGAACTCTCGGACGCTATGGACGTTTATATCTCTCAGCATCAATCAGGCAGTTCCTCAGTTGGCATCAAGAGGCTACCACCAACGAAAAATCCCTGGTACTACCTGGATCCGAACCAGGGTCCCCTGACTGAGAGTCTGTTGCGCTCACTACTTTTTTTCCGTAGCAGATTTTTATTGAATGATCTATGTACAGTTAACTTACATCGAAATAAAGATAATAAACATGATTATTACACATATTATATATAGAAAAATAGAATTAATTAGAACAAGCATAACAAAGGTGTTTGAATATTCGAGCAAACAGGAAATACATTTTAGGAAAAGCAGTCAGTAATGGGCATAGTCAGGCTGGTGGAGAAAAGGTGGCTGGGGGTCAAATCCCGAGGCCTGGCCAAGAGGCCTCCTCCTCTCACCCCTCCCCCCCCCCCCTCTTTTCACTGGACTGTTCATTCACATCACTTTCTTAAAACCAAATAATAATAATAATACCGCAAAAGTAAGGAATACAGAGCAAAAACGCAGATGAAAAAACAAAAGCACAATGTGGGCAGCAGCTGCTGCCGAAACTACCCAACGCCCTGTGTTTGAAGGCTGAGATTCAGTACGTTGGTTAAGAGTTCTTGAGATCGGGGCAGTTTCCAGCGAGACCAGTAACTAATAGACGTTAACTGACGACAAGCCAAATGGTCATCAGCACCCTCAAGGAAAGACAAAGTGTACAGAGTGATGAACCAACCACACGACTGTATTAGTCTTTTTACTCGGCAAAAAAATAGTAGCCGGCCACACAATTATATCTGTGGAATATGGAGATTCAACTGACCGAATGAGGAAAATCAGCTACTACCTGATCCAGAACCAGTTTTCTAGGTGGCCACCACAAGAAAACCCATGTTACAGTGTATCTAAGGAATGACACACTGCTTTTCTCTGTCTTACTAATCCCAATGCGACATAGACGCTCTTTGGTGAAAAAATCAAATTGTTGACCACCCTGTACCAGGAAGAGGCCGCTGCCATTGGTAGGCTGACTTTGGTCCACGCAATTTTCCAGAATATTCACGGAGATACTTGCTCAACGAGATTGTGGCAGGGAATTCCTTCGCAACGATTCAACAAAAACTTAATCGTGAGCTGTGGCCGCTAAGACACGTTAGACCCCAAATAGGTAGTACTCTCGAGTGTGTCTCAGTTTAAAATTCAGACGACCGACGCCAACAGGCGGATCAAGAATTCTTGGGCGCGATAAGGTGAACAGCCGAGACGTAAAGGCATGTAAGCACTATATGATCATCGAAAGAGTGCTCCGAACATATAAGACAGACGCCTTCCTCTTAATGTCATAGGGGCCCATTTCACCGAGAAACCGTGACTTTGTCACAGTCTCGTATTGCCACCTAATGATATAAAGCCTCTATGAAAAGTGACCGGACAACGCTTCAGTTTCTTAACCATCACAAAGGGAAGAGGGAAAAGTTGCACAATGTAATATGCCTTGCAAAACACATACGCATCCAAAATTCGTAGTTTCAGAAGAGGTGTAAGAGAGCGTCGTTCATGTTCCACTATTGATCCTATATCTTATCAGTAACCTATTTCCAATGAGACTTTCCATTAGAATGGACAACAATCTGCAACAACTCCTAGTGAGGTATTCCGATCCACAGCAGTGGCCAATGCAATTATTGCTCCACCGAAACATCGTAAATTATTAAGTTTATTTTTGCCCTCGTTAAGTCGCGCTCTCGAGACGCGGCAATAATCATCGATGATCACCTTCAAGAGAAGTATATCTGCACGTCGACGGAGTAGAGTCATCACATCACCACAGTACGCGCGAACAGCGATGGTCCTTCCAAAAAGCGTCCAACTCAGCTGCTGGGACGCAACTTCCGAATCAGCGCCTCCAGAGACAAGACAACCAAAGACATCAAGAGAGTGGTCTCCACTGTGGCGCTCCCTGACGGATGGTAATAGGGGATGTCAGTTGCCTATCGACCACTATCGAAGCTGCAATGCACGTGAACATGTTCAATTACACTTTACGAGCTACAACTGTAAGCTAGATCGTCTCAAAAAACAGAAACAGAAATTCATGATTGAAATGATTACTAATTAAAAACCAGAAAGGCAAAGGCATAATGAACAGAAGTAACGGCAGCAGCCGAAATCACACCACGGTAGTCCTCCATAGGGGTAAGAAAAGATTGACCATTGAGACAACTCTAAAACCAGCCAACGACAATCGCGAGCAAGACAGACTCCTGCGATTTACCGCCCTCGCCACTATCTTATAATAAGAATTCAGTAGCGTTAGAGGACGAAAATTATCAAGTGTTACGACCAGGATGGGCTGTTGGAAAGCAGGAACAGAAGCGAATAGCAGCATTTGAGATGTAGTGCTACAGAAGAATGCTGAAAGTTAGGTGAACTGATAAGGTAAGATTTGAGGAGGTTCTCCACAGAATCTAAGAGGAAAGCAATGTATGGGAAACAAAATAAGAAGGGACAGGATGAAAGGACATCTTTTAAGACATCAGGGAATAACTTCCATGATACTAGAGGGAGCAGTAGAGGCTAAAAGCTGTAGAGGGACACAGTGATTGGATACATTCAGCAAATAATTGAGGACGTATGTTGCAACTGCTAATCTGAGATGAAAAGTTGGCACAGGAGTAGAATTCGTGGCGGGCTGTGTCAAACCGGTTAGAAGAGTTTAGATCCTCGTCTTGAATGAAGTGGGCTCAACTTTCGCTCTCCCTTTCCCCTCCTCTTGGCACCTCATTCAACGAGGATGTAAATGTGACACCCCGAGAGGGACCAAAAATCGTACAGAAAACTCCTTGGGGAGCCATCCATAGCGGCCGATTTGTGGAAAAGAGGAGTAACAATAAGATCCCCTTGCTCCTGTAACTAACCAAAATTGCTCTGTCTTTAGACGTTCGTTCTACGTTGACCATCACAGACTGGGATAAATTTTACAGGATCCTTAATAACTCCACTGTGAAAACTCTCGACCCTACACTGTCTGCAACCTGGTTAGTGCTGTTGATCACCTAACCAAAAAATGCAAAAGGCGAGAAAACCTCTACTTTCATTTTCCCAAGTGCTTTAACACCCCTACTGCATGAACTGAAAATGCAGAAGCATCGCTACTGCAGGCAGTGGAAGCAGTTTTGTGATCCTCAGGCTAAGCATCGCATGATGCATCTCCAACGTGAATTCTACCAATGGCTCCTCCAACATAAATCCAAATGGGCTTTTGTCCGAACCCTGCGGCGCTCCGCAGTGAAGACTGACCATCCATGTGGTAGAAACTCTGGCCGATGTGTTTGAGGCCCAGGAACAATTGCTCATCCAGGACCTCACACCTGATGAACTCCAAGATGAACACGAGATTCTGGCAGACGTTGCTGCTTTCAGACAAAGACCGTTCTGACTGCCTCTCACCTTACGTCCCCAGCGGAAATCGAACGGATCCGCTGGGGAAGCGTGGGCAGTCGGCTCCAGGTTTGGATGGCATCTTAAACAAATACCTCTACCAGCTTCCACGCAAGCAACTGGTCGTATTTACCAGCACCCCGACGAACCGCTGTCATACAACTGGCCTCCCCCCCCCCCCCCCCCCACAGTGGAAGCAGGCCAAAATGACTCCCATCCCCAAGCCTTCAAAGGATCCTACAGTGCCTGCCAAAAACAGGCTCATTAGTCTTCTGAATACTATGGCAAAGGTTCTAGACACTTGGATAAAAAAATGGTTCAAATGGCTCAGAGCACTATGAGACTTAACATCTGAGGTCATCAGTCCCCTAGAACTTAGAACTACTTAAACCTAACTAACCGAAGGACATCACACACATCCATGCCCGAGGCAGGATTCGAACCTGCGACCGTAGCGATCGCGTGGTTCCAGACAGAAGCGCCTAGAACCGCTCGGCCACACCGGCCTGCAATCTTGGATCCTCCACCGCATTTCCCAGCCTCTGGCGACGGCTGGGGCAATCTGTGCAGAAGAGTTCGGATTCGCTTCCCATCTGTCAGACCAACTTCAAGTGCTTAGGATCACGGAACACGTCAGCAAGGGCTTTAACTCCATCATGTCGACTCCAGCGGTTTTCCTGGACCTGCAAAACACGTACAACAAGATTTGGCAGGACAATCTTGTGTGAAAAATGCTGACACAGACGTCGAAACGGAGGCAAGAATTTGGTCTCTTGCTCAGGCGTGAGTGGCCTACTTAGTCCCAACCGACGGGTCGAATGTAAAGTCGCTAGCTGTATTCATATCGCAAAGATCCATATAATACTGATGTAAGGCGAGAACTATGTCAACTTTTGCTGTCTGCTGACGGCCCTCAACTGCTGTAGCAGAAGTAATGCAAGAGTGGCGACGCCAAGCTTGGTGTCAAAGCAGATGGAATAATGAAGCCAATTTCTCCGTCGCCAGTGACGGTGGTTTTAATCGCACCCGCAGCCGTTGCAAATTTTGCAGCTTCAACTGCAATGACTTAATACATATACATGAGACGTCTGCAATTCGCAGGTTTGCGTGATCCGCACAGTCATGCAACTCGCGCAAGACAGAATAACAATATTAACGAGCCCTGCGAAAATCGCTCGCCCTTGGAGACAATAAGTGATCAAAGTTTGACGGAGCTTCGGTTTATCCAGGGCAGGAAGTACATATAAGACAACCAAAAAGCCTATCCTTCTGCCCGACTCAAGAACCTGTACCTCAGCATTCCCAAAAGAATAAGGCCGTTTTTGTCGAAAATTTGGGCGTCACGTCAAAAACAGTTCGAAATTCAGGGAGAGGGTAAATGTTAAAAAGTAATTCCTGCAGGAACACTGTATCTGCGCAGTAGTTACATTAAACTGACGCAGCGAAGCTAGGCGCAGCTGTGATAGTTGAACCATCAATCTGAAGAAGAAACACAGAAAGAACGAAAGTGCAGCATGACTGTTCCACCAGTCGTCCATCACAGTCCACCGCGGAGTCCAATAACGAAACCGAGAGCTGGCGGCCAGTACCGGCCGCAGGTGAATCATTATCGCTGGTGTTTTGCGGGCCGCTACAAGTTCCGATTGCACACGTTGTTTAATCCGGCTGCAAGACATCACAGTCTCTGCAGTCGGTGGCGTAGACGGATCTTCTACCACTTCAATATGGATTACTTCCTAGGATCGGAGGCCTGCCAGACAGAAGGGTCTCCCAAATGGAGGGCAATCGAAGAAACAACTCTGGGATAAAAATTTCCGCAAAGGGAGTACCAACAGGTGATAGATCACGACACCCATAGTCGAGAGCACACAGAGGAACAGCTTTGTTAACGACTGAACTTGTGCTAGAGGCTGCTAAGAAAGCGACTACTATATATACTTTCTCTGAGCCAGCTCCATAGGAGCAACCCTTGCAGCAGCAGGAACAGCAGATACAGCCTTCCAGATCTCCACCTCGCCAGGGCCATGTGGTACCACAAAATGGTTTAAATGGCTCTAATCACTAAATGTCTTAACATCTGAGGTCATTAGTCCCCTAGAATTAGAACTACTTAAACCTAAATAACCTAAGGGCACCACACACGTCCACACCCGAGGCAGGATTCGAACCTGCGACTGTAGCAGCAGCGCGGTTCCGGACTAAAGCGCCTAGAACCTCTCGGCCACATCGGCCGGTCTATAACGAGTTAAATGGATTACTGTAGATAGCTATAATTTTGAAAAAGTAAATGAAACTTAGGTTGCAGATTAATTAATTACGGTTGCCAGCTCAAGAATATGCAACAGTTAATGCTTGTTAGCGATTGAAATGAAGCTAAAATTACTTAACAGTTACAAATATGTATTAATCCAACAACGGGACAAAAATGTACATGCGTCACTTTGAACGTAACGTTATCAGTATTAAATCAACTATAAATGCACAATCTAAACCACTAGTAGTTAATACAGCAAAATTAAAACAATTTTGAAAGACTGCATTTATTTTGCCATAAAACACAATAAACAAGTGGTAGTAAATTAGGAGCACTGTGTAGAATACAGAACGTAGACTACTGCAACAAAAATATTCTTCATTTTCACGGCTCAGGGAAATATGGTATAGGAGAAGGAGAAGGTGAGACAAGAGAAAACATAACTCATTCATAATCATCTGAGTGCGACGTCGTTTATTATGAATCGCACGTGCCGGTGTCCAAGCAGCAGCAAGAACGAGGACGAGCTTTGCTTGCAACGGTGGAAAACCGCCCTCAATGGTAGGGGGATCTGTTGTATGATCGTCAGAAACGCAGCAAGACTGGGCCCAAAGCTCGCTACCGTGGGAGACAGGGCCAGCAAGCGTTAACTTACAGTTGTGTTCTTTTGAAGACCGTAAAGCAACAACTCTCCCAGGGCAATTGGTTCGAAGATGGCCAGTTTCACTGCACAGAAAACCCGTCCCCAACTGTTCTCAGTACATAACCAGAATACAATAGCTCTGAAACAGCAAATGAAACGGAATGTTCTTTCAGATTTGCATTTCCACCGAACATATACAGATATAACACTGTAGCTTGTGTTGACCTGACCAGCGTTCACAGCGAATGCCTCTCACTTTACCACAGCGCGCCAAACTTTCCCCAAGATATATATCCTTTACCTCCGGAGGAAGACTCCATATGCTAACATTGGTATATGCAATGTCCGCATTCGCAAGCACAATAAACTGAACGAAACATCTCTATGGTGGAAGGGAACATGATAACCACACGTTAATATGAACTTGCGTTCTTGAAGGAGAGCTACGAATTTCACAAACAACACATACAGTGACAAGACAAAAGTCGTGGGATATCAATATGCACCTATGCAGATGGCGGTAGCATCGCGAACATAACGTATAAAATGGTAGTGCATCGGCGGAGCTGTTATTTGTACTCAGGTGACTCATGTGGAAAAATTTCCGACTTGAATATGTTCGTGAGACGGGATTTAATGGATTTTGATAGCGGAATGGCAGTTGGAGGCAGACGCATTGGACATTCTATTTCGTAAATCGTTAAGGAATTCAATACTTCGAAATCTAAAATGTTCACGTTTCAGGCATGACTTCTCACCACGGACAAACCAGTGACCGAAGGCTTTCAGAAGCAACACAGCGTGGAACAGACGTCCTACGAGTCGGGGCGTGGAATGTCACAAGCTTGAAGGTGGTAAGGAAGCTAGAAAATCTGAAAAGGAAAATGCAAAGGCTCAATCAAGATATAGTAGGAGTCAGTAAAGTTAAATGGTAAGAAGACAAGGATTTATGGTGCGATGAGTATAGGGTAATATCAACAGCAGCAGAAAATGGTATAACGGGAGCCGGATACGTTACGGACAGGAAGGTATGGCAGAGAGTGTGTTACTGTCAACAGTTCAGTGATAGGATTGTTCTTATCAGAATGGGCAGCAGACGAAAACTGACAACTATAGTTTAGGTGTATATGCCGACGTCGCAACTTGAATATGAAGAGATAGAGAAAATAAATGAGGATATGGAAAGGGTAATATAGTACATAATGGGAGATGAAAATCTAACGTCATGGGGGACTGGAAATTAAGTTATAGGGGAAGGAGTAGAAGAAGCTGTTATAGGGGAATATGGACTTGGAACAAGGATTGAGAGAGGAGAAAGAATAATTGAGTTCTGTAACAAATTTCAATCAAGAATCACAAAGCGAGGAGGTATACTTGTAAAAGGTGGATTGTAAGGCTTACCCAAGAGTAGATGTAGACTCAGATCACAATTTAGTAGTGATGAAGAGAAGGCCGAAGTTTAAGACATTAGTCAGGAAGAATCAATACGCAAAGAAGTGGGATACGGAAGTACTAAGAAATGACGAGACACGCTCAGTAGACAGTACAGCTGAAGAGGAATGGACCTCTCCTAAAAGGCCAATCGCATAACTTGGAAAAAAAACGTAGGTACATAGGTACAAAGAAGGTAACATCGAAGAAGCCATGGGTAACACAAGAAGTACTTCAGCTGATAGATGAAAGAAGGAAGAACGAAAATGTTCTGGGAAATTCAGGGATACAGAAATACAAGTCACTGAGAATGAAATAAATAGGAAGCGCAGGGAAGCTAAAACGAAATGGCTGCATGAAAACTGTGAAGAAACCAAAAAAGAAATGATTGTCGAAAAGATTTACTCAGAATATAGGACAGTCAAAACAACCTCCAGTGAAATTAAAGACAAGGGTAATAACACTAAGGGTGCAACTGGAATTCCACTGTTAAATGCAGAGGATAGAGCAGATATGCGGAAAAAGTACATAGAAGGCCTCTATAAGGGGGAAGACATGTCTGATGTGACAAAAGAAGAACCAGGAGTCGATTTAGAAGAGATACGGAATCCAGTATTAGAATCAGAATTTAAGAGATCTTTGATGGACTTAAGATCAAAAAAGGCAGAAGGGATAGATAACCTGCCATTAGAATTTCTAAAACTATTGGAGGAAGTGGTAACGAAACGACTATTCACGTTGATGTGTAGAATGTATGAGTTTTTAGACATACCATCTCACTTTCAGAAGATATCGTCCACAATTCTCGGAAAACTGCAACGGCTGAAAAGTGTTGGAATTATCGCACAATCACCTTAACAGGTCATGCATTCAAGTTACTTACAAGAAAAATACACAGAATAACGGAAAAGAAAATTGAGAATGTGATGGATGACGGACGATCAGTTTGGCTTTAGAAAGGTAAACGCACCATAGAGGCAATTCTGATGTCGCATTGACAATGAAAGGAACACTAAAGAAAAATCAAGACACGTTCATAGGATTTGTCGACCAGGAAAAAACATTCGACAATGTAAAATGGTGCAAGATGTCCGAAATGCCGAGAAAAACAGTGGTAACCTATTGGGAGAGGTGGGTAATACACAAAAAGTGCGAGAGCCAAGAATGAATAATAACAGTGGACGACCAAGAACGAAGTGCTCGTATTTGAAAGGGTGTAAGACAGGGATACAGTTTTCGCTTCTACTTTTCAATCTATACATGGAAGAAGCAATGATGGAAATAAAAGAAAAGTTCGGGAGTGGAATTAAAATTCAGGGTGAAAGGATATGAATGACACGATTCGCTGATGACACTGCTCTCCTCAGTGAAACTTTGAAGAATTACAGGACCTGTCGAATTTAATGAACCGATTAATGAGTACAGAATATGGACAGAGACTAAATGAAAGAAAGACGAAAGTAACGTAAAGTACAAGAAATGAGAACAGAGAGAAACTTAACATCAGGATTGGTGGTCACGAAGTAGATGAAGTTAAGGAATTCTACTAAATAACGAATGACGGACGGAGCAAGGAGGACATCAAAAGCAAATTAGCACTGACAAAAAGAACATCCCTGGCCAAGAGAAGTCTTCTAGTAACTAACATAGGCCTTTATTTGAGGAATAATCTTCTGAAAATATACTTCTAGAACGCATCATTGTATGGTAGTGAAACATGCACTATGGAAAAACCGGAACAGGAAAGAATCGAAGAATTTGAGATGTGGTAGTACAGACGAATGATGAAAATTAGGTAGACTGTTTATGTAAGGAATGAGGAGCGTCTGCTCAGGAACATGTGAAAAACACTTACAAGGAGAAGGGACAGTACGATAGAACATCTGTTAAAGACATCAGGGAATGACTTCCATGGTTCTACAGGGAGCTTTAGAAGACAAAAGCTGTAGAGGAAGGCTGAGATTGCAATACATCCTGCAAAGAATAGAGGACGTATGCTGCAAGTGCTACTCTGAGATGAAGAGGTTGGCACAGCAGAGGAGTTCGTGGCTGGCCGCATCAAAGCAATCAGAAGACCGATGACTCAAAAAACAAAACAAAAAATAAATGCAGTATGGCTCAATATTTCTGAAGTGGACCTCCAACGACTTGTTGAACACATGCCTCATCGAGCTCCTGCACTACGCCGGGCAAAACGGGGTCCGACTCAATATTAGAAGGTATCCCATGAATTTTGTCACTGCAGTGTAAATCTCAGTGTCAGTATAGGCGTATGCACACGGTCCAAGGTAACATGAAAAGTTTAGTTCAACCGGTCATGGATTTCTAAAAATCAGGATTGCACGCTACGTATAGACTTTTCAAATGAAAATCTCACAGTACCTTTATGTGGAACACTGTAGGACGCCATGAGAAACGAACAGGGGCGGATGGG
Organism: Schistocerca americana; assembly: GCF_021461395.2. Taxonomy (NCBI): domain Eukaryota; kingdom Metazoa; phylum Arthropoda; class Insecta; order Orthoptera; family Acrididae; genus Schistocerca; species Schistocerca americana. The sequence goes on along the minus strand of NC_060123.1, from coordinate 452,249,810 downwards.
GCCGCTGTCAGACACACATTAACGAAGGACGAGAAGAGACGACGACGACGACGACGACGTCGGACACACGAAAACACCGCTGAGGCGATAAACTCCCAAATGCGAGGCTGCGACGGAGCGGGTAAGTAAACAGCAACCTCCTCGTTCGGTACACAAGGCAGAACTGACACCCAGCTACGGAGGCGGTCTTATTAAAATATGGCGTAATGAAATCTGTACGCAACAAAAGACCCATGTTCTGGTGTTATGCTGCCGAGCAAGGAGCCATGCGTCGTTGGGCTTTATCTTGTCGTCGGCAGGCGAAAATAAGTTTTTCTCGTCCTCTGGCGGAAGGAACATGAGCTCTAATCCGAACTGATACTACCAGTTAATTTTCATCGAGTCCAGTCCTCTTTTCACTGATGTTTGAAATATATCTGAGTCATTATTTCTGCAGGTCGCGCCTGACAAGGAAACAGCGTCTACTCTTCATCACCGATTTCGTCCACATTTATGGCATACGTAAGGCTTTTCCAGAAACGATAGTGCTAGAAGAGGGTGCTCCAGATGGCCAAGGGTGTAGAAACATTGCATTTATGGCTTGTGTGGGACGAGACATGAATCTGTTACGTTAGTATAAGTCCCACTCAAGTTGGCTCCGCAAAAGAGTGCAGAATGGTATTCCGCAGGTCGTAGGGTCAAACTCCGTCCGGAAACTTTTTTTCTTTTTTCTTTTAAATTTTTACGTCACAGAACAAATGAACCGAAATGAATAGTTTTTAAAGCGTGTTTATTAATGTTTTCCTAAGTCAAGACAAGTAATGCAAATGAATTTTTGAAATTGCAAATAAGTTTCCAAGAAATGATTGTACTTAACAGCGCCCACAAAAGCTCTGCATACAACTTTCCAACTAGGAATTAAATTAGAGCATGCCAAATTCAGAAGAACGCAAAATCCCCAAGGCTGGCTAAGTTTCACGGAAGCTCGAAATTTAGTGCGGACGTGAATGTGAGATGCTTTTAATAGTTTCCACAATGAAATATTGTCTCAAAATATGGTAGAAAACCCTAAGAGATTCTGGTCGTATGTGAAGTACACCAGTGGCAAAAAAACTGTCAATACCGTCACTGCGCGATAGCGATGGAAATGTTACCGATGATGGTGCCACTAGAGCGTAGTCACTAAATACAGTTTTCCGTAACTCCTTCACCAAAGAAGACGAAACCAGAACAGCTGTCAGCACGAGTGACATAAAAGTGGATATCTTAGGTGTTGCGAAACAACTCAAATCACTTAAGAAAGGCAAGTCTCCCGGTCCAGATGGTATGCCAATCAGGTTCCTCTCAGAGTATGCAGTCACAATAGCGCCTTTCTTAGCAATCATATACTACCGCTCACTTGACGAAAGGTCTGTTCCTACAGACTGGAAAGTAGCACAGGTCACACCAATATTCAAGAAAGGAAATAGGAGTAACCCATTGAATTATAGACCCGTATCACTGACCTCAATTTGCAGTAGGATTTTGGAGAGTATACTGTACTCGAACATTATGAATCACCTTGACGAAAATGACTTATTGATTCAAACCCACACAGATTCAGAAAATATCGTTCTTATGCAACACAGCTAGCTCTTCATTTCCATAAAGTAATGAGTGCTGTGGGCAATGGATCTCAGATCAATTCTATATTCCTAGATTTCCAGAAGGCTTTTCATAGCGTTCCTCACAAGCGACTATTAATCAAATTGCGTGCATATGGAGTGTCGTCTCAGTTGTGTGACTGGATTCGTGATTTCCTCTGAGAGAGGTCACGGTTCGTAGTGACAGACGGTAAATCATCGAGTAGAACAGAAGTGTCATAGACCCTCTGCTGTTACCGATTTATATAAATGATCTAGGTGATAATGTTTGCAGATGACGCTGTAATTCACCGTCTAGTAAACTCATCAGACGGTCCAGTCCAATTACAAAATGATCTAGAGAGAATTTCTGTATGGTGCGAAAAGTGGCAATTAGCACTAAACAAAATAAAGTGCGAGGTCATCCACATGGGTACTAAAAGAAATCCGATAAGTTTTGGGTATACGATAAATCGCACTAATGTAAAGGCTGTCAATTCGACTAAATACCTAGGAATTACAATTACGAGCGACTTTAATTGGAAAGACCACATAGATAATGTTGTGGGGAAGGCGAAACAAAGACAGCGCTTTGTTGGCAGAACACTTAGAAGATGCGACAAACCCACTAAAGAGGCAGCCTACATTACACTTGCCCATCCTCTGCTGGAATATTGCTGCGCGGTGTGGGATCCTTACCAAGTGGGATTGACGGAGGGCATCGAAAAAGTGCAAAGAAGGGCAGCTCGCTTCGTGTTATCGCGCAATAGGGCTGAGAGTGCCACTGATATGATACGCGACGCGAGTTGGGGTGGCAGTCACTGAAACAAAGGCAAATTTCTTTGCGGTGAGATCTATTTACGAAATTTCAATCACTAACTTCCTCTTCAGAATTCGTAAATATTTTGTTGACTCCACCTACATAGGAAGAAATGTGTTGTTGTTGTTGTGGTCTTCAGTCCTGAGACTGGTTTGATGCAGCTCTCCATGCTACTCTATCCTGTTCAAGCTTCTTCATCTCCCAATAACTACTGCAACCTACATCCTTCTGAATCTGCTTAGTGTATTCATCTCTTGGTCTCCCTCTACGATTTTTACCCTCCACACTGCCCTCCAAAACTAAATTGGTGATCCCCTGATGCCTCAGAACATGTCCTACCAACCGACCCCTTCTTCTAGTCAAGTTGTGCCACAAACTTCTCTTCTCCCCAATCCTATTCAATACCTCCTCATTAGTTATGTGATCTACCCATCTAATCTTCTGCATTCTTCTGTAGCACCACATTTCGAAAGCTTCTATTCTCTTCCTGTGCAAACTATTTATTGTCCATGTTTCACTTCCATACATGGCTACACTCCATACAAATACTTTCAGAAACGACTTCCTGACACTTAAATCTATACTCGATGTTAACAAATTTCTCTTCTTCAGAAACGCTTCCTTGCCATTGCCAGTCTACATTTTATATCCTCTCTACTTCGACCATCATCAGTTATTTTGCTCCCCAAATAGCAAAACTCCTTTACTGCTTTAAGTGTCTCATTTCCTAATCTAATTCCCTCAGCATCACTCGATTTAATTCGACCACATTCCATTATCCTCGTTTTGCTTTTGTTGATGTTAATCTTATATCCTCCTTTCAAGACACTATCCATTCCGTTCAACTGCTCTTCCAAGTCCTTTGCTGTCTCTGACAGAATTACAACGTCATCGGCGAACCTCAAAGTTTTTATTTCTTCTCCATGGATTTTAATACCTACTCTCAATTTTTCTTTTGTTTCCTTCACTTCTTGCTCAATATACAGATTGAATAACATCGGGAGTGGAATTGTAGAGAGGTAGAATGAAAATGGTTCGATGAGCCCTCTGCCAGGCACTTAAGTGAACTGCAGAGTAACCATGTAGGGTATAACATCAAACAGGTGAATCAGAGTTCCGTCTCGTCGATGTCAATCGAAATAATCGTTAGCGTCTAGTATAATAAAACATTTACTTTCATATGTTCCTCTTCTAGGTTGCCGGTGTCAATCGACTTATAACCGAACTCTGTACCACGGAGGAGCAAAAGTCGTTCTCGCAAATAATAGACGCAAACAAACTGATCCACTCGTTTACAGCACAATATGCTACAACCCTTTCTGAAAAATTATTGCCAACAGACTACGTATACCTATAAAGAGAGAAATGGTTCATTTGGACTGAGGATTCAAAAATCTGTGGATGAGTACGGGCTAAAATATAATATGAGTGGGTTCCCAGCTCCTCTCATATGTATATCCAGAAGCTTCATGACGCAGTTGTCCGAGATTGGCGTTGGAAGCAGCGCAACTAAAGATAAGGACCAATGGAATTTTTGAACGGCAAATTTCATATCATGATCTAGTTAGTGGTTTATACTGTCTAATAATTCACTATTCTCGAACTTCCTCTTCAATAAACGAGAAAAATGATACTGATAATTTCGCCAATGAAGGGTAGGTGCCACGTCGAAATACTACGTCTCTCACACGAAATCCCCGAAAAATAAAACTGTTAATACATTGACAGCTAACTTAAATATGTTGACTGGTACGACAAAAAGTGTTCGAACATTTTTTTCGATAATTAACTTAAAATACGAGTGTTGTAGCTGGCGAAGAGTTCTCGGGCTTCCAGCCGGGTGGCGATGTCTTCAAACTGCGACGTTTCGACGAGTGACATACTCATCATCTTCTGGCGAAGTGCCGAGACTTTGCGGATGCCGGTCCCTTTATACCTGCGGTGTGCCCCCCACCACCTGGCCGCGGGAGGCTGGGTCCAGCGGAGCCGGCGGGCGGGGTGGAGGGGGAAGTGGGTGCGCCGTTCGTGTCTCCGTCAGAGCATTCTGATCGCGTCTCGTGAGCCACCCGGCTGGAAGCCCGAGAACTCTTCGCCAGCTGTATACGCCGGGAAAGCATACATTCACATTTACGAGTGTTGTAGTTTATACAGAGCTATTGAGCACGATGTTTATGTGATGAGGGCAGGATGTCAAAAGACGAAAGCGAACAACCAAGCACTTCGTAGCTGCCATCGAAAATATTTATTAATGCAGATGATGTATATGTTAACACAGGGACTCTTTGGTCTGGTATCATTATACAAAAGTAAAAAATAATAATTTTTAGAAATTGGTGTTGCAGTACCCCCTAATGACAACATATCCATTTGTTGCTTTATTGTGTATAGTCATTCAACTCATAGGAAGGAAAAAATTTAAGATTTACGTATTCAAGGAGAACAGCCCAATAGCCGGCCGGTGTGGCCGAGCTGTTCTAGGCGCGTCAGCCTGGAACCGCGCGACCGTTACGGTCGCAGGTTCGAATCCTGCCTCGGGCATTGATGTGTGTGATGTCCTTAGGTTAGTTAGGTTTAAGTAGTTCTAAGTTCTAGGGGACTAATGACCTCCGACGTTAAGTCCCATAGTGTTCAGAGCCATTTGAACCATTTTGAATAGCCCAATAAAATGAAAAACTTTTTAGTTATGTTCCCAGCACCATATCAGCAAGACGTTCAAATGGTTCAAATGGCTCTGAGCACTATGGGACTTAATATCTGAGGTTATCAGTCCCCTAGAATTTAGAACTACTTAAATCTAACTAAAAACGCATCCATGCGCGAGACAGGATTCGAACCTGCGACCGTAGCGATCGCGCGTTTCCAGACTGAAGCGCCTAGAACCGCTCGTCCACAACGGCCGGCAGCAGGACGTGTGGGCACCACTATTGTTCCGTGGGGGAGAGTAGAATTCAAACACTTGTTGATTCACGTGCAAGATGTAATGCAGGTCGCAAGTCCTGTGAAGGAGTGACACCAGATGCGAGTTGCATGACGTTACTGGATAGCGAGAGGCCGGCCAGGGCGCTCTTCTTTAGTACACGACCGTACCTCAGGCTTACTGTTGAGTAGTTGGTCTTCCAAGCTGCAGTTCATACGACGGAACCAGCTGCGTCTTTACCTGTCATTTTACCGTTTAGAAATAATAGCTCGATTTAGTCGTAGAGTCGAGCCACACACATTTGCTTTCGTGCCATGCAGCTAATTCGCTGCAAACAATAACCTATAGCTGTGATCCTCCACTCAAATAGTCTACACATCGGTTAGAATTGCGACTTAATAAAGGAGTTCTAATGTCTGTAATTGATGTAGATGACAGAGAATTATAATGCCTAATTTACTCAAAAGAAGAACATCTCAAATAAACGAGAAGTAGTAGTATAATATTCAGGTACAGTACAAACAGAAAACACCCTCATCAAATGCAGTAAAGTAACGTTGAGAATGTTACGATAATGGTACAAAAATCCCCAAATCAAAAGGTCACCAAAGATACGTGAAAACTAAGTCCATTTCGTGATCTCAATAAACAAGAGATTAACGAGCTCAAAATAGTCCCGAGGTCACCTTGATTATTCACAAATTAACACATGTGATGCAAAGAATGTTAATTCATTATCTGTCTAGTCTCATTTCCGTAAATCAAGCGGCAAAAGCCAGAGTCCTGCTCTGGAGAACATTCAGACCTCTCGAAATATTAAGTCCCTTGAGAAATTAGAATATGTTGCACCACTCAGTATGTATCACCCACTCAATAAAAACCATACGTCATCACAGGCAGGTCTGCTTTCTTTCAGAATGAACATCCAAGTGTCCAGAATCGCTCCCTCGATCTCTTCACTCAAAAAGACATGATCTCCACTTGACTGTCGTAGTGTTCTGCTACTGCTTAGTTTTCCATTGCCTGAAGGACACCCCTAAGAAAACGTATCATTCTTACGTGCTACAGACATGATTTGACTCATCTTGACCATTTCCCAGACTAAACTAATACCAAGAAATATGTTAAACATTTGGTTACACTGAGGTAATTTCCGTTAAATATAACAAATAAATTAATAAGCCTGCATTCTTGCACAAGTGTTCTCATGATAAATGACGACCGACTGTCGTTAAACATTTATTAAACCACGATTTATGCCTTATTGACAAAAGTGCATTTGGTTCTCTTTTCACCTGTGGTATCCTCTAAAATATATGACTGACTACTTTTAAATCAGCTCAACTTTGAATAGCACTTGCAATCAGCATTTAAAAAAATCCTGGAAACATAGCATAGTGCTGATTAAATAGCTACACAAGTATGACAAAATGAGATATTCATGCATATTCATTTGCTATGAAATTGTGGATAATGCGATGTTCTGACAAATATTTTCTTAATTAAAAAGATGTAAAAGACGTCATAAGTCAATAAATATAACAGATGCAGATATGTAGGTTGCTGGGATGACAGCTACAATGCAATGCTACCATTTGAGATATCGTTTGTTGAAATCGCATGAAGCGTTTAAAAGATGTTAATTCGGAATTTCATTGTGAGAATGCTTATTTTCTGTGAAATATTAACTCTGTAGTTTTAAAAATATTGAAATGTTTTTGTGTTATTGGATGTGGCTCATTTTTCCGAGACGTATTGAGGTTCGATTTAGTATGTAACAGTGATTTATAGTCGAAGTTCAGAGAGCTGTAACTTAGTAATCCTTAAGATTGTCTGACAGTCTGCCATTCCTTGGAGCATTGACTGTGCTCCTAAGCGAGTAGCTGTCACCGAAAGTCCTCATATTGGTATTCACCCACATCCGGCCCTTTGGTGATGCGCATGGAACCTCTGGAGCAGCTGCAGCAATCCGCCCAACCATGTCAGTCCCTCTGTACTTGGATCACACAGCCTCGCAAACAAATTCATCTTACCTTGTTCCAATTCTAAGCAGCTGATTAGCTCACCTATGTATGCATACCATTACAAGCATGCCCCAAAGTACACATACACAGCACTGACTTATTGCTTCTCACTCCAGTGTCCACTTACAGACATGCAGCAGTGCCGAAGTTTCTAGGATTCATGAAACATTTGTACCATTCCATTAGTCTCTCGAATAAGTTGCTCTACTACAGTACGACAGTGTCTTATCAACAAAAGCAAAACAAGGATAATGGAATTTAGTCAAATTAAATCGGGTGATGCTGAGGGAATTAGATTAGGAAATGAGACACTTAAAGTAGTAAAGGAGTTTTGCTATTTAGGGAGTAAAATAACTCATGATTGTCGAAGTAGAGAGGATATAAAATGTAGACTGGCAATGGCAAGGAAATCGTTTCTGAAGAAGGGAAATTTGTTAACATCGAGTATAGATTTAAGTGTCAGAAAGTCGTTTCTGAAATTATTTGTATGGAGTGTAGCCATGTATGGAAATGAAACATGGACGAAAAATAGTTTGGACAAGAAGAGAATAGAAGTTTTCGAAATGAGGTGCTACAGAAGAATGTTGAAGATTAGGTGGGTAGATCACGTAACTAATGAGGAGGTATTGAATAGGATTTTGGAGAAGAGAAGTTTGTGGCACAACTTGACCAGAAGAAGGGATCGGATCGTAGGACATGTTTTGAGGTATCAAGGGATCACAAATTTAGCATTGGAGGGCAGCGTGGAGGGTAAAAATCGTAGAGGGAGACCAAGAGATGAATACACTAAGCAGATTCAGAAGGATGTAGGTTGCAGTAAGTACTGGGAGATGAAGACGCTTGCACAGGATAGAGTAGCATTGAGAGCTGCATCAAACCAGTCTCAGGACTGAAGACCACAACAACAACAACTACTACAGTACGTACAGAGTTAAACTATACAGGCTGAGGCAGCTAAGTCATAACACCCCTTGTATCTCCCCAACCGTAATAGATGCAAAGATGCCGTTTGGACGGTGAATTTCAGGGAAACGGGCTACTTGAATACATCGCATTTCATGTTTGTGCTATTTTCTTTTATTACAGAGATATGAAGCGATCTTTGGTTTTTTAAATGGAACCCTATGTTAAATTTTAGTGTAACATGATGGGCTTAAAGAAGTTTCTCGAATGTCGACGATGTCTAATTTGTGAAATGTAATTCATACGAGTATATCCCATAGCTGATCGGAACAGCGCCAGTCCGGAGACCAGCCAGTGCCGTGCTACGTACGCAGAACTACTGTATGAGGCCAGCAGCGGAAGCATCGGCAGTTCTACTGTTTTTCCATCCATATCAGCTAGCGCTCCTGGCTTTGCCTCTTGGTTTCTTGGCTGCTGCCTCGTAAGCCACGTCATCCACAATTGGCTCTGAGCCTCAAAACTGAGTTGATAGCATGCCGAGAACTATACGTACAAATTCTCTTAACTGACATTTCTACTAGTTCACGATTGGATTTCCAAGGAAGTTTCGTGTTTGCTGACGGTCGTCGTTCACTGTACCATACTTCGACATGCCCAATATCCTCAGGTAAGCTATAGAAGACTGACAAAAGCTTTGTTTCTTTATAGTTATTTCCGTTCTGTGACAAAGGGGTGAGCTGGCAGCGGATGTAACCGCCCATCGGCAAAGTTTTTACATATTTAATAGTAATAATAAAAGCAAAACACTTTTGGTGGACAATTTTTACAAATTTAAGACCTTGTGGTGATTGTATTCAACTGCTAAAATACAGGGTGATTCAAAAAGAATACCACAAATTTAGGAATTTAAAACTCTGCAACGACAAAAGGCAGAGCTAAGCACTATCTGTCGGCGAATTAAGGGAGCTATAAAGTTTCATTTAGTTGTAAATTTGTTCGCTTGAGGCGCTGTTGACTAGGCGTCAGCGTCAGTTGATCTAAGATGGCGAGCGCTCAACAGAACGCTTTTTGTGTTATTGAGTACGGCAGAAGTGAATCGACGACAGTTGTTCAGCGTGCATTTCCAACGAAGTATGGTGTTAATCCTCCTGACAGGTGGTCTATTAAACGTTGGTATAAACAGTTTACAGAGAATGGGTGTTTGTGCAAAGGGAAAAGTTCTGGACGGCCGAGAACGAGTGATGAAAATGTAGCACGCATCCAGCAAGCATTTGTTCGCAGCCCAGGAAAATCGACTCGCAGAGCTAGCAGAGAGCTGAAAATTCCACAATCAACTGTATGGAGAGTCCTACGAAAAAGGTTAGTTATGAAACCTTATCGTCTGAAATTGGTTCAAGCACTGTCTGCAGCTGATAAGATTAAAAGAATCGATTTCTGTGATTTTATCCTTGCTCAAATGGAAACAGATGAATCTTTCGTTTCAAAGATTGTGTTTAGTGATGAAGCAACTTTCCACACTAACGGGAAAGTGAACCGTCACAATGTCTGTATATGGGGCACTGAGAATGCGCGGGAAACAACTCAGTATGAACGTGACTCGCCTAAGGTGAACGTTTTCTGTGCCATTTCAGCCAATAAAGTTTTTGGTCCCCTTTTCTTCGAAGGTGCTACTGTAACTGGACTACAGTATCTGGAGATGTTAGAGAATTGGCTGTTCCCTCAGCTCGAACAAGAAGCACAACAATTCATATTTCAGCAGGATGGAGCGCCACCACATTGGCACTTATCTGTCCGTAAGTACCTGAACGTGAACTACCCGAGGCGATGGATCGGCCGCCAGGCAGCCCGTGACAGAGCACTTCATCACTGGCCTCCAAGAAGCTCTGATCTTACCCCCTGCGATTTTTTCTTATGGGGGTATGTTAAGGATATGGTGATTCGGCCACCTCTCCCAGCCACCATTGATGATTTGAAACGAGAAATAACAGCAGCTATCCAAACTGTTACGCCTGATATGCTACAGAGAGTGTGGAACGAGTTGGAGTATCGGGTTGATATTGCTCGAGTGTCTGGAGGGGGCCATATTGAACATCTCTGAACTTGTTTTTGAGTGAAAAAAAACCTTTTTAAATAGTCTTTGTAATGATGTATAACAGAAGGTTATATTATGTTTCTTTCATTAAATACACATTTTTAAAGTTGTGGTATTCTTTTTGAATCACCCTGTATAATTACTGGTCACGGTGGTGGTGCTTTAAAAGATGGAAAGATTGACTACACGACGTTGCGTAACCGCAGGTGGCAATTAAGTCATTGAAGGGGAAGAAGGGAGAGGGAGGAAAGTGGAAGGATGGTGTAACGTGGGACATTATGACTGAATAGCGAGACTCCGTTGAATACGTTCCAGCCACAGAAGACGGAAGTGCATGGAAGATTTGATATTGGGCATCGTGACTGGATTTTGTGGATAATTCATTGGTTCAGAAGATGTTCCAACAGTGGAAAAAGGTGTGGGTAGCGGATGGCGTGGTATAGCGTGTGAGTTGGGATTGTAGGCGATGCAGAAGGTGAGGCGGAATGCATGTGTTTCCATTATTTCAAGGGATCTGTAGGTCATAGAACAGGCACATGGCTTGGTTCAAATGGCTCTGAGCACAATGGGACTTAAGTTCTGTGGTCATCAGTCCCCTAGAACTTAGAACTACTTAAACCTAACTAACCTAAGGACATTACGCACATCCATGCCCGAGGCAGGAGTCGAAATTGCGACCGTAGCGGTCGCGCGGTTTCAGACTGAAGCGCTAGAACCGCTCTGCCACTCAAAGGCACACGCACAGGAAACATTGACACATGTTAGGATAAGTGATATATAGTCTGTTAGTATTTTTATTGGATTTTGGGCTTTGAGTTTCATGATAAGGAATGTGCATTCCGTGTTAGTTTTCCGTCGAGGGTTACTCCTAAATACTTTAATGTTTTGACAGAGGAATCGGTTGGCTGTAGATGGATAGGTGGAATCTCCGAGTAGTGCGGCCAAAGATGATGGTTTGGCTTTCATTAAGATTTACTTGGAATTCCCACGTATTACACAACTCGAAGATTCAGATGGCGTTAGGGGAGGCATAGAAGAGGGATGTGATCAAAGCCCTCTAGATACACAGGCCTATGCACAGTGACTACATTAGAACGTGAAGAGAGTACCTTCCGACCGTCTCTTATAGGATTATATGAAGCTTCAGTTCGCGAAGGTTTCGTGCTGTATGTGTGTGCCTCTTGAAAGTGTTACATTTCATACAGTATACGCGTGTAGTTCTCCTTTAAAGCACGGGATACGAGTACTGTGCTCTCTGTTGTCAGGAAAATCATACACCCCAGAAAGAAAGGAACGTGCACATGCTCAGATTTCCCAAATGAGAGAAGCTGAGAAATCACTGACACTACAACACCAGAAATGATTTTGGGTCTAAGCATAATTCGGGGGTAAGTAAATGATGATACATTTGAAACATGTTATTCGTTTTCACTGCACCACATTTGTCAGATGTTTTCAAAAGCAGTTATGCATAAACTATCAAGATCGTTTGTTTCTTAATTCCGCGCCATTGCTGAGAAGATTAGTATGAAGTTGGCTGTAGAATGTCTGTCATTAACCTAACTGTTTTGACAAAGGGTAGTCATATTGATTGTTGTTGAGCTGTTACAGATTTGCCTCAATCATTTCCAACTGGAATGTACTGTTTGGACAACAAGGTACTTTCACGAGAAAGCAGGATAGACTTTAACCGTAAATTTCGAATGACCCAGCATCGATATTTCCTGGTGTTCATCCTACTTTTCATCGCAACTGGCTTGCAGGGAATCACCTCATGGAAATATGTATGCGACTGGTAGCAGCACAACTTCACAAAGCCATGAATGAAAGTGTGAAATCAGATGAGTAATATGGAAGTGAAAATAAAATTTGAAGTATATCTGTTAATAGTGGGGCATAAAATAAACTTTTAATCGTTCTAGACCGTTATGAGGAAGACAGACACCAGGGTCTTTACCTCACTTTTGTTACCGTGTAGTTGTTAATGAACAGCACGAAGTTTCAGTTTCTTATTAGTAAATAATTTGATGAATGTATACAAATTTCCTATGAAAGTGAATTACTTTCATGATATCGAAAGCGTACTGAAGTGTCAGCCTCCTGGCATACCACAGGCCCTGGTTGGATTCACGACGGGGTAGAAGATTTTCGCCTCTCGGGAACCGCGTGTTGTGTTGTCCTCATTACCATATCGTAATCATCGGAAAGTCGCCCGGTGTTGCGTCAACTTAAAAGATTTGCAACTCGGCTGCCGAACTTCACAGCCAACAACGTCATACCATCGTTTCATTTCATTTGTACTGAAACCGTGCATTACCACATTTTTACGATAAGCAGCGCATGTTAGAGATTATACAAGGTGTTTTAGATACGTTTGTTGAATACTCTGATGATAAAGGCTTCTTTCAGTCTGACAAATCTCTCATGAATCTTGTGAGTAGCAAGCACAGAAAAAGATACAAACCACAGAACTTGCTGTTCTTTTCTCTTTCGAAAATTATTTCTCCACCCACCTGTAGGCTCAAGAGGGGATATGGAAACATGTTAATGTTCCATCCATCACAGTAAGGAGACTTCGTTCTGCACTTGATGTTGGTCCTCAGTTAGGAAAACTTGACACCAAGTTCTTATTTCACATCAGTAATAATGCTGCTACAGAACTACCTGTTTCGTATGGATTATGAGCTCCTTCAGTCAACCTGTCATTGTATTTCTTCTTGGATTCCCTCGCATCCATTCTATAAGCTTTTTCTTTTTTCGTGTAAACATTTGCTGCAAAACGTTTGCTTTGAGCTGGGACCTGCTGCCGCTTTGGTCATGTACTAGCTATACAGAGTGTTTCACAGTTCATGTTACACACTTCTAGAGGTTGTACAGGGGACTCAGCAGATCAGGTTTCACCCAGGAACACATGTCCAGAAACGTCATCCAACTAGACGTTAAAGTTATAGACAACCTTCATGTATGTAAATGAAGGTGATTCCATGATGATATTACTAACGTGCAAGGTTGATGAAGACGAATGAATGCATCAGTTTCAGGTCAGGATCCTTGGTTCGGAAACTAAAGAGTCGAGAGTTCCACGCAAAGATCAGTCTGACACCTCTGACGGTGGAATACGTGAACGGATGCCGTTGTTGATTGAAAGTAGGGTATGGACTTTCAGAGGTGGCAGCATCAACCAAGACAAGAAAAAAAATATCTGGTTAACATGAGCTCTATAATGCATACCTATGGAGCTAAAAGCACTGGTTCATCTTCACTAGTGAAAAACATCTCCCCTATTGAACAAGTACTCATAACTCATAAGGTATGCATTTTAGAGCCCATATTTACTAGACATTTTTTCTTGTTTTCGTCCATGTTTCCACCTCTGGAAGTTCCTTAACGTACAGTCCTTGCAGCAACACTAGCGGCATTCCATTGTCACAGGTATCAGAACGGTTTTCGCCTGTAACTTTCGACTCGTTCTTTTCCGATACAGGAGGGACCCTTATCTAACATAAATACATTTCCAGAATGAGGTTTTCACTCTGCAGCGGAGTGTGCGTTGATATGAAACTTCCTGGCAGATCAAAACTGTGTGCCCGACCGAGACTCGAACTCGGGACCCGAGTTCGAATCTCTGTCGGGCACACAGTTTTAATCTGGCAGGAAGTTTCATAAATACATTTATCCTTTTCCATCATCCTTGAAAGTCTTTAAGATCATCACGGATTCACCCTTTATATACATACATTTACAATCGCTGGCACCTATAACTTTGACGCTCTGTAGCGTCGTTGGATGAAGTTTCCGGACATGGGTTCCTGTGTAAAACTTGATCTAATAAATACCTTCTACAACCTCTAGAAGTGTGTAACATGAATTGTGAAACACCCTTTATAGCACATTTTAATCTCTTGAATTCGCTATTGTACCTTTTTTTTCACTACCGTGATGTGGCACACACGCTGATAATTTTTTGGTCTTCTTGAAACAGGTATAGTCAAATACTCTTGGAACGCATCACTTGCTTCTACTTCCTGCAATCTAGGCTACCACTCTACTGCAGATAGTACTGTTTGAAAAGCACTTAATGTTCCCTTATTTATAACCCATTTTCTGAATAGATAATTAGAATGACAGGAAATAGATGTTTGATTATTAACTGCGTTTGAATAAAGTGCCCTAACAAGTGCCCTTTGGTCATAGTTAACTCGGTCAGCTGCATGTGCTATCAACTTTGCTATGATGAGCACAGATTTGGGGAGAAAGGATTTCGTTTTTTTGTTGACTTTCTAGCATTCTTGTATCTTAAATAATTCTTATTGCTATTTTCATTTGTTGATACACCATGAACCATAAATCTCGTTCTGCTGAACAAGTCGAGGTATACTGCAGATAACAGCGATAAAAAAACACTGTAGACTATTCATGTCGAGCATACAAATTACAAACCATGACAGGAGGAATGTAGTGTCTTTGAAACAACATCAGCTACTTTATGTATGTTGTGTAATCTTACTAATTTCAGAGAACATCATCTCTGTACATTCTGGAAAAGATTTCTGACATTGTCAGTCTGCGGGCGAACTGCAATGTATAATCACTTTTTAAAAAATTTATACCCCAAGATCGCTGAAAAAGCGTTTTATTGGATGACCAGTTTCGACAGGGCTATGCTGTCATCATCGGATTTTTAAAATTTAACTTATTACCTATCCATGTGAAGCGACTTGCAATACTGATGGAAAATATGTTTTAAAAATTTTAAAGCATAATCTCCGATGACTGGAATACTCTCTTTCCAATTCTAAAGGTGGCAGGGGTAAAATACAGGGAGCGAATGGCTATTTGCAATTTGTACAGAAACCAGATGGCAGTTATAAGAGTCGAGGGGCATGAAAGGGAACCAGTGGTTGGGAAGGGAGAGAGACAGGGTTGTAGCCTCTCCCCGATCCAATCTGTATATTGAGCACGTAGTAAAGGAAACAAAAGAAAAGTTCGGAGTAGGTATTAAAATCGATGGAGAAGAAATAAAAACTTTGAGGTTTGCCGATGACATTGTAATTCTCTCAGAGACAGCAATCGACTTGGAAGAGCAGTTGAACGGAATGGACAGTGTCTTGAAAGGAGGGTATAAGATGAACATCAACAAAAGCAAAACGAGGATAATGGAATGTAGTCGAATTAAGTCGGGTGATGCTGAGGGAATTAGATTAGGAAATGAGACACTTAAAGTAGTAAAGGAGTTTTGATATTTGGAGTGCAAAATAACTGATGATGGTCGATGTAGAGAGGATATAAAATGTAGACTGGGAATGACAAGGAAATCGTTTCTGAAGAAGAGAAATTTGTTAACATCGAGTATAGATTTAAGTATCAGGAAGTCGTTTCTGAAAGTATTTGTATGGAGTGTAGCCATGTATGGAAGTGAAACATGGACGATAAATTGTTAGACAAGAAGCTTTCGAAATGTGGTGCTACAGCAGAATGTTGAAGATTAGATGGGTAGATCACATAACTAATGAGGAGGTATTGAACAGAATTGGGGAGAAGAGGAGTTTGTGGCACAACTTGACTAGAAGAAGGGATCGGTTGGTAGGACATGTTCTGAGGCATGAAGGGATCACCAATTTGGTACTGGAGGGCAGTGTGGAGGGTAAAAATCGTAGAGGGAGACCAAGAGATGAGTACACTTAGCAGATTCAGAAGAATGTAGGCTGCAGTAGGTTCTTGGAGATGAAGAAGCTTGCACAGGATAGAGTAGCATGGAGAACTGCATCAAACCAGTCTCAGGACTGAAGACCACAACAACAACAACAATCTCCGATGATAGCAGTATAACTCTGTCGAAACCGGTCATCCAATAAAATATTTTTTTTTTTGACGGTTTTGGTTAAAGTTTCCTTCAGTTATGACTCTGGTATAGCTAAAAACTGGTCAATATGAGCAATGGTGTGAACTAGAAGTTACGTACCTGACTGCAAATATCCTGATATAATACGGAAGTTGCTAGTAAGGTTTTCTTTTATTTTGTTTTTAATTTCTGATTTTTCTGCCTGATGTCTTCCAGTAACATGTTAGACTCTTAGTGAAAGTAGGCTACTAACTTTTTCTGTGTCTCCAATTCAGCAGTTATCTCTGGATTTTTTTAAAGGAAAAATGGGTGCATGGCGTTGTAAGAATATTTGCTTTAAATTCTCATCTCCTGCGTGTCGTTAGCAAAATCCTTCCATTGTTCAAGCAGCAAATTCTCTCTGAAGAGTATGGCAGATTCAGCATCTATGAATCTGAGCTACTGTCGTTCATCTCTTCTTCAAGTAAACATGACTGATGAAGATACTTTATCGTTGCCATAAGACAATAACTGTCAGACAATCCATTTACTATGGAGTTCACACTTTTTTAATGAGAGACGTCTTGCATTAATACAATGAGTGGCATCCGAGATAAAGTTAATATTGAAATATGCACATACGGTGACTTCCTAGTTATTCCTACTAAGAATTACTAGTGTTCTCATTGCATGGTGAATTTAAATAACAGCTCTGTTGTGGGCTTTTAGACTCTCAGAACTATGAATATGACCGTCAAATTTATTCCACTTTTCGTGTTTATAGCCAGTTCTTATTTCCTTGCATTATGCCTACAGTAATTTGATACTGGGTATTATTATCCATTGAGCGATTTCTAACTACAATTATGTTTCTAGCAACAAAATATTTTTTATTTCATTTCATTTGTGATCTGGTATAAAGATAAAGCTTTGTTTATATAGTGAGGCAAATGACTCAGCAACTTATACTTCGTTGCTATGTATGTGTTATGTATCTATCTGACTTTTGTAATGATTTCCTGATTGATACTGCCATACAAATTTTCTGTGCAGAAGAATAAATTTCCTTCCACTCTGTGGCATGAAAATGCTTAGTATTCTTTACCATTCCTGCAAGATATTTGAGTTTCCAGAATTTTTATTTTAAAGAAGTGCAGGAACATTTTGGGCAATTATACAAATATCCACATAATCATTTCGCTCATTTATACAAATATAGCTATTTTAGAAACAGTTTTGTACTTAAATTACCTTCGAAACGTTATAATGACTCAGGATTTTACGGATTAAGCAATGTAGAAATGAAAATGACGAGTTAAGGGCATCAAATTGATGAAATCAGTAACTCTTCCCCTTTTCAGTTAGGCGTATAAAAGATAAAGCCAAGAAGTTCTCGTGTTTATGGTTCCTACATACCTGGGAAATCAGTGAAATAGAAAATATTTTCCTTGTTTTTTTTTTTATTGGACACTGTTTCAGGAGAAGCTCCAGTCTATCGAATGATATGGGTCTCGTGTGCAGGCCGGATAAATGGAGACAAAAAATTTCCAAAATAAATTCTTATGTTACGTAAGGCCCCTGTTGCTTAATTTCTAATGTGAAACTTATTTTTCTTGTCGCACGTGACTGATTGCAGCAGGAAAAGGTAAATCACCGTGACGACAGAGAATGAACGAATTTAAAATGTTAGTTTGTGTTCAGGCCTACAGATGTGTATTTATAGTAAATTTTCAAAACAATTTTACTTTCTCAAAAATCATACAGCATTTCTGTTCAGTTATATTACGTAATGGTATACATTTTCTTAATTTCAGTACAAGGTCATGTAGAAGAAAATATACCGAAAACCAACTCTAAAACTTTTAATGTCCGTATTGCTTCATAGCGCCTAACTGCACAGTTCCGATACAGATTCGGTCATCAGCGTGTGGTATCACCAGTCAGCAAGCAGGGCTGTAGTATAGATGGTGTTGGGGTGATGAATAGTTAGGTAGACGGTGCCGTGCCGGCCGTTGTGGCCGAGCGGTTCTAGGCGCTACAGTCTGGAACCGCGTAACCGCTACGGTCGCAGGTTCGAATCCTGCCCCGGGTATGGATGTATGTGATGTCCTTAGGTAAGTTAGGTTTAAGTGGTTCTAAGTTCTAGGGGACTGATGACCTCAGAATTTAAGTCCCACAGTGCTCAGAGCCATTTGAACCTTTTAGACGGTGGCGTCAGCAAATTGCAGTGGTAGTTGGGAGTGTTGGTTTTGGGAATGTCTGCTGTGTACAGGATGTAAAGGAAGGCGGACAGGACAGAGCCTTGAGCTACTCCTTCAATGGGCCGAAGCACACTGAAGCACGAATGGTTCATTTTGGTTCATTTTACATATGTGGTGGTCAAGGAAGGATCCTATTAGGCGTACGTAGTTAACTGGGAGTGCGTATATTTGTAGCTTGAAGAGCAGTCCAGAATATAATGTCCGGTCTAAGCCATTTACGATGTAAAGGGAGGAAAATATGGTGAATTTTCGTTTATTTAGTTGAAGGGAAATGAGATGGGCAATGTTAAGAAGTTGCTCATGGCTAAAACAGTTGAGAGAAGAGCCACGTTCGGTGTTCTGATGGGTAGTTTTGTGGCTAGAGAATGGTGATTCGTTGGGTAAAGTTGATTTCATTAGTTTTTCTGAAAATTTTCTTTAGGCTGATCACTACGAGGAGGTATGTGACTGTCATTTCCAGGTTTCGTTTAGAGCAGGCCATATGTTTCCTACTGCTTTTGGTAATGACTTTTGTATGGCGAGAGTTGTGTTGAGCAAATCGTGGAAGAAGGGGACCCACTCATCATGTAACTGGCTATCGCTGCCATGTTCAACAGATTTTCCGTCTTACATTTCTTCATGGATTCTTGTTATGAACAAAATTAATATTCTATTATATTCTGGTTAATGTCCGATGGAAATACAATATTACACTTGGTTGGTTGCAAAAGGCAAGTGCAGAGTTGATATTTGTCGTAGCACTCTCTCATGTTGCTGTGAACTAGCCTGCATACCACATTGACACTAAACCCAGTAGGTCCACATTCTTAGAAAGGGGGCTTAAAATCACTTTATCCTGAGATTTACGGAGGATTATAGATATATTCAATAAAATATTGCCAATATGCGGTAGAAAAGGTAGGAGTTTTGCCGACGTACTCTCCTCGTTGCCATATTCCTGCTGTCTAACTTTAAGTGATAGAACTCCGTTAATCTTTCGAGTGGAGTATCCGTTATCTTTGAACACTGTCCTTGCGTGAGGGAGATCTGTAGGCACAGTATCTGGATCCGAGACTGTGTGAGCTCTATGTAAAGTGTTTTAAGCATACTAAGAGTTTAGGACGCGTCATGTCGTCTCGAAGATTCGAGGACTCTAAATAGAAATTGGTATCAGTGGACCTACGATAGACTGAATAGTCCAGACAACCATCATTCTTCAGCCAAGTCGAATTGTCCTTGAGTAAAGACAGACAGCCATCTTTCCCTATCTCCATTGGGAACTGAAAGTTCTTATGGAGCTGAGATGATGTAAAAACTCCATCAATTGATCTTCTTCATAGACAGCACTATGAAAGTATCGTCCAAATAGCTCCAAATTACAGTCCGCTGATTACAGCACTCTCTCATTATGAGCCTTCCATTTACGTAAACTGTTTTTGGTAGCCGTCCGCTGTGGCCGAGCGGTTCTAGGCGCTTCAGTCCGGAACCGCGCTGCTGCTACGGTCGCAGGTTCGAATCCTGCCTAGGGCATGGATGTGTGTGATGTCCTTAGGTTAGTTAGATTAAAGTAGTTCTAAGTCTAGGGAACTGATGACCTCATATGTTAAGGCCCTTAGTGCTCAGAGCCATTTGAACCATCTTTTGTTTTTGGTAAATGAATTTTAGGGGCTCAACCCTAGTGGAAAAGAGAATACGCTGTATGCACCCCCCCCTCCCCCCCACTCACCCACACACACACACACAAACGTACAAACACACACACACACACACACACACACACACACACACACACAGACAGGGCCGGCCGGAGTGGCCAAACGGTTCTAGGCGCTACAGTCTGGAACCGCGTGACCGCTACGATCGCAGGTTCGAATCCTGCCTCGGGCATGGATGTGTGTGATGTCCTTAGGTTAGTTAGGTTTAAGTAGTTCAGAGTTCTAGGGACTAATGACCTCAGATGTTACATCCCACAGTGCTCAGAGCCATTTGAACCATTTGAACACACACAGACAGACACACACGCACGCACGCACACACTGAAACTCGCATTTATAATATACTCTAAAAACGTATCCATCAGTATCAGTTCTTCTGCATATCAATAAGTATAATGTAATTGAGCCATGTCGCCTCCTAACGATATTGCCTGTAGTTACGCTCTTTTAGTATCATCAAGCAACGGCTTTGCGCATCGCGGCACAAAGGACGTGACCGTTTACAGATTCACCTGGCTCGTGTGGTGGGGTCTTGACCTGGTGCTCAAGAGGCAAGGTTCCGGCAGGCAACCGGAGCGCCGTCTCTTCTCCTACGGGAGAGGCGAGCAGGCGTCTTCAGAGCAGTGTGTGGCTGAGTGCACGACGGCGACGGCATGGCCTGTGTGAGAGTGCAGACAGAGGGCGAGGTGAGCAGCTGTACAGTCGCCAGCTCACAGGATGCGACCAGAGGAACGCAACATGGGACGGCCCCTTTTCAACTGGAAAACGAAACTTGGTGGCGACGTTTTAGAATATTGCTGCTGCTGTGCGCTTGTGCTGCGAAGCTGACTAGCATACTGTCCAATGTGTACAGCGCTATTTGCCGAACCTTATTCTGTGGTGGCTTGCATTCGGTTTCTACTTATTTGATATTGTTTCTGAAAGACTTGAAAACTGTCGATAAATTATGCTATCACGTTAAGTGGCTTCCACGCGTTAATTTGTTCTTGAAATCACGGGGCGGAAACAAATGTTTTGTCTGAAGGTTTAAATTGTTGATTTATTGGTATGTGTACGGGGCTGTATGGGGAGAACTGTTTTGTGTGGTGCAACTGGTCTGATGTTGCTTACTGAGTGCGTCTAGTTTACAAGTTGTTTTTTAATATGATTCCTTGCCGCTCATCTTAGTTGACGATCTGCCTTGGGTTAATTCTACTGGACTAGGCTTCAAACATAACAACTGTCTATTGCAAGTTACAGGCTAGCTGTATTACGACCTTGCCCAGTTTAACTGGACTTGCTGTTGTCGCTCAACTGTTCAAGAAGTAACAACTGTTGCCGATAGATATGAGCGCTGTTGTTTTAACTTATCCTTATTCGCCGGGAAAGGTTATTTCAGCTATATTTATGGCCGCCGGCAGCGTAATGTGTAATTTGTAGATCTTGAAAGAGCCATCAGTTTTTGTCTACTGGTTATTGTGTATATGTTGAATGTATTTTATTTATAGGTCTTAGAAGTACTAGTGACTGCGCTACTTGGTGCACTGCTTGACCATATCCGGTAGAAATGCGTTTCCAGTACTGTGAACTGGTGCCAGTATTCTTCTCCTGTCCACATTTTCACGAGTGTGAAAGGCAAAAAATTGGACACCTGTTGGCGTTTATAATTGTATGGTGAGTCCTCCAGCAATCTTTGTTATTTTGTTGCTTGTGTGCAATGTTAATTTATTTAAATAAAAGCTTTCTACTGTGTGAATGATAGTTGTTTGATGATCCGGTCCTACCACTACCCAAGCAGCTTATTCTACGTCCATTTCAGTGGTATCAGAGTGTCGTTATCTGGGAGCCGATCACATTTGTCCACCATATATACAGCTCTCATGTCTATGTGCAGACAAGCGCAATGTTGTGTACACAGTTCCACATAGTCAGCGCGTACACAACTTTCCCACTAGAGCGCGCCCCGCTAAGCACAATAGTGCAGGCGCAGCGCTCGTCCGTCTCCGCACTACGAGATGGCGTGCCATAGAGACGGACCAAATTCTGCTTCGCCGATCCGCGTATTAATATGTAATGCAGCCAATCAGATTGCTGCTTATGTAGAACCTTTTCTCCTCGCGGATCACACTCGCACAGTGATACATGAATGCGCGAGGCATTATAACGAGTGTACAGACCTCCGATTAGTCAGTCTGCATCAGCCTGTACCAGTCTGCATCAGTCTGTACCAGCCTGCATTAGTCTGTACCAGTCTGTACGAGTCCTACATTTGTCTGTACCAGTCTATAGTCAAGTTTCAGTCTGCGCCTAGTAAGATTACCATATTCCTGTACATAGCCATGAAGATAAATGTATAGACACTTTTGTCAAGTATCAGAGATATATGTGAGAATAAGATTAACGTACCAATACCAAAGAAACTTCAGACTGTCAATTGTAAATGGCATACAGAACCAAGTTAAGTAATTTTTATACTTGTTATTATTTTAATAAATGTGCGTGAAAATTAATCAAGTTCTGTTGAAGTTGGTCACCGTTAATCTGCTACTCTAAGCGTGCAAGTGGCATTTCTATCGTCTGACCTAACGGCAGAATATAAACACGCCACGATAAGACCACGAGACATATTGCTGACACTCGCCTACTTCGTTAGAGCGACAAGTCAAATAAACTGATGGTGTGTGTACCGAACGTCTTACAGTACGCACAACCCACGCAGAGATTTCCATATCCTCTGTCTTCTCTACAGTCTTATCAATGAACGCTGCTCCTCATATCGCTCCTCTACCTTTACGCATTTGTCTAAAGAACACGTCAGGAACACTCGTTCCCATCAGAACAAAATCCTTTCCGTGCCACTCCATCGTTCAGCCATTTCACCAAGTCCTTCTCAGTAGCAGCAACCGGACACTGGAACAATTTCTCGCATTATTTTAGATGACTAAATAACATAATTAGTGTCAGAAGACAGAGAATAACATATCTACTGAAGCAACAATAAAGAATACCATTGTCCCTGTACGCACTCGTTGCCCTCCTATATTCGTCTTTCCAACTTCATCTTCGTCCAGTCCAATGTTCTTAGCCGATGCAGTCCCCTTACATTTCCTTTTCGCAGAACTCGCAGTATTATATTATCACTATTTGTGTCAGCCGCTGCTGCAGTACATATAACGCCAGTATTAATATAGTTAGTTCAGAGTCAGTATAACTTAGTCACACAGACACTTCAGACATTCAAATCATTTTAATACTAGTTGTCATATTGAAATTATTATTTCTAAGGTAAAAAAAATAGACATGAGCGTGTGGCATCTTTTGCTGGGAGTTCCCATTCGGTGAAGTTCGGGCGGCAAGTTCAAGACTTATTTCAGCCGACGCCACACTGGACGATTTGCGCGCCCGTGATGAGGATGAAATGATGACGAGGACACAACAACACTGAGTACACGAGTTGAGAAATTCTCCAACGCGGCCGGGAATCGAACCAGGGCCCGCTGCATGAGAGGCAAGCACGTTAACACCCACCCAGCTAACCAGGCGGACATTTCTATCGTAACTATGATGAATACATACTATATGTGTGAATCCCTGGTCGGTGTAAGAGAAGACCTGATGGCCGTAATCAGATTAGTTTGGCCAATTAAATAAATAATTAAAACAAATAAATTAAAATTTCAGCTAAGCATCACTCGTGGCATTTGAAAAGCAAGAAAATTTATATTCGTAGGGAGACTCCGTGATTTTGTAAGTTTTAGGTGTACAGGGCGATTCTAAAGTCACTATACATTTCAGTGATAAGTAAGTCACTGTACATTTCGGTGATCTAGTAACGAAATATTTATTCCTTGCAGGTACTACGACAGAATGCCAAGCAAAGAAGACGGAATCGCTGTTGTTTCCGCTCGTCTTCGTGGAATGACGTACGAACAGGTGCGGACAGAATTTGCCCGTCGATTCCGGAAAACAGGCCACAGCAGGCTTACTATCAAGACCCTCGTCAATAAGGTCCAGTGTACTGGTAGTGTTGCAGATGAAGAACGTCCAGGGAGGCCGGCCATAACGCCAGACACCGTGTAACGTGTGCAGGATGCGATCACACATAGCCCTTCCGCATCTACCAGGAGACTTAGTAGGGAGCTTGGTATTCCTCAAACCACAGTAAGGAGAGTACTTTGTTACAAGTTGCACAAACGTGCGTACCATATCCAGGTCATACATAAGCTTGAAGCGGAGGACTACGCAGCCAGACAAGCTGCACCTGCTACAACCTGTGGAAAATGATAATTTGATGCAAAATGCCTTGTTCAGTGATGAAGCTACATTTCATACCTGTGGACATGTGAACAGACGCAACTGCAGGATCTGGGCAGACGAACAACCAAGTGTACTGCAGGAGTAGCAACGGGACGCAGCAAAAGTGAACGTGTGGTTAGGGATAACGAGGCCAACAGTGTACGAACCCTTCTTCTTCGCAGAACAAACGGTTACTGGAACCATATACCTAGATATGTTGGGACAGTTTTTGGAGCCCCAGTTGATATCTGATTGGATTATGGATACTGTTGAAACTTCCTGGCAGATTAAAACTGTGTGCCCGACCGAGACTCGAACTCGGGACCCTTGCCTTTCGCGGGCAAGTGCTCTACCAACTGAGCTACCGAAGCACGACTCACGCCCGGTACTCACAGCTTTACTTCTGCCAGTACCTCGTCTCCTACCTTCCAAACTTTACAGAAGCTCTCCTGCGAACCTTGCAGGAAGGGCACTCCTGAAAGAAAGGATATTGCGGAGACATGGCTTAGCCACAGCCTGGGGGATGTTTCCAGAATGAGATTTTCACTCTGCAGCGGAGTGTGCGCTGATATGAAACTTCCTGGCAGATTAAAACTGTGTGCCCGACCGAGACTCGAACTCGGGACGCTTGCCTATCGCGGGCAAGTGCTCTACCAACTGAGCTACCGAAGCACGACTCACGCCCGGTACTCACAGCTTTACTTCTGCCAGTACCTCGTCTCCTACCTTCCAAACTTTACAGAAGCTCTCCTGCGAACCTTGCAGGACTAGCACTCCTGAAAGAAAGGATATTGCGGAGACATGGCTTAGCCACAGCCTGGGGGATGTTTCCAGAATGAGATTTTCACTCTGCAGCGGAGTGTGTACTGCACACGTAGGAGTGCTAGTCCTGCAAGGTTCGCAGGAGAGCTTCTGTAAAGTTTGGAAGGTAGGAGACGAGGTACTGGCAGAAGTAAAGCTGTGAGTACCGGGCGTGAATCGTGCTTCGGTAGCTCAGTTGGTAGAGCACTTGCCCGCGAAAGGCAAGGTTTCCGAGTTCGAGTCTCGGTCGGGCACACAGTTTTAATCTGCCAGGAAGTTTCATATCAGCGCACACTCCGCTGAATAGTGAAAATCTCATTCTGGAAACACCCCCCAGGCTGTGGCTAAGCCATGTCTCCGCAATATCCTTTCTTTCAGGAGTGCTAGTCCTGCAGGGTTCGCAGGGGAGCTTCTGTAAAGTTTGGAAGGTAGGAGACGAGGTACTGGCAGAAGTAAAGCTGTGAGTACCGGGTGTGAGTCGTGCTTCGGTAGCTCAGTTGGTAGAGCACTTGCCCGCGAAAGGCAAGGGTCCCGAGTTCGAGTCTCGGTCGGGCACACAGTTTTAATCTGCCAGGAAGTTTCATATCAGCGCACACTCCGCTGCAGAGTGAAAATCTCATTATGGATACTGTTGTTTTTAAGCAGGATGGTGCACCACCCCATTTTGTCCTCGTTGTTCGGGATTATCTGAATCAAGCATTTTCCGCCAGATGGATTAGTCGTGCCTCTCCACGGTTGTGGGCATCCCGCTCTCCTGACTTGACAACCTTAGGCTTTGTTGCATGGGGGTTTATCAAGTCTAAGGTATACCAGGTGAAGATCCGCAGCACTGAACACTTAACACAGCGCATTCGAGCCGCAGCTGCTGAGATTATACCAGATATGCTTGGGCAGCTTTTCCGGTCTACAGTGGAGCGGTGGGGCGTGTGCCTAGACATGCAAGGTGGTCACATTGAAATGTTCTGACTGAAATTATGTCCTATTGTAACATAAGTTGCAGTACCATTACATATTGGTTAATAAAATTTGTTTAAGTATATAACGTACAGGATCTTTAGAATCATCCTGTACAATGGTGCACTATAAACAGCACCAACATGAGCTTCGGATACGCAGCCAGCCAGAAGATGGAACTTTTGGTGAGCTGAGTGCGCGGCTGCACGAGAGAGTGGCATATCTACTACATGTCACCTCGGACATTACTGGTGAGGTGGGTGTTTTGTGCCGCTTCTCTGTCGAGTGTAGGAGAAAATATTCAGTTGTAGGAATGTACGAGGATATTTTAATTGAAAATTCTTCAAGCTTTTAAATAATACAAACGTAATTAACACCGAACATCCGTACATCCTTATTCTACATCTACATCTACATTTATACTCCGCAAGCCACCCAACGGTGTGTGGCGGAGGGCACTTTGCGTGCCACTGTCATTACCTCCCTTTCCTATTCCAGTCGCGTATGGTTCGCGGGAAGAACGACTGTCTGAAAGCCTCCGTGCGCTCTCTAATCTCTCTAATTTTACATTCGTGATCTCTTCGGGAGGTATAAGTAGGGGGGAGCAATATATTCGATACCTCATCCAGAAACGCACCCTCTCGAAACCTGGCGAGCAAGCTACACCGCAATGCAGAGCGCCTCTCTTGCAGAGTCTGCCACTTGAGTTTATTAAACATCTCCGTAACGCTAACACGGTTACCAAATAACCCTGTGACGAAACGCGCCGCTCTTCTTTGGATCTTCTCTATCTCCTCCGTCAGACCGATCTGGTACGGATCCCACACTGATGAGCAATACTCAAGTATAGGTCGAATGAGAGTTTTGTAAGCCACCTCCTTTGTTGATGGACTACATTTTCTAAGCACTCTCCCAATGAATCTCAACCTGGTACCCGCCTTACCAACAATTAATTTTATATGATCATTCCACTTCAAATCGTTCCGCACGCATACTCCCAGATATTTTACAGAAGTAACTGCTACCAGTGTTTGTTCCGCTATCATATAATCATACAATAAAGGATCCTTCTTTCTATGTATTCGCAATACATTACATTTGTCTATGTTAAGGGTCAGTTGCCACTCCCTGCACCAAGTGCCTATCCGCTGCAGATCTTCCTGCATTTCGCTATAATTTTCTAATGCTGCAACTTCTCTGTATACTACAGCATCATCCGCGAAAAGCCGCGTGGAACTTCCGACACTATCTACTAGGTCATTTATATATATTGTGAAAAGCAATGGTCCCATAACACTCCCCTGTGGGGAGCTCCGAATTGTAGCTTGTAATATGGTGGTATGTAATGTAACTACGTCAATGCATGAGAAGTAGCATGCTGCAGTCGCGTTTCTAATTGGAAGAGTTCGTCAGCATGTGGAGCATCCTCTCCTTAAGCGTGACAATGCCAGAATGCACACGAACTCTGCGGCGTCCGGCGCCTTGGGTCCACTGTCACTGAAAATCCTCCGTATAATACCGATTTCGCCCATCCGATTTTCGTATGTTTCCGAACTTCAAAGAACATCTTCGAGGATTTTCACAGTGGGAGAAATACATCCATCGCCATGGTGAATACATTGAGAGGTAAATACACCGACGGAAAAAAATCCCAACACCAAGAAATAATTGCTGTGTGCTGTTGCAATTTCGGGAATACATTTGTCTAGGTAATATATTTAAGTGATTAACGTTGCAAGATCACAGGTTAACGTAAGCGCGAGTAAGGCCATTGCAAATGTGAAATTCTGGTACATTAACAGGCGGGATAAAGTTAAATGCAAGCACGCAAATGTACAGTCATTGTTTCTTACAAATGCCGGATCTCAGTTTGTGGGCTGGAGTTCCATGCCTGTCGTACTTCATCAAACAATGCAGGGACGGTTAATGCTGCTCGTAGATGACAACAGTTGTCATCGATATTCTTCACGGGTTTGCAGCCGGATCATGTCGTCGTGCAGACACAATATTTCGGCGGACCAGCTGGCCGCCATCTTCAGGTGAGTTATGTCGTCATGTGTTGACTTCGCCGTACTTTCTTTTTAATGAAGTATATTTTGAGCAAACTGACGGAGTGGCTATGGGGAGTCCACTCTCCCCCATAGTCGCCAACCTTTTTATGGAAGACTTTGTGGACGTGGCACTAAAAACTTTGTTTCTTAAACCAAAGTGTTTTTTGAGATACGTTGATGACATTTTTATCGTTTGACCACATAGAATTGACGCTTTGAATCGCTTTTTAGATCATTTTAATTGTCTACATCCGAGTATTCAATTTACTATGGCAATTGAAAGTGATGGTGAACTTCCATTTCTTGATGTTTTAGTTGAAAGAAAGGACGATGGTACCTTTGGACACAGTGTGTATCGGAAACATACTCATACTGACCGCTATCTCCATGCGACCAGCTGTCATCCACCACACCAACGTAGTGCAGTTTTGGGGACTCTGGTGTAAAGAGCTTATGCCATTTCTGACGAGGAACATTTGAAAGAAGAACTTGACCATTTGAAGATTGTTTTTAAACAGAATGGATATACGGAACAACAAATATGCCGTGCTCTTCTGTTTGGTCCGTCACGCGACCCAATACAGGATACTTTTGAGGCTGTTGCTTATTTACCCTTTGCGGGAAGTATATCATCCAAAATTTCAAGAATTTTAAGAAAACATGATATTAAAAGTATTTTTACGTCGGTGGCCAAGACTAGAGTCCTTCTTGGCTCAGTTAAAGATAATTTGGGCTTGAGGAAGCCCGAGGTTTATGAAATTCCATGGAAAGAAGTATATTGGTCAAACTATTCGAACTACTCAGGACCGGTGTGTGGAACATCATCGGCACATTCGGTTGTTCCAGTCTGAGAAGTCGGGCAGTGGCGGAACACTGTCTTAACAAAGGACACAGGATGATGTACGACAAGACACAATTGATCTCTCCTGCTTCTCGCTATTGGGAATGTGTTCTTAAAGAATCCATTGAAATTAGATTATCAAATAATATTATTAACAAGGATAAAGATTTTCCTCTAAGTAAGATATGGAATCCGATTATGTCCGACATTAAACAACAACGGTCTTCTTTCCGATCATTGGATTCATCCAACTACTGCTGTTGCGATTTATCGTTTCTGCCGTCTTCTCCCACCGGCGCG
Organism: Schistocerca americana; assembly: GCF_021461395.2. Lineage (NCBI taxonomy): Eukaryota > Metazoa > Arthropoda > Insecta > Orthoptera > Acrididae > Schistocerca > Schistocerca americana. The sequence continues at coordinate 452,220,455 of NC_060123.1, read as the reverse complement.
CTGCGTGTCTACTTGTCGCCAGGAGGCGCTGCCCATCATCTAGCGCTCGCGCGGTGCTCTGTCCGTGGTGTATAAAGGTTTCTGTCTTTGTGGCTGGAATTCAGTTTCAGCGAGGCAGTGCACGACCATTAACTCAAGATGGCGGCCAGCTAGTCCGCCGAAATATTGTGTCTGGACGACGACATGATCCGGCTGCAAACCCGTGAATAATATCAGCAGTTATTACTCCGGGAAAGTCTACGAAATCAAGAGTTGTCGTCCCATGCTGTCCCGTAGGTGCTCGATCTGACATAGATATGACGATGGAGCTGGCTAAGGCAACATTTCGACACTCTATGGAGCATACTGTGCTACAACAGCTGTATGTCCCGAGCGTTATCCTGTTGGAAAACACCCCCTGGAATGCTATTAATGAATGGCCTCGCAGCAGGTCGAATCTCCAGACTGACGTACAAATTTGCAACCAGGGCACTTGGGGTACCACGAGAGTGCTCCTGTTGTGAAACGAAACCGCACCTCAGACCGTACCTCCAGGTGTAGGTTCAGTGCGTCTAGGCCGTAGACAGGTTGGTTGTAGGCCCTCAACTGGCCTCCTTCTAGAGCGCACGGAAATCACTGGCACTGAGGTAGACCCGGATTTCATCAGAAAACACGACAGACTTCCACTGCGCCCTCCAATGAGCTCTCGCTTGACCCCAGTAAAGTCGCAAACTGCGGTGGTTTGGGGCTACTGAAATGCACGCTTTAGGACGTCTGACTCGGAGCTGATTAGCAACAATTCGTTGTATCACTGCTGTGTCAGCTACTGCTCAGACTGGTGTTCCAGGAGCAGTACGATGCAATACAGCCAGACGCCGAACACGACGATGTTCCCACCCGGTAGTGGCATGTGGCCGTCCTGAGCACAGTGTTCAGGCGGGTATACCTTCCCTATAACCACTTCTACCACCAATCATGTACAATGACTACATTCTTGCCAAGTCTTTCTGCATTATCACGGAAGGAACATCCAGCTTCTCGTAGCACAATTATATGACCACATTCAAACTCAGTGAGCTGTTGATAATGGCGTCTTAGAATTTTTAAAGGCATACTTGACTAACATCAGCTCACTACGTCCAACCTTAAACAGAACTAACTCTCACGACCGTTATAGAGTGTATTTAAAGCAACCTTATTTACAGCCTCAAAGATGCTCTACTAACGCTACTCAATCGCGACTGGCCCGAAGTTCGAATAGACATAATCTTTCAGGTGTAGAAACAAGCCTACAAACTTTCGTTTATCTTGCGTAACTCATTCTTGCCGTTGGGACTTTTTCCGTAAGAGTATGTAGTCATGAATAATAGAGATGCAGAATGTAAATCACGTTTTTTTAAAAAAAAGTTTAAAGAGTTTTCGCACAAGAATTTCGGAGGCATTACTTTTCATCACGCCCTCATAGTAATCTGTCCCGAGCTCAGGTACATCATGTGAAAGTGTAAATAAGCTATTCGTATAATCTTCCTGACGATTGAAGGTAGTTAATACTATTCAGGAAGAGGCTGCCACGATTATTGAATCGCAGATCAAAGATATGGAATTAGAAATTAAGTTCACGCGTTAGAGTGGGACGATACTTCATTTGACGATAATGAGGATGCCGCTCTCTCTCTCATGAGAAGCCGTCTGAGATGAGAGGAAGTGTTAAGGAGAGTAAAGGGCTTCATTTTGTTAAGTAACCCAACCGAATTTTGGCGATGTTTCGGGATGCTGATAATCTCTCTCTATCGAGAATGTTGAAGAAATAGTTAAATTTTTGTGGTTTTCTTTTACCTTGGACAACCAAGCCGATACTCTTAACGTCGACCATTTGGATTATTTTTTTTTTCCAATTTTATATCCGTTGCCTCGAGGCTGTTTAAGAGGAACGATTAGTACCAGTTTGTATGAACGTGGCACATTGGGAGAATTGCGAGTATGGATTGAACAGGAGAGACTATCAACTAGGGTTATGAATGACTTAATTAGCCAACATTTCTTCGGGGGTAGGTTCGTAATGATATGTTGGCAGAGTGTATACAACAATTTCGTACGGCCAGAGTATATCTATATGTGTACGTAGGGCGAAGTTGTAAACAACATCTTAGAAGAGAGGCGACTGGATGGCCGTTCGTGAATATTGTTTTCTGAGAACCTTGTAATTACTGCTGATTAGGATCTGGTAGTCACTAACATAGAAAGCATCAGGTTTCATGACGAAAGATCACTAGGATCCTTCGGTTATCGTTGAGCGCAAATGAATGAGAGTGCTACCTTACCCAGAGGAACTTGTTACTGTTGCAGGGGGTCTAGGCATTTTGTTCGAGACTGCATCACGACGAAAGAAATTGGCGGATAGTTGGAGTCAGAAAAAAACAAAGCGATGTCAATATGGAGCCCGAGATGATGTAACAAGGTAAAGGCCGTGACAAGGTACAGACTTCCATTGTGTGGGCGCTCCTGAACCGATAGCCTATTTTATTGTGCCTTATTACATTCTTGGAGCAGCGTCTGTGTTCTCTTTGATACTACGTATTCGAGGAATCGCGACGTATGCAAGTTTTCTTCATTTCAACCCGTCAGTCAGGTAAAACAAAACGTCGATTCAGAACATCTCCATCCATCTAAATTTCCTGTTGTTATTTTATTTGAGCAACCAGTTTCAACCCTACATTATACCATCTTCAGGCTGCCTGACGGACGTGTAGGAAGAATCCCACCTCTGTTCCAGTCAAAATAGGCGCCAGCATTCAGTGACTGGTATCCGTACATTTATTCTGGACCCAGCGATCCCTTAGATCATCACTTGCCGACTGTTGAATAGTGATGAAGCCCTGAAACTGGTTGCTCAAACAAAATAACAAAAAATAGCTCTGAGCACTATGGGACTTAACATCTGAGGTCATCAGTCCCCTAGAACTTACAACTACTTAAACCTAACTAACCTAAGGACATCACACACACCCATGCCCGAGGCAGGATTCGAACCTGCGACCGTAGCGGTCGTGCGGTTCCAGACTGAACCGCCTAGAACCGCTCGGCCACATTGGACAAAATAACAACTGATGGATTTCTTATTAGACATTTTATATTGAACAACAGAGGTCCTTGAGTCATCTGTATAAAGATCGACTGCAGACGTCAGTCGGGTTGTCGCACCGTGAATCACCATTAGTATGAGCTTATTATAAAATAAATGATTTGTCGTGGCCATTAAGGTAATTTGCCACTAAGGGACTGTGTACAGAACAGGTGCTGGATTGTGATTTTTTCCGGATACTAGCCTGGTTTTAGGTGAAACAGGTAGTCAGTTTTATTTTACGTTCCGACCCTAACTTGTATAAGTTGTGTAATCATAGTGGTGTTCAACGTATGTATGGCGTGTGCAGTGAGGATACAGATTTTGGGCTTCATCGGATGAATTCGAAATTGCGAATTAGGACCACCATCAGCTGTAGAATGGAATGACGACGATGAAAATTCCTGCGGGACCGGGACTTGAACAGGGATTTCCCGCTTATAGCGATCGGTCACTTTAGCTTTGGCTATCCGTGCACCAGTCAGGCCAGACCCGTCAACCATGCGTACTTCGTGTTTCTCTGCTGATACCGGGCAAGCGACTTTCAAGTACAACATCTGACCTGTACGGAAATATACATAATGGATGTACGAGTACAAATCGTCGGCGCATGGTTGACGACATACGGAAGTTTGGGGCTGGCTGTGCGTCCTGCACGGATATCCAAACACTTGAACACCCCATGTAGTTCTCGAAAATATGCCACGTTACCGAACATTATTTGCTAACTATTTTCGAGGGGTCTTAGTTACTCCACTAACTTGGAGGTGGAGGTGGCTGGATCTGTGAGCACCTACCTCTCCCTTCCCCCCCCCCCCCCCCCCCCCCCGGTGGTGTCTAAGTTTAAGCTGCCTATGATCGATTCTACCTCTGACCTCCGCGGATGGGAGAGCGCATCGTAGATTGTGCGGATTATATTTCCTTTTTCTTTTCTTTTTCTTTACCCAACATTAATATTTTTTTCTCTCTCGCTGATGTAAGTTCAACATAATTTCATAATAATAGTGGATATTACAAAAACAAAATTTAAATAAATAAACAACAATAACGCCTTCCACTTCTGTTGATTCCTGTGTCTCCCACTTTCGTGTGCTCCATAGGCTCGGCGGTGGTGAGGGGGACACTGTGGCCATGCCTCGGGTTTCGACCCCTGCCCACTTTGAACACAGAGACCCCACCGGTCCACTATCCCTTAACAAAAGATATAAAAGTTGGAAGCGAGCTGGCTTGTCACGTCGGGGGCCCCGGGTTCGATTGCCGGCTAGGTTGTTTCTCCGCTCAAAGAGTGGGTGTTTGTGTCGCCTTCATCATCATCATTTCATCCTCATCGACGCGGAAGTCGCCGAAGTGGCGTCACCTCCAAAGACTTGCACCAGGCGATCGTGTCTACCCGCCGGGAGGCCCTCGCCACACGACATTATTATAATCAGAAGTTATCTTTCTTTCCTTTTTAGAAATAACTTGTTCTATTAATATGAAAGTGTATTTACAGATTTCTCATTATTAAAAAAATAAAAAGAATTTAAAAAATTAAAAAAACGAAAAAACGCTAATGTGACCGCTCGCGATAAGTGGGAAATCCGGGTACGAGTCCTATTCCGGCAAAAATTTGTTTCAAATGGCTCCGAGCACTATGGGACTTAACATCTGAGGTCACCAGTCCCCTAGAACTACTTAAAACTAACCAACCTAAGGACATCACACACACATCCATGAGCGAGACAGGATTCGAATCTGCGACCGTAGCGGTCGCGCGGTTCCAGACTGGAGCGCCTAGAACCGCTCGGCCACACCAGCCGGGGGGCAAAAATTTCCATTGTCGCCATTCCATTCTACAGCTGATGGTTGTGCTTATTCGCAATTGTGAATTCGTGTGATGTGTTTCGTAACGGCTGTGGTCGCCGCAGTGCCTGTTCCTTTGGACATGCATGCATATCCAAAGGAACTTGGCATCTTAATCAGAATAACACACGCACTGCAATATCGGATTTTGAACTTTGTCATTTGTAACCCAGTGAGGCGTAGTCATTACTCCAAGTGTCTAGGGAGTTTCCCATCGTTTTGAGTGATAAGCTAAGTCTAATGGATAAAATAAAGAGGGTGTAACTGTACTATAAGGTTCCGGTGTGCCAAGTCCCTAACCGGCTGTCTCTGCGACAAACGAAGATCTTGCATCAACTGATCGACTAGATAGATGTTACATGATGGGATATTAGGCCATTCACATTGCCTGATGATTCGTCGATGTTCCTGGTTCCCAAGGCTAATCGCGCAGTGTATAGGCCACTTGTGGATTACAGTAATTTAAAAGGCCATTTTGGTACTGGTTCCATCGCCTGACCTGCACAAATGTTTTACTTGGATCGCCGGGCCGTAATATTTTACCGTTTTAGATTTCAACCAAGCTTACCACAGAATTACCTTGGCTGAGGATTCGAAGCATGTTAGCACATTTCGCTCTAATTGTAACCTATATGAGTTCAGTTGGATCCCTTTGATTTATCTACTGAAGCAATTCTTTCAATGCTCTTGGATTCTGTTTTGGGAGATTTAAAGAAGAAATTTTTTTTTAATTATCTCATCGAAGTTTTCATTAACAGGGTGTTCAAAAATCCAATGCCCACACTAACAGGGGGGGGGGGGGTGATGACGGGGACTAACACGAACATATTCGGAAAAGTATATTTTTGGAGTGCTGATTATGAAGGAGGTTATTGTGTGTGACTGATAATAACATTGTGTTACTTGTTTATCAGTGCAATATAGCTCTGATCATTATTAAATTACAATAAATGTTCAAAGTGACCACTATTAACTTCAGCGCGGGGCCGGTGTCGATGTTTCAGGGAGTCCCGTGCTCGTTGTGGAACACGTGGTGTGTTCTTTATTTCTATGGATGCTGCAAGAATTCTTGCAACCAATTCCGCCTCCGAGTCCACAGAGGTGGGCTACACCGCAGCGTTCATGTAGCCCCAGAAAAAGTAGTTTAATGGGGTTCGGTCTGGGATCTTGCGTACCATTGAGCATGTATTCCCTGCCTGATCCAACAATTGCCAAAAGTACTGGCTCGCTCTGACTTGTGAACTGGGGCCCTATCATACTGAAACCACATCCTCCTTCTGATATCTATCAGTTCGTCCTCCAGTAACTCCGGCAGGCGAAATTCCAAAAACACTCTGTTCGATGGCCACCTGAGTCGATCAGGCAACACGTAATGCCAAATTAAGTAGTCTCCCACGATACCGACCCATATGTTTACTCTAGAGCGGTTCTGACGATCTCGGACAACTGTAATACGTATGTTTTCATCCGATTATACATTTCTTTCAGTCGCTTTGTAAACAAAGTGCATCTCTCACAGTTCTCCCCATGCGTAGCGCTTCATGTTGACACTGCAACTGCAGGCGCTATTAATACCCTCTGTTTAACCGCCCGTTCTCAAAAACGCGACATGACAATGTAATAACGCTCTGCGAATGGGTAGCAGTCCCTGGAGGCTGTTGGTGGGGATGGCCGAGCGGTTCTAGGCGCTACAGTCTGGAACAGCGCGACCGCTACGGGCGCAGGTTCGAATCCTGCCTCGGGCATGGACGTGTGTGATGTCCTTAGGTTTAAGTCGTTCTAAGTTCTATGCTCAGAGCCATTTTGTTGGTGGGGACCTGCTGGTGTGTCGTGTTGCACTACCAATTCACCGCGAGTCGTGTATGGTCTGAGGTAATCAGACTGCTCCTAAAAGTGGTTTTAGATCCTAATTGTTTCGTTTCTTTCAAGGGGATTTCCAGTTTAGGCCCCCTTGTGATCTATAACGTATCTATTGAGGTCATCCCCCCGGCTCAGTAATTTAGCGCTGATGGCGCTTGTACTCGTAGGGATGATTGGTGTTCTGTCGGAGTTGACGCTAACTGTTTTCTAACATTTTCACGGGTCTCGGTTCGGCAGGCATCTGCGAATATAGAAGACAATCCAGAAGATTGAGGAGTATCTCACTTGGACATTCCTGAGTAAAGACATGAGGAGGCAGTTGAATCAATATGAAGCTTCTATGCACACACTACCAAATTCAAACTCGCGTGAGGGTTCCCTTAATACTACGTGGGCTGATAGACCAATGTACAAGCTATTTATTGATTATGTAGGGCAGCTGCCTCTTACCCAAAGGAGCGATAAACACTTACTTTTCGTCACAAATTCCTTTTATCATTTTCGTGGACGATTCCTAGGAATAATAGCTGATCTAACGATTAGGCACCTGGCTAGACTCTTTACACGTTTGAGCCACCTAAGTCGAGTGAAAGGCATTTCACCTGTTTTGATTTTGAACGAATTAGAAATTTTGCTTTGAGAACGGTATACCTCATAAGACGACCATCGCTTATTTGATTGCTTCGTTGAGAGTGTGAATCGTAATATCTGCTATAATAATATTCTGTTCTCGAGCTCAAGCAAAGTAGGACAGAAAAAGTGTGTAAATTTTATAAGTAACTTCATGAAAACAAATACATTTAGTTTTAATAAAGTGGGAAAGCTCTTCAAAACGACTTCGTGCTTGCATCCGGTAGTCGTAAACTAAATTGCGCGATATTTTGGCTGGACAACTGCCAGCCATCTTCAAGTGAGCCGAACGAGGACTGACGAAGACGTTCTCCGCTCCGTCTTATACAGTGCGCTGATCGTTCTGCTTCGCATGCGTTGCAGTCGCGGAGACAAGAGGACCACGCCACCCCACGACAGCGCCCAGCTGATTCGATGGGAAAATTTCAAATTTTACATTTAACACAGCAACTCATGAGGCTCATAAGACGCTCACGAAAGCTTTAATGTTTGCTTATTCTGCCAATTCGCACTTGTCAAATCTTTGGACAGCGAATGACCTCCTCCCTGAGCAAGTCATTTCTGAAGTCATATTGGATAACTGGACGTAAATAATTAATACAGATAGTGCGCATCACAGGGAAGTGGAGCGATAAAACCAGCGAAGGCAACTTGCCTAACAGAATATTGGAGACGTAATTTCTATTAATAATTTCAGTGCCTAGACAAAGATTGATAACAATGTTTCGGCCGGCCGGTGTGGCTGAGCGGTTCTAGGCGCTACAGTCTAAAACCGCGCGACCGCTACGGTCGCAGGATCGAATCCTGCCTCTGGCATGGATGTGTGTTATATCCTTGGGAGAGCCAGTCCTGACAAAACTCTACCATCTGGTGAGCAAGATGTATGAGACAGGTGAAAAACCCTCAGACGTCAAGAAGAATATAATAATTCCAATTCCAAAGAAAGCCGTTGTTGACAGATGTGAAAATTACCGAACTATCAGTTTAATAAGTCACGGCTGCAAAATACTAACACGAATTCTTTACAGACGAATGGAAAAACTGGTAGAAGCGGACCTCGGGGAAGATCAGTTTGGATTCCGTAGAAATATTGGAACACGCGAGGCAATACTGACCTTACGACTTACCTTAGAAGAAAGATTAAGGAAAGGCAAACCTACGTTTCTAGCATTTGTAGACTTAGAGAAAGCTTTTGACAATGTTGACTGGAATACTCTCTTCGAAATTCTAAAGATGGCAGGGGTAAAATACAGGGAGCGAAAGTCTATTTAAAATTTGTGCAGAAACCAGATGGCAGTTATGAGTCGAGGCGCATGAAAGGGAAGCAGTGGTTGGGAAGGGAGTGAGACAGGGTTGTAGACGCTCCCCGATGTTCTTCAATCTGTATATTGCGCAAGCAGTAAAGGAAACCAAAGAAAAATTCGGAGTAGGTATTAAAATCCATGGAGAAGAAATAAAAACTTTGAGGTTCGCCGATGACATTGTAATTCTGTCAGAGACAGAAAAGGACTTGCAAGAGCAGTTGAACGGAATGAACATTGTCTTGAAAGCAGGATATAAGATGAACATCAACAAAAGCAAAACGAGGATCATGGAATGTAGTCGAATTAAGTCGGGTGATGCTGAGGGAATTAGATTAGGAAATGACACACTTAAAGTAGTAAAGGAGTTTTGCTATTTGGGGAGCAAAATAACTGATGATGGTCGAAGTAGAGAGGATATAAAATGTAGACTGGCAATGGAAAGGAAAGCGTTTCCGAAGAAGAGAAATTTGTTAACATCGAGTATAGATTTAAGTGTCAGGAAGTCGTATCTGAAAGTATTTGTATGGAGTGTAGCCATGTATGGGAGTGAAACATGGACGATAAATAGTTTGTACAGGAAGAGAATAGAAGCTTTCGAAATGTAGTGCTAGAAAAGAATGCTGAAGATTAGATGGGTAGACCACATAACTAATGAGGAGGTATTGAACAGAATTGGGGATAAGAGGAGTTTGTGGCACAACTTGACGAGAAGAAGGGATCGGTTGGTAGGACATGTTCTGAGGCATCAAGGGATCACAAATTTAGCATTGGAGGGCAGCGTGGAGGGTAAAAATCGTAGAGGGAGACCAAGAGATGAATACACTAAGCAGATTCAGAAGGATGTAGGTCGCAGTAGGTATTGGGAGATGAAGAAACTTGTACAGGATAGGGTAGCATGGAGAACTGCATCAAACCAGTCTCAGGACTGAAGTCCACAACATCAACAACAAGTTCTAGGGGACTGATGACCTAAGATGTTAAGTCCCATAGTGCTCAGAACCATTTGAACCATTTTGAACAATGTTTCTAATAAGTTGCTATCCCGTACAGTGTGATCTTGAAAGCTTATAAAAATCCTCAACCCAGTTAGCCTTCTGGTTGAGAACAAATCCACGGGCAAGATGTACCAAGTAGACCTAAGACTGGACTGATAATTAAAATTTTGTACGCACCAGCAACTGGAGAGTTTTGGGTTAAGAGGCGGGAGGGGGGGGGGGGGGGGGGAGGGCTGAGCTACGTCTGCGCCGATCCATATTTTGCGTGATTTTACCGAGGGATGGATTCACGAGTTGCACAGCAGAAGACGTGTGCAATGAGTTTCGACCTTTCTACGGACTTACCAGGCTCGCGTGATGGATTCTTGGTCTGGCAGTGGAGAGACAAGGTTCCGCGTGGCAACTGGAAAACCGTTTCCACTCCTAGTGGAGAAATTCGGCTGGTGCCATCTGAGCAGTGAGTGGCCTGCTACAACATACCGGCGTCAGGACCTGCGCGAGCGTACCGACAGGAGGCAAAACAGGCAGCTGTACATTGGACGAAGGAATTGCAGATCACAGTATGAGGCCAGAGGAAGACTAGTGTACCAGTGGCCACGTGGGGCAGCCTCTGTACAACCAAAAGAGCTAAACCCGCCGAGAACGTTTCAGAATATAGCTGTTGGTGTCAGCTTGTGCCCCGAAACTTGCGTTAACATACAGTCCATTTTGTTCAGCGCTGTTTGCTCGACCTTGTCTCTGTTGAGTTGCAGTCGGTTTCTACTAGATGTTTGTTATTGTTTCTCACAGAATTTAAAAGACTGGATAATTTATGGTTTCATGTCAAACAGCTTCTACCCATTATTCTTTTCTTGTAATTACTGGGCGGAATAAAATGTTTTGTCTGCATGTTTATATTGATCACTTATTAGTCTGTATATCAGGCCGTCTCGTGAGAATACTTTTGTGTGGTACAGCTGATCTGATATTGATAAGTGAGTGCGTCTGGTATGATTCCTTGCAACTCGCCTTAGTTGACAGTCTTCCTTTTCTTAATTGTGTTGGATTAGGTTGTAACAATGAAAAATTGTACTGAAATGCAGGAGGATCTGCAACGAATTGACGTTTGGTGCAGGGAATGGCAATTGAATCTCAATGTAGACAAGTGTAATGTGCTGCGAATACATAGAAAGAAAGATCCTTTATCACTTAGCCACAATATAGCAGGTAAGCAAATGGAAGCAGTTAATTCCATAAATTATCTGGGAGTAGGCATTATTAGTGATTTAAAATGGAATGATCAAATAAAATTAATCATCGGTAAAGCAGATGCCAGACTGAGATTCATTGGAAGAATCCTAAGGAAATGCAGTCCGAAAACAAAGAATGTAGGTTACAGTACACTTGTTCGCCCACTGCTTGAATACTGCACACCGGTGTGGGATTCGTACCAGATAGGGTTGATAGAAGAGATAGAGAAGATTCAACGGAGAGCAGCGCGCTTCGTTACAGGATTATTTAGTAATCGCGAAAGCGTTACGGAGATGATAGATAAACTCCAGTGGAAGACTCTGCAGCAGAGACGCTCAGTAGCCCGGTATGGGCTTTTGTTGAAGTTTCGAGAACATACCTTCACCGAAGTGTCAAGCAGTATATTGCTCCCTCCTACGTATACATCGCGAAGAGATCATGAGGATAAAATCAGAGACATTAGAGCCCACACAGAGGCATACCGACAATCTTTCCTTCCACGAACAATACGAGACTGGAATAGAAGGGAGAACCGATAGAGGTACTCAAGGTACCCTCCGCCACACACCGTCAGGCGGCTTGCGGAGTATAGATGTAGATGTAAATGTAGATTGTCTATTGAAAGTCTCAGGGTACCTGTATTTCGCTTGTACCAGGTTTACCAGTAATTGTTGTTGGTCAGCTTTTGAAGAGTTAACAGCATTTGCTATCAGGTAAGCACTATTGTTTTGAATTGTTCTTAATTTTATTTGTGGAATGTAAATTATTCTTGACTGTCTTGAAAGGTTAGTGTTGTGTGGTGGTGTGCGTAATTTGGAGAACTTTAAAGAGCCACCTGCTTTTGTGAACTGGTTATTGTGTGTTGATTAAATGTACTTTATTTATATGTTTCATAAGTACCAGTGACTGCGCTGCTTGGCCACGTCCTGTAGAAAGGCGTTTCCAGTACGATGAACTGGTGCCAGATTTGAGTTCTGCTTCCATTTCCCTTGTAAAAGGAAACTTATTCGGTATCCTTTGACATTAATAATTTTGTAGAAAGCCCTTCTGCAATCCCTGCTATTTTGTTACTTCAGCGCACTGTTTGTTCATTTAAATAATTTTCATACTGTTCGAATGATATTTATTGACGAGCTGGTTCAACCACTCACCCAACACTTGTTCTTTTTCCATGCCAGTCATTCTAGACAGTACCAGAGCCCAGTGTGGCAATCTACCTCTACCTAGAAATTTTAGATGTCATGCTACTGACTTGAAGTTTACCTCAATTTTATTTTTGCCTTATTCTAAGACCCGTGGTCTAGGGGTAGCGTCTTTGATTCATAATCAAAGCGTCGATCCCCGCCACTGCCTAAATTCTGATAAATAATCATCATTGGCGGCCGAAGACTTCCGGCATAAGAAGTCAGCCTCATTCTGCCAACGGCCTTGTCAAAGAGGGCGGAGGAGCGGATAGAGGTTCAGGGCACTCTCTTGTCCTAGGGGTGGGAAATTGCCCCTAAAGCCGGAAGAATCAGCAATGATCAACGACATGAGGATGCAGAAGGCAATGGAAACCACTGCATTAAAGACACGTAACGTGTATCCACACGACATGTGGCCTGTAATTGAAGTGTCATGATGATCTCTCCATTGGCAAAATATTCCGGAATAGTCCCCCATTCGGATCTCCGGGAGGGGACTGCCAAGGGGGAGGTTACCATGAGAAAAAGATTGAATGATCAACGAAAGGATAACGTTCTACGAGTCGGGGCGTGGAATGTCAGAAGCTTGAACGTGGTAGGGAAACTAGAAAATCTGAAAAGGGAAATGCAAAGGCTCAATCTAGATATAGTGGGGATCAGTGAAGTGAAGTGGAAGGAAGACAAGGATTTCTGGTCAGATGAGTATCGGGTAATATCAACAGCAGCAGAAAATAGTGTAACAGGTGTAGGATTCATTATGAATAGGAAGGTAGGGCAGAGGGTGTGTTACTGTGAACAGTTCAGTGACCGGGTTGTTCTAATCAGAATCGACAGCAGACCAACACCGACAACGATAGTTCAGGTATACATGCCGACGTCGCAAGCTGAAGATGAACAGATAGAGAAAGTGTATGAGGATATTGAAAGGGTAATGCTGTATGTAAAGGGGGACGAAAATCTAATAGTCATGGGCGACTGGAATGCAGTTGTAGGGGAAGGAGTAGAAGAAAAGGTTACAGGAGAATATGGGCTTGGGACAAGGAATGAAAGAGGAGAAAGACTAATTGAGTTCTGTAACAAGTTTCAGCTAGTAACAGCGCATACCCTGTTCAAGAATCACAAGAGGAGGAGGTATACATGGAAAAGGCTGGGAGATACGGGAAGATTTCAATTAGATTACATCATGGTCAGACAGATTCCGAAATCAGATACTGGACTGTAAGGCGTACCCAGGAGCAGATATAGACTCAGATCACAATATAGTAGTGATGAAGAGTAGGCTGAAGTTCAAGACATTTGTCAGGAAGAATCAATACGCAAAGAAGTGGGATACGGAAGTACTAAGGAATGACGAGATACGTTTGAAGTTCTCTAACGCTATAGATACAGCAATAAGGAATAGCGCAGTAGGCAGTACAGTTGAAGAGGAATGAACATCTCTAAAAAGGGCCATCACAGAAGTTGGGAAGGAAAACATAGGTACAAAGAAGGTAGCTGCGAAGAAACCATGGGTAACAGAATAAATACTTCAGTTGATTGATGAAAGGAGGAAGTACAAACATGTTCCGGGAAAATCAGGAATACAGAAACACAAGTCGCTGAGGAATGAAATAAATAGGAAATGCGGGGAAGCTAAGACGAAATGGCTGCAGGAAAAACGTGAAGACATCGAAAAAGATATGATTGTCGGAAGGACAGACTCAGCATACAGGAAAGTCAAAACAACCTTTGGTGACATTAAAAGCAACGGTGGTAACATTAAGAGCGCAACGGGAATTCCAGTGTTAAATGCAGAGGAGAGAGCAGATAGGTGGAAAGAATACATTGAAAGCCTCTATGAGGGTGAAGATTTGTCTGATGTGATAGAAGAAGGAACAGGAGTCGATTTAGAAGAGATAGGGGATCCAGTATTAGAATCGGAATTTAAAAGAGCTTTGGAGGACTTACGGTCAAATAAGGCAGAAGGGATAGATAACATTCCATCAGAATTTCTAAAATCATTGGGGGAAGCGGCAACAAAACGACTATTCACGTTGGTGTGTAGAATATATGAGTCTGGCGACATACCATCTGACTTTCGGAAATGCATCATCCACACAATTCCCGCATCATCCACACAATTCCGAAGACGGCAAGAGCTGACAAGTGCGAGAATTATCGCACAATCAGCTTAACAGCTCATGCATCGAAGCTGCTTACAAGAATAATATACAGAAGAATGGAAAAGAAAATTGAGAATGCGCTAGGTGACGATCAGTTTGGGTTTAAGAAAAGTAAAGGGACGAGAGAGGCAATTCTGACGTTACGGCTAATAATGGAAGCAAGGCTACAGAAAAATCAAGACACTTTCATAGGATTTGTCGACCTGTAAAAAGCGTTCGACAATATAAAATGGTGCAAGCTGTTCGAGAGTCTGAAAAAAGTAGGGGTAAGCTATAGGGAGAGACGGGTCATATATAATATGTACAACAACCAAGAGGGAATAATAAGAGTGGACGATCAAGAACGAAGTGCTCGTATTAAGAAGGGTGTAAGACAAGGCTGTAGCCTTTCGCCCCTACTCTTCAATCTGTACATCGAGGAAGCAATGATGGAAATAAAAGAAAGGTTCTGGAGTGGAATTAAAATACAAGGTGAAAGGATATCAATGATACGATTCGCTGATGACATTGCTGTCCTGAGTGAAAGTGAAGAAGAAGTAAATGATCTGCTGAACGGAATGAACAGCCTATTGAGTACACAGTATGGTTTGAGAGTAAATAGGAGAACGACGAAGGTAATGAGAAGTAGTAGAAATGAGAACAGCGAGAAACTTAACATCAGGATTGATGGTCACGAAGTCAATGAAGTTAAGGAATTCTGCTACCTAGGCAGTAAAATAACCAATGGACGGAGCAAGGAGGACATCAAAAGCAGACTCGCTATGGCAAAAAAGGCATTTCTGGCCAAGAGAAGTCTATTAATATCAAATACCGGCCTTCATTTGAGGAAGAAATTTCTGAGGATGTACGTCTGGAGTACAGCATTGTATGGTAGTGAAACATGGACTGTGGGAAAACCGGAACAGAAGAGAATCGAAGCATTTGAGATGTGGTGCTATAGACGAATGTTGAAAATTAGATGGACTGATAAGGTAAGGATTGAGGAGGTTCTACGCAGAATCGGAGAGGAAAGGAATATGTGGAAAACACTGATAAGGAGAAGGGACAGGATGATAGGACATCTGCTAAGACATGAGCGAATGACTTCCATGGTACTAGAGGGAGCTGTAGAGGGCAAAAACTGTAGAGGAAGACAGAGATTGGAATACGTCAAGCAAATAATTGAGGACGTAGGTTGCAAGTGCTACTCTGAGATGAAGAGGTTAGCACAGGAAAGGAATTCGTGGCGGGCCGCATCAAACCAGTCAGTAGACTGATGACAAAAAAAAAAAAAACAAAAAAGTTGTCTTTGTTCGGTTCTACAAGTTTTTTAGCAGACATCCAAGCAAACTTTACCTCCTTCTGGCATGGGCCTTGGATAATATTCTTGTTCAGCTATTCTTACATCTTTATTTCTTACTGTGTTAATACACTTAATTATCAATGTTCTGTGATAGCATCACATGCTGTGCTGCATAGAAACTCGTTCATGTACTTTTTTTTCATTTCCTTATCAATTTTTCGTACCAGTGCAGTTGTTTTACTGAAGAAATCTTTCTTCGCCTATGACATTTTCCACGCTTCGGCCATCCTGTGTAATCTTGCTTTATAGACATGGAATCCTCTAACTTCTTCAACTGCTTTTCCCGATTTCAGTGTACAGCAATTTCAGCTTTGGAGTAGTTACGTTAAGATGAAGAGATTAAGGAGTTAGGTGTGAAGAGAGCATTAATTAAGTCGAATGAATCTAAAAAAAAGGGTGCAATCGATCTGCATAGTCTTACGTAACCTGCACCAAGCAATGCTGCATTCACCATTTTCAACCAACAGAGTCTGCTATTCTATGCACTATGATAAGATTTTTATCCAGAACGGCATATTCTTCGGTCTACGATTTTAAAGAATCTGTGGAAATACGTAAGTAAAAAAGTCTGATGATGCATATTAGTGGGGCTCTTTTGGATAATGCGCTTGTAAACGATGCGAATATGTTCTGTTGGAGGTTGTTTCGAGGTGAGTCAGAAGGAAAAGGAAAGGTAGCAGAATCCCCTTATTGATTTATTACAACTTCAGTTCCTCATCTGACAGCGGCTGGATGGTGGGCCTCGTCTCACAGATCAGTGCTGCACAGGCATTGCCCGACCTTTCAGCAACCGACCTGCGTCTGAGATGACGCAGTAGGTTCACACTGCCCACTGAGTTGGGGACGCTGAGTATCACCTGGCCATGGCAAGTGAAGGGCGCAGACATCCAGCGAACGAACCCCAGACTGGCAGCTAGCTGGCGGAGAGTGCCACTGGCGAATGCCCCAATGGCTCGGTGGGCAAGAGGGCATCAGTTCGACCCTCGGCCCATCAGGCGGCGGCTGGACTCGTACGGCCGTCAGTCCCGCAGGATGATGGCAGAATGGTGGTGATCTCACGGTGGAGGTCGACGCCACGCTGGTTGCGGCTACATGCGCCACACCGAAGTGTCCCTGGTTTCGGTAATAGTCCTGGCACTGAGCATTACTCAGCATACGCTGTGGCACAACATGGAATCAGCGTATTGTCTTGAGCGGACCGCGTTATAGCATTAACCCCATGTGCTTAGACTCCTGCCGTTGCACGTGGGACCACATAATATCCACTTTCTACTATGCTCCACTTCTTTCGCCTTTGCTTTTTTATCCACAATCCATATTACTTGTAACGTATGGAGTCCATTTATTTCGGACCATTATTCACCTTTAAAAAATTTATTTTTCTTCCTTTATTGATTTTTTGACCTACAAGTTGAGCATTAGTTTCACTAAGCTTGCAACCCTGGCTAACAGCCTTCTTTACACGAAGTCGTTTATTTGACGTTCTGCCTTTATTACCATCACATGTACTTTGTTGATGTTGCAGACTGTTCCTCTCTCTTTGCACTTTAACCACAGCCTTCTAAGAACTGTGAGCATCTCATTTCTATATGCATTGTCAATGGCATTCTGTAAGTGCACATATCCTAGGAAGCTATCGACTTTTATCTTCACATACATCTTTATAATATGGGCAGCCATAGCTGTTGAAATTCATGGTAACATGAATTCGAATAAAACTGTAAATAGCTGTTACGTGATAATTTATTCTCGGACGGTTTCGTAAATAAATCATCACTTAACAGCTGTTTGCGGTTTTATTCAGTTCAATTTTCCATGTACTTTTATTCGTTATACCTGTTTTCTGTGTAAAATTTTGTTATCAGTCAACATGTGTGACTTGTTACATTAATCGCTCTGTAGTTTTCATTTTTGTTGACACAGGCCCTCTTTGGGAAAGTAATGATAAATCTGTTCCACCAACATAGTTTAATTAATGTTATTTTTAAGATGTTCAAATGTGTGTGAATTCCTAAGGGACCAAACTGCTGAGGTCATCGATCCCAGGTCTTACACATTGCTTAAACTACCTTATGCAAAGGTCAACACACACACCCATGCCCGAGGGAGGACTCGAACCTCCGACGGTAGGGGCCGTGCAGTGACATGCCGCCACTAACCGCGCAGCCACTCCATACGGCCTATTTTTTAGATCAATGCGAATTAACTTCTAGTACACCACATCCCAAAGGCTTCACTAACACTGAATGTATGTGGCTTCAGTTCCTGCTAACTTCTTCGAAACTCCATACAGCTTTCTGACTGCGTTACCTTATCACCAATTTCCTACACTTCTGCTCTGTCTATCTCCTCTAGCACACTTCGAAGTAGTTTCTCTCCATCTTACAGGTCTTAAGTTTACTCGTTCCATTTGTCAGTTCTTTCTTTTGCGTTTAATGTAGGTTCACAATCCGGTCTCCCCTTTGCATTTTAGTTCTAAGGAGTTAGGTTTAGTCTTTGTGTCAGCCGTGTCCGTTTTCTTAGTATGATGCCTATCGTACTAACCTAAGCGACCTGCACTATTGCCTTCTCATCTCCGTGTTGTTGCATGTACTACATCCATGCAATTTGCTGACTCATTCATAGTGTACAGATATGCCATACGAAACGTGCGACGAAAAGTCAGACACAAAACAAAATAAAATGAAAATAGTAAAAAACTCTGAAAATGCGCATGCAATTAGCCTTCATAATGGCAATATATAATACAATGAAATAATACTGCTGGAAATAGACTCTATAACATAACTGTATAGGATCTCTGTATTAACTATTCTTTTACTCGTTGACGAAAGAAACGAAGAAGATCAGCGTTATTATTCTCTTTGTTCTAGTCTCGAAGCTAACACACGATACGGCGGCCATTACTCATTGTAATTTGTAAATTTTAAATAATATATGATAATTTATGC
Organism: Schistocerca americana; assembly: GCF_021461395.2. Classification (NCBI taxonomy): domain Eukaryota; kingdom Metazoa; phylum Arthropoda; class Insecta; order Orthoptera; family Acrididae; genus Schistocerca; species Schistocerca americana. The sequence goes on along the minus strand of NC_060123.1, from coordinate 452,201,855 downwards.
TGATTGTGTATTTTTCCTTCATATGCCACGTCACGTTCATGCAGAAATAAAAATATTATTTGTAAGGTTTTCAGCACGCTGGATAAACGACAAGAACGGTCTAGACAGACATCTTGCGCAGGCAAAATTTCATTGTAAATTTCATTGCGTTCCGTCATCAGCGGACGCTTTAAAAGACTTGCAACATAATTATTAAGATAAAATAAAGTGAATATACTATTTTATGTTCAATGAAAGTAAAAAGCTAACACCATTCCATTAAGTTCAGAAGTTGGCCGCTTCTCGGCAAGACGAAGATAAAAAGAAGGATATACTTTCTTTCAGTACAAAGTTTCTTTTAATTAAATTTCACTACGGTAAAGATATCAGCAATATTTTAATATGATAACACGAAATACAATCCCTGAGATTAGTGTTACGTATTCTTTTGTCAGTATGAAAGCTCCACGTAGACCTCTGTTTAAACTAATGCCAAAAGCGCCTCAGGCAATCCTATATTAACAAAGCTGTGAGTCGTCCGCTGTTGAATAATCAGAGTTCAGAGAATTATTTTGCGAAAGTATAGATTCAGGTCCCACGTATTATCATGATTTTTTCTTGTGTCCGCTCCGCCAAACAACTGCTCTATTCACGCTCTTGCGGGGCGCAAATATCAGTAAGGTTAAGTAGAAAAATCTTACGCTTTTTTCGTCACATTCGTTGAATACACCGTAAGTATACTTAAGACCTGATTGGTAGCGGCATAATAGGTTATTCGTCGCCACTCTCGGCATGGCTGCCGTCTACCCTCCTGTCTGCATTATTTCCTTCACTATTCATTATTTGCTTCACTATTGTAGTCATTTCTCTTCTACTGAGATTGTACTTTTAACTTGGTCATTGGTCACTGCGTCATGAAACCTCCATTGCATCATATTCTGTATTTCAGTAATTCATTCAATAATTTATTCAATTTTTTCCTTCTTGAATTCGAACCTGCTGCTCATTACTGTAAGGTTATGGTGTATGTCCGCAACTGGATACCTTTTTTAGTCCAGGAAATGGTTTCCTAGTCTTTTGTTAACTGTCCTGTAATTCGGCAGATACGAGGGCTATCCACAAAGTACATTACGTTTTGGAATTAAAAATAAATAAAGTATTGGAAATTTTTTTATTATATACAGATGAAAGCCACACTTAAATACTACTTTTCTACATAGTTGCCATTTAAATTAAGGCACTTATCCTAGCGATGGACGAGGTTGGAGATTCCTTCGTCGTAAAATTCGGCCGTCTACGCCTTCAACCACGTGGTTACCTCTTCTTGAAGCTGTGCGTCGTCATCAAAACGCTGCATAGCCAACCACTTCTTCATTGCTGGGAATAAGTGGAAGTCGCTCGGTGCCAGGTCGGGACTGTACGGCGGATGAGGAAACAACTCCAACTTAAAATATTCGAGAACTTCACGAGTGGCATTTGCCGTGTGGGCCCGGGCGTTGTCGTGAATCAGCAAGATCTTTGAGCCCAACTTTCCCCTGCGCTTGTTTTTTATTACTCTTCTGAGGTTGTGCAGAGTTTGGCAATACCTTTGAGAGTTTATTGTAGTGCCTCTTTCCAGGAAATCCACAAAAATCACACTTATTCTGTCCCAAAAGACAGTCGCCATCACCTTCCTTGCCGACATTGTCTGCACGCATTTCTTGGGTTTTTGTGGGAATTTGTGTGCCCCCACTGCATTGACTGCAATTTTGTCTCGCAGTTCACATGCTTAACCCATGTTTCGTCACCAGTAACGATGCGATCGAGTAATGAGTCGCCATATTTTTCGTAAGCGTCCAAAAACGTTAACGCTGCAGCCATTCGCTGGTTTTTGTGAATCTCTGTCAAGATTTTTGGTATCCATCTTGCACAAAACTTGTGGTAACCAAGCTTCTCGGTAATGATTTCGTGCAACAAAATTTCGTGAAATTTGTGGAAAACTCATAGAGAGTTCCGTTATTGTGAAATTACGGTTTCACGGACCGCGGCATCGACTTTTTCGACAAGTTCGGTAGTCACTATGCTGGGTCTTCCACTTCGCTCTTCGCCGTGAACGTTAGTTCGGCCATTTTTAAATTTTATGACCCTTTCACGCACTCCACCTTCAGTGATTATGTTGTCCCCATACACTTCACAAAGCTGCCGATAGATTTCTAACAGTGTACAGTTTTTTGCAGTCAGAAACCTTATTACAGCACGCACTTCACACTTCGCGGCATTTTCAAATAACGCTGACATTTCAAACTGTCACAGTAACTCAACGGAGTACAGCACGAACCTCTCACTAGCACGGCAGGATGCCGACTGAGCGGCGGAATGCCATGACACCAAGATGGCCGCGCTAGCCCCGCCCCTAACGGACACAAACGAAAAGGTAATGTACTTTGTGGATAGCCCTCGTATATTACTGCGTCTTTTTTCCTAGTACACCTTCTTCTCTTGTGATTGTGGAGGAAGGTTTTCACTACAGAGATCTTAAACTTATGGGAGAACTCTAGTACCTCCCTCCCCGTATTTCATCAGTTCGTCTAATCCTCCATATACTCTGTCAATTTTCTTCATCATCAGCTTGTAATGTGGGCATTTAAACCCGATTGGTGATGCTTCATGTCGGTACAATATACGTTCTTAGAAGAATAATTCACTCACTGTGTTTCTCACAGTAACTCATCCCATTTCGTTCTATTATATTCATCATTATGCCAATAGCTATTACACCATTCATTGATGCCATTATTATTGCTCTATAACCATTTGACCGAACACACGAGTTCTCTTCCCATGCAGGTGTGTATCCATTCATTCCATTGTGCGTTCCGACGGACTTGGGAAATTACAGCAGGACAATGCGACACCCCGGACGTCCAGAATTACTAAACAATGGCTCCAGGAACACTATTCTGAGTTCAAACACTTTCGCTGTCCACGAAACTCCCCAGACATGAACATTATTGAGCTTATCTGAGACACCTTGCAACGTGCTGTCCAGAATAAATTTCCACCCCCTCGTACTCTTACGGATTTATAGACACCCCAGCAGGATTCATTGCGTCAGTTCCCTCCAGCACTACTTCAGACATTAGTCGAGTATATGTCAAGTCGTGTTGCGGCACTTCTAAGTGCTCGGGTGGGCTCTACTCGAAATTAGGCAGGTGTACCCATTTCTTTGGCTCTTCATTGTAGTGCATAAGTGGACTAGGCCAAGAACTGCAATTTTGGATTTCAGTGTTAAGATGGAGGTCCTGCATGACGAGGGAAGCCATTTACACACCGTCAGGCTGTGGATCTGTTGTTCTGCACGTGACTGGAAAAGCCTGTCAGAATGTGGTCCACGAACCATTATGAATAACCATTAATTCAAGTAGATGGATCAGCATTCCAGCAGAGTTTATGGGGTCAAAAGACCTACGCCATGTGACAAGAGATATGTGACAGCACGCAGTTTCCATGAGCGTGGGTGCCTGCTGGTGCCGAGTCCTTATTGTACGTGGTGCTTCTCCTCCGGCGTGCTGCGTCCTGGCTCATTCCTGCAGCTGCCAGACTCCCGCCCTTGAGGGCAGCAGAATGGGACAGGGGCAATACCGTTGCCCACCATTCCGTACCAGTGTGGCTGCTTAAGCGCCATGAGCTGGCAGGGGCCAGACCCACCACCAGAGACTGGCATATCCTGAAAGCAACTAACCAGTCTTCAGTGGAGCTCGCTCCATCCACGAGCCCCCGTGTTGCGCTAACTGTGTCACACATTGCTACATAGTCCGCCCCTGGTAGCTGAGTGGTCAGCGCAACGGAATGTCATACCTAACGGCCCGGGTTCGATTCCCGGCTGGGTCGGAGACTTTCTCCAACCAGGGACTAGGTGTTGTGTTGTCCTTATCATCGTCATTTCATCCCCATCGACACGCAAGTCGCCGAAGTAGCGTCAACTCGAAAGACTTGCACCAGGCGAACGGTCTACCTGACGGGAGGCCCTAGCCACAAGGCATAACTACTGGGGTCAGACCGGTGGCCTTGAGCTCTCTGCTGCTGCGCACCATCCTCACCATGTGCCGCGAGGTGCAAGGCCACTGCCTACACCGAGACGCTACGAGTGTAGTCACAAGAGTGTTTATAAAACGTTTTGACTTTTCTTGCCGTTTGTCTAGGGTGCCAACAGATTTCCCCCTCATCACGAAACACTGGCATTACCCCGCACCGATAAGGTCCTGTACCCCTGATCCGCCTCAGAACATTGAAATGAACACTATACTTTACCCACTATTCAGTCGTTATACTGGGGCTTTCTTGCTCTTTTTGTATTAGCTACTTTTTTGTTAATTCTATGCACACGCTTATAACCGTGACCGCACGTAATTCACTCTCGCGTCTTTACCTTGTCTTCAATTCTACCGTCCCTTTGTGACCGTCACCACCTTCCGACTAACCCACTGACGTCCGTTTAGCGCATGCATGTCACTCACTGATCACGTGAAGATAACGGAAGTGTTCACTGTAGCAGAAGTTGCCTTTCTCATGTGATACCCTGATGAGCAAAATCCGCTTCTGAACAGTTTCTTTTCCGATGGTATTTTTGTAATTAATGATTTAAATCAAAGCGACTTAGAGTGCAGGGACAATTTCATACAGCAATTTACTTAACCGCTAGAGGAAGTGGTCTGACTAGGTTGACCTGTGAGTGGTTCTCTCTCCCTTGTTAAATTATTTTTAATGAAACAATCTCCAACATATGTTTCCTCATACACTCAATCGCCAAAGAAACTGGTACACTTCACGGCGTGGCATGGACTCGACTAATGTTTGAAGTAGTGATAGTAGTGATGGAGGGAATCGACAACAAGAATCCCGCAGAGCTGTCCATAAATCCGTAAGAGTACAGGTGGTGGAGACCTCTTCTGAACAGCACGTTGCAAGGCATCCCAGATATTCTCAATAATGTTCATGTCTGGGGAGTTTGGTGGCCTGCTGAAGTGCTTAAACTCAGAATTATGTTTCTGGAACCACCATGTAGCAATTCTGTAAGTGTAGGGTGTCCTGCTGGAATTGCCCAAGTCTGTCGGAATGGTCAGTGCACATACATGGATGCATTTGATCAGGTAGGATGCTCACGTACATGTCACTGCACACGGTCTGCACCACTGCAGAGCCTCCACTAGCTTGAACAGTCCCCTATTGACATGCAGGATCCATGGGTTCATGAGGTTGTCTCCATACCCGTACACGTCCATCCAATCGACAAAACTTGAAACGGGACTCGACCGACCAGGCAACATGTTTCCAGTCATCAGCAGTCTAACGACGGTGTTAACCAGTTCTGGCGGGTCGTAAAGCTTTGTGTTGTGCAGTCATCAAGGGTACACGGATGGACGTTCGGTTCCGAAAGTCCATATCGATGATGTTTCGTTGAATGGTTCGCACGCTGACACTTGTTGAAGGCCCGCATTGAAATCTGGATCGATTTGCGGAAGAGTTGCACTTCTGTCACGTTGAACGATCCTCTTCAATCGTCGCTGATCCCGTTCTTGCAGGATCTTTTTTTTCGGCAGCAGCGGTGCCGGAAATCTGATGTCTTAGCAGAATCCTGACAATAAGGTCGTACGGGAAAATCCCAACTTCATTGCCACCTCGTGGATGCTGTGTCTCATTGCTCGTGGGCCGACTATAACACCACGTTCAAACTCACTTAAATCTTGATACTCTGCCATTGTAGCAGCAGTAACTGATCTAACAACTGCGCCAGACATTTGTTGTGTTATGTAGGCGTTGCCGACCGCAGCGCCGTATTCTGCCTGTTTATATATCTCTGTATTTGAATACGCATGCTTATACCAGTTTCTTTGGTACGTCAGTGTATACAGGGTGAGTCACCAAACATTACCGCTGGGTATATTTCGTAAACCACATCAAATACTGACAAATCGATTCCACAGACCGAACGTGAGGAAAGGGGCTAGTGTAATTGGTTAATACAAACCATAAAAAAATGCACGGAAGTATGTTTTTTAACACAAACCTACGTTTTTTTAAATGGAACCCCGTTAGTTTTGTTGTATTGTAAAATGTTAATTACATCCGGAGATATTGTAACCTAAAGTTGACGCTTGAAACCTCCGACGTTCAGTTGCGTGTTGTAACAAACAGCTGCAACATACATCGCGTTTCTACAGAATGATCTGCCAACGTTGCTCGAAAATGTCCCACTGGAAACGCGTCGACGTATGTGGTATCAGCATGATGGTGCACCTGCACATTCCGCAATTAACACTAGGCTGACACGATATTCGACGGCCGTTTCATAGGACGTGGAGGACGCATAAATTGGCCAGCCCGTTCTCCTGATCTTACACCTCTGGACTTCTTTCTGTGGGGTACGTTAAAGGAGAATGTGTACCGTGATGTGCCTACAACCCCAGAGGATATGAAACAACGTATTGTGGCAGCCTGCGGCGACATTACACCGCATGTACTGCGGCGTGTACGACATTCATTACGCCGGAGATTGCAATTGTGTGCAGCAAATGATGGCCACCACATTGAACATCTATTGGCCTGACATGTCGGGACACACTCTATTCCACTCCGTAATTGAAAACGGAAACCACGTGTGTACGTGTACCTCACCCCTCATGGTAATGTACATGTGCGTCAGTGAAAAAGACCAATAAAAAAGTGTTAGCATGTGGACGTAATGTGCTGTTCCAGTCTCTTCTGTACCTAAGGTCCATCACCGTTCCCTTTGAATCCCTACGTAATTCGATACACACGATCGAACAGCGGAGTAGTGGCACTCAATCGTCAACTTTAGGTTACAATATCTCCGGATGTAATTAACATTTTACAATACAACAAACGGCACTGATTACGTATTTGTTTATATGTTCAGATGTGCTAACAAAACTAACGTGGTTCCATTAAAAAAAAACCTAGGTTTGTGTTAAAAAACACACTTCCGTGCATTTTTGTATGGCTTGTATTAAACAATTACACTAGCCCCTCTCCTCACGTTCGGTCTCTGGAATCGGTTCGTCAGTATTTGATGTGGTTTACGAAATATATCCAGCGGTAACGTTAAGTGACTCACCCTGTATATAATACCGTTTTAAGCATATCTTAAGGCATTTTCGTCTTCCAGAAGAAGAAATAGTACAAAATGAAAGAACGAGTCAGCTCTTTAGCATTTGGATAGAATTTACAAAACCACCAAGATGCCCAAGAAACAGTGTGAAAACCAGTTACATTGTAAAATACCGTACATGACGCATCAGCACTGCTTTGCAGTTAAAAATCAGTTAAAATTAAGTGCACTTGAAGGAACTGATTCATTTGACTCAGCAGCTCTTTAAGTTGTTAACAAATTGTTAGTAATTTTTGTCAGACGCTAAAACCGTTATAGAATGGCCCAACTACTATTTGAAATATTAAGAGGAAATAGACACTAAATAAAGAGCGGGTTGGTTACAGAAACATAAATGAAGCTCAAAGACGTAAAACAAAGTGGATTCCCTTATAATATTTGAAAACATCCGCAGCAGAGAAGAGCCCCCGCCCCCTACAACACACTCACGCAGGCAAACTCACTTTCTCTAGGTGTTCTGCTTCGTAAACGACCAACCATATAATCTTGACGCAAACTGCGGCCAGCCTTGCCGTATCGCCACTATCCGGCCAGCGCAGTCTTCCTTGTTGCCACTGTCCCACCACGGCAGCCACAGCGTGCAGTCAGATCCAACGACCGCTTCGCTTCTGCCCACTGCTTCTTGCCAGCTTGCTCTCTAAAACAACACTCCATTCCCGCTTCCTCTTCTCCAGGAGATCTTCGCGGTGGCGCCTGTATCCCCATGGACGTGGCACAGCGCTGCCACTGAGTCACTCGGTCATCTGTGCCGCAACGGCGTCGCGGATTTTGTAGGGCCGTGGCCGCGTGACGTCTTTGACGACATATGTGCACATTAAAAATCAATCATATACTGTATATACTAAATAATAATGTAATGGGATATCTGAGATATCCGAGGATATGGTCGCCTTACAGTGTACCTTTATAGCATAAGTTTCTATTGGCGCTACAGTCTGGAGCCGCGCGACTGCTACGGCTGCAGGTTCGAATCCTGCCTAGGGCATGGATGTGTGTGGTGTCCTTAGGTTAGTTACGTTTAAGTAGTTCTAAGTTCTAGAGGACTGATGACCTCAGAAGTTAAGTCTCATAGTGCTCAGAGCCATTGTTGTTTCTATTGACTATTCTCATACCGGGGACCTTCTTCTGCATTAGGGGCAGTTTCCCATGTGTGGGACGAGAGGATATTCCGTACTTCTCTTTTTCTTCCACCGTTTTTTGACAAATCCATTGGTATAAGGTGTACGTTAATACCTGTTTAGCCATCTTTTCTGATGATTTTTTATTCAGAATCCAAACGATGTCTGAGATGGGACTAGCGAAGCGAGAATTTTGAAAACGGTGTCAGAGAGTCTGAAACGTAGACCAGTGATCCTGAAATCATAGGTTTAAGTCTAGTACTAGTTCGACACCACATGTTTCCACTGTAGTTGAACCATCCTGCCTTTCAGTCAACTAGTTAAGGAAGTTGAACTTCTCCTTGTTTGTGTAGTTTATCTCGAATTTCCCATGCCGACAGTTGCCTTTCTTTTGCTGTTTGCTCGGAGTAGGGCTTAGTGGATTCCTAGCTTGCTTAGTTATTGCTGCGGCAGCAGAGCGAGTAGAGAAATTTTGCACTGAATGAAACGAGAAATAATAGCGATTTTCAAATAACTACAATTATTTCGCATACTAAAAATACAGAATGGGACAGGCATGGCTTCTTGGTGCAGCTACAGACCTCATTATACGCCATTAGCCGCAGGCATGCAGGAAAAAGTGCATTACGCGCAGCCGGCCGCCACACACGCAGTCAGTCCAGCAGCAGCATCAGCGCACTTGACCCGGGATCTCATTAAGCTACGGCAGCCGTCCCCTCACAAAGGGTCTTTCAATATTCAACAGCACTCGTAATCTTTTTCCGCTGGTGCCATCAAGCGCTGCTCGGTTTCATTAGTCCCTTCGGGGTACCTGCTCCTGTAGCACCATATAATAAAAGTCAGTTTCATTCGTGCTCGCCTTCTAAGCTCATAACGTAGTAGTCAATCCCCACACTGAATATTACCCTCGGCGCATAAAGAGTCTTTTAAATCGGTGCAACCAACACGTGTGAAGTACCTCTGGATCAGATTCGCCGTTACCGTTCACATTCTGCTATATTTATCCTATACTGTTCAACTATAAAGGCATCCATAAGAACAAAGCTTTTCCTCTTTAGTGGATAAGTAGTGGCGTGTTTCAAAATCTCAACAGATTGTTCAAAACGAAAATCTGTCGTAATTCTCCAGGCGGATAGAATATTTCATCGTCTGCTAGTCGTGCACCTGGACCACCAGTTCTTTCTCTTCCGACATTTCGTGTGTTAACGTCACAGCCATCTTCAAAGTGAATCGATGACGAAGTATCCAAGGGCCTCTATTTACTCTCTCAAATGCTAAAATTACCTGCTTGAAGATATACTGCGGATCAAAATGTGCATGCTGCCATCAAAAAATGGCTCGAAGCACTATGGGACTTTACATCTGAGGTCATCAGTCCCCTAGACTTAGAACTACTTAAACCTAACTAACCTAAGGACATCACACACATCCATGCCCGAGGAAGGATTCGAACCTGCGACCGTAGTAGCCGCGAGGTTCCGGACTGAAGCGCCTAGAACCGCATGGCCACAGCGGCCGGCTACCACCTGCTATCCATTTTAGTATGTACCAGCCTAATTTACGAGAACTTTGGATTTCCAGTCTTCGCGCATGCTACATTTTTATCTTAACGCATACGCGTTATCTGTGACTTGTGCTGTTGTCCAGAATGTCTTATCTCTGACTCATGTACAATTTGTAGCGCAATGTTTTAGCATTTGAACGTATAAATATTCATGTTTCGACATTCAGAACCAAATCACTGACTAGTCATTTTAGCTAGTCGTGGAATGATCAAATGGTTCAAATGGCTCTGAGCACTATGGGACTTAACATCTGTGGTCATCAGTCCCCTAGAACTTAGAACTACTTAAACCTAACCAACCTAAGGACATCACACACATACATGCCCGAGGCAGGATTCGAACCTGCGACCGTAGCAGTCGCGCGGTTCCGGACTGCGCGCTTAGAACCGCTAGTCGTGGAATGTAAAAAGGAACGACAGAGAGGTGGAAGAGTGCTCATTGCAATCGAAAAAAAATATTGTCTCTATTGAAGACGAAGTTAAGTGTGACCGTGAAGCTACCTGGTGGCGCCGTCCTGTGTGGCCGAACGGTTCTAGGCGCTTCAGTCTGGAACCGCGCGACCGCTACGGTCGCAGGTTCGAATCCTGCCTCGGGCATGGATGTGTCTGATGTCCTTAGGTCATTTGGGTTTAAGTAGTTCTAGGTTCTAGGGGACTGATGACCTCAGATGTTAAGTCCCATAGTGCTCAGAGCCATTTGGAGCACTTTTTACCAGGTGTCGTATAACAGATGTAGGTGAAACCATCTTAATTCTTTATTTTAACCGGCCACCCGTTTCCGCTGTGACAGTTCTAGAGTCATTAAAAGATAGCCTACTGTCAGCAGCGCGTAAATACCTGGATCGTTGAAAACTAATTGGAGGCGACTTAAACCTACCGGGAATACACTGGGAGGCGTATGGGGAGGGGAGGGAGGGGTACAGACAGACAGTCGTTCAAAATACTTTTCAACACATTTTCTGAAAACTGCCTTGAGCAGCTAGCTCGGCAGTCCACACGCTAGGGAAATATCTTGGAGCTTGTAGCTACGAACATGCAGGACCTTATCGAGAGGAAGTAGGGGCTGTTGCACTCACGGTCCCAAATAGAACGCACAAATAAAGACAAGCAAAGGTTATTAGAGGTCCGTGCACCTGCGAAAAGATCTATGGGCGAAGCATACAAAAAGTACCACCGTCAGACATTACCAAAAGATGTGGCAGAGAACCCAAGAACGTTCAGGTTGTATGTAAAATCGTTAAGCGTGTCTAAGGCTTCCATTCAGTCCCTTGTTGACCAGTCTTGTGTGGCAGCTGAAGGTAGCAAGATGAAAACCGAACATTTAAATTTCACGTTCAAGAAATCGCTTACACTGGAGAATCGTACCAAACATACCGTCATTTTATCATAGGATACACTCCCGTATGAGCGACATATTAATAAGCATTGCTGGAATGAAGAAACAGCTGAAAGATTTGATAGCAATCCGGATGGAATCTCAATTCGGATTTACAAAAAGTACTCTGCGGCGCTGGTCCCTTACCGAGCCTGCAATTACTGTCAATTTCTCGCCCAGAACGAAGTCCAAGGTGAATGAAAAGAAACGCACATGACTCCAGTATATAAGAAGGATAAAAGAACGGGTCCGAAAAATTACAGACCAATGTACCTAACTTCTGTTCGCTGCAAAGTTCTTGAACATATTCTCAATCCGAATATATTAAATACATGCTGAGAAGCTTATCTCCACGAATCAACACTGTTTTCGAAATCGTCGCTCGTGCGAAATTCAGCTCGCCGTTTTGTCACATGATATACTGAGAACTATGGATGAAGAGCAACAGACAGATTGCATATTTCTGTATTTTCCGTAAGCATTTGACGTGGTGCCCCACTGCAGGCTGTTAACGGAGGTACGAGCATATGGGGTAAGTACACAGATATGTGAGTGGCTCAAAGACTTCTTAAGTAGGTAAACCCAGATTGTTGTCCTCGACGGCGAGTGTTCATCAGAGACAAGGGTCTAGTCAGGAGTGCCCCTCTGTATACATAAACGATTTGCCTGACCGGTGGGCAGCAATCTGTGGTTGTTCGCTGATGACGCCGTGGTGTCGAAGTTGAATAACTGTAGGAAGATACAACACGACTCAAACAAAATTTCCAGTTAGTGTGATGAATGCCAGCTAGCCCTAAATATAGAAAAATGTAACTTAATGCGGATGAGTGGGCAGATCAAACCTGTAATGTTGGGATACAGTATTACGAGTGTCCTGCTTGACACGGTCAAGTCGTTACAACGTTGCAAGGCGATATGAGGTGGAACGAGGATGTGAGAACTGTGGTAGGGAAGGCGAATGGTCGACTTCTGTATATTGAGAAGATTTTAGGAAAGAGTGGTTCACCTGTGAAGGAGACCGCATATAGGACGCTAGTGCCACTTATTCTTGAGTACTGCTCGATTGTTTGGGATCCGTACCAGGTCGGATTGAAGGAAGACATCGTAGCAGTTCAGAGGCTGACGGCTAGTTTTGCTACCGGTAGATTCGAACAAAACCTAAGTGTTACAGGGATGCTTCAGGATCTCAAAACGGAATCCCAGGATGGAAGGCGAAGTTCTTTCCGAGGAACACTATTGAGGAAATTTAGAGACCCAGCATCTGAAGCTGACTGCCGAACAATTGTATTGCCTCTAACACATGTTGTGCGTAAGGACCGCGAAGATAAGATTCGAGAAATTAAGGATCATACGGAGGTATACAGACAGTTTTTTTCTCTCTCTCTATTTGCGAATGGAATAGGGGAAGGAATGACTAGTACTGGTACATGGTATCCCTGCCCCCAGCGTACGGTAGCTTGCGGAGTGTTTCGTAGGTGTATATGGCAAAGCTTAACGGTCGAAATATCGGAAAAGGAAGTATCGCTGTCGCGGGTATACGCACGAAAACTGATGGAACAATCAATTTCTCGTTTTAAGACTACAGTGCAGAACTCCGCACAAAACGTTTGTAACATTCAAATGAAGAAGTACGAAAAGTCGATAACGCTCAGGTTTCAGACAATGAATAGCTTCGAAGCGGAACTGAAATATTCACATCGCAGACTTAATGAGCAGTGTTAGTTCATTTACACAAGACGTACTCGCGATTACAAGTAGGCCTATAGGTGATTCGAAACTGAAGACGAAAGTTTCTTACCTGCATAACTATAAATTAATAAACAGAGAAACCTTAGGTGACCAAACACACAGAGATTATGCTTTCAGAATAACAGAGGTTGTCTCAGGAATTATCTATGCCAGTATTATGAAAAGGGTAGATTGCTACTCACCACATGGCGGAGATGTTGAGTCACAGATAGGCTGTCAAACAAGTAAGCTTTCTCCCAAAAGGCCTTCTTCGGACTTAGATAACACACACTCACACACAAAGACACACACACACACACACACACACACACGCGCGCGCGCGCGCGCCTGTTTCACAGCGTCTTTGTTACGCCTATCTGCTACTCAACATCTCCTCTCTATGGTGAGTAGGATTCTGTTGTTTTCATAATCCTGTCTTTATTCCATCCTGGATTTTTCATTGTTTAAATTATCTATGCCGTTAGTTCTGTGCGAGTTACAGATGACACTTTAAACAGCTCAGCATTTTGCAGATATGTATTTCACTTTACATTTAGTAATACTCAAGATAATATTAACCCTGACCAAAATTGAAAGTGTCATTGGAGAAAGGTACCTCAGTCACATGACTCAAATTTTGAGAAACATCAAGAAACTGTCCAGCTCAATAACTAAGGAATATACCATCACAGATTCAGAGTTTGATTTTTAATTTTATTGTTTAATTCACACAAACACAGCACACACCAACTTGCGGGCGCCCAAACCGCAGTGCAAAGTTTTTATTGAAGTATTTGTAATAAAACAAATAACTTACATTAGCATTTGGATGCATCTCTTTAAAGAGTAAATGTTTCTTGCTCAGAGACAAGGACGCATCTAAAAAATGGAGTATTTTGCCAGGGTAATGGCCTTGTTTCACCGGAAACATTTCAATATGTTCCGGAAGAAGCCTCAGTTGATCTACCTTAACAGTGCCACTAGTATCTTCTGGTAACCGACACAGAAGTAGCAATGTGTGAAGTCCTCTTAAGCGCTTAGCAGACACACTGCATAAGGAGAACAAGGCATCCCTGCAATCCTGCGTCTTTTCCTCTTGCAACAGTACATTGTGTTTAAATGCTTCGTCTCTCAGATTTGGGTCTTCTTTGCGAGATCTACCTTGCGCTTGATAGACCACTTTAACCATTCGTTGCAAATTAAGATCGTGTACACGCTTTGTGCTCATCCAGCAGAGAGTTAAGAATATTTCTTCCTCTCCCTCTTCAATGAAAATCTCAAAACATTTCGTAAGGCACCTATAAGTTTAGGAACTAAACACAGTCCTATAAAATCATGTGTCAGATACGCACAAAAGTGCCAACGAAAATGGTACAAATTCCTAATATCGAGTAGGCCCGCGTGTGGTGTGTCGCATTGTTCTGCTGGAAGTACCCAAGTCCTTTGGAATGTACATTGGATATGAAAGGATGCAGGTGATGAGACAGGATGCTTACGTACGTGTCACCTGTATGAGTCGAACCTAGACCTACAGAGCCTCCAGCAGCTTGAGCAGTTCCCTGCTGAAATGCAGGGTCCATGGATTCATGAGGTGTTCTCCATACCCGTACACGTCTAACGGCTCGATACAATTTTAAATGAGACTCGTCCGACCAGGCAACTTGTTCCGAGTCATCAACAGTCTAGTGTGTTGACTGGCCCAAGCGAGGAGTAAAGCTTTGTGTCGTGAAGTCATCAAGGTTACACGAGTGGGCCTTCGCCAACGAAAGCCCATATCGATGATGTTTCGTTGAATGGTTCGCAAACTGACACTTTTTGATGTCTCAGCATTGAAAGCTGCATAAATTTGCAGAAGGGTTGAAAGATTCTCTTCAGTCGTCATTGGTTCCGTTCTTGCAGGATCTTTTTCCGGCTGCAGCGATGTCGGAGATTTGATGTTTTACCGGATTCCAGATATTCACGGTACATTCGTGAAATGGTGGTAGGGGAACTCTCCACTTCATCCCTACCTCGGAGATACTGTGACCCATCGTTCGTGCGCAGTCTGTAACACCACGTTCAAATCCGCTTAAATCTTGATAACCTACCGCTGTAGCAGCAGTAACTGCACCAGACACTTGTTTTCTTATATAGGCTTTGCCGACCACAGTGCCGTCTTCTGCGGGTTTACATATCTCTGTATTTGCATACGTATACCTATAGCAGTTTCTTTGGAGCGTCAGTATAGCTTTTCTTACTATAACTGAAAAGCCATAGCGTTATGTTATTATTTGGTGCAAAGCATGATTCTTAATTTAATTGATTTATTCTCCTTGCGCACGTAAGTATTGAATGCTGAAACTATGATCAACACTATTATTAACAATTAAACATTGTTGTACAAACAAAGGTATAAAACTAGTTCTACCCTTAAGAACAGTCTGGAAAGTCGGCCTTCAAAGAATGTCTCACAATTAACTATACTGCATTTGACATTATTTTGTTTGAGAGATAACAAACAACATACATTGTTCCTGAAACGTACTAATTGTTGCACCTACGGTTTAATGCGCTAAATCAGTCACTCAAATTTCTTATATTTACCTGCATTTTGACCCTATTTCTCAATGAGTACTCCACTGTAGGAAATGCATGCTTCGCCACATGCACTTACTTCCTTTATAGCAGTTGTTTTATATTGTTTACTTCTCACAACATATTTTTTTCCTTTTCTTAGGAGCAACATCAAACATAGTCTCGTTTTCTGGCATTGTACAGCCTTGTGAGTATTTTGACGATAGTAGCGCTCACGCGTGGGAAAGCAGGTAAGTACCTGAGACAGTGCCTCACGAACCTTTCTGCAGTGTAGCTTATTTTCGTACGGATTTATTACCCTTAAGAGATCAATGACATAGGCACTTTTCTGTTTAGATTCTATGTCTATGTGCATGGATACAGAAAACAGTTATATCTCAGTTACCCCCCCCCCCCCCCCGCCCTAAAAATAAGTGGTTAATAATCTCAACAGACGGTTTAGGGACTTAATGTTTTCTCATAAAGGAATCAAACATTTTGAGACACAAGTAATCCTACAGGACTATATTCCTTTTGTAAAATAGAGTATAGGTAGCTAAAGTGGCTGCGGTGGATAAAGTGACAACTTTATGCCCTCGCAGAGACCTGGCGCCTAATAGTGAATAATTAAAACTTGGGCTGTGTTTGAGTAGCACTAGAACTGCTCGAACAGTTTACGTTACAGTTCGTAAACTCTCGGGTTTTGCTCAATCTTTCGAACGCTTCGCGATCTAGCGACTGCTGTTGATGCTACCCGCACGATGTATTTTCTCATTTTTAATGCGCTATGAATTTTAATAATAAATGAAACTATGAAAATGTTTTGCCGTATCCCTTATGGTTTAGGTAATATGTAACAAAAGCAGCTAAGAAGTAAATAAATGTTTGGACTTACGACTCG
Source organism: Schistocerca americana (assembly GCF_021461395.2). Classification (NCBI taxonomy): domain Eukaryota; kingdom Metazoa; phylum Arthropoda; class Insecta; order Orthoptera; family Acrididae; genus Schistocerca; species Schistocerca americana. Next base: position 452,185,469 of record NC_060123.1, on the reverse strand, counting down.
CTCCAGTTCTCAAGTTTTCACCTGTCTCACATTCTAGGGACGTCTGTAGATACTCTCATCACGACGTGTCTTACCGCTGTAATTTACTCTTGCGACAGTAACTGCAATCTATTTAATACACTTTGTTTTGTTGGTTAGGCATTTAATTATCAATTAAGTCTCTTCCTTGTTTCATCTGTACGTTACCGCCCTGTTTTCAAGCTAATTAACGTCTCTACCTGTTAATAAAATGTGTAAACAGAGTACGAAATTCTAATTTGCAAACAACTAGGTAATTTGTTAAATACATTTATAGGCAAACTTTAATGTTTCATCTATTTATGGAAAGTATGTTTTATACTCATTCTTATAGGCCATAGAGAATGACATGCAAGTTACAGATGTGACTGGCAAGCCAGCCAATAAACGATGTATTTGTTTTTAGTAAGTAATGAAAACTTATTTGACAGTACTTTTGACGTCATTTTACTCAGCTTTTTAAGTGGGCATGTTTCAATGACATATTTATGGGGAAATAATTCCAAAGTAATTTTTGGACAAATAATTCTGATATGTTAGAGGCTACGTTGTGTTTGGCTGTTCCACTTTAATGTCTGTTAAAATACTTGGCTGTAGCTGGAGGAGGGGAATGACAGTGAGGTCTTACGTTATGCAGTGTATGTGTGTGTGTGTGTGTTACGCAATTTTACGTAAATATCTGTAAGTTTCACAGTCATAATGAAGCTTGGTAATATTTTAAAAATGTTTTTAATAATTACAATGATTGAACGCAGAGATACGTATTTGTATATGAATACGATATTTTATTGTTACTCCAGAAGTAGGTATGTTTTTGTATAAATAATGTAAGTTGACATCATTTTCTTGCATCATTTTAATATGTCGTTGGGTTCGGCGGAATGGACGGAATCTGGTATGGGCTGTGAAATACATCTGAGCTAGTTCCACCTTTCTGAAGTTAATTTTCTGTCAATTTTTAAATTGTCCACTGTCTGCTATCATTCATTTTTAAAATTGCCATCAACTTTTAAATTTTCCACAATCTGCTATCTTTCATTTTTAAAACTGCCGCCAATTTTTAAATTGTAGAACCATTTGTCAGAAGCCCTACAAATGAACTACGGAAGGACAGTGTTGATATGATTTGGTGATAACACTGTGAAGAAGAACTACAGAATGATATGCCCTCTAGTATTACGGTAACTCTAAAATATTTATGGTTGCCGATGACACTAGCTTGGGAGTAAAGGATGTTGTGTGCAACATTGGCTCATGCAGATCATGATCTACGGTCATGGCTTGTAGAAAATAAACTGACGCTAAATCACAGTAAGACTCACTTTTTACAGAATGAGATTTTTACTGTGCAGCGGAGTTTGCATTGATATGAAACTTCCTGGCAGATTAAAACTGTGTGCCGCATCGATACTCGAACTTGGGACCTTTGGCTTTCACGGGCAAGTGCTCTACCATCTGAGCTACCTAAGCATGACTCATGTTCCGTCCTTACAGCCTCACATCTGCCAGCACCTCGTCTCCTAACTTCCAAACTTCACAGAAGCTCTCTTGCAAATCTTGCAGAACTAGCACTCCTAGAAGAAAGGATACTGCACAGACATGGCTTAGCCAGAGCGTGGGGGATGTTTCCATATTGAGATTTTCAGTCGGCAGCGGAGTGTGCGCTGATATGAAACTTCCTGGCAGATTAAAACTGGGTGCCGGACCGAGACTCAAACTCGGGACCTTTGCCTTCCGCGGGCAAGTCCCCTACTATCTGAGCTACCCAAGCACGACTCACGCCCCGTCCTCACAGACTCACATCAGACAGTACCTCGTCTTCGACCTAGCTCAGATGGTAGAGCACCTGCCCGTGAGAGGCAAAGATCCCGAGTTCGAGTCTCGGTCCGGCACACAATTTTAATCTGCCAGGAAGTTTCACACGCAATTTTTACAGTTTTTAACACACAGTTCAAAAAACCTGACGTGTTAGTTTCACAGAATGGGCATATGATTAGTGAAACTGAACCGCTCAAATTTCTAGATGTTCAGATAGATAGTCAACTGTTGCGGAAAGCCCACATTCAGGGTCTTGTTGAAAGAGTTAATCCTGCCATTTTTACTATTCCAACAGTATCTGAAGAGAGTGATCGTTCGACACGAAAATTAGTCTATTTTGCTTATTTTCTTTCGCTAATGATGTATGGTTTTATATTTTGGGTTAACTCTTCCCATTCTACTATTATGAAAGGATATTTTTGGCTCAGAACGACAAACGACACGTACAGTCCAGGAGAGATGCACAGAGCCCGCAGGTACACCCATCTCTTACAATCTAATAAATCTGCAGCAGCGCAGCATTGTATTGACACTGGGCACTCAATAGTGTACGATAATGCCGAAATTTTAGGCTTGACTTCATCTTTCTGGGGTGGTTCGGGCGATAAGTGGTGCAAGTTCACGAACCTCTTGTCGACCCCTGTTCATTAGTCTGGATATTTTGACATTGGCTCTCTCTCTCTCTCTTTTCTTGTTAACAATATTAGCTTATTCTCAAGAATAAGCAGATTTCACTTACTTAATACTCGGCCGAAATCAAACCAGCATTTGCATCAGACTTCCATAACACTTGTGCAGAAAGGCATGCAATTTTCAATAAGCTACCACTCCAATTAAAAAATCGTAGCAGTAATCCAAGCGCTTTTAAATCCAAACTGAAGAGTTTTCTCGTGGATCACTCCTTCTATTCTGTCGTGTTCCTTGAAAAATTAACCTGATTCTTTTCCTATTGTTGACTGCGTTTGCTTAAACTTATGGCTTGACTGTTTTCGGGTTCATAAATATTTTATTTTTACCTGTTATTACTTTTATGTAGTGATTTCATGTACTGACACGTTCCATGCCGTTGGAGATTTGCTTCTCAATTTGGTCTTTACGGAACTTTACGTGTAAATGAAGAAAAATAAAATAAAAAATATGTTGAATATAATGAACACTGGAAACCGATTTAAATTAACACTAAAAGAGACGAAAAGTAGCAGAAATGAGAACAGAGCAAGAAGTTCGGCATCAAAATTTATGATCACTTAGTAGCCAAAAGAAGGGTACTAGTTTCAATCATAAATCATAGTACAGCTTAGTTTGAGGAAGAAATTTCTGAGTACGTTTGGAGGATAGTACACTTTGGTGGTGAAGCACGGACTACGGGAAAACCGGAATAGAAGAGAATCGAAGCATTTGAAATGTGGTGCTCCCGAGGAATGTTGAAAATTAGTTGGACTGATGTGGTAGGACTGGTTGTGCTGAATCAGCATTTGATGTAAGAATACTGGAACATGGTTGCCGTACACGGCCACCATATGCTGCTACACTTTGTTTGCTCAGCCAATAGAAGTTGTCTTGTTTTGCTGTCGTTACTGCTACTACCCAATGTCATCACACGCAACTGGGATGCTGTATACATCCACTGTACGAATTCTGCTGAATATATCATGTTATTGCTGTCAATAAATTTTGGTTAGTTTTTATGTGGTGGTGCTATTTAACAAAATTAAATCTATGGCTGCGCAATCGACCCACACGGTGATATCGATGTGTCACAGAGAGCTACACCATCTCGACGTCTTTCTGATTTAATTACAGAAATTGTCGGATTCCATGATTTGTCCAGGCTGAAGCCGCTATATCTATTAATTAAATTCGCCGCCAACCGAATTGAAATGGCTTCTTTCACTACTGAGTCCCAGAAAGATGAAGTCAAGCCTAAAATTTCGGTATTATCGTACACTATTGAGTGCCCAGTGTCAATACAATGCTGCGCTGCTGCAGATTTATTAGATTGTAAGAGACGGGTGTACCTGCGGGCTCTGTGCATCTCTCCTGGACTGTACGTGTCGTTTGTCAGGAGTATGAACGCACTCATAGGGGATCTAATAAGGACGCAGCAAGTGCTGGAGTGTTAGTTACGCCAGTTCACTCTAGAGATGGCTGGAAGGTATTCAGCCAAAATATTAGAAGAAGAAGCTGAATTTATGTGGCTGCATGCTCGAAATTTTGTGGAACGGCCTTTGCGCCGCGAAAACATGAAGATGCACATCAAGATTCCTTGTGTTTATTCCATTGTATTTAGGCTTTTGTGTTTGTCCTTGTGTCTTTACGGTGAGTTAAAGTCACAGAAGGTTACCATTCAGGCCGCGGTTCAGGTAGCCCACATGAGAGGGAATAATATAGGCCTGTACGAGGTCTGCTCAAAAAATTCCGGAACTTCGTACAAAAAAATTTTCTACCGTTTTCTTTTACTTATTTTGCATGAAGTCTTTGTAAACACTCTCCTCCACAATTGATATACCGCTCCCAACGTCGTTTCCACTTCACGAAGCAATCTTGGTACGCCTCTTGCTGGATCTCGCGAAGCTCCGTCCGCGAATTTTCTTTTATTTTGTCTGTCGTTGCAAATCTTCGTCAACGGGATTTCCGACTTTGGTAATGAAAAAAGGTTCACAGGGTTCAGGCCTGGAGAGTACGGAGGTTGAGACAGCAAAGTAATTTCGTGTTTTACGCAATAGTCAGACACCAACAGGGATGAATATGCCGTGCAATATCGTGATGCAAGAGCTATGAATTGTCTCGCCACATTTCAGGCCGTTTCATTCTCATATTTTCCTGCAGGCGTTGCAACACGTCCCGATAATACAATCAATTAAACGTTTGTCCCTGAAGCACGAATTCATGATGAACTAATCCTTCAAAGTCAAAGAAAACTATCATGATGGCTTTCTCTTTTGACCTTACCTGACGAGCTTTTTTGGTATTAGAGAACCTTTCCCTTCCCATCGTCAACATTGTACCTTCGTCTCGACATCATAACAGTAGATACAGGTCTCATAACCAGTTACAATTCTCTTAAAGAACATCTAGTTCTCACTTGCGTGATCCAAAAGTTCTTCACAGATTGCGGTCGAAGGTCTTTGTGGTCTTGATTCCTGAGCGGTGGAACGAACTTGGTGGCAACATGATACATTCGAAGATGCTGTGTCTGAATTTCATGATACAATCCAACTGAAACGCTACATTCTTCTGCAATCTCTCGGACAGTCACTCTTCGATTGGCACGTACAATTTCGTTGAGTATCCTGACATGAGTGTCGGCGGTAGATGTCGAAGTGCGTCCTGAACGAGCAAAGTTACATTTAACGAGAATACAAAATTTTAAAAAATGTATCGTGAGGACCTGGGAAGTGATAGTCAGTTGATGCACATAGGAGTGATCTAGCGCAGAGGTGTAGAAGATAGAATAGTTGCAGGTAATATTCCGAGCAGTTGGAGAGTGTGTCACAGAAGCAGAGAGAGTCTATTGGGAGTTTCCTGGATAGAATATAAAAACTAGGTGTTTATACTCATGAGTTAACAATAATGACACAATTAGGGTCCTTCTGCGGAAAACTCAACACAGGACGCTGAACACAATGTTACGGAGACTGCCACACGACCTGTCACCTAATGTCTTCCATAGCAACGGATTTGGAAGAGGTAGATGAAGTAACTCGAATCCAAGATGGAAGAATTGTCTTTCTCACTAATGTAAATTTCTACCATTGTGGGAGTTTTGACCACATACGGAGGGATTGTCGTCAACCACAGTATAAAAGTTGTAGGAAAGACGGACATCGAAGACGGAACTGTGGGCAAAGAAAGGGACATAATAGGAACGGCATAATCAACCGTTAAACAGCAACAGGAGCCCCAGGTCGGCCGAGCAACGCTCACAATAAATTTTACTTCCACAGAAAGCTATGCAAAGGCGGAATGTTCTTTTACTGGCACAGTGAACTGCAGGGAACATTCGCTTTTCTTATACATGGGTTTGCACATGTCCGTGACAAGTTTGGACCTCGTGGGAAATGGTATGTGATCTGTGCCGTTGAGGGTAGTGTCATGCATTTGTTGGATTCACTGACGTTAAGTTTTCAGGCTGGAACAAAGCAGGTCGGGAAAATATTGAATTTTTGACTTCCTATAGGTACAGGTAACTTCATGATCCGAGATTTGGAGCACTGTGCTAAATTTGAGGTTGCACAATGCAGGGTAGAAGTCAGGGAAACATTCTTCGCCCTGGAGAAGACTGTTGTCAGTGGCACATTGCCACAAGGTTCATTTCTCGCAAAGGATCAACCAGTTAAGCTGTCGATGGGACGTTAAACACAAATCTCCTCCTCCTCCTCTATGGTGAAGTTGATACACTATGTGATCAAAGTATCCGGACACCTGCTACCAAGTACTCCATATCAGCGACCTCAATACTCATTAGACATCGTCAGAGAGCAGAATGCGGCGCTCCACAGAAGTCACGGATTTCGAACATGGTCAGGTGACTGGATGTCACTTATGTCATACGTCTGTGTGCGAGATTTCCACACTCCTAAACTTCCCTAGGTCCACCGTTCCCGATGTGATTGTGAAGTGGAAAGGTGAAGGGATACGTACAGCACAAAAGCGTACATACCGACTTTATCTGTTAGCTGACAGAGACCGCCGACAGTTGAAGAGGTTCATAATGTGTAATAGGTAGACATCTATCCAGGTCATCACACAGGAATTCCAAACTGCACCAGGATCCTCTGCAACTGTGACGGTTAGGTGGGAGATGAGAAAACTGGGATTTCATGGTCGAGCAGCTGCTCATAAGCCACACATCACGCCTGTGAATGCCAAACGATGCCTCCCTTGGTGTAGGGAGCGTAAACATTGGACGATTGAACAGTGGAAAAACGTTTTGTGGAGTGACGAATAACGGTACACAATGTGGCGATCCAGTGGCAGGGTGTTGGTATGGCCAAAGCCCGGCGAAAGTCATCTGCCAGCGTGTGTTGCGCAGACAGTGAAATTCAGAGGCTGTGGACCGAGCGAGGTGGCGCAGTGGTTAGCACAATGGACTTGCATTCGGGAAGACGACGGTACAATCCCGCGTCCGGCCATCCTGATTTAGGTTTTCCGTGATTTCCCTAAATCGCTCCAGGTAAATGCCAGGAAAGTTCCTTTGAAAGGACACGGGAGACTTCCTTCCTCGTCCTTTCCTAATCCGATGAAAAAATGGTTCAAATGGCTCTGAGCACTATGGGACTTAACATCTATGGTCATCAGTCCCCTAGAACTTAGAACTACTTAAACCTAACTAACCTAAGGACATCACACAACACCCTAATCCGATGAGACCGATGACCTCGCAGTTTGGTCTCTTCCCTCAAAACAACCCAACCCTCAGAGGCGGTGGTTTTATGGTGTGGTTGTGTTTTGCATGGAGGGGGCTTGCACCCCTTGCTGTTTTACATGGCACTGTCACAGCGCAGGTCTACATTGATGTTTTAAGCATGTTCTTGCTTCCCACTGTTGAAGAGCAATTCGGGGATGACAACTGCATCTTTCAACAAGATCGAGCACCTTTTCATAATGCATAGCCTGTGGCGGAGTGGTTACACGAGAATAACATCCCTGTAATGCACTGTCCCGCACAGAGTCCTGACCTGAATCCAATGGAACACCTTTGGGAGGTTTTGGAAAGCCGACTTTGTGCCAGGCCACACCGACCAATATCAATACCTCTCCTCAGTGCAGCACTCTGTGAAGAATGGGCTGCCATTCCCAAAGAAACCTTCCAGCACAGAAATTGCAGCACCTGGTTGAACATGTGCCTGTGAGAGTGGAAGCTGTCATTAACGCTAAGGGAGAGCCAAAACTATACTGAATTCCAACATTACCACTGGCGGAGGGCGCCACAAACACTTTCAGGTATGTGTCCGGATACTTATGATCACACAGTGCATTTGTCCTACTTAGAGTTAAGGATGATAAGCATCCCTGATAGTTAAGGTTAAAAAGCCTAGCATGACTACCTAGTACCTCTTGTGTTCTTTCCTGGCGGGAAGGAGCGCCTGGTCCCCGGCACGAATCTGCCCGGCGGACTTGTGTGGAGGTCCGGTGAACTGGCCCGTGTGTGGATGGTTTTTAGGCGGTTTTCCATCTGCCTCAGCGAATGCAGGCTGGTTCCCCTTATTACGCCTCAGTTACAATATGTCAGCGATTGCTGCGCAAACAAGTTCTCCACGTATGCGTACACCACGATTATTTTGCTACGCCGGAAGGCGAATAATAGCGGCCGCGCTAATGATTATTATCATTGGTTTTAAATTTTTGTCGTGGCTTATTGGGGCTTTTTCTTATGTACCTATACACTATTTCTCAACATTCGTTTGTAGCACTAGATCTGAAATGATTCGATTCTCTTCTACTCCGGCTTTCCACAGTCCATGTTTTACTACCGTAAAATGCCGTACTCCAGACGTATATTCTCAGAAATTTCTGCCTCAAATGAAGGCCTATATTTGATACTACTATTAGTATACTTATCTTGGTCAGAAATGCCCTTTCTGTCAGGGCTACTCTGCTTTTAATACATACACTAACGCTAGTAGACGAACTGCAACGCAGCCAATATGAGCAACTTACAATATACCCGTCCCGAATGATCTAGACTGCCTTAGCGACGTGTGAAATGGAGCAGTTTTTCGTCGGGTCAGGAGTGAAAAGATGCCAACAGGTCACTCATGCATCATAACAGTGTTTTCCACGAGGCAGACAGTCAGTGTGTACATTCCATACACGACCCGGAAGTGGTTATTACCGAGCAGGGGCGCCCTAAGGGTGCAGAACGTTTGGAGCCGTAAGGCAGTGGTATACTGATAAACGGTAAGCTATGTGACGTTTCGAGGCCACCTTTTAGGCTGCCAGTACCCCTAACAGGGACTGCGATTCTGAGCATGACATATCCGTTGATGTACTTGCCTGTAAAACCTCTACACATTGTAGCGATCCGATCTTTCTGGACAATACCTAAATCCAATCCTCCTTAGTTCCCTGGATGAATTAATGGCAGCACACAAGGGATGTATTAACAGGGAGCAAAATGCTTCGACAAATGCAACACTATAACAGTAATTACACCACGAAATTATGATGGAAGGCGCCCCAACGTCAAGTACCATGGAAAATCCGGTTGTGCAGCTTACATCTATCCACAGCGGAAAGCTGCCCACCCTCCTGCACTCCCTGCTCACCACCTAATGACCGAGTGTGTCAGTCTTAGAGAGTAAATAGCTGTTAAGCATGCCAGCCATCGAACATAGCAAACTGTACTTGGGCAGTCTAGGAACGAGAAGTGCAAATATGTGAGATGGGATGTTTAAGTGGTTTGCAGAGGCAGAAAAAGTCTACTACCTATGAGCACCTTCGCAAGTCAGCTCTGCAACCTGCAGCCAGCGTCGAAAAGGTACCGACCTGATCTGACGGAACTCTCCACTCCAACACAGAATCGAGCGTTGTAATCACTCGCTAGGTCCTGCTGTCCTTTGCCATGCCCTCTTAAGTGACGGGAACAATTTTTAATAATAAATGTAAGGTGAATCAGTCAATTCAAATTCTGGCCACCCACACGCAACGGCATCTGTCGCATCTACCGCTGTCTATTCTCAGTACTATACGCCAGTCTCAATTACATTACTGGCCATTAAAATTGCTAAACTACGAAGATGACGTGCTACAGCCGCGAAATTTAACCGACAGGAAGAAGATGCTGTGATATGCAAAAGATTAGCTTTTCAGAGCATTCGCACAAGGTTGACGACGGTGGGGACACCTACAACGTGCTGACATGAGGAAAGTTTTCAACCGATTGATGCTCGCGTTGGTCGAGATCCAATGACTGTTAGCGGAATATGGAGTCGGTGGGTTCAGGAGGGTAATACGGAACGCCGTGCTGGATCCCAACGGCCTAATATCACTAGCAGTCGAGATGACAGGCATATTATCCGCATGGTTGTAACGGATCGCGCAGCCACATCTCGATCCCTGACCCAGCAGATGGAGACGTTTGCAAGACAACAACCATCTGCACGAACAGTTCGACGACGTTTGCAGCAGTATGATCAGGTCGGAGACCATGGCTGCGGTTACCCTTGACGCTGCATCAGAGACAGGAGCGCCTGCGATGGTGTACTCTACGACGAACCTGGGTGCACGAATGGCAAAACGTAATTTCTTCGGATGGATCCAGGTTCTGTTTACAGCATCATAATGGTCACATCCGTGTTTGACGACATCGCGGTGAACGCACATTGGAAGCGTGTATTCGTCATCGCCATACTGGCGTATCACCCGGCGTGATGGTATGGGGTGCCATTGGTTTCACGTCTCGGTCACCTCTTGTTCGCATTGACGGCACTTTGAACAGTGGACGTCACATTGCAGATGTGTTACGACCCGTGGCTCTACCCTTCTTTCGATCCCTGCGAAACCCTACATTTCAGCAGGATAATGCACGACCGCATGTTGCAGGTCCTGTACGGGCCTTTCTGGATACAGAAAATGTTCGAATGCTGCCCTGGCCAGCACATTCTCCATATCTCTCACCAATTGGAAACGTCTGGTCAATGGTGGCCGAGCAACTGGCTCGGCACAATACGCCAGTCACTACTCTTGATGAACTGTGGTATCGTGTTGGAGCTGCATGGGCAGATGTACCTGTACACGCCATCCAAGCTCTGTTTGACTCAATGCCCAGGCGTATCAAGGCCGTTATTGCGGCCAGAGGTGGTGGTTCTGGGTACTGATTTCTAGGGATCTATGCACCCAAATTGCGTGAAAATGTAATAACACGTCAGTCTACTATAATATATTTGTCCAATGAATACCCGTTTATCATCTGTATTTCTTCTTGGTGTAGCAATTTTAATGGCCAGTAGTGTACAATTAGTCGCTCCCTCCACTAGTCTCTGGCCTATGGGCTGCACCTAATCCTGGTGATGCCAGGAAGTGAACTGGTGCCTTTCCGCCTGGGCTACTGCTGGCTCACATCAGCCGATTGCAGAGTATCTCTCGGAGGATCTTGGTTCGCGGTCCATATACAAGTGCCACCTGCTCCTGAAATGATGCCCTGCGGGAGACACTGCCACCGCAGATGGTCGCTGACGGTATATCCTACGCCATGGTTCCGCAATCAGCCCGCAAAGCGTCTGCTCTCCACGCTGCAGCCTGGTGACTCAGGATACAGCTATCATCACTTGCAAACGCCGGTTACGCATCAGGTGCCGGGCCGGCTGTGCTGCATTAGAAAGTGAGGTAGCGTCACTGGGACGTGGTTACCGTAGAAGGCCACCGCAGTCCTGTGCATTGCTAAGCGAAGCAACTACAGTCGTCGCTACGCCGCTTTGTTTTTCTCCAGTCAGCGCTGCCGCCCGCGGTGCTTACCCCCCACTGGAAAGCTGTCTACACCTGCCGTATGAAATCTGTATCCATTCTTGCCGTGGTGAATGGCGGGGTAGCAGCCGTTGTGTATGTAATAAATGTAAAGCAAGCCGTTGGCTGCAAGTCTATAATTGGAGATGAACTTAAAAATGGTTCAAATGGCTCTAAGCACTATGGGACTTAACATCTGAGGTCATCAGTCCCCTAGACTTAGAAGTACTTATACCTAACTAAATTAAGAACAGCACATACATCCATGCCCGAGGCAGGATTCGAACCTGCGACCATAGCAGCAGCGCGGTCCCGAACTGAAGCGCCCAGAACCACTCGGCCACAGCGACCGGCGATGAACTTAGAGCCGATGGCTGTCATGATATTATTATTAAATAATGTTGTTACCACTGCACTTATGAACCCACGTCGTCTGAAGAACTTGCTCTTAGTAGTTTCAGCCCTTCTGACCATTCTGCACGTCACTGTGATCTATTATCTATTCATCGTTGGTCTTGTGTTTGTTGTGGTGCTAATTTTGAATAATGAACAAGTGAGTAGCGGCAATAACACAACATCTCTCACAGAAAATGGTGTCTGAAGTGTCTGCTCAGACCACATTTTGTGGAAGTGCATGTGAAGTAAACTAGTGAGCACAAATTGTGTGAAAAACTGTGTGGAAACAGTACACTGACTAGCCATTGATCGAGACACCAACCAGACACGCAACAGGACGAAAAATGTAAGTACAGAAACGCACATAACGTCTACCCACGGAAAAGTTCTTGATAAATACCCATTAATTTTCTTTCATGGCTAGTTTGCAGATGACATGCTGTCAAAAAAAACGACAAAAAAGAGCACAAAAAAACGGAATATAATGATGCAGTTCATTTAGCGATGTAATTTTAAGGTGAGCATCTAAGCAAAACAAAACAATTTGCACACATTGTAATTCTTAGTATTAAAACAGTTAAACTATTATGAATTTCATATTTTACTTTACAGAAATAAAAATTTTACCCACAGAAGATGACACATAGGTGTCGAAACATGTCTGGGTAAGAACAAAAATAAACAAATTGTGTTTGCATAAGGCTGATTTTCAAAACAAACCAATTTTAAATCGTAAACACGCAAGAATGTCAAGAGGAGCTTCAAATCTTAGTTAAATGAGTATCAATTTACGAATTTCATTTTAATGTTTAGGCACAGATAGGCAATTAAATCGGTCATGACCTTGTGAATGAATACGATCCTAGTGCACTTGACTCATCGGGACTTCTTTGTGTGTGAACTGTCGAGTATAATTCAGGTAATATAATGGCTCTGAGCACTATGGGACTAAACATCTGTGGTCATCAGTCCCCTAGAACTAAGAACTACTTAAACCTAACTAACCTAAGGACATCACACACATCCATGCCCGAGGCAGGATTCGAACCTGCGACCGGAGCGGTCACGCGGTTCCAGACTGAAGCGCCTAGACCGCACGGCCACACCGGCCGGCGGTAGTATAATGTTAAAGTGTAGTGTAGTACAGCCATGGAAACGTTGTACAAACATATCCCTCACATTAAATTTGTAGTACTCCTATAAGATTCATTTCGTAATGAACTGTTCCAAATACATGACATATGGAACCACTGACTTGATTTAAGTAGCGAGCCATGACGCCCATCTAAGTGCATAATATTTTGGCCTAAACTCGATTTATTCCTACGTGTACCATAGAGAATAATTTTATATCATAAATGACATTTTTGTTTACAACTTCCTGTTACAGATCGTTGTAAATATGGTCAATTTTGTATTCCATTGAAGTAATAGTAAATTAATGTGTACATGTTATTTTGTAGGTATCCCAGTGTAGAAAATTTATGCTAGTCAACCCTAGCCCCCCCCCCCCCCTCCCCAAGAAAAAGAAGTTTCCGAGTAAATAGGTAAAGCATTAGATCTTGTAGTTTGCCTCTCACAGCGCTAGGAAGTCGTGGATTCTAACCACAGCCCCCAGTCTACTTCTGCAAGAATTTTTATGGTCTCTGAAACGGTGTTCTATAGGTACACAAATATATAGTACCTGTTAAGCTCAAAATGACAAAGATTATAACGAGCACTGTCTACACCTTCAGCATCATCGGCAAGCATTCCTTCACGAGTATTTACTTGTCTTCGTACAATTAAATCCAAAGTCGGAGATCCTGCTAGCTACTGGATTGATTCATCTCTGCCAGTCCAAATATAATTGGAAATTTCGTTCAGATGTTTCATCACAAGGATATTAGCCATTGTAGGGGGTCCTATCTTGTTCAGGACATAATGTTTAAGAAACCGACAGTAGGACATTGTCCACCAACTTCGTGGGTGTTTCTTGCGAGAAAGAATCAGGCAGGTTTCTTCGCCTTCTGCGATTGGTTGGAATAAAACAAAAAAAAATGGTTCAAATGGCTCTGAGCACTATGGGACTTAACATCTGAGGTCATCAGTCCTCTAGAACTTAGAACGACTTAAACCTAAGGACATCACACACATCCATGTCCGAGACAGGATTCGAACCTGCGTCCGTAGCGGTCGCGCGGTTCCAGACTGTAGCGCCTAGAACCGCTCGGCCACCCGGCCGGCATCGACCTTCTTTTCGCACCGTGTAAAGTGCCTGTCACAAGAAGAGATCGTATAAGCAGTTTATCATAAGATACATTACACTGTATATAAAACCATCCCGGCCTGGGATGAGAAACTCGTGTAAGAAGAAAGAAGAAATAAGAAATTCGTGTTAGCCTCAGATACACTTACTGTGTTAGCAGTGACAATTACGACCTATCAGGCTGATGCACTGATATTTCTTCACAAGTAACTCTGCAACATATTGTCAAAATAGCCCCACAGTGTTAATGTAGTCATTTGGATTTTATGCCCAGCACTGTGGGTAGATGTGATATTGCCTCAAATAATAGTTCGCAAGAGAGCTTCTGTGAAGTTTGGAAAGTAGGAGACGAGATACTGGCGGAAGTAAAACTGTGAGGACGGGGTGTGAGTCATGCTTGGGTAGCTCAGATGATAGAACACTTGCCCACGAAAGGAAAGGTCTCGAGTTCGAGTCTCGCTCCGGCACACAGATTTAATCTGCCAGGAAGTTTCAGTAGTTACGTAGGTAGCAATTTCAAGATTCATCACTGGTGTTAATTTTAAAATATTTTGAACTGTGATGCCACCTCCAGTTCCGACAGTTCATTATTTCTTTCCCGGAACACTTGTGTGCACTAGTTGCTTTCGATATTATTAAGCTTGGCACCCACGTTGTGACACTTATCTAACTGTGTGCGTAGATTTCTGTTTTCGCTTTGCCAAATATAAAATGTATTAGTGTATGGTACAATGGCTTGCTAATCTTAACCACAAATTCGTACAACACATGACGTAGATAAAGTATAACGTAACACCTAAATTCACTAAAATGATGTATTTGGAATATGTTTAGTTACGAGTTTATGAAATTTAACGTCACACCGCACTCATATCAGCTCATGTCGCAAATTCGCACAGAAGATAAAGGGCGATTGTGTGTTATTTTAAATATTATGGATGAATGAGAACTTGTATCCAAGGGAAGAGTTCTAAACTGCTTTATAACATTTTAAGTCTGTCAACGATTTAAACATTTAATTCCTGCCAGAAAACTATGTTCAGAGTAATTCATAAATAAAATTTATCCTTAGTCACGGTAGGACGGCACGAGACACGTAGAAAAACAACATGCAAAACCACACACAAACGCAATTAAATGCTTATTCTCTCTCTCCCTCAACCAGGTGAATGCATTTATTTTCGTAATAATAGCACTGCCAAAGTAACATGTTTTTTAAAATTCTGAAAGATTTTGCCTAGAATGTTTTACATTATGCATGTGTTAAGCATTTTCATCCTTTTTTCACAACAGAAATTTAGATTGTAGATAACACGTGCACATCAGCGTGACCCCTCCCTGACTGTAAATTATCGGAAAGGCAAAAAGTGAAGTAATGAAATGAAATAACATATCAGTTAACAGAAAGAATGGAAGATCGAAGGAAAAGAAGGCTGTAGCAAAACAGTCATTTCTTGATCCTCTATTGACGTATTATCACTATAACCAATATATAAACTCTGTATTGTAACTAAAAGCGAAGAAAATAAATAAGTAGATAAACATCGAGAAATTCTTTTTCTGATCCCAGGACGAATATCTGTGGTATTACTCTTAGTCAAAGGATAGTAACAGTTGTATTTCCAATGCATACAAAAATTCCCACTTAATACCAGTTTGCAGATAAGCACTGTCTTCCGTGGTGGCTAGGATTTTAAATCGAACAAAAAACTCACTAGTCTCTCACGACCTGTTCACACACCAGTCTCTCTCCACGTGCACAATACAGATATATCTCTTACAAAGTGTTTGTAGTATAAGGAATTAATGCCCCACTCAGAGCAATTTCTTGACGCAAATGGTTAAAGAAGCGTTTAGTAGCAGCTATATGGCTGTTCAAGTGAGAACTCGCACAGTGGTCTTCTTGTCCCCTTCTGACACGTTTGAAGCAAGTGTGGTGATCATCTAGTTAACGCTTCAATATCAGAGATGTACACAATAGAGTCAACAGGTCTGCTTTTTATATTTCTTACTATTTTCGTTATTCACAGTCGAAAATTTTGTTTAGTATTGACTTTCCGATATTAAAGGTATGCGTTCATGAAATATAGTTTTTTTATACTAAATATAAATAAAACCCGTCTCAATCAGCCAGCTGCTGGTCAATGAATTCATCTATTAGCTCCTGTAATTGCTTTGGGACTCGGTATGGTTTCTTATACATCGGAGCATTATTGCCTGTTAGTATTTTCTACTGTATAATCAGTGTCACTGGTGTCCGTCCCGGGGAGCTGCGTGGTCAGCGCAACAGAATGTCAATCCTAAGGGCCTGGATTCGATTTCCGGCTGGGTCAGAGATTTTTTCTGCTCAGGGTCTGGGTGCTGTGTTGTCCTAATCATCATTTCATCCCCATCGAAGCGCAAGTCGTCGAAGATAAATCAAATTTAAAGACTTGCACCCGGCGAATGGTCTACCTGATAGGAGGCCCTTGTCACACGACAGCAGCAGTAGTAGTAGTAGTAGTAGGAGTAGTAGTGTCACTAGTAACGGATCCACTAAACTGAATAAATCGGCAAACCTAACCAATAAAGCTTTCATTACTTCCCTTCATTTAGTAAATCGCACCACATCAGATATAACACATTGCAGATAACTCAACAATCCTGCAGCAAGAAGAAAAAAGAAATTCGTATTGCTACTTAAGGACACCGACTGTATTAGCAGTGAAAATTATAACCTTCCAGTTTGATAATACTGCTCTTTGTCTACTGACTATTAACCTTCGATCCACAACATCAAATCTGAAACATCATGGCTGGCGCCTATGTTGGTTACTTCTGCCCACTAAACAATATCTCTAACACATGACGATATGTGCCAACCGTCTTCCACACGAAATCTCAGTACAAACCATGTTTCTTGGCTCTGCCAAATTTACTTCACACCAATAGCTATGATACAATTTCCAAATCATAAGATGTATTTGACAACGTTACTGTTGATTCCAGTCAAGATTCCGATATGAGTAAGAATTTTAATTATGTCTTTCACATAATAATGTTATTTCTGCTATAATGTATTTGCTATTGAAAATAATTTTGCAGTAATAGATTTACTAGAGGAAGATAGTAAAAACGACATACAAAAATTTAAGTAATTATTCTTACCCTAAAATTGAAAACTGGCAATATACAATGTTGACTCATATCGTTCTCTTGCATGTGTAAGGATCTGTTTCTTTTAAGAAATGGGATGGCACCTGCTACGCTGGCACAAGAAACTTCTAATATTTAGTTGGTGTTTCAAAGTGTCTTCTACCTTTCGGCCAATACTATATAAGAAATTAAGGAGCAGTAAAATCTTTTAAAAATGATTTCGCTGAAAGTGGAAAAATAGAATAGAGGAACATTTGACACATCTGAATCGCTGTACAATATTCACAGGTGATTCAAATGTTTCTGTAACGAATTTTATTTATTACTGATAGACAAATCATTTCACAGATGATTTGACCAATTATTTTAATTTGCTCGATTATTTTCTTCATTGTTTTCGTTTACAAGTTTGTTCAGAAAACATGACTTCATTCACGCCTCATTTGCTTTCCTAGCATCTTTTCCTCCCATGTTTTGCTCTGGAATACCCTGAATTTAGTACTTGATTCGAACGAAAGCATTTCGAGAGTTAAACATCACATCTACGTTACTTTTTATGAGCAAAACAACTGGGTCTTGAAAGGATTAACATTTTTAAACCTTGTTTGTCTGTTTATTGCCCTGGTCCCTAAATGCATTAAATTTAGTTCTTGATTGAAGAAAAGCCTTTTTGACAATTAAATACGACATCAATGTAACTTTTATGCCCAAAAATGCTAGGACGTGAAGAAATGGCTGTTTTGACATTTCATTCTCATAGCTTAGCAAACAGCTGTTCATGAAATATTTCAGTTTTGCCTCAAACCATTCATTAAGTTTTTGTTAGCCATCCAGTTACATTCAAACAAACAAATATTTTTTGCTAGAGTTAACTTCATGGTAATCAATTTGGTACTCCATTTGTTCATTTCCCTCTGTTTGTTTGTTTATGATTTCCTGTTAGAAATGTCACAGCAAGTAGTGATTGACAGAAACTATTGAGCAAAACAGAAGTGATATATGGTGTTCTCCAAAAAAAGTGTTATGGGACCTCTGCTATTCCTAATCTATTTAGGAGGCAATCTTAGCAACCATCTTAGATTGTCTGCAGATTATGCTGTCATCTACCATCCACAAAAATCATTAGATGATCAAAACCACCTCAAACTGATGTAGACAAAATATCTTTATGGTGTGTAAACTGGTAATTGACTGTAAATGGCGGAAATTGAGAGGCCATCCACACGCGTACTTCAAGGAATCTTTAAAATTTCAGCTACACAGATGTTATTCATCTAAATACTTTTGGATTACTGTTATAAATGACTTAGATTGGAACAGTCACATAGACAACGTTCTGGCGAAAGTGAATCAAAGACTACATTTAAGTAACAGAACACTCAGATAAAGCAACAGATCTACAGGACACCCTACACTGTATCCCACAACCTTTTACTACTCACAGTATATTCAGATGCTCCTAAAGTGAACATGGCACCCCAAAATGTCTGCCTCCTCGTGGTAATGTAAATCTTAATATAATTACAAGTTTTTCATTGTTATGTGTTCAATTATTATGTGTCATATATTAAAGTAGAAGATATACATGTATATGTAAGTCTAGGATCTCGTCCCAACCTCCTGGATTGATCTCAACCAAATTTGACACAGAAACAGCAGGCATCACAAATATCATTACTGTGGGTTTATGGCTTCCTAGTTTCTATAGGAATGGAGATAGTGGCAAAAACGTGTTTTCCCTCTGCCATATAGGCTGCCCTGAAAGATAGCCATATTATATATGAAGAGTATCAGCTACCTGACTGACCTGCTTTTGCAGGAACGGTTTTCCTACTCCGACACATAGGCTGCCCTGTAGAAAAGTCATTCAGTATTAGAGTGGTATCAATCTGTCTTATCGATTAGCTTTGCATGGCGGCGTATGCGTCAGAAGATCACACTGTGTAGGGTATCCTGTATGACAGGACTGCTGTGTTGGAATACTATCAACCTGTATGGAGCGATGAGTAAGGAGAGAGAGAGGCAGGAGGGAATGGCAGAAAGAAGAGGATAGGAGGGTAGGGACAGAGACAAGGCGAGGAAAAGTAGGACAGAGACTGAAGGACGAGGAGACAGACAGTGTGGCAGAGGAGATGGTGGGCACCACAGAGAGGGGGAGATGGACACAGAGTAAGGTGGGGTGGCAGTGGACAGAGAGAAGGGTAGGAGGAAACGGTCAGAAGGAGAATGAGGAGGAGAGGGGTGAGGAACGAATGGATAGAGAGGGGAAAGAGAGGGAGGGGGAGACGGAGATAGAGAAAGGGAGGAGTAGCAGGAGGAGGAGGAAATGAAGAGACAGAGAGAGTGACGAGGAGAAGATAAAAGAGATATGGTGGGCAGGAAGATGGAGGAATATGTGGAGTCAGAGAGGGGGGGGGGGGGGGAGAAGGTGTGAACAATAGTGCCTCGATCATATATGCTTTCAAAGGCGCAGAGAAAAGGCTAGTTATTATTATAAAACAAAAACAGATTCATAAATTCATTAAAAATTATTAACTTTAATCGCTGTGGAAAACACACATTTCCAACACGAATTTTAAAGTAAATAGCACTACTTGTACCTTCAGTGTGATACTTGAGGTTACTTAGCTGTACTCTGGCGGCTGATTGATGGCGGAATAATTGACAAAGCATGCCTCATATCTTCATTGACGGATTTGAATCTGTTTCGCATTGATGGTTTAATTCCAGTCAATGTCGAGAAGCTCATTCCACACAAATAAATGGAAGATAATTGGGTATTCACTGCTTATTGACAACCACAATTTATCCAAAGGCTCTTCAACAAATTTTGATTTTAGTTTTCTGTCTCCTTTTGAAAGTGGCAATTCCTGTTGTAGGCCTATACCTAGATTATTCGGAAGATATTTCGAATGAACAAATGGATGTCGAAGCCTATGAATATCTTCAACACTCTCCTCAAAATAAGTTTTTCAAACTCTGCTCTAAGAATACTAAATGTTCTGTAATCAAGTCCATCAACACCTTAGGATCTTCAGTAAGGGGCAATACTATTAGAAACATTTCATGCAACACTTTTTCAATTCACTATAACCAAAAATTTAGATTATTAATATATCCTTGAATATTGCCCATACTAGTCAGAATATTTGGTTTGTATCTTTCATTTTTCTGGTTAATTAATTAAAGTGCACGAAAATATCGCAAAGATATGCCTACTTAGATAAATGTTCATTATTTTCAAATAAATCCGTATGTAGCAATTATGTCGTGCGCTGTGATCTTATTTCTTGACACAGAAAGTGGCGAAGCCGCATACTTAGGGGTCGCGATTTGATGGAGTTCACAGCTTTTACTACTTCATGCACCACAATTTCCAGGACAAATGGCAATGGCTTCGTTGTAAAGGAGCCAATGGTTGGTTCGTAGGTTAGGATTTATTTCGCCTACTTTATTCAGAAACCTTTCACTCGGCCTGCTATAGAAGCAGCTCTGTAGATACACTAGCGCATTCCTCCAACGTAAAATCGTTATGGACCAAATATTCGTTATTCGCACCAGTTGCTCATTCGGATAGCTCTTTGCCATAAAATAGAAAAAAAGAAAGAAATTACATGCAATTACATGTCCAGCAAAGAGTCTCATGTAGGAAAGAAGTTACATGTGAGCTCCAGTACTGGTCGAATCGACAATCAGAAGTACGAACTTTATTTTCTCGTTCAATTTATCTGCAGTGTCACTGGATAATTCACTAACCCGGATGCTGATTGTGTTAGTAGATAAAGGAAATTTTGAAATTTCAGTAACAGGTTCAGCCACCTTAAAGCTTCCTGTACTTTTCGCGAACTTTTTGCAGATGTAGCTAATTCCTATGGAAAAACCTTCATGCAAAAGTCCACATTCTCAATATGTAGTCAAAATGATGGAACTATTTTAACCACCGTGCGCTGCCTATGAAAATATAACGGTTGTCAACGTGTATTAAGTTATTAAATGGTAAACAAGAAGCTTCATACTTAAATTGAACAAAATTAATTACATTTAACATCATTGAAACATAAAAATTTGCGGTATTGCTAAAATCGAAATTCCTTACTTCCTTACATAATTCGTAAATGTTTGTGCGACGCCCTTCACTTTGTGACGCTTCACCAGTGTACCACGGCACACGAGTTGTGGAACACTGTGCTATACTGTACTTGTCCGTCCTCCTACATGATCGTCATGATAAGGTAGGAGAAATCAGAGTTCACACGGAAAATTGAAGTGTTAGTTTACAAAGCGCGCTATTGTAGAGTAGACTGGTGGAAAAATAGTCTGAAGGTGTTCCCACACGCTGTTCGAGAGTGGACAGTAGAAAAGTAGTCTTAAGGTGGTTCGGTGAGCCCTGTGCCAGGCACGTAAGAGTCGATTGCAGAGCAATCATACCGATGGAGATTTAGATGTAGATGTATGAATATTTGAACAAAAATTCTCTAATATCAATAATTAACTTTTTCATAACGACCCTAATTCCATTCAAGAAAGTTAACACTTTTTCGCAAAAATTGAGATCACGCTGACCAGCTTCATAGCCATTTTCTTTATCTACAACTCTTCTTTCGGCTATGAAAAGTCGGCCAACTCTTTGTGTAATTTATAGGCTGTCTTGGTTACTGTCCACTGATACACCTGACCAAAAACTTCTTTCGGTATTTTTCCTTCTTCCATTAGGTGTTGGTATTCGAGCCACCATTTTTTTATGTTTGCTTCAGTCTATCATCTTTCGTTTAACAGATATTTCTCTCAAAAATCATCACTACCAAATCAACCCATTCTCGTACAATATTTCATGATCTCAGGAATCTGGTTTCTGATATCTACATCTTACTAAGGTATTGTTTATTCATCATCCACGTCTCGAGTCATACAGTCAATCAGGCGCAGCCATTAATTTATAAAATTTCATTTTTGTCTCTTTCCTCGTTTTCCTATATAATGTTCCTCGGACTGACACAAATACAGCCAGATATTTATTCATGTTATGATGGATACCGTGATCAATATAGCAATTTACGACACAGAAAAAGTATATGAAGCAGGATCCTTGTTAAAAAGGAATTGTTGACGTTCATACTGGAAATTGGGCGGCAAATGTAGTAAACTTATTTTGGTGCTTACATTTACGTATTATATCTTGAGCACTTCTATTGACTGGTCCTGAATGACGACCTCAGCTTTTTGAATAATAGCTTAATCTTCATGAAGCAGTATTGTATTTAAGTACAGTCTCTCTTCTCCTTTACGTCTTAGTATCGACTGACTGTGTAATTACTTCACTTATGCACCCACTAAAATTTTAGGGATAAGCTGCAGCAGCAAAGTAACTCTTGATAGATGTAAATGTCTTCGAATTGCAAATAGTTTATTTTCATATCAGGCTGTGTAAGACCATAATTTTCCTACCACCTGTGGTGAGGACATCCTCGTTTCACAGTATCTCACTGGAGGGATCTCTGTCGAAAACTTTTCCTAATAAGTAAATATTGTTTTCGGTATTAAAGTGTTGCTGGAATGACATACAGCAAGTTGCATTTTAATATGAACACACTGATTAATTAAGTGTTTTTAAAAATATGGCATTCTGTGTATCTCATCGCTTCAATCGTGGTAGGTCGACGTCTTTCGTCCTCTGTAACAACACATATACGTTATTATGTGAATTACTCGAAGTGACGCAATACAAAACATCCATATCAACACATGTTGAGTATGTTAGATAGCTCAATAGAGCGATCCCCCTTAAAGTCTACTATATCAGCGTGCCTTTCAGTACATGTCAGTATAATTTTGCTTGTACATGGAAAAGAACTGACTTTGTACATGGTATTTACTCCTGATGACACACGTGACATGTTTATTGTGTATGGTATCACACAACACAGAAAGTTTCTAGCAACATTATTCTATTTTGATATCGTTAGTTACCCTTTGCTAAATTTTTGCTGTAACGTTAAATAAATTTTAGTTATAAGTTAAATATATCACAGTAGACAGAAATCTATGAATTATTCATCATGCACATGTGACAGATATTTTGTGTAAGAAAGTCAGCACATAATTGTGCTGTGTAAGAAACTGTAAGAGAGAAACAAATGCAGAGTTATGTTAGATTAGGAACCCCATGGTAAGTCCAAACTCCATCCCTATTAGGTGTGAAGACGTCTGTCGTACATCTCCATCAAGCTTTCACAAGTTTCGTGCCATGGTAAAAACTGATCAACATATTTTATATTTACTACACTTACTATAGCTAGACATACAACTCCATAAAGACTAATTTTAATGAAGGAGTTTCATGAGTAACGTGTCATAAATTTATTTTACGTTTCGAACGTTTCAACACACGTTCTCCATGTGTTATGGAAACTTCACATTAAGTTCAGAAATTAATTTAAATCCTGTTTTCTGGTTTGAAATGACAGTGAGTAAAAGAGACAAACTGAACCATTACAGTTCCTTACATAATTATTAGTAGTTAAATAAGTGAGCAAACTAATAAAATGTCCTATTCGATGAGCAGTGTAACGTTTTCATGGAAACATATAAACTACACCCTTGGAAATAAACAGCATAGCATGTGTACAAACTTACCATTAGTGAAGCTACTTCTGTTAAATTGATTAGAAAACTTATAAAATTACACTTAACGAAAATGGATCGTCATAAAAAAGCGTTATTAAACAAAATACACGTTGTTAGAAAGGATTTATAAAGACATTACACGCTTTTGCGATGGCGCTTGATTAGAGGGTGGCCACTTCTAATATAGTTATTTGGAAAAATTTTATCAATGTTATCCGATCGACAAAGAGAAAGAGTAACATCCGGTTTCAATAAGTTTTTTCTACAATTTTCATCAACAACGTATTCGCTTTCATCAGAGAGACGTGATTAGCTCACATGACTGAAAATATGGCCCAGTTGTGTCAGCTAGAAAGAGTGGCAACAGGCAGAGCCACGTGATAAGTAAATACGGTAAATAAAATATAACAACTCCAGTTACCCAGGCTGGACACTCAAGAGTACAGCATCATGGTATTTGAAGGCAGATACATTGGGGACGTAGCTCTTCACAGCTGCTCTCCAATCGATAATGTAAATCGGAGGACAAATTATGTTTTACTGCTACCTGTTATTCCTTTGGTGTCCACAGTGTTGTTGTATACGTATCGCATATTTAGGTCACCGGGGATGTTAGTACCAAAAGCCGATGGACAACTGCCACTCTGTGTGTTTAGGCTAGGCAGCACGTGCGACAAATGTACCTGTGGCCGATCGTGTGATGGCTGGGTATGCAGCTGCTCTGTTGCGTGCATACGAGAGTTCAGCGATGCAGTGGCAGCAACCGGCGTCGGCAGCTGGTGTCGCTGCCAGATGGGGATTTATGCGCCGAGCGGGGAGTGGTTGGTGAGGGCAGTTGGCCGGAGGTGGAGGGTGGGTGGTGGAAGGCGGAGGGTGGAGTCTACAGCTGCGGCGCGCTGCGCGAGATTACCGCCACTCAGCGCAGATCCTGTCGCCTCGGGGGGACACTTTTTGCGCGGCAGACCACCGGAGAAAAGAAGGGAGGTTTAAAAAGTTTTTCCTAGGCTTTTGCGTCCCTCACCGTCGTCTCCACTATCTGATTTACTTAACAGGTTTCTTCCTTCTCTGTATGTCTCTTTCACTCGATATCCTTCTCACCTCGCACTTCTCTTACAGCTTTCTCCAGGAGATGTCAATCGCTATACACAGGGACACGGAGTGTCACATTTATGTTCACCACCCCAAATTAATTTTCCCCAGAAGCAAAAAAAAAAAAAAAAAACTGAAACATACCAAGGAGACGTTGTTTAGCTAGCAGGGGAACTCTAATCAGCAAGCCTTTATTGTAACATTGTTCGTTACGAAGATATGACCAACACTACATCTGTTTTATATAGCAACTTGTATTTATTATTCGCGGTAATCCATTTCTCCTCCTCAAGGCCTGTTCAAAAAACGTTTCACAGTGTACTATTCACGTAAACATGAGATTGTTGAAAATTTAACCCAAAACCGACTTTGACTCACACATAATATCACACAGTGCAAGCACGAGGAGTTACGTAACTCATCTACTTGTTGGAGTCGAAAGTAAAGAAATAGAAACACAAGGAACCTACGCACCGCTCATTCAGTACGTCACAAGGAGAGGAAGTGAATGACCAGAAAAATAATGTGGGATGCTATTTAAAAATATGTCTGCTGTTCATGTCTCCATAACGAACAAAGTCGCAAGAAAGGCAGTCACGCAGGTTAATGTCCTTATAGCTAAACAACATATGATAGATATTTTTTTTTCTTTTCCGTCTCTGCAGAAAGTTATTAGGGTTTGTTAAGTGAAACGCGATCTTCTGTATGAGAGTATGCTATGATCTACCTATGTAGGTTCTGAACATAACTCCCTCTCAGAGAAAAAACAGTAACTTTTTTGTTTTTTTTATTTTTTGCTTCCGTTATTCATGTAGTTATCAGAATCGTACAGACCTGTGTATATCTTGTTGTTTTATATTAATAATTAAAATAAAGGCATTGTCTCTCTGAATTTTCCTCTAGTAGATCTGACGATAGCTATAATCCAAAACGAAACGATTTTCTCCGTAAATAAAATAAAACTTATTTAGATATTAACTTCACTGGGTGTCTGCACATAAAATTTAAACTAGTGGAGATAAAAGTGAAGATCTCTACCCCCCCCCCCCTCCCCAAATGGAAATTATCCCATTTAAAATTGTATTCGGCTCAGAAAAAGACACCAAAAATATTGCAGTACATTCTACAAAAACCAGAAAGGAAGGTTGCTTAATGATTTTCACAGAACGAGAACATACTTTCTTGAGCGCAATTATTGGGTATAGGACAGGGCATTAAGGAAC
Organism: Schistocerca americana; assembly: GCF_021461395.2. Classification (NCBI taxonomy): domain Eukaryota; kingdom Metazoa; phylum Arthropoda; class Insecta; order Orthoptera; family Acrididae; genus Schistocerca; species Schistocerca americana. The sequence goes on along the minus strand of NC_060123.1, from coordinate 452,159,471 downwards.
TCAACCTGTTTATCACTAGAATGGAGATACCTGCCATAGCATGAAAACAACTTTTCTTGTCTTCTTTTACAGACGTCATTCCTCAGAAACTCGAATGAGAGTGTAACTGCCGTCAACAATGTGTCGCTATCTTGGGAATGTAGAATGTATATCTTCATATATAAGGTGAGCTATATTCGTAAATCGGTGGGAACATTGTCAGTAGTAAATATTTTGGAAGCCTCTAACCACGACAAGTGGTTGAATTTAAGTACCTTATGAAATACGAACTTTGGAAATCTTTTTGCAATTTATATCAACGACACCATATTATCACATGCGATCATTCTCATTAGGTAATTTAACATCTACGTAAAATTTCAACGAGCTTTCCCACAGTTCAGTACAATACCTGTAGTGACTGCTTTGCATTTGTTATAACAGTCCATTTCAGCTCCAAGATCATATATTCTGTAGAATATGGCTACTGAAATCCGTAATCGTAAGGTGACAGTTTTCTATAACACAATGCCGAAATTTTTTCACATTATTATTATCTGTGAGTTATGGTAGCCAACTGTGATCTTCATCTCAGACAGAGTAACTAATTCGGGAAAGTTCATATCGAAAACTAACATTTCCAATAAAAAAGAGAGTATTAGTAATGAGAGACAGTTTCTTGTGGTAAAGAAAGCAAACTGATGAAGGATTGTTTTGCTCAGTTTCTGAGCTAAGATCATCCTCCGTTGTAACATCAGCTGTTGGCTGATCTACCACATCTGTAATTTTCCAGAAGCCACAAGTGGAGCGCTGGCCGTGACTTTTGTGGCAGCTGGTTAAAATCTACACCAAGGAATATTCATCTGAATTTGTTTGGCTTCTTTTAAAATCATTGCAGGCGAATTTAGTAATTGATTTCTAACTACATCATGGCCAGTTTTCTTCCCTATGTTATTCATGTGAACTGTGACCCTTTTGTAATGACCTGAATGTTGATGAGACGGTTATTTCTATCTTTTCCTCTATAGTGAACAATAACAGCGTTATGTTCCATACTTTTCTAATGACACAGGGCACGGATTACGTACGGTTGTATTCGTTTACCTGTGATGGTGAGTACGACAAACTGTCTTTAGTGCTAAAATACATCAACTGTTGTACACACTCGGCTTACGATCGGCCAAACGCAAATATAATGCTCGCAATGAGTACATCATGCTACAGTGTCAGTGAAAGTGAACAAAGAACTAGTTTGTGATGTTTTCTTTTTTCTCATCTTCTTCACTTTGAAGCACTATATAATGAGCTGTCACTGTTTCACTGCTTACCAGATGACTGCCCGCCATGGTTGTTTTTACAGCTGGTAAACAGTGAAACCGTGACAGTGACAGCTCAATATATAGTGCTCCATAGTGAAGAAAATGAGGAAAAAGAAAACATGACAAACCGTGAAACAAAATAGTCACTGTAGAAACATAATACATCAGGAAACCACACCATGTGGTAGAAAGCCATAAAATAAAAGGCCACTGAAGATGCTGCAACTGCAGTGAAACATGTATGAGATAAAAACCAAAATTTTGTTTTGCTAAAGGCCGACCCCATCCAGAAAAATACGTATTGTTTTTCATGTTTCTACGATACTTATCCACCTCTGTGTTATAAGACGATGGACGTAGTCCAAATAAAGAGTATTTGGTTTCACATTTTTGCCTTAAAAATTAAATTGTTATGTTTTCTTAATTTAAACAACTTTTATGAACAGTCTTTCATAAAACATCGATAATTAAGAATTTGTATTTTGAAATGGAAAAAGTAATTTCGCGTCCAATATGTAATTAGAAATGATAAGACGTGCATTATTCATAAAAAATGGTTATGGGTTTCACAATTACGAGATTTAGGTGTTTCATATTGAACGAGAAGAAAATTTGATACTGGGAACATCTTTACAAACGCACTAGTAACCGCATTTGCTTTACATTCCATTACGCTACCGATGCGCTACACGTCCAATGTGACTTTGTTTGTCAACTGCATTATATATAACGTGGGGAAAACTTCAAAGCCGATTATGTCCGTAAATTTATGGAAAACATTAAGAACAGCCTATTCCTCGGCACTTTTTAACCGTGGTCCAAGCGCGTGTTTCACTACGGAACAGAAAGCAGCCTCAGCCATTTTCATACTGCGCTTAACAGAGCGACAATCAGAGCACAACGCTACAGAGGCTGTGACTGTACACGATTTTTGAAATAAAAACTACGTGGATAAAGCGTGATTAATAAAAACGTTGATGGCTGTTAATACATTTGAATACCTTAAAGTTTCATTTAACGTAACTCAGTAATGAGATATCTAATACATAAGTATGATCTACTTCCAAGAGCGTAACAACCCCAGTGCACGTGTGCTACGGCTTCTGACCAATCATCGCGTTTGTGTGTGTTTACATCAGGTCTATTCTTATGATGAATGGATTATAGTAGTTAATCGTGGATAATGGCCTCCATCCTTAGCAAGGGAAATATGGTGCGTTATAACAAGCAGTATTACCCAGAACTTTGTCATTTTAGACTAGTGATATGCTGCGTAGTAAGTAAGTACGCTAGCTTATTAGAATGAAGAAAAGAACAACTCGTGATAAAAACTTCTCGATACGTCGATTGTATCTAAAAATATTGAAAACGAAAGTGCTCCACCTCTTACAAAGTTCAAAAGGAAGAAAGGTAATTATCACATTCTAACAATCACGGCTTCGTTGGACAACAGATGGTAAAAGTTGTCAATGTATCTATACAGGATTGCAACACGATCTACAAGAGTGATGAATTATGTATTATAATGATGCAGTTAATTAGTTTGTAATCAGATATCAGTAAGAAACATATTGACACTCAACTGCGTCTGAAGCTGGAAATACTACATTCTTTCAAAAGATAAAATCATATTTCCATAGTTAAACATTAAGATTAAAATTTGTTATCTAAATTATAAATGAACAGCGAGAATATCATCAATCTGAGAAAGGAGAATATGTCCCATCAGTAAGACATCATACGTACACACTAATCAAATGATTTTACACATGTTCTTGCATAATAATTTTGTACGATTATGAATAAATTTAAAACCTGTCACTCTCATTTACAAATTAACGTACTTTGTACCAGATGGTCTTGTTCTTCTTATATTGACAGCGCGTATAACTTTTGTGAAGGATACTTAATTCAAATAATTTGTATTGAACAGGTAATACGCGTTGTTTCCCACGCTCGTTTAAGCAAATGTGGACTAGTCTCCAGTTTTCACCTCGGAAAAATGCGTTACACAAACAGTTAAAATATAATGAAACATAGAGTAAAGTCCGCACCTAGTAGTCTAGAGGCTAGCATTGCTAACTTTGACCACGGGGTCCCCGGTTCGATTCCCGGCCGAGTTGTGGATTTTCACTGCCCGGGAACTCTTTGTTGTCTTCATCATTTCGTCAGCATCATCATTCGTGATAGTGGCTAGATTGGACTGGGTAAATCATTCGAGTGTGAAAAAATTGTGACTTTGTACTGGTGCTGATGACCGCGCACTTGAGTGCCCCACAAACCAATCATCATCACACACAGAGCTAAGTTTAAAAACTCCATACAGGGGACGCACATGATTCCCTTCCATAGGTAACTGACGATGTAGTATCAAGACGGGCGTCAAACCCTGAATATCAATGAAATCAATTTGTCAAATTCTGAGTACAGCAGATACCGCATTTGACCTAATTAACGCTCAGTTAAAGAAGACCGAAGACCATCACTACGCGCTTTGAAGTACAACTGTGACGTCGGAAGGCAGGAAAATGGAACAGCCTATGGGCAGGTAGCTACGAGGGATGAAGGCAGTTGTTTCTAACAAGGGAACCTCCCCATCGCACACCCCTCAGATTTAGTTGTAAGTTGGCACAGTGGATAGGCCTTGAAAAACTGAACTCAGATCAATCGAGAAAACAGGAAGAAGTTGTGTGGAACTATGAAAAAATAAGCAAAATATACAAACTGAGTAGTCCATGCGCTAGATAGGCAACATCAAGGATAGCGTGAGCTCAGCACCGCCGTGGTCCTGTGGTTAGCGTGAGCAGCTGCGGAACGAGAGGTTCTTGGTTCAAGGCTTCCCTCGAGTGAGAATTGTACTTTCTTTATTTTTGCAAAATTATGATCTGTCCGTTCGTTCATTGACGTCTCTGTTCACTGTAATAAGTTTAGTGTCTGTGTTTTACGACCGCACCGCAAAACCGTGCGATTAGTAGACGAGAGGACGTGCCTCTCCAATGAGAACTGAAAACATTTGATCGCAAGGTCATAGGTCAACCGATTCCTCCACAGGAAAACACGTCTGAAATATTCTATACGACACTGGTGGCGGCATGTGCGTCACATGATAGGAATATGTTGTCGACCCATCTAACTTGTACACTTGGCGAATGCGTAAAAAGATTCTTCCACCTTGCCCGATTTAAGTTTTCTTGTGGATGTGATAATCACTCCCAAAAAAGTGATGAAAACATATGAGTTTGTCAGATAATAATTGTCTGAAAATAAAAAATTAAAGTTTTTACTTGAGGGAAGTCTTGAACCAAGGACTTCTCGTTTCGCAGCTGTTCACGCTAAGCATGGGACCACGGCGCTCCTAAACTAACTCTGTCCTTGATATTGCCTATATTGATTATGGACTACTCAGTTTGTATATTTTGCTTATTTTTTTCATAGTTCCACACAACTTCTTCCTGTTTTCTCGATTGATCTATGTTCAGTTTTTCAAGTCCTATCCACTGTGCCAACTTATAACTAAATCTGAGGGGGGTGCGATGGGGAGGTTTCCTTGTAAGGAGATCAGTGGAACTGATAGTTATTTTTGTTTAACCTTCCTGATCGACAATCTGCGGCTTCGAAAGATGACAGTGATTCATATTTAATCAAATAAACTCCAGCCAAGACTTGCTTAGGTCGAAGAGTGCAGTACCTCTTACGAGTTTAGTAAGTGGTGTTGAACAAGCTGTACGTCGCCTTCCTATGGACGCCGCTCGAGAAATAAGAAGGGAAACTGGTCGGGTTCTTCTGAAAGCTAATCCCCAACGCAGTAATATAACCGCTGATGAAAGGGCTGCGCTACGGAGCCTTCGAGAAGATCCGGAAATAGTGGTGCTGAAGGCTGATAAATGTAATTGTACCGTTTTGTTACCTCGTGGGTTGTATTTGGAAAAGATGTATAGTCTACTTAGTGATACTATGCATCGGAGAATTGATCGAGACCCAACAGCACGTGTGCAACGGAAGACGTGTGCGCTTTTGAACTTCCTCATTAGCTCCAGAGACCATCTAGCGGTTAAGACCACACGGCAGCGTACCGCCGAGACTGTTTGGTCTTCCTAAAGTGCATAAAGAAGGTCTGCCTTTGCGGCCTATAGTGAGTAATACTGACGCACTCACATATGATTTAGCCAAACATCTAGCTTCTTTCCTGAGACCGTTTGTTGGAAAAAGTTCACATCATATATGGAACGCTGCTGATTTTATCAACAGACTGGGGGCTCTCCACTTAAGTAGTTCGGTCTACTAGTGAGTTTTGATGTAGTTTCCCTTTTCACAAAAGTGCCTCTTGCGGATTCCTTGATTCTAATTGGTCAACAGTTTGAATCGGACATAACTGCTTTGTTTCGACATGCTCCTTCCTCAACTTATTTTATGTTTAACCAGGAATATCTTGAACAGTCTGACGGTGTCGCCATGGGCAGCCCACTTGAGAAGAGAGCACTTGAAAGAGCGGTTTGTAAACCAACTGGTTTTGGGAGATACGTCGACGATACTTTCATAGTGTGGCCCCACGGAGAAGAAAAGTTAATGGAGTTTTTTCATCATCTTAACTCCATCCATGAGAATATTCGATTTACTATGGAACTAGAGAAAGATGACCGCCTTCCATTCCTGGATGTTTTGGTTAAGCGGCAGAGTGACGGCTCGGTGGGACATTCTGTCTATCGTAAGCCCACTCCCAACTAATCTGTACTTGCATTCTTCAAGTTGCCATAACCCATCCCACACCATGAGTGTACTTAAAACCCTTGTGCACAGGGCACATACGGTGTCGGATGCAGTGAATTTGCCTAAGGAACTTGCACAGTTGAGGACGATGTTCAGAGACAATGGATACTCGACCTGGCAAATTAACAAGGCCTTCTCAACTAGAGCCAGGAACCGGGAAGTGGATAAAGAGGAGAACGCGCCAGCCAAGTCCCTAGCTTTTCTTCCCTTCGTTGGAAATATCTCCTTCAAGATAGCGAGGATTCTTAATAATTTTCATGAGAAAGTAGTTTTTCGTCCACCTTCTAAGATTTCGGATTTACTGGGATCGGTGAAGGATGATTTGTTACTGTGGAAGGAGGGAATTTACAAAATACCGTGTCAATGTGGTGTGGCTTATATAGGACAGACAACGAGTACAGTGGAAGAGCGTTGTACAGAACATCAAAGTTGCACTCGCCTACTGCAACCCAGTAAGTCTGCAGTTGCGGAACATTGTATTTCTAACGGACATTCAATGGAGTACGACAAAACTTCGCTTTTGGCCACAGCAACAACTTTTTGGGACTCCATTATCAAAGAATCCTTTGAAATAAGCATTGCGGGAAAGCTAATGAACCGTGACAGTGGTTACCAATTGAATAACGCATGGAATCCCGTATCTCCGAAATTTGCTCGAGACGAAGAAGCCAGAAGACTTGGATAGCTACGGCCAGCAACAATATCGAAGGCAGCTGAGTATTGCAGTTCCACCAGCGAGGGTGCTGTCGCTGGGCGGTGTGGCCCTTCTGCCTCCGCGACTGCAACGCATGCGTGGCAGAACTATCAGCGCACTGTATAAGACGGAGCGGAGAACGTATTCGTCACTCCTCGTCAGGCTCACCTGAAGATGGCTCGCAGTTGTCCAGCCGAAATATCGTGCAATGTAGTTTACGACACGGACTGCAAGCCCGAAATCTTTGTGAACGAGTGCGTAAGCCAATTAAACTGGCCAACATATGTACCGAATTTTATTTAAACTCTTCATCTAGTCGCTTCTTCTTAGGAACAGAAAATTATGACAGTGATCGGGTGCCCCTAGACAACACAGAAAGATTGACCTGCACACTCGTCTGTTCCACCGGATTTTGGTAAAGAGGTAATTTGTGGAGCAGTAGTCCTTTAGTATTTACTAATCTCGGCTCCCAATCCGGTTTTATGAAGCTGTAACGTCTACATTTCGGATATCGGTCATCCATTTCAGTATGAAATATGATATGTGTGTATTTAGGGGCTTGGAGTAAATTTCAGCATCGCCAGCAGAGCGCACTTGGGTGGCGAGGCGATGCCCTGTATGTGGGGACCGGGTAGGGCCCGACTGCGGCACATCAAAGGCAGCGAACGCACCCGCTCAGGCGATCCGCGACCACACAGGTACGCCCGCCAGTGGGCGTATGAAGGGCCTAAAACCAGCCGTCTCTCTTACTCTCTCTCTATCCCTCTCTCTCTATATACTATATCACGGTGGGCGTGATTCCCACAACGGATCGCATGTATCCCCTCTAGTCCAGCTAACGCAACTTGATAAGTCTGCACAGTCATATTATCTTTTACGTGTGTAGTTTTAAGTGCCACCGATATTCTGTGACTTACTGTGGCATCATAGTATTAGTAAGGCAAATCCTTTGATGTCAGCCGTAATCATTTGGACAGTACTCACGATTTCAGACCATGTCCAGTGCTCTTGTACGTCGTTTTCTGACATATTTAATTTTAATTTACTGTCGTTGTGGTTTTCAGTCCAGAGACTGGTTTGATGCAGCTCTCCATGCTACACTATCCTGTGAAAGCTTCTTCATCTCTCAGTACCTACTGCAACCTATAGCCTTCTGAATATGCTTAGTGTATTCATCTCTTGGTCTCCCTCTACGATTTTTACCCCCCATGCTGCCTTCCAGTACTAAATTGGTGATCCCTTGATGCCTCAGAACATGTCCTACCAACTGATCCCTTCTTCTCGTCAAGTTGTGCCACAAACTCCTCTTCTCCCCAGTTCTATTCAATACCTCCTCATTAGTTATGTGATCTACCCATCTAATCTTCAGCATTCTTCTGTAGCACCACATTTTTGAAGCTTCTTTCTCTTATTGTCTAAACTATTTATCGTCCATGTTTCACTTCCATACATGGCTACATTCCATACAAATACTTTCGGAAACGACTTTCTGACACTTAAATCTATACTCGATGTTAACAAATTTCTCTTCTTCAGAAACTCTCTCCTTGCCATTTCCAGTCTACATTTTATATCCTCTTTACTTCGACCATCATCAGTTATTTTGCTCCCGAAATAGCAAAACTCTTTTCCTAATCTAATTCCCTCAGCACCACCCGATTTAATTCGACTACATTCCATTATCCTCGTTTTGCTTTTGTTGATGTTCATCTTATATCCTCCTTTCAAGACATTGTCCATTCCGTTTAACTGCTCTTCCAGGTCCTTTGTTGTCTCTGAGAGAATTACAATATCATCGGCGAACCTCAAAGTTTTTATTTCTTCTCCATGGATTTAAATTCCTACTCCGATTATTTTTTGTTTCCTGAAAGAGATTGTTCCAGTCTACATTGTCAAAACCTTTCTCTAAGTCTACAAATGCAAGAAACATAGGTTGACTTTCCTTAATCTGTCTTCTAAGATAAGTCGTAGGGTAAGTATTGTCCCACGTGTTCCAACATTTCTACGGAATCCAAACTGATCTTCCCCGAGGTCAGCTTCTACCAATTTTTTGTATTCGTCTGTAAAGAATTCATGTTAGTGTTTTGTAGTTCTGACTTATTAAAATGATATTTCGTAATTATCACATCTGTCAACGCCTGCTTTCTTTGGAGTTGTAATTTACTATGGTGATTCACATTAAAGTCTTAGTTAAGTATTATAATGCAACGAGATGAAATAGAAAAATTTCAGATGTACCATTTTTGAACGTAGACCCTGCCACTACTAATCCAGGCGTTCCACCTTTTCAAGAAGTCTGTGGGTAATTCATAACAAGAATTCTTTTCGTTCGGAATACAGCCACTCGTGCACCACGGTTTTCCCCACTTCTCCAGTTCTGAAATGTCTTCCAGCGCTTTTTTTAGTCTCCGAACACATGAAAGGCACACGGGATGAAGTCTGGTGAGCAAGGTTGGTGTCCCATTTAGATCTCATATCCCGTATTGTTGCTACGGCTGAATGGGCAGTACGGGGATAAACATTGTCGTGTTGCAACAAGACAGGTGAAATAAGATGTCCTCGTCGACTACTTCTCATTGGAGAGTGAAAGTGTTCCCATAGCGGGTTTGAGCCGGCATAAGAACGTAGTGACCAACCACGGTCGAGAGCCAAAACTATATGCATCACTCATACCTCTTTATGCAGTGGAGCGTATGACACTGAGAGCATCGCGGCGTGTCACAGGAAACATCTCAGAGTGCCCGAAGGAGCTACAACACCAAGAAGAATCGCTTCTCGGATAATATACAGTACAATCATCAGTGATTTTTACATATTCATATACACCTTAACCTTTAACCAAAAACTGAACTCTTTCATTAGGGTTTATTTTACGTTTATTACGAGTGTACAAACAAAATGCAGAAGGAGATGGATAAAAGGACTTTCCAAAACCCTTATTAGCTTGGTCCCTAACGTGGTAAGTACGGTAAGCAATAAAATCACGCTCGGAAAAACTTTCAAGACCAGGAACATTTATTACACCACTATGTCCCCTAAGAATAGCTTCTGAAATCCAACCATTACCACGAAAAAACGTATCATTAACATCCAAACCAAAATTCAATTGACATCTCATAAAAACAGATGGACCATCAAGTATGGCATCAGCAGCCACAGATTTAACAGGTATTTTTTTATTTTTATCACCCTCAATGCAGTGCTCCGAAACTACTCCTTTTGCATCGAAAAAGGGATTGAGAATGACTTTCGCTGAAGATGGCTAACTGTGGATTTTGTTTTTTTGTACCTCCCCCTTGTCTGTGTCCGTCTTTTTTTCCTCTCCCTCTCTGTTTGCCAAAGACCTATGACGCCTCTCATTGGTCGATCGTTTCGTTTCCACTTGGTGACAGTGCGCCCAGGTTTCATCTGTTGTAATAATAGTCTCGAAATACGTTACCTTTGGCCTGGAAACCGCACAAATCTTCCTCACTGGAGTCGACGCGACGATCTATCAACTTAGCAGTCAAATGGCGTGGCACATGTCTTGCAGTCACTCTACTGAATCGTAGCATTATAGGAAATTTGTGGTAAGGTCTTATGGGACTAAACTACTGACGTCATCGGACGCTAAGCTTACACACTACTTAATGTAACTTAGACTAACTTACGCTAAGGACGACACATACATCCATGCTCGAGGAAGGACTCGAACCTCCGACGGGGTCAGCCGCACGGACCGTGACAAGACGCCCCTGACCGCGCGGCTACCCCGCGCGGCTGAATCGTAGCACATCGATGACAATTTCTCTGCTGAACCAACAATCATATCCAAAATACATTACCTGACAAAAGAAAGTGAAGCATAACAGGATGTCTACGCAGCTTTGCACACGAACACATCCTCGATGGGTATGTAAATAGATTGTGTTGTAAGTTTCTGTGACAAGTAGAAGGGCACCAGATTGCATTAGTGTTGTTCGTGTGTAGCATTGTTACCAGACCTGATGGGATATGCAACAGCCACGAACAGCGTCTGATTTCGAGTGATCACTGTGAAGAACACGAACTCGTGCCAGACAACATTATCAGCAGCAGCCGGACTACGAAATTACCGTCCCATGCCGGTACGCTACTGTAACACCACACATGGCTGCCTATGGAGTGGTGCTTTTACTGTGAACGAAGTACATTTAATAAAAGACGTTAAATTGTGTTCAGGATGAATCATGTTTTTGCTGCATACCACGGACGATGGCGATCGGGGGAGAGTACCTGCTCGTCCAATGTTTTGGAGAGGCACTGCGGTGTTACTCCTAGCATCAGGATGCGAGTAGCCATCGGATATCACATGTCACGGCTGGTGGTGGTTTAAGGAACTCTAACGACACAACTGTACGTCACGGACATTTTGCTTTATTATGTGTTACTTCTCTTGCGGTAGTAGCGTGGTTTCATTTTTCACCAGGACAATGCGCGTCCACAAACGACACATGTCTCTACGAAATATTTATGTGATGTCGAGGTACTTCTGTGGCCAGCAAGATCCGCAGATCTGTTCCCGATAGATGATGAGTGGAACCACCTCGGACTTCAAAATCAGCCCAAAGCCAGCATCCATGATATCAAGAACCAGAAACAGCAGTGAGGGCCAGCTTGCCACAGAAGAGTATACAATGGCATTATGACGCACTTTCCAACCGATTCAGTGCAAGCATCCAGGCGAGAGGTGGTGCAACGCTATACTCATGTTGGCTGATACTTCCAAATCCTTTGTAAATTTAACTAATTTTTGCAAACACTGATAAAACATTACACATTAACTCAAGCGGTGATGTTTCATTTCATTCTCTCCTGTAATCCTAGGTGCTTAACTTTTTTATTACAGTGTATTTGCTATTTATTTTACAGTAGCAGACTACTGCAGTGTTTTCATACGCCACTACGCCGTGTGCCACGTCGGGCGTGGAATGTTTTCCGCAGAAGTTACGCCTGTTTAAACTTTCTGCACCACTCCTATACTTGTTGCAGGGACACACATGTATTAAGATACTGTGCGTTTATCTCGAGATGCATGTCCACAGATATGAAATCTCCATTCTTCAAAAATCGAGCCACAGATCACTCCTCCTCCAACGTCGTGCAAATCACAATGGGGCGGCCACTTTCACTGACAGAGGTTCCTTCCCTGTGATGTAAGACGTCGCCATTCTTTGGTCGCAAGGATGAATTGTGCCAATTACGAAATCGATAGTACAACTTGTTGCACTGTCATCTGTCTGACAAGAGGGGACAGAACCATTTTTTTCTGTGTCAACCTCCTCATCTCGGATAGCACTTGCACCCTACGTCCTCAATTATTTGCTGAACATATTCCAGTCTTTGACTTCCTCTACAGTTTTTGCCCTCTACAGCACCCTCTAGATCATGGAAGTCATTCCCTCATGTCTTAAAATATGTCCTGTCATCCTGTCCCTTCTCCTTGTCAGTGTCTTCCACATATTCCTTTCCTCTCCATTTCTGCACGCAATCTCCTCATTCCTCACCTTATCAGTCCGCCTAATTATCAATATTCGTCTGTAGCACCACATCTCCAATGCTTCTGTTCTCGTTTTGCCATAGTCGATGTTTCACTACCATAGACTGCAGCGCTCTAAACGTACAGTTCTTCCTATGTTTGATACTAGTAGACTTCTCTTGGCCAGGAATGCCCTTTTTGCCAAGGTTTGTCTGCTTTAATGTCCTCCTTGCCCCATCCGTCGTTGGTTATTTTGCTGTCCAGGTACCAGAATTCCTTAACGTCATTTACTTCATAACCATCAATCCTGATGTTAAGGTTCTCGCTGTTGTCATTTCTGCTACTTCTCTTTTCTTTTTCTTCGATTTACTCTCAATCCACATTCTGTACTCATAGATTGTGCATTCCTTTCAGCATATCACGTAACTGTTTTTCAGTTTCATTCACGATAGCAATGTCATCAGCGAATCGTATCATTCATATCCTTTTAGCTTTAATTTAAAATCCATTTCTGAATCTTTCTTTTATTTTCGTCATTACTACTTCAATGTAAAGATTGAACAGTAGGGGCGAAAGACTACTTCTCTGTCTTACACCCTTTTCAATCCGAACACTTCTTTAATGGTCGTCCACTGTTATTATTACCTATTGGCTCTTGTACATACTGTATATTACCCCTATCTGAGTATAGCTTATTCCTATTTTCCTCAGAATTTGGAACTCTTGCACCATTTTACTTTGCGGAATGCTTTTTCCAGATCGACAGATCCTATGAACGTGTCTTGATTTTTCTTTAGTCTTGCTTCCGTTATCAAGCGCAACGTAAGAATTCCCTCCTTGGTGCCTTTACCTTTCCTAAAGCTAAACTGATCGTCATTTAACTCATCCTCAGTCCTCCTTTCCATTCATCTGTATGCTACCCTTGTCAACAACTTGGATACACGAGCTGTTAAGCTGACTATACGATAGTTCTCGCACAGTCTTAGGTGTTATGTGTCTGACATTTTTTCAAGTGGTATGTCGCCAGACTCATATGTTCACCACACCAAGGTGAATAGTCGTTTTGCTGCCACTTCATCCAATGATTTTAGAAATTACGATGGAATGTTATCCATCCCTTGTGTCTCATTTAATCTTAAGTCTTCCAAAGCTCTCTTATATTCTGATTCTAATACTGGATTCTCCATCTCTTCTAGATCGACTCCTGTTTCTTCTTCTATGACATCAGACAAATCTTCCTCCCTCCTTCAATGTACTCTTTCCACCTAACCGCTCTTTACCCTGCATTTAACAGTGGAACTCCCATTGCACCCTTAAAGTTGCACCCTTCCCCTTAATTTGACCAAAGATTATTTTCACTTTCTTGTATGCTGAGACAGTCCTTCCGACAATCATTTCTTTTTCGATTTTTTCATTTTCCATGGAGCTATTTCATCTTTGTTTCCTGTATTTCCTATTTATTTCATTCCTCAGTGGCTTGTGTTTCTGTATTCCTGAACTACTCTGAACATTTTTGTACTTTCTTCGTTCATCAATCAACTAAAGTATTTCTTCTGTTACCCATGGTTTCTTCGCAGTTACCTTTTTTGTATCTATGTTTTTTCTTTCCATCTTCTGTGATTGCCATTTTTAGAGATATCCATTCCTCTTCAATAGTACTGCCTACTGAGCTATTTCCTATTGCCGTATCTATAGCGTTAGAGAACTTCCTTCATATATCCTCATTCCTTAGTACTTCCGTATCCTACTTGTTTGCGTATTGATTCTTCCTGACTAATCTCTTAAACTTCAGCCTACTCTTCATCACTACTACATTGTTTACTGAGTCTATGTCTGCCCCTGTGTAAGTCTTACAATACAGTATCTGACTTCCGAATCTCTGTCTGACCATGATTTAATCTAAATGAAATTTTTCTGTATCACCCGGCCTTTTGCAAGTATACCTCCTCCTCTTGTAACTCTTGAACGGAGTATTCGCTATTATTTTCTGAAATTTATTACACAACTCAGTGCTTTCTCATTCCTTGACTCAAGACCGTATTCTCCCTTAACCTTTTCTTCTATTCCTTCCCCTAGAACTGCATTCCAGTCCTCCAGGACAATTAGATTTTCATCTCCCTTTACGCACTGAATACCCCCTATAATATCCTCACCTACTTTCTCTAGTTCTTCATCTTCCGCTTGCGACACCGGCATGTATACCTGAACTATCGTTGTCGGTGTTGGTTTGCTGCCCATCTTGCTAAGAACAACCCTATCACTGCACTGTTCACAGTAACACACTCTCTCCCTTACATTTCTATTCATGACGAATCCTACGCCTGTTAAACCATTTTCTACTGCTATTGATATTACCCTCTACTCATCTTTCTACTCTGCTTATCTTACCATAAATCCTTGTCTTTTTTTACATTTCACTCCACTCACCCTTACTATATTTATATTGAGCCTCAACATTTCCCTGTTCAGATTTTCTAGCTTCCCTATCACATTCAAGCTTCTGGCAGTCCGCGCCCCGACTCGTAGAATGTTATCCTTCTGTTGTTTATCCAATCTTTTTCTTGTGGTCACCTCCCCCTCGGTAGTCTCCTAACGGAGGTCCGAACGGCGGACTATTTCGGAATCTTTCGCCAATGGAGAGATCATCATGACACTTTTTTCAATTACAGGCCACGTGTTCTGTGGATGCATATTATGTTTCTTTAATACAGTGGTTTCCATTGCCTTCTGCATCTTCTTACTCTTGATCATTGCTGACTATTCCACCTTTATGGGCAGTTTCCCATCCCAACGACAAGAGAGTGCCCTGAACCGCTGTCCGCTCCTCCGCCCTCTTCGACAGAGGTCGCTGGCAAAAGAAGTATGACTTTTTATGCCGGAAGTCTTCGGTTGCCAATGCTGATCAATAATCAAAATTCAAGCGGTGACAGGATTCAAATCTGGGACCGAGGGCGTTTTAAACAATAACCAAGGTCGATACCTGTAGACCACAGGTGGTAAGTTTTTTCAAGTAAAACGGTTTGAGAGGAACTGAATCTTCCAAGGTATCACCTTTGTGACGGAGACGTACGGAAAGCAGTCCTCCTTTTCGGTTTCAATTATAAAGTGAATATTTTCATTTCTGAAATCTGTTGGTTTAAAAAATTACATACTTCATTCTCTCCACGAAGGGCACAATTCGACAATACTGTGTGTTTTAAACTAACAGATTCCAGCACCCTTTCCTTGAACTACTCCTTTAAAAAATTGGCCTTCAAGGACGACAATAGATTACTTTCATTCACACCACGAGCCTGTTCTAAAATATCGTTATTAAATAAAATATAAGTCAAGTGCAGGTCATATTTGAACAAATATGTACATCATTATCGAATTTTTGACAATAAGATGTAAATAATCCGAAAGCTGAACCTGTCCAACAAGGAAATCACATCAAAGCTTATTATTAAAGGTAAGCTGTTCACTCTGAGTGGACGAAGTTTTTAAAGAAAGACTGCAGGGAGAGGTAAGTGAGGGGCACATTTATCAAAAAAAAAAAAGTAGTATGACTGAGGCCAAGTTTTTGACACGGCCATAATTCGGAGAGCCAATGTTGCTCACTGCTGGTCGCATCTTCTTCATTGAATTTAGAAGCCTAGAAAGCTTTTGGCGGACTGTATCTCTCGATTTCAATCTTCTCTCAGGACGTAGAGGGAAAGAGGGTGCATTCAGAACTGCAGTTCTTATCATTCGGTAAGCTGAGGAGTCAAAACACTGCAGAAACAAGGAAACGCTCATCTTTCTCATCCTTCATCTAGTCTGTTCTTGACATGCGGTGTAAAGTATGACATCCTGTAATAAACTGTGACTGAACTAAACTGAATTCCACGTCCTCTGGCTATCATGGAAGGGGAAAAGACGACAGTATAAGATCGATGAAACATCCGATAAGGGTTTCTACAAATATAAGGAAATTAAGGTTCTTCATCTATTCTTGCTAGCTCGACAGGCTTGATTGCTGTGGACATACAGCGTGTTTATCTTTGCCGTAAATTACTCACGCGAATGAATGGACAAAAATAGACAGAAAAAATAAAACATATATCCATATTAATAAACCGGCATAAGTTCCAATACAATCACCCCCTTCTGTATACTGGCGTCGTCAACGATTACTGACCGACAGTATACATACAATTGCGGTGCCTCTTCTACGTACAATCACAACATACTAAAATTTATTTTCAGTTATAACTTATATTGTATCTCTGGCCTGACTGGTGTTTAAAATATCTTCATTCATCGCCAGTCTTACAGCTTAGACGCGCCAGTTGTTTCTTATTTTACATTTCTGAAAGTTTCTGAGTCCTTGGCTCCATTATAGCAGAATAGCCTCTACACGTCTCTTGCGGGGCCACGTTCAAACATGTTAAGGAATGTTTGCTGAACACGCACCTCAAAAACCCATTGGTGCAACATGACTAGGCGGCACAGATTTTTTTTTCAGAGTTTTCAGGTAACAATAAATTTCATGATGTCACAACGTCCGTAGAGCTGCTCCGTAGGATAGTTTGCACAGGCGAGTGTGTGATTGAGAGTTTCCAATGTTGCAACGAAAAGGCCTGTCGCTTCCGACCTGTGCTTCTGGAACCACGTCGTGCGTCACATATTTTAGTGTCCAAATCCAGCTCGTACATTCAGCATCACGTCGAGATCTCACCAAATTTCAGGTTAAGTCCATACACGTTTTCACCTCATATGGTCCCTTGTAGCAAAGTCTGGCGTCCCTCGCCGCTACAAACGAACCGAAAACATCAGCCTCATTGTAAGCACCGTCATATTCACTCACTATAACAGACGTAAATGAAATCCTTTTACAGCATACACCAAGCGTTTGTTATTGGAACAGTTACTCTTGACGTCTGTTTGTGTCAATACATACATAGCTTCACATAACATATACACACTGAAGCACCAAAGAAACTGGTATATGCAAGCGTATTCAAATATAGAGATATGTAAATAGGCAGAATACGGCGCTGCGGTCGCCAACGCCTACAAAAGACAACAAGTTGTTAGAACCGTTACTGCTGCTACAATGGCAGCATATCAAAATTTAATTGAGTTTGAACGTGGTTTTACAATCGTCGCTTGAGCTCACAGCATCTCCGAGGTAGCGATGAAGTGGATATTTTGCCTTACGAACGTTTCATAAGTGTACAGTGAATATCAGGAGTCCCGTAAAACATCAAATCTCCCATATCGCTGCGGCCGGAAAAGATCCTGCAAGAACGGGGCCAATGACGACTGGGGAGAATCGTTCAAAGTGACAGAAGTGCAATCTTCCCGCCATTTGCTGCGGATTTCAATGCTGGACCATAAACAAGTGTCACCGTGCCAACCATTCAGCGCAACAACATCGATATAGGCTTTCGGAGCTGAAGTCCCACTCGTGTATCCTTGATGACTGCACTACACAAAGGTTTACATTCCGCCTGGGCCCGTGAACGCCGACATTGGACTGTTGATGACTGGAAACATGTTGCTGGTCGGACGAGTCTCCTTTCAAATTGTATCGAGCGGATGGACGTGAACGGATATGGGGGAAACCTCATGAATCCATGGACCCTACATGTCAGCAGGGAACTGTTCAAGCTGATGGAGGCTCTGTAATGGTGTGGGGCGTGTGCAGTTGGAGTGACATAAGACCCCTGATACGTCTAGATACGACTAGATAAATGACACGTACGTAAGCATCCTGCCTGATCCCCTTCATCCATTCATGTCCTTGGTGCATTTCGACGGACTTGGGCAATTCCATTGGGACACTGCGACACACCACACGTCCAGAATTGTTACAGAGTGGTTCCAGGAACGCTCTTCTGAGTTCAAGCAATTCCGCTGGCCACCAAACTCCACAGACATGAACATTATAGAGCATATCTAGAATGTGTTGCAATGTGCTGTTCAGTAGAGACCTCCCCCCACCCCCCGCCCCCCCCGCCTCGTACTATTATGGATTTATGGACAGCTCTGCAGGATTCATGGTGTCAGTTCCCCCAGCACTACTTCAGAGATTAGTCGAGTCCATGCTACGTCGTGTTGCGGCACGTTTGCTTGCTCGCAGGGGCCCTACACAGTATTAGGCTGGTGTACCTGTTTCTTTGGCTCTTCAGTGTAAAACAGGCATTACAGTTCAACATCGTTTGATTTAACATAAGCATACATAATGTAGTGTCTAGAAAGCCTGCATATTCGGTTCGCAGGACAAACAATCAAACAAGTCGTGTTAATGCGTTTTATTACGAGTACAGTAAGGAAAGATACAACACTTTGTCAATTACACAGATGTGTTGCAAGCAAAGGGCTACATACGAAATAACCAATCTTCTTCAGTAAAGGCAATCCTGAGTCTGTGCTACATAGAGAGTACAAGCGAAGTGACCAGCGTTGACGCTGCTATCTAAGTCGCTAATCTTGAAGCTGATGTTGAACTGGGCCGTGTCCAGTCGGTCGCGGCGCTTATGTCCTCTTCACATACGGGCCGCTGCTGTCGCGTTGTCGTCCTCGGGGGAGGTCCGGTCTGAGTGCGATTGGCTGACTTCTTCTCACAGCCGTCTCTTCTCTTTCGTTGACAACTGGCGAGCCGGCGCTTGAGTTCACGACGTTAATTTGCTCCCCCCCCCCCCCCCCCCCCCCCCCCGGCCCTCCAAAGCGACGGACAGTCGTCGTATATGGACCACGACGTCAGGAGGGGAGACAGGAGCATGGTCGCTATGAAAGACCGGAAACTGTGGCTGCAGGCGACGACAGACTTCCGATCGTGCCCCGCCATCTGGTCTTCGTTCTGGAGAAAACTTCCCCTGGAAAACGCCCAGAGCGGTACGCGTCCACCTTCTGAGGCCCATACCACAATGTAGAAGGCGTCGGCTTCTGATGCCTGGGTGGGTCCAGCACCGTCGGTAGGACGAGAGGAGGCGGAGGAGGCGATGTCCCCTTCTCCATGGGGTCGTTCCGCGGTGTCGGGATGACACCCTGTGGCGGCTGCTGTGGCTGCGCTGTCCTCGGGATCCGTGAATCTGAGGGAAGAGATACAGAAGAATCACGGTGTACGCGACAGTGGCGAATGTGATTGTAATGTCGGCGGTCTGCGCCTGAAATAAGATACATGCATGCGTCAAGTCGACGAAGGATCTCGCCTCTCGCCCACCGTCTGCTGTTCTAAAATCCCTGAAAAACACAGTATCATGCGGCGCGAAGCGATACTTGCGGCCTTCCATCGGCTCCGGATGCTGAGGAGGGTGGAGCGGGTTGAGCAGTGTCCAATGGTGGAAGCCGCGAAGCAATAACGGCGGCGGACGGTCCATCTCGTTATTGCGAACGATAGGAGCCGAGAAAATTGCAACGCTTGATCCCTGGTGTGTGCAGTGCGAAATTTGGCCATTGAAGCTTCTGGCAAAACGTAGCGCTTTGCCGTTTGAATGTGGGTGGAACAGTGCACTAGTTAGATGTTGTCAGCCATTGTGTTCACAGAATGTTTCAAGATCATTTGAAGTGAACTGAGGGCTGTTGTCCGACACTATGGACACTATGGACACTTCAGGTATACCTTCGAGGCAAAAAACGGAGGACAACACATGAATTCTGCTACCTGACGTTGTCGCGTTCATTGGCACAGCAAAAGAAAACTGGCTATAAGAGTCTACCACAATCAATCAACGAATGTTCCAAAAAGGTCCCGTAAAGTCTATGTGCACACGTTGCTATGGTGACTGCGACATAGGCCAAGCAGAGAATTTATGTGGCAGAGGCGATGATTTTCCGCACACGCGTGACACTGCAACGTCGTGTGCTCTGTTTGTGTGTCCATTCCCTGTCAGGTACAGTGTCGACGCTCTAACTGTTCCGCAAGAATATCCCCATCCCTGCACTATCCTTGATCCTTGGTGAAGAAGCTGCAACACTTCTTTTTGCAAAGCTTTAGGGGCAACACACGTTACAGTCCACTGTCATTTTGAACAAGTATCACACCGTGCTGTACAGCGAGGCTATGCCACCATGCAAAGTATCGGCGCACTACAAAGTTCTTTATACTGTGCAATGAGCGAGTGCAAGCTATTTGAACGTATTTTAGCGAATGTTTCAAGTCTGAATCACCTTCCGTGGCCTGTGTAATCTTCCTATAGTCCGGAAGGAAGGTTTGAAGCAATTCAGAATCCAGAGCATTGATGTGACAAGAAGATACAGCAGAAGCGTCAAAATTTGTATAAGGGCCAATCGGATGTGCGTCCGCATCACCATGTTAAAGTGTCGGACGATACACATTCTCGCACTGGTACTGAGACTATAGCAATGATTGGGAAGTTCGTATAGGAACCGGCTTCATCGGATGGAAGGAGGACTGAAAGGGTTTGTGATCCGTTACTAAGTAAAATTTTCTGCCACCCAAATAGTGGTGGAATTTGGGGACACCATGCACAGTAGCCAATGCTTCTTTCTCTATTTGTGAATAGTTAGCTTTGAACAACACTTCTGATACGAAAGCAATAGGCCTGTCTTCATCACAAAATCTGCGCGAAAGCGCTGCACCAATTCCGTAAGAGGAGGCGTCAACTTGCAACACAACTGGTTTGTCAGGATCAAAGTGAACCAGCACTGATCACTGAACAATGCATCTTTAAGTTTTTGAAAAGCTTCTTGGCACTCATCTGTCCAAAAAAAGGGGACAGTCTAGCGACGCAAGTTATGCAGTAGAGCTGCGATTTGTGCAGCAATCGGTATGAACCGAATATAATAGTTCATTTTCCCTAAGACTGACTGCTATTCTGTGATATTGCGAGGAACTGACAGATCACGTATAGCTAACAAATGTGAGTGAAGAGTCCGTACACCTTGACTGTTCATGACATGATCAAGATACTGCAACTCAGGTTTCAAAAATCACATTTGTCCAGTCTACACTTTAGTCCTGCATCAGATAACACACGCAACAAAGCACACATATTTGAAATGTGTTTTTGAGGTGTACGGCCTGCTATGACAGTATGGTCCAAATAGTTTGAACAGTTTGGTACTTAAGCAGCTGTTCCAAATACCATTGGAAAATGGTGGGCGCGGAAGCACTGCCAAAAGACAAACGCAAATATTTAAACAAGCCCAAATGAGTGTTCACAACACACACGGTTTGACATTCTTCATCTTGTGATATTTGAAGATATCCCTCGCGCAAATCAATTTTTGAAAAGTAGCGCCCAGCACCTAATCTCTCCATGAGATCCCTTGGGCGTGGCATAGATAAGTATGAATTACAGTTTGTAGGTTGACTGTAGACTTAATATAAACACAGAGGCGAATGTGGCCATAAGGTTTGGGGAGAAAAACCAATGGACTTGTCCATTGACTACCTCGTATGGTGCAATAGCTCCGCTATCTTGCAATTCCTTAAGTTCAGCAGCAGCGTTGAACCATAATGGAATGGGATCAGTCCTGGCCCGGCAAAATTTCAGTTGAACTGTGTCTTTCATAGTAATATGTGCTACAAAATTGTTCAGAAAAGAGTTTAGGTAATTCTATCAAAAAGCTACACTATATGATCAAAAGTATCCGGACACTACCAAAAACAAACGTTTTTCATATTAGGTGCATTGTGCTGCCACCTACAGCCAGATACTCCATATCAGCGCCATCAGTAGTCATTAAACATAGTGAGAGAGCAGAATGGGGCGCTCCGTGGAACTCAAGGACTTCGAACGTAGTCAGGTGATTGGGTGTCACTTGTGTCATACGTCTGTACACGAGATTTCCGCACTCCTAAACGTCCCTAGGTCCACTGTTTCCGATGTGGTAGTAAACGTGGAGGGACACGTACAGAACAAAAGCGTACAGGCCGACCTCGTCTGTTGACTGATAGAGACCGCTGACAGCTGAAGAGGGTCGTAATGTGTAATAGGTAGACATTTATCAGGACCATCACACAGGAATTCCAAACTGTATTAGGAACCGCTGCAAGTACTATGACAGTTAGGCGGGAGGTAAGAAAACTTGGATTTCATGCTCGAGCGGTTGCTTGCGATGTTTTGGAACGCCACACATCACGCCGGTAAATGTCAAACGACGCCTTGCTTGGCGGAAGGAGCGTAAACATTGGACGCTTGAACAGTTGAAAAACGTTGTGTGGAGTGACGGATCACGGTACACAATGTGGCAATCCGATGGCAAGGTGTGGGTATGGCGAATGCTCGGTTAACGCCATCTGTCAGCGTGTGTAGTGCCAACAGTAAAATTCGGTGGCGGTGGTGTTATGGTGTGGTCGCGTTTTTCATGGAGGGGCTTGCACCCATTGTTGTTTTGCATAGCACTATCACAACACAGGCCAACAATGATGTTTTAAGCACCTTCTTGCTTTCCTCTGTTGAAGAGCAATTCGGGGATGGCGATTGCCTTTTTCAACACGATCGAGCATCTTTTCATAATGCAAAGGCTGTAGCGGAGTGGTTACACGACGGTAACATCCCTGTAGTGGACTGGCCTGCACAGACTGCTGACCTGAATCCTATAGAACACCTATGGGATGTTTTGGAACGCCGACTTCCTGCCAGGCCTCACCGACCGACATCGATACCTCTCCTCAGTGCTGCACTCCGTGAAGAAAGGGCTGCCATTCCCCAAGAAAGCTTGCAGCACCTGATTGAACGTATGCCTGAGAGAGTGGAAGCAGTCATCAAGGCTAAGGATGGACCAACACCATATTGAATTCCCACATTACCGATGGAGGGCGCCACGAACTTGAAGTCATTTTCAGCGTGGTCTCCGGATACTTTTGATCACATAGTGTACCTACACTGTCTTCGGCATTGAATGCAGTCACTGGCAACACATTTTCCTGAATTTGAAAGCCAAACAAATCAAACGGATCAAGGCCAAATATGTTCTCACAATTGCGTGACTGTAGCACAATGCAAGTCAATGTTTGCTTATGTGAGCGATACGTGGCAGGCAAAGTAGATTTTCCAAGAACGAAAATGTCTTGTCCATCATAAGCCATACGGTGTGTGCTAGTTTTAGACGTGGATGGGGATCTTAAAAGCTCATACGTCTTACGATTCAGGAATGTAACAGAGGCACCCTTGTCCATCTTAAATTACACAAATTTTCCACTTAGATTCAAATGAACAAAAAGTTTGTTTGACTGGCGTAGCCCTGAAGAAACCGTTTGCTTGCTAGTTTTGCTAATGCCTGTAGTAGGCTTTAAATACACTGCATTAACTACATGGGCCTTGTAACTAGATTTTTGTGAGTGAGCAGATTTCTTACGTTTGTTCCGTTGCAAACATACGGATTGTACGTGACCTTTCTTGTCACATGCATAACACTGTGCTTGTCGGGACGGGCAATCTTGGCGTTTGTGCGGTGAATAGCATTAGGAGCATGACTTAATTCTGTTCGCTTGTTTAGAGAACTGTTTACGCGGCTTGGCGCACACGGGCTGTTGCTGCCTACTGCTTCGGTGGTGACCAAGGGACGACTCAACTCGACAAACTGGTGGCTGCTCAAATTTATCGGCCGCTATGGCACCGTAATGTACTGACGAAGAATTTGCACTACGTGTTGAAATGGTCTTAAAAATAAGTGAAAAATCATTGTATCAATACTATAATCCTTAAGATATAATATTTCATTTTTTCAAGTACAGTACTTCAAGTGAGGTTTGACCTTCGTCCAATTCTTTTAGTGTAAAAATTCTCTTAGATCGTTCTGTGGTTAAAGTCCCTTATCCTTCCCACTTTTAGGGTAGGCTAATGTATATGCACCTGGATGTGGGATTTTAGCAACTACAAATGGCTCAATGTGGGCATTTATGAGTGAACTTCCCATACTTCGTAGATTTAGAATTCGTTTGTAGTACTATCTCTTGTCCTACTTGAAACTGTACAGTGAGAGCTCATCTTTTGTCGTATGACTTTTTCCCCTGTTCCTTTTCCTCCAGATTAATCAAAGTCTGACATACTTTTCCTTCAAGTGACACCTCTCACCTAGGTATATCTTGTACTTCTCTAAATATCCTTTCCACTGAGCTTGCTTCAGGGTAAAATCTGGATGCTAATATATGTTTCATCTTGTTTGTGTTAGTAAATTCCTTCCATCTATTGCCCGCAAAGTATGATGCATTGTCCAATAAAAGTATCTGTGGTTTCTCCACTCTCACAAGATAATCTTCTGTAATCCTCATAAGAATAGAGCCTGTAGTCACAGACCGCACTTCATACAACTTATTTTGTGAAACCATTATACAAGGCAAAATTTGACACTTCCTTTCTGTTGAGAATAGGTTCGAGCAGGATCCAAGGACACTATTTCTAAAGGTTTTGTGGGTGCTGTGGGATGTACTTCAATCAACTTGGACTTGTTTGAGTGCTACGTCCTTTGGCAAGTACTTCACTTCTGAATAACTTGGAGAACTCTTCTCTGCACGTTGGGAAAACAGCAATACGTGTTTAGCTTGCTGGTGCATTTGGAAACCCCATACTGACCCCATATACTGTCAGTGTAGAAAATGGAATCATCTACATAACGTTCTAGTAAACACATACATTACTTTTCTTGATTCTGCGTGCTCTTACACACCCTTACATAATATGTTTTTTTTCTTGTTCTGAATATGCAGCACCCTAATTCCAGAATTCTATTCTTTGAGTTCTACAGATTCATAGAGCCCTTGTGGTAACCTTGACAGGGAGTCTACTACACTCCTGGAAATTGAAATAAGAACACCGTGAATTCATTGTCCCAGGAAGGGGAAACTCTATTGACACATTCCTGGGGTCAGATACATCACATGATCACACTGACAGAACCACAGGCACATAGACACAGGCAACAGAGCATGCACAATGTCAGCACTAGTACAGTGTATATCCACCTTTCGCAGCAATGCAGGCTGCTATTCTCCCATGGAGACGATCGTAGAGATGCTGGATGTAGTCCTGTGGAACGGCTTGCCATGCCATTTCCACCTGGCGCCTCAGTTGGACCAGCGTTCGTGCTGGACGTGCAGACCGCGTGAGACGACGCTTCATCCAGTCCCAAACATGCTCAATGGGGGTCAGATCCGGAGATCTTGCTGGCCAGGGTAGTTGACTTACACCTTCTAGATCACGTTGGGTGGCACGGGATACATGCGGACGTGCATTGTCCTGTTGGAACAGCAAGTTCCCTTGCCGGTCTAGGAATGGTAGAACGATGAGTTCGATGACGGTTTGGATGTACCGTGCACTATTCAGTGTCCCCTCGACGATCACCAGTGGTGTACGGCCAGTGTAGGAGATCGCTCCCCACACCATGATGCCGGGTGTTGGCCCTGTGTGCCTCGGTCGTATGCAGTCCTGATTGTGGCGCTCACCTGCACGGCGCCAAACACGCATACGACCATCATTGGCACCAAGGCAGAAGCGACTCTCATCGCTGAAGACGACACGTCTCCATTCGTCCCTCCATTCACGCCTGTCGCGACACCACTGGAGGCGGGCTGCACGATGTTGGGGCGTGAGCGGAAGACGGCCTAACGGTGTGCGGGACCGTAGCCCAGCTTCATGGAGACGGTTGCGAATGGTCCTCGCCGATACCCCAGGAGAAACAGTGTCCCTAATTTGCTGGGAAGTGGCGGTGCGGTCCCCTACGGCACTGCGTAGGATCCTACGGTCATGGCGTGCATCCGTGCGTCGCTGCGGTCCGGTCTCAGGTCGACGGGCACGTGCACCTTCCGCCGACCACTGGCGACAACATCGATGTACTGTGGAGACCTCACGCCCCACGTGTTGAGCAATTCGGCAGTACGTCCACCCGGCCTCCCGCATGCCCACTATACGCCCTCGCTCAAAGTCCGTCAACTGCACATACGGTTCACGTCCACGCTGTCGCGGCATGCTACCAGTGTTAAAGACTGCGATGGAGCTCCGTATGCCACGGTAAACTGGCTGACACTGACGGCGGCGGTGCACAAATGCTGCGCAGCTAGCGCCATTCGACGGCCAACACCGCGGTTCCTGGTGTGTCCGCTGTGCCGTGCGTGTGATCATTGCTTGTACAGCCCTCTCGCAGTGTCCGGAGCAAGTATGGTGGGTCTGACACACCGGTGTCAATGTGTTCTTTTTTCCATTTCCACGAGTGTATTATGTTTTGTCTACTTTTGATGTATATGATAGCAGAACTGAACTGAGCAAGTACATGCACCACCTGGCTAACTTCCTATGTAGTAATTTGCATGTCAACAGAAAAGGTAGAGCTTAATTGTGACAGTACGTTTTGGTGGGTTTGTCTTGTGAGTAGCACTCAAATTTCTTAAATTCCCACACAACATCAAGAGCCTCGAGATTTGTCGCGGAATATGACCACTCGGATTCAGAGAGTGTTTGACTAGCTAAACTGAATGTCTTGTCGGTTCCCCATCGTCTTCAGTGATGTGAAATAGGAATTCTCCTAATTGAAATAGGCAGTCTCCGAATCCCTATGCATCTGTACTCCACCAAAAGTCCGGTGACGTGTCAGGACGGTATAGTATCTTTACACATAGTAAAGCTTCCTTCATTTTGTTAAAGTCTGCTTGGCATTTATTGGTCCATATTCATGGATTACTTTTCCTCAAAAGATTCAGCAGTGCATCACTATTCAATAACTGATCTGAAATGAACCCCCTAAAAATAAAATCAAACCCAAATATGCCTTCAGTTGTTTTTTGTTCTGTGGTGGTGGGAAACGTTTGATCGCATCAAGTTTTCCTGGATCATGTAGTATACCCCAGAAAATATGACCCACGAATTTGACCTTTTCTTTTCCGAACTCCGATTTGCTTAAATTAGCTGTGATCCTATATTCTGCAAATCGGTATAATACCTGTGCCAAAAGCTTCACATGTTCTTCCCATGTGGGAGTAGCTATTAACAAGTCATCAACATACAGTGACTCTTCTAAGAAGTTTTGGTCCCGAAACTTTTTTCAATGTGGAAATGAAAACACTACTACCTTCATGTAATGCTATTTGCAAGTACGATGCTTTTAAATCTATTGCAGTGAGTTATTTAGCACTGTGAAATTTCAGTAACTATCCCTCAAGGTCGTCAGGGCGTGTCCTGACAGGAACAATGATTTTGTCTCATTGGCGTTACCGCCGGGCTAGGCGACAGCTAAAATAGTGCTACCATATGTGGAACAGGAGGGTTATGTGATCTACCAGTTTATCATCCTTTCAATTTCATTCTTGACAGCTTCTTGTTTGCCCAAAGAATTTCATATGAAGAAAAACAGGCTTTCACGAGTGGGTAAATGTTCATTTTGCTCTAGTAATCCTTTATTACACTGGGGCACCTTCTAAATACTTGCACAGACCAAAGTATTACTTCTTGTAACTCCTCCTTCTGATCCTCTGACAAACAAACAGATTCAGTTACCTTTGTTCAGGCAGTCTAAGGCGTCGTGTCTTCTTCAGGCAACTGCTCACCCTTCTGCGTATCAAGAAACAGTACTTTGGATATGATAACTATACTCTGACATCAGTACTCTGTTTCAGTTTATTTTCAGTTGTGCTGGTTTTAAGAAAATTTACTTTTAACATCTGTTCGTTGATTGTAAAGAAACATTTTCCTTTCCTATGTCAATCTGTATTCTGTTTTGTCTAAAGGTATCCGTTCCAATAAGACAGTTTACTACAAGGTTTTTCACTACCAGAAAAATACCCTTTAAAGAAAAAATGCTGATGGTAATGAATGTTAATGACTTAAGTTTAACTCCATTTGACTGTGTGTACCTGACAACGAACGGGATCTTCTATGTTTCTGTCCAGTTGAGGGGTAAAACGTTGCTAAAAGCCCTGATGAACACTACAGGGTTCATTCTCTTGCCCTCTGATGAAAGAATTGGAAATTATCTATGACGGATAAGAACCACGACAGCTAATGAAATAGACAAACATACAGTATTGTCTGTTGCCGCCATGGCATTGTTCTGATGCACATGAATATAATAGGGATATGTTCTCGCTGCTGGCATTCACATTGGCAGTGCCTGTTGCAGTTTCTAATTCCGTTCTTCTGCGTCTCAAGGGCTGGTAGTATTACCACTATCTATCCTGCCCGACTGCACCTGATTGCCGACTACTGGCATCTCTCTTGTGACATCCGCATCATTAATTCCTCTGTAGCTACTCTTCTGCTGCCTTTTAGCCTGCTCAATCCTAGCAATCAGTTCGTTTTCCCTTTCCTTTATTATCTCTTCAACTGCTTCGACATAGGTCTTATAATCTTGTACGATCTTCTGTGCGAGGATCATACCCTTATCTAATATTCCCACATCGGCTCTGTCCTTTAAATTCGCGCGTTTTTCGTTTTTTTCTGGTGCTTTCCTTACGAACTAAGTGCCTGAATCACAATTACTTCATTTTACCGACAGCTCCTGCACTTCTTCACGATTTTTAGTTTAACCGCATTTCCTCTTGTGCCTCGTCTGTAGCTGACGCTTTTTGATCTAGGTTGTTTATCTTATGAGACAAGTCAGTGAATAATTCCATCTTCCCCATATGTGCAGTCCTGCATGTCAAATCATTAGAAACAAGAGTGCGCCGATTTTGACTGAAATTATCGAACCTTTGAGATAAATCATTCTTAAAACCATCAAATATTTGTTTCTATTCATTTTTAAAATCACGAAATTTTTATAAAGGTTAGGTTAGGTTAGTGGTGTTTAACGTCCCCTCGACAACGAGGTCATTAGAGACGGAGCGCAAGCTCGGGTTAGGGAAGGATGGGGAAGGAAATCGGCCGTGCCCTTTCAAAGGAACCATCCCGGCATTTGCCTGAAACGATTTAGGGAAATCAAGGAAAACCTAAATCAGGATGGCCGGAGACGGGATTGAACCGTCGTCCTCCCGAATGCGAGTCCAGTGTGCTAACCACTGCGCCACCTCGCTCGGTTTTTATCAAGTTTTTCGGCTTACTGTGTAGAAAAGTTATTAAATAAATTATGCGTTAGGTTGCAAACTCGCTACTTTCTTTTGTAATCACGACTTAAACAAAAATGGAAAGGTACTGCTAATCAGAACACAGGAAGGAGCTATGATCTAAATAACAACAGATATATTCATTCTTAACGTCACAAAACATAAAAAATTACTTGCTTTCACTTATATGAGGTCTATGGTGGACAAAGTGATCAGCTGGGGATCGATATACCACACTAACCAGAACATTAATGGCTTTATCTGACTTCATACACATGAATCCGGGGTATGGCACAAAAACCACGCCACCATCAAGCATCTACTATTCTCAAAAAAAAAAAAGAGGTTCGAAAGAACAGGGAGCTGAGAAACATATATTGGAGCCTTGCGCCGTAGCAGCGAATACTTTACCCTTCTGCTGGTCAAGGCGGCACACCACAATGCGTTCTGCGAGTGAAGTCATGGACGGCAACAATCTGTTATTAATGGCGCACACCCGAAAAATGCAACTACACTGTCTCGCGTTTGGATAATTTGGAACACAGGTAATTCCCTATGAGCCTCAGGAAACCAAGGTGGATTCCATTGTGCAGGTAGACCCGTTTGCTGGTCTGCCAAACCAATTTGACTCCGTACCACTACCGACGGCCGACTCAAGGCAAATAAGTACACCAATGAATCGCTCGTTGTGTGCGTGATGCTAGAAGCAGTACCTCTCACGGTTCAGAAGGTGACTGGCACAGGCACGAAGACGCGCACTAGCAAAGGACACAAGTTTACCATTTAGGTAGAGACCTGCAGTTCTTTACTAGCAAAGCGCCAGTACAAGAGTGACCTCTTCTCTTTCTCTTCACTCTCCTCGCCAGTCCGCAGCTCGTGGTCGTGGTAGCGTTCTCGCTTCCCACGCCCGGATTCCCGGGTTCGATTCCCGGCGGGGTCAGGGATTTTCTCTGCCTCGCGATAACTGGGTGTTGTGTGATGTCCGTAGGTTAGTTAGGTTTAAGTAATTCTAAGTTCTAGGGGACTGATGACCATAGATGTTAAGTCCCATAGTGCTCAGAGCCATTTCAACCATCTCCTCGCCAGCTCGGTAGCAAAGCCCATTTACATCTTAGACTACTCCCACTTTAGTACAAACCAATCACGAGCTGGAGCGCCGCATTCAAAGATGGGAGACTGTTCGTTCCTCTGCATAAACTGATTCGAACAATCAGAGACTTTAGAGTTAATTCGGAGAAAAGAAAAAAGATTCAGCTTCACGGCGTCTTTCCCTCGCATTTAGGCTTGTCTTTTGCTAATAACATAAGCAGGATGTAGCCACAGCCCTCCATAAAAGGATTTTTATCTCCCCTGTTGCGTCCATTTCGAAGTTTCCAAAGATCTGCTGTAAACTCGTGCCTTCATAAATATGTTTCTGTAACAGAATCTGGGTGTGTGGGCGCTAGTGACCTCTCCCACAGAAATTCGCAGAACGCTCAGGGTCATCTCATCGACTTGCTGCCTAACAAGGGCCCATCCTCTGCTTTACTGCCAGTCATCAACGCTTTAGCCGTTGCAGCGGCGTCTCCATGGCGCTAGTCAGCCTACCTGGACGCGACCGGCGACCGACCGGCGCCATCCAAACGTGTCTGCACAATGAGTCCACGGGACTCGAGATTCCGGAAATGTTTTCACCCAGTCTCCGCAGGAAATACATGCTTCCCTTGGCCCTCAGTCACCGTAAGCTTCTACTGCGGTCGTTTAAATCGGTACCCTATTCCTTTGAACAAAGATAAAGCTTACCGCTATTCCTTCACAAGAGCACACAAGCAAGAGTGTTAACTACTGCTCACCATTTCATCATGATGTATGAAGTCAGATCGCAATAAAGATCATCTTCACTAAGAACATTAAGCGGCATGACACCGATTTAGAAGTGAGAATACACTGCAATCTCTCAAGATCAGTAAGGCGTTTATACATGTCCTGCATTGAATTCATTGATGATACATTAGCGTCTTGTGTACCTACAGTATCTTGTTCCGTCACATTTGAAAAAGTACTTGTGACATGGAGAAACTGAAATTTATTGATTCTGCACTAGCACATCATTCACTGGCTTCATGCAAGAAAATACTGTTCGGTGAGATTTGGGAATTAGTCTCGTTTATTGTGAGCACAGGTCAGATATTATCATCATCACGCAAAAACTGAATTTGTGTAATATTTGCAGCTGTTGTCAATGTGATTGGTATTTCCTGCATCATTACCTTTTGTTGTCACACCCACTGCAGTGACATTTTGTATCTATACACTATTTTCATTAGTCGGCACAGCCTTTATAGCTATTTCCCATTTGTAAATCTTTTTTAAAGCTATAGATATAAAAAATTGAATTTTAATCTTAAAACTGATCGTGAGAATTTTCCCGATCAATACATGACGTTTTCTACGCCAGTACTGCAGCTTATTGTTGCCATTTAAAATTTTTGTACCCAGATTCCAAAAAATGTAATTAATATTGACCCAAATCTCTACTACTTTTAAAAAATGCTTCAAATTTATAATTGGACAGGGTAAGGTACTGACACTTATTTTGATCGAGGGGTTATCAAGCGCAGTCATACAAGATAGAAGTTGGAGTTCTTTCCTACCTTATAAACGATATTTTTAAATGTTGCTATTTCAATTACTCTGATTAACCCTTTTCAGTTTATGCGTACTATTTATTGCTTGACCCTGGTTTACTCTCGGCAATTTTCGAGTCATGAAACAAAGTAAATAAAAAAATTAGTACAATAAATGTTAAACAGCATGTTTTAAACCATTTAATTATTGCACCTTCCTAATCTATCTGACACCATCCAGGGAATGGTAGCCATTTCTAACGATTAATTAATAATTTTAAGAATAGTAATTACAACAGAAATTTGCTGATGCCACACAAGAGGCCAAACAGTAGAAAGTTAGCTCGGCAGCGTGTGTCTCAGATAATTTACAAGGCTAATGATTTTTCTTATACCGTACATGGTTCAAATGGTTCTGAGCACTATGCGACTTAACTTCTGAGGTCATCAGTCGCCTAGAACTTAGAACTAATTAAACCAAGCTAACCTAAGGACATCACACACATCCATGCCCGAGGCAGGATTCGAACCTGCGACCGTAGCTGTCGCTCGACTCCAGACTGTAGCGCCTAGAACCGCACGGCCACTCCGGCCGGCTATACCGTACATGAAAAATCAGTAATATATAATATTGGATTATTAGATGACAGTTCCTCAATCCTTGAAGTTATTTGCCTCCATTTCTTCTTTGAAGACAATGTTACGGCGTCCAGCTTACTCCGCTTAACGTTCTTGGTTCTCAGAGGTATTACAGGTATTGGTAATGCAGATAAATAGGATTAGGTGGAATAAGGATCTGAATGAAGTTGCCTTCGTACTATAAGAATTAACGTATTTCACATTAGTGAACTGAACAGAAATCCATGTCCTCTCTTTATCATGGATGGGAAAAGACAGACAGTACAAGATTGATGAAACATCCGATAGGGGCTTTTACAAACATAAGAAATTAATGTTCTTCATCTTTTCTTGTTAGCTCCACAGGCTTGTTTGCTGTGGACATACCCCGTTTTAATCTTTGCTGTAAATTACTTTGGTGAATGAATGGATAAAAAAAGGCAGAGAAAATAAAACGTATGCCAATATAGTTTGTAAGTAGGCTGTTTAGGTTTTTTTATTGGTAACGCCACCTCTGTATGAAAATCACTAGCTGTGCTGTGGGCAGTCTGTGTCTGCTTTGCATTGTTGTAATACTCGCCATTGTAGTGTTAGGCAGCTGGCTGTGAACAGCGCGTAGCGTTGCGCAGTTGGAGGTGAGCCGCCAGCAGTGGTGGATGTGGGGAGAGAGATGGCGGAGTTTTGAAATTTGTCGTGAACTGCTTTATTTGTATATGATGATATCAAGGTAAATACATTGTTTGTTCTCTATTAAAATCTTTCATTTGCTAACTATCACTATCAGTAGTTAGTGCCTTCAGTAGTTTGAATCTTTTATTTAGCTGGCAGTAGTGGCGCTCGCTGTATTGCAGTAGCTTGAGTAGCGAAGATTTTTGTGAGGTAAGTGATTTGTGAAAGGTATAGTTTAATGTTAGTCAGGGCCCATTCTTTTGTAGGGATTATTGAAAGTCAGATTGCGTTGCGCTAAAAAATATTGTGTGTCAGGTTAAGCACAGTCACGTAGAATTGTTCAAAGGGGACGTTTCAAGTTTAACCAGCATAAGTTCCAATACAATGTCACTGTCATAGCTGTTTGACGAACGAGTGTCATGTCGCCTTTACAGAACCATACTGGGTGATCTATGTTCTACTGTAAGTTATATCCCCGTCAATTAGAATGCTCAACTCTACAAAGTCAGTATGTAGATGAATACACCGCATAGGTTTTAGGAGCAGACAACTGATACTTCCAGTGCCTTCCCGTGACTTATTTTAAAAT
Source organism: Schistocerca americana (assembly GCF_021461395.2). Lineage (NCBI taxonomy): Eukaryota > Metazoa > Arthropoda > Insecta > Orthoptera > Acrididae > Schistocerca > Schistocerca americana. The sequence goes on along the minus strand of NC_060123.1, from coordinate 452,125,767 downwards.
CAACCATCTGACAACTGGTCAAGGGGTCAGTGGAACTTTAAATGTTCACTAAGATTATATAAGCCACACTGAGTTAATTAGCGTCTAAACTCAGCTGCAGTGTTTTCGTCTTATTGGTTGTCTGCGTCTACCTAAACTATAATTAAAATTACAGAAATAGAGAATTGTTTCCGAGTTGGGCTTAGTCACTACACGGCGAATTAACCTTCATACAGCAATTGATTCAATCAAGAGAACACAAAACCATAAACTACTAATGGTGGTGTTCAGTTTGGGCATAGAGATAAATAATTCCAGTTTAAGCTCTCCTACATTACGTCAACGAAGTTCTGACAGTTAGCTTAATATTTACCAGTCGGTGTTCAACCTGGCCAAATTCTTGACTATTTTCAGCATTATTATTGTCACAGAGAGTCTAAAAGGTTTTTCAGTTTTGAAGTAGCTTCTCTAAAGCTAATTCTAAGCCCAGAACACAAAGAGAAAATGTTGAAACCTCGGAGTAAAAATGCGAGTAATTATTTCAAATTCAGTACACGTTAGCGCTCACTACCTCAAACTGCTAGCCGAGAAATAACAATTAAAGCAAAATTCTGTTAGTTCTGATGGATTCTAAGTATCGAAATAATCCGTCGCAAAAGTGTCCTCCTTATAATCCATAATCTGGATTCGGAATTATTATAACACTTATTGCTGACCAGATTGAGAAAATTCCGCTCGTGAAACTGAAGATACAAAACTGTACTGTCCGCTTTCACACAAATGTTATGCAGGCGCTACCCCCTTATATACGACCTCTCTGTCCTTTCACTTCACTTGTATCACGATTAAACTATACAATATATATCAAGCATGATTATAAATAAATGACCATTCTGATGAGGCGATCAAAACAGTACAAATAACAAAATTCTTGTCAGATATTCCAGCAGATAATCACATGCTTGAAGTTAACGTTAGGGAGGTTTAGAATATTATAGAATTTTGTTACTAAATTTTGGTGCACTCATAATTTACCCATGTTTGTTCTGTTTCACACAATAAAGATGAATAGCGCATTGGAAGATTTTCAGAGTAACTAATTATGTTAGAAACATGTCAATCTAAAACTGAAGTGGCAGGCAGAAGAAAGTGATAGCCTATGAGAACATAGTTTTCAATAATTACGTATTATACGTATGTTTCATTTCTAAATAGAAATTACAGTGGATTTCTTCGTAAAACTTTTCTACGAACTGATACACAACTATTTCAGCTTTGTAATTCCCTCATGGGCAATCAGGACCTGTGTTCCTGTCATCCATAAACTGATGACAGTTGTAAATAACATCCTCATCAAACATCCGCCTCTGTGTTAGATAACAGAATATCGACATCACTGTCATTTTGACATTGTGTAATGGTAATGTTATCATCAAAAGACAAGCACATAAATGTGATAAGGTGAAACAATGAATATACCTCACAAATGTTTTCTAGCAGTTCAAATGGTACAACTCGTTCCGACCATGCAGTGCAGTTGAAACAATAAGAGACATTGTGATCAGACTAATTATCACTAAACTGAGGGAACTTTCTTGTACCGACCCCTTCCATTGTAGATTTATTAGTTTGAACTAACTCCGTTGCTTGCTGCAGCATCTGTTTTATGTAAAGTTGTAATTACTTCCGAAATAATGGCTAAACTACTTTAGTGATTTACTGTATCTGACAGGTATTCAAGACTGTGTGTTACAGATATATCTACATCATTTGCTAGAGAGAAGTATAACTCACTCATACACCACTAACCATTATGTAGATTTTCGTTTTACAGATACAAATTTTCTAGTAAAATTACCTGGTCATATATTTGGATACAATAAATGTTGCTAGAGTTTTTGTTGCCTCTGTCAGCCACTTCCACTAGAAGTTCATGCTTGAAGCTGCTTTAGGAATGGTATACTCGGGTTTACCGTAACTTATCCGGTAATGATTTTAATTATTCACACAGTTCTGGATATTACCGACTATCCGTCATTTTCTGCTTTCGGTATGACACAGCAGTAGAATTCTTCCTCCTGGCGGAGTGTACGAGGCAATCCTGTAATCATCACGTGGTCACTTCTTTATTTATTCAACAAGCTCAGTGCCCATACCCTCTTCTTGCAATGTCAAATGAGACGTAGACATTTAGGGTCAGCTTACAACAGATTACATCCACGCTCGGTGCGTCGCGCCATGCTCTCTGTGTTCCTGTTCAGACTTTCTGTGTAACAGCGATATTGAAACAGTTCTCTCACTTACAAATTTTAATTCAATTTTCCTTCAACTTTTACTCCATTCCGCAAATTTCACTATTTTCGATGCCTATATGGAGAACCAAACACGTACTGAAACCGCGAATTAGCAGTTCAGCTGCTATGACTATACCGCAACCTTTTCAGCACGTTTAGTGAAACGACTCTGCTCTTTCCGGTGGCTCTGGCGTTTAATCGACAGGTTATTGTAGTGATAATTTAGATTCGTTATACTAGATACCTTCTTTCTTTTAATTGATCTTAGTATCCTCTTCATCAAATTCACTTTCCTTTTTCCCGTCCCACTGCAGTCTATCTCACTGATTTATACGTCTGCGTATTACATTAGGGGCATCGTTTTCGTTCTTATTGGACTCTTTTATACGACGCATTCTAATCATGTTCCTTTGGAAACTATCGTTCATACGCTGATATGTACACTACTGACCATTAAAATTATTACACCACGAACATGAATTTCTACAGACGCGAAATTTAACCGACAGGAAGAAAATAGTGTGATATGCAAATGATTAGCTTTTCAGAGCATTCACACAAGGTTGGCGCTGGTGGCGACACCTACAACTTGCTGACAGGAGGAAAGTTTCCAACCGATTTCTCATACACAAACAGCAGTTGACCGGCGTTGCCTGGTGAAACGTTGTTGTTATGCCTCGTGTAAGGAGGAGAAATGCGTACCATCACGTTTCCTACTTTGATATAGGTCAGAGTGTAGCCTATCGCGATTGTGGTTTGTTGTATCGCGACATTGCTGCTCGCGTTGGTCAAGATCCAATGACTGTTAGCAGAATATGGGATCGGTGGGTTCAGGAGCGTAATACGAAACGCCGTGCTGGATCCCAACTGCCTAATATCACTAGCAGTCGAGATGACAGGCATCTTATCCGCATGGCGGTAAAGGATCGTGCAGCAACGTCTCGATCCCTGAGTCAACAAATGGGGAACGTTTGCAAGACAACAACCATCTGCACCAACAGTTCGACGACGTTTGCAGCAGCATGGACTATCAGCTCGGAGACCATGGCTGCGGTTACCCTTGACGCTGCATCACAGACAGGAGCGCCTGCGATGGTGTACTCAATGACGAACCTGGGTGCACGTATGGCAAAAGGTCATTTTTGCGTCCGGGTTTGGCGAAATCGCGGTGAACGCACATTGGAAGCGTATATTCGTCATCGCCATACTAGCGCATAGCCCGGCGTGATGGTATGGGGTGCCATTGGTTGCAGTCTCGGTCACCTCTCGTTCTCATTGACGGCACTTTGAACAGTGGACGTTATACATCAAATGTGTTACGACCCGTGGCTCTACCCTTCATTCGATTCCTGTGAAACCCTACATTTCAGCAGGATAATGCACGACCGCATGTTTCAGGTCCTGTACGAGCCTTTCTGGATACAGAAAATATTCGACTGCTGCCCTGGCCAACACATTCTCCAGATCCCTCACATATTGAAAACGTCTGGTCAATGGTGACCTAGCAACTGGCTCGTCACAATACGCCAGTCACTACTCTTGATGAACAGTGGTATCGTGTTGAAGCTGCATGGGCAGCTGTACCTGTACATGCCATCAAAGCTCTGTTTGACTCAATGCCCAGGCGTATCAAGGCCGTTATTACGAGCAGAGGTGGTTGTTCTTGGTACTGATTCCTCAGGATCTATGCACCCAAATTGCGTGAAAATGTAATCGCATGTGAGTTCTAATATAATATATTTGTCCAATGAATACCCGTTTATCATCTGCATTCGTTCTTGGTGTAGCAATTTTAATGGCCAGTAGTGTATCTACCGTCAATTACCTATACTGACATCTGTACATATGTCTAACATTGTGACGAACAGTAGACGGTTGTACACACGTAACTGATGGTCTCATTAAACATCGTCATCTTGGAGTCATTGAAGATACCTGCTTAGCAGTGGTTGCTTCATAATCAGACCGTAGTTGGATAGCGATACGCCCTGCTAAACCCGCAAGGCAGGACAGAAAGTTTAAATTGTGGAAAGGTTCCAAAGTAAGCGGCTATCAGTTACACTCGAACATACAACCTTTTATTTGACCAAACATTACAAGAGCCAATAAAAATTTTTAAAAAAACACACAACTTTAGTTTTGGAACTTAACTAGCGGCTGAATGCGCCGTACAATCTCATGACTTAAGGACAAGACCACTTTAATTTAAAAACGGGTGAAAGCCAATAAATTTAAAACGCAAAGCCTGATCTTAAAACAGTTCCTTAATTAGGCTGAAACGCAAAGAATCTGACACTTGAAGAGCAAAAAATAAATCCGAAAGTGGCTGAAGGCCCAACACTTAAGACTCAATAACATTAATTTTAAAAATGCGAAAGGCTTTACGTAAAACAGTTCTTAAATTAAGCTGAAGGCTCAAACCATCTGATGCCTTAAGGGTAAGACAACCTTAATTTAAAAATCGGGTAGAAGCCATACAAGTACAAACAACAAGAACAAACAAGAAAAGGCAGTAGAGCCAAGGGAACTCAGAAGTTCTGAGGGTCAGCCTGGAATTCAAACACTAATGCTCGCTTAGCTGAGAAAGGCAGTCGGCCCAACCATTGTCGATCCAACGACAAAGCAACCGACAAACAGTCAACGGACCCAACGACAAGGTAACCTCCGCTTCACCCGACCAGCACACAACAGAGAGTTCAGTGGAACAACGTAGAGGGTATTGGCGCCCACAGCCAATTATACATTGAGCTGCAAAACTACACACCGTGCTGGAAAGTGACAATACGATGTCGAAAATGCACTGCCTGAATTTACATCAACAACGAGGGTAGGTAACCGGAACGTTAAGGGCCACAAGGCAGGAGATTCCGCTGGTGTACTTCAGTTCAAATAACCAAGTACAGTTAAACTAGACCGGAGGATGGCTAAAATTTGCTAACTTGAAAACACACGTTCGTGCTCGTGGGAATATCTCAATAGCTGACAACGAACTCCAAACGACACAATATGAACAGTCGTGACTTGCTGGTAGATTAAGTCAAAACTCAACTTTCATTCCCAGGAACGGTGAGCCACGAACCTCGTAGCAATGGGAACAGCGCGACAAACTCTGACACCGCATAGAGGCCGCCAGCGGGCCCACACAAACTACGCGCCATAGCGATTTCCTCGCTGCTCCAAGCCAACCGACCAACTGCCGCACAACAGTCCAGCTGCAAACTATAAACGCCTGGCTGAAGATAGTCCAAGGTGTGAATATCGATACACACCGCTGCTGCCACACGCAGAAACAGAGGATAACAGCATAATCGCGATAATCGCGGGAGACCAAACACAGAATAGCAACCAAGGTTCAGTCCAATGCTTAGCATGAGCCATGGCTCAAAGAGAGTCGTCGCAATCCTATACTCAGAATTCTGTAGCAGCAACTGACAATGATCAGCATGCGACGAAATAGCCTTTGGCTGAAATTTGCTAATGCCAACCGTGCAACCGTGTTTTTCAAATTTGTGCCACGTTACATGAACGACAGAAGTATAAAAATGTATCTCCTGGCTACCACTGTGTTTGAACGACCTCGGATCTACCAACAGCATTTCAGTAAAAGAATTATGGCAAAAGCTGCTTCGACATTCCAGGTGTATTCTCCTAGTTCCAGATTGCTCACTGTAGTACTAACCAAAAACATCTAGTTGCTCAAATATTTTGTTTAACAGAATCCTGGGCAATTTATTTTTTCTTTTTTTTCTCATCCCATAGGCTCTTTCTGTCAGTTGTCTTTTATTCAGGACCACTAAATTTCCTATATTCCAGTCCTTCTTAGGTCAAAACTTTTTTTTCTTTCATGGAGGTCTGTGTCCCACACTTCTTGAGGTATTCTGTTACTACCCACATATTTCATGTGGACGTACCACATTCTAATTGTTTCTGCTCTATAGTCCATATTAAAATACTATTTACATATTAAGAAATCTATCATTTTCTTTGTCAATGTACACATTTCTGTACTGTTTGATGCTGTGATGTACAACAATATGCGTACAGGTTTCTGTTTGTTTCTTTGGTGATACTGTCATTATAAAATACCGATGTAACTAATTATGGCCATTTTCCTTGTTTCATTCTGTACTTCTTGCTCCCATCTGCTGTCGTGTGACAGTGTATTGCTTATTTGATGTTATATTCATCATAGATCCCTCCTCGGTTTAAAATCCAATCTCTTCCAAGCTTATGAAAAAACTATTTTTTTAATCTACCTCCAAGCTCCATATCTCGTAACTCTCCACTAAATGATCCCTTCTGCTTCCACGGCTACAATAGCCTAGACGCCTGCAGTCAATAGAGTATATATACCCTCATTTCCTACTGCCTAACGCATGGTTCTGCATTTTCTTCACCATGATCACTTTATGTTTTAAATAACACAGCTGAGGCACAATAACTTTCCTCAATTCTTTGTTAAATGTTAACTCGTTTGGCAAACTGTTACCTACTCCAGTTTTTCTTTTATTAACCTGCTAAGCTTTTTTAAGAGTTGACACAAACTGTGAAAACATTTCTGTCCCATTATTTCCCCAATTTATTAACTGATAAGCTTCAATAAGCCTTCTTCAAATCAAAAACTATTACATGGACCTCTGTTTAATATGATATTATAAAGGGCGTTCAATAAGTAATGCAACACTTTTTTTCTGAAAGCAGGTTGGTTTTTATTCAAGATTCCAATACATCTCATTATACCCTACTCCTTTGGTTACAAAAGTCTGTATTTCATTATAATCTCCGTTCTTTGCGACTGCCTTACGCCACGTTATTGGAAGGGCCTGTATAACCCTATGGTACTTTGCTTGTGGATGTCGGAGGCAACGATTTGCTGCATCAATAACATCCCCAAGTGTTGCATTCTTCATTGGGCCATACAGATGTAAATCGGAAAGTGTGAGATCCTGGTAGTAGAGTGGTTGAAGAATAACAGGCCAATGAACTAATGCATGCTTTCGCGGCGATATCCATTAATAAAACATTCTCGCGTTTCAAGCCGCTTCAAGTGGTTTGCTGCCCACGAGCTTTCGGCAGAGATCTTCTCTGCCATTTTCAAATGGATGTCATGTGGTTGTCATTGCCGTGCTTATATAGCCGCGCCGTCGCTCGTGACAACACGGAAGATTAGTCGGCCCCTGAAGAGGCATGAAGTAGACACAATCTTCAGGCCTCCGGCAAAGATCCGACAACTAATGAAACCTGTGAAAGACGATGTAGCCCTCAGAATGCGAGGAATCTACAAGGTACCGTGTGGATGTGAGCAGTTGTATGTCGGCCATGCTGTTCGCACTATTGAACAGCGCCGCATAGAACATGAAAGGTGTTACCGTCTGCGCTGTCCCGAAAAGTCAGCTGCAGCAGAACATGCTCTGGGAAACGGACACAAAATTGCATTCGATGAGGCGGCTATTGTTAAACGGACTAATGGCTTCTGGGATAGCGTGATAAACGAGGCCATAGAGATTAGAATTTCTGACAACACCTTCAATAGAGACGATGGTGTGCAGCTGAGTACATCGTGGGATCCGGTGTTGAGGGAGTTGAGGCGGGCCCGGCGGTCGCACGCCAAAACATTACCATATATGGCGCGGGACCGAGCACAAGTGACGTCACGAGCGACGGCGCGGCTTTATAACCATGGCAATGACAACCACACGACAGTCATCCACGACAATGGCAGAGGAGATCTCTGCCGAAAGCTCGTGGTCAGTAAACTACTCGACGCGTCTTGAAACCCGAGAATGTTTTATTAGCAGCCCAATGAAGTTTTACATGCTCCTCTCCGGTGCGCAGACTTCTGTAAGGGCCGGCCGGAGTGGCCGAGCGGTTCTAGACGCTAGTCTGGAACCGCGCGACCGCTACGGTCGCAGGTTCGAATCCTGCCCCGGGCATGAATGTGTGTGATGTCTTTAGGTTAGTTAGGTTTAATTAGTTCTAAGTTCTGTGGGACTGATGACCTCAGATCTAAGTCCCATAGTGCTCAGACCCATTTGAACCACTTTTTTTTTTTAACTTCTGTAAGGCCTTGCGTTGTGGTAGAGAAGGATAAGTTAGTTTGCATTCTTGTGGCCACGAACATGCTGAAATCGTTTCTACAGTTTCCTGAGGGCAGCACAACAGTCTTCACAGTTCATCTTCGCACCACGAAGGAGGACATCAAACAGAATAAGCTATTCTGACTTTATCGGCTGGGGGTGCGACTTTGAAATTTTTCTTCGGAGGAGAGGTGATGTGCCACCACTCCATGGATTGCCATTTTGTTTTGGGTTCGAAGTGATAAACCCATCACCTGTGACAAAGTTTGAGAAAAAATTGTCGCGATCAGCCTCGTAACGTGCAAGCAGTTCCACACAAATGGCTCTTCGTTGGCCTTTATGGTCTCCTGTGTGGCGGCGACGAACCCAATGGGCACACACCTCTGATTACTCCAACTAACGGACGAGAGTCTCAGCACTACCAATGGAGGCGTCCAGTTGTGTAGCGAGGTGTTTGATTGTCATCCGTCGATCACCTCGAACTAGAGTGTCCGCATGTTCCGACGCTGCAGGAGTCACAGCTGTATGGCAAGGCCGGCACGCAAGAAAACGGACAGATTTTTGGCGACCATTTTGCGATTTGACAGACGCGTCGCCTAACGACTCACAGTGCGTTTGTCCACTGCCAGGTCTCCGTACACATTCTGTAAGTGGCTATGAATATCTGTGATGCTCTGGTTTTCCGTCGAAAGAACCTCAATGACTGCAGTCTAGTCGTAACGCACTTCTCGCTGCAGACGCCATTTTGAAGGCTACGTACCGCGCTGCCACCTATCGGAACTGAAGCATATACCACGATGTTCCACAACAAATTACATATTGTTTTGAAACAGAAATTGGCCGAGGAGAAAAGTACGACGCTTTACTTATTGAACGTCCCTAGTATTTACTGTGATGTATGTTTACATGTGATTACTTATGGCTACTGCGGTAAATATTTGGTAAATTTTCTCGATGCTTGTTTCATGTTTAGCCATATTACAACTATTTTTCATATATTTCTGAAATTCACGTTCATCACACTGATGTGGCTATACGAATCTGGCAAGCTGGAATTATTTTTATGTACGGGGTGTCTCTGCTGAGAGCTGTCAGGAGCATTTTATTCGGTCTGTCAGCAGATATTTGCATTTTCGTTTCTCCAATGTGTACCCGGAATCACCTTAAGCACTGCTCATCACGTCTTTCATGGAGTGCCCAGTTCTAATGGGAGAGTTGGTTTGTTTTCCGTTGCGAACAAACTGATTTTTAAGAAGGCCATTTACTTGCCCATTCGATAGAGTGGTCTCAGATTAGTCTACTGGGATATTCGTTTCATCGATGTACAGTGTGGTCCACTAACAGTGACAGGGGCAAATATCTCACGAAATAAACATCAAACGAAAAAACGACAGAGAACTAAACTCGTCTAGCATGAAGGGGGAAACCAGATGGCGCTATGTCTGGCCCGCTAGATGGCGCTGCCATAGGTCAAACGGATATCAACTGCGTCTTTTAAGTAGGAACCCCCAAATTTTATTACATATTCGTGTAGTACGTAAAGAACTATGAATGTTTTAGTTGGACCATTTTTTTCGCTTTGTGACAGATGGCGCTATAATAGTCACAAACGTATAAGTACGTGATATCACGTAACATTCCGCCAGTGCGGACGGTATTTGCTTCGTGATACATTACCCGTGTTAAAATGGACCGTTTACCAATTGCGGAAAAGATCGATATCGTGTTGATGTACGGCTATTGTGATCAAAATGCCCAACGGGAGTGTGCTATGTATGCTGCTCGGTATCCTGGACGACATCATCCAAGCGTCCGGACCGTTCGCGGGATAGTTACGTTATTTAAGGAAACAGGAAGTGTTCAGCTACATGTGAAACGTCAACCACGACCTGCAACAAATGATGATGCCCAAGTAGGTGTTTTAGCTGCTGTCGCGGCTAATCCGCACATCAGTAGCACACAAATTGCGCGAGAATCGGGAATCTCAAAAACGTCGGTGTTGAGAGTGCTACATCAACATCGATTGCACCCGTACCATATTTCTATGCACCAGTTCTGCCACTGGGCACAAGAGAAATTACGGGACGATGACAGATTTTTTGCACGCTTTCTATTTAGCGACGAAGCGTCATTCACCAACAGCATAATATGCACTATTGGGCAAAGGAAAATCCACGATTGCTGCGAGAAGTGGAACATCAGCGACCTTGGATGGTTAATGTATGGTGCGGCATTATGGGAGGACGGGTAATTGGCCCCCATTTTATCGATGGCAATCTAAATGGTGTAATGTATGCTGATTTCCTACGTAATGTTCTACCGATGTCACTACAAGATGTTTCACTGCATGATAGAATGGCGGTGTACTTCCAACATGATAGATGTCCGGCACATAGCTCGCTTGCGGTTCAAGCGGTATTGAATAGCATATCAGATAAGATATTTAATCTGACATATTCATTTGAGGTAATTACCTTACCTTCTGATGAAGTCACTCTTAGAGGTGACGAAACCTGGTCAAGGTACATAGGAAACCTATGCGACCAGTTGGCAGATTTTTAGATATTTTTCAAAATGTAGCAAATTTCATGATAGGTGGATTGGTTGTCGAAGCACCATACCATGGGCCGCACGTTTACAAGATCTGAAGTCCCCGGATTTCCTTCTGTGGGGAAAGTTGAAGGATATTTGCTATCGTGATCCGCCGAGAACGTCTTACAACATGCGCCAGCGCATTACCAATGGTTAGACACTGGACTCGCATTCGGGAGGACGACGGTTCAATCCCGTGTCCGGCCATCCTGATTTAGGTTTTCCGTGATTTTCCTAAATCACTCCAGGCAAATGCCGGGATGGTTCCTCTGAAAGGGCACGGCCGACTTCCTTCCCCATCCTTTCCTAATCCGATGAGACCGATGACCACGCTGTCTGGTCTCCTTCCCCAAATAACCAACCAACCATTACCAATGCATGTGCGAACATTACGGAAGGCGAACTACTCGCTGTTGAGAGGAATGTCGTTACAAGTATTGCAAAATGCATTGAGGATGGTGGACATAATTTTGAGCATTTATTGCATTAATGTAGTATTTACAGGCAATCACGATGTAACATCATGCGTTCTCAGTGATAAGTTCACAAAGGTACATGTATCACATTGGAACAAGCGAAATAAAATGTTCAAACGTACCTACGTTCTGTATTTTAATTTGAAAAACCTACCTGTTACCAACTGTTCGTCTAAAATTGCGAGCCACATGTTTGTGATTATTACAGCGCCATCTATCACAAAGCGAAAATGGGGTCCCACTAAAACATTCATATTTATTTAAGTACTACACGAATATGTAGTTAAAAATAGGGGTTCCTATTTAAAGAAATGCAGTTGATATCCGTTTGACCTATGGCAGCACCATCTAGCGGGCCAACAATAGCGCCATCTGTTTTCCCCCTTCAAGCTAGACAAGTTTCGTTCTTTGTAGTTTTTTGGTTTGACGCTTATTTCGTGAGATATTTGGCCCGGTCACGATCAATGGACCACCCTGTATATTAACAGGGACATTGGACCAGCAAGCATACCCAGTACTCCAGCAGAGACTGTGCAACGCTGCGGCCTGTGAAGAGTAGTCAGCATGGACCACGGCACTGCACAGTCGCTGCTGGAGTAGTCCCTGTTAAGAGACGTCAATGAACCGAATATCCTCCTACACTAATCTGGGACCTCTCCATCGTATGGGCACAGAAAAGTCCGCTCTAAAAATCATTTTGTTCGGAACGGGAAGCAAACCGACGCTTGCTGTCGCCACTGGGCGTCGCATGAAAGACGTTATGAGCGGTAGTTGTTTGGCGAGACTCCAGCTAAGCATCCTGGAAACGAAAGTGGAAATGCTTATCCAAACACCAGAGGAGGTACAGACGATATACCAGTGTTGCGTCCTATCCCCAATGATAAAAAATGAATATGAAAGTGCGTACTTACTTGGACAATTTACGGTTTCTTCATTTGCCTAAAACAGCGGAGTAACATCTCTCACAGCAATAAAAATTTATTTGTGTTTAATTCCAAGACCCTATCAGAGTTTTCAGTTTTCTCTGGTCCACAAATGTCACAGCGTTTGACAGCTTCATACGTAGTGAAGTGTCAACGTTTTGTTTCCCCCAGTGGAGCTTCCCTTTGCATCCCCTGGAACCACGTTAGCGCGGTTAACCCAGGTTGGGGTCTGGCGCAGCTGGCGTTTAAGCACTCGCTAATAGGGGCGGAGCGCGGCGCGCGGCGTAGCGTGGCTCGGTGCGGAGCCCCGCAGATGCTGTTTGAGGCGGCGGCGCGCTAATGCAGCCTAGCCCCGGCCGCCCGTGCTGACGCTGATGCGGCTGGCGCCGAGCCGCTCCCATCACAGCCCCAACCAATATGCTCGCTAATTGCCGTCTGCCGGAGACGTATAAGTAGGGTGCCCTATTAGCACCTGGATCCCTTGAGGCCGTCCCAAAGCGGCAAGTCCACTGCCGTGCCGGAACTGATGTGAAAATATAAATTACTTTAGTTATTTACATGTTACGCGCATCATATTTGTGACATATCACTAAGATGTGCAACGTGAACGAGTACTGTATATTTCATCAGTGAAAATATGGCCGCCTGCAGACCATCAACTTAATGCAATTTTTCTTTAACCATATTCTGGGATAAAATTTGAGTAATGTAATGCAGGTAGATTTTGCTGATTCAGAATTTCATCTATGGAAGAGGAGTTTGTGGTAATATGATAGATTAATAAAACAATAGAAATTAAAAATGTCCTTGAGAACTTTAGATGGAAAGAATTGTATACAAAAGGAAATTATGAATTATTGATTGAAATACTACTTTACGTAATACTGGGTCTATAGTGAGTCATCTATATTGAGAACCTCTGTATATTAGTTCGCTGTCCAATGTCCATAATTATTTTAAAGTTAGACTTTTTATCCTTTTGGTTTCGTGTGATCCTTGTAAGGTCTGTTACGTATCTAACCACTCCTGGTTTCGTGTGATCCTTGTAAGGTCTGTTACGTATCTAACCACTCCTTGCAATAGTTGTACCTGTGTAAGCCGTAATAGTGGCGAATCGGACATTAATGCTGCTAAGCCTTCTTGGTTCAGAACTAGCTTCGACTCAAGTATTCAACGGTTAACTTACAAAGGCAGACATTTTGTACTTTATATTTTACATATAAACTATACAAAATACTGTCCCATTTTCGTATGCAAATTAAGAGCTTTGTACAGCTCACACCAGTTTCGTCAGAACAAGAGAAGAGTTCATTTCTAAGAGGCAACAAAAATATCGTGCAGATTCACTTTTTCTTTTCCAGAAATGATTCGCTGATTATACAGTAATTGTTCTATAAAATCTCATTTGTGTATCTTTGATAAATAAGTGCTTCTCCTTTCAGATTTTTAGAATGACATTTTTTCACAAAATTTTTATCATGTGTAAGTAACATCACAGTAATAAATCTCTCTACCTGCTGAGAAGCCCTTGTGCTACTGCATCATCACTGAATACTGAAAATTTTACACACTACTTTTCGAAAGAGTATGATGTATTTACCACAACATATTTCGGGGCTACATTACCCCATGATCAAGTGCTACAAAACAGGGAAAACCAAATCACTACGTCGCAATACTACACATACCAATAACCTGTACTCTCACCAAGCTCAGTTATTAGCGCTAATACCATCATGGCAAGCCCTAAGAATAAGGATGAAGATTTAAAAACAGAAAAGTGGAAGCAGAAAATGGTTTTGATGCAGGTTTAATACTTATTATGGATGCACGGTTGGACACAGAAACCAATCAAACCAGATAAATCCACGGAAATACAGTCATACAATATTGGGGTATTATCTGATATAAACTATCAAGGTTATTCAAAGATAAAGGGTTAAAAAACCGTTGTGGAAGGACAATAAACTGGAGCCTAGGCAGAAGGATAAGATTGGCACACGTGATAACAGAATGGGAAAACTGGGTTTCTATGAATAAAATTGTGAAGATTGTGATTTGGTGTGCGTCCGTTAAACGGGAAGAAATTTTAAAATAATGTCGAAAGAGCATTATAATAAAGAGACTGGTTCATAGGCAGTGGCAAAACACTTCAAGAATAACGATATTACAGCTGGAAGCATCGCAGAAAAAACAAGTGTATTGCTTTTTGCTGAAAAAGAGTGGTGATTGTAAAACATATCAACAGAGATATTTTGGTTTTAACGGATGTATTCGTCAACGTGCCAAATTTAGTGACGTGCTCGTTGAGAAGCAGCCACCAACCCAATCTATTTAGTGGTCTTCAAGTTTTAAGGTTTCGTTTTGGGTATTTTGTGTGAATGCTAACATTGCAACAAAGGTGCAGTTTTGGTATATAGCATTTGCTGCGACTGATAAATAAGTTCAAAGATATTACTGTAGACAGCAGCATCACCAGGGGACTGGGATAAAAATGTTATAATTATGATACTACATTCTATGGTAGGTGTTGCCTTTTGTCTTTGGTCAATAAATGAGCTTTGGGGAGTGTTATGCATCAACATGACATTATCGAGTAACAGATTGTGCCTGAGAATGAACATTTGCAGGCAGCTTTTTCCTTTTGACAATGCCTAGTGGCGTATTAAGTCACTTAATACTATAGGACAATATAGATAGATTTACATGGAAGTGAGTATGTGTTTCTTTGTGTTATAGCACTTATGATGTATTGCTGTTGTGAATTAATCACGCCTTTCTTACAACTGGTGTGTAGCACCCTCAGTACTAATGCAATATTTGTTTATTTAGGATATTAGGCTACAAATTGAAACAAAAAGCTTCCCTTTCGATTCTTTATGTATCTGCGAGACGAGACTTCCACGGAAGTTAGTTATCGTCATTCCGTCTGTACAGAAATAATTTTGGGCACGGTTACTTTTAATGAAACGCCTTTCAGTCAGTGATTATCGGTGGTTACCAAGAAGTCAGTGATCAATAGAGAGGCGTCGTTGTTTGAAGTCAGACGCCTTGAGTGCAAGTATACCTTTCCTTAGAGGTATTTGGCGGTTAGGAACAGACAAGTCTGGACAGTTCCGTCAGATTCATTTGTGAGAACATGGTAAATAGGAACATAGTTGTTTGTAAGAACGGCTGTTTGGGGTGACCATAGAAAATAGGTCCTACCCACATAGTCTGCTATTTTCTGTCTGGGACCTTACCTTTTTAAATAAGAGCTAGTACCATCACTTTTATCACTTTTATCGTTGTCCTGAAGCAGTTAACACAGAGCGTCTGTATAGTCAGCGTCCATGATAGACGATCTCGTGACAGGCGCCATGTTGGCGAAAGTCTGGGTTTAAGGTGTCACACACTTGTAGGAGTAGCGAGACCCTTTGAAAATCGATCAAGATGTTTACGGCATGCGAGACATAAATAATCTCGATTCATGCTGTTGGAGACAGCCGCTGAGCAAAATAAGGAGTACACAGCGAAATGCTACGGTCCACACGCTAGGCAAAACGCCATCACGCGTCACTGTCGCCCGTCTTTTCTAATATTTCTCTAACATATCCACCGTACGTCAGCTTCATTAATATAACTTTGTAATTTTTATTTTTAATCGATGATTCATCACATTTGATTACTAGCGCACTCTTTCCTCTCGAGTTCAGTGATTACTAATCGTCTTCCTGTCTGGCAGGACAGAACGTTATGGGTCAGTCATTGAGGTTCGACCATTTTCGAAGTGTTCTACCCATGTACAAAACTTTTCCGAGATCTCTACAGCTTCCACCAACTGTAAAATGCAGGGGAAAAGATTTTAGCTTAATTGTCATCTTTAATAATAAAATAAAAGTAAACAAAATCACTCGAATTTTTCAAGTAATTAGCAAATTTTAGGCGGACGCACCATCGTTAAATGCAATACTGAAGTTCTAAACAACACAATTTTTATCCGTCAGCTGTTCTCAGCTCGTTCCAGTGAATCAAACCTAAAGTAATGAAAGTACATAATTCCTATGAACTGTTTCATTTCTACTGCAATTTGTCTTTTTAATTATTGCGGAAGATAACAATATCAACAAAAAGGCCTTCATAGCTTATATTTTCTCATCAAGAAAGTGTGCAACTATGCATTATTATTTGACCCCTTCGCTTGTGAATTAAAGGTGACGCTAGTCAACAGAAACTGATTTAAGAACAATCAGAAATAATTTCTGCTGGAAAAATAGTGGTGATACACGTCGCCTACCCACCACTTCCGCTAAACACAGGTGCGTTATGATGACGTGGTCCTAGTGGCAGTGAACTGGGGTAAGTCCCGACACACTCGCTATCCTCTGTACCTGTCAAATAATACAGCGCTTGTTTCGCCGCCAGTTGTCCTGTAAGGTTCCAATTCTCATTTGAGTTTTATCATCAAAACTTCTTCAACGGTCGTCTCGCACAAGTTTGGTTACATGGCAAACTAGAACTCCATCGACAGAGAGGAGCGTTTACTGAGTATTTTGGTATGAGAGACGGGTGGTCGCCGGCCGAAGTGGCCGTGCAGTTAAAGGCGCTGCAGTCTGGAACCGCAAGACCGCTACGGTCGCAGGTTCGAATCCTGCCTCGGGCATGGATGTTTGTGATGTCCTTAGGTTAGTTAGGTTTAACTAGTTCTAAGTTCTAGGGGACTAATGACCTCAGCAGTTGAGTCCCATAGTGCTCAGAGCCATTTGAACCATTTTTGACGGGTGGTCTCTGGTGGCTCTTTAACTCATTACAGAGTAACGGTGTAATTATGATTTATACATTTTGTCACTCGAATAATTACCTTTCTTTATGGGAAAATACCTGAACAACAGATAAAAAGGCTGTGATACGATAATACAAAACAAAATTAATGTAACAACCCTCAAACAGAACATAAGCAGTATAACTAGGTTGCCCTCAATGGAATAATGTTTCAGCTTAGCGTCGTTGCACTGCTCTTCTATTGATTTCAGAGAACCCTTTCAAGAGGTGCATATCAGCAAACTCTCCATCGGTAAACCTGTCCGTACACCTGTGTTATCACTGTTAACGGACAACCAGTTCAGGTGAAAAAAAAAAGTAGAAACGGCACCAAGCAGCACTGAATGCAGTTTCCAGGTCGGAGAGTACAGTGGACTTCACTGTCGTCAAAATGTATCCAGAGCGAATGGAACAAGTTTTTCTAAACAAGGCACATAGTGCATACCGCCGACATTTTTGTATTATGCAGATATCCGTGCAATGGATACAAAGATAAATGAGGGCAATTAATCAAATGAATGCAATAACACCGAAACCGCGGGTCCCTTACAGCAAAATGTTTAGAAAACGTGCCCGAACAACATCCGAAATTTTGCCGTTGGAGTTCTGATTCACCCCGTGTGTCAATATAGGTAGTACCACCACTTTTCACTCGAGATGGAAGACAGGCGAAGGTGGCACTAGAGGGGAAACCAAAAACCAAACGCCCCAATCGGCGACCAAGGCAGCGTTGGTTGGACGACCTGGCGAAGGACCTAGCAGCCCTGGGTATTGAAGACATCTGGAGGAGCCGGACACAAAACAGAAAGAAATGGAGGCAGTTTATGCAAGCAGCGCATAGTCTGCAGGGCCTGTGATCGCTGGATATCTATCTATCTAACTATCTGTACCAAGGTACTGATCATTGCAATACCAGCGGATGTAAAGGTGTGTATTTAAATTATACAAGGACTCCTTAAGCATCCCTATTTTCACCAAATTATTGACATTTACATAACCAGAGTTTGGAAGCTATGTATTCTCAATGAAATCAGAGTATACAAACATTATTCCATCAGTGTGAACAACCGTATCTTCAAGACCTCTATTACTAACACAGAAGTAGGATCAAAGAAAGATTATTGCGTAACAAGAACTATTACTTAGCTCAACTTCATGATGCGATTGTACAATAAGTATGGTAAACACCTAACATGTCAAACAATTTATTTGCAGAAATATGTACGTAACATCATTGGTCACACGCCGTAACGTCGGTAACACTGATAACTTCTGGAGAAGATGCAGTGGTTAGTACACTGCATTTGCATTCGGGAGGACGGCAGTGCAAACGCGTTCGGTCGTCCTGATTTAGGTTTTCCGTGATTTCCCTAAATCGCTCCGGGCAAATACCAGGAGGGTTCCTTTGAAAAGGCACGACCGACTTCCTTCCCTTTCCTTTCCTAATCCGGTGAGACCGATGGCCTCTCTGTTTCGTCCTCTCTTCGAAAATCAACAAACGGTATTTAAATATTTGTATTCTACACGATTTATAAGCAGATGCCTTGCTATGGAGAAAATCGCACTGTAGCAGTACTCCTATGTGATCGAGTGATCACTTTGCTTACCAACAAGTGTTCTTCCTAAGTTTCAGTAGTCGCCAAACATTGTCCTCTAAAAGCTTTCAGAAATAAAAATGGGATACAAGTAAACTGATCAAAGACGAAGGGTGCAACTTTTTTCCAGTACACTCCGATGTGTAAACTATACAAATACAGGCCTAACTTGTGAGCTGTGCATTATTCCCGTCGAATAAACAGTGCACGTTTTTATTATCAACAAAAGTGGTATAAAAGGTATCAGACGTTTGATACGCTTGAGTCTGTCTATATTTAGTTAAAGTGGCATGAAGACGGACTTGGAACATTATGCGGATACCAACCACTGTATGACATTCGATTTTATCGTCCTGAAATACTTTTTGAGGATAAACATTTCTGGCCTGGTGGCTTAGCGGTAAAGCTCCTGTGTAACAGTCGAGAGGTCGCGGGACTACATCTGGGTCGGGCCACCAATTTTCTCTCTAGTGTGCATTTTAAACAAGCCTTCACCTGTCAACGATGCGAGGTGCAGCCAGAAACCATACTTCGTTCGGATTCCAGGTTAAACGTGGATAACGTTGGATCACTGACGTAGTTTAGGATCACGCAAGTCGCCGATGTGTCATAAAATTGAAAGACTAGTGTTTTGGAGTGCATCGATCAGTGCACATTGGTGACATGTGGTAGCAGCCCTACTCTTTATGTTCCCGTGTTGATACAACGACATCGTGTATTGGGTTTCCTGTCGACACTGGATCAGCAAGACTGGATCATAGACCAATGCAAAAGGGTCACGTGGTCGGATGAAATCACCGTTCTTGTTACCGCAAGTCGATGGTCGTTTCCAGATATGTCGTCATCCAGGCGCCACATACAAGACCAGTGGAGGCAGTAATACGCTATGTAACCCGTAGCGTTGGTGACATTCGCCTGTCTGTTGGACCTGTGGTAGCAACCGAAGGTACAATAACAGCTGTGAATTACGAGGACGTTATTGTGAGCTGCTTCCATGCCATCATGCTAGATGTCGTCCCAGACAACAATGGCATCTCCCAACAGGATAACTGTTGGTATTAAATGGCCAGTATCGTATTACAGCAATTTGAGGAGAGGGTAGCGCAGCACATCGATGTCTTGCCAACCAAATTAACCTCATCTGAACCCGAGGGAGCATATTTGGGATGTTATCGAGGGCCAGCTCTGCTTCCAGAAAAGCTTTTTTTGTAGACATCTGGTCTCCACAAATCTACCATGGACTCACTGAAGCCATACCACGCATAATCACTGCTGGATTGTTTTCGAAAAATGAACTAACAAACTACTTAGCTGGTAGTTATGTTTTGTTTCTTCGGTGTACACCACACGCAACTTTTGAATTTCGGCGCTTATTGCGGCAACATTATACTAGTGTGTCTCGCAATATCGCTTTACATTGATTTATGATCAGTTTTATAACCATCGCAGTTTGTAAAAACCAGTTTTTATGGCAACTGCGTAAATGTAAGAATATGTCCAATTAATCCTCTGCTGTTACTGCTATGTAAATGGTTTTTTTTTGTTTTTGTTTTTGCATTACGCCGACACCTAATCTAGATGACATACAACGACCTTTCTTGGCGGATTATGTCATAAACTTCGGGGCTGTTACGTGTTTTACAATGAATCTGGATTTCTGCAACACCACTTTACGTGGTATCTGAGTAGTGTTGCCACTGTAGGTAAGAGTACTCAATTATTGTGTGAAGCGGATATCATAGTTCGAGGTAAGTGTTGAGTCTTACGTTGCTCCTAAAGATAATAATACTCAACTAGAGAGGAGAGTTTTAGATGATGAACTAAAATTACGAAAAGGCAGTGTGTTGAAAACGAAACACTCCACACAGCATCAGTTGCGACGCCATTTAATGAATAGTGAGATCATTGCAACACCTGGGATGTTCTACAGCACGTTCGCTGTAGGCGACCCACAGTCATAACTGCACTGCAAGGGCTCGTTACTTCAATGTGAGATCCTTGTATTCCGGTGTTCCAGGTACTGCAGTCTTCTCCGAAACAACGGCGTACCTTCTCTGTTTTCAGAGTCTCAAGCAGTGTTGACAAATCCCCTAAGCTAAGCACACAGCCGCCACGTAATACTCAGCGATTCTCTGTAGCTCCAAACACACAGGCCGTCCGCTTTTACCATACCGCTAGTAAAGCGTAAGTATTTGCGTTTTTTTTTTTTTTTTTTTTTTTTTTTTTTTGGTGGTCATCAGTCTACTGACTGGTTTGATGCGGCCCGCCACGAATTCCTTTCCTGTGCTAACCTCTTCATCTCAGAGTAGCACTTGCAACCTACGTCCTCAATTATTTGCTTGACGTATTCCAATCTCTGTCTTCCTCTACAGTTTTTGCCCTCTACAGCTCCCTCTAGTACCATGGAAGTCATTCCCTCATGTCTTAGCAGATGTCCTATCATCCTGTCCCTTCTCCTTATCAGTGTTTTCCACATATTCTTTTCCTCTCCGATTCTGCGTAGAACCTCCTCATTCCTTACCTTATAAGTCCACCTAATTTTCAACATTCGTCTATAGCTAATGCTTCGATTCTCTTCTGTTCCGGTTTTCCCACAGTCCATGTTTCACTACCATACAATGCTGTACTCCAGACGTACATCCTCAGAAATTTCTTCCTCAAATTAAGGCCAGTATTTGATATTAGTATACTTCTCTTGGCCAGAAATGCCTTTTTTACCATAGCGAGTCTGCTTTTGATGTCCTCCTTGCTCCGTCCGTCATTGGTTATTTTACTGCCTAGGTAGCAGAATTCCTTAACTTCATTGACTTCGTGACCATCAAACCTGATGTTAAGCTTCTCGCTATTCTCATTTCTACTACTTCTCATTACCTTCGTCTTTCTCCGATTTACTCTCAAACCATACTGTGTACTCATTAGACTGTTCATTCCGTTCAGCAGATCATTTAATTCTTCTTCACTTTCACTCAGGATAGCAATGTCATCAGCGAATCGTATCATTGATATCCTTTCACCTTGTATTTAAATTCCACTCCTGAACCTTTCTTTTATTTCCATCATTGCTTCCTCGATGTACAGATTGAAGAGTAGGGGCTAAAGGCTACAGCCTTGTTTTACACCCTTCTTAATACGAGCACTTCGTTCTTGATCGTCCACTCTTATTATTCCCTCTTGGTTGTTGTACATGTTGTATACGACCCGTCTCTCCCTATAGCTTACCCCTACTGTTTTCAGAATCTCGAACAGCTTGCACCATTTTATATTGTCGAACGCTTTTTCCAGGTCGACAAATCCTATGAAAGTGTCTTGATTTTTCTTTAGCCTTTGTTCTATTATTAGCCGTAACGTCAGAATTGCCTCTCTCGTCCCTTTACTTTTCCTAAAGCCAAACTGATCGTCACCTAGCGCATTCTCAATTTTATTTTCCGTTCTTCTGCATATTATTCTTGTAAGCAGCTTCGATGCATGAGCTGTTAAGCTGATTGTGCGATAATTCTCGCACTTGTCAGCTCTTGCCGTCTTCGGAATTGTGTACTTGCGTAGAAAATGAAATTCCCGCTTTCATTAGTGTATTCCGAAATTTGCCTTTCGAAATAGCGTTCTTTAAGCTGTGCCCAGAATACCTGCATGAAACGGGGTAACAAAGACTCAATAAATAGGTCACTGAGTTGTAGATATTTTGTGCAAAACCACAACTTACAAGTTTCTTTTCGATGGGTTTTCATGCAGCATCTGAGAATAATTTAAATACAGTTATACCATTTCTACATTAAGTAGTTGCCTGTGTTTTAGGAAGAAAACTATTATGGACCCGTAGCTGATAATGAAACAATTTTCTCTGTACCAGATCTAAATTTGTCTTTCATTTCTATACAGCCCCTTTGCAACTGCTGAAATTCTATGAATGTCCGTCTCTGATTATTCAACACTGAAAATCCCAAATTCTCAACTTACTCACACACTACAAATGTAGTGCCCCTTGCCTATTATCCTCATTACTCGCGCCATCTTGCCGAGTCCCCTAAGAGTTAGAACGTCGTATGCATTCGCATTGAAATGATCAATGGCCGTTCCCACTGCAATTATATACACATGAAAAAAAGTTTTGCATCACCCTGGTCCCCAGAATTCCTGAAGATAGACGTTGACTGTCGATATTTTTAAAGGCACATTTGCTCGCTGAGCTTTTCTTAGCAGAAAACGTAATTATAAGTAATTAAATAAATAATTTGAGCCACAGATATAGTCCACGGCTGTCTAAATATTGTATGCAGCCGCTGGAAACATCTGAATATTTTTGATCGTCATATTATTGGCGAAAGACGAATAGTCACCTTTTGTTTACTAGGTCTTGTCCAGATCGGGCATATGTGGCACACCGTCATTAATACTACATTATTTTATTAACATATTGAAGAGTTGCAACCAAACGCCACTCGTAATTACACAATGTAAGTGTCCTTCAAATTGTGTTTTTTTCAGAATATATTGTTATTTCTACACTATGTATGTTTTATTTTGTGTCTTTAGTTACTGTAAAATTGTTGGGTGACTTGGCATGGCAAAAGGTTCCGTACGTTTGAGCAATAAGTCGTCCAGCTCGAACCACCGTCGTTTTCGGGTGCTATTTGATAACGAAGTACGTTATTAGAGAAATACCACAGAGAAGAAAACGGTTAAAAATACATGAACGGACCTTTAACGAAAAGGAAATGGCGTGATCACGAGGCAGTGAAAATCCCTGACCCCGCCGGGAATCGAGAACGCTACCGCACGACCACAAGCTGCGGACGAATAAAGGTGTAATAACTTCATTCAATAATACAACAAAAAATGTAAGCACGAAACCTGGGCTCTGATCTGAGTATGGCACATATTTTGAGCTTTCCCCAGTTATTTAAGTCAATGTTCACAGGCAACTGATGTCATTAATTCCTATTGTGTCTCGTTTCAAGCTTCTATGTCACAATGGGAGACAATTACACTCCTGGAAATGGAAAAAAGAACACATTGACACCGATGTGTCAGACCCACCATACTTGCTCCGGACACTGCGAGAGGGCTGTACAAGCAATGATCACACACACGGCACAGCGGACACACCAGGAACCGCGTTGTTGGCCGTCGAATGGCGCTAGCTGCGCAGCATTTGTGCACCGCCGCCGTCAGTGTCAGCCAGTTTGCCGTGGCATACGGAGCTCCATCGCAGTCTTTAACACTGGTAGCATGCCGCGACAGCGTGGACGTGAACCGTATGTGCAGTTGACGGACTTTGAGCGAGGGCGTATAGTGGGCATGCGGGAGGCCGGGTGGACGTACCGCCGAATTGCTCAACACGTGGGGCGTGAGGTCTCCACAGTACATCGATGTTGTCGCCAGTGGTCGGCGGAAGGTGCACGTGCCCGTCGACCTGGGACCGGACCGTAGCGACGCACGGATGCACGCCAAGACCGTAGGATCCTACGCAGTGCCGTAGGGGACCGCACCGCCACTTCCCAGCAAATTAGGGACACTGTTGCTCCTGGGGTATCGGCGAGGGCCATTCGCAACCGTCTCCATGAAGCTGGGCTACGGTCCCGCACACCGTTAGGCCGTCTTCCGCTCACGCCCCAACATCGCCCAGCCCGCCTCCAGTGGTGTCGCGACAGGCGTGAATGGAGGGACGAATGGAGACGTGTCGCCTTCAGCGACGAGAGTCGCTTCTGCCTTGGTGCCAATGATGGTCGTATTCGTGTTTGGCGCCGTGCAGGTGAGCGCCACAATCAGGACTGCATACGACCGAGGCACACAGGGCCAACACCCGGCATCATGGTGTGGGGAGCGATCTCCTACACTGGCCGTACACCACTGGTGATCGTCGAGGGGACACTGAATAGTGCACGGTACATCCAAACCGTCATCGAACCCATCGTTCTACCATTCCTAGACCGGCAAGGGAACTTGCTGTTCCAACAGGACAATGCACGTCCGCATGTATCCCGTGCCACCCAACGTGCTCTAGAAGGTGTAAGTCAACTACCCTGGCCAGCAAGATCTCCGGATCTGTCCCCCATTGAGCATGTTTGGGACTGGATGAAGCGTCGTCTCATGCGGTCTGCACGTCCAGCACGAACGCTGGTCCAACTGAGGCGCCAGGTGGAAATGGCATGGCAAGCCGTTCCACAGGACTACATCCAGCATCTCTACGATCGTCTCCATGGGAGAATAGCAGCCTGCATTGCTGCGAAAGGTGGATATACACTGTACTAGTGCCGACATTGTGCATGCTCTGTTGCCTGTGTCTATGTGCCTGTGGTTCTGTCAGTGTGATCATGTGATGTATCTGACCCCAGGAATGTGTCAATAAAGTTTCCCCTTCCTGGGACAATGAATTCACGGTGTTCTTATTTCAATTTCCAGGAGTGTATATCGTTTCGAAAGATTGATTTTTTAATTGCGTTGTTCAATGTAGCTATCACAATACCGGGAGACAAAACTTTGTCAGTCAAGAAAAACACGCACTTAAGTAACAATAGAACACCTAAAAGGAGAAACAAAACAAGTACAATTCAGAGTGATGGAAAGAGGTGCATTTACTGATATCGCAAGAGTGTATAACGCGGCACATTAAGTTAGCGGCGGCCTGGAGGTATCGAACATCTGGATGCAATCGTTTTTACAAGTTACCATCTTAATTCCGGATGATCGGATGATCTGATTATTGCATCTAGTGAGCAAAAGATTATTAAGTCTTTCACCGGCTAACTGGCAGTATTTTTACCACCCTCTGGTGCTTACAGCAATTAGTTAAACAGTTGCGCCTAAACGGCAGGACCATATGATCTGGAGATCGCACCAGCAGAATATGGTTCAAATGGCTCTAAGGACTATGGGACTTAAATCGAGGTCATTAGTCTCCTAGACTTAGAACTACTTAAACTTAACTAACCTAAGGACGTCACACACACCGAGCGGGGTGGCGCAGTGGTTAGACACTGGACTCGCATTCGGGAGGACGACGGTTCAATCCCGCGTCCGGCCATCCTGATTTAGGTTTTCCGTGATTTCCCTAAATCACTCCAGGCAAATGCCGGGATGGTTCCTCTGAAAGGGCACGGCCGACTTCCTTCCCAATCCTTCCCTAATCCGATGAGACCGATGACCACGCTGTCTGGTCTCCTTCCCCAAACCAACCAACCAACGTCACACACACCCTTGCCTGAGGCAGGATTCGAACCAGCGACCGTAGCAGCAGCTCGGTTCCGGACTGAAGCCCCTAGAACCGCTCGGTCACAGCGGCCGGCCACCAGCAGAAGAACTTGGTAGCTACAGAGCAGAGTTCTTGCTGTGGGGGCTACTTAATGCTCGGCTTTCAGAGAAAACAGCGGACTACATAGGCGATTCTCCTTTTCATATCCAACATGGGCCGAGTTTTTGGCGGACTGGCTACTTACGTTTGATTGGGAGGCACTGACATCTTCTGAAGGGTGGCTCTTTGGGGTATTAAAGCGCAAAGGTGCGTTCAAACTTAGCAAAAACGGCTGCCTTAGGATGGCAAACATAATCTTGCCGAAATTTACTAATTCATTAATTTCAGCTATGGGCAGCGAAAATTTTGTTCCGGAGCATCATTACTGCAACACACCGACCATATTCCGTCAGGAACAAGCAAAGTAGGAAGTAGATTATAACAGAGCGAGAAGCAAATGAGGGCAGAGATTATGCCTTCCAAAACACAGTAAAGCCGTCGCATGTTGCGAGGCAGGCTGGCCAGACGAGGTATGGTAACACTTGACAGAAAACACTGGAGCGGAAGCCTGTCCACACCGGCAACAGCAGGAATGTTCAGTTTACGAACCGAAAGGCATAGCACAGACCGAGGAAGTGCAGTATGTGTCTGCATAAATACCCAGTCACTATTGTACTGAAATCATCTTGTGTTAGTATCGCAGCACTATCACAAGGGTTCTGTGACCCTTGGGGCTCCATTCGGAATGCTGTACGGAGTACTCAGTTCGACCTCGTGTCAGGGCAGCCCTCCCTGAGACACGAGGCGCATGGCCGCCACTGCCGCTCTAGCAGTGGGACACAGCGCGCCTGCCACGGCGCTTCTGCAGTGGGTCACGAGGGCTGCAACGCTGGTGACAGCCGTGCGTCGGCCACCGCTGCCTTAGCTGACGAGCCCGGAGGACGTAGCCGACAGAAGCAGTGGCGTTTTACCACCGCTCGGCCACGCCAAGCTCCGTCTGCATTGTGACACGTTCCACATATATACGTGGGCGGCAACTGGATGCCTTAAGCACACTGCCACTGCTTGTGATGAACCAGGGCGGGGGGCAGTACTAAAGGAATTTTAAAAGCACGAAACAAGTCTACTGACTCCCAGCCTATTTCAGTGCAGTTTATTTGTATCTATCGCCCCCCCCCCCCCCTCCCGTAACAAATGTGAAATCATGAATCAAACTGAGGTCGAAAGTAATTATTCCATACAGCTCTTAAGCCTCTGCAGGTGGTCGCTCATGTCGGCACCAATGATGTGTGTCGCTATGGATCGGAGGAAATCCTCTCTGGCTTCCGTCGGCTATCTGATTTGGTGAAGACTGCCAGTCTCGCTAGCGGGATGAAAGCAGAGCTCACCATCTGCAGCATCGTCGACAGGACTGACTGCGGACCTTTGGTACAGAGCCGAGTGGAGGGTCTGAATCAGAGGCTGAGACGGTTCTGCGACCGTGTGGGCTGCAGATTCCTCGACTTGCGCCATAGGGTGGTGGGGTTTCGGGTTCCGCTGGATAGGTCAGAAGTCCACTACACGCAACAAGCGGCTACACGGGTAGCAGGGGTTGTGTGGCGTGGGCTGGGCGGTTTTTTAGGTTAGATGGCCTTGGGAAAGTACAGAAAGGTCAACAGCCTCAACGGGTGCGGGGCAAAGTCAGGACATGCGGGGACCAAGCAGCAATCGGTATTGTAATTGTCAACTGTCGAAGCTGCGTTGGTAAAGTACCAGAACTTCAAGCGCTGATAGAAAGCACCGAAGCTGAAATCGTTATAGGTACAGAAAGCTGACTTAAGCCAGAGATAAATTCTGCCGAAATTTTTACAAAGGTACAGACGGTGTTTAGAAAGGATAGATTGCATGCAACCGGTGGTGGAGTGTTCGTCGCTGTTAGTAGTAGTTTATCCTGTAGTGAAGTAGAAGTGGATAGTTCCTGTGAATTATTATGGGTGGAGGTTACACTCAACAACCGAACTAGCTTAATAATTGGCTCCTTTTACCGACCTCCCGACTCAGCAGCATTAGTGGCAGAACAACTGAGAGAAAATTTGGAATATATTTCACATAAATTTTCTCAGCATGTTATAGTCTTAGGTGGAGATTTCAATTTACCAGATATAGACTAGGACACTCAGATGTTTAGGACGGGTGGTAGGGACAGAGCATCGAGTGACATTATACTGAGTGCACTATCCGAAAATTACCTCGAGCAATTAAACAGAGAACCGACTCGTGGAGATAACATCTTGGACCTACTGATAACAAACAGACCCGAACTTTTCGACTCTGTATGTACAGAACAGGGAATCAGTGATCATAAGGCCGTTGCAGCATCCCTGAATATGGAAGTTAATAGAAATATAAAAAAAGGGAGGAAGGTTTATCTGTTTAGCAAGAGTAATAGAAGGCAGATTTCAGACTACCTAACAGACCAAAACGAAAATTTCTGTTCCGACACTGAGAATGTTGAGTGTTTATGGAAAAAGTTCAAGGCAATCATAAAATGCGTTTTAGACAGGTACGTGCCGAGTAAAACTGTGAGGGACGGGAAAAACCCACCGTGGTACAACAACAAAGTTAGGAAACTACTGCGAAAGCAAGTTTAAACGCAGCCAAAACCTCTCAGACAAACAGAAGCTAAACGATGTCAAAGTTAGCGTAAGGAGGGCTATGCGTGAAGCGTTCAGTGAATTCGAAAGTAAAATTCTATGTACCGACTTGACAGAAAATCCTAGAAAGTTCTGGTCTTACGTTAAATCAGTAAGTGGCTCGAAACAGCATATCCAGACACTACGGGATGATGATGGCATTGAAACAGAGGATGACACGCGTAAAGCTGAAATACTAAACACCTTTTTCCAAAGCTGTTTCACAGAGGAAGACCGCACTGCAGTTCCTTCTCTAAATCCTCCCACAAACGAAAAAATGGCTGACATCGAAATAAGTGTCCAAGGAATAGAAAAGCTACTGGAATCACTCAATAGAGGAAAGTCCACTGGACCTGACGGGATACCAATTCGATTCCACACAGAGTACGCGAAAGAACTTGCCCCCCTTCTAACAGCCGTGTACCGCAAGTCTCTAGAGGAACGGAGGGTTCCAAATGATTGGAAAAGAGCACAGATAGTCCCAGTCTTCAAGAAGGGTCGTCGAGCAGATGCGCAAAACTATAGACCTATATCTCTGACGTCGATCTGTTGTAGAATTTTAGAACATGTTTTTTGCTCGAGTATCATGTCGTTTTTGGAAACCCAGAATCTACTATGTAGGAATCAACATGGATTCCGGAAACAGCGATCGTGTGAGACCCAACTCGCTTTATTTGTTCATGAGACCCAGAAAATATTAGATACAGGCTCCCAGGTAGATGCTATTTTTCTTGACTTCCGGAAGGCGTTCGATACAGTTTTGCACTGTCGCCTGATAAACGAAGTAAGAACCTACGGAATATCAGACCAGCTGTGTGGCTGGATTGAAGAGTTTTTAGCAAACAGAACACAGCATGTTGTTATCAATGGAGAGACGTCTACAGACGTTAAAGCAACCTCTGGCGTGCCGCAGGGGAGTGTTATGGGACCATTGCTTTTCACAATATATATAAATGACCTAGTAGATAGTGTCGGAAGTTCCATGCGGCTTTTCGCGGATGATGCTGTAGTATACAGAGAAGTTGCAGCATTAGAAAATTGTAGCGAAATGCAGGAAGATCTGCAGCGGATAGGCACTTGGTGGAGGGAGTGGCAACTGACCCTTAACATAGACAAATGTAATGTATTGCAAATACATAGAAAGAAGGATGTACTGCTCTAGCAGATCCCTGAGGACGACAAGTGACTATCGTGTTGCACTCGGATACACGCCAAAGCAAAGGCCTTTCGAATTTAAGGAAGTTTCTTATGTAGGAAGCAATATGATACACAACTGTCGGAGCAAAGATGTTACTGGAAGCAGATTCGTACGGGGGAAGACAGCTTTCCTCAGTAAAAGAGCTCTATTGGCGTAAAATATTGACATGTGCTTGAGAAAGAATACCTGAAGGTTTACTATTGCAAACAGCTGTCTTTGAAAGTGAGCCATGGATCATCGGAAATGAGGAGAAGAAAATAAATTTGGGAGAATTTGAAAAGTGGTGTTATCGGCGAATCTCAAACGCTGAGCGGATATAGAACAAACTGGTGTAAAATGGAGAAGTATTAGAAAGAACACGTGAGGAAAGAATTTTATTGAAGACCCTTACTGGAAAAAGAGACAGATTAGGCATCCGGGGAACAGTAAACGAGACCGTAGAAGAAGCGACAGAGGTGACAAATGCTAGATGCAGGCCAAGACTTGAACACGTAAAACGTGTTACACACGGTGTAACAAAACGATACGAGAGGTTGTAAAGGGCGTCGTAAGGAAGAAATTTCGGATAAGAACTCAAGACAGGAAACGTCACCCAACGACGCCATTGCAGTTAATAGGCAAGGTAGTTACAGCGGAGCGGACAAGGCCTGCCCCTGCACCACTCCCTCGCAGTAAATGGCCTTGTTGTTCCACCCCTGGGCACTTCAGACGCCATCTAATGTTCTCCTGTAATCCGGCTCATGGCGAGAAGTTCCGCATGCGCACTGTCAGCATCCGAACACTGGTCACTGTTCTCAGATTGTTGATCACGACAACCTACAGCCAGTAAAACATTTTGGGTTAATAGGTACGCAATAATGAAATCATCAGCACAATGAATTTATTTATTTTACACGTAAGAGATGTAGATAATACAAAATAATAAAAATACAGTAGTGAAAACCAGTATAAAGGCTATTTACTATGAAATGTCTGAAACTTACATATATGAAATTTATTATGAAAGTAGTAGATACATAAAAGACCTAAACACTCACGACGGAATTTCTAGTCTCATAACAGGTGTAATAAGGTAAGGAGTTTGAATTTCTTGGACAGAAACTCATGTAAAGGCACTCACTAGCCACTCACTATCCTGTTGTGTTATTGCATTATTAGTACTTTCCAACCTCCGTTCTTCCTAATTACCTCAAAAATCCTCTACGACATTGATTTTGTTAGGATTTGTAGTGCGTGCAGTGAAGTGGTCCCCCACTGTCCTCGTATAGCTGTTTTCAGCTCACATTTTGCCAACACACGCCTTGCAAGTCCTTAAAGGTTTTCCATGGCTTTCAAACCAAAGCTGGTGAGACATCGCTATCTTTATCTTCAAACCACTTTTTTGCTGCAGCAGAACATGCATAGAAGCATTATCTTTTTGAAACGTTAGACTTTCGTCCCCTAGGTCCTCATACACATTAACCCATTCTGTGTCTACCATCTCATATTAGAGTTCATTCTAGAATTCATGCAACTAATGCGTAATTTATCGTCAGTGTAGAAGGCTGCCCAAATCGTAACATGTCCACCAACAAAATTTCTGCTCATTCTTATCTGCTACTCTATTTTCAGATCATGCCATCCAGGGGCCTCTAAATCAAACATTTTGTTATAAATGAAGATGTTTTTCAGCAATATCCAACCTGGACCGTTTATACGTGGGTGTTAGAGCAGGTTCCTCCAGTCGTTGCTTGAATGCAAGTTATTTTGGTTTGACAGAATTTGTCGTACTCGTCTGGAAGTAAACGGCAACTGTAAATCAACAAAGCTGGGAAGAATAACGGTTTTTGGCTCTTTTAGCGCAAAAGTAACCATTTCGATGCCTCAGACAAATTTCTACTTTGTCCATATTTTCCGTACTCTCCATATCGTACTCCTAGTCTAACGAAATTATTAATCACGGCACTTGAACAGTTCAACGAATTGACGTTTGGACGATTAACGTGTCCCATTTTCTTCTATGCGCCAATTTTTGCCTTTTCATCACATCATATCTGTTTTTCAAGTGGCACTGTCACAATCGTGGTTTATGTACACAAGGCGCACTGTCACTAATTGTGTCTGTTTCCCGCCTGTGGGAAAGGTACGTGCGCATACACTACTACTGCACAGAGCCGACGGCCTTTATATCGAGTTTCACTTTCTACCACCTGAATCGTTGATGTCTGGTTATGTACTGTACTGTTGACATCAAATGTGATATAGTTTGACGTAATTTTCAATATACTAGATATCATACTATTGTATCTAGACTATGCGCAGCTGTTACAACCGACAATGTTAATTTCTTTACAAATATCTGAGCCTTTATGCTGACTTTCACTACTGTAACAACAAAATTCTGGCAGACTCTGCTGAATTTCTGTTAGGTAGACCTTAAGCTCCAGAATTTCGCTGTCTTCGTCGCTTTGTCACTTGTTGTGTATAGACATTCTGTGGTGAAAGATTTGAGCAGGTTTCTACGACGAGGAGATGTTGTAGGTCCTGCAGCTCACTTCACAGGGCTCATCTTCAGTGAGGAAGCCCCACTTCCTGAGTATCACGTACATCGTGACACTTCTCTCCTCTATGGGTTTAGTGCCTTCCAATTCACGTACGTCAGATGGAAGCTCGCAGCCCAACCCCTTCGATTAATGAATTCCGTCATAAGTCTGTGTTTGGTGAGTTCCAGGTGCGACGAAATTTCTGATGTTGTGCGCGTGAAGCTCCTCCTTGACATAGCTAAGTTTTCGTGATTCATATCCAAACAACGAGCGCCAGGGATCGATTTCTTACTTCTTTTTCTCCATTTCTGCGACGGTTCTTCTGCGGATGTCAGGTGGCGCTATGCCCACAATTTGATAAATTTTAGTGAGGGAAAGTCTCATTAAACACATCGAACTGTTTTGGTATGTGTGGAATTTCGACAGACCGGTGCCGCTTATTATGCTGCAGAGAAACACAGACCCAGGGTAGATGTAGAGAACACGTTTGGCCGCGAGAGCCAGTGAGTTTACAGATGATGCTGTTCAGGAAAGTTACTTTTAGCTTTGTTTCTCAACAATGATCTGTGAATGTCAGACTACGATCCAACTTATCTGGGATTTGGCTTTAGGTGGTTATCATCACAATATTTCCCGATATCTTCAAGGGCTGCTCTCAGCTACACCTCCACTTCCTTAAAGGTTTCGCTTGAGCCGTAGTTACTGTGTCACGTGGATAAATATCCGTAAATGTCCTTGTTTCCAGACTGTTTGGTTGGTATAAATGTTGTGTGAGAAGGGAGCCAATGCACTATCCTGCAGTCCTCCACTAACTCTTCTTCTTACACAGAGTCACAAAGGACTCCCTGTTTTATTTTAAACACTATTAAACTAAGTTAAACGCTAGTATTCCTGTGATGTACTGAGATATCACAGAAGAAGAGTTTGCGACAGTTGGGACCAGAAGTACCGTGGACGTTTGTCCGCCTCAGGAACCGCGCACGAGAAGAAGTCGTCCGTTGTACGTTGTAAGTCAGTCCGATTCTTGCTAGGGCGTTTCTGCAGAACGTTCGTCGTATCTCCAAATCTTCAAGTCACCGGGTGAGACAGATATTTGGTTTGTGAGGCGCTCAACTACGCGGTCAGCAGCGCCCTTACAAAGTCCCAATATTTACACAGTCGAATTTTTACACAGTCCAGTCTAGCCACTGTCACGAATGATAATGATGATGGTGAAATGATGAGGACAACACAAACACCCAGTCCACGGGCAGAGAAAATCCCCAACCCGCCCGGGAATCTAACCCAGGAACCCACCATGATCCAGAGGCAACAATGCTAGGCACTAGACCACCAGATGCGGATATCGAGTGAGACAGAAATAGTTTCCGATGGATAGATACTAATTAGGAGTCAGTATAAACAGATCAGTAAATAGATTGGGTGTTGATATGGGGAGAGGACAACAGTAAATGGGATTACCGTGTCTGGACAGAGACCACCTGCCTAGCGATTTGAGTGAGTACTGTCAGTTTGGGACTGTTCATTGAATAGTACGTCAAGATAGGAGATTAGTTTTCTTCTGTCTGTAGTTCAGAGAGCATTATTATGTTTGTTTTCATGGAAATGAACGCAGGACAGATAGGCTAAGCTTGCATTCTACAACTGCTGTATTAATTGTTACCGATGCTGAGTAACGCATTTCATTATTCGCCATTCAGTAACACTTTCAGATCCCACGCGTCTGTCGTACCAAGACTCCTGTGCTACTCTTTTTTAGAGGCAGTGAGCTTTTCATCTAAGTGGACGCTTCCAGCACACAACAGTTTTACCATATCACAACCTACATCTACATCTACATCTACATTTATACTCCGCAAGCCACCCAACGGTGTGTGGCGGAGGGCACTTTACGCGCCACTGTCATTACCTCCCTTTCCTGTTCCAGTCGCGTATGGTTCGCGGGAAGAACGACTGTCTGAAAGCCTCCGTGCGCGATCTAATCTCTCTAATTTTACATTCGTGATCTCCTCGGGAGGTATAAGTAGGGGGAAGCAATATATTCGATACCTCATCCAGAAATGCACCCTCTCGAAACCTGGCGAGCAAGCTACACCGCGATGCAGAGCGCCTCTCTTACAGAGTCTGCCACTTGAGTTTATTAAACATCTCCGTAACGCTATCACGGTTACCAAATAACCCTGTGACGAAACGCGCCGCTCTTCTTTGGATCTTCTCTATCTCCTCCGTCAAACCGATCTGGTACGGATCCCACACTGATGAGCAATACTCAAGTATAGGTCGAACGAGTGTTTTGTAAGCCACCTCCTTTGTTGATGGACTACATTTTCTAAGCACGCTCCCAATGAATCTCAACCTGGTACCCGCCTTACCAAAAATTAATTTTATATGATCATTCCACTTCAAATCGTTCCGCACGCATACTCCCAGATATTTTACAGAAGTAACTGCTACCAGTGTTTGTTCCGCTATCATATAATCATACAATAAAGGATTCTTCTTTCTATGTTTTCGCAATACATTACATTTGTCTATGTTAAGGGTCAGT
Organism: Schistocerca americana; assembly: GCF_021461395.2. Lineage (NCBI taxonomy): Eukaryota > Metazoa > Arthropoda > Insecta > Orthoptera > Acrididae > Schistocerca > Schistocerca americana. Next base: position 452,090,863 of record NC_060123.1, on the reverse strand, counting down.
TGCCACTCCCTGCACCAAGTGCCTATCCGCTGCAGATCTTCCTGCATTTCGCTACAATTTTCTAATGCTGCAACTTCTCTGTATACTACAGCATCCTCCGCGAAAAGACGCATGGAACTTCCGACACTATCTACTAGGTCATTTATATACACTCCTGGAAATGGAAAAAAGAACACATTGACACCGGTGTGTTAGACCCACCATACTTGCTCCGGACACTGCGAGAGGGTTGTACAAGCAATGATCACACGCACGGCACAGCGGACACACCAGGAACCGCGGTGTTGGCCGTCGAATGGCGCTAGCTGCGCAGCATTTGTGCACCGCCGCCGTCAGTGTCAGCCAGTTTGCCGTGGCATACGGAGCTCCATCGCAGTCTTTAACACTGGTAGCATGCCGCGACAGCGTGGACGTGAACCGTATGTGCAGTTGACGGACTTTGAGCGAGGGCGTATAGTGGGCACGCGGAAGGCTGGGTGGACGTACCGCCGAATTGCTCAACACGTGGGGCGTGAGGTCTCCACAGTACATCGATGTTGTCGCCAGTGGTCGGCGGAAGGTGCACGTGCCCGTCGACCTGGGACCGGACCGCAGCGACGCACGGATGCACGCCAAGACCGTAGGATCCTACGCAGTGCCGTAGGGGACCGCACCGCCACTTCCCAGCAAATTAGGGACACTGTTGCTCCTGGGGTATCGGCGAGGACCATTCGCAACCGTCTCCATGAAGCTGGGCTACGGTCCCGCACACCGTTAGGCCGTCTTCCGCTCACGCCCCAACATCGTGCAGCCCGCCTCCAGTGGTGTCGCGACAGGCGTGAATGGAGGGACGAATGGAGACGTGTCGCCTTCAGCGATGAGAGTCGCTTCTGCCTTGGTGCCAATGATGGTCGTATGCGTGTTTGGCGCCGTACAGGTGAGCGCCACAATCAGGACTGCATACGACCGAGGCACACAGGGCCAACACCCGGCGTCATGGTGTGGGGAGCGATCTCCTACACTGGCCGTACACCACTGGTGATCGTCGAGGGGACACTGAATAGTGCACGGTACATCCAAACCGTCATCGAACCCATCGTTCTACCATTCCTAGACCGACAAGGGAAGTTGCTGTTCCAACAGGACAATGCACGTCCGCATGTATCCCGTGCCGCCCAACGTGCTCTAGAAGGTGTAAGTCAACTACCCCGGCCAGCAAGATCTCCGGATCTGTCCCCCATTGAGCATGTTTGGGACTGGATGAAGCGTCGTCTCACGCGGTCTGCACGTCCAGCACGAACGCTGGTCCAACTGAGGCGCCAGGTGGAAATGGCATGGCAAGCCGTTCCACAGGACTACATCCAGCATCTCTACGATCGTCTCCATGGGAGAATAGCAGCCTGCATTGCTGCGAAAGGTGGATATACACTGTAATAATGCCGACATTGTCCATGCTCTGTTGCCTGTGTCTATGTGCCTGTGGTTCTGTGTGATCATGTGATGTATCTGACCCCAGGAATGTGTCAATAAAGTTTCCCCTTCCTGGGACAATGAATTCACGGTGTTCTTATTTCAGTTTCCAGGAGTGTATATTGTGAAAATCAATGGTCCCATAACACTCCCCTGTGGCACGCCAGAGGTTACTTTAACGACTGTAGACGTCTCTCTATTGATAACAACATGCTGTGTTCTGTTTGCTAAAAACTCTTCAATCCAGCCACACAGCTGGACTGATATTCCGTAGGCTCTTACTTTGTTTATCAGGCGACAGTGCAAAACTGTATCGAATGCCTTCCGGAAGTCAAGAAAAATAGCATCTACCTGGGAGCCTGTATCTAATATTTTCTGGGTCTCATGAACAAATAAAGCGAGTTGGGTCTCACACGATCGCTGTTTCCGGAATCCATGTTGATTCCTACATAGTAGATTCTGGGTTTCCAAAAACGACATGATACTCGAGCAAAAAACATGTTCTAAAATTCTACAACAGATCGACGTCAGAGATATAGGTCTATAGTTTTGCGCATCTGCTCGACGACCCTTCTTGAAGACTGGGACTATCTGTGCTCTTTTCCAATCATTTGGAACCCTCCGTTCCTCTAGAGACTTGCGGTACACGGCTGTTAGAAGGGGGGCAAGTTCTTTCGCGTACTCTGTGTAGAATCGAATTGGTATCCCGTCAGGTCCAGTGGACTTTCCTCTATTGAGTGATTCCAGTAGCTTTTCTATTCCTTGGACACTTATTTCGATGTCAGCCATTTTTTCGTTTGTGCGAGGATTTAGAGAAGGAACTGCAGTGCGGTGTTCCTCTGTGAAACAGCTTTGGAAAAAGGTGTTTAGTATTTCAGCTTGACGCGTGTCATCCTCTGTTTCAATGCCATCATCATCCCGGAGTGTCTGGATATGCTGTTTCGAGCCACTTACTGATTTAACGTAAGACCAGAACTTCCTAGGATTTTCTGTCAAGTCGGTACATAGAATTTTACTTTCGAATTCACTGAACGTTTCACGCATAGCCCTCCTTACGCTAACTTTGACATCGTTTAGCTTCTGTTTGTCTGAGAGGTTTTGGCTGCGTTTAAACTTGCAGTGGAGCTCTCTTTGCTTTCGCAGTAGTTTCCTAACTTTGTTGTTGTACCACGGTGGGTTTTTCCCGTCCCTCACAGTTTTACTCGGCACGTACCTGTCTAAAACGCATTTTACGATTGCCTTGAACTTTTTCCATAAACACTCAACATTGTCAGTGTCGGAATAGAAATTTTCGTTTTGATCTGTTAGGTAGTCTGAAATCTGCCTTCTATTACTCTTGCTAAACAGATAAACCTTCCTCCCTTTTTTTATATTCCTATTAACTTCCATATTCAGGGATGCTGCAACGGCCTTATGATCACTGATTCCCTGTTCTGTACATACAGAGTCGAAAAGTTCGGGTCTGTTTGTTATCAGTAGGTCCAAGATGTTATCTCCACGAGTCGGTTCTCTGTTTAATTGCTCGAGGTAATTTTCGGATAGTGCACTCAGTATAATGACACTCGATGCTCTGTCCCTACCACCCGTCCTGAACATCTGAGTGTCCCAGTCTATATCTGGTAAATTGAAATCTCCACCTAAGACTATAACATGCTGAGAAAATTTATGTGAAATGTATTCCAAATTTTCTCTCAGTTGTTCTGCCACTAATGCTGCTGAGTCGGGAGGTCGGTAAAATTAGCCAATTATTAAGCTAGTTCGGTTGTTGAGTGTAGCCTCCACCCATAATAATTCAGAGGAACTATCCACTTCTACTTCACTACAGGATAAACTACTATAACAGCGACGAACACTCCACCACCGGTTGCATGCAATCTATCCTTTCTGAACACCGTCTGTACCTTTGAGAAAATTTCGGCAGAATTTATCTCTGGCTTAAGCCAGCTTTCTGTACCTATAACGATTTCAGCTTCGGTGCTTTCTATCAGCGCTTGAAGTTCTGGTACTTTACCAACGCAGCTTCGACAGTTGACAATGACAATACCGATTGCTGCTTGGTCCCCGCATGGCCTGACTTTGCCCCGCACCCGTTGAGGCTGTTGACCTTTCTGTACTTTCCCAAGGCCATTTAACCTAAAAAACCGCCCAGCCCACGCCACACAACCCCTGCTACCCGTGTAGCCGCTTGTTGCGTGTAGTGGACTCCTGACCTATCCAGCGGAACCCGAAACCCCACCACCCTATGGCGCAAGTCGAGGAATCTGCAGCCCACACGGTCGCAGAACCGTCTCAGCCTCTGATTCAGACCCTCCACTCGGCTCTGTACCAAAGGTCCGCAGTCACCCCTGTCGACGATGCTGCAGATGGTGAGCTCTGCTTTCATCCCGCTAGCGAGACTGGCAGTCTTCACCAAATCAGATAGCCGCCGGAAGCCAGAGAGGATTTCCTCCGATCCATAGCGACACACATCATTGGTGCCGACATGAGCGACCACCTGCAGATGGGTGCACCCTGTACCCTTCATGGCATCCGGAAGGACCCTTTCCACATCTCTCTTGCTGCCATTTCCCTAAGGGGCCCCATTACGCACCTGACGTTGGAGCTCCCAACTACCAGTAAGCCCACCCTCTGCGACTGCCCGGATCTTGCAGACTGAGGGGCAACCTCTGGAACAGGACAAGCAGCCATGTCAGGCCGAAGATCAGTATCAGCCTGAGACAGAGCCTGAAACCGGTTCGTCAGACAAACTGGAGAGGCCTTCCGTTCGGCCCTCCGGAATGTCTTTCGCCCCCTGCCACACCTTGAGACGACCTCCCACTCTACCACAGGTGAGGGATCACCCTCAATGCGGGCAGTATCCCGGGCAACCACAGTCGTAGTCCGATCAGGGGATGCGTGGGACGAGCTGGCCGTCCCCGACAAACCCCCATCCGGACCCCCACAGTGATGCCCATTGGCAACAGCCTCAAGCTGTGTGACCGAAGCCAACACTGCCTGAAGCTGGGAGCGAAGGGATGCCAACTCAGCCTGCATCCGAACACAGCAGTTGCAGTCCCTATCCATGCTAAAAACTGTTTTGCAAAGAACGTCTGAACTAATCTACAGAGAGCGCAAACAAATCAACAAAATTTAAACGGTTATTAAATTACAAGATTGCCTAGTAAATGCAGTAATGCTGCTACTTGCGCACTGCTGACACTGCTCGGCGGCGGAAGGAGACTACGCGAATTTACACTATTCAGGTACTAAAACGCGATGCTACAACTCTCAAATACTATAATACGCCAGAAATTTATGAATTGAACAATGCAAGTACCAAAAACACGCAGAGAAATTAAGAATTAAACTATGTAACAAATGAGTGAGCTAGGAGTATACGACTTGCTGCTGCAGCTGCTTATCCAACGGCGGGAGGGAGCACACTGACTGCGACTGCAACTTGTTCTTTAGAGTTACAGGATTTGATTTTGAAATTAAACCGTTTTTTTTTTCTGGCTGAATGAATTACTTTATGAGCTCTCAGTGAATTGTTTTTGTATTTATACGGATATAAGAACGTGAAAGATTTGCGTATGGTATTGAAAGTTATGTAATGTTTGGTTTTGTAGGCGGTGAGGGAAGACTCCTAAATTTCTGACAGTGGCCCCTAGGAAATCCTGGTCTTCGCATATAAATTGTTTTCTCAGGTGGATTTTATCTGCATCAAGTATGTAAATATTCATTTTATAAACTGAAACACTTGTATCTTGCTGCAATCTATAGGTATTTATGTTCCATATGTTTTTCAACTTTTAATACAATGAATGTTCAGCACATTTAATTTCTAATAATACAGTTTTTTTTATATGTAATACTTACAGGTCAGAAAGCTATTAACATCTTGATTTTTATAATAATAATTTATTATTTATCTGTTCATAAACAAAGTAGTAGAGTAGCACACAAACACTGGTCATCAGAATAATGCAACACAATTTATATCTCCTCACTCCTGCCTGACTCCCCCCTAAATAGTCTGTAAACCAAAAATCCAATCATTCAAGCACTTACAATATTTTATATTTTCCTGTTGGCTATCACATGCACACACAAATTTCTACAGCCCTCTCCACGAGTACCCAAAATCTCACACTCCCGAATTTTTTATCATAGTGGTAACATCTCTGTAGTAGGAAAGAAAAGCGCATTCATACAGACACATACACATACATATATGAAAGTTATTTCAAGGGGATCAGGAAAGTGTGAGATGAAATGGGTTGATGACATTATTCTCGCGATCATCTGTTAGGGTTTTACTTTACTGTCAGAGAGTGGGTAAAATGTTGTAGATTTTTGGATGATTGGGTTTTGGGGTGTTACTCTGCTATTCTATCTGTTATGTGAATAGCGAGATTTTGGCCAAAAACGAATAAATGTAAGTAATAATACATTAATACAAAAATTAGAATGTGAACTGTTTTCCAATCAATAAGTACAGCACTTAACAAAAAAAGTTTAAAGTTGTATTATTCCTCTGAAGATTCGTTAATGAATAGATCAGAATTTCTGGCACTACAACACTTCTCTTATTCGACACAGAAATCATGTATCCCAATACGAGAAAATCTGAAATTATACGGAAAAATCCCTGGTGAAGATTTTAATGAAGTGCTCTCACGAGTACTACTTATAACGCAATAAGGCTACTTATAGTTTAACAATGAATTTTATTTAAAAGAGGAATAGTTACCAACGATTCTCCAGTTTCAAGAGCTATAGCAAGCATTTTCAAAACCATGGTGGATAAAAAGTTTTCCACAAATAGTTATGAAATTGTACTAAATATTATACTGTGTCAGAAATGTGGATACTCTCATCTGCTTAACAGATGATTTACAAATGCAAATTGCCAAAATAGTGCATGCTGACGTTGACAGGCACATAGAAAGGTTAAATTCGCAATAGAAAGGGAACATAATACTCAATAAATTCCTGTATTCAACAATTAAACAACATTCAACTAGCGCGATATTGAAATTTACTGTAAACTTCCAACAGTGGCACAATCATCCCCAAAACCTTGACAGCCTAACTCACAAAATTAAGCAGTGCTTCAACATATACAAAATAGATTCAACACAGTGTCACTCAACAAAGGAAAAAGGTAGAACGGATTCAGGTAGTCACATCGATGGATACCTTAGTAATATTGTCACAAAGCTAAATAAAAATACAAATAAGAACGATAACAATAGATACAAAGCCACAAACAACAACATAATTGAGTACATACACACCCATTACATACAAACTCATTGCCATAACAACACAAAATACCCCGGAAAATACAAGAGAGGGTGCAAGACGGTACACAGTAACGTACAAACACAAACTGGCACATAAAGTCAACATTTATGAAATACAATGGGCAATTCCGTCCAAAAAACATCAAAAACTGACAAGAGACACAGACATCTACCAGAAAAGAGGTATACATCAATGACTATGTAACGTAAACGATGTGAGATGCTACAGGCAGTTTCCAAAAAGTTTCCTTCAATTGTCGAACAGCATCCCTTAAGCATATATGTACATTGTGAGCCGTGGTGTGCCTTTTCTGGCACACCAGCTCTTTGGCAGTACTATCGATTAGCCGGCTGTACTACTATCTCTGCCCCTGTTGTGCGGCGGGGATTTGCGGTAGGGGAGTTGGTCGCCGGACTCTCTACTAGACGCTAGGACGTGCTTGAGGGGACGACGAAGCAAACATGACGGCTCGGGGAGCGGCGGCGCGGCCGGTCTACCTTGCAATACGGTCGCAAGTTTGTGGTGGACCTGTCTGATGTCAACTTCAGGCGCTGCTCGTCGCTTTGCTTTGGGGCCTGTTCTCTCGGAGAGAGCCATCCCTCGAGATCACCTCGAACAACGCTCTCCATCGTACGTGTAGGTGGTTTTGGTGCCTTCGTTTCGTCAAACGATTTGCGTTGCAGCGAGTGAACTTGTTGGTCGGTTGGCAGCCGGCAGAGTCTGTGTGACTGTATGCAGACCACCAGTTACTATTTGCTTTAAAATCCGCTGGTTGGATGACTATTAAAAGGCAGAGTAGCACGAAGACTTGCTTGTGATTTTGGGTTTATTGCCATCAAGCGACGTCCCTGGTATACTGCTGTAAAAGAAAAAAAAATTGCAACCAGTTATTCTGCTATTAGTAAAACTTGTATGTGGTAAAGCTACTCATTTATATGTACTTCCTTATATACGTGCACTTATTAAATGCACACACTCAGCAGTAATTGGTTTGTGTATTTTATCGGTTTATTAACGTATATTGATTGATGCTTGGTTGGTGTTTACCGTGTCTTCTGCGGTCTGTTTGTGTTCCAGTTTCTGCGAGTTGAGGTGCGTGGGTGCGGCGCCACGTCCCGCTTCGGTGCACAGAAGCTGTGACGTGCCGTCTAATGGGAAGTGAGTCCCGGTTGGGCCCCGACGTTTAGGTGTTGTCTGGACGGCTGGTCCGTTGCTTCCGGCATTTAAGTCACCCTTCTTCAGGGCAGCCTGAGGTCACTGCCCGTTTGGTAAATATAACCTATTTCATGTGTTGTTTGTTTCTTCTTTAAAAAAGGGTTTTTTAAAATTGTTGAATATGAATTATTATAGTCACGTGTTGTGCTGGTTGGGTTTTTGGGGGTTCTAAACGAACTGATGCTTTTGGTAAATTACCTTCATATTGTAATTTTTTTTAATTTTTGCCATTTTTTAATCAGTTTCATATTGTAATTTATTTCAAATCTCTGTGGATCATCTCTTTAAGTCTGTTGGTAATTGTTGTCTGCTGTCTTGCTTGAGAAGCAAAATATATATAATATTTTATAAAAAGATGCCAACGTTGATTGTCTCTTATCTGTTTGAATAAACAAAATTTGGTAGTTGTTGTTTAAGGAGTGACATTACAGGGACCTTGACCTTCCATGCTAGGTGTACCCCTCATCCCCACTTCCTAAGTAACACACTGATTTCTTTATACGAACAGAAAACGCTATTTCCGATTTCAGTATGGCTGTTATACCAAACTTGACTAACGTTTTGTGGAAGACAGGAATACACATTGCTCTTAGTGAGATGTAGGTTTTGTGGAGGACTGATGCAGTGAGGAAGTTCCTTCAGAGCCTGAGTACAGGAATATGGATATTATGTCATCAGTCTGTATATCTAACATATCAGTTGTAGTCAGGAGGTCTAATACAACGACACAGTCATTCAGATACGATCAAAAGAATGTATCTACGTACACTTATTATTTCAATCATAATTCTTTGGTCGCTTGATGTTATATATGTGAGGCAGTGGTATGTAACTTTGTTTCGAGACTGCAATCAAATTTTTGAAGTCAATGTGTTTGAAAAATAATCTATGTAGTGTTATTCGTATCCTAATCATTTCACGCTAACTACAGTATCGCCCTTTATGAGAGAATAGCTGCCCGTATCGAAGTACTTTGATTTCCTAGCCACTGTGCTGAATTGTTTCAAAAGCCTGTTTTTAAAAATCGACAAGGAAACAAGTTGAAGAGTCCAGTTACATTATCTAAAACCCAATCCCCCTAAAAACCTGTTACGCCAGTGCGATTAAAGGATGGTTTTAACTTTTAATGGTTGTTTGCATCGTCTGATATAGGTTCAAGAAAGGTGAAATAAAGTGGAAAAGTAAATTGATTGATAATATAGTATATGAATAATTTCAAGCAATCTGATGTAGTGTATAGTATGTAACCTCAGAACATATCTTTAATGCGAGGATATTTCTGTCGGTACCAGTCGGTCAGAGGTTACTGAGTGCTTGCTGTAAGCTTGAACTGTTAACAAACGAAGCTTTCAGCAGACTAGTATTACATCTTCCTTTTTTAACGCTGTTTTTGTTAACATTTCGTCGTTCATGTGGGACAGCGATACGCTGCGCCCGTTTTTGATTTAAAAGACAAGTTGAAACAACTATCTACGTCTATCATTTATTTGTCTTCTATGACTCGTTTCGAGGGCCTACATCTTCACATTAAATAGGCTCGGTGGATTGTAGTTTCTTTTACCGGTTCTGGAAACGTTTCTGCCTTATGCTCAATTTCGTTATAAGTAAGTTATTGGGGCGGCCGCGGTGGCCGAGTGGTTCTAGATGCTTCAGTCCAGGACCGCGCGACTGCTGCGGTCGCAGGTTCGAATCCTGCCTAGGGCATGGATGTGTCCTTAGGTTAGTTAGGTTTAAGTATTTCTAAGTTATAGGGGACTGATGGCCTCAGATGTTAAGTCCCATAATGCTCAGAGCCATTTGAACCATTGAAGTAAGTTATTATGTGACCCATGTTACCATAATACAACAGTGAACCTTTTAAGAATCTTCTCAAACATACTAGCCAATACAATAACTTTTACTGGTACCTACACATTATGAGATACGGAGTTCAGTCATTAAGTTATCCAACTGTTACAGCATCTGATAAACATGCTGAAAAGAGTGTGCATCATTTGTTTGAATAACATTGCTTTATCCATCTGAGCTACTGCAAAATACGTAAAAACATAAGCGAGTGTTTGTTGTGTCTTTGATTCGCAACGTAATTTGCTAACGTTCGTTTACTCACAAAGCCGTTTGTTTCTGTGCTATGTTTATATGAGCTGTTCAGTGATACAAGTGTGTGTAGACAACGATCAGCAGTGTGTTTTCGGTGTGAACTCAATGTAAGCAGCTTTGTTATTGTTTGTAAGGTACGATTTCCGTGCCATATTTTGATAATAATGACAGATAATAGAGATAAATGAAAGAGAAATTGTCATGCAATGCATTGATTTGCATGTAGATGAGGGACTAGAAAACGTGACTGACACAAATAACTGTGTTAATTTGCCTTTTACGTCCATTGTGTGTAATGGACACAGTTCATCTTGTCTAACGCGTTGAGAAATATCTGCTGTTTGGTAAAATTGGCATAAATCTGCGTTGCACGATAAGAGCGTTAATGACTCCGGTTTCCGGGCTCGAGACAAGCACTTCAGGTGAAATGGGGTGAAAAATACGATCGCTCGCTCGCCGACGTGAGCTTCGGTGTCGCCCCGTACCCCGGAGAACTCAGGAAGGGGGGGAACGAAATTTTGGTGTGTCGCGCGCGCCCAGGCGGGCGGGGATCGGAAATCGTTACGTCTGGCGCTGTTGGGTCCTGACAAGTGGAGCAGCGCGGGCTATGACGGCTGTCAGTGTCAGAGCGCGGCGGCCGTGACCCCGCCTGCTTCCGCCTCTCCCTGGCCGTCTAGGTCTAGGCTGTGCTCAGGAGGTGCCGTGCACTGCTGCAGCAGCGGATATAGGCCGGCGTTGTAGGGCAACAGGCAGGCGGCGATGTGGTGACAGTGAAAAAATTACTAACGGTGGCGCAAAGAACCTGGGGAACAGCTCCGTTGGGAAACTGGAATGCTGCGTATTTAGTAAAGAGGAGGAAACGTTAATGGGTGATGCTTACCCATCGCAAGGACATGGTCCGTATCCCTTATATCGAAACAACAAAGGTAAAGTAGTACACAAGGTATCCATAAATTATCTTTACAACTCAAGACCTTAATAACTTTTGAAACGTCCCCTTAGAAAAATTAATGAATTACTGTGCTGATAAAGCTCTTACATTATTAGATTTTCGAACAGCTGAGCAGAACTGAACGTATTCAGACATTTCTCTCTTTGCTTAATCTGATCATCACTAAACTGACACACAAAATTTTAGCGCAATGCAATCTGACTTTCAATAATCCCTACAAAAGAGTGGCCCTGACTAACAATAACCTATACCTTTCATGAATCACTTACCTCACAAAAATCTTCGTTACTCGAACTACTGCAATACAGCGAGCGCCATACTGCCAGCTAAATAAAAGATTCTAAGTACTGAAATCACTAACTACTGATAGGCATAGTTAGCAAATGAAAGATTTTGATAGAGAACAAACAATGTATTTACCTTAATAGTGTTCAAAAGTCATTATATATATCAGTTCATGACATCCAGTCTTACAAATATATATATATATATATATATATATATATATATATATATATTTTTTCAGTTCATGACATCCAGTCTTACAAATTTACTCTCTCTGATGGACACACGTCCAGATCATCCGCTATCAAAACTCCGCCATCTCACTCCCCACATCCACCACTGCTGGCGGCTCACCTCCATCTGCGCAACGCTACGCGCTGTTCACATCCAACTGCCCAACGCTACAATAGCGACTATTTCAACACTGCCAACCAGTCACAAACTTCACACAGAACAGTCAGTGATTTTCATATAGAGCGCTACATGGCGTTACCAACATAAAAACCTAAACAGCCTATTTACACTTTAAACCTATACTAGATATTAACAAATGGTTTTCAACATGTGAGAAGATAACTCATAAAGTTATTTTTACCTTCCAAGCGGCGCAATTTTGAGGCAAATATGAACCTTAAAACCTTATAAAATTTGGACATCACAAGAGAAAGAGTAGTGTGTGGCCTCGTTCATATAAACCACGATCCCCTGATCTCACACCATTAGACTTCTTCCTGTAGGATTTGTAAAGTGTATGCTATATCGAACCAGGGTTAGAGACCTATAGGACTGGAAGGCACATATTTGCAATGTATCTGAATATTTCACCGTGGAGAGAAATTGAGTTCCGAATAGTCATTATCTATCGGCCAAGGTTAGACACTTTTTGGTGTATGAATGAGGAAATAAAACTTTGTGACTTGTAACATGTTGAATATCATTTGTAACTTTTAACGTATTGAAATCTTAAGGTCTATAGACCATTTATGGACATACTTTACAGGGTAGAGAAAAATTGTCACTAAATTTTAACCCTGGATAGCTGATGACTCTTTCTAATGTTGTGTAGGTCGACAACGCACCATTTTTAAGCTACGGAATATAATATGACAATGGTCAATCCATGATTCTTACGCCAACTGTGATTGATAAAACAGTAAGCTAAATCTCAATTTCCAACTTTCCATTGCATAACAACATCACTCTTATTTTGTAACATCTCATTTGGCGCCCGAACAGGGACCTGACCAAAAATTAGTTCAAATTCTTGGAAAATTTTCTATGTGCTTGTGTTAATAAATGTTCTGTCGTTTCATGTACACATCGTCTCTCTGTGAGAATAACGGTCAATAATGCAGTTTAATTACCGAGAGAAAAGAAAAGAAAAGAGACGTGAATTTGCTGAGACAACATAGCGGTATTCAAGCCATCAAAAAGTAAGTCAGAATTTTGCATACGCAGTGTAGTGCTTCAGTAGCAACGTTGCTTTTCCAAGTCGATCCACATCCTTTCTATCTCCTTCCCGCTATAGAAAATCTGTTTTATTTTATCTTTCAAAGTAAAATTCTTCGTAGTCTGATAATAGAAATTATTTCTCCCCATTGTTAGTATACCTGTATTGCATTTTCAACATGGAGGATAGTGTGCGCAATTTGCAGTGAAGAGCATCTTCATTCATTTGTCTGAAACGTTTAGGTTCCATCTTGTCTTCTCGCCAGATAGAATTTCATTTGTTGCTCACGCGAGAGTGGTGCTCTTAGCGGACTCACCACGTCACTGACAAACGACGAAAGCCTTGCGTAGCACCTGATTTACTGACGAAAATGGCAGATAGTAAACAGAGACAGGTGACAACAGGAGACGGGAGTGAAGACGTTAATAGTATTCCATACCCTTTACGATCGCGAACGGTAGGTTCCCGTGTGGAAACTGAACTAACCATGTCTGTAACAGGGGAAAGTGACCCTGAAGTCCAAACTCGTCCCGCTGCAGCTACAAATGACCTCGGTGCGTTAATGGAAATGCTGAAACAACAGTTTGACGCAGTAAATGAGAATATAAAAACACAAAATGAGACTATAAAAACACAAAATGAGACTGTTAACGCCCGACTAGATGCTGTAAGCGAATCATTAAAAACAGAGCTAGGCACAATCAAAACAGATCTGCATAAAGAAATTACGGCTGAATTAAATACCCATTTGGGTGAGGTGCAAACTAAGATCAGTGATCAAATTCAGAAAATGCAGAAACAGGTGAAAAGTGACATAGCTGAAGTATCTGGAACATTAAACACAAAAATTCAGGCATCTACCAAAGAAATAAACTCAGTTAGAAATGCAGTATCTGACATTGAAGGTGTAGTAGAGGATCTGTCGAGGCAGATAGACTCAATCAATATCGAAGAACAGGTTAAGAGCACCGTGAAAGCACACGCGGAGGCATTGTCGGAACACTACAGTGAATGGATAAAGGGTAAAGATATTTTTATCGAAAAGAAGGTCAGGGAGGAGCTTAGGGAGACTGTCAAGGATGTAACTTATGAAATCTTAGCTGCTCCTGGTAAGTCGGGAGACACAGTAGTTTCTGAATTGGGACAGATTCGGAGGACACTTACACGTGATCTTCCCGAGTGGAAGCAGCAAGTAGTGGACGAAGTCAGAATGCTGAGAAACTGGGTAGAAAATCCGCACACACATACGCAAACTATAGGGAACAACTCTTTAGACGGTGACGAATGTCAGTCAACTCCTTATCGTTCACCGCCTGATTACATGCAAAACAACAGTCCTGTTGAGTCCCGAGTAGGGAAACTAAATGATCCGCCCACAATTGTGAGTTTAATGCAAGAGGAAAGTGTGATTAAGCATCGCACTTTTCCTGTTTTTCATCCGCAGAAGCGAGAAATACACCCCATCGTGTTCCTAAAGAATTTTTCCGGTATATTTCCCAGGAGCTGGACAGACAGACAGCGTATTCAGTTCGTCACTGGCTTTATTTCTGGTGATGCAGCATTATGGGGAACGGAAATGGTAGACACGTGTAGGAATTATGAAGAGTTTGAGAAAATGTTCTTGGCAAAATTTTGGAGTAGTGGGGTACAGCAAAGATTAAGGAAGGAGGTGTATGGTGCGGAAATTTTCAATGAGAAGCATGGAAGTCTCCGGCGATACTTTGAGAAGTATCTAGCAAAAATTAAATTCTGGGATTCTCCGATTTCTTCCAAGGACGTAATTATGATTCTCAAAAGCAAACTCCCTGTGTCTATTAGAGAGAAATTAGTAAATGTGTCCGAAGAAGACACGGATGTATTCCTTTCTGTGCTGGATTCCTTAGATTTAATTAGCGAGGATGTGCGCTCCAAGGTTGGCAGCGGCAAATTCTTCCCTGGGAGCCAGCAGAATGCATCGCACGCGGACAACAATGCGCCCAAGGAGAGAGCGAGCTACTGCGACCGCTGTTACCAACCTGCCAGCGGTTATCAAAACGCAAACGGCAATAACTTTAAACGGAAGCAGAAAACCAATTACAGTAATCAGCAGAGATACCACCCAATTTACAACCACCAGGTACAAAATCAGTACGGAAACCCACCCTTTAATTCTGCGCCTGAGCAGTATGGAAATTCTCCACAAACGATTGGTAATTTTTCAAATGGACCAGTGTACAATCAAAGTTATAGGTCGAAAAATAGCAAGTGGCATGGGCAAGGCGGAGGCCACCCAGCACAACATAAGAACAACTATTCACAGGATAGAGGACCGCGGAACAATTTTCAAATGGCACCAAATGCGAACTTTCCTTCACAAGGAAATGGTTTTGCCGGCAACCAAAAGATCGGGCGACATCAGCCTTCTCAAATATTCTATTCACAAGTGAATGCACCCAGTGGATTTGACCCCTTTACACCGGCATTTGTACCACATAACCAGCACCAATATGAAACGGAACAAACACTTAAGGCCATGAATGACAAACAGGTTAAACATCCTGCGGAAAATTAGAGGCAGCGCCTTTCAGCCTCCTAGAGGTCGCTGCCGGTTCCAGTGGGGGTACTAACGAATACTCTGATTCTGAGTATGTTAATGCGATACGGTACGACCATGAGACCGACTTACGAGATGACCTTGCACCTGACCTAGAAGCTCAAGACATTAATGACATTTATGATGAACAGGTCCAGGCTTCGATTAAGATTTCTATTACTAACATTCCTGTCACAGCCATTGTTGATACAGGAGCAAACATCAATGTGATGTCATCATGTCTTTTCAGACAGGTGTCTTCTGTTTCAAAAGTTTTATCATTGCCGATTCAGGGTTGCTCCATATCGGGAGCGATTGGTCCATTGAAACAGAGAGTTAGTTTACAGACGCAGCTTCAACTGCAGATAGAATCTGTTTTGGTTTTTTGCCACTTTCTAATAGTAAAGAACTTGTCAGTTCCATGTCTCTTGGGGATGGAGTTTCTTCGACAAACAAAAGCAGTGATAGATATTGAATCTGGAGTGTGTACCTTTATCGTAAATCAACAACAAGTTGTTGTTAACTTGTTAAGGAGTAAGGTGAAGGCAGTGTTGACATTGCATCAGGTTTGGAGACGACAGAGGACAGGCAAACCGTGCTTTGATCAGACAAATGACCTGACTAAATGGGATGACATAAATGACAATGAGTATGAAGACTTACTTCCTGACAAAGACGAGATCGATGCTAAAGCCAAGGAATCGACTGAACTCAGGGGGGAGCAGAAATATGAGTTGTTCCATTTATTAGTAAGTTACAAGAAAATCTTTTCAAAGAAACCAGGAGTAATAAAAGGGTTCGAGTATAAAATGGAAGTGCTTCCCCACTCAACGTTCTGCAAAGCAAGCTATTCAGTACCCTACGCCCGACGAGAAGCTGTAAAGCATGAGATTAGGAAAATGCTGTGTTGGGATGTTATCGAGTTATCGAATTCGCCGTACTCAAGTCCCTTGTTGTCCGTACTTAAACAGGACGGTAGTGTCAGACTAGTACTGGACGCCAGATCAATAAACAAAATAATTGTACCGATAAGGACTCGACCTGAAGCACTTGAGGAGCACTTGCAAAAATTTCATGGCGTTAGATTTTTGAGTACACTTGATTTAAGAAGTAGCTATTGGCAGGTGAAATTAGCCAAGGAATCCAGAAAATATACTGCTTTTATATTTGCCGGCCGCTCATATCAGTTTAAGGTCATGCCTTTTGGTTTAAATGTGAGCTCAGGAATATTTATTTCTGCTCTCGATTTTGTGTTAGGACCTGAACTTCTGGATGAGGTAACTGTTTATGTAGATGACGTGTTGATAGCCACTAAGAACTGGGAAGATCATTTAGCTATTCTACGAAGGGTGTTTCAGAGATTTCAAGAACATGGTGTTACAGCAAATCTGAAAAAGTCAAAATTTGGAAAAGGTGAGGTAAAGTTTTTAGGTCATGTGATTACACCTGAAGGGATTAAACCCGACCCGGAAAAGTTGTCTGCGATTAAGAATTTCCCTACACCGGTAACTAAGAGGCAACTAAGAGGATTTCTCGGTCTTTCGTCTTTCTTTCGACGATTTCTGTCTGGTCAAGTAATGAACAATCCCGCTTTGCACAATCTTCTCAAGAAAAGTACGCATTGGATTTGGACACCAGAGTGTCAGAAAGCTTTTCAGGCAATTAAAGATGGTCTTTTAAACAATAACATTCTCTGTCATCCACAAATGGACAAAGAATTTTGTATCACCTCAGACACTTCGTTTGTTGGAATTGGATCTTGTTTGTTTCAGATTGAATTAGTAGACGCAACAGAGCAGATCAGAGTGATTAGTTTTGCGAGTAGGGTCTTAACAGAATGTGAAAAGTCCTATTCAGTTACTGAGCTGGAGGCACTTGCAGTTATTTGGGCCTTCAAGAGGTTTAATTATTACATTTTTGGCAGAAAGATAAAAGTATTTACGGACCATCAAGCACTTTCGTATCTTTTGACCTGTAAATTACAACATCCGCGCCTGACCAGGTGGTGTTTATTTTTGCAAGAATACGACTTTGATATTGTGTATATAAAGGGCAAGGATAACATTATTGCAGACGCACTTTCTCGTTCACCAGAAGGTCTGCCTGAGACAAGTGAGTTGGTAGAACAGATGTCGAATTACAAAGTTCTTCTTATGCAGGATCCCATTCATAGAAAATATTTCTTGGAACTGTGCAAGCAAATCCAGACACTACAGAGCACAGATCCTAAGTGGGGAAAAATAATCAGACTTCTTCAAGAAAATCCAGACCATAAGTTGTCCAAATTCTTCAAGATTCATAATCAGGTATTATTTCATCGTACCTCTGTGTCATCAGACAACTGGCTTGTTTGTATACCTAGCAGTTTTGTCGAACATCTTTTGTGGTATACCCACATTTCTTGGGGCCACTATGGTCCAGAGAAGTGTAAAAAGAAGATTGCTACTTACTGTTATGTGCCCAACCTACATCGTCGGATACACAAATTGCTAAAATTCTGTGTCATCTGCCAAAAGGCGAAAGCTCTGAATATTCCTACTTTAATTCCATTGAATCCGATCATCGCAGAAAGACCTAATCAGCTCATTAGCATTGACCTGGCTGGCCCTCTACCGATGGGTAGGGGAGGTGTCAAATACCTCGTTGCTGTTCTCGACAACTTCACAAAATACGTTCGAATGTATGTTATGAAGACATCTTGTGCTCCGCCTATTATACGCTGTCTTGAAAATGACTATTTCCCTCGATTCGGAGTCCCCGAATCTATACTTTCAGATAATGCATCCAACTTTACTTGCCGCAAATGGCGTGAGTTTTTGGCCCATCACAATGTCAAGCAGATCTTAATATCACGTTTTAGGCCTCAGTCGAATTTGACTGAGCGGATCTTCAAGGAGTTTAACAGATTTGTTCGGACGTACATTCCAGACAAGCAAACACGTTGGGTTGATTTTGTGACACCTTTTGAGGAGATAGTTAATAATTTGCCACACACTTCCACAGGTTTTACTCCACACGAGCTGATATCTCGAAAGAAGGAACAGAATGAGTGGGTTGACCCTCTTCCCAAGATACCTAGCCCTGAGATAGATCTAGATGTCAAAATTCGAGAAGCTTTAAGTTCCATTACCACCAATGCTCAATTAAGAAAGAAAGTCAATGATAAAAAAGTAAACAAAGTTGTAAATTACCATGTAGGTGAAAAGGTATTACTTAAGACTCATTTCAAGCCATCCTTAATATGTAAAAAAAATCGCAAGTGGCAACACATGTACCAAGGTCCTTACCTTATTTTAAGGAAACCGCACATAGGGAGTTATTTATTAACTGACCTGGCTACGGGGAGAGTAAAAGGCTTATTTCACCACCAAGACTTAAAGAAATTTTATAATGGTAGTGGTTAAATACTGTCGTGGAAATGAATTCTTGCTTACTCGAAATTCCCTTGTGTGAACTGTTAATGATAAGTATTGTGTTGAACAGCGCACTGACTACATGGTAACGGCTACTACATGTCATCTTTAAGTATTAAATGCTATGTATGGAAAAATTGTTTATAGTGATGGACATGAACTGATATTTCTTCAACAAGCTGAAGCAGGAAATTGAGGTTGCACCAAGAATTTCAATTTAATTTTAAGTTAGTAATAAGGAAAAAAGTGCTTGCGAGGTGATTGCCCGGAGCTATATAAATATGTAAAGGTGAGAAATGGAGAAGGATGCGTAAATAAGCACTTCTCTCAAGGTACAAGAAGATAGATTTATTTTTAGTAATGTAAGTACTTGAAGTTCTGTTGTAAAAGCCCAAATTACCTGCTTAAAAAAAAAAAGGTACATGTTCAAACACTCCAGACAGTGGACAGGAGTAGAAGAAATAGCTTAAAGTTCAGTTAAAGCGTGCTGTTAAATGGAAAAACAAGTGGTAACCCACATGTGTTCACGCAAGGAGACAATAAGCTGTAGTAAACTAAGTTAGGTGAAATACAGTACAAATAGAGGCAAACCATGAAGCATCAATAATGTAGCGTAAGTACTCCACGAGGCCACTAATTGCTATGAAAGTAAACTATTTCCCTGTGATCTGAGCCCAATGTAAAGAGTATATGAGGAATGTTAGCTGACGAATTGATTTCAGTAGAATCGAGGTACTAAATAACCACACAGCAAGCCACCTGTATCATAAATAAGTCCAAGTAAAGATCTTCAGAAGATCTGTAGTGTAATCTAGCGACCATTCAACACCCTAATTGAAGGCTAATCCAAAGAACAAGCAATTCAGTGATATTTAAACTTAATACTGACTATAACCAGAGTAAGACGTAGAAGTAGCAAAGCATGCTGTAATGAAAGACGTTGAAATTTATATATGTGCCTATGTTTATTATGATAATTTTATTCACATGCAGATTTTATTGTAAAAATGTCTCCTAAGACATTCCTCTTATGAAATCCATTTTCCTTGTGCCCGTTCCTTTTGATCCTGGTTCATTAACCCAGACCAAGGGTCGACTTGTAAAAGGCACGTGTGCTTCGAGGCAAAGCAGTGCTTATGAGAAATGAGACACGTAGCGCGATGAACTTCGCTAGCTTTGGTAATGTTTGTTATGGACCGGTTGCGTAAACCCAGTGAACTGTCGGTAATTCCATTCATGCAAAAAAATAGTAGACACGCGTTACCCTTTTTTTTTAACAGAGAACGATTGCTGAGTACATGAAGCGAAGAGGGAGAACTATTGTTATCCAGTCTGCCCTCAAATATAAAAAAAAATTGGCAAGCACAAAGGAAAGCACAAAAAAAAAAAAAGATTCAGCGTTAAATGTGTACTCGTTAAGTAGTAGATATGCTGCGTGGCAGTAGAAAATGATCTTGGGTGCACTAAAGAATAAATGCAACGAGTGTTGCGAAACCTGTAGTTTTCATAATGAGGAGATGAGCACTTAAAAGAAAGTTTGAAAGAATATTTTTAGGTTCACTAGTGAAAGCAAATCTTGAGATATAAAGAGTCCATTCATAAAGCAGTTGTTCACTTGACTTAACAAAAGGAGTGACCATTAATTGTAAATATTAGCTCGTGAGTGATATTTTGTAAATAGTAGAATATAAGTCTTTCTATACCAGTGGAGGAAACGTGCAAAATTGATTGTTTTGTAAGTGAACTCCATCGGCGAAGGAACTAAGCACGAATGCTGTGTGAAGATGCACACTAAAGTGCGACGTGCATAATAAAAGTAACTGTTCACTGTATATTAGTGGTAGTGTTGTACTGCAAGTGTAAAAAGAAGTCAAGGCTACGACAACAGGTGCAACGCAAAGTTCAGTGTTGTTCTAAGTGCAGCGACAGCTAAAACATTCGTCGTCACTTACCTGTGAGCCTCATGGGAGGCAGTTGACAGAGAAGTATGGAGGCAGCTTCAGTGTCTGGCTCCTCCGATGGAAAACGCGCGCGAGGTGTTTGTATCGATGCACTCGTGTGATACGAAGTTCACAAAAAAAAAAAAGGAGCACTCGACGACCACCAGCTCTGTTACAGCCTGAGCGCGAACGGATACTGAGTGTTGGAGCTCACGCAACACTGTGCAGCCGCTGTGAGTGGCTCACGTGTGGGTGACGAAACAATCCAAACTTTAAACTGCTAACCGCCATGACTTCAATCGTACATACTGCAGGAAAGACATTTGTACACTTGTGTGACTACATTTTCATATGTAAATTAAGCAATTTTCTTGAGTTGAAGTTAAGATGAGTGAGAAGTAGATTGTTAGATTACTCAGGCCTTAAAGCCATTAATACCGGCACTCCTGAACACTGCTAAAATGAATTATAATCCTGTCTCTTGATGGACAAAGAAAATGAATGTGCACTATAGGAAGACCCTAAACTCCAGACCAGTCCCGATCCTTAACAAATGTATCCAGTAGCTTGTAAGTCATACTAATAATTTTCCACTTCTTCTGTTTCATATTGTAAATAAAAACCCGGGAAGCCGCATGAATTCCTGGCACCACAGTGGAAAGGACAGATGTACTGCATGATGAACGCCGTAGACAGCTAACACAGAAAGTGAAAGCATCACGAAGTGTAGTGCTACGTTATTAAACTGTAATTGAACCACAAGGAGTCAACAGATGCTCGAACATTGTCCACTCTAGTTTAGTGAAAATAAGCACTCACTGTACTCATGTATTAGTTCTTAAGCTCAAGAGAAAGTAATTCCTGAATTCTGTCCCCTGAAGTGCGAAATGAACGTTCACTTATTGTTATAAGCAAATATG
The DNA here is from genome assembly GCF_021461395.2 of Schistocerca americana. Taxonomy (NCBI): domain Eukaryota; kingdom Metazoa; phylum Arthropoda; class Insecta; order Orthoptera; family Acrididae; genus Schistocerca; species Schistocerca americana. The sequence continues at coordinate 452,069,278 of NC_060123.1, read as the reverse complement.
GACCAAACTTAAATATGCACATAAATGTTAATCTTGGTATTATGGAATGAAGTGACTGATGAACAAAGAATGAAAAACTTTATTTTGAAAAATGATAAATATCTGATATATGTTTATAAATGTGATTTCAATTTATGTACTTTGTACGCCAGTAACGTTATGTAAATGTCACACCAAAAATCACGAATATCTCATGAGGACATGAGGATCGAGGTAATCCTTCGGCATTCCCTCTCTCCTCATGGGAGGCAATGTGATATTCGCTATTTTTGGCTTAATTAAAACAGCAAATTCAGCCAGAAGGCAAATACTTGTTTATAAAGAATGATTAATATATAATAAGGCGTCGCATGGCGACGGTGGAATTTTCTAAATAATGTAATTCGTCGTCTTTGGGCGGCAATATAAACAGAAATACGGATAGATGTGCGATCCTTCACTATTTTGTTCGCTGGAGAACAAATGAAGCCTTGAGAGCTAAAAAGACCTTTTACTGTTTTTCTCAAGTAAGACGGACGCAGATCTGTGGCAGTCTGATCTAATTATTTTTACTAAATGTATAAAAACGTGTTATGTTTAAGTTTGAGTGAAGTGTAGGAAGAAGAACTGTTGTAACTTACCGTGACGACGCACGAGCGACTCAAAGAAGACAATGGCTATATAAAAGAGCGCTCAGTGGACATGATACGGACATAAAAATCTACCGTCATTGTTGTATTAAGCTTAAGGTACGATATATGTTTTAGTTATAATAAATATTTGTTCTGGGAATACTGAATCATTTAGCAGTGCTCATTTCTATTATCTCCTCAGTATTATTTTCATTTTAATTATGCATTTTGCTAATATTACAGACTCCAAGATCAGCAGTCCAATGTGCGTGTTATATTGATAAAAAGAAAACTGTTTTATCGTCTTCTTGCATCAGCTTTAGTATTGAATTTCTCTTTTGTGTGATGTTACAGTTGTTTTTGCGCCCTTAAGAACTTTCTGGTCCCTTAGGAAATTTTTTGTCATAACAATAACTTCACAACCGGGTATGATCGTATCTACGATCATGAAGTAATTAGAAAGACGATAACGCAACTTCTTAATCAATAGCACGCTAGTTGTGACTGCCTCAAGCCACGCGAAACCGCAAGTAAAAACTATTCACATCTCATAATGCAATATTTTATGACAATGGTCAATCCATGATTCTTACGCCAATTGTGATTGATAAAACAGTTAGTTAAATCTCAATTTCCAACTTTCCATTGAATAGCAACATCACTTCTATTTTGTAACATCACACACCACACATTCCGATTGGCCGTGGGATTGCCCTGTTGCCGTTCGCCGGTTGACGGGAAGCGCTATGGTTGTCAGTTCACTCATACAAACGTCCCTCGCCCCGTCACTGCCCCAGCGTGATACGCACACGTTTCAAATAGGTCTTGCTGTTTGTCTCCACCTCACATCAAAGGAATCCACACCTAAGCTTGGCTTCGGAGCACACTCACGTCACCTGCAATTTAGTCATACAGTAAGCCTGGCGGCACAGTATTCGTTTGTAGAACAACGAGGTATTGTTTTCCTTTAAGGACTAGCCGGCGGTAACTCGCATGAAGCTCGACGGTTGTATGAGGAACGATACCCAGCAAGACGCCACCCACACCCACAAACATTTATAGCAATTCACCGGCGACTTGGTGAAACAGGCTGGTTAGCGGGATATCATGGTGATACTGGAAGTACTCGAACACCGCGGGATGCTGCAGTTGAAGAGACTGTCCTAGAGCGCGTCACGGAAGCACCTACGGCACGTACTCAATGGTTGGACACGACATGAGGGTCACTCATCGGTTAGTCTGGGAGGTTTTGAGGGATGACGGCCAGCATCCATTTAGATTCCACCCTGCCCAAGACCTAAACCCTGTGGCGGACTGTGAACACCGGCTAGGGGTTCACCGGTGGCTCCTGCTACGTGTTGCGCGAGATCCCGACTCCCCTGACATTGTGTTGTTTACCGACGAGTTGACCTTCCATCGGGATCGCCTTTGCAACACTCGAAACGTTCATTACTGGGCAAAGGGAAATCCTCAAGACACCTACGTTCACGGAGACTAGGAACGATTTTCACTCAAAATTTCGGCAGGCATTGTGAGTGGCCATCTGACTGGGCCGGCCTGTCTACCTTCTCGACTAACCGGGGCAAATTACCTTCGATTTTTGCAAGAAACTCTACCTGGCTTGCTGGAAGATGTTCCCCTGGACATACAGCTACGCATGTGGTTGCAGCATGGTGGGGAGCTCGCACATAACAGTTGTGCTGCGCGCGGATATTTTAATTTACTCTTCGACGGCCGGGTAAATGGCAGAAGAGCTCGGAGGACACGGCCCCTGCGATCAGCAGACCTCACACCACCAGACTTTTTACTGTGGGGATTCTTCAAGGTTCCAGTTCACCGACCCGGACGCGAACACCTAGAAGCGAAGAGGAATTGATGGATCGCATTCAACATTCCGCCAGTCACATTAGGGACTTAACTTAGTATAAAGGAAACAGTCTTAATCGCGTTGTTTGTATATTTAGTGGACCAGTTTCAGCCCGTCGCAGGGGCCATCTTCAGGGCGAACATACTGTCAAATTACAATATATATCTTAGACAAAGCTAATGACAACCATCTGATAAGAGTGGATTACGCAAGTATAGTGCCTTAATCTCTGGTCGACTGCTGGTGGCGTCACATCTACCAGCGTGTGGCAGGAGACTGTAAAGAATTTACCTTATGCCTCGGTTTATATATCAAGCTATGAGCATGTGGGCGTAAGCAACGCCTCCAGCGGTGAACAATGGTAGACGTCTAGGCTTAAAAATTGAAGCATAAATACAATTTGTGTTAAATTTATAATTTGAACAAACCATGTTCATTTTAAAATACACTGTTATATAAATAAACATAAAAAAGTATGTGAAAAAACTTTCAATGTGAAACTTATAAAAGAACGTTAGTTACTTACCTTATCTTCATTCGTAATACACTATGGAGGAAGGAAACTATTTCCTGTCTGTATTCTATTTACTTTGTGCTTATCTAGATCCTATTTCTACTGTTAATAACGCAACAAGTTTAAGTATGCCTATCTGTAATCTGTAATCGCGATGGGCTGAAACTGGTCGGCACTAAATATATAAAAAACGCGATTAAGACTGTTTCATTAATACTAAGTTAATTTTATACCAATCACTGTTGTTCCACAACTATGTTGTCCAAACATAAGGGAATTCCAGGAATCTTTGAAAGAGTTAGACGTTACCAAGCCTGTGTCGCTTCAGAGGGTCGAAAGTTCGAGCACCTGCTTTAAGTAAACAATGTCCTAGCCTAAAAAAAAAGGCCTTTTCATGGCCGACACAATTTTTAAAGACTTTCTGTACGCGAACTAACGGCTGTTGACGGTACTTCTTATCATGAAACTACAATGGATGTGTCGGAACCATGGCAGATTCACCGCAGGTCCCCAGAGTGGAAGGCTGGTGCGCTACAACCGAGGGTGCGGGTTGCCATGGATACATCGCGATCTCTAAGGGCAATCCCGCCGCCAATCGGAGCGCATGGCGCCAAGTTTCCATAGTTTAAAAATTGTGCTTTGTCGACCTACACAACATTATAATGTCCGTTCCTACTGGCATCAGCTAACTAGGGCTAAAACTTCGTGACACTTTTTCTCCACCCTGTATATTGTGAGAGTAAAATTAATTAATGTTTATAGGTAAATGTAAGAAACATTACTCTTTGTTCGGAATTATAAACATAGATTATTTAGTTATTTTCTGGAATATTACAGCAACGAGATGTAATTTCTTAAGTAGTACTTCTTTTATATCTTTCTGCTGTTGTGTTTAAACAAACAGTGTACAAAACAATATAAAACAAATGTCTATCAATATAAGATAGGAAGACAGAGCTAGAAACGTTGAGTGTTTTAGAGGTGTACGCAACAAGCTGTACATAACTGGTTGTGTTCAGATGGATTTCCTGGTGGGGGAATATTTATTTACGTGAGGTGTAAGAACGAGTGTGTCTATTTTACTGAATGTGAAACTCAATGCACATGTAAACGACATCCAGACGGAACATGAAATTGCTGTTGTCACAGAGCGAAAAGCTTCCTCATTGTGCTGTTTGATGTCATCTGGGATTGTGAGTTCCGTGACATAAACACGATTCCTTAGATATTCCAGCTAATAGACATCAGGCGACCGTGCAGGCCGTTCCTAATGATGTCCTAAAAAATTTGTTGTTCAATTCTTCAATAGCGTCAGGTGCAGGATAGCCTGCTCAATGGACCAATTGCTTTGACGATCGACATTACATAACCACCTAGGCCTTTCTGTAGTCCAGTATTCCATGGTATTGCATATTATGACGGCTCACTGCATCACATATTGTAAAGTTGGATTCATCATTGAATGTAACACTTGGTTTGGCGTCCCAAGTGAAATCTCTTCTACAAAGTATTTACATAAGAATACACAGCCTACAGTTGCAGGTTAACTTTATCGTTTACCTAGGTTTCAACGTTAGTAATAACGTCTTCTTCAGAACCTGCAAAAAGTTAATATTATAATGTGCTAGTAAATTATATTAGATATGGTCATTCTACATAAAATATTATTTAAATGTTTACCTAAAACAAGCCACGTCCTAAGTCAACTTTATAACACTTGATGCATAACCATAAGGTTTTGTCACTTCTAATAAACAAGCTGTAGCAACTTCCCTTTAAGCCCGTTGTATGGGTCTCGTCGTGTGACTGGAGACTGCGGACCGCGAGGGCTTCGCGGTCTGCCTCACAGAGGGCGGTGCGCATGCGCGAGACGTATAGAATCAAACTTTTGTTACGCACGCGTCAGGTAACATTTTTGCTATGAATTAACTTTTTACTTTACTATTGTAAATTAATTACAGTATCCAGCATGACTAAGTTTTACGTTCTACTAAAGAGCCTTATAAACTAACCAACAGCCGGCCGAAGTGGCCGTGCGGTTAAAGGCGCTGCAGTCTGGGACCGCAAGACCGCTACGGTCGCAGGTTCGAATCCTGCCTCGGGCATGGATGTTTGTGATGTCCTTAGGTTAGTTAGGTTTAACTAGTTCTAAGTTCTAGGGGACTAATGACCTCAGCAGTTGAGTCCCATAGTGCTCAGAGCCATTTGAACCATTTTGAAACTAACCAACAAATCTCGTATGAACACCTGTAGGAAAGGGTCCATTATTATAGAAACTGTAATGGTCACATGTATTATGAGTTGTTGTAAACCTAATATAGGCTGGAAGCCTTCGAAGTATGCCCTATTTTTTAGATACAGTTGATCGTACAGTAAATTGCCTCTATCTGTAATTAGGTGTTCATAAATTTGTAGTTCCTCAAGCGTGTCGAGTCTATAGCCCTTAACTTCATGATGTAGTAGCTCTATGTCACATAAAGGTTTAGGTGTATGAGCCATTTGCACCAAATGTTCCGCAAAGGCTGACCGCCGTGTTCCTACGACCTTTATTGGAAAATGTTCTTTAAACCTTACTGCTATAGCTCTGCCTGTTTGACCTATGTAACAACATGGGCAATCATCACACATAATCTTATATACGCCTGATTTCGCTGACTTATCAAGTCTTTCTCAAGGGTATGAACCAAATTTCGCTTTAAACTGTTACTCATCGAGAAGGAAACTTTAAAAACCTGAATTTTTCAACAGGCGCCCTATCTTGTAGGAGACATTACCTATATAAGGAACCGACAACCATTTCTTGGTCTGGTCTTGGGTTTGAGTATTTGTGTTTACTAAAGTCGTTGTCCTTTTCCGCGTTCTCTTATGATATAATTTACTAGCACATTATAATATTAACTTTTTGCAGGTTCTGAAGAAGACGTTATTACTAACGTTGAAACCTACGTAAGCGATAAAGTTAACTTGCAACTGTAGGCTGTATATTCTTATATAAACATTATCAGTTGCTGTCGCTGCATAAAAATGTTAAAAATTATGAAATTCGTGCCAGCCGAGGCCCAGAAAGCAGCTAATAAGTAAGTAGATGTTATGCATAAGACCTGCAAAACAGGTATGGCCATCACTTTTATTAAACAATGTAAATTTTGCAACGTAATTCCGGAATTTGTTAAAGCTTTCTTAAACAGTAAAATGTGCAATAAGTCGCCTAGTTTTAAACGGAAATTGATACAGCAAATATTAGTTGAAAGAACGGTGGAACTTTACACGGAAAAAGATAAACTGAACGCTGAAGCATATGACCTCCAATTACTTTTGTCTAAAACCTTTAGAGATAACTACAATTTTCAGATAGATGGGTTCTGGTTACATGTCAACTTATGGGTAGATAATCGTAAAATGGAAATTGCTCAACGACATGACAAAAAGTTAAAGAAATTAGTTAGTCAAGTTAATTCCGTTGTACCCCAAAATGCGTGCAAAATGGAGGCTGCCCAGTCTGTGTTTCATCAACACGTTGTAAATAAAACAGATATCATTTTCACAGAGGACGAAAATAAATTGTTAAGTAAAAGCTTCAAATATAATATAGAACCTAGTTTGACCCCACAAAATTTTCGGAAGTTGGCGGTGGATCTTAAGGTTCGCCTTAATAGCGGTAAAGCAGATAAATGTATCCAAACGAGGCTTGCTTACGATGCTTGTAAAATAATACAAAAAGAGTGTCTAGGTAGTAATACGTTCACGAAAGATATATGCAATGTTAAAAACATTAACGAGAAACTAAGAAATAATGAAGCCCTAATAACTAAGGCCGATAAGGGGAACACGATTATCGTTGCTACAAGAAAAGAATATATTCAGAAAACAGAAATGTTCTTTGAAGAGAATGGCATCATACCATTAGAGGTAGACCCAACGCCCGCCATACAGAGAGATATTAGAGCGAGTCTTAGCATTACTAAGAAGTTGATCGGAGAATTTAGAAGAAAAGGCATTGATAAACATTAACCCCAAGCCCCCGATGTTAAGGAGTCAATCAAGCACCACAAAATTTCCCATCCGATCCGCCCTATTGTGGATAGCACCAATAGTGCTTATCATAAATTAGTGAGACACTTACATTATAAAATTAAAGAATATTTTGTGTTTCAAAATAATTTTTCGATTAAAAATTCAGTGGACCTAGCCAACAGACTTAAAACCGTAACATGTTCCAAAAACACCAAATTGGTGTCATTGGACATCATTAGCTTGTACACAAACGTACCTGTGGATGAGACCTTGAACATTATAGAACAGAACTTAAGGTACCACAAAATATTATCCACCATAGAAATTGAAGAGCTAATGTTACTTCTTAGAACGACTCTTAAATACAACTATTTTTCATTCAATAAAAAATTATATTCACAGCCATGTGGCCTAGCTATGGGGAGTCCACTTGCATGTATCATGTCTGAAATTTTTATAAATTCTCTGGAATTGGTTTTTCTCCGCAATTACCCGGAATTATTGAACAACATCATCTTTTATGCGAGATACGTGGATGACATTCTTCTACTGGTTAATAACTCTCCAGAATGAATATAGCAAATTTTCGCAACGTTTAACAGTCTACATGGAAAAATAAATATCACACAATAATTGGAATCAGCTGATAGATCACTAAATTATCTTGATTTAACGTTGACTATTAAAGATGCTAAAATAGAGTTCAACATATTCCGGAAGGAAACTTATTCTGACAACATCATCCCGGCCGCATCAACCCACCACCAAGCGCATAAAATGGCGTTTTTTATTATAGTATCCATCGGGCGATTTCTTTCTCATTATCAGATGTCAACCTCGAAAAAGAATTACAAATTCTCGAGAGTAATGCACAGAATAATGGCTATGATCCTAAGATAGTGAGGCAATTATATCATAAGAGAACGCGAAAAAGGACAACGACATTAGTAAACACAAATACTCAAACCCAAGACCAGACCAAGATGTTTGTCGGTTCCTTATAGAGGTAATGTCTCCTACAAGATAGGGCGCCTGTTGAAAAATTCAGGTTTTTAAGGTTTCCTTCTCGATGAGTAATAGTTTAAAGCGAAATTTGGTTCATACCCTTGAGAAAGACTGTGATAAGTCAGCGAAATCAGGCGTATATAAGATTATGTGTGATGATTGCCCATGTTGTTACATAGGTCAAACAGGCAGAGCTATAGCAGTAAGGTTTAAAGAACATCTTCCAATAAAGGGCGTAGGAACACGGCGGTCAGCCTTTGCGGAACATCTGGTGCAAATGGCTCATACACCTAAACCTATATGTGACATAGAGCTACTACATCATGAAGTTAAGGGCTATAGACTCGACACGCTTGAGGAACTACAAATTTATGCACACCTAATTACAGATAGAGGCAATTTACTGTACGATCAACTGTATCTAAAAAATAGGGCATACTTCGAAGGCTTCCAGCCTACATTAGGTTTACAACAACTCATAATACATGTGACCATTACAGTTTCTATAATAATGGACCCTTTCCTACAGGTGTTCATACGAGGTTTGTTGGTTAGTTTATAAGGCTCTTTAGTAGAACGTAAAACGTAGTCATGCTGGATACTGTAATTAATTTACAATAGTAAAGTAAAAAGTTAATTCATAGCAAAAATGTTACCTGACGCGTGCGTAACAAGTTTGATTCTATACGTCTCGCGCATGCGCACCGCCCTCTGTGAGGCAGACCGCGAAGCCCTCGCGGTCCGCAGTCTCCAGTCACACGACGAGACCCATACAACGGGCTTAAAGGGAAGTTGCTACAGCTTGTTTATTAGAAGTGACAAAACCTTATGGTTATGTATCAAGTTTTATAAAGTTGACTTAGGACGTGGCTTGTTTTAGGTAAACATTTAAATAATATTTTATGTAAGAATTACACGTTGCATCCTGTAGAATGACCATATCTAATATAATTTACTAGCACATTATAATATTAACTTTTTGCAGGTTCTGAAGAAGACGTTATTACTAACGTTGAAACCTAGGTAAACGATAAAGTTAACCTGCAACTGTAGGCTGTATATTCTTATATAAACAATATCAGTTGCTGTCGCTGCATAAAAAAGTTAAAAATTATCCAAAGTATTTCTCCGATTGAAACCATTCCCACACAGCTCCTGCGGTAGTGACCGCAGTATAGGTGAGACGTGTGACCGTGTACTGTTTGCTATACAGGTGTCAGAACGGTACCTGTGGCTACAGAAACTACTCTAACGCTGACATGCGCATCGTGGTATATGGCAGGTAAGATATCGTCCTTTCTTACAGGTCTTCGCCTATTACCGCCACGCCTTATCAAACCATTTGGTTCCCGCAGTGTTGTTGTTCAGAGCGTATGAAAGTTATGGCTGATGGATATGTCACGGGATCACGACGGCTTCATTGGCTTCGTATCGGCGTTCAATGAGCATCAGCAACATGTCAACTTAACCGTTGTATATGAAAGTCATTGCACGTAAGTATCCGTAGCACCCGAACTTTGTTTGTGCACTCCGATCTGCCTCCTATGTTGTAGAGGTGTGACACATTTCCAACGTAACCGAATATATTACAGAGAAAAACGTCTTCTCTAAAATAGCCTTCGTAGTTTTTTAACCTTTGTATATTCGATGTGTCATACCGTTTGTAAATCCGATGTGTGGATCTGGAAACCATCGTCGTGCGAAACCCTCTCCCCTCCACATCACACAGACATTCCACGGCCAGTTTCCTTGATTAAGACTTATTTAGGCCACACCTCAGTCTTAAGTTTGAATGCCCATCACGTGGGGCTTGGGCTACGCGGATAATATACCGGGTGATCAAAAAGTCAGTATAAATTTGAATGAATAAATCACGTATTAATGTAGATAGAGAGGTACAAATTGACGCACATGCTTGGAATGACATGGGGTTTTATAAGAACAAAAAAAAAATTACAAAAGTTCAAAAAATGTCCTACAGATGGCGCTTCATCTGATCAGAATAGCAATAATTAGCATAACAAAGTAAGACAAAGCAAAGATGATGTTCTTTACAGGAAATGCTCAATATATCCACCATCATTCCTCAACAATAGCTGTAGTCGAGGAATAATGTTGTGAATAGTACTGTAAAGCATGTCCGGAGTTATGGTGAGGCATTGGCGTCGGATGTTGTCTTTCAGCATCTCTTGAGATGTCGATCGATCACGATACACTTGCGACTTCAGGTAATCCCAAAGCCAATAATCGCACGGACTGAGGTCTGGGGACCTGGGAGGCCAAGCATGACGAAAGTGGCGGCTGAGCACCCGATCATCACCAGACGACGCTCATCTGTCGGACATTTTGTGAACTTTGTTGTTTTTTGCTCTAATAAAACACCATGTCATTCCAAGCATGTGTGTCAATTTTTACCTGTCTGTCCACATTATTCCGTGGTTTATTAAGTTCTCAAATTTATACTGACTTTTTGATCACCCGGTAGTTTTAGTGGCGCAGAATGAGCGAGGTCTGGTTCAGATAGCTAGAGTATTAATGGAACAGACAATGAGAGCAGGACTGAATGTGGATAAAATCAAGTACTTCTTAGTGAGCAGAGAGAACGATGACAGACCTTTAGAAGTGGATGACAGAATATTTGAATCGATAAAGGAATTCATACATCTTGGGCCAGTACTCAATGAAAGGAATGAGGCAGTCCAGCAAAGAATTCAAGCAGGAAACAGGTCAAAGAATGAACTTTAAAATCTGCTCGCGCCTCGGCTTCTATTGGGATCAACGAAATTTAGGATGTACAGGACTGTAATGCTATCCTTGGTCCTATATGGACCAGGGACACGGACATTGACCCAAAAAAAGAAAACCTGAGAATGCCGTTCTGAGACAGATTTTTGGAACAGTGAATGGAGAAAAACGAAAACCCACGAACTCCTGGGGTTGCATAAATCGCGCGGCATTGTGGCAGTGGTTAAAGACAGGAGACGTAATTGATATGAGCACGTAAAGCGCCAAAGAGGTCACCTCAGTAGGCAGGCGGTGGAGAAAGACGTTAGAGGTAACAGACCATGTGGAAGACCAAGGCTGAGAAGAACTGACGGGATTAGAGAAGATGCGAGTATAAGAGGACTAGCTGGAGAAGAAGGCGTGGACCAAAGGAGATGGAGGAGGCTGACTGTAGAGGCTACAGATCGACTACATTTCGTCTGATCCACCTCGATAATTAGTAAGTGGGTAACAGCATTCAGATTCTCTTCAGGGAATGACGTACGAAGCACGGCCTTATCGTAGGTGGGGAGCGATCTGAGGGTGACATAAAAGCTCTACATGGCCGAGAGCGATCTAGAGCATTGGTGCAGGTAGACATCCATTTGGCATAAAATACTCTATCGCTCATTACTTTCAATAAATCTAATAACTGAGGTCTAATTCCCTGTAGATACCGTATACTACCATGACTACAGCTGAATAAGTAAAGGAATAGTGCAACACTGTTTGGTTTGTGTGTTTTATCTACATGCAATATTATCCACAAGAGCTGTGTGTACACACAAAATAGTTACCTGAACTAATATGTCTGCCTACTCACGTGACGAATGAATGCCCTTCCTTACTGCCCGCTTGTTTCCGGTAGTGTTGTGATGCCCGTATTGTACTTCAAGCAGTGGTAGTATACATAGTATGCGGCTGCTGCACTTCAGCTCCGTAGTGACAGATGTCGGTGTGGACATCGTTTTATTGCTCAAGAGTAGATATATCCATGGACAAACGTGCTGCAATCGTATCACTCGGGTAAAGCAAGGTTATTTATGTCCCAAATTGCGAAACAATATGGATGTCAAAGGAGACAGTGTAGTGCATCCTTCACCGTCAGAAGACAAAAGGTGTCGTAGTATTACAATAGAAATGTGTTCAAAACAGCAGCAAAAACTCGGACAGAGCTGGGAGAAATGAAAAGAATAACATATCTGTCTTAACAGTAAAAAGGGAGACTGCTTGATGTCGGCTTGAAAGAACATGTGGCAGCGAGGAAACCGCTTCTGAAGCCCGAAGATTAAAAGGAGATACCCAAATGGGCTATAAAACATAGTAAGTGCACACATTAAGAGTGGAAGAAAGTGTTATTCAGAGACCAATCAAAATTCGAGATTTTTGGTGCCAGAAGTAATGCAGTTTTTTGTCAATCTGAAGGAGAATGCGTGGCCTAGCTGTGCATCCTGCCTACAGTTGAATATGGTGATGTTCTGTTATAGTTTGGGGGTGTTTCTCAGAACACGGAGTGGGCGACTTTGCGACAAAAGGGTGTATGGGCCACAAGCAATACCACTGCATACTTCAGTATCACACGATACCAATGGACTGAGCTTAATAGGGTAAGGGTTCACATTACAAGAGGAAAACGACCCAAAACAGCGGTCTGCGTTCTGTAAGAAGTACATTACATCAAAGGAAAAGCAGAAGGTATTGCAAGATATTATATTTTGACTAAAGTTCAGTCTTGATCACATCATGTATGTTTTAATAATATAGGTAACCGGTTTCGGTTCTTTCTACAAAACCATCATCAGACCCATGGCTCCCTTAGGATGGTAGGCGCAGCTCTCCTCGCTGCTATGCAGTCAACTGCGTAGCAGCGAGGAGAGCTCCGGCTACCATCCTAAGGGAGCCATGGGTCTGATGATGGTTTTGTAGAAAGAACCGAAACCGGTTACCTATATTATTAAAACATACATGATGTGATCAAGACTGAACTTTAGTCAAAATATAACAATTAATTGATCACTGCTTTCCAAAAATGTTGTAATCCTATTAAAATAGTCTGGAATGAGGTGGACAGACGTATGAGGAAAGTTCACATAACAACCAAGAAACATCCTGTTATTTATGTTGAAGTGTATATTATTATATTTTTGAATAAATAAAATTTTGTTTGTGGTCATATTTTAATTTTAGGTAACAGTCGTGGTTTACTGAAATTCGTGAGCGGTACTGTATGCGAAGACAGCTCTCATGCGAAGTGTGCACCAGTCCACTAGAGTTGAGATAAACTGGAAACAGTGCTGGAGGAACTAATAGTTTAAACGAGGCGTAAAGTAAGAATCAACTCTTCTATAACATCATCAAGCTTTACGTGTAACGAAGGTATTGGTAACGCCTAAGTCCGAGACAGTCACAATGTGTGTTTTGACAGATAACGTACCGATATCCGGTCCTGTGGCCGTCGATAAATACAGGCCTGGGGACGTCTGTGTGACGCCAGAAAAGTAGTGTTCGTGACCAGCAACAATTGCTTACCAAACCCCTTTGATCAAATGTTTGACGGTGTAGCAGGGTAGGTTTTAGCAAAGATCTTTACTAAAACAGCGAACGCCGTTCTTTTCACGTCACTTCGCTTGCTTTAGTGTATTTAAGCTATACAATGACGAAGCCTATTTGGTGTATGGCTACCACGACAGTGATCGGTGAAAAGTATGTAGAATATGCAAAATGGTTCAAATCGCTCACTATGGGACTTAACAGCTGAGGTCTTCAGTCACCTAGACTTAGAACTACACTACTGGCCATTAAAATTGCTAAACGGGTACGCATTGGACAAATATAATATACTACACCTGACATGTCATTACATTTTCACGCAATTTGGATGCATACATCCTGAGAAATCAGTACCCAGAACAACCACCTCTGCCCGTAATAACGGCCTTAATATGCCTGGGCATTGAGTCAAACTGAGCTTGGATGGCGTGTACAGGTATAGCTGCCCCTGCAGGTTCAACACGATACCACTGTTCATCAAGAGTAGTGACTGGCGTATTGTGACGAGACAGATGTTTTCAATTGGTAAGCGATGCGGAGAAGGTGCTGGCCAAGGCAGCAGTCGAACATTTCCTGTATCCAGAAAGGCCCGTACAGGACCTGCAACATGCGGTCGTGCATTATCCTGCTGAAATGTAGGGTGTCGCAGGGATCGAAAGAAGATGGGTCGTAACACATCTGAAATGTAACGTCCACTGTTCAAAGTGCCGTCAATGCGAACAAAAGGTGACCGAGACGTGTAACCAATGGCACCCCGTACCATCACACCGGGTGATACGCCAGTATGACGATGACGAATACACGCTTCCAATATGCGTTCACCGCAATGTCACCAAATACGGATGCGACGATAATGATGCTGTAAACAGAATCTGGATTCATCTGAAAAAATCACGCTTTGCCATTCGTGCAACGAGGTTCGTCGTTGAGTACACCATCGCAGGCGCTCCTGACTGTGATGCAGCGTCAACGGTAACCACAGCCATGGTCTCCGAGCTGATAGTCCCATGCTGCTGCAAACGTCGTCGAACTGTTCGTGCACATGGTTGTTGTCTTGCAAACGTCCCCATCTGTTGACTCAGGGATCGAGACGTGGCTGCACTATCCGTTACTGCAATGCGGATAAGATGCCTGTCATCTCGACTGCTAGTGATACGAGGCCGTTGGGATCCAGCACGGCGTTCCGTATTACGCTCCTGAACCCACCGATTCCATATTCTGCTAACAGTCATTGGATCTCGACCAAAGCGAGCAGAAATGTCGCGAGACGATAAACCGCAATCGCGAAAGGCTACAATCCGACCTTTATCACAGTCGGAAACGTGATGGTACGCATTTCTCCTCCTTACACGAGGCATCACAACAACGTTTCACCATCACCAGGCAACGCCGGTAACTGCTGTTTGTGTATGAGAAATCGATTGGAAACTTTCCTCATGTAAGCACGTTGTAGGTGTCGCCACCGGCGCCAACCTTGTGTGAATGCTCTGAGAAGCTAATAATTTGCATGTGACAGCATGTTCTTCTTGTCGGTTAAATTTCGTGTCTGTAGCACGTCATCTTCGTGGTGTAGCAATTTTAATGGCCCGTAGTGTACTTAAACCTAACTAACCTAAGGACATCACACAAATCCATGCCAGAGGCAGGATTCGAACCTACGACTGTAGCAGCAGAGCGGTTTCGGACCGAAGCGCCCAGAATCGCTCGGCCACAGCGGCCGGCTAGAATATGAAGCTATTCAAACATTGAGCACGCTGTTGCTAAAAATCTTAACTTATCCATGAGACACAGCTTTCGTGATTTAAGTAATGAAACACTGACTCATTTACGTCTTCATGCCCTTGCTTTGCGAGAATTTATTCACATGATGAAGCTATGTTATGTGATGTTTTGAAAAATCGGACAAGAGAAATATATCAGACTGCAGTAAACCATTAAAACGTAACTGAAGGGCAAGAGAAGGAGATCAACACACATATAAACAGCGAATATAAAACCTTTTTGAATTCTTCATTCCGATAATGAGAATGTATTCTCGAAAAGTGTCATATTAAACATGAAAAAAATACGTAGCAAGTGCAGTGTTCCATAAATTAAATCGTGAATGACTCCCTTTCAGTATTTCCATAAACAAGTACGAAATTAAAGAAATGGCATTTCTTAAATGACTGTCATGTATGCAAATATGAGGGGCTGTTTTCGAGAGGCTTCCGTGAGGTATGGTCGCCCATTCTCAAACAATTTTCGTTGTTCTTTAAGTCCTCTCACAGTACCTCACGAAACAAATTCAAATTCTGGAGAATACTGAGAGCTTCTCCTCTCGCTATCCAAGGTTTCAGAAACAATTGTTTCCATTTCTCTTTCTTTTCAGGTAGCGCGCCCGCCAGCAACTTACGCTGTTGTTACATATTCGGCATCCATTCTGAACAGCAATGACGAAAAATTTTGTGATCATGTAATAGCTCCAGTGAAGTAGTTTGGTCAAAGATGTCTGACAAAATCTGTGGCACAGTATGCGGTTTTGTCTGCCATCAGTTAACATTAAACTGATGACGTCACGCAGATGTGCGCTCAGGCAAGTATTTATCGCTGACCACGGACTGCCCCGAGGCAAAAAATATCTACATCGACGCGTGCTAACTAAAGGTGTATAGCGAAGGGTACATCTGGCAGTACCAGAAATGACAGTCGCTTGTGCAATATCTAGGACGTGGTATGGACTGGCGTGGTGGACGGTGGAGAGAGACAGACAGAGAGAGAGAGAGAGAGAGAGAGAGAGAGAGAGAGAAATCGGCTTTCAGATATCACAGTGAGGGCCTGCCCAGTAATCATAGTAGATTATTGGCATGAGCAGTCGTTTACAATTCAGATAGTATTCCTAAGTTGATGTAGTTCTGACATAATGTTTAAACAATGAACAATGCTCTTGGAGGTTGATCTGGTAACACAAGACATCTAGCCAGAACAAGTAACTGCGCTTGTACCATGTGTTTCCCTTTCGATGTTTCAGATTCCCCCTGCCGAGTGTGTCAGTTGATGACCACACGGTTGCAGTACAGTGCGGTTTGTAAATACATATTAGTATTTTCAAGAATGAGTAGCCAGTTACGGTTGCAAACATTTTTTTATTGATTTAATTTGTGACGCGTTTCATTAGTGTCTTTATGAAATAAAATTTTCTTTTGGTTGGTGGAATATTCCGAAGTTTAATTTAAAGACCCATTTAGCCCACCGGATGACACTGCCTACCCTGAAACAAAATGGGGCATTGCGGATGCTCCAAAGACGAACCGCCCCACGGACGCAGGTCGGTGAGGGAAGTGTGTAATAGGAAAAATTCAGCTAAGCTTCTATGGCATTTGTGGTAGTAATCTGTGGACTACTTGACCATTACTGTCTCCTTCAAGGCTGAAGTTTTCCCCAACGGCGATGATCTTATGAAAGGATAATTGTCCTTATCGCAAGGACAGAATCACGCTGCATTGGTTTAAGGAACGTGATTACGTCCATCAAATGCACTTGATCAAAACCCGATGGAACATATATGGGACGCTGTTTGGATCCAGTTCCTCCCTGAGAAACTAGCGGCTTGTAGCTCATGTGATTTGCGTGAAGTGTGCATAGATGTCCGGTACTGCATAGCTCCAGCTTCCTACCAAGGAACTCTCGAACGGACACGGCGCAGAGTCACTGCTGTATTGTGCTTAAAGGGTAGCTCACTACGCTATTAAATGGTAAGAATGGTTTGGCTCGTCTGTCTAGGGCCCACAGAAAACTGGAGCGAACGGTTTATGTTGTACTTTCCGATGATTCAATATTATTACATTTTCAACTCTTGTAAAAGTAATTGGGGTGAAAAACAATACCGCAGTCGAGTGTGCGCTATATGAAACTTCCTACCGATTAAAACTGCGTCCCGGACAGAAACTCGAACCCAGGAACTTTTCCTATCACGGAGAAGTCCTCTACCAACTTTGCTACCAGAGCACGACTCATCATCCATACTTTCAGCTTTAATTCCACCAGCACGTCATATCCGGCCTTCCAGACTTCACAGAAGTTCACCCGCCTAACTTGCAGGACTAGCACTCCCTAAGGATATTGCGGAGACATGGTATAGCCATAGCCTGGACGGTTATTTCTAGAATGAAATTCTCACTCTGCAGCGGAGAGTGTGCTGATACGAAACTTACTGATTATAATTATGAGTCGTCCCTCGGTATCTCAGTTCATAGGGTACTCGCCCGATAAAGACAAAGGTCTTGGCTTCGAGTCCCTTTCCAGCACACAGCTTTGATGTTCCAGAAAGTTTCTTATTAGATCACACTCCGCTCCACACTCTACATTTCACTCTGAAAAGAGTCTCCAGGCCTTGGCTAAGCCAAGTTTCCGCAACATCCTTTCAAAAAAGGAGTGCTAGTCCAGCAAGTTAGTCAGGAGAACTTCTGTGAAGTGTGGCAGGTAGTCGGAGAGGTACTAGCAAGTAAACCTGTGAAAAGGGTCATGAGTCGTACTCGGTAGCTCAGCTGATAGAGCATTTGCCTGCGAAAGCTAAAGATCAGGGCCTCAAGTTCCAGTCCGCAAACGGTTTCAATCAGCCGGGTAGTTTCTAATGGATTACAATTAAAGACCACCGGTACGTCATACAAAATTCCGAGATATTGGTGCTGAATGTCCACAGAAATTTTGTCGGTGGAGTTAAGGGATCATGCTGCAAATGCAATACCTCCTCATATCTATATCTGATGCATGGTGACAGAGGGTGTCTTCCCTGGGCAATTGTGCGCCATACAGGGTTCATTGTACTTCTACTGTCTCATCTGGTTTCCAGCCTCCCCATCCTATGATCCAGATGCTAACAGGTAGGAGGACGTACGTCTCGAGACAAGGAGTATATGTATTTTTCAGCTTGAGTAGCACGGACAGATCGTCCTACTGTAAAAGCAAAATATCTGAGTGTAAGAATTTACTTAGCCGTTTATGTCTGTCTTTATTTAGCTGCATCTCCAGCACTTCCGTCCAGACGCAGTTTAATTTTGTTAGTCGTTTATACGTGTGATGCTTGATGTCTTTATATCTTTCTTGTATGTTTGTATTGTCTGACCTATGTAATTTTTCCTTGACTGGCGCGGTATGAGGTGGACTCAACATATTCGGGGGCCCAGGTCGTTTTCCAGTCACAGCCCCAATGGTTCAAACGGTTCAAATGGCTCTGAGCACTATGGGACTCAACTGCTGAGGTCATTAGTCCCCTAGAACTTAGAATTAGTTAAACCTAACTAACCTAAGGACATCACACGCATCCATGCCCGAGGCAGGATTCGAACCTGCGACCGTAGCGGTCTCGCGGTTCCAGACTGCAGCGCCAGAACCGCGCGGCCACTTCGGCCGGCACAGCCCCAAGTCAGTGGAGAGAATGTTCGCTTGATATTGTGTTCTGGAGAGCACTTCCGAATTTACTTGACTAGTTTCCAGCAGAAGTGACTAACGAAACAGTTTTTTTTTCTTCCCCTCCGGCAACAAGTGGCGTCGACTACATCGCCTTCTAGGCATGCCATCTCCGCAGCAGTTTTATCCGGTCTTCTGAACAGTTGTCAGTCAGTGCTTCAGCTACGTTTTATTAGTCTGTCTTGGAGGCAGATCTTCCTAGCTGTGAGAGGTTGAAGGAGGGCGGAGTGATGAGATTTGTACGACAGCAAGCATAAATCTGTACGCATTGACTTTCGGTAGCGTGATACCTGGTCTTCATTTAACTAGCTGTTGCGTGCCACCCTTGTACAGGGCAGTAAAACGGATAAAATTTTCAAGTCCCAGAGCGAAGCTGTCTCGCTGCATTGCGGCAATGTCGACGCGAGGAGGCCGCAGTGAAAACATTTCGTCACCAAGACTCGGTCAGCGCAAAACATAACATCGGCCTTTCTGGTTAGCCAGTCAGCAGACTTCAGCAGAATGTATTGGGTCAGAGCAGCCAAGGAGGGTCACATCACCTTCGTTATGTGACGAAAGAATAGCTAATGCTAATACAAGAAACAGTAACAAGAGCTTTTACGAACCAGTTCTGTACTATAACGATCTTGTTAAGCAAGCGCAGCTGAAGGAAAATAGCTGATAGCTTCGTAATAACCTATGCTGTCGTGACGAATGACTTTGGGAGAACATGAGCCACAACTTCACTCCATGTATACCCCAGCAGTTTAGCTCGTAAGGCAGCTGGACAGATAGCGTACATGGCGTTCACCCTGCATTCCCTGATTGCGGTGAAGTGATACCTGGCACAGACCTGTTGTCGATTTCTTGCACACTCCAGACAACAACAGCTTCTTTTCGGAGAGTTGGTTGCCTTCCCATAACCACCGGTCGCAGAGTTCAACACCACTGTCTGTCCCAGATGGGAGGACCTGGAGGTTTTCTTTTCCACCAGGATCAGGACATCATTCCGGCGGACTAAATAGGGACCACCTGGATGTAGGGCCAATATCTTAGAGCTTCATGGCTACACGGCAACCGTCATTGCGGTACGATGGATCAAAGAAGGTTGTTGAGCGGTAGGAGACAGATCACCTCCCACGTCGCCGTATCGAGGTTATATACATGCGTTACCGTCACTCAATGCCGCGGCGTCGCGGTACAGCCGGTGCCAGGGCAACGCAAGCAACGAACCATCAGTGCAGCAGCCGGCTAGAACGAAGCGTGCGGTGTCAGCTGACTGGAGTGGGCTGAAGGCCGCTTAGGACGGAATACCTCAGCGTTCGTTGACAGACGATGCCAACCACGAGACAAAACGTTACCTATATTTTTTGGATATAAATAACTTACTCTGAATCTTCTTTCATTGTGCTTACCAGCTACTGCAGGTCACTACCATCCGTCTGAAGGAAACTGACAAGTAATGAACTGGGAGAGTGGCTCCTGTCACAGAACCAAATCTACTTACACTCTCCAAATTGTCGCCTCGTGCAAAATTGGTGTCAGGGAGTGGTCGGGCTTCTGATACTTGCAGCATCTATGTCAGAAGGCTGTACAAAGTGTTCCATACAGAGCCACACCAGCAGTTACAACAATTGTGGGGTGGGTGACTGAGAATCTTTGTTTCTGACGCAAGTATGTTTTGGTGATGATCATGTTCAGAATAAAACACAGTGAAAAAGAGTTGCTTTTTGCAGGAACTGAAGGGAAGTTATAGTAAAGTGTATTTTGTACTGTTAGATTGTAAAATTTGTCATTTGTCCATTCACAGAGCCCCTTGTGATAGGTTTTGTTGCTGTAATATATTCCCTTGCAATACGATCATGCAAAATATAGCTTTGTTAAGCGTCATTGATTGTCGACGAGACGAGGTAATAAGTAAAATTTTATGTTCATTATAGCACATAACTGCATTACAAAAGGGAACTGCACAAACGTGCTGATTTATGCCATCAAAAGATACATTGCAAAGACAACCAGAGTCCGACCCGATACCAAATTATAGGAGCATATATTCTGGGCCTGTTTCACGGGAATCAATGAGTCTTAACAATTATCGATCACTTGTCTTGTGGTAAAGGTAGCAATACCAGATCAGAAAGCAAGCGGAGTAGCTCATGCTATGGTAAATCAAGCGATACCCAAATTTATTTGCCACAAACGATTATTACGGACCAGGGGACAAAGTCCATATCTGATCTCATTAAGCAGTTTTGTCGCTTACGTACAAGCCCATTCCACCCACAGGCAAATAGTCATACAGAAAGAGTTCGACTGTATCTAAGATGTTAAGCCGTTACGTAAATTCTCAACACGTAGACTGGGACGTATATTGACGTATATTTGTATTTTGTAATTTGTGCCTACAATTCAAAAACTCATACAGGGACTTTATGAATTGATATATGGACGCAAAATGCCTTCTCCATTTGATGTGATTCAGCCAAAGTTGGGAAGAAAAGGTGAACACGTTAAGGTATTCGAAAAAGCTTTAAAGTCTGGCAAAAGGTAAAACGGGCTAATACAAACGCTCTAGAATGCCAAGAGCGTGTGGGATTAAGTATGAAGAATTCAACACAATATCGGATAGGTCAACGGGCATCATTACAAACCGTTACACTCCCAAGGGTAGGAAGAAAAAGTTTTTGACCAACTGTCAGGGTCAACTTTCAGGATTCTTAGAACGTGGCCAGGACAAAGTCGCCTGTAAATATAAAGTTACAATTACCAGGACGAATTTCAGTAGTCCATATCAATAGAATTAAATCGCTTCAAGGAGCCGATTCCTTTCGTATAGTACCAATGAAGATACCACGTATTAGAATTAAGCAGCAAAAGAGTAAAAAAATCCGCAGAATAGGTCATATGGGTTGAGGCCATGGAATACGTAATTGTACACGTAGAGATACATCTGTAATATTAGGAAGTTTTTTAAATTGTTTTCATTAATTTATGTAGTGGTACCGAAAGTACCCTCCGCCACACACCATTAGCTGGCTTGTGGAGTAAGGCGTAGAAGTAGATAGAAACCATGGGTAACAGAAGAAATGCTCCCGTTTATCTATGAAGGAAGGGAGTACAAAAATGTTCACTGAAATTCAGGAATACCGAATTACGAGTCGCTGAAGAGTGAAATAAATAGGAAGTGCAGAGAAGCAGAGACAAAAGAAATTATTGTCGGAAGAACTTACTCAGCATATAGGAAAATCAAAATAGCCTTTGGAGGAATTAACAGCATGGGTGATAACATTAAGAGCGCAACGGGAATCCCGCTGTTAAATGCAGAGGATAGAGCGGATAGGTGGAAGGAGTACATTGAAGGCCTCTATGAGGGGGAAGATTTAACTCTGAAGGACTTAAGATCAAATAAGGCATAACGAATAGATAACATTCCATTAGAATTTCTAAAATCACTGGGGGAAGTGGAAACAAAACGACTATACGCATTGGTGTGTAGAATGTATGAGGTTGGCGACATATCATCTGACTTTCGGAAAAATATCATCCACACAATTCCGAAGACTGTAAGAGCTGACATACGCAAGAATTATAGTACAATCAGCTTAACAGCTCATGCCTTCAGTTTTCTCACAAGAATAATATACAGAAGAATGGAAAAGAAAATTGAGGACGTGTTAGACGACGATCAGTTTGGCTTTAGGAAAGGTAAAGGCACTAGAGAGTCAATTTTGATGTTGCGGTACCGTTGATAATGGAAGAAAGACTAAAGAAATATCAAGACACATTCATAGGATTTGTCGACCTGAGAAAAGCGTTCGTCAACGTAAAATGGTGCAAGATGTTCGAAATTATGAGAAAAATAGGGATACACAATTGGGAGAGACGGTTAATATACAATATGTACAAGAGCCAAGATGGAAGACCGAAGTACTAAGTGTAAGACAAGGATGTAGTCTTTTGCCGCTACCGTTCAATCTGTACGTCGAAGAAGCAATGATGGAGAAAAAGGTTCAGTAGTGGAATTAAAATTAAAGATGAAAGGATATCGATGATACGATTCGCCGATGACATTGCTATCCTGAGTGAAGAGCAAAGAATATGGATTGAGATTGAATCGAATGAAGACGAAAGTAATGAGAAATAGCAGAAATGAGAAACTTCACATTAGGATTGATTGTCACGCAGTAGATGAAATTAAGGAATTCTGCTACCTAGACAGCAAAATAACCAATGACGGTCGGAGCAAGGAGGACATCAAAAGCAGACTATCACTTGCTAAAAGGGCGCTTCTGCCCAAGAGAAGTCTGCTAGTACCAAATACTGGCCGTAATTTGTGGAAGAAGTTTCTGAGAATGTACCTTTGGAGCATTGTGTGGTAGTGAAACATGGACTGTGGGAAAACCGGAACAGAAGAGAATCGAATCATTTGAGATGTGGTCCTATAGACGAATGTTGAAAATTAGGTTGACTGATAAGCTAAGGAATGAGGAGTTCTGCGCAGAATAGGAGAGGGAAGGAACATTTGGAAAACACTGACAAGGAGGAGGAACAGGGTGATAGGACACGTGTTAAGACAGTGGGGAATAACTTCCATGGCACTAGGGGGAGCTGTAGAAGGAAAAACTGTAGAGGAAGGTCGAGATTGGAATACATCCAGCAAATGTTTGAGGACGTAGGTTGCAAGTGCAATTTTGAGATGAAGAGTTTGGCACTGGAGAGAAATTCGTGGTCGGCCACATTAAACCAGTCAGGAGACTGTTGACTGAAAAAAAAGTGTATTAATGAAATTATTACAATTGGTCCTGCATGTGTAGTTCAAAAAGATAACCGATAGTTTGAAGTACAATTATTCTTGTGTAATATGAGTTCGCCACAGAGTGAGAATGTAGTTTTGAAGCCACAGACAAATTTTTAGCGTGTCGGATATCATTGGATTGTACAACCGATATAGTACTGGCCAGAAGATCCATTTAGTATTTTACCTATTTAGAATATTTCCTTTCTAAATTACTTACTAGATGCTATTGTGCAAAAGGGCGTAGACAGATTGATTGACCGAGAAAAGGAATTGATGTCGATCAAGGGTTAAGTCATGTTGAAGAATATCAACACGGGTGAAAGGGCGAAAGCAGAACACAATTACCATAATTTTAGGAACCATTGGTATAATCGCAGTACTAGCACTCAATTGGGAAGTTAATTTTTTTACTGAGGGCTAAACTAATGAAAGCAAAGTTAAAACTCACACACGAGGTCCCTCTCGAATGGGTTGCATCAAAAATGAGAAGAGAAATTTTAGGATAGGTTAAATTGATAAGGAATTTTACTAGTGAAGTAAAATTAGTATATTAAAGATTAAAACTATTCATTTTTTTTTCTAAAAACTGGGGACAATTTTTTTTTATTTTGAATTTTTTAGAGAAGAGAGGTATGTTGCTGCCAAACTAAACTAGGGCAGTAAAATACCCTAAATTTTCAATTACGAACCAGTTCTATACTACAACAAATTCGTTAAGCACGGCAGGAAGAAAAACGCTGATACCTTTGTAGCCGCAAGCACTATTCGGTCATGATGAATGATGTCGGGTATACATTAGCGACTACTTAGTTCCAAATACACCCCAGCAGTTTAGCTCGTAAGGCAGTTAGACAGACGGATCATGGAGTTTGCACTCGATTCCCTGATTGCAACAAAGTGACGTCTAGCACAAGTCTATTGTCGATTTCCTGCACGCTTCTGATAACAACAGCTGCTACTGGGAGACATGGCTACCTCGCCATAACCAGCAGAACTCAGCACCACAGTCTGCCTCTGCCGCAGATGGGAGGACTTGGAGGCCTTTCCTTACTCCAAGGTTCAGGATACCAGCGGGTCTGACATTCTGGCGGGCTGAATATGACCTATCTTGACGACAAGGGACTGTCGTCGAATTTCACGGCTACAAGGCAACCGTCATTGCCGCACGACGGATGACTAAGAAGGATGGCGAGTGTGGGGGGACAGAGTACCTCTCAAGTCAGCGTGTGCGAGTTCAGTACACTTGCTGTCGTCATTCACTGCCGCAGCATCGCGGTACAGCCGGTGCCGTGGCCACCGCAAGGGGCGAACTGCCAGTGCAGCAGCCGACTGGAACGAAGTGTGTAGTGTCAGCTGCCGTGAGCTTGCTGCATACTGCTTAAGATGCGGTTTCTCAGCGGGTATTGACAGATTACGCCAACCCTGATTCAAGACGTTATCTGAATCTTTTTTCACTGCACCTACCGACGACCACGGGTCACTTCCGCGGAAAGCCGACAGGAGTGGAATGGGAGAGAGCCTCCTGACACAGAACCAACTCTACTTATCCCATCCCAATAGTCGCCACTTGCACAGAATATCATCAAATGGAACTTCCTCAATTACAATTGTTCAAGGTATAGAATTCCATAAAGAAGTCTTTAATTGGGGTCGTTACCTAGTGATCGCTATTAGAACACTAGAACAACAACACAAGAAAACGCTTATGTGAATGTGGCACTGTTAGCGAAATACACTACTTTTGACAATATTTGCGTCACATGCTTATTTAAGTAAGGAAGACCTTCGGTTCTCTGACGAGAAAACAATTTAAATTTGTTGTTAACAAGTTTTCAACGATCACCTCTTCTCGTCCTCATCAAAATTGGACATACCTGTCCCTTGTTTGAAAAAATCGGTTATTTCCCATCAGCCGATAGCTGTCTTTATTATCTCAAGCTGACCGGTTTTGGGCAATGTATCCCCTCTTCAGCTCACTACGCGTTATTACAGTGTATCTAGGCTTCAAGCAACACTATCAGTTTCGGTGTTATATATGACAGTGTATGACAGTGGAAATCATAGTGTTAAGACTGGCTACTCTGAAACTGCAAGAAATCATATGAAGGTGATCGACATACGGGCTTTCAATTAAGTGATGGTGGCCCTCAACTACGCACAAACAGACTCAGTGTCGAAATATTAAAAGTTTTGACTGGTTTCGTTGTCTAGGAGCTGGGATACGTAGTTTGCGCACTACAAGGCAAATACTGCCAAGTCTACACTATACAATATGAACATACAGATTAATAGAATTGTCAAAGGTTTCTACCACTCGGCAATTGCGAATGTAACGTAGAAATTTATAAATGAAAGGTTGCAGTTAAATAAAATCTGCAGGTACTATCTTAACGACTTTAAATGATAAGTACGATAGTAGAAGTACTTTTTAGAATGTGGTATATTTCTGCAAAACACTTATTGGTATCGATGGTCAAGCAATTATATAAAATATAAGTTGAATAATAGGGAAAAAATAGCTTCCTACTGCACGTAATTAGTTATGAATAACAACATAGCTTGCGATGCATTCACTTCTAAACGCATACTACGTCTTCACTGTAGAAACCTCGGAAATCTCACAAGTTCACAAGTCCCCACTCCGAAGTATTTCCATCTCTCGCGCCCACGCGCAAACCGCTCCACGCTCCAAGTCTCTGTCGCGACAGTGCGTCCCTCGCGCCGTCTCGTCGAGCACCTCTGTCCCGTGCGACAACCGCGCTGCACTCTCCCAAACTGCCTCTCATGTCCTCTCCCGTACTCATCTGAACTCTTCTCTCGCCTCCATCCAGTCTCTCCATTCACGAGCACTGTGATTATCTAGAGCGCTCGCGCCATGTCTTCAAGCCAACGCACCCACACAAACATAATGAAACGCATACGATATGCTAGATTTACATTTAAGCAACTTGAAATTAAATAAATATTCCTATGGCTGTACCATAAACACGCTCTAACACACATTATTAAATACATACACAAATTAAATGAACAAATATCAAAGGGATAGAATAGAAGGTAGGCCAGTAGCCTAATGTCTCCGTGCTTTCTAAAACACAGTAAATATTTAACCAATTTCTTCATGAATAGTATATATCAGATATAAACAAAGAAATAGATGAATAAATATATTTGTTTTTTCGTATAACTGTGGAGTACTTACAGCCTGACGCGATCGATAGTAACTGGCCACTTTGACCTCCAATAACTCATATACTATTCAAGTTACATGCCTGAAATTTATAACAATTTACGTTTACACTAGTAGCTTACTGAAGACACGTTGATCAACAAAATCGGATGAACCGTTTAGATTTTTGAAATTCGTTGCTGGATGTTACTTCTATAATTTAATGTCACATACTAAACTTTAAACTAATAAAGATATTGCAAATCTGATTACACCATAAGAATCGCCGTACAAATAATGGTAATGTTTTGCAATACTTATTTCATGAGCTTAAATTAAATTTTAAAACAATTTTAAAGAATTAAAAAAGGGAAGAATTTATATCTCTTGCACCATAACAAAACTGAAATTTGTTCCAATAACACGTTTCTAGACACGCAGAAATATCAACCTTGAGGATATCAAACACACATTCACAGTCTAACAGAAACAACACATCATAGAAATGAATTCAAAATCACCGACACAGAGGCCTACACAAAATTCACAAACCAAAAATTCAGATGAGACATGTCATAAAATTTACAGATCCACCATCTTACTACATGTCAAAACTTGAAACAGAATCAGAACACATTATTATGAAATGAAGAACAACATAACACTTAAAAACACAAATGAACTCATAAAACAAATGAGAAATTTATAAATTCCAGAAACAACTTCACCTATTTATTTTGACAAAGAGAGCATGTCCTCAATAACAACTCCAGGCACACTAAAATTAACTGAAGAGAGCCTACTAACACATAACAATTCATTTCTAGATTATACTTAAAAAATAACAAGATCCCTTAAAACAAACACCACTCAAAATCTCCCAATATCTGGACATATGCACAAACATACTGACAAGTATATTCGCCAACAACACAATAAGTGTAGCAGTTGATGCAGTAACTGAAAAGAACAAATACAAAATTCTTCACTGCTAAAAATTTATGTATGATATAATCTGTACAGTAGATGAACCAACAGAAAAAAGTATATAAACTTTATGTAGGCTAGACAGTATATATGAAAATATGTGATTAATCGTGGGACAAAAAACGGTAAAACAGATACACTGGTTGGACATAACCATAAACAGAGACAACAATAAGCACACATTTGACATTTATAGAAAGCGGACAGCAACAGTCGTGGTTATATGGGCCACATCAAGCCACACTCAAAACCACAAACTAAAGCTCTCCAAAGTGTGAGATATTGACTGAATAAAATGTTAATAAATAGAGATCATAGCAAAAAATGGGTATAGCGCTTGTGTAATGGAAAGACTCATCCACCAAATCAAAACACAACTGAAGAAAATTGAAAAAAAGCAGAAGACACAAGCACCGCAAAACACCACTAACGATACAAACCCTCCTGAACCCACCGATTCCATACTCTGCTAACAGTCATTGGATCTCGACTAACGCGAGCAGCAATGTCGCGATACGATAAACCGCAATCGCGATAGGCTACAATCCGACCTTAATCAAAGTCGGAAACGTGATGGTACGCGTTTCTCCTCCTTACACGAGGCATAACGACAACGTTTCACCAGGCAACGCCGGTTAACTACTGTTTGTGTGTGAGAAATCGGTTGGAAACTTTCCTCATGTCAGCACGTTGCAGGTGTCGCCACCGGCACCAACCTTGTGTGAATGGTCTGAAAAGCTAATCACTTGCATATCATAGCATCTTCTTCCTGTCGGTTAAATTTCGCGTGTGTAGCACGTCATCTTCGTGGTGTAGCAAATGGCCAGTAGTGTATTTAAAGATTCGATAGAAGCAAGGAATGTACATAATGTGTGTCACACTGTTTTTTGTTGTCTTATTAAATGGATGTACCTACTATTGTGTATTTAGCCCTGGCTTTCCTGTCTGCTGCTAATAATGTTAATTTTTGTAATAATATTAATAAACTTGGCTATCGGAATTCTTAAATGAAATGTAGGTTCCATGTTGTGTTGCGAAAAACAATCTTATAATTGGATTTCTTTATTAAGCACAACAGATAAGAGCACGAAGCTGAACACACCATAAAAGCATTTTCAACGGAGCTTTTAATTAACTTTGGAATTGAATATCTGAAGTCTTTTAATTAATTTCATGTATCACGTAAGATGATTCGCACTATATCCTGTAATTATAGCTCGAGGTTGAATTTTGGATACTTAAAGAAAACACTTACGAAAGATAACATTTTATTTTGTACCATAAAACACAACGTACCTGAACAAAACGAACGACCATCAACTGTCAAAGACATGAGAAATTAAGATGTAATGTACTTGATGAAAACTGAGTTAAAATGAGAGAGAATGAACAAGTGAGCTCTTAATTCATATTGCAATTCATTTTATGATGGGCAAAGAATCAGCGAAGCCCATAATCAGCATTGATAAGTAATACTCGTATATCTTCTCTGGACGTCAGTCTCTCAAAGAAAAGATACCGCTGCCGTGCCAAGTGCGTAATCACACATATTTTAAATACATTTTAAAACAAACAGTTAAATGATATAGTACGTTCCAAAGAATAGGTCACTTTGACAATTAAGTTCTAATGGAACTATACAGATATGTCTTGCTGCCTTTCCTCGGCTGGCCTTAATCCCCGAGGAGAGGTACTCTTGTGTTTATAATCTTCTCCATCCTTCCTCCTACAAAGAAACCTGTCTATCAGTCATCGTCACGCTGGTTAATTACGTAGAAAATGGAAAGAGTAACATTGAAAGTAAAAGCATCCAAAGATACTAGGGAAATTTTCCGAGTTCAGCTACCAAGCTCTGCTGTATGTTACACAGCACAACATCAAGGAGACGCTCTGCTACCTACATGCTTTTAACAGATAGGTCGACTGTTTTCTACAATAAAACGTGACACCTAATTGGTCATCTATGATCATCACAAATAGTCATAAAACATTCTTCATAATGACAAACTGCCTATTGGCTTCTGTCTCGGGTTCTTCGGCCGACGTTCATCTAATGATTTTTCTGACGTTTCGCCAGCACGAGTGGCTGGTATTGTCAAAGCTTCACCCTCCATTGCCGGTGGTGAACTGGAGCTGAGCTCGCGGGCGAAGACTATATGTACCTGGCGCGCCAACGTCCGAGGGCTTCTCCGCGGTCATTTCCGGTGCGGTTCTCCTCTTGCTACCTGCGACGGTCGTTCGCTGCAGTACGGGAAGCCAGGATCCGTTGACCTTACGGCTTTCCTCTTTCTTGTTCAAACTGTTCGCGTGTTTTTGTATTTCTACAGCTTCTCTGAACAAGCGCGTGTGATAGTGCTTCTCTACAGCCAGAACCTCCGTGTCGGCGAATTTTATTACGTGGTCGGTCTCATTGAGTGCTTGCTCTGCCACG
Organism: Schistocerca americana; assembly: GCF_021461395.2. NCBI lineage: Eukaryota > Metazoa > Arthropoda > Insecta > Orthoptera > Acrididae > Schistocerca > Schistocerca americana. The sequence goes on along the minus strand of NC_060123.1, from coordinate 452,039,142 downwards.
GCCGATTTCTCCACCTGCCCCAACCTACAGTGTCGCTTATGCTCGTTGATCCTGGTGTTGATGGATCGTCCAGTCATTCCGACATAAACTTTTCCGCATGTGCATGGTATACGGTATATTCCCGACATTGCAAGTGGGTCTCTTTTCTCCTTCGCCGATCTAAGACACTCTTTGATCTTCCTTGTCGGTTTGAAAATCGTCTTTACGCCATGTTTCCGCAATATACGGCCGATTCTGTCCGTCACTCTGGGAATGTATGGCAGAAAGGCCGTACCCGACATTTCTTTTTCTGGTTCCTTACTTCGCCGAGTGTTTGGCTCTGTTACACTTCTAATGTAATTTTTGGAGTACCCATTGCTCCTCAGGACAGTTTCCAGGTGTTGCATTTCTCGTTTGAGGTGTTGCGGCTCACATATTCGTCCTGCTCTCGTTACGAGCGTACTAATCATGCCTCTTTTCTGGCTCGGGTGGTGGTTTGACAGTTTGTGCAGGTATCGGTCCGTGTGCGTCGGTTTTCGATACACGCTGTGTCCCAGGGTTTCGCCGTCCCTTGTGACCAGCACATCTAGAAATGGCAGTTTCTTGTCCTTTTCTACTTCCATGGTAAATGTTATGTTGGCATGGAGGCTGTTCAAGTGTCTTAGGAAGTCACCGAGCTGTTCTTCACCATGGCTCCACACCACGAAAGTATCATCGAGGTACCTGTACCACACCTTAGGTTTGCAAGTCGCCGAGTTGTTCCATGAAGAAGATGGCCACCACTGGACTGAGAGGACTACCCATGGCCACGCCTTCCAGCTGTTCGTAGAAATCTCCATTCCACGTGAAATAGCTCGTGGTGAGACATGCATGGAAGAGCTTTCTGATGTCGCGCGGGAAAATGGAACCGATGTGCTCCATAGCGTCACTGAGTGGCATTTTCGTAAATAACGAAACAACATCAAAGCTGACCAAGATGTCGTTTGGTGCAAGTTTCAGTTTCTGCAGATTCTCAATGAAATGTCCTGAGTCCTTAATGTATGTGTCGGTCTTCCCCACGTGTGGCTGGAGCAGAGAGGCCAAGTGTTTTGCCAGTTTATATGTCGGTGATCCAGGAGCGCTAACGATCGGTCTCAGTGGAACGCTGTTCTTATGGATCTTGGGTAATCCATACAGCCGAGGTGGTTGGGCTTCTGTGTTGCGCAGGTTTCTCTGTATGTTCGCCGGCAGAGAAGACGCCTTGATTAATCGATTCGTATTCCGTGTGATACGCTGCGTCGGATCTGCGCTTAGTTTTCGGCACGTCGTCGGATCTAATAGGTCTCGGATCTTTTGCTCATAATCTTCGGTCTTCATAACGACGGTCGCATTCCCCTTATCGGCCGGCAGTACCAATATACTCTTGTCGGCGTTGAGATTCTTAATGGCTTGTACCTCTTCTTTCTTCACGTTGCAAGCTGGTGGTTTTGCTCAGCGCAGTATCCTGGCTGTTTCCGTGCGTATTTCCTCTGCCCTTTCGCAAGGAAGGGTCCGAATGGCCGCTTCGGTGTTGGCAATGATATCCTCCACAGGTATAGTTCTCGGGATGATAGCGAAATTCCCTCCTTTTTGAAGAACAGACACTTCCTCTTCGGTCAATTGTCGTTCAGTGAGGTTGACCACTGTGTGTGACATATCGGGAATCGATTTGTCGGTCTGCTTCCGGCATCTTTCAAACTTTTTCTTCTGTCGCTAGGTGCAGCGCTCGAGTTCGTTCTGCATGCTCCTGTGGGTGATGCTGTCGATCTTGTCCCAGTCGCCTCGATGCATTCTGCTACTTAGTTGATAGAAAATGTCCAGAAGTTCCTGATCCGTTCTTGCCAAGTCCCTCCGTGTTGTATGTATTCGCTCACAACCTTGCAACCTCGCAAACCTAAGGTGTGGTACAGGTACCTCGATGATACTTTCGTGGTGTGGAGCCATGGTGAAGAACAGCTCGGTGACTTCCTAAGACACTTGAACAGCCTCCATGCCAACATAACATTTACCATGGAAGTAGAAAAGGACAAGAAACTGCCATTTCTAGATGTGCTGGTCACAAGGGACGGCGAAAACCTGGGACACAGCGTGTATCGAAAATCAACACACACGGACCGATACCTGCACAAACTGTCAAACCACCACCCGAGCCAGAAAAGAGGCATGATTAGTACGCTCGTAACGAGAGCAGGACGAATATGTGAGCCGCAACACCTCAAACGAGAAATGCAACACCTGGAAACTGTCCTGAGGAGCAATGGGTACTCCAAAAATTATATTAGAAGTGTAACAGAGCCAAACACTCGGCGAAGTAAGGAACCAGAAAAAGAAATGTCGGGTACGGCCTTTCTGCCATACATTCCCAGAGTGACGGACAGAATCGGCCGTATATTGCGGAAACATGGCGTAAAGACGATTTTCAAACCGACAAGGAAGATCAAAGAGTGTCTTAGATCGGCGAAGGAGAAAAGAGACCCACTTGCAATGTCGGGAATATACCGTATACCATGCACATGCGGAAAAGTTTATGTCGGAATGACTGGACGATCCATCAACACCAGGATCAATGAGCATAAGCGACACTGTAGGTTGGGGCAGGTGGAGAAATCGGCCGTGGCAGAGCAAGCACTCAATGAGACCGACCACGTAATAAAATTCGCCGACACGGAGGTTCTGGCTGTAGAGAAGCACTATCACACGCGCTTGTTCAGAGAAGCTGTAGAAATACAAAAACACGCGAACAGTTTGAACAAGAAAGAGGAAAGCCGTAAGGTCAACGGATCCTGGCTTCCCGTACTGCAGCGAACGACCGTCGCAGGTAGCAAGAGGAGAACCGCACCGGAAATGACCGCGGAGAAGCCCTCGGACGTTGGCGCGCCAGGTACATATAGTCTGCGCCCGCGAGCTCGGCTCCAGTTCACCACCGGCAATGGAGGGTGAAGCTTTGACAATGCCAGCCACTCGTGCTGGCGAAACGTCAGAAAAATCATTAGATGAACGTCGGCCGAAGAACCCGCGACAGAAGCCAATAGGCAGTTTGTCAACAAGTGGCCACGAAAGCCTTAACAATTCTTCATAATGTACGCTTTTTTGGATGTCATGATGCAGGTCTCGTAAACAGTTGCTAATTGTTTGAAGTTCTTATTTCCCTTTGAAAATTAAGCTTGTCACGTTTGCACATGTTTTCTCATGTCCCTGTCTTCGTGGTTTCAGTGATGGTGATAACAGTGAGCCTTGAGATGGCACAGTTGTGACACATTAATCAGACAGACAATCCCTGAATTAGACTGTAACGGTTCTCTAGCTGGTGGAATAGAACCGTACGTAAGTGCAGTGTGGTGCCGCTCTTAGTCACCAATCGCCGTAAATTTCGACGATGTTTTCATTCCCAGGTACGTTTATAGAAGCAATTCACAGAAATACCCGGTACAGGCGAGGCGACTTGGACAAATCTGATTGACTGAAGCGACCTTCGCCAAAACACTGTAGCTTGGAATCCGAATGTGCTCGAACAATTACTTTATTATATGTCTTAAATGTAACGGCAAAAGAAATAGTACCTTGTCTTAGAAGAAGAAATATCATATTGAGATGTATTAGTGCGTCCAGACCAAAAGATGGTCTTAAAATAATGTCGTCAGAGGCAGGTGAATGCAGGGACGAAAGGCAGCCATGCGAGAGGCGCGGTGGTGTGCAAGTGACGCTAAAATAGGCGTGAGTGAGACTGCACTGTTCAATAGCCACCACTATTAATGAAAGTATAATTTTATCTGCGAGTGTGTATAGTTGTCAAGTCAATGGCAATTTACTATGCCCTGTAAAGGAAGAAAGTTTTCGTGAGTGTGACTTCCGCGATATACTGGCGGACTGAATACTTCGAAAAGAACGAGTACATCTGTAAGACGTTAATTACACATCGTTAACTTTCACCCACGTGAGTAACACTAAATAATGTTGGGATTCGTTATGTAACAGCAAGTGAGTTGCAGGTTGCCCATTAAACTGATTAATGACAATTTTCGGTGTCCCACGTGATTCCATACAACACATTTAGATGCTACTCTTGTCAGTAGTTCTACGAGTGACGCAAATCAAGAAATAATCAGAAGTATAAAACCTGTGTAATTTCAAAATAGTGCAGTGGTATGAAAGTAGTCACTGCCTTTTTGTCAGACTACTAAGGTGTTATTTGAGACGTTGTCCAATTTACTTTCCATATTGTTGTGGCGCTTCCTCTCTGTCTATCAATGAGATGGCTCAACTGAACTTATCTCAAAGAGCGGCATACATAAGCAGATAATAAAATGAGATATCTTTACATAAATGGATTTCCATGACATGGAAAGAACACACATTGATGATGAAAGTTTAACTGCATGAGACTGCCGTATGGCGCAATTTACTAAATTTCTACCACAGTGATATACGCATTATCTGTTGGTGTTAATCAACATTTGCTTTCTTTCACAATATATGCTGCAAGAGGCCTTTGCGTTGGATGGTAGGCGACTTTATTCAGAAGTGGAGGCTGATCATATCCACACAATTCTCCCAATAATATGTTTAGTACGATAAGAGAAATGTTCGGGTAAAATATATCAACTCTTCTACTAGGATGCTGTAGAATTTTTAAATTATAATTCACGTTATGGATATAATGAGTCAGGATGGTTGTTCTCATTAAACAATGAACGTGACAAAGTAGACGGAAATAGATAATTATTTAGCCAGAAACCTTACAAGGTCACCTTACTTTCATCTGCTCAGCATTAGATCCCAATAAAGAAAAATAACATGGCAGGAAAATGACAAATGAAGAGACCTCCACCTTTTATTTCAGTGACCCTACATTCACAACCGGTTCTTACCACAGGGCAGGAGAGAGGAGGCGGACGATGCCGCATGCGGTCCCCTGGACAGCTGTTTCTTTCATTGGAAATGCGGAGAGCATGGACGGCCAGTCCACAACACAGAACTGCCATACAGCTTGCTGTGTACATAGTTCCGCGTAGTCAGCGCGTACACAACTTTCCCACTAGAGCGCGCCCCGCTAAGCACAACAGCGCAGGCGCAGCGCTCGTCCGTCTCCGCCCTACGAGATGGCGCTGTCATAGAGACGGACGAAATTCTGCCTCCGCCGATCCGCGTATTAATATATAACGCAGCCAATGAGATTGCTGCTAAGGTAGAACCTTTTCTCCTCGTGGATCACACTCGCGCAGTGATACCTGAACGCGCGAGGTATTATAACGAGTGTACAGACCTCCGATTAGTCAGTCTGCATTTGCCTGCACCTGGCTGTACCAGTCTGCATTAGTCTGCATTAGTCTGCATTTGTCTGTACCAGTCAATAGCCAAGTTTCAGTCTGCGCCTAATAAGAGTACCATATTCCTGTACATAGCCATGAAGATAAATGACTAGACACTTTGTCAAGTATCAGCGATATGCGAGAATAAGATTAACGTACCAAGACCAAAGGAACTTCAGATTGCCAATTGTAAATAGCATCCAGAACCAAGTCAAATTATTTTTATGATTGTTATTATTTTAATAAATGTGTGTGAAAATTAATCAAGTTCTGTTTAAAGTTGGTCACGGTCAACCTGCTACTCTACGCGTGCAAGTGGCATATCTATCGTCTGACCTAACGGCAGAAGATAAACACGGCACGATAAGACCACGAGACATATTGCTGACACTCGCCTACTTTGTTAGAGCGACAGGTCAAATAATCTGATGGTGTGTGTACCGAAGGTCTTACAGTACGCACGCCACACAGCTATTCCCATCACTCGGCTTTTCCTACATGCTTGCTGTTGGACGGTGACCCACTTCCGGGCCACACCCTGGGTAGCCCCTTCCTTGTGTCACAGGACACCACGAGCAGCCTACACTCAGGTCGAGGGCCTCCACAACTCACTGATGGCTGGCAAGCACTGCCACACATAGCAATTTCTACTCCATTCACCCAGCTGCTGCATATTTTCCGCAGATATGCCGCTCTGGCATAGTCGATACACCCTTATGCGTACACCATGTCAAAAGTGACACCAACAGCACAAGTCGCCACTATTCTTCAAATGGCAACAATGAGACTCTGGTGCGGGCCCACAGCGTCACATTACCGTAGGGACAACAATGGTAACCGCTACACATCTTGACGCCATCCCCTCTCTCCCAACATATCCTGCACCCACTCTGTCAAGAAAACGATGCACCACACACAATTTTAAGTGTGTGACACTGCAAGTAAGTTTGATGCCTTTCATGTGCAGTCTTTGTCTTAGTTGACCTGTGAGGAAACACTCATGTTCACAACAATCCTACATTGGAGATTCTATGTTATCTTTAAGGGTTCACAACAAGTGATTCTCTGTATTGTAATATCTTTCTGATTAATCAACATCAAATAGTTATCTTTATTGTTGAATGCCTGGAGCTCGACTTATGTGTCATCAGTTTCATTGTATTCATGTCTTCATTTTCCAGTAAATACATAACTTAATGATTAGACATTACACACATTTGTTTGGCTGCTCATGTCTGGTTTACCCAAATTTGTATCATGTACAGAAAATGATTACATCTTCACATAAATTTGAGATTAGAATATTAACTTTGGGGGGTACACAGATATTTTTCTAGTGCAGTTAATTACATTTATGGATTTTTTAAGATTTACATATAAGATGAAACTTTCCTGTTCATTGGTATAATTATGTGTTTGAATAATTAATGTTAGGACTTGCCATTTATCTCATATATTAATTCATATGGCTCTCTCGCTAAAACTATAGTCTTGGATGATGATACGTTTTTTTATTGCATGGCCATTATGTTCTTTCCATAATTCTCTCATGAGAAATACAGCATTTCACAGTCAGTTATTATTACAACTTATTTATGAGTAGCATCAATATGTTTACACATCTTGCCAGATAATGTGCCCACTTACACTATGCCTAAGAGGAACAGAGATGAGACCTAGGGCCAATTTTTATCCCTGGCGTCATTGCTGGGCATTGACATATTTACTTTAATTAGTTGTCTGTGTTTAATCTAAATTAGTACATACATGTTACACTATGCGGATTTTCACCTAAGCTTTTCTCTTTGATTCATGACTGACATTTGTTCCAGTTACCACGTATGTATGGTACTCAACTAGAATTTTATTGGACCTGCACCACACCTATCTTGCTTTAAGCCGTGTACAGACTGGCACAAAATTCCAGTGTTAAGGAGGGGCCAGTGCAAGGTGGCAACCTTTATGGGCTGTGCAATGGGTGTGCAAGGTTCGCACCAACTGCCACTTTGTATTTTTGAATAAGTAATTAGGGCAGTTATCACAAGCAGCAGCACTGATGTGAGCAAATTTATGGTTTCTCACAATCTGTTAACAGATGTGGCTAAGAGGTGAGCAATGAGAATGTACTGCATTCTGTTAAGTGCAAATAATTTTACGGACTGAGTTTTGTGTGGGATTTTGCTCAGGGAGCCTTAGACCGAAGGTCAAATTTACAACCTACAGAACCACAAGAGTCGCTATCTCTGCCTGGCCAGTCTCCAGCCGCAAGGCTTTCACGTGGACCGACGGGCAGATGGTGTTTCGAGCCAAACACTGCGACACAAGCAGAACTTCTCCTCGAAGTGAATAACGCTGGGAGACGCTGTTTCCCCGTTGGACATGTCATCCTGGGCTCACAGAAGTGTTGCAGGCGCGATTGCCAGCAAGGAATGTACCTCTGAAAATCACCCAGTCAATTTTTTTGAGTGTGGAACAGAAGAGCAGATAGTGTCCCTTTAAATGCTGACGCCAAGGAAGGTCTGGAAAGTTTCTCTGATGAGCAGAGTCTCCCAGAGCTAAATGCTATTGGCCCAGTTGATGAGACATTAGAAGTGTTTCCCACGCACCCACCCAAAGTTGGATGGAAGAGGAGCTCATTGGTTAAAAATTTGTTGAAATGTTACAGTTGGACAGCCGCATCAGTGGAGTGGAAAGGCACACTAGATTTTGTAGGAATTCGAAGACACACGTTTCAGTGACTATCCAATAAGGGTGTAGCACTCTGTACCAAACGATACGGAGTAATTATAGAGTAGTGTACTTTATCGAGAATTCCAGATAATATTGTCATGTACATGCAGTGTGGTGGTTGCAGTGACATCACACCTGATATGCATAACAGCATGACGAATGCAGCCAGCTTGGGACCCCGTCCTTGAGCAGAAAAGCAGAACAGGTAATATGCGCAGTTCCAGCCATAACAGCATCAGCCTTGCAGTTTATAAAAGCTAAACGGGTTGCCATTGACCCACTGAGCATCGCTGTACTTTCTCGTATTTAGTTCCGTTATAATATTCTAATGGAAAGAACGTGACCTAGAATCTTGCGCTCTCATCCAGTTAAGAAGAAATGCCGAACAGCGTTGCTAGGTTTTATAGCTGTTGGTTTGCGCTATACTCCTTTCTCTTTATTAAGATACTAATTTGTCCACAATCAAGAGCCCATTGGTTCGCTTGCAAAGACTGTGCTGCCGGCATAAATTGTTTTTGTTCTATTTAATCTAATTTTTATATTGTTCACAAACTGCAGCCCCTTCTAAGATTTTCACCTTAATTAAGGCCGTATAAGCGTAGTCTTTTCCGAATTTACTTCTGACCAAAGGGCTCTTATGGTAGCTGACGTCCAATGTTTTTGTTACTCATAACTTGCATTCTTGCGGAGATACTTCCATAACAACTTTCAACCCCTAACAAATATTTCTTTATACCTAACTGAGAAGTGAAATACAAATTTTCATAAAATTAGATTCAAAGTGTTTGTGACATAACGAAATATTTTCTTACAAATTTTTATTCTCTTTTGCACTCCCTTAGGGGTTAGATTTCCAGAACCACCGAAACACTTATTCTTTTATTTCTAACTGACAACGTTTTGAACATGGCTATGCTCAGCAACAGTAATTAATTACAATGTTACAAATTTCCAGCCGACCGGTTGCAAATAGAATTTAAAATTCTTTAACTAGTTTTCAACGCCAACTAGGGGCGCCTTCTTCAGAAGAAACTCTTACCTTACATGTGGTTAAAAGGAAAATATGAGTGATAATGCTCTGGTTTTGACTAGAGCGATGTCGCTCGTATTTTCCTTTTAACCACACGTAAGGTAAGAGTTTCTTCTGGAGAAGGCTCCACTAGTTGGCGTTGAAAACTAATTCAAGAATTTTAAATTCTATTTGCAACTGGTTGGCTGGAAGTTTGTAACATTGTCTAACTGACAACTTAAATGCCAGTTGTCATAGATGTAGCCTTAAAAATCCTTTTGCAGTTCCTTAGGAATACTTCTCATAAAAATACTTTCACCCACTGTTTTACCCCCTTAGTGTTGAATTTCCAAAAATGCTGAAACACGTATTTGTTTATTTTCTGACTGAGAAACCAAATACCAGTTTTCGTAAGTCTACCTTCAAAATTCACTTAATGGCGACATTCTTTCAAAAAGCCTATCATCCTGTAGGAGTAGAATTTCGGACAATGCCAAAAAACGATGCCTATATTATAAGATCCACACAATCTCCAAACTTGAAGTTCCTATCCTTAGCAGTCTTGGATGGTCAACAATAAATCAGTGAATCAGCCTGACCCTATTTAACCTCATTGCGAGTTGAATTTCCAAAAACAATTTAACGCTTCTTTTTTCGTCTCTGAGAAGCCGAACATCAAGTTTCAAAGATTTGACTTTACAAATGCCTTCGCAATGAAATATTTTCATAAAACGTTTCATCCTCTATTTCCGAAAACAGATGCATGCGTATGTTTTATTTGTAACAGAGAAGCCAATACAAATTTTTATAGTTTTATCTACAAAAATGCTTGCACAATGAAATGTTTCCATAAAACCTTTCATCCCCATTTCCAGAAACAGTAAAACACGTACATTTTTCTGCCTGAGTGAGAGGCCGAATTTAAGCTTTTATATATTTAGCTTTGAAAAAGCTTTCATAACAAAATATTTTCACAGAAAAATCTCATTCCCTATTTCATCTCCTCAGAGGGTCAATGTCTAAAAACACTGAAACACTCATTTTTTATTTGGAACCAAGAAATCAAATACCAGTGTCCATAGATGCAGCTTTAAAAATACTTCAGTTTTTCTTTAATAATGATATATTTTCAATAAATGCTTTCACCCTCTATTTCACACCCATAGCGTGCCAAAACACCTGTTTCTTTCATTCTTACCAAGAAAAAAAGATAGCGATTTCCGTAGGTAAAAAGCTTCAAAGTTGCCTTGAAAGCGACGTTTTTAAAAAAAAAACAAAATTCATCCTGTATTTCACCCCTTATGGTTGAAATTTCTAACAGTCTCTTTTTAAACGACGCCTACAGTATAAGATGTTTCTACCCTGGGTGACTATGAGTCAGTCAGCACATTGCCTTTTATATGCAGACATTAATTTGTCCACACTCAGACGTCATCGCCTCTTTAATTGATCTGGTAATATATGTAAATTGTCAAATAGAACAAATATGATTATCTTACCGGTGTTTTACACTTTATATATTGACACTCTAACCCTTTCGTACAACAAAGTCACAAATTTTGGTGGGGTTAATTTTATGTTGATAATTTACATGCATAACTACTTTCTATGAGGCAAGCGACCTCGCCCAGTCCAATTCTTCAACAGACGACTGAAGTAGATAGTCAGCTCTCATTATGCGCTTATAAGAACCCCATTGGGGGAATTCTTAACACAACTCCGAGATCAATAAATAATTCATTTGTGTATCGCCTCACGTTAGCAAAGGAGAACTTAGAGGTTCCTTCCCTAATTTTGGATTTTTTATTTATAAGAGTGTCTTTTACGTTTCACGTCAGCTCCAAACTTTTTGAAGGTGTTGAATAATTTTCGCACACGTTTTCAAGTCTAAAAATGTGAAATAAATACTTTTGAATCACATTCTTATACTTATGATTATGAATTTCAGATATAAAATTTGTTCCACACGCGATCGTCCGTTTCTAAACCCTCCTTGTTACTTTCTTAAACCATCTGACCTTCCAGCCTGTTTTGAAATGTTTTTGAAACAATTCTGTAAGTCACTGAAAGAAGAGAAATTCCTCTATAGTTTTTGGGGTCAGTTTAATCTCCTTTTTCGTGGATTGGATGAATTAATGCTTCTTTCCAGTCTCCTGGTATAGCTTACATTTTCCAGCTTTTTTGAAAGCCTGCTAGTAGGTTCTTAGCTCTTTCAACACCTGCCATTTTCCACATTTCATCAGGAACAGAATCTACTTCGGAGCCTTATCATTCTTTGAATTTTAAATGATTTCATCTATACTGGGGATTCTGAATTTCAGTTAGTGAATCCTGGATTTTGTCCTGGATATGTTGCTAATCGTTCCTAGCAATTAATAAATTCTTGAAATACCTTGCTAATATTTCGAAGGTTTCTTATTTATTTAGGGCTAAATTTCCACTTTAATTTTTGAAGAATCAGTTAGGTGGCTGTTAAGTATGGAAATCTTGTTTAAAAGTTTTATAAGAGATCCTGGTATTTTTCTTTTGGAAGTGTTACTCAGTAGTGTTAGCTGGTTTCTTTCGAACTTCTCTTTGACTTTCCCCTGTCGTTTTTGATGTTTGGCATTTTTGTTTAAAGATGACACAGTCTTCAATGTTTTTGGTTCAGAACCATTTCTGCCAGGCTTCTTTTCTAAGCAATAATACTTTTTCATACTGTTCATTTCACTATCTGTGCTTCTTGTGTGTTTTCAGTGCTACTATTTCAAGAGCTGTTTTGATTAAGTTCAATTTAATTAATACAACAACCTATTGGGACTCATGGACCGATGTGGACGCCCAGTTTTGATGATACTGAAATGTAAATAAACCTTTGAGTTACAAGTTACATCGAATTTTTAATTATTAATAGTGCCTCTGCAGGGTACATGTAACAGAGAAACAAATTTCCTGATATCTCAAGTGAGAATGTCAAGCATAAATCCGCTTCTTATCTATATCTGCAACTGGAAATGTTGACAACCGTTCGTGAAGCTTTACATTAGAAACTGATTGATTCAAAATCTAGCTGATCCAGAATCGACATTTTATTAAAATAATTAATGGTAAAGTTATTATAGCATATAGGGAGCTAAAAGTAACATACATGATTATATAAAATATGGCGTTTCAGTCTTCGGTCTCAATTCTTTATTTTCAATTACCGGTTTCGGGCTAGCTGCCCATCTTCAGATCATGTATTGTAGTTACAGAGTGACTTGTCCGTACAGAACACTCGCTTCGCTGTCATATGTCATGTTATGTTATGTTATGTTATGGCAGCGAACCGAGTGTTCTGTACGGACAAGTTACTCTGTAACTACAATACATGATCTGAAGATGGGCAGCTAGCCCGAAACCGGTAATTGAAAATAAAGAATTGCGATCGAAGACTGAAGCGCCATATTTTATTTATGTAACTGACGACTCCAAGCACCTACTACTGCCAAAAAGGTAAGTTTAATTTTTAACTCTGTCCATTTGATATAATATTGATCATCAAACACAAACTAGTTTTCTTTGCATTTCTCGTACAAACTGTTCACTATGTTCTTGCTATCACAAAGAAAAATACATTACTTACTTACTCACTTATCCGTGGCTTGGGCCTTAGTGACCATATGCCTGCTCCACACTCCTCCTCCATCGTTCCCGGTTAAGAGCCTCCTGCCACCATTCACCGGCTCCTAGTCCCATGTCCTTGGTGTCATTGTCAATATTTTCCTTCCATCTTGTCCGCGGTCGTCCCCAGTACCTCCTTCCAGTTACAGTTCCCAGAAACACATCATGGGGTAGCCTCTCTTCATTCATCCTTTCTACATGTCCAGTCCAAGTAAACCTTCTTCTTCTTCTTATTCTTTTTATAATGGCAGGCAGTGTGTAAAGCTCCTTTAATTCTTAATTTTTTCCGAATTCTCCATTCCCCTGTTGGTGAATCTATCACGGGACCATATAGTTTTCAGAGGGTTTTTCGTTCGAAAACCATTAGTTTCTCTTCATCTGTTCTCCTAAAGGTGAGGCTTTCACAACCGTTTGTAAGTTCTCTCTCTTCCTACCTTAGCACTGAAGTCCCCAAGTGCTGTTTTGATACTATGGTTTGGCAGTGAGTCATATGTGAGATTCAGTTGACTATAGAATTCTTCTTTCATGAGTTCATCTTTGTCTTCACAAGGAGCATGTATATAAAAAAGGTCACATCTATGCTTTGTCCACCAATTGCTATGTATGAAATTCTATTATTTATTGATTTGAATTACTGTAATAAGTGCGCTACTAATGTAAGCCTGTTCCAAATTCTTGGTGGTCACCACAATCTCTATGTAGAATACTTCCTGTGCTTGTTCTTACAGACCCTGTTCATGGCCATCTGATTTTCTTTAGTGCTACAATTTGTAGCGTGTATTTTTCTAGTTGGCTGACTAGAGCTTGCATGCTTCCCGGCCTGAACAAACTTCGTACATTACAGGTCCCATATCTTAATTCCGGTTTTCGTTTCCGACTTCTGTTCCAATTAAGGCAGTCCTGTTTCCGAGGCACGTGTAGAGTATCCTGACCAGATCTTGTTTTCCATGAGAGGGGAGGTAGTCCTCTACACAACCCCCAACCTGGAGGACCAGAGACCTTGTATTTGTGGGTCTAGCCGTAGGAACATTGCCTTCTCAATGGCTCACTATTTTATTTCCCTGGTACCCGCCATATCTGGTGAGTATTCCCCTATCCGCCACCTGGCGAGGCGCCCGACGGGGGACTAGCAGCCCCACACGGGCAAAGAAAAATGCATACGTAAATTTAATAATAACGAAGAATCGCGAACATTATGAAAAAATTATTGTTATCATTGGCGGCCTTGTTCTGTAACCCTGAAAAATATGAACAGAAACAGAAGAAACATAGAACTGTGTGGCATGAAACGAATTTTTCAAAGTCACCTGTTTGCAAATGGATAATGGTTTTCTTTTTAATGTGTGAATTTCCAACAATGATACGGAAACTAAATTTCCAGTGTAAGAAGTATTCAGTCTTAATTTGCTGCAACATCTGCCTCAGCCGTGATGTAATGTAAACTAGCTTCTCCCCCGTCAGCACGGGCAGACGTGCTAAAATGCAATTCCGAGCAATGGTGTGGAACTTGACATTTCCACCTCAATTTTACCGAGGGGAATGACGTTTTTCGTGGGTGGCTTTTTTTTTTACTTAGGTGAGTATTGAACATGAAATCTTTGGAACACTGAATAATAACCAATCAACCAGACTACTAAGCCTCAAAAATTAAGAGAAACACAAATTTTTCAATGATAAAATATCTTCAAATTAGTCTAGGAGCTGAGCTCAGTGTTTAAAAATCGAGAACAGCAGCTATGGATGATGTAGCGGCATGGTTAAATTTAGCGGTGTGTTGGGCTGTAGAGACGAAAGTTGTCTCGGATAGCATCGAGGTCATTCAGTTCAGTTCTGCCATCTGATCCAAGTTTGGGCTTTAATCGTTACCTTATACTCATGCATCCGTATCATGGGTTCGTTAGCGACTTTTGTTTTCGAAGAACGTTGGACAATGAGAAAAATAGGAAATTTTTATCTGGCTCTTAGTGCAACTATGAGGACTGCCTTTAGACATAACATCGTTCACATATAGACACACCAAAGAAATGTGCTTGCACAATTTTTCCTAACCTTGTGAGAGGACAAGTCACTTCCTAACTTATTTTCATATTCAAGGATACTCATTAACGTTGACATTACGCTGTAGACTACATTTCTGTGAGATGACAGAAAGTTATGAACATGAGCATCCATTGATGAGAGCATGTACATTGTTAATGCATGAGGGACGTTTATGGGGACTGTCCTTCGAATAGTATTTTCTGTATTTGAGAAGAAGCAAGCAGTTTGGATATTTGACAATAAATCTTGTAGTTGACATTTGGGCTTAGGAAGATACATGCAGCTGTTAGATAGAGGAACATTTCAAAACACTTACCAGAGAGAGAATGCTGGTCCGAAGAATATCTCGCACCGGTGTGCAGACAATGTGTTCGACCAAAGAGACAAAAAACTGCCTACCTGGGTCTACCAGTTAGGCATCACTGGCCACAGCAGAGGCAGGGATGCAAGAGAAATTTACGTGACCCGGACAAGGTGTTTCGACACCCCCTTTGTCAACAGGACTGGCAGCCGAAAAATTTGGGAGTTTCCATCTCCACTGTACACCACACACTATCAAGGGAGCTGTCAGGTGGTGTCGTCCCTCTGCCTGCTGGATTACTCGGGAAGCCTCAGGCCTTCATAAGAATTTTAGGATGGAATGCTACATTTATGACGGCTCTGAAATGGTCGATGTTGGGACACAAAAGCACTTCTCTCAGTTTATCCAAGGCCCCTGGTAGGAAATGCTGTAACGTTTGGCCTGTCTAGATAATGCTATCTGTGATAAATGTGTTGTTCTGAAGAGGTCGAAAAATTCAGCCAACCAGTTGCAAAACAAAGGTTTATTAGCCCTGGATCTAGGCTTAGATATTTCTAAAAATACCTTCTCCAGAAGGAGTCGGCCTTGTTATATCGCGTGATGGTACATTAGAACAGCTGAAGACCAGCGGCTCTTTTCATATATTAAAGTGATGAAAACAAGAATTATCCTAAGTCATGGCTTTAGATAGCAGCCCGATGACATTTAGTGTACTTCAGAATGATTGCTTACTGGTAAATGCCCACAGGTAGAGGCTCTTGACAACATAAAATTATAACAGGAGTCAGAGGATAAAATATCACTGTTTCTTGCAGGATGTACACTTAACATATGCAATTATTTTATCCTGTGACTCCAATGTAATTCTGTGTTGGCAACAGCCTCTACCTGTGGGCATTTAGCAGTGAGCAATCATTCTGAAGTACGCTAAATGTCAACGCGCTGCTATCTAAAGCCATAACTTGGGGTAGTTGTTGTTTTCAACAATTTTATGTATGACAAGAGCTGTTTGGCTTCAGCTATTCTAATGTACCGTCATGTGATGTAACAAGGCCCACTCCTTCTGAAGGAGATATTTTTAGAAATAACGAAACCTATGTCAAGAGCTAATAAACCTTTGTTTTGCTGTTGGTTAGCTGATTTTTTTCAACCTCTTGCGATGTATACAGTTGCTGATTAGCAGCCATGTTTAAGATTTGAAATGTGTTGTTTACTCTAGGCCTAAACGGAAACTCAAAACATGCTGCCTGAAGTGGCCATGGGAAAAACAATTCGTGAGCTTAACGTCTTCTCCTCCTTGTGCAGGAATTTACGGGTCAAGGATTGGATGCTTCTTTAGCAGGGAAAAGAATATTATTAACTTTGATTAGGATTGGCCAGAGGATACAGCACACAAGCAAGAGGGAAGACGTTGTGCTCATGGAGTCGTGATTGGCATTAAACCTTACTGTGGGTGGTTGTGTGGCTGCTTTTTTCTACTTTGCTGAGGTTTTATGGAAAGGGAAGAGTCGAGAAACATGACCTTCTGATTCAGACTCCGGTCTGGAGAGGATATTCTGGCCTTCCCTCTTGTTGTTGATGGCTTGCTGGTGAGACACTCGTCCTGCGTATGACGTTGCACTGGCATTTGTCTTGATTTGGGAGCCTGTGGAGAAGTCTTAGCTGTACCAAAAGTTTAGACCTCAGCCATCTCGGAAAATTCTCTGTGCTGAGGACAATCTTACTCATATTAGGTCTGCTGCCTTGATGTTTGATCTCCTTGTACTCACTGTCGTATGAGTGAGTCAAATGAGTACATAGTATGATCGGCAAACAGAAGTGTCACACGCTGGAATCTGCAGAAAATTCAGGGCTCCATCAGAGAGTAACTGTGATCCGTCTAACAGAGCATGGCCCACGACTTTACGTATCTCGCGCCCGCGATAACGAATTATAGGCACCACTTATCACTACTCTCCAGACGCTTGCATCACGACCGTCACCGAAACAGCACTGTCATCAAGAAATGGGTATAGTGCTGCAGCTCCGGCTTGTTAGGGGAAATAGAATGACAGTCTTGCCACTTGTTCTCAGCTGAACCAACGTAGTATAACTGCTATGTAAAATAAATCCATCAAAGTCGGCTCAGTGTTAGATAGTTTCAGACTGCCTGATTCATGTTCTTGTGCCAGAATAAACAGATTAAACAGTTAAACCTTATTCTTTGCCAAACAGGAGCCACCCAGTGAGTACTAATTATTTATGGTTATTATTTGTGTTGTTAACAGTTCATGATTTACTTTTCTGCCCACTTAACTTGCTTTTCAGCTTGCTTAACTTGTGTTGTTTCTCCTATTTTATGATCAATAAACTTTTGCCATTTTTTATAAAAGGTTAATTACCCAGCAATAACTGATCAAAATAATGACAGGTCCACCATTCGATTAAATTATTTCAGCGTTCAGACTTTATTTAAGATTCTGATAAAACTGATAACCTACAACGCAGGCTAGGAACAACAACCACCACCAGAGGCAAAAATTAATTTAACAGTTGCATGGCCAGGTAGACAACTTAAAGTGATTGCTGTCAGGGTGTACATTTACAGTCGCCTGTAGTCTTTCAAATCAAACCGCAAGACCAGCGTTGTCTTGCAACCTCCCTTTGAATTTATTATCTGCACCTTAAAGCGTCCATCTCCTTCATCTGGTGTCATAAAGATGACAGAAATTTTAAGTAATAGTTGCTGTCAATAATTTGCTGTCCATCATCTAATTAAGGCACTTCTAAGTAATAAAGCATGGACATATTCAAATTGGCCAGAAATGTCTGACTAATACGCGCAAACTGAAACATCTCATGACTTTTTGGGGCATTCATTCACAGGATGACAGGGATGTAGAAAAGCATGTGTCAGAATGAAAAACTTTGTACACTGTGGGAAAGATAAAATTGTAATTCATTTAGTAAATCCATTTACGAGCTCTTCACCATGCCATATCAAAAAGAGCACATCGCATCAATTGTGTTACTGTCGGCTGTGATTATCACGGATGACTAATTTCACTTCAAGTTTCATGGTGCAAGAAAATGAACCATTTTATCAAAGAATTTTTTGTTAATATTCTTACTCTGTTATTTCCTAGTATCGGTCCAGTTGGTATTTCACTGTCTGTTTCCTGTTAGGTACAGCAGGGGTACGTTTGAGTTGACAGCATTCTGGTAGCACTGTGTGTGCTTGCTTGTTATGCTGTGCAACAGAGAGTAAAGCTTTGCAGTTCAGTATAAGGAAAAGGCGAGAGGTCTCGTGAATTCTACAAATTGATTCAAATAGCTCTAAGCACTACGGGACTAAACATCTGAGGTCGTCAGGCCCCTAGACTTAGAACTACTTAAGCCTAACTAACCTAAGGACATCACACACATCCATGCCCGAGGCAGGATTCGAACCTGCGACCATAGCAGCAGCGCGGTTCCAGAGTGAAGTGCCTAGAACCGCTCGGCCACAGAGGCCGTCTTGTGAATTCTTCTCGCAATTATGTCTAAAGAATTAGGTGATCTAAGTACCATCTCTCCCATCTCAGAAACAAATAAAACATCAATAAGCAAATTTTTGTGTCTGTTAATTTTAAACATATTCACTAAACAAAATATCACACTTCATTTGACATAATATTCCCTAATCTGAGCCATACAATTATATTAATTTGTGAATGCCTTTCATTGTCATTTCTTTGTTGTAACAAGCGGTAGCTTAAGTCACACCGTATAGGTGGATTCTGGCGTCAGCGCACAGCTGTTTAACCTACGAATGGGAAGACAGAAAATTCCTATACCTCTAACATGATACAGCTACAGACGGCCTGTACACAATGTAAACACGTCTCTTCCTTGTAATTCAAGTACGTTTACGATACCAACCCGTTTTAAATATTTCAGTATTGAAACAACGGAATTCACAACCGAAGACAGAGAAAAGTGACCTGTTACAGAGAAATTAGTTAGCTGCCAGCTACGTGAAACTCGTCGAGACAGTGAACCCCACGGGCAAAGCAAATTCCACAGGCTGCCAAGGGTTCTCTGCGCTGTGGAGTCAGTTTGTTTGGATACGGCCGCTGCGGGACGATACTTCTTTTACAGTACGACCCTATAAACCAGCTCACGCTCGATAATGTAGCAGAGGTCCAGTAAATCCTGGTTTATTATTATTATTATTTCTATTGCTACATTGTCAAAATACGTCTTACACGTTCGTCTTCTCTAAATTTTGTCTTTTATAGCTATTTTAGTTGCCTTGGACGATTCTCGCGCTATATGCTAAGGATCCAGCAATTTACACTAATATACTTAAAAATAGCAACGTCGTAATGGTGTCATTCAACAAACGTCAAATATGTGTGGTTGGACACTCTGGAGATTAATATTTCACCATAATCTTATGAAGAAGGTGGGAGGAACCCTATCTACAATTCGGATGCAATGGAAGACTACTCCACGGCTTTTACGTTCAGAAATAGAATTTTAATTACGGTTATTAATGAGAAGATCGTGTTATGCCTCGTGTGCGATGGAGAAACGGCTATCAGCACTTGTTGGAATTAAACAACGGCATCATCGTTGCCTCTTAATAAAGTGTTTTAAAGTTCCGCGATACAACGGTCATCTTCCACGGGATCTCACTACCGTCATGCAAATATGGAACCAATTGGTTCAGTAGGACTATACTTAAAGCCTTGAATTGCGACAGCTTCACACGATTAGCATCCGAGAGCACAGACATATTGTTCACTCGGCTGTGCAGGATCGTACAGCTACATGACGTACCTTGAGTCAATAAATGTGCATGTTTTCACCAAAGCAAGTACGCGCAGAGAAAATGTGATGACATATCAAGCATCACGAACGGTCGGAACAGCAACCGTTGTTTGCACTTTCCCTTGACATGGCAGTAGAGAAGCGTGTGCCGACAGTAATGTGCCCAGATACAACAACTGACCAAGTAATCTTTTCAGGGGAGCTACGGCTCAGTACGTAGCATCGCCACAGATGTATCCTTGTGTGTATGTTCTGAAGAGAACGAACATTGTCAAACTGCATTCGTCATCATCTAATGGAGCCAGCAGCAGGCTTGTATTATCGTGTGCTACTGGCAACACAAAAAAATCAGTCAAGTTTGAGTAGCTGGTAATTTACACTGTACGCGTTACGTATCTGACTTTAACACTGGTAACCGCGGCCTATCTTAGAGCTCACCTTACTGTTAACTTACAAGCTAGTGCAAGATCGCATGTTTTCGGTGCAGTCCTGACTTACGTCGACACTGCTTTTGTTCGACCGATTCCCTCGCTAGCAGTTCTCCAGGCCTCTCACGCACTGAAGAAAATCTAATTTGGTCAAAATATTGATATACCATCAATTGCTAGTGACTATGATGACGATTTCTGGTATATGATTGCAGCAACGTGAAATGACATATCCATATCTGTTAATTTAGATCAAGTCGAATCATTCCCAAACCAGATGAGTCGCTTTTGCTGTCAAAGGTGGCAGGTCTGCGTACGGAGTTTCACACTGTTACATAATTTCTGTAACACTTCTACACAAAAATAATTAATGCAAGTAGAGGAACATTCCTCTATTGCACCATTAACACAAACGTACGTTTGGTACGTGTTCAGTATGACAATGGACAGTCACTGACTTACAGGTTTGCGAGTTACAAAGCGACCCAGTTCACTACGTTGTGTTTGCATAATTGGTTGGTCCTGTACGCGATGAGATATGCTCTGCAATCGGAATGACCATGTCGTCGTCGAGAGCGACTGACACACATGACGAATGGGAGGCGAAATAGTTTGGTCGCCATTGGCGACATCTGAAGGCAACTACCGATGATCTCACCTGTCTTTCCCTCACCTCGATATAGGTGCGGTGACACACGTCTTTGACAGAAAGGTGTCATACCTGGGAAGGGAGTAACATGGGATACAGCATCCCCTTCTCGAAACGGAGGGAGGCGAAGCATCTTCTTTTTTGGCTGTCACAGTGGTATGGGGGATGAAGTCGTCCTCCAACTCCACCTCCGTGCCAACTCTGCTGGTCTCTGCACTCTGCATCTGTCAGTTCAGGTGGTGGCAGGGTGTCGGTACTGGCATGCAGTTGCAAACCTAAAGATCTCCCTTCCACATCTGGGGCAGACAACGTTTTGTCTCTGTCTGCCGTCAATACAACGACCCAAAACCCCTGTGTACCATTCCTTCTTTCCTGTACCATCCCTCTGAGTATGAAACTTTGGTATTGATCTCAACGTATCTTTTGCTGTTACCAAACCCTTTGGTGATGGTGTTGATTCATAAGGAGACTACTGCGAGGAGCAGAAAGGCCGTCATCTGTGGATGTGTCCTTGTGGGGCGAGCTTTTGTAAAAAGAAAGAAATATTAGTGGAGCGCATACTGTTGAGTAATCACCTGTGCGTTCCTTCATTTCCTCCTTAAATATCCAGGTAAGGTGTTTAACCATTACGTTCAGCGCTGGTGAAAAAACGGTGCACTGCGGAAATGCTGTAACCCACGGGCTGTCCAGAAAGACTTGAATTCTGACTGGTGAACGGGCTGCCAT
Source organism: Schistocerca americana (assembly GCF_021461395.2). Classification (NCBI taxonomy): domain Eukaryota; kingdom Metazoa; phylum Arthropoda; class Insecta; order Orthoptera; family Acrididae; genus Schistocerca; species Schistocerca americana. The sequence continues at coordinate 452,017,517 of NC_060123.1, read as the reverse complement.
TGTCGAAAACGATAGCTGTAGGGAGACACTCCATGGTGAAAATCTGTTCCAGAGCACGGACCATTTGGGATGTATCCACGGTATCCGGTACAGGAGTCTACAAGAATAATCGAGGCTATCCTCCTAACTGGTCCAGTGTAACGGAGATGAAGCTTGTTCAAGGGTTCTGTTGCTGAAGGCCAAGGCTAAGAAGTGTACGGTGGTGCACAGTCTATATTCTCATCTGTGACCGGCCAGAATCGTGAACCACAGATCTGAGATGCTGGTAACGATCCAACCTCAAGATGTTAGTCGCTCTATGTGATTTACTAACTAGCAGAGGAGCCTGCATTTTTTGTTTTGTACTTAACGTTCACAATACAACGATCTTTGATTTGAATTGTCTGATCACTGTAATCGTCATTTTGTCGTGAATATTGGATAACTGTCTAGTTTTTAAGGAACCAGTGTCATGTGTAAGTTGAATGTTGACTCTATTTAATTCGATATCTACTGACACTGCTTTATCACTTGAGAAAGAATACTGTAAATAATATTTTCAAAATCGTGAATATCAGATTCAAACTCATCCACCATTACATATTTGGTAACGTCGGCACAAGAAGAGTACTTGACGGTGTGTCATTGTTTCTGTAAAAAAAAAATTCTACCTTATGACTGTGTTTCTACAGTATAAGCACTACAGGTTTTTCAAAAAACATGGTTGTGTCTCATGACACAAAGTACTGCGCTCAAATTTAGCTTCAGAAGACTGATATCCAACAGATTTTAATATGCCCCCGTTTTGGGGGGGTGAAACTATTCTTAGACCTTCGGTGGGTCCTGCCGTCCTGTTTACACTTGGGACTGAAAGATTTGTCGCCACTGTAGAAGTCTGTCCGAAAGACCTCGGTTCCTGTTGGTTCGATACCTTATTCCTTAACTTATAAGCACTCCGCCAATGTGGGATTCCTCAGGCGAATAAGGTCGCTACGCAGCCTTCTATCCTGGAGCGTGTGCGATAAGCATTTATCTAACTGCTACAGAAACATAAGAAATATTAGTTCTGTTTTCACACTTGAATTTCCAACATGGTAACACATTTTAAAATCACTATCTTGGTTTCTTATATGTAGTACAAAATTTGTGGTGTGCTGCCGCTACTAGGAACTTATTCTCAAAATGTTAGCTGATTTTGCCTTTTCTTCCCTGTATCCGAACTCTCATGCGTCCTTAACCGGGATGAGGTGCTGCACGAAGCTACATGATTGAACACCAGCGTTTGATAATAAGAAAGCACGTTTGGTTGCATCAACTATAAAGTGTTGTTCTACCCTGTCTTTGAAACTGGGCGACTCTTCCTTTGCTGGGTCAAATGTGTAAATGCTGGTGGCGTCTGTTTGGCGTTCTCTTGCCATCATTTCTGTTCCTCCAACCGTAGTAATAGTTTTGCTTGCGTAGCATACGTCTTTTCCATCGAAGCAGTAAAGGACTAAAATAGATTACATATTGGCACTGTAAAATCAATCACTACGTGATCTGGAATGTATCATCGACAGGTTACTATTCCCAGCCAACTTGCCTGCGTAATGAGTTATTGCACTACCAACAGTTTCATCAAAAATATGTCCAATAACAAAATCTACAAATTCTCGAGTTCGGAAATGGAACGATCTTAAGGTCCCTTAAACTCACTGACTGTACTGGAGTTAATAATGCAAGTCAGCAAAATACACTGTGCCGTGTACCCTTGAAAATGGAAATAACTCATTAGTATGGTCCACTCAATTTTCATTGCGGTATGTCCTCTTCAATAGCTTCCTGCGAATGTCCTTTCCAGTTCTATGCGCTTGGTTGACTGAGAATACTGAGTATGTTCTTAATCCTGTGAGGTGTTTGTTGATCCGTTTAGCATACCCCTAAAAAGCTATAACTTCAATCTCTATGGGGAAGTTCCCCATTAGAAGACGAAAATTTAAGAAAAACCATGTCATGCAACAGAAACGTCTTGTTGAAGGACAACTGCCAGGGATGGCCCAGTCTGTCGTGAAAGTACGACTAAATATCACACATAGATACACTGATGAAGGGGCTCGTCTGAACTACAAAAGAACCTAATTGTCACTAGAAAAATTTAGTCTATTGTCATAAATCAACAAATAAATTAATTATCTATTGAGATAAGTACATAAGCATTTAATAAGGGCAGTAAAAACTGTTATCGTGAAATCTAGCCATGGAACGACTGGGGGGGGGGGGGGGGCAGGGATGGAGCCATAATATGAAATTGTATTGCTGATACAGCCAACGGCTGGCCGGCTGTGACTGTTAAAACTGTGCAACTGAACCATGATGAAAGTTAACTAGTCTGACGACACAGTCGATTCTGTGACTGCACAGCCTACTCACTTTCACGACTCGTATACAATGTGAATGTGGAAAACAGCGAAAGTTACAGATGGACATGCTGAGTCCAGCTAACTCTCTTTACTCAGTTTTAATATGGAGACATCGTTCTGTGTGGCGCCTTGGGATCAAACGTACTCTCTTCAGTCGACTGGCGGCAAGTATTCGCCCATCGATAGTCTGGAAGCAAGTGTGGTCTAACTTAACTAGGCTGTTTCTGTCAGTGTGGGAATCTCGACGGCCAACTGCAGCAGACCGTGCGAATTCTGGCCAATAATAATTTTGTAAATAATTACAACAAGCGCCTACTCTTGCAGATTTTGTCATGGTTAAGAAAAGATGTCTGGGACAGGTTTCAGTTCTCGGCCGTTCTAAGGCCTTACATGCAGAGATGTCTAGGGAACAGCGTCTTATACAAACATAATTACTGTGAACCAATCAGGATCACTGTTACTAGGATATTAAATGGAACATTCTTTCGTGGCGCGACCACAGAGAAATGGCTGGTCTCGTGCATAACTATCCTGATATCTACAAATTGTTCACATGTTATCTTTTTAAATGGATTCCATCTAGCATCTTGTACAATACAGTTTTATGGTAGATACACCGCCCCAAATTGTCTGCTGCGACGAGATAGGACGTAACTAATACTGCAAGTTCTTGCTTCTTCGCCTACAGCTTTCAGCTCCAAACACGTTTCTGACCCTCTATAGGCCTTTTAAGTAAGCTACCACATTACATAAGACAGCTAGAAAGCTTTCAAAGCTGCAGAGAACAACAAGCAAGAGAAGAAGTAAGTAGGTTAGCCGTCACTAGCAGTATTGAATGTAGGCTCCAGTTATGATGCAGCATTAAAGGATTGACTACACTGATTATCGGGATTTACGTATAACATTCTAAAATATGTTGCGAAACTGTGGATAAACAGCCATGTAACATTCTCTAAGACTGTGCCTCAGATGTATAAGTTCTGCAACGCCACTACTCACAAAAAATAATTAGTATAAAATCCATAACCATCTATTTACTGCAACACCAACACAAATGTTTGTCCAATTCGCATTACACACATATTGATCTGTCCAGTCTGACAACTAAGTCCGATTAAGAGTCACTTCCAGAGGTAAACACTAATACAGAGACAAAGTCAGTAACTGCATTGCTGAAAGGCTGTGGGGTCCCTAGCCTCATGGACTGTTTACTCATGGGCAGCAGATTCCAGATTGGTGGCAGTTTCTTATGATTGCCACTGACGCGAGCCCCAGCCCGCGTAGATGATGCGTTCTGACTGAGATCTGGTGAAGGCACACCCCTGGCTGCCGATGATAATCTGCGGGTGTCGAAGAATTCTGAACTCTGCAGACGATAGATTCTGCTGAACTCCCAATGAACCATGGCAATGAACTGTCGCCGGTTCGCTGCATTGCGAGTTATAAAGCTGCGTGGATTATTACACTGATTACGCACAACTGGGCTGGTGCTGCAGGCGATAACACGTAGCCTGCTCATCGGCTCTGCAAACAGAGTGACTTCATCATATATCATGACAAATACCAGCACCTCACTGTTCTTGGCTGAGTCTCAATGTAGGCACACTGGCACACTAACTTTATCAGAACGGTTAACTATCGGGCAAGAGTATAAATTTCTGATAAAATGAGGACCATACACATCACCAAATCATGTAGTAGTTTATTTATACTGTATTACCATTACATAGATCTTCAAGTTTATATGATGCAATTTTTCATGATTTTAGGTGATTCTAATGCTTTTTAATAAGCCGATTTCTGAGACGCTAAAGGTTTCCCTGAATCGCATAAGGTTTTTTCACAAAGAAAAGTCATACGAAACACATACATTCAAAAATATTTATTTGAAAAACGTGGTAAAATAAGGCCCTCCTAACATTATAATGAAGTATTATGTTTTTCAGGTCTAATGCAATGGCAAAATAAGACACTCCTAACATCATAATGAAGGATTATGTTTTTCAGATCTAATGCAATGGCTCTTCCTTTTCCCCTCGTATCTCTTTTGATGCACTATTTTGTGCACTAAGGAAACACATTGTGCAGCATCCAGCACTAGTAAGCTACCACACTGACATCCCATTGGCCCTGGTACCCCTGTTCTAATTCTTCAATATTTTGATAAAACCTTCCTCTTTCTTCATTCATATCACCTAGATGTTATAGAAAATTGATGCAGGAGTCTAGAAATACCTTGATATTATCCAACATGTTCCTTAGCTATTCTCATAACACCTTTGCAGCTGTCAAGAAACTTGTTGAGAGCTTGCTTAAATGATATTGAAGATGATCTTTAAATTTTGTTAATTTTATTTTCGAATGCTTCGTCTTTCATTAGAGCCGAATGTCAGGCCTGACGAAAACGATAATCTTTGACTTGTCCGCCTGCATTGCTGGGTGGTAACGTACTTGCCTCCCATGCAAGCAGGCCCTGGTTCGATTCCCGGCAGGGCTGGAGATTTTCTTCGCTCGTGGACTGGGTGCTGTGCTGTCTTCATCATTTCATCCTCATTACCCGCGCACGAGTCGCCCAATGTGACGTCGAATGAAATAAGACTTGCACTTGATGGCCGAGCTTCCCCCAATACGGGCCTCCTGGCCAACGATACCATCAGCTGATTTTTACTTTTTTTCTTTGACCTTAGTTTCTCATAGCCAAGATGACTTACTTGCTATGTACCAGAAATTGTCATCATCGTTTGGTAGGCCTTTAATAATTTATTTCGTAGTGTCAAGTTTCATGTGTGCTCTTTTTTACGATGTTTCCTCCTACTCTTGGTGCTGTAATCGGCTAGATTTTGCACAGGAAGGGGGATTCGTTTCTTAGAACTTCAGCCAACGCGTTGTTGGGCCGATGACATATCCTGGACGCTAGTTTTTACGCCAAAGAACCCAAAATGTGCTTCTTTGGCGTAGTCTGAGGCTGAATAAAACGTTCTCGGTTTTCCAGCCGCGTCAGTTGGAATAAAATCCTCGAGCTATCGATGGCCATCTCCGCCATCGTCGTCAGGAGTCCACTGACTGCCGTTGTGATTTGAATACCCGTAGAAAAACAGGTAGGCTGGCAGCAGCACAATACGCCGCTCTTCAGCCAAAGATATTACAATGATAAAACAGAGTAGACACATGAGTTGGAACAAAAACGGCGGGGAAAAAGCAGTAGGCATATGAACATAAAAAACATGAAGCCGTTCACACTCGATAACAATCCACACTACAAACTATTGACACAACGCACAGACACTGAAGATGTCGATGGCACTGGTTAACGATGGAGTGTGGCGGTGAACACTGAACACTAAACACGACGACACACACGAGACACTAATGGCGATGATCTCTGTCGTGCGAATGTCCACGTAGCGTGTGCGACTCCGTGGACCTGCCAAGAGAGGAAGAAGGGTGAGGGGGGGGGGGGGGGGAGAGGGGAGAACAAAGATGTCAATGGCTGAGGAGATGGGAGGAGGAGTAGAGGGACAGGGGAGGGGAAGCCCAGGGGAAGAGGGGGGAGAAATGGAGGAGGGTGGGAAGGGGGGAGATAAAGGAGGGAGGGTGCCCAAAGGAGCAAACACATGAAGAGGGAGGAAGGATCAAAGTTGGTAGGAGGGGTAGATGGAGGGGAGGAGGGCATCATCATGGAGGGGGAGCTGGCGGAAGCCACATTGGGAGAGGGTAAGGAGGGTGGAGAGATGGAGACCGGGTGGGACGTGGGAATACAGGCGCGGCAGCGGGTGGGGTTGGGAGAGGATGGGGGAGACAAGTGGGTGAGGAGAATCGAGGTTTGGGAGGTGTACAGGATCCATATACGTTCAAGGAAAAGGAGGAGGTGGGGGAATGGAATGAGGTCGTACAGGATCCATGTGGGGGAGGGGAGATGGATGCGATAGGCGAGGCGGAGAGCATTGCGTTCAAGGATCTGAAGGGATTTGTAAAAGGTAGGGGGGGGGGGGGCGGAGATCCAGGCAGGATGGCGCAACAGAGGATAGGGCGGATGAGGGATTTATAGGTGTGGAGGATGGTGGAGGCGTCCAGACCCCACGTACGGCCGGAAAGGAGCTTGAGGAGATGGAGTCAGGACCGTGCCTTGGCTTGGAGTGTCCGGAGATGGGGGGTCCAGGAGAGGCGATGGTCGAGTGTGACGCCAAGGTACTTAAGGGTGGGGGTGAGGGCGATAGGACGGCCATAGATGGTGAGATAGAAATCAAGGAGGCGGAAGGAAGGGGTGGTTTTGCCTACAATGATCGCCTGGGTTATGGAGGGATTGACCTTGAGCAACAACTGGTTGCACCAAGCGGTGAACCGGTCAAGATGGGATTGGAGAAGGTGATGAGAACGCAGCAGGGTGGGGGCGAGGTCAAGGAAGGCGGTGTCATCGGCAAACTGGAGAAGGTGGACAGGGGGTGACGGCGGCGGCATGTCCGCCGTATACAAAAGGTACAGAAGGGGGGAGAGGACGGAGCCTTGGGGCACAATGGCTGAGGGAAAGAAGGTATAGGAATCCATGTTATGGATGGTGACGTAGGAAGGACGGTGGGAGAGAAAGGAGCCGATCAGACAGATGTAGTTAATGGGAAGGAAGAAGGTTTGGAGCTTGAAGAGAAGACCGGAATGCCATACGCGGTCATAGGCACGTTCGAGGTCCAGGGAGAGGAAGATTGCGGAGCGACGGGAATTTAGCTGTTCGGAAAGGAGATGAGTGAGGCGGAGGAGAAGGTCATCGGAAGAGCAGGACGGTCGAAAGCCACACTGGGTAACGGGAAGGAGGTGATGCTGGCGGAGATGCTGGTGGATGCGTCGGGTGAGGATGGATTCCAGGACCTTGCTGAAGACCAAGGTAAGGCTGATGGGACGGTAGGAGGAGACGGCGGACGGCGGTTTACCGGGTTCAAGGAACATCAGGATACGGGAGGTTTGCCACAGGTCAGGGTAGTAGCCGGTGGACAGGACTACATTGTAGAGCCTGGCCAGGGTGGAGAGGAAAGAGACAGGAGCTTCAAGAAGGTGGCGGTAGGTGACACGATCGTGACCAGGAGCGGTGTTGCGTTTTGTGCGGAGTGCAGCAATGAGATCCTGTGTAGTGATGGGGGCATTGAGTTCCGTGCCGGGGCTGTTACGGCTTCTCGCTTATATAGGCATGATGACATCATCAGCTGCCAATCAGATCGATCCAATGTGGGGCGCGCCTAAGTCGACCCAGGCAGCTAGCTGATTGGCTGCTGATGATGTCATCATGCCTATATAAGAGAGAAAACGTAACAGCCCCGGCAGTCAGTGAACTCCTGACGACGATGACGGAGATCGGCAACGAAAGCTCGAGGATTTAATTCGAATTGACGTTACTGGAAAACCGGGAAAGTTTTATTCACGTATGCCGTCGCGAAACACTCCGAGACTCAGACTATCTGCTGCTCAGTTTTCACTACACATTCGCCAATAAGTATCAGTAGTGGTCAGAAGAATCAATATAATCTCTTGAAGCGAAAGCAGCGATGCAGGTACTTGAAGTTAAAGCAGGTACCAGTCGATTTACCACCTGTTACTGAAATTCGCGTGAAAAACGATATGTAACATACACAGGTCTCATCACTACTAAACTAAACTAAACTCCTCCCGAACAGGCCATGAAAGCCCAACGGTACTGACCGGCTGCCGTGTCATCCTCAGCTCATAGGCGTCACTGGATGCGGATACGGAGGGGGCATGTGGTCAGCACACCTCTCTCCCGGTCGTATATCAGTTTCCGAGACTGGAGCCGCTACTTCTCAGTCAAGTAGCTGCTCAGTTTGCCTCACAAGGGCTGAGTGCAATTCAGTAACGCCCAAACTTCAGCGACGGCGTTACAGTACTCGGATTTTTCAGTCCGTTCCGATCCAAATTTAGAATATCTGTGCGGTTCGCTAATCGTACCTCGTTGATAACAACACCAATATTGTTTTGTGGAGGTTTGTAGTGCTGCCGGCTACGAAAACACGCTTATTTTATAAAATAAATTTACATACATATTTCGGTGGTACTATAGTGAGGAGAGTGACCATCCGGTCTTCCGAGCGCTGTTGGAAAGCGGGGTGCACTCAGCCCTTGTGAGGCAAACTGAGGAGCTACTTGACTGAGAAGTAGCGGCTCCAGTCTCGGAAACTGATAAACAGGTTAGGCCACGCAGTCGTGGCGACATTGTAGGAAAGCTTCCAACAACGAGTTAGCCTGGGGAATATTTCCACATCATTAGGACACAGAGCTGTTGATCTGCAAGTGCCTGGAAGCAGTGTAAGAAGCAGTGTAACAGCACAGCGAGTGTACTACTAATCGCTGTAAATATCCTCTGTTTCTAACACAGTTATGTGCAGTCTGCCAGCACCCTCCATGACTTCGGGTCCACCGCAGTCTCAACCATGCTGTGTGCCATCCGACACTGGTGTGGACAAGTTAGCATCACCACACCAGCTCACACTTCTACGTCCACGGACTTAGGTGACGTGAAAGGGGCCCATCATCCAGGCGCCACAGCAGCACTCACCTTCTGCCTTGGAGGGCAGCGGTTTGCAGCCACGGTCCCCATGCACCGTGGCAAGCTTTTAACCCAGGAGCCACGGCTACTTACGGGAATTCAGCGGACATACGTGTCACTCGTGTCGCTAGCACTGCTCACCCACGGTCGCATACTGCTAGCTCAGACACGCGCTGCTGATTGAGGTAAACAGTGTCGGCACAGCAGGACGCACGCGTCAAACGCCTATCCCACCGACGCGGCCTTCCAACGTCGTCGGCATCACCAGTGGTCCACGCGCCTGCAGATGACGAACCCACAGGCGTCGCAGCGCTCTGGAATTGTAATCCAAGATGAATAGAACATGTTGTATCTTGCAGCGGAGTTTCCCTACTCACTTGCTGTAGAGTGGTGAGAGAAGAACTTGTGGGCCTCACCTACCAACTTGTGCCTGGACAGTCGATCTCCATGGAGTACGACTTCGCAACCACAGTGTAACCTCCCCACAGATAATAAAAATATAATAACCTCCCAACACTAAAGAAAATATAATTATATAAAGCATTCAGTGTAACTTCAAAAATGGTTCAAATGGCTCTGAGCACTATGGGATTTAACAACTGTGGTCATCAGTCCCCTAGAACTTAGAACTACTTAAACCTAACTAACCTAAGGACACCACACACATCCATGCCCGAGGCAGGATTCGAACCTGCGACCGTAACAGTCGCGCGGTTCCGGACTGCGCGCCTAGAACCGCTAGACCACCGCGGCCGGCAGTGTAACTTCCCAACAGTAAAAAATATTTATAGCAATCACATTCAGCGTAACCTCCCAATACTTTATTATTCCGTAACTCCACAATAATAACATAATTAAACTCTCAATAAAATTGTGGCTCACTTATAACCTGCCAATAACTGACTGTGAATTTAAACTGGTAAACTTTGGACGTCAGCAGTGCTGCGTCATGATCCTGAAAGATCATTCTGAATAAATTGAAAATTCTTACCTCAATGAAGTCGCCGGATAACGCGTATATATATGCTCCTATAAGAATTCTTTCCTGGCACAGCCCAGTGCAATGCTGGCCGATAGATTTGTCACGTGTAAAGGATGGTTCAAATGGCTCTGAGCACTATGGGACTTAACTTCTAAGTTTATCAGTCCCCTAGAACTTAGAACTACTTAAACCTAACTAACCTAAGGACATCACACACATCCATACCCGAGGCAGGATTCGAACCTGCGACCGTAGCGGTCACGCGGTTCCAGACTGTAGCGCCTAGCAACGCACGGCCACCCCGGCCGGATGTATAAAGGAAACAACTCATTTTTCTTTACAATAATCGGGATGACCATGCACTGGAGAAATTAGTAAATTCTTTAAATTGAAATGAATGATTGCCAAAAGTTACTTTTTATAAGAAAGATTATTATTAAGAGATTTTTTTAAAAACATTTACATAGGACTTGATATAATAATAGTACATATGCGCGAGGCTGCTTTCACCTTATACTACATCTCTCAGGCACCGCCATCGCTCTTCACGATCGGCCCAGCCAACTCCATACAACAGACTGTTCGCTACTACTTACCCCTACTGCTACTCAGATCCTACCGCAGCCAACACTTCTCTCTGGTCTGAGATTCTCTTATAGCTTACATATCGCAGGTAGCGCATGAGCAATCCATCGAAATTACGTCTGCTCGAGTGCGCTAGCACTAAATTCCTTAGTCATGGACCTCTTACATAACCCTCCGCTAAGGGAGCAAAAATTTGGCAGCGATAGTGAGTCAATTGGACTTGCCATGAGCCACAAATTTTTCGATAATCTATTTAGTTTACTAACTCTACAGTCACAGAGAATATACGTATATATAACATTATTGACAAATAGTATAAGTACCAAACATATTAAGAAATGAAATAGAGTGCACACGCACTGAGTACAGAACATATTAAGAAATGAAATAGTGTATACGCAATGAGTACAAAATATATTAAGAAATGACATAAAGTGCACACGCACTGTAACACTCTTTAGCATTTTTACATTAATTAAACATATCAAGGAGTGAAATAAAGTGCACACGCACTGTAGAAGTCTTTAGTGTATTTAGTAGAACTGATCATATTAACAAATGAAATGAAGTGCATACGCACTGTATAAGTTTTTAACATTTTTACAAGAACTTAATAAATTAAGAAATGAAATAAAGTGCATACGTGCTGTGTAAGTCTCTAACGGTTTTGTTAGTGGGGTGAGAGAGCAGACTTTTGATTTTGGTGGTTGTTTTCTTTCTTGTTTTATGTGTAGGCGGCATGGAGTCCAGAAGCATGATTCTTAGGAATTTGAGGATTGTATCTGTACAGCCAGGAGAACCTGCTGTTGCTCTGCAGTTCGCTGGTAATAAGGAGAAGCACTTTTTATGACAATTGGGCTATGGCCAGTGCATTTTCCATCATACATGGAATCAGTCAGATTCAGAAGGATGTAGATTGTTGTTGTTAATCGGAGAATGCGGAGGCTTGCTCAGGATAGTGTATCATGGAGAGCTGCATCAAACCAGTCTCTGGACTGAAGACCACAGCAATAACAACGACAACAACATGGAATCAGAACCAACAATTTGTGTTAACTGTCGCTACTTCGAGCACATGCTTATTAGTGAAAACAGTCGAGATGAATGATAATAAGATGTAAGACATACGTGTGTAAGAGATCAAGCACACGGTGTCACTAGTCTGCTTTTTTCGTAATGAGGTGGCTTTTTGCTATGGCTGTACGGCTCACCAAAAATGCTGGTGGTTGTGTTGAGAGACGGCGTTCCGACCTATATGAATCACCTACCATGCGATTTATCCAAAACTGTTAAGTGAAAAAGTTTACTTATGCACAGTCTGATTTCTTTAGTAGATGACGGCCTTAATTTCTTTTCGTTATATGCCGTAATTACTGCTCTGCATCAAACTGAGTAAAGCACTGTGTGGAATTTTAAAGATTTAGCAGAGATTAAAAACGCATTGCATAAATTGCATATCGTTGGTTTTCAGCTCATACATTGCAGGGAATAAAAAGTATATAAGATATCGTAATTTTAGTTAGAGCTTAGAGTTTAACGATATCGCAGTTTGTTCTCAAGTCATTGAGGTTTATATCTACTGGAGGGTCGCTTGCGAGGGCCCATTCATGCCCTTAGGCATCACAATTTTTGATGGTTTTAGGGAATTATTACAGAAAATTCATAAAAGGTTTGCAGATATAGTGGGACCAGTTATGTGACCGTTAAAAAATGGAGAGTAAGATTCCGTGGACAAAAAAATACCGCGACACGTTCAAAAAGGTTAAGAGAGCATTGACATCAGTATTAATTTTTCTGGACAGTGAGGAAGAGTTTATCTTTTCAACCATTTTCAGTCTGACAGTAGGGTGTGTTTTCAGTCGATTGGTAGATGGAGGGGAGCACCCGGTAGCATGTGCCTCTAGACAGCCGAACAGAGCAGAGAAAAGCTGATTAACAACTGAAACAGAGATGCTTAAGGTGATACATGCAGTCACGTATTTCAGGCGTTATTTGTATAGAAAGCGGTTTAAAGTAGCAATGAATCATGCAGCCCTTAAATGGTTGTTGAGGCTTAAGGACCCGTCTAGTAGGCTGGCTATATGAACATTGGGTTATTTGGATTTGAGTGTGAAGTTATACAGAAGCCTGATAAGAGACCCGCAAACGCAGATAGTTTAAGCTAAAAAGTAGCAGTGAGACAGATACTGGCTAACGACCTATCACAATGGAAAGCAGTGAACAGGCACACTTGGAATCTGAACTGTGTGAGTCGCAGCCACAATTCACTGTGTGGGATGGTTTATTGTGTGGGATCGCAGGTAGTAGTTCTAGCGAAGATTAAATAGGTAGTGCTAAAACAAGCGCATAACCGTTTGTTGTCAGCACACAGGGGTTGTAGAACAACAAATAGGTGAATAGCAGAGCACTACTGGCGGACGTCTTGCAAAGAACATGCGGATCGATATGTTAGGGGTTTTGTGTAATGTTTGCAATGGACAGATATTAGCCAAAAAGTAATAACTTTGCGGATGTCATCAGAAGCAACAGAATCTTTTGAAATGATTGGAATGATTGGGTTGGATGTCCTTGAACAGGATACCAATTGGAAATAGATTTGTGTTCACCATTGTTTATCATTTTCTGTATATGTGAGAATGATTGCAGTCCCTAATCAAAAGGCACCAACGGTAGCACAAGCATTGATCAACTGATGGGTGCTCAGATTTGGAGTGCCAGAAACTATGATCGCTCTTCAATGGACAAACTGAATGTCCAATTTGCTAAAGCAACTGTGTGATTTCCTAAAGATTAAGATGCTGAGGATGAGTCCACTGCACTGTCAGATTAATGATGAGACAGACGGGGTACAGTGCACGATTGGAAGGATGTTGAGCCATTATTTAGGTACACACCATAATGATTGGGGTCGTATTCATACTTCATTGTGAGTTCATAAAAATCAAAAGTTCATTCTCTGACTGTGCTACCACAATATGGTACCGATCAGTGATAAATGTTGTTGAACCTGTACGTTCCAAAGGGTAAACCCAAGAAATTGGTAACTAGTTATCTGTGGCTATACCAACATGACCGCTAAACGTCAAGCTTCAGTTACCCACTCATCCAGCTGTTGTGCATGTGAGGCATCTGTAGCCATTTTGAAGTGTTCGCAATGCATTGAGGCAGTTATCATTGTTGTTGTATGTAGGAGATAGATAACAGGGAGAAGAGGAAGCGCAGAAACATTGCACCACTTGTACAGGAGATTCCATGTGGATTAATACCAAGGAAGTCGAAGGGAATAGTTATGTTTGAGTAGTAGTGTACAAGTTATTTAGAGGCATAAAGAGTTGGTATATCAATAGAGGATGAGGACAAGAGGAAGAAGTTTTGTTCATGTTATATGTAGAATTATACTTTCTGTTCATTTGTGTGTATGTCAGATATTTTGAGATTGAGTTTTTCTTTTATGTCTAATAATAGCAGACCTATTGGAGGGGGAGCGGAGTGAAGAGAGTTTGCTGTTCTCAGGTTGCTGCGGGTCGAAATAAAAGATGATGTGATTTCTTATCTTATCAGTGCTGCACCTCTTCCCCAGGAGTAGAGTTGGAAACTGGAGTAGGTGTCGTAGATGTGGTAACCTGGAAACATCGTAGGGCACTGATACTGAGCCTGAACATTGGGGAAATTCGTCCAGGTGGGGACACAGGAGTACTGCTGAAAGTGGACGATGCTGGTAGTCACATGGCAATGTTACTAACTAAACTTTAACACTGTCAAAGGGAGATGATTATTATTTTTCTGACCCAGAGGGTGCGTATAGGAACCAGTACGGCAAGATGCAGTTGTACTTATGTAAAGCAGATGGTCAGCACTGTCCACGTGATGTAATGGTATCGTGACCTTATTTTCAGCAAGCAAGTTTGCATTGGTGTTTTCTGTAAACAACACCGAAATGTTGCTAACTGCCATGAGAAAGGTAAGTTCACAGGAGATGAATATTCAGATCTGAATGGAAGTGTCTCACTTGTTAGTGGGATGAAGTGTGACACAGCAGGGCAGACGTTTTATCTGTCAGCCTCTGTTACAGGGGAAACAAAGTGGAACATTAATCAGTTCCCATTGTACTATCACGAGAATCCAGTGAAAAATCTGACCTATCTGAATAAAATGTTGGATCCTAACCTAATACTGCCCTTTAACCGACTAAGAGACATGCAAGAGGGATGCATTTAAGTATAGCTAATGCTGTCATATGTTCAGCAATATTGGGAGGAGCAGCAGCACAGAACCAAGACTGAAAGCGTCACAGGCATCATGTCAGTGTTGTTTTGTTCAGCCTTTGTCTTCCTTGGGCAAAGGGCTGCTTGCCAATGCGGTCTTCTACATAATCAGATACCAATAGATTGGTTAATAACTTGTACATGAGAAAGAACATCGAATGCAGAAGCTGATGTACTAATAAAAGAGTTATATTTTATGATGTAATTAGTTGTGTTTCAAAGGACAGGTAACCTTGAAACGAGAATTGTTGCTTACGATACGACACGCTATGGGGCAGCGATAAAGGGATATTCACGTAAATATTTGCTTTTGGTTTTTGGGGGGTTAATGGCTAAAAGACAGCTCAAACGAGAAAGGAGATTTTATGTCGTAGATTAAGCAACAATGGACCTCAAGGGCTGAGAATTGTAGGGAGAAAGTGTTCCACTTCTGGAGTTTTGTTGCTTGATGTAACAGGAAACACTGTACAAAAAAAAGGGTCTTTGACTTTTGAAAGAGGGGAGGTATGCAACGGTATCGCCAAGGTTTAGGCGGTACTGAACTGAAGCAGCCCCTTTCCAGCCATCTATGAGGCCAGCAGGCAGAAACAGTGTAGTTGGTATGTAATTCCACAAGAGAGTCTGCTTATATATCAGAAGGTGACCTGGTGAAGCCGCACAATTATGGAGACATTGCCCCACGATGGACCAGCTTGCACTATACATCAACACTGTTGGAACTGATGTGTTCATGGGTGGAAGCAGTGTAACGGTTCAGCAAGGGTGCTATTAAGCGCTGTAAATAACACCTGTCCCTAGCACAATTTCGTGCAGTTTGGCAGCACCCCACATGACATCCGTTCCACGTCAGTCTACAACATGCTATGCGCCAGCCGGCAGGCGCTGCCAGTCTGGGCAGCCAGCTCCAACAGACCAGTTCACGATTCTAAGTCCGCCCCACGGACTTAGCAGACACAGCAGGGAGCCATCATCCAGGCGCCACAGGAGCACTCAGCTTCTGCCTTGGAGGGCAATCATTTGCAGGCAGGGCAAGCTTCTAGCACAGCAGCCATGGCCGCATGCGGGAGTTCAGACGCTGTATGTGTTGCTGACACTGCTAACCCATTGATGCATAGTGCTAGCTCAGGCATACGCTGCTGAGTGAGGTAAACAGTATCAGCAAAGCAGGATACAGACGTCAAACGGCCATGTCGACGCCACAGCTTTCCGACGTCATCAGCATCACCGGTGGACCACGCAGAGGGCGATTCCAGGGGCGTTGCAGCACTCTCATATTGTAATATAAGGCGAATAAAATACAATGTATCCTGCAGCAGAGTTTTCCTAGCCATCCGTGGCGAGAACCACAGCCTCCACAACCCACCACTCCACCACCTCTACACCATAACGGCCCTGCTCACCCCGGGTCTCTATAGTAATTTACCTGAAACCAGCACACAAAAATACACCAGAAAAACTTTTAACTATAAAAAAAATTCAAGTTCAACCAGTGTTAGTTTTACTATTTTTATTTTTGTTGCTGTTCTTATTTCACGTGCTTCTCGTGTATTATGAAATTTGTTATTATTGGTGCATCTGTTATTCTTACTATTATTATTATTATTATTATTATTATTATTATTATTATGAGTTATTAATGGACTGTGCTTACACTGATGTTAACTTACTGGGGATAGCCGGCCGCGGTGGCTGTGCGGAGCCGCGCTGCTGCTACGGTCGCAGGTTCGAATCCTGCTTCGGGCATGGGTGTGTGTGATGTCCTTAGGTTTAAGTAGTTCTAAGTTCTAGGGGACTGATGACCACAGCAGTTGAGTCCCATAGTGCTCAGAGCCATTTGAACCATTTACTGGGGATATCTGCTTAGATATAGGAGACGGCCTGAAGGCGGTAGTATTGCCAGATGAAGTAAACGCATAATTAAATACCCCTTTGCCAATCTGTTAGTTATGTATACTACCATGTTCTTGCCTGTACCATCGTTCGTTAGGCGCGTAACACGGGCTTATATCGCTCGTTATTATCCCCTGGCCGTGTGACCTACAAAGAGACGCAGCTGTGTCACATGTACTGCAGTTTCTTTGGTACAGAACTTCTCAACAAGCCTCGGGAGGCCCAACGGCACCGACCAACCTCTATGTCAGCCTCAGCCAATAGGCGTCACTGGATGCGGATATGGAGGGGCACCGCTCTCCTAGTCGTTGTCACTTTTCGTGATCGGAACCTCTACTTCCGAGTCAAGTGGATAATGAGTTGACCTCACAAGGGGTGAGTGTATCCCGGTTCCCAACAGCGCTCGGCAGACCTACCCAAGTGCTAGCCAAGCCCGACAGCCCTTAACTTTAGTGATCCGATAGCAACAGTTGTTGCCACTGCGGCAAGGCCGTTGACCATTTCATTGGTAAAGGCAGTCTTAACTCAAAGCTATACTTTAGACAAGAAAACATGAGTGGCTGACCCAAGTAACACTACCACAGTGACATCTTCAACTTTGTAGTGCTGTCTTCCTCAGTGGCATCTACTATTACGGTATATTGATAATTTTCACTTATGGACCGTCTGACAGCAACTGAATAAAACACAATTTTAGCGCCATACGCGTTTCGCCTTTATTTTTTGCAAGACATCATCAGTGGCCTGGAATATGTATATATGTTTGCTATTCAATTTACATTTTTGTCACTTTTCCTATAGGTTATAAACAGTTCTGGTGGTTGGTTATTACCTGTTAAGTAGTAATGTTTTGAACTGTACTTACAGGTTGCGCGGACAATTTCTTACATATTACGCTCCTATTGCATTTTTGGTGTTGTTCTTCTTCTTATGAATGCCAATTTGCGATTTTTTCCCACATTCCACAGCACTATGAACTAAACACTTGTTTCAATGCAATGTTTTGGTTTCTGCTGCCAACTGTCAAATGTTTATGCCAAAGATCGAATGTTATTGCCAAACCTCCGAGTATAAGAGTGTAATAATTGAAGTATCTGTGATATATATATATATATATATATATATATATATATATATGTGTGTGTGTGTGTGTGTGTGTGTGTGTGTGTGTGTGTGCAGAAGGTGGAGAGGGAAGAGATTTTTTGTTTTGTCTTATCATTTCTTTCATTAAGTGTAGTAGGGAGCCTGTTCTGATGTGTGTTAGTTCATTTATCACATGTTTGTTTTCTGCTGTGGCTTTCTGGATGTGGAAGTTTTCTTGTGATTGTGTAAGATGTTTGTCATGGTTACTTATACTCATTATTTTCATTTCTTGTTCTATGTTTGTAGGATGATGGTTATGGTGTTTTAAAAGTTCTGCATACGTGGAGTGGTTTGTTTCATACTTCCAACATCTAATATGTTCTTTGTATCATGTTTCAAAATTCCTGCATATCATGACTATGTATAGTGCATCACAACTTTGACATTCAAGTTTTTATATTATCCTGATTTTTGGAATTTGTCCCTCTTGGTAGCTGGCTGGCTTAGGTGTGATAGGAAGGTTTGCCCAGGTTTATATGATATTTTGAAGCCCTGTCTCTTTAGGATGTTTGCAACTCTGTGTGTTAGTTTATGTGTGTAGGTCATGGTGTACCAACTGGTTCATTTCTGTGTGGTGTTGTCATTGTGTGTGTGTGTTGAGTGTGTTTGTAAGTTTTCAGCTTGTGTTTCTGGCTGTGAGGGTGGTTGGGTGTGGAATGTATTATTGTGTTTGTGGCCGTTGGTTTTCTAAAGATGTTAAATGTATGTTTCCTACTTAATAGGAAATACCAACCACCAGAACTGTTTATAACCTATAGATACAGTAACAAAAATGCAAATTAAATAGCAAACATACGTAGATATTCCAGGCCACTGATGATGCCTTGCAGAAAGTAAGGGCAAAACGCGTATGGCACTAAAATTGTGTTTTATTCAGTTGCTGTCAGACTGTCCATAAGTACAAATCATCAGTATATCGCAATACCTCCCACGATGAATTTAAAAACTAACAGAGATAATCTGAATACTTCCTATGAATTTGTGGAGTGGTTATGGAATACCCAATGTACGTCACACTTAAGGAACAAAAATTGAAGGAATCCTTGGAAATTAATATACCCCATTATCTTATTGATAGTAACAACGATTATCCTCTGAGTAGGTCGTAGAGATCTGCACTAACCTGTGTTCCTCAACCACGCTTCCCATCGTCGAAACGTTTTTGAGATTATTTACGGCAGCGGCTCTTCGCTTTTGTTTCCCTTTGCAACAGGCGGCGCTGCTAGTATCTTTCGCAGTGGGAGCAGTGCACACGGCACATGAAGCTTGTGGTGAGTGCTGCTGGCGTACACAGAGGCGCCAGCTCCAGCTTAGCATCAGCAGAGTCCCTCACGAAGACGACTGGCTGGTGGACCATCCAAATGTTATGCTAAATTGAAGACCCGGTTGCAACATTTGACAGTCATGAACAGAGAATGAGAGAATTGTCTACTGTTAATCGTCTCAATATCCCCCCTTGAATGTTTTGCTAAACAATTGCAAACATAAATCAGTTTCAATACAAATGGTAAGATCCCTCCGGTTTCATGACGAGAACGACTTTGAAGACACCCATTCACTTTAGTTAGTTACATTAATTACAAACAAACCTGAATTGGCTTCAGTTAGCGTTGCTGAGAGATGAAGGACAGCATGATTTTTTCATCAGTCTTCCTCCCTGTGTGGCGCGTAACAGTAAGTTGAGATGTACCATTCTCTTCATCTAATCATGCTGTTTACACTCAACATTCTCAGTAATTCGGTATATATATTCCTAGTCCCTAGTCCACTTACTCCGTTTACTGCTTTCAATCGTACAATGAACGTTATCCCATGATATCGAAACACATGCGCTATAGTATAAGCTGTTTCCTTCAGTTATCCTATGAGACACTGTAAGAAGGCTCATTTTTTTGAAGTCTGGCTTTTTTTATTACTTTTTTAATCAGTCTTCAGACTGATTTCATTCGGCCCGCTACGAATTCCTCTCCTGTGCCAACCTCTCCGTTTCGGAGTAGCACTTACAATCTACGTCCCCAGTTATTTGCTGTATGTATTCAAGTCTCTGTCTTTCTCTACAGTTTTTACCTTTTACAGCTTCCTGTAGTACCACGGACGTTATTCACTTATGTCTTATCAGATTTCCTATCATCCTATACCCTCGACTTGTCAGTCTTTTCATATATTCCTTTTGTCTTCGATACTGCGAAGAACATTCACATTCTTGAACTTATCAATCCATCTAATATCCAACATTCGTCTGTAACACCACATCTATAATGCTTAAATTCTCTTCTATTCCGGTATTCCAAAAGTCCATCTTCCTGTAACATACAATGCTGTGCTCCGAACGTACATTCTCAGAAATTTCTTCCTCAAATTAAGGTCTATGCTTGATACAAATAGTCTTCTCTTGACCTGTAATGGCCTTTTTCCAGTGCTAGTTTGCATTTATTGTCCTCTTCGCTACTCAATCATTGGTTGTTTTGCTGCCTATGTAGTAGAATTTCTTAACTTCATATACTTCATGACTATCAATAAGTTTCTCGCTTTCATCATTTCTGCTACCTCACATTACTGTCGTCTTTCTATGATTTACTTTCAGTCCATTTGTGTACTCTTCAGACTGTTCATTCCATTCAGCATATAATGTCTTCACTTTCATTCAGGACAGCCTTACACCTTGAATGTTTTTCTACTCCTGAACCTTTCTTTTATTTCCAACACTGCTTCTTCGATATATAGATTGAACAGTAGGGGGTGACAGTCTACATCCCTGTCTCACACCCATTGTAATCCAAGCACTTCGTTCTTGATCTTCCACTTTTATTATTCCTTCTTGGTTCATTTATATGTCTTATAGTAACCGTCTCTACAGCTTACCACAGTTTTCCTCAGAAATTCGTTTTAAAGTTTTAAAAGCGTCCAATGCTGCCTCTAAATATAAAGATCTAAAGAAGAAATTACTAAATACAGGTATGGCTATTCAGTTTAATAAGCGATGTGAAAAAAGGGGGCTGGTCCGTAATTATATGAAAGCCTATATTAATTTTGCAAATTGTAAGAAGCATCCCAAGTTCTTCAAACCAATAGTTAGAAATCTCATTTCTGATAATGTTAAAAAGCTAAAAAAGATGTTCCTAATGAAGAGGCATATTATCTGTATTTATAGCTCACAAATATCTTTCGTTTTAATAATAACTTTAACGTTGGCGATTTTTGGATACAGATTAATGAACATTTTGAAATTTGTAAACAAGGCATATTGAGTAAGCACAAAAAGAAACTTAGTAAACATTTTTGTCTGTTTCCTGCTGAAAAGAAAAGCAATCACGTATTTTATAAAAGAATTTTAACTAAGACTGACATTAATTTTACACAGATTGAAACTGTATTCCATGAGAGAGGCCTGAAGTACATGGTGTAAAACGTTGCTTCCGCCGTTTGCCGATAGGTGGCAACAACGGTAAATAGCGGTCGAAAGAAACAGATCGCAGACATCAGGCACTTGGCTTGGACCTCGGTCAACATAACCTCCTTCATTAATTAGTCGATTTGTGTCTGCATCATAAAACTGTTCTTGATTTAAAATGTCAGTTTACGATTAATTCTCGTCATTTGCGGGAAGTGTTATTGTTTTGTTTCAATATGAAGTAAACAGTGACTGAGTCTCATCGAATGCTCTCAAGTACGTATGGTAAGTACGCTATTAGTGAAAGAAAGTGTCGTGAGTTGTTTCAACGCTTCAAGAATGGTGATTTTAACGTCGCAGACCGCCATAGTGGTGGAAGAGAGAATGTTTTCGAAGCTGCAGAATTGAAGACATTTCTGAATTAAGACTCAAGAAGAATTGGCACGATTAGGGGGAGTGACACATAAAGCCATTTCAAAACGTCTCAAGGCTATGGGCATGATTCAGACAGGAGGAACTTGAGTCCCGTGTGAGCTGAAACCAAGAGACGTTGAACGGCGTTTGTGTGTTTGTGAACAGTTGCTTCAGAGGCAAAAACGGAAGGGATTTCTGCATCGCAATGTGACCAGGGACGAAAAACGGGTTCATTACGACAACCCTAAACGCAAAAAATCATGGGGATATCCCTACCATGTTTCCAAGTCGACGGGCAAACCGAACATTCACGGCTTCAAGATCGTGCTCTGCGTTTGGTGGGACCAGCTCGGCGTCGTCTACAATGAGGTGTTAAAACCAAGTGAAACAATCACAGTTGCTCGTTGTCGAACGCAATTAATGCGCTTCAGCAGAGCATTAAAAGACATACGGCCGGAATACAACGAGAGGCAGGATAAAATGATTTTGCAGCACGACAACGCTCGACCGCACGTTGCAAAGTAGGTCATAACGTACTTGGAAAAGTTAAAATGGGAAGTCCTACCCCCCTCCCCCCCCCTCCCCCCCCGCCGTATTCTACAGACATTGCTACCTCTGACTATCACCTGTTTAGATCAATGGCGCATGACCTGGCTGACCAGCACTTGCGATCTCATGAAGAAATCACAAATTGGATCGATTCGTGGATCGCTTCAAAAGATGAACAATTTTTTCGACACGGGATTCGTACACTGCCCGAAAAAGGGGAGAAAGTAGTTTTCAGCGATGGAAAATAATTTGAATGCTACATGTATAACCAATTTGTTTCATTAAAGCCTCAAATTTTGGGGAAAAAACGGCGGACGCAGAGTTGTATACCTTGTACAATGTCGTGCCCAACTTTTCAGACAAAAATGTAATAGAAAAAACGCTTGTCGACCTAAATTTTTGTCTTGATTGTAATAAATACATACTTCATGTCAAACTAGAATTGCTTATGAAGTAGCTAACATTCTCAGTAAAAGCACAGCCTCTCTTCATAATGTTATGCATAACGATAGGAAGTTGGTTAAATCCATTAACAATAAACTTAATGAAGCTGATGTTCTAATAACTAAGACTGACAAAGATTACTCTTTAGTTATTGCCTAAAATACTGAATATATTTCTAAAGCTTTAGATTTTTTTTAACGAGAATAATATTTCGGAACTGCCAGAGGATCTGTAATTACAAACGGCAGTCAGGTCACCTATCAATAACTCAGAATTTACAATCAAATTTTTCAGAAGAAAATGCTTATCAGCATGAATCCTCAGACCCCAAAACTTCGGCCTCAGTTTAAAATTCAAAAACCTAACCATACGATACGACCGATTTCTAATAGTATGAATAGCGCGTACCATGATTTAACCAAATTTCTGCACGAAATTGAAAAAATCACTCTTCTTCGAGAACAGTTATTCCATCCCCAATAGTCATGCCTTAGTCCATAAAATAAAAGATTTAAAATGCAGTTCAGATACCAAGTCGTTTTCATTAGCCATCAAAAATCTTTATACTAACGTTCCCGTGCAAGAAACGCTTACGATCGTTGAAAAAATTTGTCATTTCAAAAAAGATCTTTCAGATGAGGAAATCAATGACTTCATGAATCTCATAACAGTCGTAGTGAAATACAACTATTTTGAATTTAATGAACAATTGTAACAGAAACTGGACGGTCTCACTATGGGAAATCCGTTAGCTGGTATTCTTGCTGATATTTTCATTAACTCTCTAGAAGAAAAGTTTTCAACTGTTTTTCAGCGACATCACTAGGCATTCTCTTCTGTTTCAGATACGTTGATGACGTTTTGGTCATCTACAAGCGAGTCGCTGGTGGCACTGATCGTATTTTCAATCTCTTTAATGAACTTCATGAGAAAATATCTTTCACCATCGAACTCGAAAACGAGGGCCGCCAATTAAACTTTCTTAACTCTTACAGTAGAAGAAAATAAAACTTTATTCAATGTTTTTCGTAAAGAGACATACACTGATCAGATCACTCTGCTATTCACAAAGCTACTTCTGTTCCACTATCAAAAGAAAAATTCAATGAAGAAATCAATTTACTTAAAACGATAGCAGTTAATAACGAATATGAACCAGGCATAGTGGATGACATCCTTAAAAAGAAAACTGTTAAGTTACTACGCTCAGCACGTCAATCATTGAATCCAACCCAAACAAGAATTTTCTATTCCTTTCTTGGGGCCCATCTGCTATCGGGTTCAACGCCTTCTTCGTAATAAATGCAACTGAAACGTTGCCTTTTCTACCAATAATAATTTTAAAAAAAACTTCATTTATAATTTAAAATCGACTCGTCCCCTTTGGAAAATTTCGGCGTCTATAGAATTTTCTGCGACAGCTGCTCTTCTTACTACATATCAGATATAAGGAACATCTTTTTAAGAAAAAATGGCACTAGCACCTATAACTCGGCCTTTGCCGACCACCTTCTGATTACAGGTCACGTGCCTAAAGCTGTTCAAGATATCAACATTTTGCACATCGAGAAGAAAGAGTATAGCTTAGATATTCTCAAAGAATTAGAAATTTTTAATATCTTTCTCGAAATGATAGCCTCATCCTCAATTAGCAGCTACAATTGCGCATTAAAAATTTCTTCAACGGTGTAAGGCCCTTACTTGATATTTGATTTCGGGTTTCCTCGTGCAGTTATCGAAATGTTTTTTCAGTCTAAGTCGTTCTTTTATTAAATGGTTTATATTGGTTACATTTCATGTTATATCGTTTTTCTACAGGGTGTGTCATTCATCCATTTTTGTATTTTTTATTATGGTTTTCATCCTTTAAACTGTACTTCTAAGCTCTGACGTAGACAACATGTTACCTTACCTGCTGCTGTCAAACAAAATATTGCCTTTTACGTCATGTACTGAATAATGTCCATCATAATATTCATCTTTCTTTATTTGAATGTTAAGTAGCCAGTTTGTACTTGCGGCTACTAGATGGCAGGCACTCTTGGTGCATTGTTCACCTGCCCGCAGTTGTTAACGCTAGCACCTCAGTCTGATGCAACCTGTAGCTCAACATATGCGAGCAGCGCGTAGTGGCTCGCTTTCCACGCATTCTACTTTAAAAATTGTGAGTGAAGCTTTATCGCTAAGCACTTATTTTATACTTGACATATATGTACTGTTTCTTTTTGTACTTTTAATCAGTTTTCAGTCTTCAAACTGTACTTCTGAGCTTTTACATAAACAAAAGGTCTGCTTCTGTCAAACAAAACTTTGGCTGTTAGTTCATGTACTAAATACTGTTCATCTCAACATTCATCTGTCTATATTTTAAATGTTAAGTAGCCTACTTGCATATACGGCTACTAGATGGCACTATTGGTGTAATGGTTACCTGCCCGCAGTTGCTAACGAGGGCGCCTCAGTCTGTTGCTGGCTTTATGTGTATGAGCAGCCCGTAGTGGCTCGCCTTCCACGTATTCTTTTTTTTAAGTCCGCAGTTCGTGGTCGTGCGGTAGCGTTCTCGCTTCCCGCGCCCGGGTTCCCGGGTTCGATTCCCGGCGTGGTTAGGGATTTTCTCTGCCTCGTGATGACTGGGTGTTGTGTGATGTCCTTAGGTTAGTTAGGTTTAAGTAGTTCTAAGTTCTAGGGGACTGATGACCATAGATGTTGAGTCCCATAGTGCTCAGAGCCATTTGAACCATTCTTTTTTAAATTTTTGTAGCTAAAGCCTCATCGCCTGATATTTATCTTATACGTGACATAAAAGTACTGTTTCCTTACATAAAAATTGTCCCATAATTTTGTACTTATGTTATAGGCCAATTTCATTATTTAATTTCTGATGAAGGCACTCATAGAAGTGTCGAAACCTGGTCAAAAGACTTATGTTTTGTGACCAAGGGCTGCAATTGCTTTAACTTTTATTTTCCAACCGGTCACACCCGTGTTTAAAACTTTATGGTGATAGGTTAATCATACAATGTATGAACTTTGTTAACGCACCAATAGTGTGCAGATATCAACATATAGTAAACTTTAGCGTGGGGACTGTTCGAGAATTCGTACTCGCTCAAGAGTAAATGTCATAATGCGAAAAACGAAAGTCAAAAAAATATTATTTCTTCTGGCCATACCGGCAATGACAGGCTCAGCAGCGAGCAGAAACACCAGGTGATATACGAGAGCTGTCAGAACATATCGCTTCGAACGATCCCCGCGGATGAAATCGATCACTTCATGTGCGACAGCACGTCTCGTAGCGTGCTGCGGGCCTCGGGTTAAGCTCGGCGATATCTATCGAGGGGACAGGCGATATTTGTCCGCGTACAGGAAGTAAAATACCGAACCGAATTCTCCCACCAGAACAATTTTTCATTCCACATGTGCTCCACAGATCTTATTTTCAGATACAAGGACGTCAAGAACAATGGTACGTGTGACAATTACTAAATTTATTTCATACAGTGTTGCAGAAGGAACGGTAGTTGACGAGCTGATAACGATATTTAGGTAGCAAAGGCATTCTAGACTAAAGAAACATGAGCCTAATCGGATTAGGAAAAGTATTGACAAAAATGTGAAAGACGCCTGCGAACGATTCTTTTCTCTGCATTATTTACTATAATTTTTGTGTATTGTATACGGAAGAAAACCTTATCGAAACAGGCTCATCAGGAGAATCAAGAAATTATAACTTTTCTGTATGCAGTACTTTGGCCATCAGTCAGCACTGTTTTGGAAATGTGTTTTTATTTTTAATACTTCTTAATTCACAGAATTTTGAAACTACTTTTGCATTTCCTAGCACCCACAACGGATCCGTAGCTCAACTTTACCATGTCTTCTGTGTTAAAGAGAGACGGTAATCTAATGTGATTCTAATTACGACTGTAATTTGTTGTTGTTTTTGTTGTTGTTGTGGTCTTCAGTCCTGAGACTGGTTTGATGCAGCTCTCCACGCTACCCTATCCTGTGCAAGCTTCTTCATCTCCCAGTACGTACTGCAGCCTACAACCCTCTGAATCGGCTTAGTGTATTCATCTCTTGGTCTCCCTCTGCGATTTTTACCCTCCACGCTGCCCTCCAATACTAAATTGGTGATCCCTTGATGCCCCAGAACACGACATACCAACCGATCCCTTCTTCTAGTCAAGTTGTGCCACAAACTCCTCCCCAATCCTATTCAGTACCCTCTCATTAGTTATGTGATCTACCCATCTAATCTTCAGCATTCTCCTGTAGCACCACATTTCGAAAGCTTCTATTCTCTTCTTGTCCAAACTAGTTATCGTCCATGTTTCACTTCCATACATGGCGACACTCCATACATATACTTTCAGAAACGACTTCCTGACACTTAAATCTATACTCGATGTTAACAAATTTCTCTTCTTCAGAAACGCTTTCCTTGCCATTGCCAGTCTACATTTTATATCCTCTCTACTTCGACCATCGTCAGTTATTTTGCTCCCCAAATAGCAAAACTCCTTTACTACTTTAAGTGTCTCATTTTCTAATCTAATTCCCTCAGCATAACCCGACTTAATTCGACTACATTCCATTATCCTCATTTTGCTTTTGTTGGTGTTCATCTTACATCCTCCTTTCAAGACACTATAATTTATAAATAACTAATAATAAAACCGTAAATGGTTTTGAATCTTGGGACCTCTCTTCTTATTACACATATTCCGTAGGGATTAGCTTAAGTCACAAGTATGACATTATAGTATGAATGGTATGGTCATTTCGACCCATTGGAGGGGAGCAATACAATCTCTGGACCACGACCTCCTCACCCGCAACCTCCCCTCTCCAGCACGCTGCCGTCCCCCTTCTCGTTCGCATCCTCGATCGCCTCCCGCTCGTTCCAAAACTTTATCCTTCCCGTTCCCTTCCTCACTTCTAATCCATGTCCTATTCCTTCCCAATCCTTTTCTTAAGCCAGATCCATTTTTTAAAAAAACAGGTCAAGAGAGTTTCTAAGCCAAAGGTGCTGCACATATTTAGCTCTCCCAATCAACGCTCAGTATCTTACAGACATATCAGCTCATCCAGTATTTTATTTCAGTCCTTCATGATGCACTGATCATAGTTTATCAATCACGACCACAGATACTACTTTATATCAATTATTATCAGTAACATTGCATAAATTATTTACAAATAACAATGCAAATGCGTTGTGCTCCGCTGTAAAATCTGCTCAACCGAGATGTCTTATCAATGCCACCATACTTACTGAGATTTGTTACTGTTAAAGGAAGTAAAGAAATTACTAGGTAATGCATTTAAAAACCGATCTTATGTAATTCTATCTTAAGCTAATTATCTGATTGAGAAATTCTGTCCTGAAGCTGATGTTTGACATGTAATGGAAAGAAATGTTCTCAGCTGCACTTGGAAGCATGCGGTGTAAATGCCAAAGAGCTCTATGCACAGCTCTATGCACACTCTATGCACAGCTCTCCTATGCTTACAGACTTGAGTGAAGCTTTTTGGGTGTAAGAGACTGGACGCCATATCAAAAAGCAAGCATTCCCAAGCATCTTGTTGCGCAATTGGAAGATATTGCCTGTTGTATCTGTATGACATATGAACTGATTTAGCGAAAACTACCTACACAGATTTTCACATCCCAGTTCTCTTAAACAAGAGATCGTCTGTGAAGACCCTGATAGCGCTGTGTCAGATAGTTCCACGTTGTGAAGTCCACGCTATGGCCATTCTAGTTGAACTAGAGTTAGCAAGCCAGTGTAACTGGAGTGCATCACCGTCAGTTCTTAACGTTACTTTCTACCATCAAGCTCTAATTTAACATCGCAGTTATTAATTTTACAACACAAGAGACTCATCTAACGAAATTCAATCGCAGAAATGTGTACTATTTGCAGATCATAAACTAGCTATTTGTTTTTGTACGAAAATTTTTTGCATCATCCTTAAAATACATTGTAACAAAATCGGATGGCTTCAATTGCAATGTTTTCATTAAAACTTACAAGTATGTACGTAATCAATCTAATATTTTATTGTAGTTCAACATGAGGTACTGAACATAGTGTATCAATAATAGCAGCAACTACAGTATATTTTTATTATCTAGAACAATAAATACATTCTTTATTGTTATTCAAACCAATGCTCAAGGAACTGTTGCAACATCCATTAATCATACTCAAATATTTCATTAATGTCATCGTCTATAGTGAAGTTGTCAGGGTCAAACAAACGAATTAAGTTGTGATTTTAACTGAATGTTTAGGTGCAACGCAACTGTGAATTAATTTTAAATAAACATGATGTACTTATACTCAATATTTGACTTGCAAGTTGTTGACACTGTAGTGCACCGAACGTATTTGATCAGAATCTTGGCAATGTGTGGAAACAACTGACACAATGTTAACCTAAGTTAAGCAGTAAGCTGAGCAAAAGGAGGTGGAAGCCTTTTCACACCAGCGGCCGCCGAAATGTTTAGTATACAGGTATCAGCCGGGCATAGCAAAGCCGAACGAAGCGCAGCTCGGAAGGCGTACAGATACCTAGCCATTTTACATTGAAGTCAGTTCTGTTTGTAATGGAACTCCATCGCTAAGAATCTGTGAGTCTTGAGAGCCATCCACAATGCTTTTTGTGGACCACACTCGCCACTGACAGAGGCAGTTGCGTCACTAGCCATTGGCCACCCAACGCTGCAATGGGCCAGCATTTCCGGCAACAATATACAGGAGGCCGCCGGATGCCTCAGGCACGCTGCAACTTCATGTATTGACCCACAATGGGGCAACCCTCTGGCGCCAATTATTACAACAGGGTATGAGAATAATGGCGTCCGCTTTACAACGCGACGTCTGAACTTACGGTATAGCGAGTCAAAAATTTTAATTTTTATTGTCAAAGTATCGTGGTCGTGGTAAAGAAGCTTGACTGCGATGCTCTTTGTAAGGTGAATTTTGTTAGAAGTAAGGAAGTAGTGGATGTGTCACACAGTAGAGACGATGGGGAACATGTTTGGCTGGTACCTATTAGAGGTACATGCTGTAACTTGGAACGTCATTCACCATCGTGTCCAGAAACGGTATCAGCAGTGCGTTTCTCGTGTATTCGTTAAGAACATATGGCTAGATAGTGCCAAGAATCAAAATGGCTGATGATTATAGGTGAGAATTAAGTAACGAATTTAATTTGTGTGAGCCGTAATTGTTGGTGTTTTAGGATGAGTGTCATGAAGGGAACGGCTTTGTCAGAGTCAGAGATGAAAGGAGCATCATGACCGGAAACAGAGCATATGCCATTGAGAAAGGTAGCAGAATTGACAGCAGACACAGAGTTACATGGTCTATTAAAGTCGCAACCACCACAGCAAAATATAGAGTTGTCAGCAGCAAGTTCAGCTGCTCCTCTCTCTCTGGTAAGTCAACTGAGGACGAGAAAGCATTTGTGGAGGGTCTTAAAAATTTGGCAATCGTGGAGGAGTTGTCTGACGCAAGTCTGGAAGTAGCAAATTCAAGATTAACAGGATAAGCAAAAACTAACGCAGATTATATGGAGGCTCACAAGGAAGCTGGAACTTCTCGAAACAGAACTAGGCGCTTTATGGAACAGTTGGTCATGTTAACAAAGACACATATGAAATCAGTAGAAGAATTTCAGGATAGAATAAGGAAGATCAAACAGTACGTACGAACTGGAACAGAATGCTGTGGTGAACAAAGTAATTTTGCGGGATGCTGCGCAGAGGGCGCTTGAGTCATTTTTAAGAGAGTTGCCTTTCGAAATGTTGAGGACAACATGAATATGGGTAGTGACTGATTTGTCCGTAGACATTAAACTGGCAGCAGAATGCGAGAAAATTTATGCGTCAACTGGATTGCAAATATAAGGTGTTACACATTACCCGAAAAAAAAAGACGCAGCACGAAGAAATCATCTGAATGGGACGGAAATCGGTAGGTGTGACGTACATGTACAAAAAGTTAACCATTACAATTTCAGGCCAATTGGATAATTCGTTCAGAAGAAAGAGCTTCACAAACTGAGCAAGCCAGTGACGCGTTGTTCGCCGGCCGCGGTGGTCTCGCGGTTAAAGCGCTCAGTCCGGAACCGCGCGACTGCTACGGTCGCAGGTTCGAATCCTGCCTCGGGCATGGATGTGTGTGATGTCTTTAGGTTGGTTAGGTTTAAGTAGTTCTAAGTTCTAGGGGACTGATGAACACAGAAGTTAAGTCCCATAGTGCTCAGAGCCATTTCAACCATTTACGCGTTGTTCACCTATGGCCCTTACGCAAGCAACTATGCTGCTACGCATTGACTGATAGAGTTGTTGTATGTCCTCCTGAGGGATATCGCACACCACTTGCAGCTTTGACAAGCCTGGCAGTGTAAAGTGCGGTGCTGCGCCGGAAACTAATAGCTGAAGTGTCTTCCGCTTACCATATCTGGCAGCAGGTGGTAATATGCCAAGAAGACAGCTTCAGTTACCCAATTATTGGTTCCGTGACGTTAGCAGACAAAGTTCCATGCGAAGGCTCTGTACAGTCCCAAACATAATTCTAACTGCTGCTTACCGTTTTTGATATAGCAGAATTGTTTACCACAGACAAGTTGAAACAGTCCGTGGTCAACTAGCATTTAACAAGGTACTTGACAATACGAACATATCTGATCCGGTATCCACGAAGAATTTCCGACATGACTTTCGATCACTGATGAAGAAGTGGTGTGACTGTGCTCGGCAACTAGATATACTTATGCCCAACTGCTGCTGGAGTTTGGATAGGTGCAAGGTGAGGTGCACCTGAACATCTAATCCCCAAACTTTCTGTGGTTACAGGTGTCGAAGAGTTTTTCAAGGACGACTATGTGACCTCTTGTCGTCGTGTCCACTGTGAATGCTAGTCACAATGAGACAACAGTTTGCTGATTTGTTTCGTTAACACATCACCCTTGGCTGCAAGAGAATCATAGCTCATGTATGTAACCTCTGAAGTTGATGCACTCTTACACGGCACTGTCAGTGGGTGTCATGCATCTCGTATTTTGTCAGCCAGGCTGCAACTCTGTCTAAAGGCATCTTAATCTGCAGTGCTATATGCAGTAACCAAAACCAACCGCGGGAACGCCTTGGACTGCGGGATCGGTGCCGCCAGGCGGGGAAGCCGCCGGCGGTGGAGCACGCACCACCGGGTAAACACAGGACGAGTCGGACGACAGACCAACGACAACCGACAACTACCGACTAAGACCGACACAACAAGGATGAGATCAACAACGGAAGCTTGTAGAAACCACAACACCAAACACCAACAGTAAATCTACTCGGAACCAGAGCCAGGCAAATGTCAACAACGAGCAACGACCAGAAAGCAGTACCGCCGAGATATAGACGCAATCCAGAGCGAGTACCAGACTGACTTGACTAGGTTTTTTTTTCTTTATTGTATTTCAATTCCCCATCGGGGCGGGCTGGCAGCAGCATATGCGCTGCTCTTCAGCCAAAAGACATAGAACAAAACAATAGAAGACATTTAAAAACAGCAAAGGAGAGAATAAGGTGAACATAGATATAAAAATGGGGGAACATCATGGAAGGCAATAGACAAAAAATGGGGTGACTGTAAAATGGAGATAAAAAACTGTTTAAAAGTAGCACACACAAAAAGCCACACACTGCGACGGTTAAAAGAACACAAGGTACAGTACGACAGGAGCATAAAGGTATCGACGGATGGCATAGCACATAACAAACACTGACGGCGAACCTCAAGCCAGTACACAATTAAAATCACACCTCTTGACGCACACGAGGAACAGCACTAAACACAACACTGATGTGGCACACTGATGATGATCAATACAGAGGATCTGCCAAGCGCTAGGAGATGAGTGAGACCTGAAGAAGGGAGGGAGGGGAAGAGATGGGGGAGGTGAGCGGGGGGCGCGCGGAAGAGGGCCAGGTAGGGATGGATGTGGGAAGGAGAGAGGCAAGTATGGGGTGTAGGGTCTCAGGGGAGGGGGGGACGGAGGAAAATCCGCTCTGAGAGAAGGAGGAAAGAGGAAAAAGGGGGCCCTGGGGAGGGGGGGGGGGACAAGGCCAGGTTATAGTTGGAAGGAAGGGTAGATGTCACGGCGAAGTTCGTCATCTGGGAGGGGGGGGGGGGCGTTGGAAATTGCCCTGATGAAGGAGATGGAGGGTGTGGAGGTGGAGAGAGGGAGGGATACAGCGATAGAGGCGCGGCAACGGGCGGGGGGTGGAGAGGAAGGAGGAAACCAGAGGTTGGGGGGGGGGGGGGGGATCAAGCCTGCGAACAATGTAAAGGATGCGGATATGTTGGAGCAACAGAGGGAGGTGGGGGAAGGGGATCAGTTCATAAAGGAGCCGTGTGGGGGAAGGAAGGCGGATACGGAAGGCAAGGCAGAGTGCACGGCGTTCAAGGATTTGGAGGGCCTTGTAGAAGCGGGTGGGGGCGGAGATCCAGGCGACGCTGGCATAACAGAGGATAGGACGGATGAGGGATTTGTAGGTGTGGAGGATGGTAGAAGGATGCAATCCCCATGTCCGGCCAGACAGGAGTTTCAGCAGGCGGAGGCGGGAATGGGCTTTCTGCTGGATGGTCAGGAGATGAGGGTCCAGGTGAGGTATCGGTCAAGGGTGAGGCCAAGGTATTTCAGGGTGGGGGTGAGTTGGATAGGACGACCATAAAGGGTGAGGTAGAAATCATGGAGGCGAAAGCAGTGAGTGGTGCGGCCTATGATGATTGCCTGGGTTTTGGAGGGGTTGAGACGGAGGAACCACTGGTTACACCAAGTGGTGAACTGGTTAAGGTGGGTTTGGAGGGTACGTTGAGACCGTTGAAGTGTAGGATAGAGCCAGGAAGGCGGTGTCATCAGCATATTGGAGAAGGTGGACTGGTGGGGGTGGCTTGGGCATATCAGCTGTATACAAGAGATAAAGGAGAGGGTAGAGGACAGAACCATGGGGGACGCCAGCCGTGGGATAAAAGATACGGGAGTTGATGTTGTGGAGGGTGACATAGGAAGGACGGTGCGAGAGGAAGGTAGCGACCAGATGGACAAAATTGATAGGCAGGGCATAGGTTTGGAGTTTAAAGAGGAGACCGGGGTGCCATACACGGTCATAGGCATTTTGGAGGTCAAGGGAAACGAAAATGGCGGAGCGACGGGAGTTGAGCTGGAGGGACAGAAGGTGAACAAGGCTGTGGAGTTGGTCGTCAGCAGAGAAGGAGGGTCAGAAGCCACACTGGGTAAGGGAGAGGAGGTGGTGTTGAGCAAGGTGCTGATGGATACAATGGGAGAGGATGGATTCAAAGACCTTACTGAAGATGGAGGTGAGGCAGATGGGACGATAGCAAGAGGCGGCAGAAGGGGGTTTGGTGGGTTTGAGGAATAAGAGGACGCAGGAGGTCTTCCACAGGTCAGGGTAGAAGCCAGTAGAGAGGACGACATTATAGAGATGGGCGAGGACAGTCAGGAAGGAATAGGGGCTTTCGCGAAGGTGACGGTAGGTGACAGTCGTGACCAGGGGCCGTGTTGTGTTTGGACCAGAGGATAAGTTTAATGTCTTGTGCTGTGATGAGAGTGTTTACGTCGTAGGGGGGCAACTGCCCCAAGTACTGGAGACTAGGAGCAAGTGGAGCGACCGAGGTATCGGCACGTTCCATGACTGTGGGGAAAAAGAGAATAATCAAAGTGGGGATCATCGGGGATGGAGAAGACCTTGGAAAGGTGGGAAGCGAAGTGGCTGGCCTTACTGAGGTTGTCAGGAAGGGGGCGATCGTTATGGAGAAGGGGGTAGTGGGGAGCGGAAAGGGAACCGGTAAGACGATGGAAGTCGGACCAGTACTTGGAGGAGTTGATAGGGAGGGTGGCGTTGAGTCAGGTGCAGGTCTGGCGCCAGTCGCAGCATTTCGTTGCTGTAATAAGGTTCCGTACGTGTCGCTGTATTTGCCGGTGGCGTTGGAGTGTATCCCTGTCACGAGTGCGCAGGAAGGAGCGATAGAGGCGGCGGGATTCATGGAGGAGGAGGACAGCCCGCGGAGCGAGAGTGGGACGGTGTGGTTGGATGGTTTTAGTAGGAACATGGGCGTCCACAGCCTCAGTAATTACCTTCTGAAGGAAGGACGAGGCGTGGATGATGTCGTCCGGATGGCGATAGGTATGAGGGTGACTTTCGACCTGGGTGGAGATGGAATCCCGGTAGGCATCCCAGTTGGCACGGCGATAGTCATGGACGACCTTGGGAGGGGGTGCAGGGTGTGGAGCCGGAGGGGGGCGGTGAGCAGACGTTATAGTGAGAAGGACAGCGAGGTGATCGCTACCTGTGGGGTCAAGGGTGGCGACAGCGATACGCCCAAGGAGGTTGGCGGAGGCAATGACAACATCGGGGATGGTGTCACTTTCGGGTCGGGTGTGCTGGGGAAGGTCACCTTGGATTGTGGAGAGGAACTGATGCCCCGCCGAAGGGCAGCAGGAGTGCGGCTATGGATGTTGAGGTCGGCAGCAATCACATAGGTGGAGAAGGTGTGGTCAATGTGTGAGATGAAGTCATAAGGAGGAGGAGCAGTGGAGCGGACATAGATGGTAGCACAGGTAATGGTGAGGGAGGGGAAGAAGGCACTAAGGATAAGGTGTTCAGTGGGGTCATTGAGGAGAGGTTGTGGCTGGACGGGGATATGCTTAAGGTGGCCAATCGCGACTCCACCCTGCGCACGAGGACCAGGAGCGTCAGTGCAGTGGAGGATATAGGGAGAGGTGCAGATAGAATGGTGGGGCTGGAGAAAGGTTTCGTTCAAGAGGAAGGTGTCGACCTTGGAGCGGAAGGAGCGAATGTTCTGAAAGAAGATGCGTGACTCGTGCTGCACCATGATGGGAAGGAGGGGGGGGGGAAGAGAGGGAAGGGAAGAGACTTAAACTAGGGTGTCGAGGTGGGTGAAGGTGAAGTGGGCTTGGTTGTGGGAGTAAGTGACGAAGGTGTTCAGGTGGAAAACAGAGCGAGCAGCAAGGGAGATTTGTTGGAAGGTGTGGGGGTGCTGAAAAGGGTGAATGTTTTGGAGTACAACGGTAATGAACCAGATGATGTCCTCGGCCGTGGGGGGTGGACAGAGGGAATTGTTGGGATGGACAGGGGGGATCGACGGGACGAACTGGGACTGTAAGTTCAGGGGTGGCTGGAGGGGGTTTAGCTTTACACTTGTGGGAGTACATGGGATGGGGACCATTGCAGGTATTACAGGAAGGAGGAGCAGCGAGGTTGGGGCAGTTCTTAAGGAAGTGGGAGGCCTTGCAATGGGGACAGGTGGGGGCGTTTTTGCAGTTGAGAGTCAGGTGGTCATTGTACATCAGGCACCGCTGGCAACGGTAGGATTGGGGACGGGATTTGGAGGATTCAACAGGGGTGGCGACGGTGGTATATCAGGGCACCCTGGGTGAGGAGATGGTCTATGGATGGGGCGGACTCAGAGAATACTCGCATGAGGTAGGTGGGACCAGAGGCATTGTGGATACGGCGGGCAGAGCGGATTTCCAAGTCCGGGTGGGAGTTCAGTTCTACCAACACTTCATCCTCTGTGATCACCGGGCTGAGCTTGGTGATCACAGCAGTGTAGGTGGGGGGGCGACGCTGGGGCTGACAGGGAGTGGAAGCAGAAAGGAAGGGTGTCAAAGAGGCGTGGGGGCCAAACATTACTCGTGGGAGTTTGCGCAGGAGGTCTGTGTGAAAGGATGGGGACGGGGACTTGATAAGGACTGAGTCCCCGCGGGGAATGAGTTGGGGATGGGAGGACCAGGTATGTACTTTCGTATTTCCTTGGTGAGGGTACGAGCGTCGAGGAACTTAGGATCGGGAGTCGACAGGACAAAGGTGTGGAGGGTGAGGGCCAAGGTATGGGTGGCAGGAGGAGGGGTGGTGTCCATGGTGATGGCAGGGGGAGGGGGAGATGGTGTTGACTTTTTGTGGGAAGTGGCGGGAGCAGAGTCTGTAAGGACGCGCTTTTGGTGTTTTTTGGAGACTGGGAGGAGGGGAGAGGCACGGGGAGGAGAGGGAGGTGGCGGGTGGAAGATCCCTGTGGCGTAGTGGAGGCACCAGCAGAAGCAGCTGGTTCAGTGGTGGCGATGGTGGCTCGGCGCGACTGATGCGTGCGGGAGAGGCAGATGACGAAGCGACGGGGTTGGTGAGAGAGGGGAAGCCAACCACCTGAGGGGCGGCAGCAGAGGCGTACGTGAGGGCGGGGGTAGTAGTGGGAGTTGTTGAGGGTGTGGAGGCTGGAGGAAGGGTGTAGAGGTGTGGGTATACAGCAGGGGAGGAGATAGGGGGAATGGGCAAGTGGGGGAAGGGAAGGGGAGGTGGAAGGAGGGTGGCCAGGGGCGGCACTCCAGGAAGAGACTGTAGGAGAGGGGGAGGGGTAGATGATGGTGGAGGTAGGAGTACTCATTGCAGACGAACGGCGACGGACAGACGGACGTGCAGCAGGCGGCGGCGGCGTCGGCCGGCGGCGGCGAACAGACGGGCGAACAGACGGGCGAAACAGCAGGCGGCGGCGACGGCGGCGGCGGCGGCGGCGGTTACGACGACGGCGATGGACAGCGAGCAGGCAGGCGGACGGACGGACGAACAGCGACAGCAGCAAGCGGCGGGCAGACAGACGGACAGACAGACAAACAAACACAATCTTCGAAGACGGAGATTCCACCCTGAGAGTAGCCCAGGCTTTGCAATCTGACGCTTTCGAAGGAGGGGATCCAACCCTCTAGATGTGGACTAGGGCAGAGCGGGTCCCTATATACGAAACCGGAGGGAGCGGCTATTGGCCGCTGTCTGCACGTGGCGTAGCGGTGGCGCCCTCGCTGCGCGAGAGCCGCTGCGCGGAAGAGCCGCTGCGGACGCGGAGCCCTCTATGGACTGGCCACGTCCATTTGTTCTCGCGCGTGTTCGACTACCGCGGCGGGAGGTAATAGACTATAATTGCTTTGACTTATAGTAGGGGGCTCTACAAGGTCCATAGCAGGTTGTCTGATACAACGCTGGTACAACGCTTTGCTTAACAAACGTCTTAGGTACTGCGATGGTTTCCGATGGCCGAAGTCTTTCTGCGACGAAACTTCGCGTATGCGCTCTTGTTATGAGGCAAGACTCTGGGGATCATTTATTTCTTGAGTTTTTCGTATGAGTTAATGGTAGGTGGCGTTGTTTTCACGTCCTTGACCTCTACAACAAAATGGAAACCATCGTGGGGGATTGTGGGGCCACAACGGCGGCAGTCACACAGCATGTCTGAACACTGAAGGTCTTATCGCAGTCGAGTCGTCTGTCATTTTCCGAAATAGCTTGTGTAACTCTCGCCTTTTTTGTGTTGTTTATGCAGGCTAATAACGCCGAGGGCACCATTTTCGGAAACGCTAGGTATAGGCAGTCTGAACAACTTAGTTTCGTAAGTCGTAATATTCAGCCACACTGGTACGCGAAATATAACTCTAGCGCACTGGGGAGAAATATCTTTATTTAACACAACACAGAAGGAAAATACGTTGTTAGAAAAAGCAGTTTAAGAGAAGCTTTACATTTTAGTAAAACCATCTCTTTAGGAGAATTATGCTTAAGTATGTACTCTATTGATATACAAGAAGGCTGCACTCTAAATTCAAAGAATAAACAGAAATGGTCGATTCCAAGACACAGTTCATCTGGCTGCAGACTCGTAAAATCTTTGACAGCCACGATAAAAACAAACCCACACCACACAAATACAGCGGACAACAATCTTGATCGCTACAAGCTGCTCGTCACAAGTGACGGCATTGAAGAAATGGCGCCAATATAAGATCCTTTCTTTACTGAAACCTGGAAATTTCTAATCAAACCCAAGAAGATTCGGTCCAGTTTCAATCCTCTGTCCTGTCCATAAAGTTTCTTTTTCCTAGAGGTTTTCCTGCAGTACGGTGTCCACTGTTATCATAATTTTTCACAATTTCGAACATGGCTGACAGCAGCAATCGTAAAGAAACTTTCAATAAATTGTATCTACATGAAACCCAGGTAACAGGTTCAGGATTCAGGATTCAATATAAACACGTGGAAGGGAGACCGACCAGGTAGTTCGTCGTTTTCACCAAATTAACATTTATTTAGGAAAACATACTGATCAATAAAATTCCACATTAATAACAACATGAAAAACATCAGAATTATAGTGACATATAAAGCGACAAACTACTGAAATTTACCAATACAAGCAAAAGAAAACAACATTCAATAAACACAAAGCATCTGAATGTATAACAGTAAGAATGAAATTTGAATCTTAATTTACTAAAGTTTATGAGTTCATCCCGCCAAACTCTACAGCCTACAACTCTTGCAGCAGTCGCTCAACCCAGGTAGAGCTCCAAGAAGCAAGACAGCTACTCAACTGTAGCTAGGTATGACAGACGGCGCGGCAAAGCGCTCCAGACGCAACAGCTTAGGCCTCGGGAGTTGGGGAGGATGCCGCCAAGGTAGCGGCCCAGAAGTCACGGCTGGAACACCAAGGTAGACTTGCATGCTCTGCAATCAACTGTGAACATAAATCACGCACTAGACAGCACCCTCAAAGTATAACAGCATATACACACACAAATGAGGAGACTCGCTTTAGCAAGATAAATACAACTCGTAACCTTAGATAAAACAAATAGTTAAAGCCAAATTTAAATAAACAAATATATATATATATATATATATATATATATATATATATATATATATATATATATATATATATATAACGTACATCAACTACGTTAGAATGAATACACTTCACTAAATCACAATTAGATTTAGAATTCGTACCCAGTACCTGATACAGTACCATTACATTGCTACCCGGTACAGTGCCACTCACCGGTGTTGCCACTTCATAACATCGCACCTCAAGCGGGTGCACACAAGCGGTTTACGAATTAAGAGAATCACGTGGCTTCAAAGAAGGCGATCTAACAACCATTGGCCACTCTAAACCCAAGACACACTGCACAACAAACAAATACATGCTATTCACTGAACAAGACACAGTAATATTGTGCCAATTTTCCTTTAAACAATAAAACCACAGGGGCAGAATGTCTAGAGGCAGTATACAGTCTCCCCACCGTAAATTATCCCTTTAACTCCTCTTCAAATAAGAGAAGGAGGCCCCAGTCACCAGAGCTCCAGGGAAAGACCTTCGTCACCTTCTTTAGCGGCTGCCCAAATTTCGACAAATTGCTCGGCGATCCGGCTGGGTACATGCTCTGTCAATCCCAAATCGGCCCAACCAAACTCCGCCGTCAGGCAGTGCTGCTCCAGCCTTCCGTCACGAGCCGTTCACAACTCACTGCCCCGTGTCGAGCCTCCACCTCAACCAGGAAAACCAAAGATAAGTCACAAGGGATGTGACTATCGATACCGGTTCCAGAGGTAGTTAGGCCAGCAAATCGAGCCGCCATGGCTCAGAATAGTTGTATGTTTACCTACTACTCATAAATTAATACAGTTCTAAATATCTCTGTTATATGGAATGTATACTACTGCATGGCCTGTGTAGCCTCTTGAATGTCTAAGTATCCTCCATCAGGACAGAGTTTGCCTAGCAAGTTTCAAAAGAATTTCTACATTACTTGAATTTTCACAATCGCATAAGCTCAAAGAGAACTGTACTGGAACATTGCAGCTTTCTTCCCTTTCCGCAACGCTGATGCTTCTACACTCTGTCGTTCTCTATAATGTTCTGTATTTACACAGCTTAGCTATGGACATACTCGACTGCGAAGTACGCGCAGTAGTGTGGTATGGTATGGAATTGAGGACCAAGAAATGACGGAGTTACTTCGTCCCCGCCGTAGCCCGCAGTGGTTCGCAACCCCACAACAGGCCACAGCAGTCCACTCACCCCACCGCCGCCTCACACCGAAGTCACTGTTATTGTGCAGTTCGGCCCCCAGTGGATGCCCCCGGGAACGCCTCACGCCAGACGAGTGTAACTCCAATGTTTGCGTCGTGGCGTAATTATGGTGTACGCGTACGTGGAGAGAGTGTTGACGCAGCAATCCCCGACATGCTGTAACTGAGGCGGAATAAGGAGAATCAGCCGGCATTCGCCGAGGCAGATTGTAAACCGCCTTAAAAACCATCCACAGACTGGCCGGCACTCCGCACCTCGACACTAATCCGCCGGGAGAATTCGTTCCGGGGACCGGCACGCCTTCCCGCCCGGAAAGCAGTGTGTTAGACAGCACGGCTAACAGGGCGAGTGGCGCAATAGTTATACCCCTACGACTCTTGAATAGCCGGCCGTTGTGTCCGAGCGGTTCTAGGCGCAGCAGTCCGGAACCATGAGGCTGCTACGGTCGCAGGTTCGAATCCTGTCTGGCATGGATGTGTGTGATGTCCTTATGTCAGTTAGGTTTACGCAGTTCTAAGTCTAGGGGATGATGACCTCAGATGTTAAGTCCCTAAGTGCTTAGAGCCATTTAGACCATTTTATCCTTGAATGCTGGCGTGAGACTGGGGGAAAGTTACTATTAAATTCAAACAGTTCCGATGATAGGAGACCATTTCCGATGGAAATGGACGTGCACAAGCTTGAGCTGGCACTCATTTATCTTTGGAGCCGACTGTCTATGGGCGTACATGTCAAACTTACACATTCCGTTAAAGTTCATTGAGGTGAAAAATAGCTAATTTTTTTCACAAAGCTAATCTTGCAGCCTTTACTAACAAGTAATTACATTTAAGCTTACTTTTATACGCCAGGGAAATTTGCGCATAAACTTCGGCATCTATTCTTGTCATCAGCTGAAGACAAAAGTTACATTCTCCATCACATCTCTTCTTCTCAGCCCAGCAACGTCTCAGTATACTCCACATTGCTGAGAGTTTCTTTCTTGCAGCTAGTAATGTTCCTCTGACAATTCCTATAATATCGTGATCTTTGTCCAAGGGCTCAGCGCTTAATTCGTTTAACTACAGTTCTTATAAGAAATAGTTAATAAAATTGACACAATAATATTTCATGACAGTTACACTTCTCATAGTCAACATATAGATATATTATTACAAGAGGTACATCAGAATTCAATAGAGTAATAGCACATTAAAGACTCTGGAATCTGCAGAAAATAGACAGCAGCCTCATGCAGCACTGACTGGACAAAGGTCACCACTGTGTAGAAGAAAATGATTTTCTGAGCTCTGGGTGCACAGAAGCGAGCTAATTCTGCCTGAAATACTGGAGATCAAGAGGTGACATAAGAACAATCCTTAACATCTACTGAATCAAAAAATGAACTTCAATTACTCTTTACTTCTCGATAATGTCAGACCCCACTTAAAACACCCAGACCCCACTAAAAATAAACCGATGAGCCAAAACATCATGACAATCTGCTTAATAACGTATTGGCAAAGATTTTATGTGGCATGGATTGGACAAATCCTCGATAGGTATCCATAGTTTTGTGGCATCAGATGTCTACAGACAGGTCACTCATTTCCTGTAAATTACGGGTAGGTCGTTTGGTGGTGTGAGCTGCTGCCTGATAGCGTCCCAGATGTTTTACATCTGGTTCTGATCAGGCGAATATGGTTGTCAAGACATCAACATATAATTTCACTATCATGCTTCTCAAGCCACTGCCGCACGATTCTGGCACTGTATCACGGACAGTACTCCTGCTGGAAGGCTGTCCGAGGAGGACACCAAGCATGAAAGGATGGAGATGGTCCGCAATGTCGCTCATGTTGTGCCTTCGATAACTACCACAGGTCCTATGGTTGCCATGTGAAAGTTCCCGTTGCTAATACTGGCCCCAGTGATTTCCGCCCATGCCGTAGTAAAAGTTCGAGCAACCGTTCACCTGGATAACGTCGTAGCTGCACACGACCAGCCATCTGGTGTAACAATAAAAGTTATTCAGCTGACTCGTTTTCATTGGTCCGCAGTCCAGTCTTGAGGATTTAGCGACCACTAAAATCATAATTGCCTACTTTGTCGGTCATCATGGGAACACATGGATGCCGTCTACTGCGGAGCCCTATTTCAACAATCTACGCTGAGCTGTGTGCTCCGAAAAACGTGTGAGTACACCATCTGTTGTCACAGCTACCTCAGATCGCCACCTATCGTGCGTTACAAAGAAGGGGAAAGCCATCTACCTCTACGTTTTGTGATGAGGCGTCAACCTCCAACACCTTGTCGAGTGCTCGTGGTTTCAACGTCCTTCAATCACTTTCCATAGACGCTCATGATAGCAACACGTGAAGAGCGGACCAGCTTCGGCATTTCCTAGGAGCTCATTCCCAGGAGGCAGGTTTTAACAATCTTTCCTTTGTGAAAATGACTTATGACAGTGAATTTCCCATTTGCGACCCGTGTCATTGCTAGGTTGACTTCGTATTCATCTCCCCTCCGCTAGTGCAGGAGCTCTCCTTAGCGCACATGTGCCCTCAGCACAACCAAGCTCCCACGGCAGGCACCATTCAGTGTCGCGTTCAGCAGTGGCTATGGAGTTTTAGTCCGTCATTGTATATGTTCCAGTGACTGTTTCAGTATTTTTTTTTACTCTGAATTATTGTATAAAATTTTCCTCTTTGTACTCGTATATTTAGTACTACCAGTAA
Organism: Schistocerca americana; assembly: GCF_021461395.2. NCBI lineage: Eukaryota > Metazoa > Arthropoda > Insecta > Orthoptera > Acrididae > Schistocerca > Schistocerca americana. Next base: position 451,974,237 of record NC_060123.1, on the reverse strand, counting down.
TTTCTTTATTGTCGTAAACTATTTGCTTTATATTTGTACCTGTATCCACAACAGCATCTGTTAATGCCTGACAGGTGCCTAGTAACTTCGAACGTAGGTCAGAAAAACAAATGAAAGACAGATTAAAACCGTGATCAGTGTTAGCCACTTCTTCAGAAGTGTTTCGTGTGCTTATACCCTCAAATTACAGTAGATCAGCAGTTTTTGTGAGTATTCCTTTCCCTGCATGCTGGCAGCGGTCTATCTCAGGCAGCATTTCGCTACAGACTAGTTATTGTACCACTTATCATAATACGAATATTTTGCGAAATTCTACGTAAGCCAAAAAAAATCTTTTAAATCATTGATCCACTTTAAGATCAATTTGTAAGCCCTTGAAATTCGTCGTGTAGTACAATAAAAGTCACTGGCACAGATAAGTATTTTACTTTTGAATTTAAATCATAAACAATTGAAGTTTCGTAACAGCTATCCAGAATAGGTAAAAGAAGAAAAAATAAATAATTACTGGAATAATTGGCAAGACTGTGCATTTTCCCCCTTGCCAATTACACACGAGTGTTTTTTTTTTTTTTTTTTTTTTTTTTTTTTTTTTTTTTTTTTTTTTTTTTTTGAACGGAAAGACACAACGTGGTTGCGTCGTGCATTCTTCTGGTCTTTTAATCTCAGCAGTTAACAGACTAAAATTTACGAACCTAGAGTATGAACTGAAAATTGTCCAGAAACAAGAAGTGTGTACAAAATTTGTTCATTGTCACCCATATACTGTTTATCACTATAGCAAACATAGCGATGCTTTAAACATTCCGCTGAGGAAGCTATTCTACTGTATGAATTTATTTGAGAGCTAACTCAAGCTTCTGTACCTAAAACGCTCTTTCCGATGAAGCATTAAAGGCTTTCAGAAAGTTGGGATGCGCCCCGTTCATCCAACTTAAGCGTGATATGGAGCCTCTCAATATCGTCATTGTATGCAACGTTGGAAGCAATCTATTTTATCTCCTTGTATCGTCTCTCATGTCCTTTCTACCACAAATTTTAGTTCGATATTTTCTTCTCTCTCTGAGATTGGACACACCGAACACTACTGTATTATGTGGTTTAAGCGACGGAGCCATGACAGGGCTGGTTCATCTGTGAGTCTTGCTTCGTGTTTGGTCAGAGAACACGCAGCCGGTAGAGTGCTAGAAAAGTCGTTTCCTGTATCTATTAACATCGTCTGAGACGGTGAAATGCGTGGATCCACTGAGATGCTAAGTAATGTGCAGAATAATAACGTCCCCCGTTCAATAATTTAGTTTCTAATTCTTTCAGTCGCCCCGTAACATTTATTCATACGAATCACCCAGAATTTTAGGTCAGTAAAGCTCGTAATTAACTGGTCATTTGCATAAGAGAGAGAAAGAAAGATTTTCTACTTGTATCTTCATCACCGCCTCCTGCTCTTTCTATTCATAAACGTATGCAAAATCTAACCGTCGAATGACAACTTTAGAAAATTGTGGCTTGCTGTAATTTATTTCTTTGTCATGCGGATAAGATCGACGTACTCAGCACTTCAGGCCTAATAGGTCCAGTATAGCTCAACTGCTGTTTTTGAAAAACAGTCAATTGCGTGAGTTCTTTCAATGCTTCGATTTTCATTATTCACTTGTAATTTCCGTGACCTTTTTATCTTGACGTGTTGCGGAAAAGCAGTCCGACGACGTGTCATGCAATATTATTTCCAATGGCTGTATAACAAACGTACTTTCCACCAATTTCCTACGCTCCCAATGTATGAAGCTATCAATAAAATAAGGATTATTGTCGGATGTTGAGCTTGTGATGCAAATCAAGGACAAAACAACACAAGAATCTGCGCAGGCGTTTTCGAAGACGAATATAGGAAAGGTGTGTTTAGCACAGGAACGAATCTTGTACAGTAACCTCCAGAAACGCTGGGTTGTCTACAATGGATCGAGCTTTCAAAATCCACTCTGTAAGACCGGATGACCGATAATTATATGCTTTAAGGTCTTGCCGAAACAGCTCGTTGGGGTTGTACTGTGGTAGCTACTCGAATATGGATTCTTCTCATAGACAGGTATAGCGACAGATTCTCTCCAATTGCAGAGGTAACGACTATGATAATTACTCATTCCAAGACACAATACTCAGGTGATTACTTCTGACAGAGCAGCATGCATATACTTGTAGCAGATAAATCACCAAAAACGAATACCTCAAACATTACTGAAATGGTACACTATGTGATCAAATGTATCCGGACACCTGGCTGAGAATGACTTACGAGTTCGTGGCACCCTCCATCGGTAATGCTGGAATTAAAGATGGTGTTGGCCCACCCTTAGCCTTGATGACAGCTTCCACTCTCGCAGGCATACGTTCAATTAGGTGCTGGAATGTTTCTTGGCGAATGGCAGCCCATTCTTCACGGAGTGCTGCACTGAGGAAGGTATCGATGGCCGTATGTGAGGCCTGGCACGACGTCGGCGTTCCAAAACAGTCCAACGTGGTCTATAGGATTCAGGTGAGGACTTTGTGCAGGCCAGTCCATTACAGGGAGGTTATTGTCGTGTAACCTCTCCGCCACAGGCAGTAAATTATGAGCAGGTGCTCGATCGTATTGAAGGATGCCATCGCCATCCCCGAATTGCTCTTCAACAGTGGGAACCAAGAAGTTGGTTAAAACATCAATGTAAGCCTGTGCTGTGATAGAGCCACGCAAAACAACAAGGGGTGCAAGCACTCTCCATGAAAAATACGATCACACCATAAAACCAGCGCCTCCGAATTTTACTGTTGGCACTACACATGCTGACAGATGACGTTCACCGGACATTCGCCATACCCACACCCTGCCATCAGATCGCCACATTGTGTACCGTCGTTCGTCACTCCGCATAACGTTTGTCTACTGTTCAATCGTCCAATGTTTACGGTCCTTACATCAAGCGAGACGTCGTCTGGCATTACCGACGTTATGGGTAGCTTATGAGCTGTCGCGTGACCATGAAATCCCAGTTTTCTCACCTCCCACCTGACTCTCATAGTACTTGGAGTGGATCCTTATGCAGTCTGGAATTCCTGTGTGACGGTCTGGATAGCTGTCTGCCTATTACACATTATTACACATTACGACCCTCTTAGTCGGGGGTCTCTGTAAGTCGACGGACTAAGTCGGCTCTTACGCTTTTGTGCTGTACGTGTCCCTTCACGTTTCCACTTCACTATCACATCGGAAACATTGGCCCTAGAGATGTTTAGTAGTAAGGAAATCTCGCGTACAGACGTATGACACAAGTGACACCCAATCACCTGAAAACGTTTGAAGTCCGTGAGTTACGCGGAGCGCCCCATTCTGCCCTCTCACGGTTTCTCATGACTACTGAGGTCTCTGATATTGAATACCTGGCAGTAGGCGGCAGCACAGTGCACCTAATATGAAAAACGCAAGTTTTTGTGGGTGTCCGGATACTTTTGATCACATATCGTATGTGCTATTGGTGTGTTAATTACAGAAAAATGTAATATAACCATGGACGAGCAACATTTCATAATCACTAGAATATTAAGTATTTTAGAAGTTCACTTTTAAAACAGAATTGTGCATATTGACATTAAAAAATGAAACAAGTGTAAATTAGAATATCAACGGGATTATCTTCGGGATTATTCTGCAAATAGTTCACAAACAGGTAAATAACAAGTGGAAAACGAGAATAGGCAGATGCTTTGGATTCTGAAGAAAAGATTTGCTCTTCACAGATGGTGTTTGAAGTCCAGGCCCCCAGCGTCAGTGCAAACATCCTGTCAGCCAATTAAAGTCTGCTGAACCGCTTCTACCATGTCAAGCGATAGTATTATATCGTTCACCTGGTGTACTTAGTACATTTTAAACATTATCCAGAGGAGTTCAATTTGGTGAACGAGCAAGCCAATGTACAGGTCTACGTCATCCAATGCCCGATATTGGAACAATAGGTGAAGAAAAACTGAGTATTTCATGCATTATTCGGATAACCGACATTATTTTCATAGTTCTCAGTTGAATCCACCCACTTGTGATCATTCGCATTGATGGGGAGGTGGGGAGAGGTTGGGGGGAGGGGGCGGGGGCCACAGGCCAGGGAAACAAACAGACGGCGACAGTCGATGAGGACAGAGTTCACGGGATGAATGTCTTGCCAGAAGCAAAGTCTAGAGCGTAGCGTAAGCCGTAAGCGTATGCAAACAGTCCAGGCAACGATTCGAATCGATAAAAGGTAAACACAGACAATGAAAATCGTCCTGCTGTTAGTCGCGTGCACCGATGGATTCCAAAATAAGCAAGAACTGCTGGACGTGCAAAGAGCCGATGTGGGTGGGTCAACGTGACAAGTCCGCAGCAGCGGCGCCCTCCTGCAGAGAAAGCTGCATCCGTGGTATGAAGCCCTAGTATCTCGAATTTTTCCTCTATACCGATACTAAACCCTTCCTCCCCCCACCCTCTTTAACGGCCATACGTGGCTGGAAATGACCAGTTTGTGGTGATTTCATTCACGAGTAGAGGAGACACTTGCTGGAATTCCCACAAATGTTCCTCTGACATTTCCTCATCATGATCGGAGAGGTCGAATGTCAGCGCTGCGTGGACCCGCCGGCCGATAAACGGTTTCTCGAGAAATGCATTGTCCAGCCTGCAACGGGCTGAGTGTTAGCTGTGGTTCAGATTGGAACAACAGTTTAGCCTCCAGGTCACAGATAACTGACAACCTCCGCTATTTGCTTGGTGAGAAGACCTCTGTCGTTGGTAGAAACTGAATGTGGTCCCGCTGCCATTTGCCACCAGCTATCGACGCAAATACAGCAAAAGAGGATTTAAGTGGATTACGAAGGCATCCCTTACACAACACATACCTCTCTTCTAGGTTGGTTGAACTGTGTAAACAAAATGACAGTTGCACTTACCAGGGTGAATGCGTCGCATTATTCGATGAAACACACATTTTAAGACCATAAAAACCTTTGAAAATGCCATGCAGACACGGTGTTATTAGCGCAAGCACCGTAATATTTGCAGTTTAAAACAACTGTCACATATACGCAACATAAATTAGTAAAAAAAAAAACAATCTCAAACAACCCTGATGCAAAACATTATTCTGCTAATGTTTTGGGGCATCTAACGTAGCGGCGGCGGCTTCGAAACAACATACAGCGTTAGTCTGTAACGCCATTTCCCCTTTGCTTTACCTGGATGGTCGTACTGCAGTGAAAACAAATCTTTCCTGCCTGCAAGTTGTCGTCTGAATGTACACAGAGAAGAGCAGCAAACAATGTGACAGGTTTTGACAAAGAGGGGTGACATATGATGAGGGACGTTTTGCTGCCAAAATCCCATTGCATACCTGCTGACTTCATTTTTAGATATATACTTTGATTCTTGAAATAAGGTAACTTATTGGTCTCTAAAAAAGTTGGCAACCCTAATCATGGTTCATGCACAGTCAAAAAGACTATAAATGTAGCACATGAATTTACTCAAACCCGGAGACTGAGTCAAAACATTCATGTAACTGGCGTAATTATCACAGAATTTCGTCAGTCGGATATCTCACATTAAGTGAAACCATTTAAACCCCAAGGATGAGTGAAAAACATTCATACAGCTGACGTAGTCACAGAAACTCGTTCCATTCGGTTGTATCATTCGACTGAATGTAGAAACAAGTCACTGGCCAGTTGCTTGTTAAAAATCAGTCAGTTATCCTATCACTAAACAAGAGTCCATTCTGATATTCAGGGTCAAATATTTGTCTTGCCTTGGGGTGAAGAACAAAACGATGTAAACTGACTAAGCAATTCTCGCTAGCCTCATCAAAGTAAGGGAAAGACTGAGGCGGAGGTGATGGTGCCGCAGCCGGTGAGAGATCCTCGTTACGAAGTGAACAGCTATCCAGAAATGAAGTCCAGAGCGTAGTGAAAGTCATTATAAGGATGCTCAAACAGTCCAAATAGTGATCAGAACAGGATAATGTAAATATAGGCGAAGTCAGCCATTCTGTTCTAAATGACGTGTATAGAAAGTTTCAGCGAATAATGATAACTGTCTGGTAAGTGGGTTGCCTCGGTGTTTAAGGAGACTTTTGCGTCAGTGGATCGGCCCACAGCGACACGCCAGCAGCGGCAGCGCCACTATGGTAGCAAATTACAGCAGTGGCATGAGATCCGAATAACTCTGACATTTCCTCCTTATCAACACTCGGGCTTGCAGGGAATCTAAATTATTGTCGGATACTAATGTTTGAACACACGAGATGGCTACATTTTTATGTTTGTGACAGCAGTCGTTATATTGATCTATGGATCACTTTTACAAGGAACTTGGACGTATCATACGAATAAAGTTTAAGAACAAAAACAAAGAAAAGCATCACTCTTACGGAACACATTTACGCACTTACTTGTGTAGCTAGACAATGATGGAACATCTAAGAATTAACCTTCTCCAGGTAAACTGACTGTTCATATAACGTGCGTGAATGTACCCACGTAACGTTCTCGACAACCACCGATATTTCGACATGTGAACACACAGTCATTCTGAATGGGAAAAAGATGCGAGGCATCGCTGCGCATGGGTTGGGCTACGTCGAGCAGGAAACTAAAGAAGGCGTATTCAGGGAAAAAAAACATCCCACAATTAACTGGAGCCACCATATGTCGTCCTTTGTTTCCTGTTTGACGTAGCCTCGCCCACTGAGGGTTTGAGCTACCTGTGCATAACTATCACTTCATCTGCATCTTGATAATTAAAGAGTGTTCACTTGTCGAAATCGGCGATTGTGGACGACTTTACCCGGCTACATTCCTGTAAGTTTTTTTGTACATGAGACAGGTAGTTGGTCGTAATCTTGTAGTATGAACTATCCTGCGATCATTCTGAAGTATTTTATAGAAACCACGGGAAACCTAAATCAAGATGGATGGTGGAGATTCGAGACGCCTTTCTACCGAGTAGCCGCGAGGGATTAGCCGAACGGTCTAAGGCGCTGCAGGCATGGACTGTGTGGCTGGTCCCGGCGGAGGTTCGAGTCCTCCCTTGGGCGTGGGTATTTGTTTGTCCTTAGGATAATTTAGGTTAAGTAGTGTGTAAGCTTAGGAACTGATGACCTTAGCTGTTAAGTCCCATAACATTTCACACACATTTGAAGATTTTTTTTCTGTGTCCAATACATTTTTGCAATGGAGCTATTTCTTTACGTAAAAATCTAATGCTACACTGTCATTCACCGGACACACTACTCAAACTACACACACATTATTTCATAACGTAACACTAAATGCACCATCATGTGACGTGAGGACTGTATCTATGATGACAGGTTTGTTTTGTGTATCGCAACGTCCCGTTTGCTTGCCTGAAAAATTGAGTAAGCAGCGCTCCATAATGAGAGATATTTCGATCTCAGAAAGAAGTATAATATTTAATTATGATACATTGTTGAGTTTTGGGAGTAAAGTTCTAGGGAAAAGAAAAATACATTTTAGTGCAACAAGATTTTCTGAAGTGAGTAGGATTTTTTATTATTATTGCTTTTATTAAGTATCTTATGCTTTATACAGGTCGCCTACTTCCTGGCATCACAGAAATCATTTATCATATAGAGCGTGTCGTATAACAGGTATGAAGTGACTTGTAGAAGCAAGTCACACATTAACATGGCAGGCCACGTTACTCGTACCGAAAGCTCTACTGCACTTCAAAGTGACACAGATAGATGGCAGTATTTTTCAACGTCGTCACCAAGTCTCTGAAAACAAAGGTCGGAATTTCCTACCTGTCGTTCACTTCGAAGACGATGGAAGTCCGCTCTTTGTTCACGGAGCCACTGGAGAACCACTGTGTGAACGCCGTCAGTTATAAAATCTCTATCCCCCAGACTTCCTTTCAGTTTCCGAAGAGATTTCCTGGACATTGTCGTCTGTGGTGGATATTATGGCCTTTCTTACGATCAGCATCATCCACATCTGTGCAGCGTTGCTCGAATTGTTGGCATCGTTACGCTACGACTGGGCGCGGCATTGCATTTGATCCATACAGCACGAGAATATCACGGTGAATACGTGTTTATTTAAGACGTGTTGCCCACGCACTGGAGTACGTTTGTAGTTGCTGCATCACTTCACACTCACACTGGAGCAGAACTGAGTCTGCAGTAAACCAAGAACACTTTCTCCCTTCTTGTTACGTAATAGTCGTAGTTTCGGACGACACACGTAACTTAGATTCTGGAGTCCCAACGTACTTTCCACAGCATTTTTAAACGAGTTTATTTCAGTAGTCTCTTTAATCCCATTGATCAATGTATTGTACAATTTTATTCCTTGTTGCGATAGGAGTTGGAGCAAATGACCAAAGCACTAAAGGAGGCTGCCAGCAAATTCGGGCTAAACATAAACGGAGCCAAGACAGAGTACCTCGTTATGGCGCGTGGTCATTGTCAGACTGATGTCCATCTACAATCACTGCAGGTTGGGGACCAGTCCTACAAGAGAGTGCAAGAATTCAAATACCTAGGGGCACTTTTCACTGAGAACTCGTCATGTGAAGCAGAAATCAATGCCAGAATACAAGCAGGAAACCGATCTTACCACAGCCTAGCACAACTGCTTCGGTCAAAATTTCTCTCCAGACAGTTCAAGATTCGACTGTACAAAATCCTGATCCAGCCTGTTGTCCTACATGGCTGAGAGACATGGAGTATCCGGAAACAAGACTTCCATAAGCTCCTTGTTTTTGAGAGAAAAGTGCTTCGGAAGATCTTCGGCCCGGTTCTGGGTGCAGATACAGGGCAATGGAGGATCAGATACAACCAAGAGCTTGAGGAACTATACCAGCAGCCCAATATAGCAGAAACTGTCAAAGCCAAACGAATGCAGTGGGCCGCCCATGTGGCCCGGATGGAGGATCACAGATGGCCCCGGAAGCTCCTGGATTTCACACCTACAGGAAAGAGACCGCCAGGGAGACCCAAGAAGCGTTGGAGGGATGGACTCCATGAAGATTTAAACCAAGTGTCAATAGATGTGAACGGATTGCGGATAGCAGCAATGGACAGAATACTGTGGAGGAGGAAACTTGTAGATGTGTGCGGTCCACTGGGCCTGATCACGTAGTAGTAGTAGTAGTAGTTGCGATAGAACATTTTTCAGAGATTCTCACGTAGTGTGGTTAAAATCTGCAATGTTTTCAACAGATATTTACAACGAACCCAAATACTATTTTTGTTTATTATTCTTATGGTTTTTTTGTGTAACATGTACAAGGTGCATTAGCTACAAAACGCTTCTGGGGCATCGGTTGCAAAGCTGTTGACAGCTGTCACCAAACGCTTCTTGTGGAAGCGTTCGAAGCCCCGTGGTCACGCGTTGTTGGATATCCGCAACGTCCGTGTGCTCATCTTTCTCGCTTCAACGCAAGGACGCTGTACTTCGACACCCTCCTTATTCTAGAGATTTGGCGCCGTCAGATTTATTTTTATTTCCTCATCTTATTAGCGTTGAAAGGCTTACGACTGGAAGACGTTGCGTGTGACCACGGTGCTTCAAGCTATTCTGGAAGCGTTCGATGACGGTTTCCGATAGGTTTACAACCAATGTCAGAAGTGTGTTTGTTATAGGCAACGGTGATCACTTTGAAGTCCAGTAAAGGTACTTTGCTTGTAACTCTCGTTTCCTTTACTTTCTGTGACCATTCGCCGAACTTTCCAGACACACCTTGCAGATATTACTCTTGCATCCGTTAGCACATCTTCCTGTGTCCGGCCGAGACGCTCCCACTGCAATTGTCTGCACTTCCACCAACGTGTGTGGCTAGAGTTGCGACAGCCAGCAGCCATAACGGGCGGCGGAAACCGGGTAATCCGCTTTGCCGGGAGCCAGCGCAGCCTTCGCTTTCCTTCCGGAATGAATTCGCCGGCAGGAAGCCAGGCAGCGGGCCGAGCGATCGAGCGGCGTCGCTGACGCGGCACCCGCCGCGCTATTAGTTCCGCTCTGGAGGCAATAACCCAGACATCGACCGCCCACAACTCCCACCCACGCCCGCCCCGCCGATGAAAACCCTTCTCTCGTGCCGACCGACACCTGCCACTGTTATTTATAAAGCAATGTTTTCAGGACATCCACAAGTTTTCACAGCAAATTAAATAGTTATATTTTATTGCTAAAACCCTCAATATTTGTTTGGACACAGTATTGCTAGATAAGAACAAACTTTTTCACATACGAGTATAAAGCATGCGCTGAGTTAGAGCCCTATGCGATATGCAGATGAAATCAGATAATTCATTTTCGCACATTTTATGCTAACAGGGGAAACTCCCCACTGCATCCACTCAGACCACTGGATAGCCATCAAAAACGGGACACATATCAAGCATGAAAACAGGAAGAAAGTGAACTGAAGAAAAGAAGCAAAACAGAAACAGTGAGCGGTCCAAGTTCAGGCTGTTTAATATCGAGCTTCTTTAAATGGGCGTGGTGTCGTGGTTATGTGGTCTTGGTGTTGGACTGCGAAGAGGGAAATCCGGGTTCACATCTTCCCCGTGCCTCACTTTTTCTTTATTAACAAAATTAATAACTGTCCGTCCGGTCATTTGCATGTCTGCTCGCTGTATTCAAATTTGTGTCTGTATCGTTGTGTAACGTCCGTTTGCAAAAGCGACGTGTAACGAAGCGACCTCCAGCAGCACGTACGTCCATTTGTCCTACACAGGTACATGTTATGCCTCTTGCGTTCCTTTTTTGAAGTTTTGACTCGTGAATTTCTTCGTTGTAACATAGTTCACATCCGTTTATTTGTTGTTTTCATTTCTATGACAGGTCTATCAGGCATCTCACCTGCTCTGCCTCGCGGGGTAGCCGCGTTATCTAGGGCGCCTTGACACGGTTCGCGTGGCTCTCCCCGTCGGGCCGGCCGCAGTGGCCGAGCGGTTCTAGGCGCTTCAGTCCGGAACCGCGGGACTGCTACGGTCGCAGGTTTGAGTCCTGCCTCGGGCATGGATGTGTGTGATGTCCTTAGGTTAGTTAGGTTTAAGTAGTTCTAAGTTCTAGGGGACTGATGACCTAAGTCCCATAGTGCTCAGAGCCATTTGAACCATTTTTTCTCCCCGTCAGAGTTTCGAGTCCTCCCTCAGGCATGGGTGTGTCTTATCCTTAGCGTAATTTAGTTTAAGATAGTCTAAGTAGTGTGTAAACTTAGGGACCGGTGACCTCAGCAGTTTGGTCCCAGATTCTAGATTGCAGATTCCTCGACTTGCGCCATAGGGTGGTGGGGTTTCGGTTTCCGCTGGATAGGTCAGGAGTCCACTACACGCGACAAGCGGCTACACCTGTAGCAGGGGTTGTGTGGCGTGGGCTGGGCGGTTTTTTAGGTTAGATGGCCTTGGGCAAGTACAGAAATGGCAACAGCCTCAACGGGTGCAGGGCAAAGTCAGGACATGCGGGGACCTAGCAGCAATCGGTATTGTAATTGTAAACTGTCGAAGCTGCGTTGGTAAAGTACCGGAACTTCAAGCGCTGATAGAAAGCACCGAAACCGAAATCGTTGTAGGTACAGAAAGCTGGTTGAAGCCAGAGATAAATTCTGCCGAAATTTTTACAAAGGTACAGACGGTGTTTAGAAAGGATAGATGGCATGCAACCAGTGGTGGAGTGTCCGTCGCTGTTAGTAGTAGTTTATCCTGTAGTGAAATAGAAGTGGATAGTTCCTGTGAATTATTATGGGTGGAGGTTACACTCAACAACCGAGCTAGGTTAATAATTGGCTCCTTTTACCGACCTCCCGACTCAGCAGCATGAGTGGCAGAACAACTGAGAGAAAAATTGGAATACATTTCACATAAATTTTCTCAGCATGTTATAGTCTTAGGTGGAGATTTCAATTTACCAGATATAGACTGGGACACTCAGATGTTTAGGACGGGTGGTAGGGACAGAGCATCGAGTGACATTATACTGAGTGCACTATCCGAAAATTACCTCGAGCAATTAAACAGAGAACCGACTCGTGGAGATAACATTTTGGACCTACTGATAACAAACAGGCCCGAACTTTTCGACTCTGTACGTACAGAACAGGGAATCAGTGATCATAAGGCCGTTGCAGCATCCCTGAATATGGAAGTTAGAAGGAATATAAAAAAGGGAGGAAGGTTTATCTGTTTAGCAAGAGTAATACAAGGCAGATTTCTGACTACCTAACAGATCAAAACGAAAATTTCTGTTCCGACACTGACAATGTTGAGTGTTTATGGAAAAAGTTCAAGGCAATCGCAAAATGCGTTTTAGACAAGTACGTGCCGAGTAAAACTGTGAGGGACGGGAAAAACCCACCGTGGTACAACAACAAAGTTAGGAAACTACTGCGAAAGCAAAGAGAGCTCCACTCCAAGTTTAAACGCAGCCAAAACCTCTCAGACAAACAGAAGCTAAACGATGTCAAAGTTAGCGTAAGGAGGGCTATGCGTGAAGCGTTCAGTGAATTCGAAAGTAAAATTCTATGTACCGACTTGACAGAAAATCCTAGGAAGTTCTGGTCTTACGTTAAATCAGTAAGTGGCTCGAAACAGCATATCCAGACACTCCGGGATGATGATGACATTGAAACAGAGGACGACACGCGTAAAGCTGAAATACTAAACACCTTTTTCCAAAGCTGTTTCACAGAGGAAGACCGCACTGCAGTTCCTTCTCTAAATCCACGCACAAACGAAAAAATAGCTGACATCGAAATAAGTGTCCAAGGAATAGAAAAGCAACTGGAATCACTCAACAGAGGAAAGTCCACTGGACCTGACGGGATACCAATTCGATTCTACACAGAGTACGCGAAAGAACTTGCCCCCCTTCTAACAGCCGTGTACCGCAAGTCTCTAGAGGAACGGAAGGTTCCAAATGATTGGAAAAGAGCACAGGTAGTCCCAGTCTTCAAGAAGGGTCGTCGAGCAGATGCGCAAAACTATACATCTATATCTCTGACGTCGATCTGTTGTAGAATTTTAGAACATCTTTTTTGCTCGAGTATCATGTCGTTTTTGGAAACCCAGAATCTACTATGTAGGAATCAACATGGATTCCGGAAACAGCGATCGTGTGAGACCCAACTCGCTTTATTTGTTCATGAGACCCAGAAAATATTAGATACAGACTCACAGGTAGATGCTATTTTTCTTGACTTCCGGAAGGCGTTCGATACAGTTCCGCACTGTCGCCTGATAAACAAAGTAAGAGCCTACGGAATATCAGACCAGCTGTGTGGCTGGATTGAAGAGTTTTTAGCAAACAGAACACAGCATGTTGTTATCAATGGAGAGACGTCTACAGACGTTAAAGTAACCTCTGGCGTGCCACAGGGGAGTGTTATGGGACCATTGCTTTTCACAATATATATAAATGACCTAGTAGATAGTGTCGGAAGTCCCATGCGGCTTTTCGCGGGTGATGCTGTAGTATACAGAGAAGTTGCAGCATTAGAAAATTGTAGCGAAATGCAGGAAGATCTGCAGCGGATAGGCACTTGGTGCAGGGAGTGGCAACTGACCCTTAACATAGACAAATGTAATATATTGCGAATACATAGAAAGAAGGATCGTTTATTGTATGATTATATGATAGCGGAACAAACACTGGTAGCAGTTACTTCTGTAAAATATCTGGGAGTATGCGTGCGGAACGATTTGAAGTGGAACGATCATATAAAATTAATTGTTGGTAATGCGGGTACCAGGCTGAGATTCATTGGGAGAGTCCTTAGAAAATGTAGTCCATCAACAAAGGAGGTGGCTTACAAAACACTCGTTCGACCTATACTTGAGTATTGCTCATCAGTGTGGGATCCGTACCAGACCGGGTTGGCGGAGGAGATAGATAAAATCCAAAGAAGAGCGGCGCGTTTCGTCACAGGGTTATTTGGTAACCGTGATAGCGTTACGGAGATGTTTAGCAAACTCAAGTGGCAGACTCTGCAAGAGAGGCGCTCTGCATCGCGGTGTAGCTTGCTCGCCAGGTTTCGAGAGGGTGCGTTTCTGGATGAGGTATCGAATATATTGCTTCCCCCTACTTATACCTCCCGAGGAGATCATGAATGTAAAATTAGAGAGATTAGAGCGCGCACGGAGGCTTTCAGACAGTCGTTCTTCCCGCGAGCCATACGCGACTGGAACAGGAAAGGGAGGTAATGACAGTGGCACGTAAAGTGCCCTCCGCCACACACCGTTGGGTGGCTTGCGGAGTATAAATGTAGATGTAGATGTAGAAGACCTTACCACAAATTTCCAAATTTTGACTGCTCTCACTATTCACCACATAGAGTTGTTACTGTAACGTATTCGCACCACATGACTCATATTCTCTAACAAATGTGTAGTATGACAATTTCCAAGACTACAGAAGGGGAACAGACACGTCAGCACTTCAATGATCGGACGGACAGTTCATAAATTAATGAATAAATCTGAAAAAGAAGAACGGTGTGAGGGAGGTATAAACACGGACCTCCCGCTTTACAGTCCAACACCGTGACCACACCACTACGACGCCGTTGTTCTTGCGAGTCGCTCCAACTTGCACATGTTAAGCTTGGACCGTTCGTTGTTCCTATTTTGCTTCTTTTTCGCAGTTCAGTACACCTTCTCCTTGATTTCATGCTTGATCTGTGTTCAGTTTTTGACGAGCTATCCACTGCTCCATTTTACCACTAAATTCGCCTGGGGTGCGACTGGGAGTTTCTCTTGTAAGAAATGTCCAACCTGATTCATTCACACGAGGTATATTAACTCGCCATATAACTATACCGTGCGTGTAGTTAGTCACACCCACCTCCACCCCTCCAGGACACCTCACGCTAATACAATGGAATAGCACCTCTGGTCTCGATAAGAGTTCCGGTTCGGCGAGGAAGTTACCTCATTTTCAGGTATGTCATATGAAGCTCAAGGCGCTCATTAATGATTAGCTGACATAGAGCTATCAAATGGCGAGGATGTTGACTGTTGCTTTTCACCTGCTATTTCAAGTAGTCACAGGCGTTTCCCACGAGATCGGACTAGTCGAGGTCCGATAGGGTGCCTAGGTGTTCCTCAAACAAGTAACTCGTGAGCACATCTCTGTGCACACAGCTATTGTCGTATTCGACGACTGGTGTGCCCACAACACACACACATTAAAGAGAGAGTAGAAGAAAGGGGCACACCTCGCCAACGGGAATGTTGAAATAAATATCCTGGTTCATCTTCTCGCTTATCTGAATGAGTAGGCAAGACAGGAAAAATACCCCCAAAACATCGGCCTCAATATCATCCACATCATCCATACACTGTCAGTTGACGCCTCATTTACCACTCGACAAGAGAGAAAATCTAGATTCGTCAGATGACACTACACCCTTCGAATCAGGTACTTTCCAATTTATTTTTTTGGACCATTGCAGAGGAGCAGCTTTATCTGCCGCAGTGAACTCAGGCGAGGTACCCGAATCCAAAATCCATTGCATGCAGTTCCTTTCGCCACTGCCATATCTTAGAGCAGCAATTTCTACCTACTATGAAATCAGTTGTCCTTGACAATACGAGATACTTGTCTCTGGTCACATATTTACTGTCACTACTTTTACAGTGTGTTACACGGCTGCAAATTCCAAAATCCATTCCACGCAGTTCCTTTCGCCACTGCCATGTCTTAGAGCATCAATTTCTACCTACTATGAAATCAGTTGTCAAAAATGGTTCAAATGGCTCTGAGCACTATGGGACTCAACTGCTGAGGTCATTAGTCCCCTAGAACTTAGAACTAGTTAAACCTAACTAACCTAAGGACATCACAAACATCCATGCCCGAGGCAGGATTCGAACCTGCGACCGTAGCGGTCTTGCGGTTCCAGACTGCAGCGCCTTTAACCGCACGGCCACTGCGGCCGGCCGAAATCAGTTGTCCTTGACAATACGAGACACTTGTGTCTGGTCACATATTTACTGCCACTACTTTTACGGTGTGTTGCATGGTTGCAAATGGGACACTATTACTTGTAGATAGGTTGAACAGTCCTTGCTCATACACTGATAAGTGAGGCAACGTCACACTCAAGGCGTGGTCACGTGCACGTCCAAATACGAAAGTTTCTTTCTGCCGAATAGTCACGTCTCGATGTCAATCTAGTTTACTGCTCTCATACCATAGAACCGGGTGACACCTGTCCACTGTCATCAGTGGTGGAGGGTAGCATAACCACCTGGTACCAGTTCTACACCACGTATACAGCTCAAAACGAACAAGTGTTCCCACATATGATAGTTAATAGTACTTTGTTAATAGTACTTTGTCCAGGAAGATTATGAATTACAAGGCGTATAGTCCGCAAAGAGTAGGATACTGTGTCTCATGTGCGAACCTGTTGCGGTCGACGAACATAGCATTTTCCCGTACACAGGCTGCTAAGAAGAAGGTAAATGTTTGCATATATGGGAGTACACATGGGAACAAGAAAAACATGTCCGACAAACAAGGTTTCGGAAAAATGTTTTCTGATATCAGACTACTTGTTCAGAGAGGGGATTGGACGACATTTGGTTGTCGATGTGAGCACAGTTGCACTGGCGTACTTTTAAGGAAGTGTAACATAGCTCCGAAGGTATACGTGAGTCCAAGGATTAGATAGTCTGCAGACATGTGTGTGCTCGATCTGTATTATACTGCAGTTTCAGTCATTACCTGTAGCTCTGGATATGTGTCGTAATTGTGGTAATGGATAAAGATCGCGGTACCACACCAAACATCGAGATGACAAAACAGTCGACAACGCGCATCGATACCGCAGACATTAGCGATGTCTCGCTGCAATCCGCAACGACGAATGGAAGAAGCTCCCTCTTCTCCCAGCATAGCAATGCCCAATGCCCTCGCACAAAGATAAATATAGAGCCAAGCGTGGAAACACTTTCCCCGCTTCATGACCTCAGGTGAAGCAGTCAGCATAATGGGGTAGGATTAAAGAGTTATTCAGGCTTTTGATGTAAATACACTTTTGTAAATGGTGAACATTGTATTTCACAAGTACATTTAGTTAATTAGTGCATCAAATGATGCTTTAATAGTTCATGACAGTTGAAAATTGTTGAGCACTCCTGTCGTATTTGTATCAAGTAAAGTAAATCTTTGATTAATGCATGTAATAAAGTGAACTTGTATTTCATATGTTGTTGTTCCAATGATCTATCTCCCAGAGCGATTAAGAAACCCACAGTTATGTCTAGACGACTGTAGTTTCGTCTGCTCATAACAGCAATGAGTCTTACCTGCTTGCACATCTAACACTTTTCTGTTTACTGTTATTGTGCTGTTAGTATGAGGGGCCGGCTGGAGTGGCCGAGAGGTTCTAGGTGCTACAGTCTGGCACCACGCGGCCGTTACGGTTGCAGGTTCGAATCCTGCCTCGGGCATTGATGTGTGTGATGTCCTTAGGTTAGTTAGGTTTAAGTAGTTCTAAGTTCCAGGGGACTGATGACCTCTGAAGTTAAGTCCCTCAGTGCTCAGAGCCAATTTTTTGTAAGTATGAGGGCTTTTTTTAAACTCCAGTCGGTCACTAAATCAAAACCACAGAGAAAATCCAGTGAAACTTTGATCAAATGTGTTGAGCAGCGCCTCTAGTATGCTAGTATACGCGTCTATCACATCCAACTTTTCAATTCTGAGTGTACAATAAGCATATAAAGATGCCTACAGCAGTAGTGTCAGCCGCCAAGTGTGTAGCGCCTGTTGCATTCACAAGCCAAGATCGCTTAAAAAGGCATTTCACTGGTTGACCGACTCTTACGCTTTAAAATTTTTACAACATATTGTCCATCAATTGCAGGTTGTTGCACATTGCGCATTCATGACTTAATACCACGATATACATTATGCATCAGCGTGCCAAACGTAAAAGTATCATGTACAAACCTAAAAATTATCATAATGCGCCGATTAAAACTATTCATGTTCACTACCAGATGGCAACTCACAGAGAAGAGGTGTAAACACAACGATCAGAATGTACGTCCACCAGGTGCACCCTTTTACAAATGTGGTTTGCGAAGTTTTCTTGGCGGCCGGGGTGGCCGAGCGGTTCTAGGCGCTACAGTCTGGAACCGCGCGACAGCTACGGTCGCAGGTTCGAATCCTGCCTCGGGCATGGATGTGTGTGATGTCCTTAGGTTAGTTAGGTTTAAGTAGTTCTAAGTTCTAGGGGACTGATGACCTCAGAATTTAAGTCCCATACTGCTCAGAACAATTTGAACCATTTTTTTTTTTAAGTTTTCTTCAGCTATTTTTGTAACTTCCTGTATAAAGGGTGAAGCGCCTAACTTTTCCACGTAATATTGCTTTTGACTCAAAGATGTTAGTAATATCTTTTCAACCGACCGAATTGTAAACTGTAGCTCTTGAAAGGAAGACAATAGCGTTTTCACCACATCATTAATTACTGTAACGCAGGAATTGTTTTTGTTTTCGTATATGTAAGCACTCTTGTGGAAAGAGAAAGATGCAATTAACACATCAACTGAACGCTACGAAGAAGATACTGCTGTATATATATGCATCTGGGGTACGCTGATGAAAATTTAAACCTTTTGCGACTTTGTTTTCATGATTTTCCGCCATCAAGAAAGCCATTCCTGTAAATAAAGAATACTGCATCATAGGGATGTGACCAACGTTAATGGAACTGTTTTAGACCTCCCGGGACAGCGTTCCAAGATGATGTGCACAAACAGCTTATCGCCATCTTTCGAATCACTGGCAGCATCATACCGAGAGATCGCACAGAGAGTTTTCTATGGTACAATAACTGATGAATGAGCGCTGACGAGATTGTCTTACGGCAACGGCATGGGAAGAAGAGCAGCCACCGATCCTTCTAAGAAGACTCCACGATGAGAAACTCGTACGACTGATCGATTGACTAACGAATATATGAATTAGCAAAGCTGAAATCACCATGAACCGTAGGGAATAGATTACTGGGAATTGAGTAGAGATCTCGTGTAGCCTTGCGTCATTTACGCTTGTCCACACGCACAAATTCCACCCACTTTTGAACAGTGTCTAGCCACAGTGTATTGGGGACGTTGAGTGGCATTCTGCAGTGATCGATGAGCCTTTCTTCTGTTATGGTGGTCAAATCGATGGCAACGTGTCGCCCGACGACCAGGTGAAAACCACAGGAACCAGCGGTCTCCAGATTCAGTCCTCTCCAGTATCCGGAGTCATGGTGCAGGGAACTCCTCGACTGAACAACAGGACTGATGTAGTAATTTTTGAAGGGTGGCCGAATGCTCGCGAGCATGTAGCAAGAATGGTCACCCGGTTGTCATAATCTTCATGACCAGCATACCAAAAGGCATACTCCAGCAGGATGAACAAAACATAGAAATTCAGTTCATAACACTAACACCTGCCGTGGGTCGTGACAAACTTACTTTATAAGCTCACTCTCAGATCACACGGGACGCGGGATTTTTAGGTTCACAGGTGTGATAAGGCAAAAGTGTCAAGCTGTGATTTTTCAGTTCTCTGTGGTTGGAGACAACACAGAAAGACTTGGACATTGGGCTAAGGGAAGAAGATATGGTGATGATAGTGAAATGAGACTGGGATGGCTTACTGGTCTGCTTTTTAATGCTTCTTCACATATTAACAATGAACATGCAGAAGCGTACAGGCGCTGATTTATAAAAACATGGATGAGGCATACTAGATTCTCCGATCACTTACCAAAAGAATTGGCCACCCTGACTATGACTTTCGTAAGGGTCGGGTACACATAGTCATGCGTGGTACTACAGACCACGAACAACGAGAGTACCAGATTCCATTGCTCTAACCGAACCCTTAGGTTCAAGAACTCGTCTCAGTGTAAGCAACGTACAGACATACATACATACATGGAGAGAATTTACGATGGGGATCGTTAACCCTAGCGCAGAAGTACGCACAGGCAACATGTTGGGAACCTTCCTTAGTGCACAGAGTTAACTGAGTCTGACTGCTCACTTAAATAGCATTTACTGTAGGCTAGCTCATACGATACTGCTGTCGTTCGTTGGAACTCGCGAACGCTGCCGAACTCTCACTCGGTTGACAATTGAGGCCCTCTATCTACGGTGTTTGAGGCTGTTTGCTCATAGATAATACGTGACTGCGTCACTTTTTACCTCCCATTCGCAACCAGCGAGCGTGGAATCAGCGGTTTTCCAATATGTGACATCTCTTAATGGACTGACAAAAATGGCTTGCACTGTACGTCTCTAAGTAAGTTACAAGTCTTACAGCTAATATTCAGACATAGACGATTTCTCGGCTTCATGATTCAGTCTTTACACAAGGAGCTTTCATTGGCCTGCACTAAACCTTGATTTGTCATCCATAGAGAGTGTCTGTGATACGATAGGAAGACTATACATCTATTCTCAGTCAGCAAACTACATCGTCAGAACACTCATTTCAAGCACGGAAAGAAATTTTTCAAGATGATTTTCGGAAACTATTTGCTTTCATGCGAAGAAATGCCTGCAGGGGTCGTTGCCCACATTGATGCTGACGATGGGCACCAGTCCCGAAAGAAGCGAAGTGTAATCACTTAGTACCCTTGTATGTGTTAAACTGGGTGTGATTTCGTTAGTGGCAGTGGAAGTTGTACTTGTAATTACCCTTATTAAAGATGCACTCTTCACAAATGAATAAAAGCCAAAGGATACAAAATTAGTACACTGACTATCCTCAGGAATAATTCATCACAGACACACATACGTAACTCAAAGAAATTTCCCTTCTGAAATGATCTGCTGTTGATCATAAAACGAGCTCCTCGCCGCGCCATGAAGGCCCAACGGATGTCTACTGGCCTTAGGGCGGCACTCTGTTGCGTTGTTGAGGGTTATCTGAACAACGCACCGCTCTCCGGAACGTTTTTGAGATTCCGGGCCGTGGAGCCCTTACTACTCAGCCAAATAGCTCCTCAAGTGGCATCACTCAGCTGAATGCATCCCGTACCAGTCCTTCCGCCAACGACAAATCCTTGGCAGAAGTGGGATTCGAACCCAGTTCCACCACACAGCAATCGTCTACTCTGAACACTCAGCTAAGGACGCGGACACTATTGCCTTTTCTGACCTAGTAATGTGAAGTTGTTACGGAACATGATAACGAACTGACAGCCCAGCTGCTGCCCCGAAACCCTCGAGGAAAACTTACCCTCCATAATCTGAAAATAATTTACTAATTATAAAAATTGCTTATTTCTGAATATTCGTTGTGCCGTGGCGTCATTAATTTAGTTGACTGTTCTGTCTGGCGCCACTAGCTCAAGGGTGTATCGACTATCCCTCTTGCGGCTCCGTTGCCAATATCTATGAGGGAAAGTTGGTATCTGTGGATTGTGTCCTCAGAAGTTCTTTGCTTGCCGATTTGTATACGGATTCGCAGGCCCTAGAGAGGAGGCACCAAGGTTGGGGTTTGGCGGTGGCGTCGTGACAAGAGGTGACCACGAGGTCCAAGCGGCCGAAGCCACGAGCTATGCAAGGAGGGCCTGCGCAGAGGAAGGACGCCGGAGTACTTCATCGGGGCCAGCGTCGACTACTAGCAACAGGCCGACATCCCGTCGGTTGGCTGGCAACGTTTGTGTCGGACAACCGCTCGTGGTCTGGCTGCCTCCTTCTATCTCGCTGTCTTCGGCACCACTCAGCAACCGCCGCGACTTATCGTGGATCCAGGGAGCTGCTTGCTGATAAAGGAGAGTAACGTTCTGTAAGCCTCGTGGTGATTGATCTCATTGTGTACCCGACCTCCTAATTATTTTTTGGTTTGTACCTTACCCCCAGAGTTTTACTCGGTCGGCTCTATGGTCTTAAATATAGGCCATAGTATTGTACTAGGCACTAGTTGTCCTTTGAAAATTTGTCCTGATATTATATTGCCCTTCCTTTCTAGTTCATACCCGATCATTAATGTTTTAATGAATCAGCTCCCGGTCGGAAATACAGTCGGAACAATTGTACCAAGGCAGAGGTTGCCGTTAAACAAACAAGTGTTTTGTGGTTAGATTTAGATGTTAACCGGTTCAATTCCTTGATTGCAATTGTATTTGAGATAATCTAAACTACCTGTTGTACTAAGCTGTGCGTTCCTGTCTTTGAAAGATCGAGTCATTATTGGTGTATTTTTAGCTGGATCTTGTGGTTCCGCCGAGTGAGTTCTCCTGTAAAAAGTGCTCATACGTAATGTTTTAAACCGTTCCTTCAGAGCGGGCTTCGTAAGTGAGAAGCAATTTAACTTTTGACATATTGACAGCCAACTGTCACCAGGGCTTTAGTCAGAATAAGATTGTCAAAAGGGACGAGTTGGGATTCAGTCGCACCTTGTTGCTGATTAAAACTAAAAGGTTGCTCGTTTTGAAGCAAGCTTTATCAGTGTCGTAATTGTTTCCTAATGTGTTTAACCTTTAAGCATAGGTGCTCATCTTAATCCCGAACCTTTCGTCATTTGTTTGAGTATTTGAAATACGCTTGTCATCAATATTACTTACATGTTTTCAAGTGTGGCATAAGGGCATTTAATAAGAGAAACTGTGTCCAGCGCTGTAGCAAACACCGCTGTTTCACCCGATAACAGGCGGACTGTATGTCCGGGCCCTTGTACACTCCTGGAAATTGAAATAAGAACACCGTGAATTCATTGTCCCAGGAAGGGGAAACTTTATTGACACATTCCTGGGGTCAGATACATCACATTATCACACTGACAGAACCACAGGCACATAGACACAGGCAACAGAGCATGCACAGTGTCGGCACTGGTACAGTGCATATCCACCTTTCGCAGCAATGCAGGCTGCTATTCTCCCATGGAGACGATCGTAGAGATGCTGGATGTAGTCCTGTGGAACGGCTTGCCATGCCATTTCCACCTGGCGCCTCAGTTGGACCAGCGTTCGTGCTGGACGTGCAGACCGCGTGAGACGACGCTTCATCCAGTCCCATACATGCTCAATGGGGGACAGATCCGGAGATCTTGCTGGCCAGGATAGTTGACTTACACCTTCTAGAGCACGTTGGGTGGCACGGGATACATGCGGACGTGCATTGTCCTGTTGGAACAGCAAGTTCCCTTGCCGGTCTAGGAATGGTAGAACGATGGGTTCGATGACGGTTTGGATGTACCGTGCACTATTCAGTGTCCCCTCGACGATCACCAGTGGTGTACGGCCAGTGTAGGAGATCGCTCCCCACACCATGATGCCGGGTGTTGGCCCTGTGTGCCTCGGTCGTATGCAGTCCTGATTGTGGCGCTCACCTGCACGGCGCCAAACACGCATACGACCATCATTGGCACCAAGGCAGAAGCGACTCTCATCGCTGAAGACGACACGTCTCCATTCGTCCCTCCATTCACGCCTGTCGCGACACCACTGGAGGCGGGCTGCACGATGTTGGGGCGTGAGCGGAAGACGGCCTAACGGTGTGCGGGACCGTAGCCCAGCTTCATGGAGACGGTTGCGAATGGTCCTCGCCGATACCCCAGGAGCAACAGTGTCCCTAATTTGCTGGGAAGTGGCGGTGCGGTCCCCTACGGCACTGCGTAGGATCCTACGGTCTTGGCGTGCATCCGTGCGTCGCTGCGGTCCGGTCCCAGGTCGACGGGCACGTGCACCTTCCGCCGACCACTGGCGACAACATCGATGTACTGTGGAGGCCTCACGCCCCACGTGTTGAGCAATTCGGCGGTACGTCCACCCGGCCTCCCGCATGCCCACTATACGCCCTCGCTCAAAGTCCGTCAACTGCACATACGGTTCGCGTCCACGCTGTCGCGGCATGCTACCAGTGTTAAAGACTGCGATGGAGCTCCGTATGCCACGGCAAACTGGCTGACACTGACGGCGGCGGTGCACAAATGCTGCGCAGCTAGCGCCATTCGACGGCCAACACCGCAGTTCCTGGTGTGTCCGCTGTGCCGTGCGTGTGATCATTGCTTGTACAGCCCTCTCGCAGTGTCCGGAGCAAGTATGGTGGGTCTGACACACCCGTGTCAATGTGTTCTTTTTTCCATTTCCAGGAGTGTAATTATTGTCATGTTGCTCTTGTTTTGATTTCTCTTGTAAAAGCTTACTTATTTCACAAATTTATGATTATATATTGTTAAATAAATAGTTTGTGTGAACAGGAAGTTACATTAGTGGATCGTCCCTTCCACGTTTTCCTTAACACCATTAAACACCACGTTCCATTCGTTACGACAAAAATGAGGCTTAAGGAGACATTAATTGAATTCGCCACACAATTATCTAGATTAGTAACTTCCACATAGGCATACATGTATGACCTTAAAGTTGCCCAAAAAACTGTACTTCATTTAATTGAATATAATATGAATAATATGAATTTGAAATAAAGGTATGAGATTTGCATTAACTTTCGATTATTATTTTGCTTCAAGGATACAAAAGTTTACATAGTCCACACTGATTAATCCTCATTGGGTATTCGGTTCTGTTTTGACCTACAAGGATTTTTGACAGTCTATAACGTGGAAAACATTTGGTTTTAATAAATGGCTTTCATTGACTTCTTTTGCCCCTAGGTGAAGTGTATTCTGACAGGAAAAGATTTTTTGGAGCCTTAGCTTAGCATCCACTCAAGCTTTTTGAGCCATTTTTAACCCTGTGTACTTTAACTTTCTTTATTACAGCAAATTCTTACAATCAGTTTGTCCACAATGGAAAGTGTATGGCTGCAGTAAGGTGGGTGTAAAGAAGGGAATTGTTGTTTTGAACAATGGACTGCTATCTGTGGAAAGGAGGGAAGGGTGAATTGTTTCTCCCTGCAACCAAATCAGTTTGTAAAGTGATTCACTTCTTCTCAAATCACTAGAGTTCTACCTTGACAATTTATATATTTTGTAAGTTTTTCCCTCAAGATGATGGCCTCATTGTAAGATGACGAAATAGCAGACATACTGATGAACTTATCTGATACTGATGAAATAGTTTCGGGGGATGAACATCGTGTTTCGGAAAGCAGCATTTCATCTTCAGTAGAAGACGCAGATGATATTCCAGAACAGCAAATGGTAAGTAGTGTGGTCATAATGCCAAAGGATAAATCAGTAAAATGGAAGACTGAACCTCTACCACATCTGAGACGGCATGAAACGTGTAATATAGTTCTCGTGACTCCAGGATCAACAAAGTATGCCAATTCTCGCATTACAAATGGATATTCAGATCTAAAATTGTTCTTCCCTCCATCAAATGAAAACATTCAACTCGCCTACTATGATTCTGCAGGAATGAGTTTATATGGTAGACGTTAGTGTCCTAGATGCTTACATAGGTCTGTTTTTATTAGCAGCAGACCATAGGTCATACAATGATTCTACCGGAAGTTTATAGAATGAGCACAAAGATCGCCCAGTTTTCAGAGCTACAAAGTTATTAGAAACGTTCAAAAAGATATCGAGGTTTATTCGACTTGATGTCCGTGAGACAACACTATAAAGATGTGAAAGATAGCCTGCCGGAGTGGCCGAGCGGTTCTAGGCGCTACAGTCTGGAACCGCGCGACCGTTACGGTCGCAGGTTCGAATCCTGCCTCGGGCATGGATGTGTGTGATGTCCTTAGGTTAGTTAGGTTTAAGTAGTTCTAAGTTCTAGGGGACTGATGACCTCAGAAGTTAAGTCCCATAGTGCTCAGAGCCATTTGAACCATTTGTGAAAGATAAGTTTACAGCTATAAGGGATTTGTGGCAGAAATGGGTACAAATATTACCTAAATTATACAATCCCCATACGTTTGTTACAGTAGACGAATAACTTGTTGCATTCAGAGGAAAGTATGGTATCAAAACGAGGTTAATGGCTGTAACTGACTTGTGTTATGGCTTGAAAGTGCGTAACATTACCTGCAAGCGCTTTTTCACCTCCCACTAGCCAGGACAGATGCTGAGGAAGAGAAATGCCACATTGATTGTAACTGTGCGATAAAACAAGCCTTCCATCCCACCGAAACTATTACAGATCAGCGGGTTTCCGAATTACATATCAACATTTCCTTTCGCGAAGAACACAATGCTTGTATCCTACATCCCAAAGAAAAACAAATGTGTTAGTGTACAAAGCACTCTACATCACGATGCAAAAGTCAGTAATAGCACCAAGAGGAAACCTCAATTTTTTTTAGACTACAACGCTACGAAAGGAGCTGTGGCCATACTAGACAAGGTGTGCTGAATTATTCAGTAAAAAAGAATAAAAACAGACGTCCTATTGTCGTGTTCTCAACTATCTTCGGCATGTCTGCATATAACTCTTGTGTAATATGCCAGCCAACCTACCCCAATGGAAAGCAACCGCCTTACAACAAAAAGGCTATTTGCGGAAACTCTTGGCGAGCAATTATTTGAAGGGGGCATGAAGAGACGAGGACATGTGCGAAGAAAAATGCTACAAGAGAAGCAGTAAGGAGAAGAACATTGTTTGAATCTCCACCCTCCACATAAAGAAAGAAAATGATCCTAGGAGTAAGAAGACATGTAGGTATCATCAATGTGGAAAAACTTATCACAGAAGTTCGGTGAAATGTGATAAGTGTAAAAAATTTAGTTGCAAGTAACGTCTCACATACACATGTAAAAACAGTCAATAAAAAATTTCATGACTGTAGTAATTCAACAAAAGCAATGTTTTTTGTCAGCGTACACTCTGCGAAAAGTTGCTTCATATTCAGCAAATGGGATGGATTAAGCTTCCTAACTCTAGCGAATATTGAGAAAAGGTGCCTGTACGTTCATCACGATCGCCTGTATCATAATAAGGTACGCTAGAAATCGTTTATTTCTGAATATCGTAAATATGGGTGTAACTTCGTATGTGTGATTTTCGATCTGCTTATGAAGTGTCGTAATTGACGAAAGGTCACATTTGATTTGACTACATATTTTGTTTTATTTCAGCCTGACAGGAAGGCATAGTTGGCGAGAGAGTGCGGTCATAAAATGAATATCCATGCAGTATATTCCTTGCTACCGATGAGGTGAAACTGACTGAAAAAAACTAAACTCCTCCCGAACAGGCCGTGAAGGTCCAACGGTACCTACCGGTCGCCGTGTCATCCTCAGCCCACAGGCGTCACTGGATGCGTATATGGAGTGCGTATATGGAGGGGCATGTGGTCAGCATACCGCTCTCCGGCCGTAAGTCAATTTCCGAGACCAGAGCCGCTACTTCTCAATCAAGTACCTCCTCAGTTTGCCTCACAAGGGCTGAGTGCACCACGCTTGCCACCAGCGCTCGGCAGACCGGATGGTCACCCATGCAAGTGCTAGCAGCCCGACAGCGCTTAACGTTGGTGATCAGACGAGAACCGGTGTTATCACTGCGGCAAGGCCGTTGAAACTGCCTTAGGTTGGTGCATAAGGTCGTAGCGTTTTTTTTTATTAATAAACTTAACAGATACACATAACAGTGACATCTGTTGTCTATAATACATTCTTGTTCACTATTTACAACAGTCTGCCAACGATGGGGTAACTTCTCGATTCCGCGTCTGTAGAAATCA
This sequence comes from Schistocerca americana, assembly GCF_021461395.2. Taxonomy (NCBI): domain Eukaryota; kingdom Metazoa; phylum Arthropoda; class Insecta; order Orthoptera; family Acrididae; genus Schistocerca; species Schistocerca americana. Next base: position 451,946,605 of record NC_060123.1, on the reverse strand, counting down.
AGCGGTTTTGAGGCGAAGAACTCGTCGATCCATGCTTGGACCACATTTTCATCCAGAAAGAAATTTCCTTGAAGCTTGTTCGATAGAGATAAAAAAGGTGAAAATATGCTGGCGATAGATCAGGAGGCTTTTTCTTATTATTTAGTATAGCGGAATCCAGGTTGGTGTTATCGTCGAGCAGCACAATCACGCAGTCGTCCTGGTCGCTGTTCTTGGAATGCGTCTGCAAAACGTCTCAGTTGTCGACAGTGACAATACATTTCAGCTGTGGTAGTTACACCTCGTAGCACACTACACTATCCCTGTTCTACCAGATACATACCATTATCTTTTATGGATGGGCGCAACTTTTGTACGGGGAATTTCTGCATTGTTTGGGCTCAACCATTCCTTTATTTTTCTAATGCTAGCATAAAGACACCATTTCTAGTCCCCAGTAACGATACAGCATAGGAATGGTGGCTGTAGTTCACGAGGCATCTGACGACGAGGAAGCAGAGGTGCGTTTATGGCCACCCGTTGATTTTTGTGTTTTTGGCTTAGAGCAAGTGGCACCCATACACTCGATTTTTGAGCCTTCCCCATTGCATACAAATGTCGAATAATGGTGGAATGATCACAGTTCATCACATTTCCCAATTCTTCAGTACACTGACGTGGATCACTGGGGATTAATGCGTTTAAACGTTCTTCATCAAATGCTGAAGGTCTTTCTGAACGTGGCGAGTCACTAATGTCAAAACGATCCTCCTTAAAACGAGAAACCGTTTTCTTGCCGTTCTCTGTTCAATGATATTATCCCTGTACACGGCGCAAATGTTTCTGGCTGCTTCCGCTTCCGTCACCTCTCGAACTCAAACAGAAGAACATGTCGGTCGCCGGCCGGTGTGGCCGTGCGGTTCTAGGCGCTTCAGTCTGGAACCGCGTGACCGCTACGATAGCAGGTTCGAATCCTGCCTCGGGCATGAATGTGTGTGTTGTCCTTAGGTTAGTTCGGTTTAAGTAGTTCTACGGGACTGATGACCACAGATGTTTAGTCCCATAGTGCTCAGAGCCATTTGAACCATTTTTGAACATGTCGGTCATTTTAACTGTTGCCGCGGTTTTACGTATATAAAAAGCCCCAGAAGTTCTGTTATTAAAAGTTGCGGAGAACTTAAACTAAATGCAGGAGATATTAGAGATTTCCCGTAATCAATAAGCCAATTAAAAGACTTGAGGTTTATATTGAGCTGTTTTAACAACATAAAGTAAAATAGTAAGAATTAACGGTACCCAACTGTAAGGCACATTTAGTGCTCTTTTTCTGATGAGTGATTACTGACCTTGGAATTTACTTTCAAGTCAGTAGAAGAGGATATCTGTACTCTATTCTTACGACACTTCGGTAATATTTACCACAGAAGCTGAAGTTGTTTCGCCTTATTTCCGTACATGCTGAGTTGGTGTGACGGAACATACAGTGTGAATCAGACAAACTGTCATACATTGTTCAGGAATACTTTCTGAGTAATTTGGTATTAAGAACTCAGTATCTCCAGAGAGTTATTGCTTTTTTCCAGTTGCTTTTATCTGTATAGCACTGAAAATAGTCCACAAGAGTGCAGACGACGACGGTATGCGTTGTGTGTCTCGTTCCTATTCGCGCTACGTGCGTGCTGTTGAAACAGCAGTACCTAATTTACTCTTCGTCTTCCAGCTTGCATTCAGTGTTGCCAGCTTCTGTCTTGTTTTTCCGGCAGTGTTACTTGTATGTTGACTATGATAAACAGCTGTACGGATAGGTTTTCGTATGAAGAGTGGCCTACATTCACTTCGTGAGTTGTTTCATGAAATTAATGGAAGTAAGGTGCATGATCTTGTGCTCAGCTGTTCCTGCACATATGGCAACCACTGCAGAATGCAGTATTTTGTCTAGAGTATGTTGCATTACTCTGTGTTGTACGTTTTCATTGATACCTATTACACGCTTCTTCACTGGCGTGAAGCTATTTTCACATAATCAAGGGTGTTTGTGATAACGACACGTTACAGAGTTATTGCATAAAACATTATTGCCATGTAACAAGCTTCCAGAGACCGTGGGTACCTTATACTCAAAGATATCTCTTAACGAAGTCGGAAAGATCGTCGGTGGGGTTGTGTTTCACCCTATATACACATATGGGGCAGAGATTTTTTTAAGGCCTTCCCTTGCGCTCGATAATTGACATTTCAGTGTACAACGCTTTTGTTTGTTTGCTGTGTTTTCTCTAGTCTTTCTGTTTGTGAAGCAGTTTCTTCTGTCTATCCAGTAGTCTTTGGTTAATAGAACGAAAGTTTCCCCAACGCGTCTTATGCGTGGCGTGTTGAATCCGTCCGCAGATACAGTTGAGTATTGAAGTGCAGGGTGCGGAGCTTAAACCCGGACACATGAAACTTTTTTTAAAAGCTAATTTATTGAAAGAAAATACAAATCAAAATGAAAATCCTTTTACATATAACTAGTGATATCTGTCAAGAGTAACATTACTCGACGTAACACCCTTCAGCCGCAGTCATCGCCTCCAGTGCTGTCTTGAAGAGATCGAACGTACTCTTTAAAACAACGCTGTCCATATTCGCGAATGCTCATTCGATAGCGGTGCGTAGATACAAATCAGGGTGCCTCGTCTTATTGGCACCTCTTTCGACAACGCTACAAACATAGCAGTCGAGGGGGTTCAAATCCGGGCTATTCGGGCGACAAAACTCCTTTGACCAGAACATATCAACGTTATCCGAAAGCCAGTCCTGGACTAAATGGCTCGTATGAGCCAGTACAACGTCGTCTTGATAAAACATATTATCTCACTGAGGCCACAGTTACCATCCACGATGTGTGCTGTAATAACATACGGAAAATTAAAAGGATGGTACAGTTGCATGATTAAATGTTCTGTGTGTACGAAATTGTGCTATTGTACATTCACTTTACCTTGCATCGTTTCTGTTTTTTCTGTTTCCATCACTATATACAGGGTGGTCCATTGATCGTGACCGGGCCAAATATCTCACGCAATAAGCATCAAACGAATAAACTACAACGAACTAAACTCATCTAGCTTGAAGGGGGAAACCCGATGACGCTATATTTGGCACTCCAGATGGCGCTGCCACAGGTCAAACGGATACCAACTGCGTTTTTTTTTTTTAAATACGAACCCCCATTTTTTATTACATATTCGTGTAGTATGTAAAGAAATATGAGTTTATTAGTTGACCGCTTTTTTTGCTTTGTGATAGATTGCGCTGTAATAGTCACAACCATGGGGCTCACAATTTTAGACGAACAGTTGGTTACAGGTAGGTTTTTTTAAATTAAAATACAGAACGTAGGTACGTTTGAACATTTTATTTCGATTGTTCCAATGTGATACATGTACCTTTGTGAACTTATCATTCCTGAGAACGCAAGCTGTTACAGCGTGATTACCTGTAAATACCAAATTAATGCAATAAATGCTCAAAATGAAGTCCGTCAACCTCAATGCATTTGGCAATACGTGTAACGACATTCGTCTCAACAGCGAGTAGTTCGCCTGCCGTAATGTTCGCACATGCATTGACAATGGGCTGACGCATGTTGTCACGCGTTGTCGGTGGATCACGATAGCAAATTTCCTTCAACTTTCCCCACAGAAAGAAATCCGGGGACGTCAGAGCCGGTGAACGTGTTCGACGACCAATCCACCTGTCATGAAATATGCTATTCAATATCGCCTCAACCGCAAGCGAGCTATGTGCCGGACCTTCCATCGTGTTGGAAGTACATCGCCATTCTGTCATGCAGTGAAACATCTTGTAGTAACATCGGTAGAACATTACGTAGGAAATCAGTATACATTGCACCATTTGGATGGCCATCGATAAAATTGGGGCCAATTATCCTTCCTCCCATAATGCCGCACCATACATTAACCCGCTAAGGTCGCTGATGATCCACTTGTCGCAGCCATTGTGGATTTTCCGTTGCCCTATAGTGCATATTATGCTGGTTTACGTTACCGCTGTTGGTGAATGACGCTTCGTCGCTAAATAGAACGCGTGCAAAAAAATTGTCATCGTCCCGTAATTTCTCTTGTGCCTAGCGGCAGAACTGTACACGACGTTCAATGTCGTCGCCATGCAATTCCTGGTGCAAAGAAATATGGTACTGGTGCAATAGATGTTGATGTAGCATTCTCAACATCGACGTTTTTGGAATTCCCGATTCTCGCGCAATTTGTCTGCATTGATGTGCGGATTAGCCGCGACAGCAGCTAAAACACCTACTTGGGCATCGTCATTTGTTGCAGGTCGTAGTTGACGTTTTACATGTGGCTGAACACTTCCACGTAACTATCCGGCGAACGGTCCGGACACTTGGATGATGTCGTCCAGGATACTGAGCAGCGTACATAGCACACGGCCGTTGGGCATTTTGATCACAATAGCCATACATCAACACGATATCGACCTTGGTACACGGTCCATTTTAACACGGGTAATGTATCACGAAGCAAATTCCTTCCGCACTCGAGGAATGTTACGTGATACCACGTACTTATGTGTTTGTGACTATTACAGCGCCATCTATCACAAAGCGAAAAAAGCGGTCCAACTAATACACTCATATTTCTATACGTACTACACGAATATGTAATAAAAAATGGGGGTTCCTACACTCGTGGAAATGGAAAAAAGAACACATTGACACCGGTGTGTCAGACCCACCATACTTGCTCCGGACACTGCGAGAGGGCTGTACAAGCAATGATCACACGCACGGCACAGCGGACACACCAGGAACTGCGGTGTTGGCCGTCGAATGGCGCTAGCTGCGCAGCATTGGTGCACCGCCGCCGTCAGTGTCAGCCAGTTTGCCGTGGCATACGGAGCTCCATCGCAGTCTTTAACACTGGTAGCATGCCGCGACAGCGTGGACGTGAACCGTATGTGCAGTTGACGGACTTTGAGCGAGGGCGTATAGTGGGCACGCGGGAGGCCGGGTGGACGTACCGCCGAATTGCTCAACACGTGGGGCGTGAGGTCTCCACAGTACATCGATGTTGTCGCCAGTGGTCGGCGGAAGGTGCACGTGCCCGTCGACCTGGGACCGGACCGCAGCGACGCACGGATGCACGCCAAGACCGTAGGATCCTACGCAGTGCCGTAGGGGACTGCACCGCCACTTCCCAGCAAATTAGGGACACTGTTGCTCCTGGGGTATCGGCGAGGACCATTCGCAACCGTCTCCATGAAGCTGGGCTACGGTCCCGCACACCGTTAGGCCGTCTTCCGCTCACGCCCCACCATCGTGCAGCCCGCCTCCAGTGGTGTCGCGACAGGCGTGAATGGAGGGACGAATGGAGACGTGTCGTCTTCAGCGATGAGAGTCGCTTCTGCCTTGGTGCCAATGATGGTCGTATGCGTGTTTGGCGCCGTGCAGATGAGCGCCACAATCAGGACTGCATACGACCGAGGCACACAGGGCCAACACGCGGCATCATGGTGTGGGGAGCGATCTCCTACACTGGCCGTACACCACTAGTGATCGTCGAGGGGACACTGAATAGTGCACGGTACATCCAAACCGTCATCGAACCCATAGTTCTACCATTACTGGACCGGCAAGGGAACTGGCTGTTCCAACAGGACAATGCACGTCCGCATGTATCCCGTGCCACCCAACGTGCTCTAGAAGGTGTAAGTCAACTACCCTGGCCAGCAAGATCTCCGGATCTGTCCCCCATTGAGCATGTTTGGGACTGGATGAAGCGTCGTCTCACGCGGTCTGCACGTCCAGCACGAACGCTGGTCCTACTGAGGCGCCAGGTGGAAATGGCATGGCAAGCCGTTCCACAGGACTACATCCAGCATCTCTACGATCATCTCCATGGGAGAATAGCAGCCTGCATTGCTGCGAAAGGTGGATATACACTGTACTAGTGCCGACATTGTGCATGCTCTGTTGCCTGTGTCTATGTGCCTGTGGTTCTGTCAGTGTGATCATGTGATGTATCTGACCCCAGGAATGTGTCAATAAAGTTTCCCCTTCCTGGGACAATGAATTCACGGTGTTCTTATTTCAATTTCCAGGAGTGTATTTTAAAAAACGCATTTGATATCAGTTTGGCGTATGGCAGCGCCATCTAGCGGGCCAACCATAGCGCCACCTGGGTTCCCCCTTCAAGCTAGAAGAGTTTCGATCTTTGTAGTTTTTTCGTTTGATGCTTATTTCGTGGGATATTTGGCCCGGCCACTATCAGTGGAACACACTTATATTTTAATTGTATTTGTCGTCTTCTGAAAGCTTCTCCTTCTTGTTAATCTTGCGAAAATATTACCGTGGACTTTCGTTCGTACATTTCAATTGTAGATGCAGGCAGCCGACTTCAGGGAACACAGTGCCTCTCAAGATGACATAAAATACGAAGGAAATTCCTCCCAACTTGGCTCCAGTTCACTTCAGTAAAAATACTTAATGCTGTTATTAAGCCTGCTCTTATTCAGAATCACATAAGACACAAAACATTCGTATTGCATCATACTCCGACCAATACATTTTAATGATCCTTCCACATACGAGAGAGTGAAACAAAGTCATGTACAAAAAAAGTGAATGATGTTTTTTGTTCATTTTTCTGCTCCTTACTGCGCATTCATAATTAATGCCTTTACCGACGCTTATGGTCGGTCTTTGATGCTGTTATTATCACTGTTTCATTTTTTAAATAAATATTAACTTTACCATATGCGAGGGTCTTTCACCATGTGCCAACACAGGTTTCATGACATTCGTCAAAACTTGCAGATAAACTTCTTTTGTGACAGTTTGTTCCCTTTCAAAGAAATGTGGCGTCATGATATTATCCTCACTGGACGTAACACCTAAGACGTCAACCGCAGACTTCTCTGAAGCGTTATTCTAGGCCAAAATATCGTGAACATTCATGTCGGGTACCTGCAGAATCGTATTATTTCAGTGGGACGAACCCAACACAAAGACCTTCGATAATAGCGGCTCTTCGGTTGTACTCCCCACTTGTCCGTAGCATCTCGGCCATTTTGAGGTTCTGACTGTTTACTAGATTCCTGTGGCTTTCGAGAACGACAATAGCGACTTCCCGTGGAACTACGATATGGCGGGAAATTCAAACTGAAATTTGTCCAGATTTAAGCGCCGCACCTGTAATAACATTTTCAGCTGAAATTATTTGTGGTTTGAAATCATATCAGGATGAAAATTAAAGAGGTTTCTGTGTCTAATGCTTGAAATGAATTTCACACTTGAGAGTGTAAGTGGAAACCATTGAAACACGGTCGGCCCTCTGCAGGGCACTGTTCCCACTTCCTGTGTAGTTTCGTTTGTTTATAATGTAGTAGTTCCATGTGCGTGGAACCGCTTGAAACAAACTGCAAACGGAGAAGGCAGCATCAGTAACGCTTGCGGAGAATAATTTTAAAAAGCTCAGCTGCGCCTGTGTTGGAAGTGAACATTCAGAACTGCGGACCCCGCTACTGAGTTTTTTTTTCTTCGAGGTCCATTATTTCGGATTTATCGGTATAAATGGACTTCAGACGCGGCGCGCACAATGACCAGCGGCGCGACTGGGATAGTTTTAGTTAGAGCGTTCCTCCGGTAGGAAGCGCGGGATGGCCGCAGAGCAGAGGGCGCGGGGCGTTATTAAAACCGCACGGAGCGCACCGCACCGGGGTTTTCCCGCATTTTTCTCCTTTTTGTGACAGGAGTCTGGGAGACAAATGAAATTGAATAAGGCCGCCCGGCGGGCACCTGCGGGGCGGCTGTGGCGGCGCGCGCACCAGCTCCACACCGCGCCGGCGGCCGGCCGGTGCGGCGACGTGCCCATTGTTCCCGCGGCGGTAATGAAGGCGCGTCTACAATGGACCGGCCGCTAATGGGAATTTATTGGGAGCGGCCGCCACCGTAGACCTGCCCAGGTCGAGAAATAATTCCGCGATGGAGCCGTCACGCGTGATGGACGACGCCAGCCGGCTCGCAGGCGAGGCGGCGACTTGCGCGCCCCCGTCCACCAGCGCAGGCCGCGAGCCACCACACGGCAGACGCCTCACACGCCGCAAGGAATCGGTAACTTTGAAACGGTACAGTAGCTTCCGCTCTATAAGCAGCAGGTTACGCTGCTCGCTCGCACCGGGAAATAGAAACAGAGGCGGCTCCGCAGCCAATTTTATTACACGACGCGGCCGGCCGCAGGTGCAACAGAACCCATGTGGGCGAGTGGAAAGAAATGTGTCAGGCTTCATAATACGTATTTATATGTGTCGTGTATTATGCATTTCTTGTACGTGAATGTGAATCTGCACATGAGCTTTCCTAATCCTCCTCACACCTTTTCGTATAGCGTGGCCGAATCTTTGTTGGGAAGTAGTTCTGTAGTATAGTAGTGCCAATCTTACTCCTGGGTAGGGGATCAGAGAGATAGCACAGGCAGGTAAAAGTCAAAGACTTTCCAGTGTCACAAGATTTGGGGTGGAGAGGTTGGTCACGGCCAAGTGGTTCGACCACCCCCTCCACTGGGGCCCAGGAGAACCTCCGGGTGCCCGCCAGATTCAGGAGGGGTTACAGAAGACGGGTAAGTGAGCAGACGTGCCCTCAGTGCGTCTGTCTCAATGGTCAAGCATGGAAGAGAGGTATTTGAATATTTGTACTAATTCATTTATTTCCAGCTTCGGATTGTGTAAGGAAATGAACGTTCTCGTTTAACTTCGGAAATTTGACCCCCTGTGTTAACGTATGTGGTCCCCAGTTTGCCTGTTATCCTCCTTACGTAGTGGATGTCCTATGTACCATATTGGGAGGCTTTGGTGGTATACGTTTGGCCAACGCAATTCCGTCTTGCCCGTAGAAAAGTGCGTGCAGATTCCTATATAATATACCCGAGCTATAAGTTGTAATATTGTAATATCTGTAAACTGGAACAATTGCTGCAATCGCTGTAAAATCGAGTGATAATATTTAAAATAAATACGTAATCAATTGTCATCAATCTTTAACATACCTTAAAAATCACAAAGAAGTCAAGTTAAAGGAATTCATTTAAAATAAAAGATATAGTATGCAGGGACCCACACATCAGCGTGTGAGCCCTCCAGCCCCTTGCCTAGTATCGTACAGAAAGGGCACGCTCTCTAGGTAGCGCTCTCAAGCTCCCCTCCCCAGTTATGCGTTGCGCAATTTTGATTCAGGGCTTGACGACATCAACTTTCATCTGGCGTCCCTAGGCAAGGAGATTGGACGATAAACTTTCAACTTTCATACGCGAACGTCTGAAACCACCGAAGCCCTTCCAAAACCGAGCCACCTCATTTCTGTTTCCTGTTGCACCATCGGTAAGTTGATCCGAATCTGGGCTTTCAGCAGCGAGGCTGTAAGACTACATGGGATAGTAGGCCATCAGAAAGTTCGTTAACGTCTGTAGCCTAAACCACCTACGCTCTACAATATCGTATCTATCCGCCGACACTGAAGAGCTACTTTCAATTAAGATGATGTCCCTTTTATGGGAATTGCGTAATATGTGTACAAGTACACGTTGCGACGCGTGAACGACGTATGAAAGTTAAAAAAGAAAATAGACAGGGGAAAAGGAAAGGCCGAGCGTTTCTAGGCGTTCAGCCTGGCCAGGTTGCCTCCAAAGACGTCTCCGACGATTGACAGGTTGAAGGCATATGCGACACTCATCGGTGAAGAGAACATGATGCCAGTCCTGAGCGGTCCATTGGGCATGTTGTTGGGCCCTTCTGTACCGCACTGCATGGTGCCGTGGTTCCAAATTGGAGCTCGCCATGGACGTCGGGATTGAAGTTGCTTATCATGCAGCACATTGCGAGCAGTTTGAGTCGTAACATGACGTCCCGTGACTGCACGAAAAGCTTTATTCAACGTGGTGGTGTTGCTGTCAGGGTTCTTCCGAGACATAATACGTAGGTAGCGGTCATCCACTGCAGTAGTAGTCCTTGGGCGGCCTGTGCGAGGCATTTCATCGACAGTTCCGTTCTCTCTGTCACTCCTCCATGTCCGAACAACATCGCTTTGGTTCACTGCGCGACGTCTGGACACCTCCCTTTTTGGGGCCCCTTCCTGGTACATAGTAACAATGCGGACGCGATCAAAGCGCGTTTAGGATTCATCCGTGGTCTCAGAGTAGCGTCTTTGTTTCATAATCAAAACGTCTTCGGTCCCGGGTTCGATCCCCGCTACTGACTAAATTTTGATAAATAATCAGCATTGGCGGCCGAAGACTTCCGGCATAAGAAGTCAGCCTCATTCTGCCAACGGCCTTGTCAAAGAGGGCGGAGGAGCGGATAAAGGTTCAGGGCACTCTCTTGTCCTAGGGGTGGGAAATTGCCCCTAAAGGCGGAAGAATCAGCAATGATCAACGACATGAGGATGCAGAAGGCAATGGAAAGCACTGCATTAAAGACACGTAACGTGTATCCACAAGACATGTGGCCCGTAATTGAAAAGTGTCATGATGATCTCTCCATTGGCAAAAGATTCCGGAATAGTCCCCCATTCGGATCTCCGGGAGGGGACTGCCAAGGGGGAGGTTACCATGAGAAAAAGATTGAATAATCAACGAAAGGATAACGTTCTACGAGTCGGGGCGTGGAATGTCAGAAGCTTGAACGTGGTAGGGAAACTAGAAAATCCCAAAAGGGAAATGCAAAGGCTCAATCTAGATATAGTAGGGATCAGTGAAGTGAAGTGGAGGGAAGACAAGGCTTTCTGGTCAGATGAGTATCGGGTAATATCAACAGCAGCAGAAAATGGTATAACAGGTGTAGGATTCGTTATGAATGGGAACGTAGGGCAGAGGGTGTGTTACTGTGAACAGTTTAGTGACCGGGTTCTTCGAATCAGAATCGACAGCAGACAAACACCGACAACGATAGTTCAGGTGTACATGCCGACGTCGCAAGCTGAAGATGAACAGATAGAGAAAGTTTATGAGGATATTGAAAGGGTAATGCAGTATGTAAAGGGGGACGAAAATCTAATAGTCATGGGCGATTGGAATGCAGTTGTAGGGGAAGGAGTAGAAGAAAAGTTTACAGGAGAATATGGGCTTGGGACAAGGAATGAAAGAGGAGAAAGACTAATTGAGTTCTGTAACAAGTTTCAGCTAGTAATAGCGAATACCCTGTTCAAGTATCACAAGAGGAGGAGGTATACTTGGAAAAGGCCGGGAGATACGGGAAGATTTCAATTAGATTACATCATGGTCAGACAGATTCCGAAATCGGATACTGGATTGTAAGGCGTACCCAGGGCAGATATAGACTCAGATCACAATATAGTAGTGATGAAGAGTAGGCTGGAGTTGAAGACATTATTCAGGAAGAATCAATACGCAAAGAAGTGGGATACGGAAGTACTAAGGAATGACGAGATACGTTTGAAGTTCTCTAACGCTATAGATACAGCAATAAGGAATAGCGCAGTAGGCAGTACAGTTGAAGAGGAATGGACATCTCTAAAAAGGGCCATCACAGAAGTTGGGAAGGAAAACATAGGTACAAAGAAGGTAGCTGCGAAGAAACCATGGGTAACACACGAAATACTTCAGTAGATTGATGAAAGGAGGAAGTACAAACATGTTCCGGGAAAATCAGGAATACAGAAATACAAGTCGCTGAGGAATGAAATAAATAGGAAGTGCAGGGAAGCTAAGACGAAATGGCTGCAGGAAAAATGTGAAGACATCGAAAAAGATATGATTGTCGGAAGGACAGACTCAGCATACAGGAAAGTCAAAACAACCTTTGGTGACATTAAAAGCAACGGTGGTAACATTGAGAGTGCAACGGGAATTCCACTGTTAAATGCAGAGGAGAGAGCAGATAGTTGGAAAGAATACATTGCAAGCCTCTATGAGGGTGAAGATTTGTCTGATGTGATAGAAGAAGAAACAGGAGTCGATTTAGAAGAGATAGGGGATCCAGTATTAGAATCGGAATTTAAAAGAGCTTTGGAGGACTTACGGTCAAATAAGGCAGAAGGGATAGATAACATTCCATCAGAATTTCTAAAATCATTGGGGGAAGTGGCACCAAAACGACTATTCACGTTGGTTGTAGAATATATGAGTCTGGCGACATACCATCTGACTTTCGGAAAATCATCATCCACACAATTCCGAAGACGGCAAGAGCTGACAAGTGCGAGAATTATCGCACAATCAGCTTAACAGCTCATGCATCGAAGCTGCTTACAAGAATAATATACAGAAGAATGGTAAAGAAAATTTAGAATGCGCTAGGTGACGATCAGTTTGGCTTTAGGAAAAGTAAAGGGACGAGAGAGGCAATTCTGACGTTACGGCTAATAATGGAAGCAAGGCTAAAGAAAAATCAAGACACTTTCATAGGATTTGTCGACCTGGAAAAAGCGTTCGAGAATATAAAATGGTGCAAGCTGTTCGAGATTCCGAAAAAAGTAGGGGTAAGCTATAGGAAGAGACGGGTCATATACAATATGTACAACAACCAAGAGGGAATAATAAGAGTGGACGATCAAAAACGAAGTGCTCGTATTAAGAAGGGTGTAAGACAGGGCTGTAGCCTTTCACCCCTACTCTTCAATCTGTACATCGAGGAAGCAATGATGGAAATAAAAAAAGGTTCTGGAGTGGAATTAAAATACAAGGTGAAAGGATATCAATGATACGATTCGCTGATGACATTGTTATCCTAAGTGAAAGTGAAGAAGAATTAAATGATCTGCTGAACGGAATGAACAGTCTAATGAGTACACAGTATGGTTTGAGAGTAAATCGGAGAAAGACGAAGGTAATGAGAAGTAGTAGAAATGATAACAGCGAGAAACTGAACATCAGGATTGATGGTCACGAAGTCGATGAAGTTAAGGAATTCTGCTACCTAGGCAGTAAAATAACCAATGACGGACGGAGCAAGGAGGACATCAAAAGCAGACTCGCTATGGAAAAAAAGGCATTTCTAGCCAAGAGAAGTCTACTAATATCAAATACCGGCCTTAATTTGAGGAAGAAATTTCTGAGGATGTACGTCTGGAGTACAGCATTGTATGGTAGTGAAACATGGACTGTGGGAAAACCGGAACAGAAGAGAATCGAAGCATTTGAGATGTGGTGCTATAGACGAATGTTGAAAATTAGGTGCACTGATAAGGTAAGGAATGAGGAGGTTCTACGCAGAATCGGAGAGGAGAGGAATATGTGGAAAACACTGATAAGGAGAAGAGACAGGATGATAGGACATCTGCTAAGACATGAGGGAATGACTTCCATGGTACTAGAGGGAGCTCTAGAGGGCAAAAACTGTAGAGGAAGGCAGAGATTGGAATACGTCAAGCAAATAATTGAGGACGTAGGTTGCAAGTGCTACTTTGAGATGAAGAGGTTAGCACAGGAAAGGAATTCGTGGCGTGCCGCGTCAACCCAGTCAGTAGACTGATGATCAAAAAAGGCATGGCTGAACTACAGACAATAAGAGCTGTGTACCTCGTATCTGGTAGAATGACTGGAACTGATCGGGAGTCGGACCCCATCCGTCTAATAGGCGCTGTTCATGAATGGTTGGTTACATCTTTGGGCGGGTTTAGTGACATCTCTGAACAGTCAAAGGTACTGTGTCTGTGATACAATAGCCACAGTCAACGTCTATCTTCAGGAGTTCTGGGAACCGAGGTGATGCAAATCTTTTTTTGATGTGTGTATAAAACCAACTATCGCTTTATTTTCTCGTTGCTTTTGCTACCATCAGACGGTAGTGTTCATACTTCGATACGCATACCATGCCTGGTGTAAAGCACAAACAGCCTCAAAATAATTATTTTCCACATTTATGGAGATTGTCAAACGTCAGAATATTAATTCAATGCGAAAATTTCTGAAAAATACGTTAGTAACGCGAAGTAATGGCCGCTATCGACAGGGGATCTCAAGTTGATTCCGTATTTCTAGATTTCCGGAAAGCTTTTGACACCGTTCCTCACAAGCGACTTCTAATCAAGCTGCGGGCATATGGGGGTATCGTCTCAGTTGTGCGACTGGATTCGTGATTTCCTGTCAGGAAGGTCACAGTTCGTAGTAATAGATGGCAAATCATCGAGTAAAATTGAAGTGATATCAGGTGTTTCCCAGGGAAGCGTCGTGGGACCTCTGCTGTTCCTGATCAATACAAATGATCTGGGTGACAATCTGGGCAGTTCCCTTAGGTTGTTCGCAGATGATGCTGTAATTTACCGTCTAGTAACGTCATCCGAAGACCAGTATCAGTTGCAAAGCGATTTAGAAAAGATTGCTGTATGGTGTAGCAGGTGGCAGTTGACGCTAATTAACGAAAAGTGTGAGGTGATCCACGTGAGTTCCAAAAGAAATCCGTTGGAATTCGATTACTCGATAAATAGTACAATTCTCAAGGCTGTGAATTCAACTAAGTACCTGGGTGTTAAAATTACGAACAACTTCAGTTGGAAAGACCTGGATAATATTGTGGGGAAGGCGAGCCAAATGGTGCGTTTCATTGGCAGGACACTTAGAAGATGCAACAAGTCCACTAAAGAGACAGCTTACACTACTCTCGTTCGTCCTCTGTTAGAATCTTGCTGCGCGGTGCTGGATCCTTACCAGGTGGGATTGACGGAGGACACCGAAAGGGTGCAAAAAAGGGCAGCTCGTTTTGTATTATCACGTAATAGGGGAGAGAGTGTAGCAGATATGATACACGAGTTGGGATGGAAGTCATTAAAGCAAAGACGTTTTTCGTCGCGGCGAGATCTATGTACGAAATTTCAGTCACCAACTTTCTCTTCCGAATGCGAAAATATTTTGTTGAGGCCAACCTACATTGGTAGGAATGATCATCAAAATAAAATAAGAGAAATCAGAGCTCGAACACAAAGGTTTAGGTGTTCGTTTTTCCCGCGCGCTGTTCGGGAGTTGAATGGTAGCGAGATAGTATGATTGTGGTTCGATGAACCCGCTGCCAAGCACTTAAATGTGAATTGCAGAGTAATCATGTTGATGTAGATGTCTACATCAAGTATCAAAAAATGGTTCAAATGGCTCTGAGCACAGCCTAACTATGAGGTCATCAGTTCGCTAGAACTTAGAACTAGTTAAACCTAACTAATCTAAGGACGTCACACACATCCATGCCCGAGTCAGGATTCGAACCTGCGACCGTAGCGGTCTCGCGGTTTCAGACTGAAGTGCCTAGAACCGCTCGGCCACAACGGCCGGCCATCAAGTATCCCAATGTTATTTTTCACTAACGTATCTGCCAAACTGATGCCTAAAACAGATTGTGGACTAACCCAACTTTCCATAGCTGAAGAAAAGCCCATCCAATTTGTCTGTATAAGTTAGCTCACTTACTGGCTTTACTTAAATATGTTGTAGGTTAGTAGACGACCACATACATAAGCACTACCACTGATGCAATTTCCAGCCTACACTGGGGAGACAAAACTCTCCGTATAGCAATATTCACATGTATAATATCGTAGCAGTATCGCGTAAACAAGGTATTAAAGGGCAGTGCTTTGGTGGAAATGTACTCGTTTAAGTCACGTGAAAAACTTTCCGACGTGATGAATGCTTCACGACGTGAATTAACTAACTTTGAACGCGGAATTGTAGTAGGAGCTAGACGCGTGGGACACTCCGTTTCGGAAATCGTTACGGGATTCAGTATTAAGAGATACAGTGTCAAGATCGTGCTGAGAATACCAAGTTCCCGGCATTAGCTCTCACCACGGACAACGGAGTGGCTGGCAGCCTTTACTTAAAGACCGAGAGTAGGGGCTTTTGCGTAGAGTTGTCAGTGCTATCAGACAAGCAACACTGCGTGGAATAACCGCAACAATCAATGTGGAAACTACGACGAACGTATCCGTTAGAACAGCGCGACGAAATCTGGTGTTAATGGGCGACCGACACGAGTGCCTTTGTTAACATAATAATATCGCGTACAGCACCTCTCCTGGGTTCGTGACCATATCGGTTGGACCCTAGACGACTGGAAAACCGTAACCTGTTCAGTTTTGAGTGCTGATGGTAGGGTTCAAGTGTGGCATAGTGCCCACTAAACCATGGACTCAAGTTGTCAACTACGCACCGGGCACCCCATAGTGGTGTGGGCTGGTTTTCGTGGAACTCACTGGATGAAACTGATCATTGACTGGAAAAGGCTATGTTCGGCTACCTGGAGACCATTTGCAGCCATCCATGGGCCTCGTGTTCCCAAGCAACGATGAAATTTTTTGGATGACAATGCGTCATGTCACTGGGCTACAATTGTCCGAGATTGATTTGAATAAGAATGTGGAAAATGGTTTGGTCACCAAGGTCGCCCGACATAAATCCTCTCGAACATTTATTGAGCATGATCCAGAGGTCAGTTCGTGCTCAAACTTCAGCACCGGTCACACTTTAACCAATAGGGACGGCTATAGAGGCAGCATGGCCCAATATTTCTGCTGTTGACTTGTTAATACTTGCCACGTCGAGTTGCTGCACTACACCGAACCAAAGGAGGTCCGACACGATATTAGGAGGTACCTCATAACTTTTTTCACCTCAGTGTAAAGTGCCCGACACTATATAATGCCTTTATCTTCCATGACAAAGCATTGCTTATGAATGTCAACACCCTTTGCATATTTAGACGCATATTTAGACTTATAGATGAGGAAATATTTAATTTGAGGATGCATTGCGTCTTATACCAAGAGTAGACACATAATATTACATTCTTCTATTAATTCAGACTGCCTATTTTTTGTGTGTTTGTCCAGTATTTCAGATAACAAATATTTTCTGCTCTTAAGGCTAGTACTGATCTGCATGAAGCAGCAGTTGATTTTATTTCGCAATTTGAAGCTTTATGGAATTGTAATGGAAGTGAAACTCTTCTTCAGCAACAATTTAGTTGTTATGACTTACCTGCATTCCACATGCCAATTTTGATTTTTAACTATTTGTGTTACACACGTTCTCATATTCCATAGCGGATGCTGTATACTTAACAGTGAAATTTACAGACGCTGCTAACTATAAAATACATAAACTTTTTTTGTACTAAGGAGTGAAAAAATTATTGGTATCATTTTCCGGAACAGGGCACCATTTTACGCATTCACGTCGAGGAAATGGCACTGAGCACTCTGGGACTTAACTTCTGAGGTCATCAGTCCCCTAGAACATAGAACTACTTAAACCTAACTAACCTAAGGACATCACACACATCCATACCCGAGGCAGGATTCGAACCTGCGACCGTAGCGGTCGCGCGGTTCCAGACTGTAGCGCCTAGAACCGCTCGGCCACTCCGGCCGGCCAAACTTTTTTAATTGTGTGTGTGTGTTTCTGTGTGTGTGTGTGTGTGTGTGTGTGTGTGTGTGTGTGTGTGTGTGTGTATGTGTGCGCGCTTGTGTTTGTGTGAAAGAGAGAGAGAGAGAGAGAGAGAGAGAGAGAGAGAGAGAGCGTGAGAATGTGTGTGAGTTTCGTTGATGTATTTTAAATGCAGATATAGTGCAAAGTTATTTTCTGGTAAATAGCTATGGTTGAGCATATACTATCGAACACAGCCAATAGGCTTGCTCCGGGACTACACTGTGATTTCATTTCAGTGCCCACTAAATAAGAAGCTGAGATTTATTTAAATATTGCATCTGAAACTGTCACATGAACTGTATACCAGGGTCAGAGAGATTCTCAATTATTTGCTGGAGAAATTACCTGACTACAGACTGTTTTATAATGTAATTGGACTCACGTACGCTAAATGTATTTTATTTCACCTATGACATGCATTTTTCAATAAATATTAGTACTAGTACATCAAAAACTCGAGAAAAAGAAAATACTGTACTGCGTGTTTACCAATGAAGAAACGTAAGAGTGTCCTGGATCAAAAAAATTTTATTTGCGATTTAATTACATGAACATGCCGTTCATTTAATGAAATGCAAATATTGCTCAGCTGTTTGATATGTTCTCAATTATTCGTAAACACAATTACTCATTATTTCCTTACTCTTCGAATATGGGTTACAATGTTATCGGCGTCTGGTCTGCCCCATCTATTAGGGGAAGCTGTGTTACAACAATGGCCATTCTTACCATGGACTATTACATTTTCCTCGACGCTGTCTGAAGATTCGACCAACTAATCAGTTTTGGCATTGTCCATAATTGCTCCAAGAGCAGCAGGAAAGTCACTTACGTCACTTCCACGACTGACTTATTCTAACAGTGTTTCCCGTAGAGCTTCTTCCGTTAGTAAAATGTCATTTCTACGTGCCATTTTTCCTTAAAAGTACACAGAAGTGCCAAAGAAACTGGTATAGGTATACGTATTCAGATACAGACATACGTAAACAGGTAGAATACGGCGCTGCGGTCGGCTACGCCTGTAAAAGACAGTAGGTTTCTGGCGCTGTTGTTAGATCGGTTACTGCTGCTACAGTGGGAGATTATCAAGATTTAAGTGAGTTTTAACGTGTTTGCACAAGCGATGGGACATGGCAACTCCGAGGTAGCGATGAAGTGGGGATTCTATCGTCGAAATGTTGGGTCCTGCGTTTCAACAAGGGCATAACCAGGCAGTAAGTGACTCAGTTACGGTCTGCGCTGTGTTCACACAGGGCCCAATTAGGCCCAATTGTGTGACTACAGGACTGGTAACTGTCCACTTTTTGTGGACTTTCTTGCGGGCATCTACACCCCTTTCTAACAACTGTGTGCTGTGTAGGAAATGTCGTGTTCCAGCAGGGAAATGTGGATGTGTCTGTTCTTATGTTACACGCAGATGGCTTAGCAAACACGACCGTCACACTATCTTAACCCATTTGAGGACCTATGGGATGTTGAGGATACCAATGTATACTCTGTGTATTAAGTACACAATAAAAGTTGAAGGTAGCAAAAAAATGGTTCAAATGGCTCTGAGCACTATGGGACTTAACATCTGAGATCATCATCCCCTAGACTTAGAATTACTTAAACTTAACTAACCTGAGGACATCACACACATCCATGCCCGAGGCAGGATTCGAACCTGCGACCGTAGCAGCAGCGCGGTTCCGGACTGAAGCGCCTAGAACCGCTCGGCCACACCGGCCGGCTGAAGGTAGCAATGTGTGGAGACATCCGGCGCGATTTCTTCGTAAGAGCGCCTACCTGTACTTTCTACAATTTCTGAGGGCTTGCAGAGGAGCTACTCTCTACTTAAATCACGTCCTGAGGCTTCACGTGACTTTTGGCCACTTGCCATGTTTTACCGAACGTGCAACCAAAAATGTTTCACATATGCACGCACGCTCTTCGCTCGTGCTAGCGCCGTGTGTGCTGTATGTCTGTTGGCAGGTCTCTCAGTGCTAGGGAACAGCAGAAGGCGTTTGACTGCAGCTCGCGGCGGCAGGTTTTGCAGGCACTCTGATGGAAATTCCGTGTCGGGAGTGCAAGTTGCCGCGACCGCCGGGCTCGCTCTCAGCGCTGCCTGCCGGCGAGAGGGTGAACTAACTCCGAATACTGTTGTAGAATTTTATACACAGCATTTACATTACGCTTCTCTACCCAAGTCATGTAGAGGCATCAACACAATATATACACAAAGAATTTTTGCACTGCTGTATAATTCCTTCAGATAACGCACCTCATTAACAGCATCTGATGGAAGTTCATACGCGTTTTCATCCGTACGATTATAAATCCTAGAATAGTGAATCGCAGTGATTAAATCTCTTGCCCGCATCTCGTGGTCGTGTGGTAGCGTTCTCGCTTCCCACGCCCGGGTTCCCGGGTTCGATTCCCGGGGGGGGTCAGGGATTTTCTCTGCCTCGTGATGGCTGGGTGTTGTGTGCTGTCCTTAGGTTAGTTAGGTTTAAGTAGTTCTAAGTTCTAGGGGACTGATGACCATAGATGTTAAGTCCCATAGTGCTCAGAGCCATTTGAACCATTTTTGATTAAATCTCTTGCATAATTCGTTTAACTATCTGTCCAACACCATCTTAATTATTTCTGATTCTAGCGTTGCCACTGGTTCGTCTGAATCAATCCTGCAAAATCCCAGGCAATACAATAAATCACCCGAGCTTCCCATATAAATACTCCACAACCCTCACATACACAGTATTATCGTACACAACCGCCCAGTTCACGTATCTTCTACTACTTCTTCTTCTGTCTTCCCCGTATCAGGCCAATCAGTTGTGGCCTGTTATGGTTCACATCTATTTCTTGGTCTGCCGGAATTTTTCCCCTTTGAGTTTAAAATTATTTCTCTGGTGTGGTAGTCTCTCTGGATCCATTCCTCGCAGATGTTCATTCCATTTCATTTTGTTTTCATCCAATTTTTCTATCAGATTCCGAATTTTCAACTCTTCCAAATACCTTCTTTCCGTGTTATATCGATTCCTTTACACCCCTTCACTGCTCTATCTCATTTTTACTCGTTGAATTGTGTTTTTTTTCTATTTTGTTTGTGATTTATTGTATGTAATAGGTTTAACAATGTGACTGCTTTATAAAATTTCAGTCGTGTTCCTATCCGTGTTCTATGCTTTAAGGTTCTGTCAGTTGTTCCTCAGACACTTCTCAATCTTTACGACTTACATTCATGTGACATTTTACATCCAGTATATTTAATGTATTTTACCCATGATAGTGTTTCTCCACAATTACAATCTTAGTTCTCACCGAAAATTTCCCATAAAACGCCATTGGCTTAGATTTACTAGAAGACATTTTCAAATTCTTTACATATTTCTTTTAGTTCATAAATTCTGTTTTGTAAAGGGTAAATGGTTGCGAAAGCATACTTGACTACTTAGCAACAAATAATCCTGGACAAACAGGGAGTATCATGACGGATACAGGGATTAGCGACCACAAGGCAGTTGCTGCTAGACTCAATACCGTAACACCTATAACCATCAAAAAGAAATGCAAAGTATATCTACCTAAAAAATCTGATAAAAATGCTCTTAATGCCTTTTTAAGAGACAGTCTTCACTCCTTCCGATCCGATCATGTAAGCTTAGAAAAGTTGTGGAATGATTTCAAAGAGATGGTATCGACGGCAATTGAGATATATATACCACATAAATTAGTAAGATATGGTGCTAATCTCCCATGGTACACAAAACGCGTCAGATTGCTGTTGCAGAAGCAACGAAAAGAGCATGCGAAATTTAAAAGAACACAAAATCCCAAATATTAGTAAAGTTTTGCAGAAGTTCTAAATATAGTGCGTACCTCAGTGCGAAATGCTTTTAATAATTTCCAAAACGAAACTTTGTCTTGGAATCTGGCAGGAAGCCCAAAGAGATTCTGGTCATACATAAAGGACACTAGTGGCAAGACGCAGTCAATACCTTCACTGCGCGATAACAACGGTGAAGTCACTGATGAAAGTGCCACTAAAGCCGAGTTATTAAACACGGTTCTTCGAAACTCCTTCACCAAAGAAGACAAACTAAATATTCCTCAATTCCAATCAAGAACAACTGCCAAGATGAGAAACATAGTAGTAGATATCCTCTGTGTAGCTTAAATCGCTTAATAAACATCAGGCCTCCGGGCCAGATCGTATACCAGTAAGGTTCGTTTCAAAGTATACTGATACAATAGCTCCACATTTAGCAATTATGTGCTTATACAACCGCTTGCTCACAGAAAAATCCGTACCTAAGGATTGGAAAACTGCTCAAGGCAGACCAATACCCAGAAAGGGAAATAGGAGTAGTCCAAAGAATTACAGACTCATGACTAACGTTGATTTTCAGCGGGGTTTTGGAACAAATACTGTGTTCGAACATTGTGAACTACCTCGAAGAAAACGAATTATTGATACATAGCACGGATTCAGAAAATATCGTTCTCGTGAAACACAACTAGCTCTTTACACTCACGAAGTAATGAGAGCTATCAACAGGGGACTTCAAATTGATTCCATATTTTCACATTTCCAGAAGGCTTTCGACACCGTGCCTCACAAGCGTCTTGCAACCAAACTGCGTGCCTACGGAGTATCGCCTTAGTTGCGCAACTGGATTCGTCATTTCCCGTCAGAACGTTCACAGTAAGGAAGTGTTATAGGTCCTCTATTGTTCCTGATCTGTTTTAACGACATAGGAGACAATCTGAGTAGACCTCTTAGATTGTCTGCAGATGATGCTGTCATTTACCGTCTTGTAAAGTCATCAGACGACCAAAACGAATTAAAGAATGATTTAGGTAAAATAGCTGTATGATGCGACAGCAAAACTGTGAAGTTATTCACATGAGTACTAAAAGAAATCCGCAAAATTTCGATTACGCGATAAGTCACACAAATCTGAAGGCTGTAAATTCAACTAAATACGAGGGTTGGAATTTTAGTAGTGACAACTATTTATTTACAGCTCGTACACAATAGATAAGTGTTTGAAAGTTTAACTTACCTTCAGTCACCAGCGTAGTGTATAACCCGTTTCCAGCTATGTGGAAGTCGTAGGATACTCTTAGCAGTGCCAGTTGTGTTGACAGTCCGAGCGGCACGGTCTATTGCCCAACGAATTTGTAGCAGTTCTGAAGCGAATGCCGTGAAGTGTTTCCTTCAGTTTAAAAATCGTGTTGAAGTCACGAGGGCTCAAATCAGGGGAGTGCACTGGGTGGTACAGCACTTAGCAGCCCCATCAGTCAAACAAATCAGTAACAGCTTGCACTGTACGTGCTCTATCATTGTCCTGCAAAATGATGGTCAGGTCCTGCAGAAAGTGTCATCACTTCTGTCTCTATACTGTTCATTTTCGAAACACAACCTATGACCAGCTTAGAGCAAACCAAAGACTGCGATTCATTGGCAGAAAACTCAGAAGGTGCAGCAGGTCTACAAATGAGACTGCTTACATCACGCTTGTCCACCATACCCTGAGTATTGCTCTGCGGTGTGGGATCCGCATCAGGTGGGACTGACGGATGACATCGGAAAAGTTCAAATAGGGGCAGCTCGTTTAGTATTGTCGTAAAATAGGGGAGATAGTGCCATAGGAATTATACGTGAATTGGAGTGTCAATTATTAAAACAAAGGCGTTTTTCGTTGCAACGGGTACTTCTCATGAAATTTCAATCAACAGTTTTCTCCTCCGACTGCGAAACCATTCTGTTGCCACCCACCTGCATAGGGAGAAATGATTATCACGATAAAACAAGAGGAATCAGGGCTCACCCAGAAAAATTTCAGCACTCGCTTTCCCGAGCCGTTCGAGAGGGGAAAGGTAGAGAGACAGCTTGAAGGTGGCTCATTGAACCCTCTGCCAGGCACTTTATTGTGAATAACAGACTAATCACGTAGATGTAGATGTAACTCATCTTCGCTTGAAGAGATCAATGTGAGATGATCGCCATATAACGGTGATTTTAACTTTGCCAAATTGTTAAGTTGTGCCCCAGTATGTATATAATAATCCCATCTGCGAACTGCGTTATCAAAGTAAATATTTCATAGCGTAGGGGTAGCCTTGTCTCATTCCTTTATTTATTTGAATCGGTTCTGTCTAAAATTACTGATATTTTAAAACAGACTTTTGATTGCTAATATAAGCTATAGAGGTGGCAACTAGTAACTTACTAAATTGCCTTAGACGGATCTTGACTAAAATATATCTAGGAACCACCCATACAAAAGAAAACCTAAAATCGACTACTCATCCTTACATGGGGCTTAAATCCCTCGAATGTTATGTTTCCCTACAAGACCTCCGTCCAGTCAACCCCCGCCTATGCAGACGCTGTATGGATATCCACCTTCTATTGCCTTACAACTCTCTTCATATCCTTTTATCATACACTATCTAGCTTTTCGTATTCGTTTACCTCTTGTATTCTGTACAAGCCGATACAGTAATCACATCTTCTTAAACACTTGGCATCTCTTCGCCATTCTTACTTACAGGCCCTCATGCACACGATCCTCATATACACAAACTTCCCATGAATCTCCACTCTCCGAAGTTTCACCTTTTCTTCTCTAACACTATTGCTCTCTGCGTTCATTTAATATTCGTTGTAACTAATGTTATGATAACTAATTGCATTTCGTCAGACAGTTATACAACAATGTTCAAAAAAGTTGTAAATGGATATAATGAGCAAATATTTTAATACTGATCTTATTTCGTGAATGTATTTGTGGCTCTACACTTCTTCTTGTCTTATGGATTATTTAAAATTCCAGGCTTTTCGAACACTATGGAAATACTTATTGGCATTTTTGTCACATTATTTTATTTCCGACCCAGACATGGTAAAACAATGAAATTTATGTAACAAGTTCCTGCACATTGCTAAAAGAGAGTCTTCTTCCGAGCATACAGATGTTTCGTGCTAATCACCGTCCGAAATCAACAAGTTCGTAAAACATTCCGAATGTACTTCCAATACAAATTGCAGTTTCCAATGCAAATATGTCGTACTTGAGGCGCACTCTCTCCACAGCAGAAAGACCGGCTTAAAACTCTGCGTCTAGATAAAGACTGTACACTCGACCCTGTGACAAAGATAAATTAATTTTTGCTGCATATGGTAATAAGTTAAAAAATGGCTTTCGAGATTGTCCGAGAACCGGTAATCGCACAAATTAACTTCAGTACATAATTTCCTGTTCACAAGAGCGAATAGTTACAAAGAAAGAACCCCTCCTGAGGTTAGTTAAATCAATGAAAAAGAAATAACTATATATTACTCAACAGTTAGAAAGAAAACATACCTCTTGAGGACAGTGAAATTAATGAAAATTAAATCAATTGTAAATTATTGTATGTGATGATAAAATAAAGTTTTGTAAAAATTACGAAGTTCGCCACATCGCCAAAATAATAAACGTTTTATTTCCTTTCACATTACTGCTTTTTATTAAAAACAGAGTTTGCTTTTGAAAAATTGAACAGTTCTTGGTTTAACGGATAATGAAATGTTATGTGAAACTACGTAACCAAATTACTGTAAAGTGCGAAATATATGCCATTTATGGTCAAATAAAACAAATCGAAATTACAGGATAATCAGTTTCCTTTAAAACCAAAAAAGAAATAATGTTCCAAAGAATTACAGAAAAGTTTGAATGCGTAAACAAATGTTTCCACTCAATACACCGATATCTACGCTCGCATCTTTTATCTGAGACCAGCAATTATAGGTAGCTGAAAAAAGAATGGGATCGCAGATGTCGTCATGCAATCTTATAATCGTAATGTACTAATGATCAAAGATCACTGTAACTTTGATTCATTATACTTCCAAATCATACATTCATTCTGTCCTGCTTTCTGCATTGTTTCATACTCCCCCCACCCGTAACCTGATCCGTTAAAGTTCCCAAAGCTCTTCGAACACCTTAAATACCTTTCAGTCCTTTTTCTCTCACAATACCAAATCTCAACATTACGTCCCCATTTTTGAGAATCCAGACCTTCTGTCGCACCTCATGTACTACCTTCATTCTCGAGACCCATTATGCCGTTTCCAAAGGTAATTTCAACCAGTTTGTTCTCCCAGATGCTGAAATTATTCCACAGTTCCACCTCTCCTATGAATTTTTGTTTTGCACGCTGGTATTCCGGTTGCTATGGGTTTATTTATCGATTATCATTTCTTATCTATAGGTCACTATTGCTGCTTTAGTTTACATATTGTCATTTTGTCATTTGGAGTTAGTGAGTGGAGCTGTGGACGCTAGAATACGGAGTGCCAAGTTGAGAAATGAGAACATTTCCGACATGTTCTTCTGTTTGAGTTCAGTAGAGAGGTGATATGAACAGAGGCAGCCAGAAACATTTGCGTCGTGTATGGATGAAATGTCATTGGACAGAACACGGTAAGAAAATGGTTTTCTCGCTATTAAAAGGATCGTTTTGACATTAATGCCCCTCCATGTTTAGGAAGACCTTCGGGGATTGATGAAGGTCATTTCAACGCATTAATCCACAATGATCCAAGTCAGTGTACTTCAAAAGTGGCAAATGTGGTAAAATGTGATTGTTCCTCTATCGTGCGACATACGTATGCCATGGGGAAGTTTCAAACAAGGGATGTATGGGTACCGCATGCTCTACCCCAAAATCACAAAGAATCTGTGGGTGGCCATATGTGCAACTTGCTTGGTCGTCATCAATTGGCTCTTGAGCAATACCGACCAGACCTATCCTCTATCATTACTTTTGACGAGAAATGGTATCTTTATACTAACACAAGGAAAACAAACTAATGGTTGAACCAAAACGAAGCAGCACCAGCAAAGAAAATGTTATGTATCTGGTGGAACAGCGACGATGAGCGATACTACGAATTGCTTCCCCGAGTTTTAACCATCACTGCTGCCATTTATTGCCAAAAACTGAGGTGTCTTGCAGACGCAATACAAAAACAAGGTCCGGGAAGACAGCGTGTTGTGATGCGACTTCACTATAACGCCCGCCCACATTCTGCTATACACTACAGGGCTGTTGAGTTGGAAAGTCATTTAGCACCCAGCTTATTCACCTTGCACCCTTAGATTTTCACCTTCTGTCTATTGAGCATCCTTCAAGGAACTTCCTTTTTGGATGTGCATGAGCTCCGAACACGGCTGCACCAGTTCTTCGCTTCAGACTCACGAGATTTCTACCGTCGCAGAATCGCAAAGTTTCCCCGGAGTTGGCAGACTGTTGCAAATATTGAAGAATGTATGTTATCGATTAATAAAGTCTCAGCTATGCGTATCTGTTATGCTTATTTAAATTGATGGAAAAATGCTACGAACTTGTGCACCAGCCCACGCTACGTCTTCGAGGTTCAAACGGAAGTAAGTTGCAGAAGTTATGCAGAGATGAAGAGGTTTGCTGTCATCTACAACAAAACAGTCTTTGGAGTGAACACTACAACAACAACACGCCTTCCATTACAAGTGACAGCTCCGACCTACCCCTTGATAATGCGCCTTAGTTCTTGTTCTTACTTCATATAGGATTTACATTTTATCTTTTCTTCCTTCAAAGATTTTTTCTTCTTGTGACATTGACCGTAAAATTTCAATAGCAGAGGGTGATACAGAGGCTGATAAGTTTTTCTGTGAACACAGTGTTGAAGTGTGTATCAAACTATTTTGCGCTCACCCAGGTGTTATTTCTATTCGGTTACATTTTAGTATTTGATCATCTTTGTATTCATTTATGTAGCTCGTCTCATGTTTATATGGTTCTTTTCTCCCAGTATTGTGTTACAGTGGCACCTGCGATCTAGATTTTCGTCTGATCGGAACACGTGGTGAGCATGGAGTGAAGTTCGTGTTCGTGTTTGTTGTCTCCTTCTGCATAAAGGAGAGACTAGGGCCGGAGATATTAATTTGCTATGATTCATTGTTCACTGAATCTTTACTCTGAAGTGTTCATTTTATTATAACTATGAAATATTACCTAATCTTCTTGTAACGATGGAGTTGGAAAATGACGTATATTAAACTTTCCAAGTGTAAATTCAATTATATCCTCTCCCTACGGTTAGGAGCATGTACAGTACTCACCACGTATCCACTCTCATATTAATTTCTCTCCAGTCCTATGCGCATCTAATTCTCTCCAGTCCTATGCGCATCTAATTTCGCAATCTGGAAAATGTATCCTGGAGCCCTAAATGACAGCCTACTTAGATAAATCAAGACCCCAAACATCATGACACCGAGTTTAAGAGGATCACTTTTATTCCTGAAAACGTATGTTATATGACAGTGAATTGCTTTGACGAAAGATGGAAAAATTCTTGCCAGCCTGTACCTCACCCCGACAAATGCTATGATGTCAGTCCAGTATCTGACACACAGTGTTAATGAATAAAGACTTGGGCAAACTTCAGTTAAGGTTCTCTCTCAAGAAAATAGAAAAGACTTGTACACATAACGTATATTTGGAAATAATATTATGGGAGTTTTTACCTACTGACAAACTAATCTATAACTTCTCAAGCCAGTTTGATGCAGTTCTCCAACCCTGCCGCTTCATCTCAGCGTATCTGCCATATCCAACATTATCAACAGCGCAATAACTTCTTAAGCCCCTTTGATGCAGTTCTCCAACCCTGCCGCTTCATCTCAGCGTATCTGCCATATCCAACATTATCAACAGCACAATAACTTCTCAAGCCCCTTTGATGCAGTTCTCCAACCCTGCCGCTTCATCTCAGCGTATCTGCCATATCCAACATTATCAACAGAGCAATAACTTCTTAAGCCCCTTTGATGCAGTTCTCCAACCCTGCCGCTTCATCTCAGCGTATCTGCCATATCCAACATTATCAACAGCGCAATAACTTCTCAAGCCCCTTTGATGCAGTTCTCCAACCCTGCCGCTTCATCTCAGCGTATCTGCCATATCCAACATTATCAACAGCGCAATAACTTCTTAAGCCCCTTTGATGCAGTTCTCCAACCCTGCCGCTTCATCTCAGCGTATCTGCCATATCCAACATTATCAACAGCGCAATAACTTCTTAAGCCCCTTTGATGCAGTTCTCCAACCCTGCCGCTTCATCTCAGCGTATCTGCCATATCCAACATTATCAACAGCGCAATAACTTCTCAAGCCCCTTTGATGCAGTTCTCCAACCCTGCCGCTTCATCTCAGCGTATCTGCCATATCCAACATTATCAACAGCGCAATAACTTCTTAAGCCCCTTTGATGCAGTTCTCCAACCCTGCCGCTTCATCTCAGCGTATCTGCCATATCCAACATTATCAACAGCGCAATAACTTCTTAAGCCCCTTTGATGCAGTTCTCCAACCCTGCCGCTTCATCTCAGCGTATCTGCCATATCCAACATTATCAACAGCGCAATAACTTCTCAAGCCTCTTTGATGCAGTTCTCCAACCCTGCCGCTTCATCTCAGCGTATCTGCCATATCCAACATTATCAACAGCGCAATAACTTCTTAAGCCCCTTTGATGCAGTTCTCCAACCCTGCCGCTTCATCTCAGCGTATCTGCCATATTCAACATTATCAACAGCGCAATAACTTCTTAAGCCCCTTTGATGCAGTTCTCCAACCCTGCCGCTTCATCTCAGCGTATCTGCCATATTCAACGTTATCAACAGCGCAATAACTTCTTAAGCCCCTTTGATGCAGTTCTCCAACCCTGCCGCTTCATCTCAGCGTATCTGCCATATCCAACGTTATCAACAGCGCAATAACTTCTTAAGCCCCTTTGATGCAGTTCTCCAACCCTGCCGCTTCATCTCAGCGTATCTGCCATATCCAACATTATCAACAGCGCAATAACTTCTCAAGCCCCTTTGATGCAGTTCTCCAACCCTGCCGCTTCATCTCAGCGTATCTGCCATATCCAACATTATCAACAGCGCAATAACTTCTCAAGCCCCTTTGATGCAGTTCTCCAACCCTGCCGCTTCATCTCAGCGTATCTGCCATATCCAACATTATCAACAGCGCAATAACTTCTCAAGCCCCTTTGATGCAGTTCTCCAACCCTGCCGCTTCATCTCAGCGTATCTGCCATATCCAACATTATCAACAGCGCAATAACTTCTCAAGCCCCTTTGATGCAGTTCTCCAACCCTGCCGCTTCATCTCAGCGTATCTGCCATATCCAACATTATCAACAGCGCAATGACTTCTCAAGCCCCTTTGATGCAGTTCTCCAACCCTGCCGCTTCATCTCAGCGTATCTGCCATATCCAACATTATCAACAGCGCAATAACTTCTTAAGCCCCTTTGATGCAGTTCTCCAACCCTGCCGCTTCATCTCAGCGTATCTGCCATATCCAACATTATCAACAGCGCAATAACTTCTCAAGCCCCTTTGATGCAGTTCTCCAACCCTGCCGCTTCATCTCAGCGTATCTGCCATATCCAACATTATCAACAGCGCAATGACTTCTCAAGCCCCTTTGATGCAGTTCTCCAACCCTGCCGCTTCATCTCAGCGTATCTGCCATATCCAACATTATCAACAGCGCAATAACTTCTTAAGCCCCTTTGATGCAGTTCTCCAACCCTGCCGCTTCATCTCAGCGTATCTGCCATATCCAACATTATCAACAGCGCAATAACTTCTCAAGCCCCTTTGATGCAGTTCTCCAACCCTGCCGCTTCATCTCAGCGTATCTGCCATATCCAACATTATCAACAGCGCAATAACTTCTCAAGCCCCTTTGATGCAGTTCTCCAACCCTGCCGCTTCATCTCAGCGTATCTGCCATATCCAACATTATCAACAGCGCAATAACTTCTCAAGCCCCTTTGATGCAGTTCTCCAACCCTGCCGCTTCATCTCAGCGTATCTGCCATATCCAACATTATCAACAGCGCAATAACTTCTCAAGCCCCTTTGATGCAGTTCTCCAACCCTGCCGCTTCATCTCAGCGTATCTGCCATATCCAACATTATCAACAGCGCAATGACTTCTCAAGCCCCTTTGATGCAGTTCTCCAACCCTGCCGCTTCATCTCAGCGTATCTGCCATATCCAACATTATCAACAGCGCAATAACTTCTTAAGCCCCTTTGATGCAGTTCTCCAACCCTGCCGCTTCATCTCAGCGTATCTGCCATATCCAACATTATCAACAGCGCAATAACTTCTCAAGCCCCTTTGATGCAGTTCTCCAACCCTGCCGCTTCATCTCAGCGTATCTGCCATATCCAACATTATCAACAGCGCAATAACTTCTTAAGCCCCTTTGATGCAGTTCTCCAACCCTGCCGCTTCATCTCAGCGTATCTGCCATATCCAACATTATCAACAGCGCAAAAACTTCTCAAGCCCCTTTGATGCAGTTCTCCAACCCTGCCGCTTCATCTCAGCGTATCTGCCATATCCAACATTATCAACAGCGCAATAACTTCTTAAGCCCCTTTGATGCAGTTCTCCAACCCTGCCGCTTCATCTCAGCGTATCTGCCATATCCAACATTATCAACAGCGCAATAACTTCTTAAGCCCCTTTGATGCAGTTCTCCAACCCTGCTGCTTCATCTCAGCGTATCTGCCATATCCAACATTATCAACAGCGCAATAACTTCTTAAGCCCCTTTGATGCAGTTCTCCAACCCTGCCGCTTCATCTCAGCGTATCTGCCATATCCAACATTATCAACAGCGCAATAACTTCTTAAGCCCCTTTGATGCAGTTCTCCAACCCTGCCGCTTCATCTCAGCGTATCTGCCATATCCAACATTATCAACAGCGCAATTACTTCTCAAGCCCCTTTGATGCAGTTCTCCAACCCTGCCGCTTCATCTCAGCGTATCTGCCATATCCAACATTATCAACAGCGCAATAACTTCTCAAGCCCCTTTGATGCAGTTCTCCAACCCTGCCGCTTCATCTCAGCGTATCTGCCATATCCAACATTATCAACAGCGCAATAACTTCTTAAGCCCCTTTGATGCAGTTCTCCAACCCTGCCGCTTCATCTCAGCGTATCTGCCATATCCAACATTATCAACAGCGCAATAACTTCTTAAGCCCCTTTGATGCAGTTCTCCAACCCTGCCGCTTCATCTCAGCGTATCTGTCATATCCAACATTATCAACAGCGCAATAACTTCTTAAGCCCCTTTGATGCAGTTCTCCAACCCTGCCGCTTCATCACAGCGTATCTGCCATATCCAACATTATCAACAGCGCAATAACTTCTTAAGCCCCTTTGATGCAGTTCTCCAACCCTGCCGCTTCATCTCAGCGTATCTGCCATATCCAACATTATCAACAGTGCAATAACTTCTTAAGCCCCTTTGATGCAGTTCTCCAACCCTGCCGCTTCATCTCAGCGTATCTGCCATATCCAACATTATCAACAGCGCAATAACTTCTCAAGCCCCTTTGATGCAGTTCTCCAACCCTGCCGCTTCATCTCAGCGTATCTGCCATATCCAACATTATCAACAGCGCAATAACTTCTTAAGCCCCTTTGATGCAGTTCTCCAACCCTGCCGCTTCATCTCAGCGTATCTGCCATATCCAACATTATCAACAGCGCAATAACTTCTTAAGCCCCTTTGATGCAGTTCTCCAACCCTGCCGCTTCATCTCAGCGTATCTGCCATATCCAACATTATCAACAGCGCAATAACTTCTTAAGCCCCTTTGATGCAGTTCTCCAACCCTGCCGCTTCATCTCAGCGTATCTGCCATATCCAACATTATCAACAGCGCAATAACTTCTTAAGCCCCTTTGATGCAGTTCTCCAACCCTGCCGCTTCATCTCAGCGTATCTGCCACATCCAACATTATCAACAGCGCAATAACTTCTTAAGCCCCTTTGATGCAGTTCTCCAACCCTGCCGCTTCATTTCAGCGTATCTGCCATATCCAACATTATCAACAGCGCAATAACTTCTCAAGCCCCTTTGATGCAGTTCTCCAACCCTGCCGCTTCATCTCAGCGTATCTGCCATATCCAACATTATCAACAGCGCAATAACTTCTTAAGCCCCTTTGATGCAGTTCTCCAACCCTGCCGCTTCATCTCAGCGTATCTGCCATATCCAACATTATCAACAGCGCAATAACTTCTTAAGCCCCTTTGATGCAGTTCTCCAACCCTGCCGCTTCATCTCAGCGTATCTGCCATATCCAACATTATCAACAGCGCAATAACTTCTCAAGCCCCTTTGATGCAGTTCTCCAACCCTGCCGCTTCATCTCAGCGTATCTGCCATATCCAACATTATCAACAGCGCAATAACTTCTTAAGCCCCTTTGATGCAGTTCTCCAACCCTGCCGCTTCATCTCAGCGTATCTGCCATATCCAACATTATCAACAGCGCAATAACTTCTTAAGCCCCTTTGATGCAGTTCTCCAACCCTGCCGCTTCATCTCAGCGTATCTGCCATATCCAACATTATCAACAGCGCAATAACTTCTTAAGCCCCTTTGATGCAGTTCTCCAACCCTGCTGCTTCATCTCAGCGTATCTGCCATATCCAACATTATCAACAGCGCAATAACTTCTCAAGCCCCTTTGATGCAGTTCTCCAACCCTGCCGCTTCATCTCAGCGTATCTGCCATATCCAACATTATCAACAGCGCAATAACTTCTCAAGCCCCTTTGATGCAGTTCTCCAACCCTGCCGCTTCATCTCAGCGTATCTGCCATATCCAACATTATCAACAGCGCAATAACTTCTTAAGCCCCTTTGATGCAGTTCTCCAACCCTGCCGCTTCATCTCAGCGTATCTGCCATATCCAACATTATCAACAGCGCAATAACTTCTTAAGCCCCTTTGATGCAGTTCTCCAACCCTGCCGCTTCATCTCAGCGTATCTGCCATATCCAACATTATCAACAGCGCAATAACTTCTCAAGCCCCTTTGATGCAGTTCTCCAACCCTGCCGCTTCATCTCAGCGTATCTGCCATATCCAACATTATCAACAGCGCAATAACTTCTTAAGCCCCTTTGATGCAGTTCTCCAACCCTGCCGCTTCATCTCAGCGTATCTGCCATATCCAACATTATCAACAGCGCAATAACTTCTTAAGCCCCTTTGATGCAGTTCTCCAACCCTGCCGCTTCATCTCAGCGTATCTGCCATATCCAACATTATCAACAGCGCAATAACTTCTTAAGCCCCTTTGATGCAGTTCTCCAACCCTGCCGCTTCATCTCAGCGTATCTGCCATATCCAACATTATCAACAGCGCAATAACTTCTCAAGCCCCTTTGATGCAGTTCTCCAACCCTGCCGCTTCATCTCAGCGTATCTGCCATATCCAACATTATCAACAGCGCAATAACTTCTCAAGCCCCTTTGATGCAGTTCTCCAACCCTGCCGCTTCATCTCAGCGTATCTGCCATATCCAACATTATCAACAGCGCAATAACTTCTTAAGCCCCTTTGATGCAGTTCTCCAACCCTGCCGCTTCATCTCAGCGTATCTGCCATATCCAACATTATCAACAGCGCAATAACTTCTCAAGCCCCTTTGATGCAGTTCTCCAACCCTGCCGCTTCATCTCAGCGTTTCTGCCATATCCAACATTATCAACAGCGCAATAACTTCTTAAGCCCCTTTGATGCAGTTCTCCAACCCTGCCGCTTCATCTCAGCGTATCTGCCATATCCAACATTATCAACAGCGCAATAACTTCTCAAGCCCCTTTGATGCAGTTCTCCAACCCTGCCGCTTCATTTCAGCGTATCTGCCATATCCAACATTATCAACAGCGCAATAACTTCTTAAGCCCCTTTGATGCAGTTCTCCAACCCTGCCGCTTCATCTACATCTACATCTACATTGATACTCCGCAAGCCACCCAACGGTGTGTGGCGGAGGGCACTTTACGTGCCACTGTCATTACCTCCATTTCCTGTTCCAGTCGCGTATGGTTCGCGGGAAGAACGACTGTCTGAAAGCCTCCGTGCGCGCACTAATCTCTCTAATTTTACATTCGAGATCTCCTCGGGAGGTATAAGTAGGGGGAAGCAATATATTCGATACCTCATCCAGAAACGCACCCTCTCGAAACCTGGACAGCAAGCTACACCGCGATGCAGAGCGCCTCTCTTGCAGAGTCTGCCACTTGAGTTTATTAAACATCTCCGTAACGCTATCACGGTTACCAAATAACCCGGTGACGAAACGCGCCGCTCTTCTTTGGATCTTTTCTATCTCCTCCGTCAACCCGACCTGGCACGGATCCCACACTGATGAGCAATACTCAAGTATAGGTCGAACGAGTGTTTTGTAAGCCACCTCCTTTGTTGATGGACTACATTTTCTAAGCACTCTCCCAATGAATCTCAACCTGGTACCCGCCTTACCAACAATTAATTTTATATGATCATTCCACTTCAAATCGTTCCGTACGCATACTCCCAGATATTTTACAGAAGTAACTGCTACCAGTGTTTGTTCCGCTATCATATAATCATACAATAAAGGATCCTTCTTTCTATGTATTCGCAATACATTACATTTGTCTATGTTAAGGGTCAGTTGCCACTCCCTGCACCAAGTGCCTATCCGCTGCAGATCTTCCTGTATTTCGCTACAATTTTCTAATGCAGCAACTTCTCTGTATACTACAGCATCATCCGCGAAAAGCCGCATGGAACTTCCGACACTATCTACTAAGTCATTTATATATATTGTGAAAAGCAATGGTCCCATAACACTCCCCTGTGGCACGCCAGAGGTTACTTTAACGTCTGTAGACGTCTCTCCATTGATAACAACATGCTGTGTTCTGTTTGCTAAAAACTCTTCAATCCAGCCACACAGCTGGTCTGATATTCCGTAGGCTCTTACTTTGTTTATCAGGCGACAGTGCGGAACTGTATCGAACGCCTTCCGGAAGTCAAGAAAAATAGCATCTACCTGGGAGCCTGTTTCTAATATTTTCTGGGTCTCATGAACAAATAAGGCGAGTTGGGTCTCACACGATCGCTGTTTCCGGAATCCATGTTGATTCCTACATAGTAGATTCTGGGTTTCCAGAAATGACATGATACGCGAGCAAAAAACCTGTTCTAAAATTCTACAAGAGAACGACGTCAGAGATATAGGTCTATAGTTTTGCGCATCTGCTCGACGACCCTTCTTGAAGACTGGGACTATCTGTGCTCTTTTCCAATCATTTGGAACCCTCCGTTCCTCTAGAGACTTGCGGTACACGGCTGTTAGAAGGGGGGCAAGTTCTTTCGCGTACCTTGTGTAGAATCGAATTGGTATCCCGTCAGGTCCAGTGGACTTTCCTCTATTGAGTGATCTCAGCGTATCTGCCATATCCAACATTATCAACAGCGCAATAACTTCTCAAGCCCCTTTGATGCAGTTCTCCAACCCTGCCGCTTCATCTCAGCGTACCTGCCATATCCAACATTATCAACAGCGCAATAACTTCTCAAGCCCCTTTGATGCAGTTCTCCAACCCTGCCGCTTCATCTCAGCGTATCTGCCATATCCAACATTATCAACAGTGCAATAACTTCTTAAGCCCCTTTGATGCAGTTCTCCAACCCTGCCGCTTCATCTCAGCGTATCTGCCATATCCAACATTATCAACAGCGCAATAACTTCTTAAGCCCCTTTGATGCAGTTCTCCAACCCTGCCGCTTCATCTCAGCGTATCTGCCATATCCAACATTATCAACAGCGCAATAACTTCTTAAGCCCCTTTGATGCAGTTCTCCAACCCTGCCGCTTCATCTCAGCGTATCTGCCATATCCAACATTATCAACAGCGCAATAACTTCTCAAGCCCCTTTGATGCAGTTCTCCAACCCTGCCGCTTCATCTCAGCGTATCTGCCATATCCAACATTATCAACAGCGCAATAACTTCTTAAGCCCCTTTGATGCAGTTCTCCAACCCTGCCGCTTCATCTCAGCGTATCTGCCATATCCAACATTATCAACAGCGCAATAACTTCACAAGCCCCTTTGATGCAGTTCTCCAACCCTGCCGCTTCATCTCAGCGTATCTGCCATATCCAACATTATCAACAGCGCAATAACTTCTTAAGCCCCTTTGATGCAGTTCTCCAACCCTGCCGCTTCATCTCAGCGTATCTGCCATATCCAACATTATCAACAGCGCAATAACTTCTTAAGCCCCTTTGATGCAGTTCTCCAACCCTGCCACTTCATCTCAGCGTATCTGCCATATCCAACATTATCAACAGCGCAATAACTTCTTAAGCCCCTTTGATGCAGTTCTCCAACCCTGCCGCTTCATCTCAGCGTATCTGCCATATCCAACATTATCAACAGCGCAATAACTTCTCAAGCCCCTTTGATGCAGTTCTCCAACCCTGCCGCTTCATCTCAGCGTATCTGCCATATCCAACATTATCAACAGCGCAATAACTTCTTAAGCCCCTTTGATGCAGTTCTCCAACCCTGCCGCTTCATCTCAGCGTATCTGCCATATCCAACATTATCAACAGCGCAATAACTTCTTAAGCCACTTTGATGCAGTTCTCCAGCCCTGCCGCTTCATCTCAGCGTATCTGCCATATCCAACATTATCAACAGCGCAATAACTTCTTAAGCCCCTTTGATGCAGTTCTCCAACCCTGCCGCTTCATCTCAGCGTATCTGCCATATCCAACATTATCAACAGCGCAATAACTTCTTAAGCCCCTTTGATGCAGTTCTCCAACCCTGCCGCTTCATCTCAGCGTATCTGCCATATCCAACATTATCAACAGCGCAATAACTTCTTAAGCCCCTTTGATGCAGTTCTCCAACCCTGCCGCTTCATCTCAGCGTATCTGCCATATCCAACATTATCAACAGCGCAATAACTTCTCAAGCCCCTTTGATGCAGTTCTCCAACCCTGCCGCTTCATCTCAGCGAATCTGCCATATCCAACATTATCAACACCGCAATAACTTCTTAAGCCCCTTTGATGCAGTTCTCCAACCCTGCCGCTTCATCTCAGCGTATCTGCCACATCCAACATTATCAACAGCGCAATAACTTCTTAAGCCCCTTTGATGCAGTTCTCCAACCCTGCCGCTTCATCTCAGCGTATCTGCCATATCCAACATTATCAACAGCGCAATAACTTCTCAAGCCCCTTTGATGCAGTTCTCCAACCCTGCCGCTTCATCTCAGCGTATCTGCCATATCCAACATTATCAACAGCGCAATAACTTCTCAAGCCCCTTTGATGCAGTTCTCCAACCCTGCCGCTTCATCTCAGCGTATCTGCCATATCCAACATTATCAACAGTGCAATAGCTTCTTAAGCCCCTTTGATGCAGTTCTCCAACCCTGCCGCTTCATCTCAGCGTATCTGCCATATCCAACATTATCAACAGCGCAATAACTTCTTAAGCCCATTTGATGCAGTTCTCCAACCCTGCCGCTTCATCTCAGCGTATCTGCCATATCCAACATTATCAACAGCGCAATAACTTCTCAAGCCCCTTTGATGCAGTTCTCCAACCCTGCCGCTTCATCTCAGCGTATCTGCCATATCCAACATTATCAACAGCGCAATAACTTCTCAAGCCCCTTTGATGCAGTTCTCCAACCCTGCCGCTTCATCTCAGCGTATCTGCCATATCCAACATTATCAACAGCGCAATAACTTCTTAAGCCCCTTTGATGCAGTTCTCCAACCCTGCCGCTTCATCTCAGCGTATCTGCCATATCCAACATTATCAACACCGCAATAACTTCTTAAGCCCCTTTGATGCAGTTCTCCAACCCTGCCGCTTCATCTCAGCGTATCTGCCATATCCAACATTATCAACAGCGCAATAACTTCTTAAGCCCCTTTGATGCAGTTCTCCAACCCTGCCGCTTCATCTCAGCGTATCTGCCATATCCAACATTATCAACAGCGCAATAACTTCTCAAGCCCCTTTGATGCAGTTCTCCAACCCTGCCGCTTCATCTCAGCGTATCTGCCATATCCAACATTATCAACAGCGCAATAACTTCTCAAGCCCCTTTGATGCAGTTCTCCAACCCTGCCGCTTCATCTCAGCGTATCTGCCATATCCAACATTATCAACAGCGCAATAACTTCTTAAGCCCCTTTGATGCAGTTCTCCAACCCTGCCGCTTCATCTCAGCGTATCTGCCATATCCAACATTATCAACAGCGCAATAACTTCTCAAGCCCCTTTGATGCAGTTCTCCAACCCTGCCGCTTCATCTCAGCGTATCTGCCATATCCAACATTATCAACAGCGCAATAACTTCTCAAGCCCCTTTGATGCAGTTCTCCAACCCTGCCGCTTCATCTCAGCGTATCTGCCATATCCAACATTATCAACAGCGCAATAACTTCTCAAGCCCCTTTGATGCAGTTCTCCAACCCTGCCGCTTCATCTCAGCGTATCTGCCATATCCAACTTTATCAACAGCGCAATAACTTCTTAAGCCCCTTTGATGCAGTTCTCCAACCCTGCCGCTTCATCTCAGCGTATCTGCCATATCCAACATTATCAACAGCGCAATAACTTCTTAAGCCCCTTTGATGCAGTTCTCCAACCCTGCCGCTTCATCTCAGCGTATCTGCCATATCCAACATTATCAACAGCGCAATAACTTCTCAAGCCCCTTTGATGCAGTTCTCCAACCCTGCCGCTTCATCTCAGCGTATCTGCCATATCCAACATTATCAACAGCGCAATAACTTCTTAAGCCCCTTTGATGCAGTTCTCCAACCCTGCCGCTTCATCTCAGCGTATCTGCCATATCCAACATTATCAACAGCGCAATAACTTCTTAAGCCCCTTTGATGCAGTTCTCCAACCCTGCCGCTTCATCTCAGCGTATCTGCCATATCCAACATTATCAACAGCGCAATAACTTCTTAAGCCCCTTTGATGCAGTTCTCCAACCCTGCCGCTTCATCTCAGCGTATCTGCCATATCCAACATTATCAACAGCGCAATAACTTCTCAAGCCCCTTTGATGCAGTTCTCCAACCCTGCCGCTTCATCTCAGCGTATCTGCCATATCCAACATTATCAACAGCGTAATAACTTCTTAAGCCCCTTTGATGCAGTTCTCCAACCCTGCCGCTTCATCTCAGCGTATCTGCCATATCCAACATTATCAACAGCGCAATAACTTCTCAAGCCCCTTTGATGCAGTTCTCCAACCCTGCCGCTTCATCTCAGCGTATCTGCCATATCCAACATTATCAACAGCGCAATAACTTCTTAAGCCCCTTTGATGCAGTTCTCCAACCCTGCCACTTCATCTCAGCGTATCTGCCATATCCAACATTATCAACAGCGCATACCTATATCTGGGTCTGAGATACTTTTCTTCCACCGTCCCCTCAGCTACTGTTTACAGTAACGACTGAATGTGAAGCATGTGTCCAACTATTCTTTCTATTCGATTTGTTATGTTCTGTTTATTCTTGCTGGCTCACATGCGTTACTAACTCGATCACTCAATCTGATTTTCAACACTATAATGCAGTACCTAATTTTGAAAGCTGATAATTTGATTTCTGTTTTCTCTAATGTCCAAGTTTCGTACCATACGGATCTGTACATCAAACGAAGATTTTCACCAGTCTTTTTTCTAGACTCAAGTTTTATTTTTTTTTCACATATCTGTAGATTTTTCTTGTGTTTTGGTCAAAATCCATGTTGCTATGCACTCCTCACATCTTTCTGATTTATCTGTTATACTTCCAATGCATAAAAATTTGTCCAGCTCTTCCAGACTGTCGCCCAGGTTAAGTATTTGCATTCAGCATATCATTCACTTAGTTTTATTTGTGTTTACATGCACACCATAATCAACAGCTTGTACATATTACACTCACTAAGCTACTACTAATTCCTGTTTACTTTTGTCAACTGATCCTGTATCATTAGCAACCCACATCATGGTGTTTTACAGTCCATTATCAAGATCGTCAATCCGCTTCAATACCCACAGTCACAAACACTCACATCAGCAATGGTGTTAGACTTGGAGGTAAGCCATTTCGAATCCTGCTCGTGGATGACAGTATTTCGCCAGCAAGATAAGGAAACTTGATGGTGTAAAACTCTTGATTACCAGACTGCCTGCCAATGTCCGGTATTAAATTCCGAACCTCTTCCCAGTGCCTCAAGAAATGAAGGCATGTGACACTATTTATGGTTACGTCCATCAGATGGTGATGTCCAGCTTGGCGGCTCACTTGATACTATTCAAGAGGGGTTGGCTATGTGCTGGAACTAGGTTTCACCCTCTCCCTCTTCTCAATGTCACCTTAAAACACAAATGTACAACCACACCATACACTCATCCATTACACTGACGCACACTCTCCAGATACATAAGAGATAACTCTCACGTACCCGCACGGAAAGCAGCCATTGTGCACGTGAGGAAAACCAGTTCCGATGCCATATTACTTTACTTTGTTGAGATAGTTATCTTCTTCCGTCATTGCTCCCAAATACAGATTAAGTCCGCGTGGTCAAAACTGGAGGCTCTATCTAAAACGTGATTTTGGTTCTTGAATCATTCTGTCAGTGCCTACAGCGACAGACAGTTCACTTAGAACTGTTAGCCACTGAGGAAACACGCTGGAACTTCACCCCCCCCCCCCCCCCCACATTGTACCATATAAGGCAAATACTGAGATGGTACCTTTGAGAAATAAGGGGCTTATATCCTTTGCTATAATCTCTCATCCGAGATTGTGTCTCTAGTAACCTTAACCTACCTTTCATCAGTATATGTAATGAGAGAGAAGAAAATCTAAGCAAGTCCAACATTAAATTTCAGCTGGTGGTAGCAAATACACCAAAAATCTTAAGGAAGTACACTTGGAAAAGTCTTGAAGACACAGGAAGATTCTAGATGTGTTACATAATGGGATCCAGTTTCATATATTAGTTTGTAAGGTGTAGTCAGGAGCAGATGGATACTCACCTATAATTTATTAATGATGGACAGAAAACTGAAGTTTAAAGCGAATCGTGGGGAATAAAGCGTTGGTCCACCTCTAACCCTTATGCAAGCAGTTATTCACCTTGGTATTGATTGATAGAGATGTTGGATATCCTCCTAAGGAATATCTTGCCAAATTCTGTTCATTTGGCGGGGCAGAATCCCGAGTTCATTGGGGGCCCCTCCAAACGTTCTCAGTCGGGGCATCCCAGACTATTACTGCTTGTTGTCGGGGCATATAGCGGACGAAATCATGCTGGTATCCCACCAATGTTCATAGTATCTCCTGACATTCAAAATATCCACGGGTGTGATGCCGGTCTGTCCGCAGGCCGTGGTCGTGCGGTAGCGTTATCGCTTCCCACGCCCGGGTTCGATTCCCGGCGGGGTCAGGGATTTTCTCTGCCTCGTGATGACTGGGTGTTGTGTGATGTCCTTAGGTTAGTTAGGTTTAAGTAGTTCTAAGTTCTAGGGGACTGATGACCATAGATGTTAAGTCCCATAGTGCTCAGAGCCATTTTTTTGCTGCCGGTCTATAGTGTCCAACGGGCACAATATTTCGGCAATCATACATGTCGCCATCATCAGGTGAACTGACGGACTGAGCTCCTGTGAACGTGCCGGCACGGAGATCCGTACGCTATGGCAGCTCAGAGGGAACTGGGTTCGCTCGCGGCGGCGGGCGATTTAAATACCCTCCGCCCGCGACGCGCTACCTCCGCCGTCCGCGCCCCGCGCCACGGTCGCGTGGTGGAACAGATTGCGACGGCGTCTGAGATGACGTCGGTGTGATGGCTCTGTCCGCCTTGATCATCACAACTATACGTTTGCTCGATTTACTCTTGATTAACCCGATCGCTGATTCCCAAGCCTTGCTAAGATTATAGCCACAGTCACGGTTTATGAGGTCATCATTGGTGCGAATTTCGATGGCCTCTCTAACAACGCTGTCCCAGTATCTCGACGTCTGTACCAGAATCCTCGTGCGGTCATACTCCATGGCGTGATTT
The DNA here is from genome assembly GCF_021461395.2 of Schistocerca americana. Lineage (NCBI taxonomy): Eukaryota > Metazoa > Arthropoda > Insecta > Orthoptera > Acrididae > Schistocerca > Schistocerca americana. Next base: position 451,904,150 of record NC_060123.1, on the reverse strand, counting down.
TCCGACAAACAATGTTCAGCGACCGCCGACTTGCTCGGATACATCAGTCGAGTGTGCCTCTGGTGTTCACGGCATCGATCCTCGACGGTACGCATCGTCTGACTAATATACGACTTGCCACATTGACACGGGATTTGGTACACGCCGGCATTCCTCAAACCGAGGTCATCTTTGGCGCTCCCCACCAGTGCACGAGTTTTATTTGCAGGACAAAACACAGTTCTGACCCGGTGTTTCTTTAGAATGCGGGCGATTTTCCCCGAGAGTGCGCCTGTGTATGGAATAAATGCAGTGCCTACCTCCTCCCTCGTGACTTCATCCATCTCAACAGGTTGTGCTGCAGTGGTTGGGCGGAGAGCACGTTGAATCTGCCACTCTGAGGGAGCGCGCCGCGGGCGGAGGGTATTTAAATCGGCCGCCGCCGCGACCGAACCCAGTTCCCTCTGAGCAGCCATAGCGTACGGATTTCCGTGCCGGCACGTTCACAGGAGCTCAGTCCGTCAGTTCACCTGATGATGGCGACATGTATGATCGCCGAAATATTGTGCCCGTTGGACACTATAGACCGGCAGCACACCCGTGGATATTTTGATTATCAAATACGCCGGGAGAAACTCAAGAACCATCTCCTGACATGTTTTCCATCTGGTATCTTTTTGACTGGCGTACACAGAATTGCCTTCAGTGATGGGTGCTGTTTCGCATTGAGCCCCGATGATTAGCAGAGACATGTCTGGAGTTGCCCCAGACAGTAGGGGATACCACCCTATCAGACACTATATGACCTGACAACCAGAAGTGATGGTACGGGGTGACATTTCATTTCATATCAGGCTCCCTTCGGCTGTCATCCGAGTCACCCTTAAAGCACAGTGGCGCGTCAACGATATTCTGCACCCCGTTTTGTTACCCTGCAAGACATGCCATCTTGGGCTTATATTTCAGCAAAATAATGCCCACCCACATACGACGGGAGTTTCCACCGCTGGGAGATTCTACTGTTGGGATATCTCCCCAGTTCAGGGAGTTCAGTAAGTTCGGAGCGTTAAGGGCAGAGTGCTCCAACCATCTTGGGAATTTGACGATGAAACGCGTCTGTTGGACAGAATGTAGTATGATATCCCTCAGTAGGACGTCGAAAAGCTCTCCCAACCAATTTCTTGCGTAAGAGCCGGACTGGTTTGTTCAATTTCTGAAGTTCCTTTCTCTTGAATAGATCATCCAATTTTTCTGAAATTGTAATCATTTAATTGTTTGTACACGTATATAAAAAAAATGTGTGTGAAATCTTATGGTACTTGTCCCTAAGCTTACACACTACTTAACCTAAATTTTCCTAAAGACAAACACACACACCCATGCCGGAGGGAGGACTCGAACCTCCACCGGGAACAGCAGGACAGTCCATGACTGAAGCGCCTTACACCGCTCGGCTAATCCCGCGCGGCGCACGTATATCACATCTACCGATTTCTGGCCCATCTCGTTGATTCCTTCATGCTAAAGAAGGTAGTGAAACAACGTTGACGCAAAGACAGAAATACAGCAAAATGTCACTTGGAAATTAAATGAAGGACGTGCAGTGAAGATAAAGCGAAATTGTGGAGCAATAAAAATGTTAACACATCGAAAAGTTATTGACCATCGGAAAGACAGGTACAGCTTCCGGAAAATTTAAAAAAATCTCTGGTAAAATTAAATGCTAGCAATCAGTGGTGAAATTAAACGCAAAGGTGTAAGTATTAAGTGTGCAAAGGGAAATCCACTTATAAGAACTCAGGAGGGAGCGTATGGATGAAAAGAGTGCATAGAGACACTCTGTGTGTGGGAAGAGCTGATGACGTGACAGAAGCAGAAATGAGAATCGATTTAGGAAACATAGAGCATCCACTGTAAGAGTCCAACAGAGCTTTGGAACGCCTGCAACGCAGAAAGCACAGATAGATCACCTTCGGAATTATTAAAACTATGCGGGGAAATGGCAGGCTAACAATTATTGAAGTAGTCGCTTTGATTCTATGAGTCTTGAGAAATACTGCCAAATTTACAGAAGAATACAAGCCACAATATACCTTGCTAGGACACGTAAGTGTGATAACTGTCGCATAATATAACTGTACATCCAAGTTGTTGAGAAGAATAATATACAGAGCAATGAAAAATAAAATTTGTAGTCCGAATGATGAAGAAAGGCACTAGACAGGAGGTTTCTGACATTGTGCTTAGTAGTAGAAGAAACACTTATGAAAAGGAATATCTATAAATGGTGAAAATGACTCTGAGCACTACGGGACGTAACATCTGAGGTCATCAGTGCCCTAGAACTTAGAACTACTTAAACCTAACTAACCTAAGGACATCACACACATCCATGACCGAGGCAGGATTTGAACCTGCGACTGTAGTGGTCGCGAGGTTCCAGACTGAAGCGCCTAGAACCGCTCGGCCACACCGGCCGGCGAATATTTGTAGAACACGGACAAGAAGAAGGGGCAGATTGATTGAACAAGCGTTGAATCGTCAGGGAACGATTTTCATGATGTTAGAAATAGCTTTAGAGCGTAAAAGCTGTGGAGGAAGACAGAGATTGATATATATATTGCAAATAACTGATGACGTGTAGTTCATGTGCTACTGTGAGAAGAAGAGCTCGGCACAGGAAAGAAAGTCGTGTCGGATCGTACCGAACCACTCAGAAGACAAATGATCCAAAAACATGAACAAAAACGAAAAAAAAAACGTTTCCATAATAGTTTCCAAAGAAGTGCAGGGGCAACGACAATATTTGTAATTCACACCACACTCACCTCTTCACATTCAAAATGCGTGGCAGGACAAGTCCCCTGACAGACCAATGCATGTTTGCTAAAAGAAGAAAAAAAAGAAGGAACTGTGGGTGAAGCAGTAACGACGCAAGTTGATAAATCCTATCAGAGTAGACGGCCATGTGTTATCGGACAGAGCCGCCTGTTTCCTCACGAATCTCTGTGACTCCTTTCAGTCACACTTTACGAGTAAAAACATCGGAAATTTAATATTTGTAGAAAAGTAAATTCGATTTCGTATGGCCCGTTTCTTTCTAAACGCGTCCTCTTGGGACGCTATGCCTGGGAATGAATGAAATTGGCTGAGTGATATTTTACGTTACAAGGCTGTGTCGCCGTGTACCTGCTGATTGCGAGTAATAAAAAGACCGACCAGTACGTCAGCCGAGCGAGCGAGCTCTGCAGAAGCACACGTGCAGGGCTGCCTTTTCAGTGCTTCCCTCTTGCCGGAGGCAGCGGCAGCGCCGGCGAGTTTATTCCCCTTTAGTGAGACAAAGCTTCGTTAAGGGTATTGTCCGGAACGGAGCACGCTCGGTCGTCTCTTCTTCGTCCTCCCGCAAATCAGAACTCACCGGTGCCACACAATATACCAAATGAAACAGAAAATAAATGTACCTACACTACAAGATTTTTACTTTATTGGTACTTTTGTTCGGTAGTCACACGGGATTTTAGTGGACGGGAATATGCACTGCGAATACTCTTCTTGGATTAGTGTTTCGGCTTCATTGGGTCTCTGTCTCCCCTTGACCAAACTGTGTAATGTCGTATGGTGAACAAAATGAAAAGGACGAAAGTGACTGATCGACTTGGCGCAGTGAATACCCAAAGAACTCGCATTTGGAAGGAACGGGGTTTAATTCTATGGCCAGGATGCACAATTATAATTCCCGAGTTTTCCCAAAAAGCCACTTAAGGCAAATATAGGATAGGAGACGATATAGACTGACGAGCTGCTAATACGTTGCACCACCTTTTTAACGTTAAAGCAGCGGCGGTTCTGCTTGACATGAATTCGAGAAGTTTTTTGTGTGTTGCCTGGCGTGTGTAGCATCAAATGTCTACGCACTGATTATGAAATTGTCATAAATTACTTCACGGTGATCTGTGAGGGCTCAGACGACGCTCGATAGCGACCCGAATGTGCTCCATTGGGTTCGCATCAGGAGATTTTGGTGTTCAAGACATCACAGTCATGCTCATCAGTTCCCAGCGGTACGATACTGGCTCTTGACATGGACAGTTATCCTGCTGAACGTTTAGGAGTTTCAGTTCAGAGAATTAATTGTTAAATTTATACACCGTTTAGAGGATGTTGTAAGGTGTCACAGTAGACGGTGGTCGCAGACAGACACCTCTTAGAATGAAACACACACTCTGCAGTGGAGTGTGCACTGATATGAAACTTTCGGCAGATTAAAATTGTGTGCCGGACGGGATCGAACTCGGAACCGTTGCCTTTCGCGGGAAAGTGCTCTACTATCTGAGCTACCCAAGCACGACTCACGATCCGTGCTCAGAGCTTTACTACCGCCAGTACCTTGACTCCCACCTTCCAAACTTCACAGAAGCTCTCCTCGCAGAACTAGCGCTGATATGAAACTTTCTGCAGATTAAAACTGTGTGCCGGACCGAGACCCGAACTCGGGACCTTTGCCTTTCGCGGGCAAGTGCTCTACTACCTGAGCTAGTCAAGCACGATTCACGACCCGTGCTCACAGCTTTACTTCCGCCAGTACCTCGTCTCCCACCTTCCAAACTTCACAGAAGCTCTCCTGGGAAACTTGCACAACTAGCAGTCCTGGAAGAAAACATGCTGCGGAGACATGGCTTTGCCACAGCCTGGGGGATGTTTCCAGAATGAGATTTTCACTCTGCAGCGAGTGTGCGCTGATATGAAACTTCCTGGCAGGTTAAAACTGTGTATCCGACTCGACTCGAGCCTTTCGCAGGCAAGTGCTCCACTGGCGGAAATAAAGCTGTGAGGACGGATCGTAAATCGTGCTGGAGTAACTCAGATGGTAGAGCACTTTCCAGCAAAAGGCAAAGGTCCCGAGTTCGAGTCTCCGTCAGGCACAAAGTTTTATTCTGCCAGTAATTTTCAGGCATGTCTTAGCATATGCAGTAAGCTTGATACTTGTTCCTGAAAACAGCAAATTCAGCTAAATCACACAGATTAGAATGAGACGAGAAATAATTGAAACTACTGATACTGCTGTCCCCACTCCCGAGAGGTCTCCACCCAAAGCGTGGAGCAAGTGACGTGAAACACTGCTATTTCTAGCTGTATTAGGAAGGGCGGTGACGTTTAGCTTTCAGTTGAACGCTTTTGCGGCCAGTAGTTTGTTGGTGTGAAGGCCAGGAATATCTCTGTTTAAAGAGTAGGAGAAGCGACAGGACCTGAGCATCGTTGGCCAGAGGCAGCATGGAGGTGCAGACCCTCACGTCAGGTTGGCCGACAGAAACCGTGAGTCGCAACAATCCTTTAACTGCGCATTATCAAATTTTAAACATTTGATTGGTTGTGATCCAGCAACCGTATGCTATTTAATTACAGGACATATATACAGCCATTTCGGTTGCACAAATCCTTTTGTCAGCTGAGCACGATTTCGATTGCATTACGACAATCTTCATCAGAATCGAAAGTTACATGGAATACATGTTATCACACCACGGTTTAAAACGTCGGAACAAAAGTGCTCATTTCTATTTGACCAGAGCACTTTTGCTCAGACGTTTTAAACCATAATGTGATTACACGTATTTCATGTAAATTTTCATTCTGATGAAGACTGTTCTAGTGCAAATCAGAATCGTGGTCAACTGACAAAAAATTTTGTGCAACCCAAGAGGTTGCATGTACGTCCTGTAATTACTCCGCATTAAAGTATTCAGGAAAGTTCTCAGTCAGATCGTAGTGACGCACACTCAGTGTCACTCGACGTCAGCCTCCCGTACACTCAAATACATATCTTTTTTCTCATTTGGAGTGCCGCTCCCAAATATTTGTAATTTCAGTTGCTGTCTGTGATCCATATTTCTGTTACCTCTCACCTCAGGCACACAAACACTGACCTCTACTGAGCCATCAGTCGGGTCCTTTGCTTTTTCTAATACTCAGAATTAGCATTCAGTGTACTATAAATTATACAATGCAGCAATCAGTCATCCTTTTTTAGATTTTATTACGCAAATTGAGATTTCGGCTAGTGGCTAGCCGTTCTCAATGCTAAAAATACAAGAAGTACATAGACAGGTGATATAATAAAAAGGTACAACTAATGGCATAACTTATATGGCTTGTATATTACATACCACAATGTTCTATTCTCGATGCATGTAAGTACCTGCTGTTCGGGCGTCAGTCACATTTCTTTGAATACTGCTGTATAAAGATGGTAGGATGAGTGGAGAACACATCGGTTGGATGTATGGCGCCCTCTATATGAACTATGTATATAATATTTCAGGGAAATAAGAAAACTTCAAATTTGCATGGGGATTACATAAAATAAAACATAAGTAAAATTCTTTACATTGCTGTCGGAATTATTTAATGTTTGCCAGTAAATATAGAAATATAAATAAGAAATTTCGAGGTTCATTCCTTGTGAGTCAGTTGTCTCATTCTTTAAACACCTAAGTAACGTCAGATGGATAAAACCATTTTTAAACATTTTTATTTATAAGACACAAGAAGGCACATGCTATATGCAACTATTAGAGTTGCATAATGGAGATACATAGAGAGAAATATTTCCGTCTCATCCCGGCCCGTTCGCTGTGCAGCTGCATCAACATGAAGCCCGCTCAGAACTTTCAACCAGCGTCAAAGGGGATTTTTGACTGAGTTCAAATTCCCGCCCAGAAGTCATCCATTAACTCGCCCTGTCCTGGATTGAAAGGTTTTAGCCGAAGTAACGGAAGAAGAATAGTCATGACTGCATGCCGGAAATCTGTTCATAAATTCAGCTGGAACACAACCTACGTTTGCCTCTGCATTCTTATCACAATATAAAGTACACTCAAGCATCACGTACGACGGAGTCCTCTTGAAAGTGTGTGAATCCATGTGTTAGGGGACAATGTCCTATTCGGAGGTGGGTAGAGTTACTTCGGGTCGTTGGTGTTACCGTTATGAGGAACGCCTATGCCAGATAGATGGCTTCATCAACAGCAGTATATTGTCCCCTGCTGCCAGCCAGCCTGCCCCCCCGCCCCCCCCCCCTCTCTCCCAGCTGCATGGGGCTCTCTGACTCAACAGCGAAATGACAAACTGCTGGTTTCATTGTGCTATGTGATGTTCCCTCCTTTGCTGCTTGGTCTGTTTGTTCATTTTCCCTAAATTCCCACATACACTGGTACTGAGCAAAATTATTCACGCTTTCCTTGCTGATGATGATATTTTTTTAAGTAAAATACACTCCTGGAAATGGAAAAAAGAACACATTGACACCGGTGTGTCAGACCCACCATACTTGCTCCGGACACTGCGAGAGGGCTGTACAAGCAATGATCACACGCACGGCACAGCGGACACACCAGGAACCACGGCGTTGGCCGTCGAATGGCGCTAGCTGCGCAGCATTTGTGCACCGCCGCCGTCAGTGTCAGCCAGTTTGCCGTGGCATACGGAGCTCCATCGCAGTCTTTAACACTGGTAGCATGCCGCGACAGCGTGGACGTGAACCGTATGTGCAGTTGACGGACTTTAAGCGAGGGCGTATAGTGGGCATGCGGGAGGCCGGGTGGACGTACCGCCGAATTGCTCAACACGTGTGGCGTGAGGTCTCCACAGTACATCGATGTTGTCGCCAGTGGTCGGCGGAAGGTGCACGTGCCCGTCGACCTGGGACCGGACCGCAGCGACGCACGGATGCACGCCAAGACCGTAGGATCCTACGCAGTGCCGTAGGGGACCGCACCGCCACTTCCCAGCAAATTAGGGACACTGTTGCTCCTGGGGTATCGGCGAGGACCATTCGCAACCGTCTCCATGAAGCTGGGCTACGGTCCCGCACACCGTTAGGCCGTCTTCCGCTCACGCCCCAACATCGTGCAGCCCGCCTCCAGTGGTGTCGCGACAGGCGTGAATGGAGGGACGAATGGAGACGTGTCGTCTTCAGCGATGAGAGTCGCTTCTGCCTTGGTGCCAATGATGGTCGTATGCGTGTTTGGCGCCGTGCAGGTGAGCGCCACAATCAGGACTGCATACGACCGAGGCACACAGGGCCAACACCCGGCATCATGGTGTGGGGAGCGATCTCCTACACTGGCCGTACACCACTGGTGATCGTCGAGGGGACACTGAATAGTGCACGGTACATCCAAACCGTCATCGAACCCATCGTTCTACCATTCCTAGACCGGCAAGGGAACTTGCTGTTCCAACAGGACAATGCACGTCCGCATGTATCCCGTGCCACCCAACGTGCTCTAGAAGGTGTAAGTCAAGTACCCTGGCCAGCAAGATCTCCGGATCTGTCCCCCATTGAGCATGTTTGGGTCTGGATGAAGCGTCGTCTCACGCGGTCTGCACGTCTAGCACGAATGCTGGTCCAACTGAGGCGCCAGGTGGAAATGGCATGGCAAGCCGTTCCACAGGACTACATCCAGCATCTCTACGATCGTCTCCATGGGAGAATAGCAGCCTGCATTGCTGCGAAAGGTGGATATACACTGTACTAGTGCCGACATTGTGCATGCTCTGTTGCCTGTGTCTATGTGCCTGTGGTTCTGTCAGTGTGATCATGTGATGTATCTGACCCCAGGAATGTGTCAATAAAGTTTCCCCTTCCTGGGACAATGAATTCACGGTGTTCTTATTTCAATTTCCAGGAGTGTAGCTCTGAGCACTATGGGACTTAATGGCTAAGGTCATCAGTCCCCTAGAACTTAGAACCACTTAAAACTAACTAACCTAAGGACATCACACACATCCATGCCTGAGGAAGGATTCGAACCTGCGACCGTAGCGGTCGCACGGTTCCAGTCTGTAGCGCCTAGAACCGCTCGGCCACCCCGGCCGGCAGAAAAAGGAACATCTAAATCTTTCCGTTCGAACTCTGATTTCTCTTATTTTATTATGATGATCAATTCTCCCTATGTAGGTGGGTGTCAACAGAATATTTACGCATTCGGAAGAGAAAGTTGGTGATTGAAATTTCGTAAATAGATCTCGCCGTAAAGAAAACCGCCTTTGTTTCAGAGACTGCCACCCCAACTCGCGTATCATATCAGTGACACTCTCACCCCTATTGCGCGATAACGCGAAACGAGCTGCCCTTCTTTGCACCTTTTCGAAGTCCTCCGTCAATCCTACCTGGTAAGAATCCCATACCATGCAGCAGTATTCTAGTAGAGGACGGACAAGTGTAATGTAGGCTGTCTCTTTAGTGGGTTTGTCGCATCTTCTAAGTGTTCTGCCAACAAAGCGCAGTTTTTGTTTCGCCTCCCCACAATATTATCTATGTGGTCTTTCCAATTTAAGTTGCTCGTAATTGTAATTCCTAGGTATTTAGTAGAATTGACAGCCCTTAGATTTGTGCGATTTATCGTGTACCCAGAATTTATCGGATTTCTTTTAGTACCCATGTGGATGACCTCGCACTTTTCTTTGTGTAGTGCTAATTGCCACTTTCCGCTCCATACAGAAGTACTCTCTAGATCATTTTGTAATTGAAATTGATTGTCTGATGATTCTAATACACGGTAAATTACAGCGTCATCTGCAGACAATCTAAGGGGGCTGCTCAGATTATCACTTGGATCATTTATATAAATCAGGAACAGCAGAGGGCCTATGACACTACCTTGCGGAACTTCTGTTCTATTCGATGATTTACCGTCTGTCACTACGCACTGTGACCTCTCAGAGGAAATCATGAATCCAGTCACACAACTGAGACGATACTCCATATGCACGCAATTTGATTAATAGTCGCTTGTGAGGAACGGTATCAAAAGCCTTCTGGAAATCTAGGAATATGGAATCGATCTGAGATGCCTTGTCGACAGCACTCATTACTTCATGGGAATAAAGAGCTAGCTGTGTTGCACAAGAATGATATTTTCTGAATCCGTGTTGGTTATGTATCAATACGTCATTTTCTTCAAGGTGATTCATAATGTTCGAGTACAGTATATGCTGCAAAATCCTACTGCAAATTGAGGTCAGTGATATGGGTCTGTAATTCAATGGGTTACTCCTATTTCCTTTCTTGAATATTGGTGTGACCTGTGCTACTTTCCAGTCTTTAGGAACAGACCTTTCGTCAAGTGAGCGGTTGTATATGATTGCTAAGAAAGGCGGTATTGTGACTGTATACTCTGAGAGGAACCTGATTGGTATACCATCTGGACCGGAAGACTTGCCTTTCTTAAGTGATTTGAGTTGTTTCGCAACACCTGAGATATCTACTTTTATGTCACTCGTGCTAACAGCTGTTCTGGTTTCGAATTCTGGAATATTTACTTCTTCTTTCGTGAAGGAATTACAGAAAACTGTATTTAGTAACTCCGCTTTAGTGGCACCATCATCGGTAACATTTCCATCTCTATCGCACAGTGACGGTATTGACTGGTTTTTGCTACTGCTGTACTTTACATACTACCAGAATCTCTTTGGGTTTTCTACCATATTTAGAGACAATATTTCATTGTTGAAACTATTAAAAGCATCTCGCACTGACGTCCGCATTAAATGTAGAGTTTCCGAGAAACTTAGCCAATGTTTGGGATTTTGCGTTCTTCTGAATTTTGCATGCTGTTTTCGTTGCTTCTGCAACAGTGATCTGACATGTTTTGTATACCATGGTGGATCAGTCCCGTCTCTTATTAATTTATGCGGTATGAATCTATCTAATGCTGTCAATACTATACCTTTGAATTTGAGCCATATCTGGTCTACATTTACATAATTACCTTGGAAGGAATGGAGACTCTCTCTTAGGAAGACATCAAGCGAATTTTTATCTGCTGTTTTAAGTAGATATATTTTGCGTTTATTGTTAGTGGTTTTGGTTGATATGGTTTTGAGCCTCACTACAATGACCTTGTGTTCACTAATCCCTGTATCCGTCATGACGCTCTCTATTAGATCAGGATTATTTGTGGCTAAGTGGTCAAGTGTACCTCAATGACAAGATGCCCTAATTAGATTGCCATACTTCAAGAGAAGTAAGGAAGAATTATATGATCCAGCGAATGGAATGAACAGTTCAACGAGCACAGAATATGAATGGAGAGTAATAAAGGAAGATGGAAATAATGAATAGTAGAAGACAGTGGTAATCTTACAATAAAAATTCGGGACCATGAAAGAATTCCAGTAAATCAGAAGCAAAATGACGCGTGAGGACACGAAAAGTAAACTAACACAGGCCAAGAAGGCGCTACTCATTCAAGGAAATTTGGTAGCATTAAACATAGACCTTAATTTGAGGAAGAAGTTTCTGAGAAAGTAAGTTTGAAGCACCACATTGTGTAGAAGTGGACCATGGACTGTGGGACAGACGAACAAAAGGAGGATCGAAGTGTTTGCGATGTGAAGTTACAGGAGCGGTGCTGGAAACTAAGTGAACCCATAAATGAAGATGTTGCCCGCAGAATCGGCGAGGTAAGGAAAATGTGGTAGAGAATCTAAAGTGCTCAATGGCGGTATGATTTTCTCGGTCTTCTCTCCAATGCCGCTCCGAACTATTGTACGTAGTTCGATTGAAGTCGATACTCAACTTGCCAGCGTGCAGTGGGCACTATTTGTAGCACAAATGTAATAAGCAAAGATTACTTTAATAAGTTAAAACAAAACAGAGTACAATTACTGCTAAATTTTGTCTCTGACCAGGTAAGAATGAAATGTCAATCTACTTAGCTCTGTTTGCTTTTAATCTTGCGAGTGGTATATTGCTTCACGGTTGTTTAAGAAAACTTCGTCTTTTTGTTAATTTTAAATTCCAGTAACGTAGTATAATATTTTATTATATGATTCTGTCTCCTACTGTATAGCAACCACTTCGTAATTATGCATTTATTTTACTGTAAACCATGCCAGTACTTCATCTGTGTATGACCAACGCAAATTTTGGCTGTGACAGAAATACGTTCTTTTGGTGGTTTATGAGTAAGTTCAATTTAATTTCATTATGCTAAATTTTATTCTGTTGAGTAAACAACTAAGAGTTGTTTTACATCTTAACGATGTTACACTTGATACGTACTTGTATTTCAATCACTTGAAAGTGGTTATGCAGCCGAAACTGTGTAATAGTGTAAAAGACAAAATGAAAGGTTAGTTTAATCTAGATTACGACAGCCAGCATTTTGAGCTTTACCTCAAAACTTCTAGTTCACAGGTATGCGTTCGAAAAATGTGGTACCAGAACAAATGAAATGGAAACATAAGAGAGACTTAATTAACATTAATAGTTTTAATTTAGAGACTTTTAATGCGATCATACTTTTACTTAAGACAATTATCTCTCTATTTTTTTATTCTTCTACAACCACTCATGTTTATGTTTTCATATATATTAATTCAACTTTTAATTATGTATCTATTAATCTAAATGACAATATAATATTCGCAACAGTTCTAATTACGTATTTGTTACTACCAAACGGATTAGATGATTCCTGTTGGTTAATGAATGACGGATATGGTAACATATCCCACCATCATTTCTTTACGTAACTGTACTTAATTTACAAAAGAAATGTTCGTTCAGATCCTCATACAGCATCATTTAACTTCATTGAAATATTTTGAAAAAAAAAACAATGCAAGCCTTTAGACCTGTTGTCGCTCCACTGATAGAAATCTCCAGTATACAAGTATGTCACAAAGTCTTTCACAATCTTAGCGACATTCACGATATCCCTAGTCTCGGAAACCATCCATATACTTAGTCATATTACATCTTCCTGCGGTAGGTTGGTTACGGCTGGTCCGCATTATTCCATGCCATGACGCTGCACTAATCGTCGCACTCCGGGTAGTTCACAGTCAGGTGGCTTTAGCCTCATTGTTTGGAGAAAGATTTTCGAAAAACTCCTGTCGATGTATGGTGTCGTGGAGTAGAACTGTTTGCAATAAGAGAACAGCGTACGAAGTTGTCCTCTCCCCCCCCCCCCCCATCCCCACCCGCCGTCCGTCCCCACCAATAGGGTGAATACTATTGGGACTATGGGACGATTAATCATTGGTATAGGCAACCCCGTACCGCTTGTTCAGGCAACGTCACGCTTTTTCTGCGGCTCGAGGCGAACTGCCACTTCTGGAACTTTCCCAAATAATTCAAAATTATCAGAGAAACTAAATTCGGTTGGAATCTCTTATATAATTGTCAGTACTAATCAACTGTTCATTGATGACAAAACATTATTGACGAATCGACTGAGTGTTTAAAACCCTCAGCAAAGAGTCTAAAATTTCACGATCTAGAACGAAACCAATTGCAACGTATTTAGCATCGCTACATAATTTTAGTACAGACTTGGGTTTAGAAGTAATTTATCAACAAATGGGTGGTTCCCAGTCTAGCGTGTTCGCATAGATGACGACTCATACTGTGGAAGTACGTCAAAAATATTCATTAATGCTGGCTGGAAGCCATAACAATCCACATAGCTAGGCCACAGTAAAATAAATCAGCCACACATTCTCCTTCCAACTTCTTTCTCGTTTGAATTTTTCTTTCATTACATATCCGGCAACCACATTAAACAAAAGCTTGCCTACTGATATGCGAATGAGTATTTCCAGATATCCATACTTGACTTACTTTAAGAAGAAAACTAAGCCGACATTTGTATCACTTGTAGATTTATTAAACGATTTTAACAGTGTTGATTGGACTACACTCTTACAAATTCTGAATGTGACAGGGCTAAAATACAGAGCTGAAATACAGGGAGCTCCTTCATCGAACAACAGGACCAGTAGCATCTTAGCCAGCCAGCTTCAGTATACACCAGTTGTGATGTGTTCATAAAGTCTTTGCATAACCGCTGCTTCGGGTAGCTTGCTTCTGGAAAGCTGTTGGACGACAGGTAATCACGTACGTTGGCGGCAGAGTTTGCCACGTGCTTCTTGTTCGAAAGGAAGTCAGCCATTGTAATGGAATGGCTTTCTGTTGAGAGTCGAATTCTACATGAGCATCGTTTTGGAGGTCTAGTCCGATGGAGCGTACTATTCTGAAGAAATACGTTTGCCCGACTGAGTGGACTGATCTGAATAATTTGTACGACGCTCAAGATTACCAGTAACACAATTCCACGTTCTTATCGTCCTGAATTCCGCGATGCAGTGCGAGATTAGTTAGGCAGTGACTTCGTATTCTTCTGATCGCTGGTGCTCATTCATGCATATTTTGTATACAGTTCCAATTTAATAATTTTTATGAGAAAGAGAAGGTCAGTTTGCTAGATAATATCGGATTGTGCTTTTGAGAACGTAAGCTAGTTTTGTGCTATTGACTATGCACAGGATTATCATTGTAAAGAAGAGCAATATAATCGTTTTTAACAAGTGTTGACCAATCAACATAGGTCATTTCCTTTATTTATGTTTCGCTTAAATGCACTGAACATACGACGTCACCATCTTGTCGATCTAAAGCTAAACGAATAGTACCCGCAAAGAGAGTTATTCTGTTCTGTGAATAAAGTCTTGTAAGAGATGAATTCTGATGCGTTATCTCCTGCATGGTGGTTAGTATTTTGAGCAATCAAGTGGACGTGGGTTGCTGTTGATGATCTTCAGACTGTTACACGTGGTAACACTGCTTTACGGAATCACATTCAGCTTACGTATGAGAAATGTGAAAGTATTATTAACTGGTCCTTATTCAGAAGCTTAGATACTGTGAATGAGAGAATACATATCCGAGAAAACAGCCGCATTGCACTACAGATCGCTACAAGAGTGTAGCTAACAGGAATCAGTAGCCCCTGTTGCTTTCAAGACTCTGTTTGCTTGCTTATTTTATGCTACACTGAGATATGTAGGCCATTTACTAAGCGTATACCCTGTAATATAGCAGAAAAATTCTTAGGAACCAGATAACCTTAACAGGTCTTTAATTCAAAAATTTTCCCTTTTGCATGTCGCTGTGGTTGGGAAGGGAGTAAGACAGGGTTGTAGCCTATGCCCGATGTTATTCAATCTGTATATTGAGCAAGCAGTAAAGGAAACAAATGAAAAATTTGGAGTAGGTATTAAAATCCATGGAGAAGAAATAAAAACTTTGAGGTTCGCCGATGACATTGTAATCCTGTCAGAGACAGCAAAATACTTGGAAGAGCAGTTGAACGGAATGGACAGTGTCTTGAAAGGAGGATATAAGAAGAACTTCAACAAAACAAAACGGGATAATGGTATGTAGTCGAATTAAATTGGGCGATGCTGTGGGAATTAGATTAGGAAATGAGACGCTTAAAGCAGTAAATGAGTTTTGCTATTTGGAGAGCAAAATAAATGATCATGGTCGAAGTATAGAGGATATAAAATAGACTGGCAATGGCAAAGAAAGCATTTCTGAAAAAGAGAAATTTGTTAACATCAAATATAGAGGTAAGTGTAAGGAAGTCGTTTCTGAAAGTATTTGTATGGAGTGTGGCCATGTATGGAAGTGAAACTTGTTCGATAAATAGTTAAGACAAGAAGAGAATAGAAGCTTTCGAAATGTGGTGCTACAGAAGAATGCTGAAGTTTAGGTGGGTAGATCACATAACTAATGAGGAGATATTGAATAGAATTGGAGAAAAGAGAAATTTGTGGTACAACTTGACTAGAAGAAGGGATCGGTTGGTAGAGCTAATTCTGAGGCATCAAAGGATCACCAATTTAGTATTGGATGGCAACGTGGAGGGTAATAATCGTCCGAGCGGTCTGGGGCGCAGCAGTCACGGACTGTGCGGCTGGTCCCGGCGGAGATTCGAGTCCTCCCTCGGGCATGAGTGTGTGTCTTTGTCCTTAGGATAATTTAGGTTAAGTAGTGTGTAAGCTTAGGGACTGATGACCTTAGCAGTTAAGTCCCATAAGATTTCACATACATTTTTTGGTAAAAATCGTAGAGGGAGACCAAGAGATGAATGCACTAAACAGATTCAGAAGGATGTAGGTTGCAGTAGGTACTGGGAGATGAAGATGCTTGCACAGGATAGAGTAGCATGGAGAGCTGCATCAAACCAGTCTCTGGACTGAAGACTTCAACAACAACCTAAGTTTATTTTCCCTCTAAATTGTCACTATTGTCCGGGCTCTCCGGCATTGGAATAACAACCCGGCGTTGGATGTAATGCGGAAGTCCTGTACCTTAGGAAATTAGGGAGAAAGCAAGGTGAGGTCATGAACTGAAGTTTGTGTAGGGAAGCGCAATCGACTTCAGTAGACCGTGCATTGAATCTGCACATATGCTGCGGTGGTGTAATTGTCAGCATTTCTGCGTAGTAAGTAAAGATTCGAGTCCCAGCTGTAACTCAAATTTTAATTCATTTCTTCAGCTTACATAATCGTAGATAAAGATGAGACTTAAACGTGTCGGGGAAAATTTAATTATAACATCAACAAATTTAGGTGTTGGTAAGTTTTTTGTGTAGCTATTTTTTGGGTGTGTAATCTTGCACAGAAGTAAGATATGAGTGACAAACAATACTGATAACAAGAGAATAGAAGCTTTTGAAATGTGTTCCTACAGAAGAAAGCAGAAGTTCAGATGGGTGTATCGGATACCAACTGAGGAGGTACTGAATCGAATGGAAAAAGAAAGGAATTAATGGCACAACCTGGTTGAAGGAATGTCGCAGTTGATAGGACACATCCTGAGGCGTGAAGGATCAGTCAGTTTAATAATGGAAGAACAAGGTAAGAAGTTGTGGCGGGAGACCAACGCTTGAATGCAGTAAGCAGGTTCAGATATTTGTAGATTACAGTAGATGTGGTGTGATGAAAAGGCCCACTGAATAGATTATCGAGGGAAGGTGCATCGAACCAGTCTTCGTACTAGAGACTACAACAACAGACGATTTCTGTTTTCCCTGTTTGTCTTTCCCTTCGTGGGATTCCTTTTTCTTCTTGTTCGCATTGCCAAGTAGTAGTTTGGCTTAAATAGATGTGAAATCTGGTTTTGCAGGACAGAGCGTATCAGGTTGTGGAAAGGGGCCTAGGTCAATTACTGTTAGTTATACAAGAACATACATAATTTTATTGCTTAAACCAATTCACAGTTTTCTCTTTAAAACAACAAGGATCAGTTCACGGCTTTGGGCCGAAGTAACTTCTCCAGAATAAGTTTAAATGGTTGCTATTAGAACACCAGGATTTAGAGTAACGGTTGAAGGACTTACTTAAGCAAAACTGGAATATCTTCTCGGCTAAAGGCCGAAATAATATTTCAGATCGGCTAAGGAAATTCTTTAAAAGCCAAGCATTTACAAGTTCCAGCTAAAGGCTATATTAAGGAAAATTCAAGTAATTCTTCGGCTGAAAGCCGAATAAAATTTTTTTCTTTATATAATAAAAGAGCGGCTTTAAAGATAAGCTTTACACAGTACAACAGAAAAACTGTTGTGTTGGCAGAAGAGCCAACACCGTGTTACTAGAGGAGGCCGAAATGCACGCGTTGTAGCTCACGCAGGCTGGCGTGAGAAGGGAAGAACTATACTGACGTGAGGTCTGGAACATGACAAGGAATGAGAATTCAGAAAGCGGACGTAATTACTTTGGTACTTAAATTTAATCCATTAATGATGATCGTCGCTCTTGACGGTACATGATTCACAATATTATCTGTTCAGAAGACATTCATAGTTACTGAATATGGCGCCTTGCTAGGTCGTAGCAAATGACGTAGCTGAAGGCTATGCTAAACTGTCGTCTCGGCAAATGAGAGCGTATGTAGACAGTGAACCATTGCTAGCAAAGTCGTCTGTACAACTGGGGCGAGTGCTAGTGAGTCTCTCTAGACTAGACCTGCCGTGTGGCGGCGCTCGGTCTGCAATCACTGATAGTGGCGATACGCGGGTCCGACGTATACTAACGGACCGCGGCCGATTAAGAGGCTACCACCTAGCAAGCGTGGTGTCACCACAAAAACATCTTAAGAAAACTTGAAGTATCTTGTCAGCTGAAGGCCCAAACAATTACTCGAGAATAATAAAAGACAACCTTGAGATAAACATATAAGAACCCGGCTGAAGGCCGTTTCAAGAATTCAAGATAATTAAGGGAAAACCTTACTGACAAGGATTTTCATATTAAAGCCACAGATTCTGAAACAAACGCGGCTGAAGGCCTCAATACAGAGCTGAAGGTCTAATTTTAAAGTTGTTATTTCGGCTGAAGGTCGTATACTAAACATAAAACAGACGATATTAATACATGGCTGAAGGCCTGGCACAGTACCTGTGACCAAATAAAATCACAAACAATAACAGTGGTACTGAGAAGTGTTCCAAGGGTCGGCCATGGGAGGAAACTCTAACCACAGGTTAGGTCAGACAGACAGCCAAGTGTAACATGGTTGCAGCACGACCTACGGACAGCTGACGAACCAATCAACCTCCTAATCAATTCCCCTCCACCCGACCAACAGCACGACACCCAAAGGCAAAGACGAGGGTTGCAGCAGGATTATGTCTTAATAATTGGCGTATAAACACAGTCAAGGCACAATAAACACTCAAAGAGAAAAAGAGAACAACACCAAGGTGTCGAACTACACGCCATGCCAGACAGCATCAACATGGTGAGGGAAAGACACTGCCGTAAAACCATGCACCTTCACTGTTATCCCGCACCGTTGGTCAGAGACCAGCAGCAACCAGTCCTATGCATAGTCTGCTGTTAATATCTGCGCTGGTGCAATGACTGGGATGCATGGACTACTGGATGAATGGCTTTGCACTTAATCATGGTTCTGCACCATCCAGAATGACCATCGCTCGTAACCATGGCGGTGACTATGGGACAGATTCCTTTCTTTAAATTTCTAGGAGAGGCAAAGCGGTGTTACTCCTCGCCTTAAAGTGTGAGGGACTATTGAGTATGTCTTCAGGTCGTGGCTGGTGGTAACTGAGGAAAGTGTGACGTCGAAGAAGTACATAATAGATATTCTCCTTGTGCTACCTCACCCCACGGCGCCGTGGTGCCTTATTTCAACAGAACTATGAGAACACGCTTCTATGAGCAGTCAGATGACGTTGAGGTACTCCGACGGCCAGTATAATCCCCAGATCTCCCTCTGATAGAACATGTGACGGACCAATTTGGACATCAACTCCGTCCCAGCGCCAGTGCTAAGGGTATCAACGACCCGTTATGACAGCTGTGGACCAGCTCTAAAGAGACGATACAGTGGTTTATGACACCTTTACTAACAGAAACAGTGCATGCAGAGGAGCACATACTGCCAACTTTTTAGCAAATTTGACTCGATATGGCAATCATTGAAATAATGTCATGTACAGCGGATTGGCATAATAATGTTAACACCTGAACTTACTTGGTAATGGTTTATCAATAAGGGGCTGGACCGCATTTGCCCGTAGTACAGCTGCAATTCTGGCATATAATGATTGTATAGTCTCCGGTGCATGTTATGCCACTCTTTGATCAAAACCTTTTCTAACTCCTGTGCTGAGAAGGGAGGGGAAAATCTGCTCCGAAGTCTGCGCTCCAATACCGCCGCCAAGAGTTCGATAATGTTGAAGTCCGGGGATCGTGCTAGCCAGGGAAGACACTGTAGTTCAGTTGCACGCTCTTCGTACCACGATTGTACTGTCCTGGCTGTGCCGATGGGTGATATCGTCTTGAAATATGGCATTTTTGTTGGAAAACAACATTTAAATCATGGAGTGCACCTGATTCCCTAAAATGTTCACATAATCGTTGGCAGTAACACGGCCTTTGAGAGTATAATGATGGGACCAGCAAAATACCATGACTGTCCACACCATCACACTTCCACCTCCATGCTTAAGCGTTGGAATCAAGCGATCAGGATTGCAGGCTTCTTTTGGCGTTGTCCAGAAGTAAACCCGGCCCGATTTTGGTTCAAAATGGTTGAAATGGCTCTGAGCACTATGGGACTTAACATCAGAGGTCATCAGTCCCCTAGAACCTAGAAGTACGTAAACCTAACTAACGTAAGTAGATCATACACATCCATGACCGAGGCAGGATTCGAACCTGCGACCGTAGGGGTCGCCCGGTTCCAGACTGAAACACCTACAACCGCTCGGCTACACCTGCCGGCCCCCGATTTTGGAAATAACGAAAACGTTGACTCCTCGGACCATATGATGTGTTTCCACAGAATTTGTGCTCCTTAACCATGTTTTACGCTTCTCTGCTTTGGTTGTCCTCACAAATGGTTTCGGTATAGCAGTTCGTCCATGAATATTCGTTTTATAGAGTTCTCGGCGTACAGTGTCGATAGACAGGGGGCTCTCGAAGATGGCTACTGAGCTCTGCAGTCACTTTAGCCGCCATAGTTTTGTGTTGTTTTGACACAATTTGTGTTAGCGTACGACTGTCTCTGTCATTTAGTTTTGATTTTCGCACACTATTACGTTTACACGACGACATCTTTTCATGTTGTGTGTAGGCTGTCATGACTGTTGGAACAGTTGCTCTTGAAACGTTCCATAAGTTGGCTGTCGTGGTTACTGATGCTCCAACTAATGGGCCCCACAAACACTCTTTGGAATTCTGTTAGGTCTTTCATTGCACGTCGACCTTGGTCTCTCAATGCAAATACGAAGTGTGCACTATTCGTAAAATCGTGAACTGATGCCTAGTCCGTACTGAAGACGCACAATTCAGCGCTACACGTGCCTTACCTGTGTTGTTGACCGTCAAACACAACCATCCCATTACTACTACTATTCACATTGTTTTGCTTATCCCCTGTGCACTCTCCAGGCGTTTCGTTTCCTCCTCTTTTTAGATGCTTCACTGTTCTTGTCAGGCACTGTAGTTTCCTAGTATTGTAATATTCCCTTTTCCTTCCCTTTTAAAGTATCGTCTGATGATGACTCGTTAAGAATTGGAAACGGTAACGACACTATTTATGTGACGTGAGGTTGGAAAGTACAATGATAGAATTTCGCAGTGACTCGGCACTGTTAAGTTCCGCTGGTTGGCGGTGAAAGTGATGGATGCCGTGTGGCGCGTCAGACGCCGTGCATCGGCGAGGAAGGAGAGACACCAGGAATACTGGTCGTAGCTCCAAGACGTGCCGCAGCCCGCGAATCGGATTCAATTGTCGGCGAGGGCGACAGCGGCGGGGCTGTGTGTGTGTGTAGGGGGGCGGCTGGCGCCTGGCGCCTGGCGCGTGGGTGGAAAGGAATTGCCAGCCTGGGGCTCTCCCTCACCAGACGAGGCGCCCGACTACAAGGATCGTGCCGCCCCCGCAGCGGTCTCAGTTAGGAGGGATTGCGGCGCAAAGCGGGACGCCTAAAGACGTTCGTTCGCAAAGGCATCAGTGTATCAATGTCAGGGTGCGTGCACGCTTCGAAGTTATCGATAGTCCGTGACACCCTGCTGAAACAACGCGTTTCTGGAACCCTTTGCAGAGTACAGCAGCGCTGACGACATTATTCCTTAGTATAACGAAAGGCAAGTAATGTAGAACAGGGCTGGGGGTACAGCATGCAAAACCTCGATACCATAGCTGAAGGTACTCACTTCAACGATTCCTGACATTGTAACACAGATGCGTCTAATTTTCAAGTCATGGATTTAAGTCCTATGAGGCATAAAAAAACATCGAAATTATAGTGATAAGTTTAAAAAAGAATTAAGACTCGAATTGCGTCATCGAAAAAGAAAATAAAGTTTCTTGTATCTTCCATAGAGCAGAAAACTTGGGACGTCACTGTGAAATATACTGTTGTAGAAAATAAAGGCTATTCTCTGCGTATTTTTCTTCCACTCATCTGTGCATATTGTTTTAAATTATTTGCCGTCGGTTTCGAAGCAACTACGGCTTCACGTTCAGATCACTGCGTATTACAATAAAATAAGTTACAGTCGTCAACATAGACATAGAATACAGAGAAACATTATAGAGCAAATACGAGGGGCATTCAATAAGTAAAGTAACATTTTTTTTCTGAAAGCAGGTTCGTTTCATTCAGGATTCCAATATTCCGTATCATTAATCACTCTTTTAACAACAAAACTCTATTTTTCAGCACAATCTCCGTTTAATGAAACAGCCATATGCCACGTTTCTGAGAGCTCCTGTATGCCTGCATGGTACCACTGTACGGGTCGATGCCGGATCCAGCGTCTTGCTGCATCAATAACCTCCCCGTCACCCATATACTGCTTTCCGCCGAGTGGGTCCTTCACTGGGCCAAAGTCGCTGAGCCGCGTGGCTCGTGTTCGTGCCGTTTGTTATTTGAAATCTTGTCTTCGCGGTACTGATGTCTCGTTTCTTATTTGATTTATTGGCATCACTAAGTTGTTGGCTTGCCTGCCCGTGAGTGGCAACAGCAGCGCTTTTCGACAAGAGTACTGTCGTACTATCTTTGGAGCGACCGCTAGTATTTCCGGGTCGTCGTGTGTCGTGAGTTCAGTCGGGACAGAGCAGCAGTGAGGTCCAGACAGCCATGACTCGCCCGACCGTGGCTGACACACATGACTTGAGTGGGGACGACCCTGGTTGGTCGTTCGGTCGGCCGTGTCATCGGACGACGTGTATTTGGTCGCTGACCGCTTCTGGGTTCTCTGTGGGTGTCGACTTGTGGTTCGTCCTTGTTGTTCCACAATGACCGTTTTAGTATTTTTCAGCTATTTTCATGCAGCCGTGTGTAGCTTATGTGGTTTTGCCTGAGCAGTTATTTTAATGCTTTCTGCATGCTGGATTCAGTCGGTAGGTTGAGACAGAGCAGCGAAGAAGTCTCCACGGTGTGGGGTCAGGCCGGGACCGCTGGTGGCGTGTACGGGCAGTCGAATTGTGAGGCGCTAGCTGCGAGAGCTACAAAGTTCGTTGCCCACCGAACCTGGACAATGAAGTTGAGTGATCTGTTAACCTGTTATGAAACCTAAACTGCTGTGACATCTCTTTGTTCATTGCTGGTTGTCGCTTCCTGGGCCATTCTGGCTAGCAGCAACATATAGTGTGTTGGAGTCGGCGAAATTTTGCAGGCGTCTTCCTGTATGGTCTTTAACTATTAAATTGGTTGTTACTTATCAGTGAAGAGCACCAGCGATATTTTCTGCCTTGTGGCCATTAACGCCCGAGTTACCTGCCCTGGTCTTTAGCATAGCCCGCATCTCGTGGTCGTGCGGTAGCGTTCTCGCTTCCCACGCCCGGGTTCCCGGGTTCGATTCCCGGCGGGGTCAGGGATTTTCTCTGCCTCGTGATGGCTGGGTGTTGTGTGCTGTCCTTAGGTTAGTTAGGTTTAAGTAGTTCTAAGTTCTAGGGGACTGATGACCATAGATGTTAAGTCCCATAGTGCTCAGAGCCATTTTTTTGGTCTTTGGCATAGTTTTCCATCAGTGTGTTTTTCCTCGCCATGTTGATGCTGTCAAGTATGGCGTGTAGTTTGACAGCCTTTAAGTTGTTTGTTTATATTTTTTTCTTAGAGTGGTTATTGTGCCTTGGCTGCTTTTAGACACCAATTTTGAAGACGTAATGCAGGTGTTATCATCGTTCTCGACTGATACTTTCCGTTGTCGTGCCGTTGGTCGGACGGAAGGGAATTGATTAGGTTGTTGGTTGGTCCTTCAACTGTCCCTCGGTTGGGTTGCCATCCGATAACTTTACTCTTGGCTGCCCATCTCACCTCACCTCATGTTAGAGCTACCTCCTCTGGCTGACCCTTGGAACAGTTCTGAGTACCATTGTTCTGTTGGTTTTAGATTATGATTTTGATTTTAGTCTGAAGGACTGTGCGAGGCCTTCAGCTGTCTATTAATTTACTTTCTTTTAATTTTAAAATTTGAAGATTGATTTGTTTAAAAACTAAATTTTGAAAGTTTTTTTCTATCTGAAATTCTTGTTATCCAGGCCTTACCCCCTGAGTTGTTCAATGTCCAGTGTGTGACCTTCAGCTGAGCATTTACGTGAAATGTTTTGAAGATAAGCCCTTCAGCTGACTTAAATTAAAATTTGAAGATTGATTTGTTTAAAAACCAAATTTTGAAAATTTGTTCTATCTGAAATTCTTGTTATCCAGGCCTTAAGCCCTGAGTTGTTCAATGTCTTGTGTGTGGCCTTCAGCTGAGTAATTATGAGAAACATTTTTTAAGTAAGGCCTTCAGCTGCGTGTATTCTTTAAAGTAATTTTTTATAACTTGTTTTCAGGCCTTCAGCCATTCTTGTTTTTGGTGTGGTTTTGGGCCTTCAGCTCAGGAGGTATCTCAATTTTTCTTAACTAGGCGTTCAGCCATATTGTTTTATTTTGATCCTTTTAAGGCAATGTGTAATTAAGTCATTCTTAGGAAAATAAAAGTTTGTGTGTTTTGCGCAACTGACAGTAACTGTTTACGGCCCCCTCCACAACCATAACCTGATCCACCCTATCCTGCAAAACCAGATATCAGTCGCTACACTTGAATGTTTTCTGTTATGTAGCGAGGAACTCAGTGGGCGCACACCTTTGAATGCCCCAGCAGGAGGACGAGTGTGTCAGCGGTGTCAACAGAAATTTCCAGTTGTCCAGTGAGGTGTATAATTGTGATCCGTCGATCATCTCGAATGAGAGTGTCCACACGTTCCAACACTGCAGGAGTCACAACTGCATGTGGCCAGCCAGCACGCTGGGGATCGGACAGGTTAGCGCAACCTTGTTGGAATGATGACAGACGCCTCGTCCGATGACTCACCGTTGTTTTGTTCAGTGCCACGTTTACGTAGACATTCTGCAAGCACCTATAAGTATCTGAAACTCTGCTTCTTTCTGCTTTATACCTTAATGACTATGTTGAAAGTAGCTTACTTTGCTTTCATATGTACGTGCCTGAAGATGAAACTATTGTTGCTTCTAAATCGATAGCGAGTAAATTAAACAGCTCAGGATAAGAAAGGAAGTAAGGGACAAGCCTTTATTCTCCACAACACACTATAAAGAAGTTCATATGTTGAATCACACTTCTAGGTCAAAGAATATTAATTATTTGTTTTTTTTTTTTTTTTTTGATGACATTGCTATTTCCAGTCACAAAGTGAAAGAATTGCAGATCCTGCTTAACGCAATGCACAGTTATCTGGTTACGTAATACTTACTGAAAATAAAAAGGAAACCCCAGTAATGAGAACAAGCAATAAATTTAACAACAAAACTGTAGATCGTGAAGTGAAGCAATTCTGTTACCATGTAAGCAAAGTAAAAAATGACGTACGAATCAAGTAAGATATAACAAGTAGACGACCAGGCATATAGACAATATTTTTCGGCAAAATAAGGTTACTAGTGACAAACAGAAGCCTTAATTTGAGGAAGAAATTACTGATAATGTGGGTAGCTCAAAACTGTACGGATGTTAATCATGGACGGAAAAGAAACTGGAAAAGAAGAGAATCCAGGCATTCGAGATGTGGACTTCTAAAGATATGTAAAATCATAAGTGATTTGATAACATAGTAAATGGCGAATTTCTCCGCTGAACAGCTAACGGAAGAAATTTGTGTAATATGCTGATTAGAACAACAATGAATTTTTATGTTTAAACTTATTAATTGTACGAGGGCATGCTGTCAAGTAATACCTCTAATTTTTTTATCAGAAAACTCTTAAAGTTTTTAAATAAAACAAAAGTCATTGAAATGCCTGGGCTAGCAAGCCAGAGCGGGTTAGGTTGTGGCAAGCGGCGAAAATGAGGTTGATGTCAGTTGCACTCAACATACAAACTTTATTTGTCCACAAACAATGTTACACAAGAATCCAAAACACTCAAAGTTGTAATGGATCTCCTTTGATTAACTTTAGATCGGCTGAAGGCCACGCACAAAATCCAAGACGCGAGGCCTAAGTAAGAAATTGACATAGAAGGTTATTCTGGAGGTTTCACCCAAAAATATTTTCTATATCTTCAATATAAACAGGCTGAAGGCCTTAGCACTTCAATTTTAATGGAACTCGGCTGTAGGCCGCATATTAAGCAAAAAGAAGTGTTTCAATCCAACGGCAGAAGGCCTAATCTTAAAACAACTGAAGCAAATTCAGCTGAAGGCCCCATACAAAAACATCACAAACGTATGCCTTAAGGGAAAGACAAGAACATTAATTTAAGAGATATTAAAACTCGGCTGAAGGCCACACATCAACACAATAATTTAACGGCTTAAAGCTTTAAAAAATTTGATGTAAAGTTCGGCGGAAGGCCTCTATAAGAACAACATTCTCATGCATTGAGGACAAGACAAGAACATTAATTCAGGATATATAAAACTCAGCTGAAGGCCACACAGCAACCAAATAAATAAAACTCAAGCAGGGAAGTTACTATGTTATAGACATGGAACGGCGCTCAGAAGTTCCAAGGGTTGGCCTGGAATTGTAACACTAGCGCCCGTTTAGGCGAAACAGGCAGCCTGACCAACAATCTCTTAATCGGAAAGCAACCCAACCGACAGACAGCTGACCGACCAATCAACCAAATCAATTCTGCTCGACGCAACCTGAAAAACGACCACAAGATCTCAACACACGACACACAGAATATTGGCGTCCACAACGACCAACAACACTTCAACTGTCGAACTACACGCCGCACTGGACAACAACAACACGACGAGGAAAAGTACATTGCCTAAAATTAGGCCAACGACCAGGGCGGGTAACCGGAACGTCAACGGCCACAAGGCAGAAGATACTGCTGGTGATCTTCCAAACAGGGAATAAATTAAGTTTTATTTCACAGGAAGATGGCTGGAATCTTAGCCGACTTAAATACGCACGCGTTGTTGCTCGCGGGAATGTCCCAAAAGCGAGAACCCGGATCACACGAAGAAATGTAAACAGTTGAGCCTCGATAGTTAGTTAAGTGAGGAGTTAACTTTCACGTTCAAGATCTGTGGGCGACGGACTTCGTAGCACTCGCAAGCAGCACCTCACGGTCCAACCGCGCGTGCACGCCGCCAGCGGCTCCAGGCCGACTCTGCGCGGCGGGGCCTGCTCGCTGCTCCACGCCAACTGACTGCTGGTCCGTCCACGACTGCTGCTCCATAGCGACTCACTGCTGGAGCATCACGAACTGACCTCACTTTCTTCGGACGGACGAAGTTCCGGACACACTGGCTCGGACCCAACTATGCAGAGGGAATACAACCGACATCTCTGCACAGGAAGGGAACGACCCAAATATACGTCGCTGCTGAGACGACCGATCGAACGACCAACCAACGGTGGTCCCCGCTGGTACTGGCTGTGCGGACCTCACTGGGGCTCTGACCCGACTGCACTTCTACCGCATTCCAACTCCAACTACTCCGGGTCCGAACTCCAACTGAGTGCCAGACACACGACGACCTGGAAATACTATCGGTCGTCCAGAGATAGTACGACAGTGCACTTATCGATAGGTGCTGCTGCTGCCGCTCACGGGCGGACAAGACAGCAATTCAGTGACACCATTAAATGAAATTAAAATGACGAGGCGGCCGTATGATAAAAACAAGATGTTAAATAAAGATGGCACGAACATGAGGCACGCACAGCTCAACCATTAACATTCTACATCTCCTTTCTTCGTGTCTATATATTTGCCGCCCTTTGACACTTGGAGTTGTGTAACGTAACTCTGCCGGTGCTTGAGGGGTTTTTTTTTTTTTGTCATCAGTCTACTGACTGGTTTGATGCGGCCCGCCACAAATTCCTTTCCTGTGCTAACCTCTTCATCTCAGAGTAGCGCTTGCAACCTACGTCCTCAATTATTTGCTTGACTTATTCCAATCTCTGTCTTCCTCTACAGTTTTTGCCCTCTACAGCTCCCTCTAGTACTATGGAAGTCATTCCCTCATGTCTTAGCAGATGTCCTATCATCCTATCCCTTCTTCTTATCAGTGTTTTCCACATATTCCTTTCCTCTCCGATTCTGCGTAGAACCTCCTCATTCCTTACCTTATCAGTCAACCTAATTTTCAACATTCGTCTATAGCACCACATCTCAACTGCTTCGATTCTCTTCTGTTCCGGTTTTCCCACAGTCCATGTTTCACTACCATACAATGCTATACTCCAGACGTACATCCTCAGAAATTTATTCCTCAAATTAAGGCCGGTATTTGATATTAGTAGACTTCTCTTGGCCAGAAATGCCTTTTTTGCCATAGCGAGTCTGCTTTTGATGTCCTCCTTGCTCCGTCCGTCATTGGTTATTTTACTGCCTAGGTAGCAGAATTCCTTAACTTCATTGACTTCGTGACCATCAATCCTGATGTTAAGTTTCTCGCTGTTCTCATTTCTACTACTTCTCATTACCTTCGTCTTTCTCCGATTTACTCTCAAACCATACTGTGTACTCATTAGACTGTTCATTCCGTTCAGCAGATCATTTAATTTTTCTTCACTTTCACTCAGGATAGCAATGTCATCAGCGAATCGTATCATTGATATCCTTTCACCTTGTATTTTAATTCCACTCCTGAACCTTTCTTTTATTTCCATCATTGGTTCCTCGATGTACAGATTGAAGAGTAGGGGTGAAAGGCTACAGCCCTGTCTTACACCCTTCTTAATACGAGCACTTCGTTCTTGATCGTCCACTCTTATTATTCCCTCTTGGTTGTTGTACATATTGTATATGACCTGTCTCTCCCTATAGCTTACCCCTACTTTTTTTCAGAATCTCGACCAGCTTGCACCATTTTATATTGTCGACCGTTTTTTCCAGGTCGACAAATCCTGTGAAAGTGTCTTGATTTTTCTTTAGCCTTGCTTCCATTATTAGCTGTAAGGTCAGAATTGCCTCTCTCGTCCCTTTACTTTTCCTAAAGCCAAACTGATCGTCACCTAGTGCATTCTAAATTTTCTTTACCATTCTTCTGTATATTATTCTTGTAAGCAGCTTCGATGCATGAGCTGTTAAGCTGATTGTGCGATAATTCTCGCACTTGTAAGCACTTGCCGTCTTCGGAATTGTGTGGATGATGCTTTTCCGAAAGTCAGATGGTATATCGCCAGACACATATATTCTACACACCAACGTGAATAGTCGGTTTGTTGCCACTTCCCCCAATGATTTTAGAAATTCTGATGGAATGTTATCTATCCCTTCTGCCTTATTTGACCGTAAGTCCTTCAAAGCTCTTTTAAATTCCGATTCTAATACTGGATCCCCTATCTCTTCTAAATCGACTCCTGTTTCTTCTTCTATCACATCAGACAAATCTTCACCGTCATAGAGGCTTTCAATGTATTCTTTCCACCTATCTGCTCTCGTCGATTTAGATTAGATAGGGGATCCAGTATTAGAATCGGAATTTAAAAGAGCTTTGGAGGACTTACGGACAAATAAGGCAGAAGGGATAGATAACATTCCATCAGAATTTCTAAAAAAATCATTGGGCGAAGTGGTAACAAAACGACTATTCACGTTGGTGTGTAGAATATATGAGTCTGGCGATATACCATCTGACTTTCGGAAAAGCATCATCCACACAATTCCGAAGACGGCAACAGCTGACAAGTGCGAGAATTGTCGCACAATCAGCTTAACAGCTCATGCATCGAAGCTGCTTACAAGAATAATATACAGAAGAATGGAAAAGAAAATTGAGAATGCGCTAGGTGACGATCAGTTTGGCTTTAGGAAAGTAAAGGGACGAGAGAGGCAATTCTGACGTTACGGCCAGTAATGGAAGCGTGGCTAAAGAAAAATCAAGAAACTTTCATAGGATTTGTTGACCTGGAAAAAGCGTTCGGCAATATAAAATGGTGCAAGCTGTTCGAGATTCTGAAAAAAGTACGGGTAAGCTATAGGGAGAGACGGGTCATATACAATATGTACAACAACCAAGAGGGTGGAGTGGACGATCAAGAACGAAGCGCTCGTATTAAAAAGGGTGCAAGACAAGTCTGTAGCCTTTCGCCCCTACTCTTCAATCTGTACATCGGGGAAGCAATGATGGAAATAAAAGAAAGGTTCAGGAGTGGAATTAAAATACAAGGTGAAAGGATATCAATGATACGATTCGCTGATGACATTGCTATCCTGAGTGAACGTGAAGAAAAATTAAATGATCTGCTGAACGGAATGAACAGTCTAATGAGTACACAGTATGGTTTGAGAGTAAATCGGAGAAAGACGAAGGTAATGAGAAGTAGTAGAAATGAGAACAGCGAGAAACTTAACATCAGGATTGATGGTCACGAAGTCAATGAAGTTAAGGAATTCTGCTACCTAGGCAGTAAAATAACCAATGACGGACGGAGCAAGGAGGACATCAAAAGCAGACTCGCTATGGCAAAAAAGGCATTTCTGGCCAAGGAAGTCTACTAATATCAAATACCGGCCTTAATTTGAGGAATAAATTTCTGAGGATGTACGTCTGGAGTACAGCATTGTATGGTAGGGAAACATGGACTGTGGGAAAACCGGAACAGAAGAGAATCGAAGCATTTGAGATTTGGTGCTATAGACGAATATTGAAAATTAGGTGGACTGATAAGTTAAGGAATGAGGAGGTTCTACGCAGAATCGGAGAAGAAAGGAATATGTGGAAAAAATTGATTAGATCTGCGAAGACATGAGGGAATGACTTCCATGGTGCTAGAGGGAGCTTTAGAGGGCAAAAACTGTAGAGGAAGGCAGAGATTGGAATACGTCAAGCAAATAATTGAGGACGTAGGTTGCAAGCGCTACTCTTAGATGAAGAGGTTAGCACAGGAAAGGAATTCACGGCTGGCCGCGTCAAACCAGTCGGTAGACTGATGACCAAAAAAAACGGACAACCCAGTGGCCGACGACTTCCGCTTAACAACAGAAGGTAGCAGCGTTTGCGTGGAGTTTTCAATGCTGACAAGCAGTACTGCGTGAAATGATCGCAGAAATCAATGTGGGATGTACGACGAACGTATGCTTTAGGGCAGTACGGCGAAATTTGGCGTTAATGGCCTGTGGCAGCAGACAACCGACGCGAGTGCCTTTGCTGGTAGCACTACATCACCTTCATTGTCTCTCCTGGGCGACTAGAAATCCATCGGCTGGTCAGATGAGACCCGATTTCAGTTGGTAAGAGCTGAAGGCAGGGTTCGAGTGTGGTTCAGGCTCCACGAAGCCGTGGACCTACGTTTTCAACAAGGCACTGTGCAAGCTGGTGGTGACTGCATAATGCTGTGAGCTGTGTTTACATGGAATGGACTAGGTCCTCTGGTCCTACTAAACCGATAATTAACTGGAAATAGTTATGATCGGCCTTGGGAGACCATTTGCAGCCATTCAATAACTTCATGTTACCAAACAACGATGTCCGCCCATCGGTCACAATTATTCGCGATTGGTCTGAAGAACATTTTGGACAGTTCCAGCGAATGAACTGGCCACGCAGATCGCCCTACATGAGTCCCGTTGAACATTCACAGGACATAATCGAGACGTCAGTTAGTGCACAACTTCCAGCAACGGCAGCACTTTGCCAGTTGTGGACGGGTATAGATGAAGCATGGCTGAATATTTCTGTAGGGGACTTCCGAGACTTGTTAAGTCCATACCACGATGAGTTGTTGCTTTATGTAGTAGTAGTAGTAGCTTTATTCATCCGTAGATCTATTTCCAAGGATATAGGACATGTCAATGTATTAACAAGTTTAGACCAGTTTAAATTAAGCCAATTCGTATGCACATATATTTACAGACTTCTAGCTAGAGACAATCATTAGATTTTACTCCTGGTATACATTTTTTTTACAAATAACTTCTTAAATAATGTAATGCCACACTATTCACTCATATCTCACTATCAGTCACTGAACACACTATACGCACATTGTTTCATAACACTTCACTCACGCCGCGCGGGATTAGCTGAGCGGTCTAAGGCGCTGCAGTCATGGACTTTGCGGCTGGTCCCGGTGGAGGTTCGAGTCCTCCCTCGGGCATGGGTGTGTGTTCGTTCTTAGGATAATTTAGGTTAAGTAGTGTGTAAGCTTAGGAACTGATGACCTTAGCAGTTAAGTCCCATAAGATTTCACACACATTTGAACATTTGAACTACACTCACTACATACACACACACACACACACACACACACACACACACACACACACACACACACACACACATTGGTGATCTCTGGGCCATTTTCTGTACCGCAACTTCCCATTTGCTATTCTCAAAACATATAGCTGAATGAAAGTTCTTTTACCCACTGAAGTTGCATTTATTGAAGTGCTTGTTGACTCGCAGTACTGGTTTCGTCACATTTGTAGTTACATTTCCTGGCGCAACACTGTATGTAAATTACCGGTGCTATTATTACAGTGAATAAGCAATTAGAGTCGAAATAAATTATTTGTGGGTTGAATAATTTACAAGCCATATGAAACTGGAATTGGTTTAATCACAGTACCATCTCCTTAAGGTTAAACGTAGAGTGCTTACGTAATGAGCCTCTGAAAAGGGGATAGTTTTGCACAATCATTTTGATCATATACTGGTGTGTTGCGGACTTACTTAGACTGCTGTTCCATGTAGCTATTGAAGTTTACAACTGCTAACCTGTAATGGTCAACACAGACCCGCAATATCATCTGCAATTACAAAAACTGAAACTTGCGTGAATACCTTTGCTGTGCATCCTATCGGCTGGAATCTCTACATAAGCTATTAAAATGACTTAAATCGAGGTACAAAGGTAGAGTTCATTCACGCATAGTTAAACTAAAATTAAAACCAGTACCGTACAATGTCAAATGTGAAGATGCCCTGCAGAACCAAGAGCATTATGGTTGTAAATTGTACATCGTTCTCCCAAACAACGTGAGTGGCCCAAAAAAATAAAACTTCTGCTGTAAGTCGATAACTGTAACGGAAAATGTGCTATCCGCTACTTAGATCAGGATTAATGCAACCAGCATACACACACAGAACTGAACTTACTGATTGCCGGTGCTGTGGTGACAGCCCGCTAAACCTTGTTAATTGATGAAAACGGTTGGGACGGCTATCCCCTAATATCAATGTTGTGTCGACTACTGTGGGAGTCAGTACAGACACTAACAGGGAAGGAGAGAATGCCGGTGGCAGAAATCCAAAATCATCTTTACAAAGTACTTTCTAATTAATAGAACACTTTAATTCTAAAAAGAAAAGAAACTTAACCCCATCACTCTTAACGAGAGAGGTAGCGCAGTGCTTAGCACATGGGACTAGCATTCGGGAGGACGACGGTTCAATCCCACGTCCAGAAATCCTGATTTAGGTTTTCCATGATTTCCCTAAATCGCTCCAGGTAGATGCGAGGATGGTTCCTTTGCAAGGACACGGCTGACTCCCTTCCCCATCCTTCCCTAATACGATGGAGCGATGACCTCGCTCATTGGCCCACTCCCCCAAATCAAACAAACCAGCCTTGATTCCTATGCTTCCTGTGCCTCCTACATACAAGTGGTCTACTCTGCATTACCAATCGTCTTCCTGTGACCTACTATTGACGCTCTCGAAGTCTGCGACTGAACTGGGGTGACCAGCGATGGGCGGCTGGTTTAATCAACGTTGACAAGAGGCTCTGAACTCTGTCTTTCCGGAGGTGTGGCGCTGCCCGCACTTTCCAGTGGCGCGCGGTTCAGCACCTTCTTGGTGCCATTTCGCGGCGCTGCACTGATCAGTGTGCAGTCGATATTTCAGGGCTGAATAATCAACATGCATACGATGTCAAACTAGCTGCTGTCTTGTGATTCCAGCTTCGTGGTACCAGCTGTGAGAAATGAGCAGACTGACCGGCAGTCTGAGACGGCGCTATACGGGACGTGCTGAAGCGTTGTAGCAATAACACGCACTACAAAACCTTGTTTCTCCTATTACACGATCAGTTAATAAACTATGCAACCCGAATCCAACATAATTGAGCCAATTAAAGATGCGATTGAAACCTAGTAGTCAAGGGAAGGCAGATTTCGGATACGATTGTGGACGGGGCCGTAATCACTTGCTATTGGTTGCCTTTTACAGTTACACACAATTTATTTTAAACCAGTAATTCCAGACTCAACAATAAATAAATAAAATACCACACGTTATTAATGAAGGAATAAACAACTGTGTAAATAATAGTGTTTTCAGTGAGTTACAATTTCACAAATCACCATTAAATACAGATGCAGCAGATAATGTTTTAAAAGCAAGCCGCTATGACCTGGGCAGAGGGCCTTACACGCCAGGAACGGCTATAATATAAAAAAAATTAGAAACTTGCTGTAAAACAGCAAATACAATTGCAGAGGTTAATTAAGAAAAACAAGCAACTGATCACCAAACCTGTGAAATAAGATGATGGTAAACTTTGTAACACAACCCTTAACATCTACTGAACACTGCACTGCTAGATTTATTCCAGAAGTGATCAGAACTATTAACTAGACTTATATAACCATTAATGTAGGCATTACAAGGTATTGTAATAAATAATACAATAATAAAAGATAAGTACCAGTACTTAACAAATTGTAACAATTTGAATGCAGTAAATTGTAATAACAAGTCGAGGAAAGGTAATAAGATCCGCCTCCCCCAAGCACTCCACTCGCTGCTCTTCGCCTTGGCGACACTATGAACGGTAACACTGGAGAATCTCGAGATATTACAGTGGTGGAGGTTTCTGTACTTGGATTGAAATGCACTCATCTTAAAGCTTGTTGGATCCGGTTTACGACGAGGTCATGCACCCACCTGACCACAGTCCTTCCATCCGGCAGTCCATGGGTGCCGCGAGCGGTCCTGGCATGTTCTCACGCTGTGTGGACCTGGCTCCTCCCGAGTCCGAAACCGAACTGACCCACTGACACGACCCGGACAAACAACGTCACCCCAAAGATTGGGCAACAGTTACTTCATATTGATAACCACCGCTGCTACCACTAGCAGACTTGCGAAACCGAGTGTTGCCAGTCAACACGAGAGGAAGACAAACAACCGCAACCCTGACAACTAAACGATACCATCTGGCCTCCAACAGAGGGCGGAAACCTACAAACAACACCAACGCGAGCTGCAGCGCGGCTCAGCGATGTATGAGGGTGAGTCAAATGAAAACTTTAAATTTGTGATAACAAATCGAGATTTATTCGACGTTATCCTGTAAGTTGGTAAGCGTGCTACAAACAGCATGCAGAATGGCCTGCAGGTGGCAGCATAGTGTAGATGCACACTTACCGTCGCAGTATCAGTATAAAGAAGGCCGCCCCACTTGCGACTTGCACCAGGGAAGAACAGCGTTCTGTTATTCGGTTTTTGCGTAGTGAAGGTGTGAAATATATTGAAATTCATCGACGAATGAAGGTTCAGTACAGTGATGCATGTTTGTCGCAGCAACAAGTACGAGTGGAGTAGGAAGTACGCAAATGGTGTGACTTTAGTGGAAGATGCTCCTCGTCCATGTCAGGCACGAGTTGTGACTCCACAGAACATTGCAGCAGTTGAAGCCATAATGAAGGAAAACTGCCGAGTGACACTGAATGACATTGCAGCATGTTTACAGATCAGTCATGGGTCAACACACCATATTGTGCATGATTTGCACCAGTTTCACAAAGTGTCTGCGAGATGGGTGCCACGGCAGCTGACTCTTTAAATGAGAGAATGACGTGTTGATGCTTGTGAAGAGCTTCTTCGGCGCTTTTAATGGGAAGGTGATGGCTTTCTTGCAAGAATCATTATTGGGAACGAAACCTGGGTTCACTTCCACCAACCGGAAACGAAGAGAGCGAACAAGGAATGGCGCCATTCCTCATAATCAAAACCAAAGAAGTTTCGAAAAGAACCATCAGCAGGGAATGTTATGCTGACTCTCTTTTGTGACGTAAAAGACGTCATTTTGGAGCATTTCATGCCTAGAGGGACCACTGCCACCAGTGCATCATACACAGATCTCCTAAAAAATCACCTACGGCCTGCAATCAAATCAAAGCGACGTTGATTGCTGTCAGCAGGTGTCCATTTGCAATACGACAATGTAAGGCCCCACACTGCCCATACAACAGTTGCAACAATCACAGACCTGCATTCTGTGTACCTTCGTCATCCACCATACTCACCAGACCTTGCCCCGAGTGGTTTCCATATGTCTGGACCACTCAAAGACGCATTGGGAGATACGCCACGCGGTGCATGAGTGGTTGCGCGGACTACCAAAAGAATTTTTTTCTAAAGGAATTTATGCACTTTGTAAGCGCTGGAGGACTTGCATTGAGCGTGGGGGAGATTATGTTGAAAAGTGATACAGCTTTGTACCACTTCTGCACAATAAATAATATTTAAAAAAATATTTAAGGTTTTAATTTGACTCGCCCTCGTAGTTGAAGACCAAATTTGCTAAAAGTAGGACGTGACTGTGAGCTATTAATGTTATTTACTTTGAAATTAAAACTGTCAATAAATTTTTTTACAAGATCAACATCTGATTAAAAATGTTTGCAAAATGAACGTGATATGCTGATCGCGACAGGATGGCTAGTCCTAACCTTCCTCTTTTTGCAGTGAGTATCAGATGCAGGACTTTTCTTTCTGCCAAGCCTGCCGCTCTTGAGACCTCGGAACACTGGTGAGTATAACGTGGGTCTACAGGAGGAGCGGCGCCTCCGCCGCGGCCGGTGTGAATCCGCTAATAACGCAGCTGTGCGGCCGTCGCTGGTCGATGCCGGCCGCGCCTGGCACCGCCGCCGCCCCGCTCTACTCTGCTCTGCTCGATATGACGGTCGCCCAATTACGGCCGCGCCGGAGGCCACCCACACCACGTACCTCCCAGAAGAAAAGAGGTTTGCTGCGCTACAAATGTTTGTACTCAGGCACTCGGTGGATTCGTGCACTTCCGTGAACATCACAGTAACCAGCAAGCCTGTGTGTGGTTTGTGGCGGAAGCTCCACGTCATACTACACTGCTTGACAGCTGCTAAGGAACAGGGACGTTGTTGGAGAGGAAAAATGACAGGCAAACATAGAACAAACGTAATAGAGGTGGATGGTACTTCTATAATGAAAAATGGTACAGATTTCACCACATAGGAAAACAGGATAACCGATGTAAACAACATTCATGTTCCACACGGGTCAGTCTACCAACATAACGGCCGTTGTCGGACTCTCAGTAAAGAGTATTCCCTCCTCGGACAAAAACGCACATTTTTCACTCGCTATTCACTCTGATTACGAAACTGTTGAGGAGTCCTTGGGAGATATTGCCTCACTTCTCTGTCAACATGCTTTTCAGTTCTTGCACGGCTCGAGGAGAGGATATTTGTTGAAAAAAAAGTCTTCAAAGAGCATTCCTGGCATGTGTGTAGGGTTGAGGTCCGGGGAATACGCAAGCCATTCCGTAAGTTCAGTATCTTCACTTTCCTGCTTGTGCGACAGCTCATTGGTCCTGAGTCTACATCTACATCCATATTCCGCAAGCCACCTGACGGTGTGTGGCGGAGGGTACCTTGAGTACGTCTATCGGTTCTCCCTTCTATTCCAGTCTCATATTGTTCGTGGAAAGATGGATTGTCGGTATGCCTCTGTGTGGGCTCTTAATCTCTCTGATTTTATCCTCATGGTCTCTTCGCGAGATATACATAGGAGGGAGCAATATACTGCTTGACTCCTCAGTGATGGTATGTTCTCGAAACTTCAACAAAAGACCGTCCCGAGCTACTGACCGTCTCTCCCGCAGAGTCTTCGACTGGAGTTTATCAACCATCTCCGTAACGCTTTCGCGTTTACTAAATGATCATGTAACGAAGCGCGCTGCCCTCCGTTGGATCTTCTCTATCTCTTCTATCAACCCTATCTGGTACGGATCCCACACTGCTGAGCAGTATTCAAGCAGTGGGCGAACAAGCCTACTGTAACCTACTTCCTTTGTTTTCGGATTGCATTTCCTTAGGATTCTTCCAATTAATCTCAGTCTGGCATCTGCTTTACCGACGATTAACT
Source organism: Schistocerca americana (assembly GCF_021461395.2). Lineage (NCBI taxonomy): Eukaryota > Metazoa > Arthropoda > Insecta > Orthoptera > Acrididae > Schistocerca > Schistocerca americana. The sequence continues at coordinate 451,866,238 of NC_060123.1, read as the reverse complement.
TTATATGATCATTCCATTTTAAATCACTCCTAATGCGTACTCCCAGATTATTAACTGCTTCCAGTTGCTGACCTGCTATTTTATAGCTAAATGATAAGGGATCTATCTTTCTATGTTTTCGCAGCACATTACTCTTGTCTACATTGAGATTCAATTGCCATTCCCTGCACTATGCGTCAATTCGCTGCAGATCCTCCTGCATTTCGGTACAATTTTCCATTGTTACAACCTCTCGATGTACCATAGCATCATCCGCAAAAAGCCTCAGTGAACTTCCGATGTCATCCACAAAGTCATTTATGTATATTGTGAATAGCAACGGTCCTATGACACTCCCCTGCGGCACACCTGAAATCACTCTTACTTCGGAAGGCTTCTCTCCATTGAAAATGACGTGCTGCGTTCTGTTATCCAGGAACTCCTCAATCCAATCACACAATTGGTCTGATAGTCCATATGTTCTTACTTTGTTCATTAAACGACTGTGGGGAACTGTATCGAACGCCTTGCGGAAGGAACACGGAATCTACCTGGGAACCCGTGTCTATGGCCCTCTGAGTCTCGTGGACGAATAGCACGAGCTCGGTTTCACACGATCGTCTTTTTCGAAATCCATGCTGATTCCTACAGAGTAGATTTCTAGTCTCCAGAAAAGTCATTATACTCGAACATAATACGTGTTCCAAAATTCTACAACTGATAGACGTTAGAGATATAGGTCTATGGTTCTGCACATCTGTTCGATGTCCATTCTTGAAAACGGGGATGACCTGTGCCCTTTTCCAATCCTTTGGAACGCTACGCTCTTCTAGAGACCTACGGTACACCGCTGCAAGAAGGGGGCAAGCTCCTTCGCGTACTCTGTGTAAAATCGAACTGGTATCCCATCAGGTCCAGCGGCCTTTTTTCTTTTGAGCGATTTTAGTTGTTTCTCTATCCCTCTGTCGTCTATTTCGATATCTACCATTTTGTCATCTGTGCGACAATCTAGAGAAGGAACTACAGTGCAGACTTCCTCTGTGAAACAGCTTTGGAAAAAGACATTTAGTATTTCGGCCTTTAGTCTGTCATCCTCTGTTTCAGTACCATTCTGGTCACAGAGTGTCTGGACATTTTGTTTTGATCCACCTACCCCTTTGACGTAAGACCAAAATTTCTTAGGATTTTCTGCCACGTCAGCACATAGAACTTTACTTTCGAATTCATTGAAAGCCTCTCACATAGCCCTCCTCACACTACATTTCGTTTCGCGTAATTTTCGTTTTCTGCAAGGCTTTGGCTATGCTTATGTTTGCTGTGAAGTTCCCTTTGCTTCCGAAGCAGCTTTCTAACTCGGTTGTTGTACCATGGTGGCTCTTTTCCATCTCTTACGATCTTTCTTGGCACATACTCATCTAACACATATTGTACGATGGTTTTGAACTTTGTCCACTGATCCTCAACACTATCTGTACTTGAGACAAAACTTTTGTGTTGAGCCGTCAGGTACTCTGAAATCTGCTTTTTGTCACTTTTGCTAAACAGAAAAATCTTCCTACCTTTCTTAATATTTCTATTTACGGCTGAAATCATCCATTCCCTGTTCTGCGTTAACTGTTTCAAATAGATCGGGTCTGTTTGTCACCAGAAGGTCTAAAATGTTATCGCCGCGAGTCGGTACTCTGTTTAACTGCTCAAGGTAGTTTTCAGATAACGCACTTAAAAAATTTCACTGGATTCTTTGTCCCTGCCACCCGTTATGAACGTTTGAGTCTCCCAGCCTATATCCGGTAAATTAAAATCTCCACCCAGAACTATATCATGATGGGGAAATCTACTCGAAATATTTTCCAAATTATCCTTCAGGTGCTCAGCCACAACAGCTGCTGAGCCATGGGGCCTATAGAGACATCCAATTACCATGTCTGAGCCTGCTTTAACCGTGACCTTCACCCAAATTATTTCACATTTCGGATCTCCGTCGATTTCCTTCGATACTATTGCACTTCTTATCGCTATAAACACGCCTCCCCCTTCACTGTCCAGCCTGTCTCTGCGGTATACATTCCAATCTGAGTTTAGGATTTCATTACTGTTTACATCTGGTTTCAGCCCACTTTCTGTCCCTAGTACTATGTGGGCATTGTGACCGTTTACTAATGAGAGCAGTTCTGGGACCTTTCTATAGACGCTCCTGCAGTTTACTATTAGCAGATTAATACTGTTATTCCCTGTTGCATTTTGCCTACTCCTACCTCGCCGCGTCTCAGGAGGCGTCTTGTCGGGCGTATGGAGGGAATTCTCTAACCTAAAAACCCCACATTTGCACTGCACACGTACTCCGCTACCCTTGTAGCCGCTTCCTGCGTGTAGTGCACGCCTGACCTATTCAGGGGGACGCTACAGTTCTCCACCCGATAGCGGAGGTCGAGAAATTTGCACCCTAGATCTCCGCAGAATCGTCTGAGCCTCTGGTTTAAGCCTTCCACTCGGCTCCAAACCAGAGGACCGCGATCGGTTCTGGGAACGATACTACAAACGGTTAGCTCTGATTTCACCCTGCGAGCGAGGCTTTCCGCCTTCACCGTCAACTGCCTGTAGGAACTGAGGATGACCTCTGAACCCAGACGGCAGGAGTCATTGGTGCCGACATGAGCAACAATCTGCAGTCGGGTGCACCCAGTGCTCTCTATCGCCGCCGGCAGGGCCTCCTCCACATCTCGGATGAGACTCCTCGGCAAGCAGACAGAGTGAACACTGGCCTTATTCCCCGATCTTTCCGCTATTTCCGTAAGGAGCTCCATCACCCGCTTAACGTTGGAGCTCCCAATCACTAATAAACCCCTCCCCCCGTGTGCCTGCTCGGACCTTGCTGAAGGAGCAGCCACATGTCCACTCACAGGCAGAGCGGGCGATGCCACACGGCCAGCCTCCACATTTACCCTCCGCCTCGTGCGCCGCGAACGCCGCTGAACCCGCCACTCCCCTTGGGGAGTGGGTGGCCCAACCGCGCCCGGTACCCGCGAAGATGTCTCCACAGCAGGGACAGTGGGTGAAGCATGTGACACCTGGGGTGTACCATTCGACGCACCAGACTCCCCACTCCAGCTACACTCCGAAGCAGCAGCCTGAAGACGGCTGACCGCGGCCATCAACACGTTCAGCTGTCCGCGAACAGTGGCCAGCTCCTCCTGCGTCCGTACACAGCAGTCACACATCCTATCCATCCTAAGAAATGAATTTACTGTAGAGAGTTAATCAACTTTTAACTAGACTGCTAATTCACTAAAGGCGGCTGATAGTTGACTAAACTGTGGTTACTAGACACTTCTTGTAGAAAACAATGAAAATAGCACTACCTGTGTCTGGACTGTATTTAAAACAAACACTAGCACTACTGGCACTGTGGCTGACTAAAGGGACTCTCTCTGACTGTATAGAAAACAAACACGAAATCTATGGAACACTATTACTAGCACTCGACAATTAAAGCTTCCTAAAAGCAAAAACACACGGAAGAAGTGACAAGTAAAAAAAAATACAGTTAATACTTAAATTAAGGTAGCTCGCTGCACAGCAGACGTGATGCAGACGGCAGTTATGACGACACTGACGATGGACACTGTTGTACACAGCCACAAAGCTGGAATCTTTCCCACCTCTTAACAGACTCACACGATCCAGAATTATTTCCCTGCAATACGCCTGTGGTGTGCAACGTGTTTCCATCTGTCCCCACACTAGCTGGTAGCCAGAACATTTTTTCTGAAACCATCCAACACGCTCCCTACACCAACGTACTCTTTCTCGACTATGGCGTTATTGAAGTCGGATGCATTTGATAGGCTTCAAAGCATACAGACCAGCCTGATGTAGTCGCCGCGAAATGATACTGGCAGGTACACGTGTACCGGTAGCCGTTGTAAGGCCTGTAGCGATCCGCCTAGGAATGAGATGCCTGTTCCTTTTCGCCACCAGGGCTACGTATCGATCCGTTCGTGCTATGGTGTCCCGTCTACTACCACAGGCGCGCTTTCACACAGCTCTTCCACCTTCGGGGGCCTTTTTTAGTCGCAAGATGACACTTTTCGACCTCTCATTGTCGTGGCCACAATAGTGACACAGTGACTGGCTTCGACCCGTCCAATTCGTCTACGATCATAATCACGTAAATGACGTATCACAGACAAGTTGCCGTTCCACAATGAATGTCGCACTAATCAGTATCGCAACAACCTTCGTCGAACACCGTAGCTACTGCATGAACTATCGAGTGCATACAGGTCGTACGTGCAGAAGCTTCGCTGCAGTTAACACATCCTACCCTCTACATTTCCTTTTGGTATCGCTGATCAGGTGCTTCGTAGAAATTGTCGGCTGTTCCGTAGCAATTGGCAGTTGTTCCACAGCAGCTGGCCGTTGTTCCTTAGCAAGTGTCAATCGTTCCTCAGCAAGTGTCAATCAGTGCACAAGGGGCAGTAAAATGGAAATGAAATGGACTGTAGAACAGTCAGTATACTGCTTATTGTTTCAAAAGTAATCGCCGAAATTGTTAATACATTTATCCCAAGATGAGGCACGTCGGTTAATGCCTACACGTTCGCAGTTGCCTACTGAACCATAACTGTATCCACACGTGCATCTCTTCGTCCAAAGAAAATCGACTGCCACCAATGTCTTCCTTCAGGGTTGCAAAAACACGGAAAGCGCATGGGGAGAGATTGGGAGTATATGAAGGATGTGTAAGGGCATCCAAGCGAAATATGTGCAGCATAGTTTGGAGGCGTGTTCCTATCGAACCAAACTGCTGAGGTCATTGGTCCCTAGGCTTACATATTACTTAATCTAACTTAAACTAACTTACGCTAAAGACAATACACACACCCATGCCCGAGGGAGGACTCAAAACTCGCCCAGGTAAAATCGTGATTCCGTAGGCAACTGCAAACATTTATCTTTGAAGACGCTGACCGTCTAGTCTAGCGTCGGGGTAAACGCATTATCAGTTATGGCGGTTACTTTTGAAGTGATAAACAGTTTACTTACTGTTTTCCACCTGTCTCGTTTCCCTTATAGAGTAATAAACACCCTCTCTCCCTCACTCCTTAAATGTTGAGACGTGTATTGGAATCTTGAATAAAGTCAAGCTGCTTTCAGAAAAAAAAGTATTACGTATCTAATTGAACGAACCTCATAACATACCTGAAAATCTTGTGAGCTCTCTTCCATGACAATCTGCCACTGTGAAGGCTGGGGGAGCGGTGTTAGGTGGCAGTACAGTGCTCAATGCTGTGTGCACGAGGTTAGCTACAAATTGCACAGACACCACACTTACATGACTTACAGGACATGACAGGGGCGGAGTAGTGGGGAACGGATTGTGGCAGATTTCAGCTCAATCAACAACCTAATTCAGTTGTGAAATGGATTAAAGTTCAAGGACAATAAATACAATGGACCTTAACGTTAGCCGGCCGGTATCGCCGAGTAGTTCTAGGCGCTTCAGTCTGGAACTGCGCGACCGCTACGGTCACAAGTTCGAATCCTTAAGTAGTTCTAAGTTCTTGGGGACTGTTGACCTCAGATGTTAAGTCAAATAGTGCTCAGAGCCATTTGAACGATTTTGAACCTTAACGTTACTTTAAGGACTAAAGTAACTATCGTATGATATGTTACTTCCAAGCAACATCACTCGATGAATCTGGGACTATAAATAGGAAAAAAACCGCTGCAGTTTACGCTGAGGTGACAAAAGTCATGGGATGCTGCTTAATATCGTGTCGAATCTCCCCTCTCCCGGAGTATCGCAGCGATCTGTGGCATGGAAACAACGAGTCGTTGGAAGCCCCCGCAGAATTATTAAGCCCACTTGTTTGCACAGCCGTCCATAATTTCGAAAGTGTGCATGAACTGATGTCTCCGTAATATTCCAAAAATTTTAGAATTGTGTAGAATTTTCTTCAAACTAATCACGAACAATTGTGGGCCGATCACATGGCGCATTGTCATCCAGAAAAATTCCATCGTTGTTTCGAAACATGAAAATTTTGAATGGCTGCAAATGGTCTAAACATAGCCGGACATAACCATTTTCAGTCAATGATCGGTTCACTTCAACCAAAGAACCCAGTCCATTCCATGTAAACACAGCCCACACCATTATGATGTCACCAACAGCTTGCACAGGACCTTTTGACAACTCGGGTGCATGGTTTCGTGGCCTCAGACTCGAACCCTGCCATCGCTCTTTTATTTTTCTATCTTTTTTTATTCAGTCTTCTGACTGGTTTGATGCAGCCCGCCTTGAATTCCTCTCCTGTGCCAACTTCTTCATCTCAGAGTAGCGCTTGCAACCTACGTCCTCAATTACTTCCTGGATGTATTCCAGTCACCGTCTTTCTCTACAGGTTTTACCCTCTACATCACCCTCTAGTATCGTGGAAGTCATTCCCTGATGTCTTAACAGATGTCCTATCATCCTGCCCCTTTCCCTCCGATTCTGAGCACAACCTTCTCAATTCTTACCTTATCACTCCACCTAATTTTCGACATTCGTCTGTAGCACCACATCTCAAATGTTTCGATTCTCTTCTGTTCCGGTTTCCCCACAGTCTATGTTTCACTACCATACAACGCTGTGCTCCAAACTTAATCAAATTTGTTCCTCATATTACGACCTTTGTTTGATACTGGCATACTTCTCATGGCCCTTTTTGACAATGTCAGTCTGCTTTTGATATCTTCCTTGCTCTGTCCGTCATTGGTTATTTTGCTCTGTAGGTGGTAGAATTCCTTAACTTCATCTGCTTCGTGACCATGAATCTTGATGCTAAGTAATTCGCTGTTTTCATTTCTGCTACTTGTCACTTTATTTGTCTTTCTTCGATTTACTCTCGATCCATATTCTGCATCATTAGACTGTTCATTCCATTCAGTAGATCACGTAATTCTTCTTCTCTTTCACTCAAGAGAGCAATGTCATCAGCGAATCGTATCATTCGCATCCTTTTACCTTGAATTTTAATTCCACTCCTCTTTTATATCCATCATTGCTTCTTCGATGTACAGATTGAACAATAGGGGCGAAAGACTACATCCCTGACTGATACCCTTTTGAATCCGAGCACTTTGTTCTTGGTCGTCCACTCTTATTACTCCCTCTTGACTCTTGTACCAATTGTATATTACCCGTCTCTCCCTACAGATTATGCTTATTTTTCTCAGAAGTTCTAACATATTGCACCATTTTACAGTGTCAAACAATTTTTCAGGTCAACAAATCCTATGAACGTGTCTTGATTTTTCTTTAGACTTCTTTAGAGTTGCCTCTCTGGTGGCTTTTCTGAAGCCAAACTGATCGTCATCTAGCTCATCGTCAATTTCCTTTTCAAGTCTTCTGTATACTATTCTTGTCAGCAACTTGGACGCATCAGCTATTAAGCGAATTGTGCGATAATTCTCGCACTTGTCAGCTATTGCAGCCTTCGTAACTGTGTGGATGATATTTTTCCGAAAGTCAGATGGTATATCACCAGACTTATACATTCTGCACACCAAAGTAGTCGTTTTGATGCCACTTCCCCAATGATATTAGAAATTCTGATGAAAAGTTATCTGTCCCTTCTGTTATCTGTCCCTTCTGTTATCTGTCCCTTCTGTTATCTGCCCCTTTTGCCCTATTTTATCTTAAGTCCTCCATAGCTCTCTTAAATTATTATTCTGATACTGGATCCCCTAACTCTTCCCTGTCGACTCCTGTTTCTTCTTCTATCACATCTGACAAATCGTTTCATTCATAGAGGCCTTCAATGCACTCTTTCCACTTATCCGCTCTCTCACCTGCATTTAACAGTTGAAGTACAGTTGCACTCTTAATTTATCACCCTTGCTTTTAATTTGACGGAAGGTTATTTTGACTTTCCAATATGCTGCGTTAGACCTTCCGACGATCATTTCTTTTTCGATTTCTTCACATTTTTCATGCAGCCAATTCGTTTGAGCTTTCCTGCACTTCCTGTTTATATCATTCTTCATTGACCTGTAAGTCTGTACTCCAGAATTTCCCTAACATTTCTGTATTTCCTTCTTTCATCGATCAACTAAAGTATTTCTTGAGTTACTCATGATTCCTTCGCAGTTAACCTCTTTTTACCCATGTTTTTATTTCCAAATTCTGTGATGGCTCTTTTTAGAGACGTCCATTCCTCTTCAACTGTACTGCCTACTGAGATATTTCTTATTGCTGTATCTACAGCCTAAGATAAATTCAAGCGTATCTCATCATTCCTTAGGACTTCCGTATCCCATTTCTTTGCGCATTGATCCTTCCTGAGTAATCTCTTGAACTTCAGCGCACTCTTCATCAGCAATACAGTGCGCTCTGGGGTACGCCTTACAATCCAGTATCCGATTTCAGAATCTCTGTCTGACCATGATGTAATGTAACTGAAACATTCTCGTGTCACCGGCCTTTTCCAATTATACCTCCAACTTTTGTGATTATTGAACAAGCTGAAATTTATTACAGAACTCAATTAGTCTTTCTCCTCTCTCATTCCTAGTTCCAAGCCCATATTCTCCTGTAACCTTTTCTTCTACTCCTTCCCCTACAACTGCATCCTATTCTCCCATGACTATTAGATTTTCATCTCCATTTACGTACTGTATTATCCTTCCAGTACCCTCATTCACTTTCTCTATCTCTTCATCTTCAGCTTGCGACGTCGGTATGTATACCTGAACCATCGTCGGTGTTAGTTTGCTGTCGATTCTGATAAGAACAACTCTAGCACTGAACAGTTAACAGTAACACACTCTGCCGTTCCTTCCTGTTCATAACGAATCCTACTCACGTTATACCATTTTCTGCTGTTGTTGACATTACTCTAGACTCTTCTGACTAGAAACCCTTGTCTTCTTTCCATTTCACTTCACAGACCCCTACTAGAAGACTTTACATTCCCTACCACGTTCAAGCTTCTGAGATGCCGCTCTCTTTCGTTGGTTATTCAGTCTTTTTCTCACGGTCACTTCACCTTCGGCGTTCCCCTCCAGGAGATGCGGAAGGGGAACTATTCTGGAATCTTTTGCCAGTGACCGCCAATGCCGATTATTAATCAAAAATTAAGCGGTGGCGTGTTTAAACCCGGGACCGAGATTTTGATTACTAATCAAAGATGATAACCATCTACCACGAGTGCATTAGCTCTTATCAACTGAAAACGGGACTCATCTGACCAGGCCACGATTCTCCAGTTGTTTAAGCTCAAACCTGTATGCTCAAGAGCCCATATTCTGCGCTACAGGCGACGTCATGCTTTTAGCAAAAGCCACTCACTTCGATTGCCTGCTGCCATAGCCCTTAACGTCACATTTTGCCACACTGCCCTAAAGAATACGTACGTTCCAATTTGATTTCTGCAGTTATTTCACTCGGTGTTGCTTGTCTGTTAGCACTGACAACTCCACGCAGATGCCGTTGCTCTCGTCGTTAAGTGACGTCGTTGGCCAGTGCGTTGTCCATGGTGAGAGATAACGCCTGAAGTCTAGTAATCTCAGGACACCGTTGACAGTGTGAATATCGGAATACTGAATTCTGTGACGATTTCCGAAATGGTATGTCCCATGCGTCTAGCTTCAACAACCGTTCCGCGTTCAACGTCTGTAAATTCCTCTCCTAGCGGCCATAATAACACCGGATATCTTTTGAGATGAATCACCTGAGTACAAACGACAAATGCACTGCCGTTTTATACCTTTTGTAGGCGATACTACTGCCATCCATATGTGTATATATCGCTATCCCCTGACTTTTAACACCTCACTGTAGCATATATCATAACTGAAAGATATACACAATGAGACGCAGAAGAATGACAATTTTATTCCAAAACAATAACTAAGCTAAAGTCACCGCAAATCATTATGCTGCCCTGTGCATCACAAGAGCAAGGACATGCTTCTTAATAGTGCGTACGTTCACCATGGTGGGTCACGCATGCCCTGCAATGTCTTCGCAACCTGGTCATAAGGTCGGTAATGAGTTCTTTTTATAGAGCTTCCATTCCTCCACTAGCTCGGTTGACAACCGCTGGATGGTACTGTAGTACGTTTTGCTAACCCATTCCACATGTGGTCTATGAGATCCAAGTCAGGGAAAGGGGCAGGCCAGTCGATTCTCCGAATATCCCCCCGGTCCGAGAGCCTCTACATCCTTGCTGTTCCATGCGATGGTGCATTGTCATCTATAAAAATGAAGTCTAGGCCGAATACACTAGTGAAAAGAAGCACATTTGGAACACTGTCACAATAACTTTTAGAGTTGTGTGTACCTTGTTTGGAGGGTAGGTCCAGGCTACATTATGCCTCCCAACATTATAACACCTGGACCACCATAAGGACCGTATTTGGTAATGTTCTTCGATGCATTACGTCTTCCCAGCTCTCGTTCCACGACAGTACGTCCAGAATCGTTACTCAGACGTTCCTGGATGCATTAAGCGTTCCCATCTCTCGTCGCATGAGCTTACGTCGAGATTCAAGACTGAATCTTCTCTCACCCGAGAAGAGCAGCGACCCCACTCCTTGTTCGTCCAGACCCTATGCTTTTGGTTCAAATGGTTCAAATGGCTCTGAGCACTATGGGACTTAACATCTATGGTCATCAGTCCCCTAGAACTTAGAACTACTTAAACCTAACTAACCTAAGGACATCACACAACACCCAGCCATCACGAGGCAGAGAAAATCCCGGACCCCGCCGGGAATCGAACCCGGGAACCCGGGCGTGGGAAGCGAGAACGCTACCGCACAACCACGAGATGCGGGCTATGCTTTTGGCACGATCTCAAGTGGTGCTGCGCGGTTGTCAACGGAACATGACGTACTGGTTGTCGGGCGAAGAGTCCACTACCGTCCACTCGTCATATCACTATGAAGTGTGAGATTTCGTGCCTTGTAGTCCCGATAAATGTGGTTGCAAGCGCTGTTTGACATGCGCCCATTATTGCCTTTTGCACAATTTAGCAGTCATCTGCTGATGTAGTTGACAGTGGTTGACCACCTCCCCTGCTTCTGGCAGCAGAGTCTACGGTTCAGAACGCTGTTCATGCCTGAAGAACATTGCGGCGAGCAATACCAAACTCCTGGGTAAAATTCGTCACATGTAATCCTTCTTCTAATAGCCTAATGATACTTCCCCATGTGAAGATATACCAGTGTCTCTGGCCCATGTTGTAACGCGTGCAGAACACCACAGTTCACAGCAACTGCTGGCTGGTTGATATAGTTGTCTTTTCCTGTTCCCTCAACTGTCTCATGTTGCGCGCCAACGTTCTTTGCTGCTGTAGTTAGGCGGACTTCACATCATGTCACATTTAGACTGCTCTATAACAGAGCAGTGTGTAAACGAATTAGCTTTCCTGCTTTATATCTGTGTGTGTATGTGAGAGAGAGAGAGAGGAAGAGAGACAGAGAGAGAGAGAGAGAGAGAGCGTAGAATATAGGTTGTAAGGAGTGCGTCGGAACACTCTATTAAATTGATTAAATATTACATTATCGAAAACAATATAGCCAGCTTAAGGGTATTCTTTGTATTGTGTAAGATTTGGAATAAGTAAGCACTCAGACATCGATAGCACCAATCTGAGGGCGAAACATGGGAGCGCGATTCTAAGCACTGTTGTGAGACGAGTCAGTAGTGTTGGTCGAGAGCTCGGAGACAGAAGACATGTCGGTAATGGCAGATCTTACCACATTCAAGGCCTGATTTCATTTATATGGCCAGGAGAGACTTAGACGGCTTGACTAAGGCTGAAGATGGAATTCAAGGTAAAATTCGCAAACATAGCGTAAAGCGCAATTTCAGGTTTAAGCTCGTGATTGTTAGTTCGAGTTTGCAATAATTCCGTGTTTTGCTTGTCAATTAAAGAAGCCTCCTTATCACCAAATAATAATTATTCTCCACATCTAATTCACAAAAATGCTGTGGTTATTAAATGTTAATGTAACTTTGAAATTGAAATAATTTGTTAATATGGCACTCAGCCATTATTGATACTTATGTCATTGTCAGGCATTTCACCATTATTAATACTTGTCAAAGTTGGTCACGATGATTTATGAAGTTTTTAAATAGGCTTAATTCATGAAGAAATTCTTTCTTACAAGTTATTTACTAATTACCGGGACCCAACCAAACTCCTTTTTATTAAATTCATTCTCAGTAACAACAAGCTTTAGCCGCTGCTGCTGCATGCTGCTGCGAATTGCTGTAAACAACTTGGAAAAAAGTAGTCATCTAAAGAGGTGATTGCTAAACTTTGGGCAGAAACAGAGACACTGACACGCCACAACATGTCATGTACTCTGATCCAGTAAATTCGGCTGCACAAGCCCGATTCTGTATCACTTGTAAATTCTTATTCAAATATGCAGTCACATAACTTATCCAAATGTTAGTTTTAAGTTTTTCAAGTAACGACCTGTTGAGGGCTTAAATGACAGTGAAACTGACACTCATACAACACGCACGCAGTGTTATGCAGATTATATTTCGATTACTGATAGCTCAGGTTGCTTATCGAGTCCATTTTCACAGACGAACATAAGCAATATTTGCTGCATTTGCTGTATTAGTTGTAGGTGCGTTATAATGTACACAAAACTAAATGCTGTGAACTGTGATTACTTAATTCCTGTACTGCGCAGTACAGTGACACTGATATGTTTTCTGAAGTCAAAAGGACAGTTTTCTACGTCTCATAAAGAAGCCAAACCAAAAACAATAACACATTTACATACCAAAAAAGTACTAAATTTTGCCTGAATAAATTAGCTAAATGACTTTAATTAAATACTACTGCTGATGTACGTAACTAAATTGCTAAATTGTGAACAAAATTCAGAATACGAAAAATGTTTCACACGCGTATATATGTCACAGATCACTAAAATGTACTTTGCATAACAAGATAATAACTTCCAAGCTGAATGTAAGCTATCTCACCTGATCACTGAGTAGCTGTGTAATGTCAGTGGTCTGCTTGTATAATGTAGCTGTATTACTATGGACGTGAACTATTCTTGCACCTACCAAGGTTCAGTAAATTTTTTTCTCTTGAAAGTAGAGTACAGCATGCAGCGCCGCAGCAAATCTGAATTAACATAGTAAGCTAAGAATGAAATTCAAGCGTGTGTACCGTCGGGTGCAATGCGGACACAAGCAACTTACGTTAAGAAAAAACCGAACACGTTTAACGACTAGAGATATGACCTTGATATTCACAGAACATGTACATTAATACGTTCGGCAGAACCGTACCATCAAATCAGTGAGTTTGAAAGAGGGTGCATTATTGGCATGAGAGAATGTGATGCATCCATCCGGGAAACTGGTGCTCGTGTGGAACGAAGCGTTTCAGCAATGCAACGGATGTGTGCTGAATGGTTCCCGGAAGGCCAACGGAGTTTGAAAGAGGGTGCATTATTGGCATGAGAGAATGTGATGCATCCATCCGGGAAACTGGTGCTCGTGTGGAACGAAGCGTTTTAGCAATGCAACGGATGTGTGCTGAATGGTTCCCGGAAGGCCAACGAACACGACGAGATGAGTCAGGGCGCACAACCAAGACCACCACCCGAGAAGATCGACACCTCATACGAATGGCATTGCAGGACAGATCTGCGTCCCCCTCGCGTCTATCACAAGAGTAGAACAGCGTAACAAGTTGTACACTATGGCGAATGCCAGTCCGTCGGCGTTTGCCACGTCATGGGTTCCGTGCGCGTCGTCCACTTCCCAGCCTAATTTTGACGAATGCGCACAAACATGCTAGACAGCAATTGCGTATGGGGACAACAATGGTATCAGATAGTGTTTTCGGACGAATCCAGGTTCTTTTTGTTTGAAAATGATGGACCCGTTTTGGTTCACCGCAGACAGGTGGAGTGGAATCACAGTGACTGCATACGCCCAAGGCCCCATGGTGTCGAGTGCTATTGGGTACAACCATAAATCACAGTTGGTGCGTGTCCAGGGCCATGTGACAAGTCAAGTTACACTCCATTAGGAATGTGGAATGCACTCAACGACTGTGATATAACTTCCAAAATGACGGAGTACAGCAGGATTTATTAAAACAAATCTAGATTTCGGCTAGAAACTAGCCATTATCAGTGCAGTAATACATGTCCTAGTACGACAGTCCCCCGTTATTCGGGCTCCTGTCAGAGTTCGCTCCTGTGCCACCTACGTGAATGACATCCTGTGCCCCGTAGCCATAAACTTCCTGCACAACACCCCAGACGACATTTCTGAGTAACAACATACAGGACCATATGTTGCTGCAAACGTGCCTTCCTGGTGTCACAGGATGTCAACCTTTTCCTCTGACCCGCCAGATCACCAGACTTGTCGCCAATCGAAAATGTGTGGGATATGGTGAAATTACAGGTTCATTGCCACGACCCAAAGCCAACCATCACAGATGAACTTTGAAACCGGGTGAATGCAGCATGGATGGCTATACTACTGGACGCCATATTCGTCATATACGCGTCCATGCCATCACGCGTAGTATAAGTTATCAGGTCCCATGACGGACTCTGTTCCAACTAGGCAAGAGGACACGTGATGAACCGATATGACTGAAATGCTCTAATTTACTCAATGACATTTAGAGTCCATGAATGCGAACACCATTAAGCAGTACAGTATTGCAGTATACAGATTAATTTTCCACTTCTTTCCGTTTTCATTAATGCATAACTTGTGTCATCGCACTTCCTTGGAGATGGTTCTTCTTGATTGGGTTTCTGAAGCACGATAAATAAATGAATGAATGTAGCCGTAGCAGTCAATTCATATGCAGCAGTATCGGATCGTAGTACGTATCGTGCGTTCTATCTGAAGAAACTGCTAAGGACGCTCGTGCTTTGTAAACATAGAGCGTATCCTTTCGCGAGAGGGGAGGACCGCCAGTAAACTCGGCCGATCGACAGCCTGGTGGCTCGTGGCCAAGCTCTGCCGCCCAAGCGCCCGCCGTTCTTGCCCGCCCCACCCCCACATTGCAGATTTCGTTTGCCAAATCGGCTTTTCCCGCACAATGTGCTTGTTTATTTCCACCTTGCCTATCGCTCCTTTCAGTTACAGAATATTCGGTGAAATTTTTCGCCATCAATGCGGTGCGCTCATTTCCGAACAGAATCACTTTCTGTTCAGGAGGCAGTTTGGTAAATGCGTTCCTTATGTAAGCCCAGTAGTGTCGCAACGTTTGTCATCCGGGATTTCTGCATCGCGAATATTCGCCTCCCAGCTCTGTCGTAGCGACGTGAATAGGTGGCAGGACATAGAATTCTCATTTCCCGTAATCCGAGTCGTGCAATATCTGCAGACTAGTGTTGCTATCGTTTACGCCGTACCTAACTCTTACTAAAGCTTTCCCGTAAAGACATGTCCTTACTCTGATGGCTTGGGGTTATTTGGACAGTAACATAAAAATAAATCGGTTGCCGTAGACGACCTTTCAAGGGGACTGAATGAGGCGAGATAGGATTAAGGCTTTGAGTACATTCCGAGGTGTCGTGTTGAGTTACCTCTTCGATATACCGAATCACGCTTTATTCGTTTCTGCTTCCACGAATACAACATCTGCGTAGCACATATTTTTACATTCAGCCCTACGATTTAATTTTAGGCCATCTTCCGTAAGCTACAAATACAAATTTTACGCTGGAGATCTTAAGCCGCTCCGTCGTTACATGTTTATCACACTTACTATGTACTTCGAGAACATTATCTACCGTATCCGCAAACGTAAATTTTATACCCTGGAGACCTGAAATAGAACCTAAATAGCGTAAAATTGAACTGTCCGGTTTATTGAACACAAAATTCTTTAAGGAGAGACGGAAGGCAAGTGGGCTTCAAAAATTCGATTTTTACATTTTAGCGTATTTGAAATGCCTGGTCTTTCCTGCGTGAAACACTTTTTGTTTTATATAAATACGACAATTCTTTCGTGAGATATGATGGTTTTCCTGACGCTCTGTGCAATGTTACATTTAACTGCCGCGCCTTCCTTTTTGTGCCATGCATAGATAATGCGCAGCATTCTTTTACTCCTTGTATATTATTTCATGCTTTTATTTTTTATCGCTTCAATGTTTTCTACCTTTATGGGAAAACTCAAGATTTAAAAGGAATGTGTGAATTCTGTCATTGTCTGTATTTGTTCAGCTTACAACCCTCAAATTTGGTGTTTATGATGCTATTTTTGTTTCAATGATGGTGTAATTAGAAAACTGTATGTTTTGGAATTATTGGGCATAAAATATAGTGGAAATACTGCGAAATCCTTGGTGCAAATAGATAAAGAGACAATCCGCAAAGCAGATTTTGCTAATTTAAAATGCACAAAAGAAGCTAGACAGAAAAGAAGACGGACGAAGAGAAGAAAAGAAGATCACTATGATTCAGATGATGCTCAGTATGGTCAAGGAAAAGATTAGTGGTAAGTAATTCTCATCAATAACTATACTAGAATTGCAATATTAAACTTTACATGGGTTTTTCTCAAAACTACATCTTTTTTTGCTTTCGGGTACCATTATTTGATGAACCAATGGGGTTAGAAACATAAAATTTGGTCAATTTTTACTGCAGATGGTAATAAGTTATTACAAGTAAATTGAGAACCACCAAACAATCAGAAACTGTCTTATAATAATTAATGTACAAAAAAAGTTAGATTTTACTAGTGCAAGAATAAAAAATTTTCCTCTCAAAATCTTAAGGGGGATTATGTTCATTTTACTTGTAAATTGAAGCATATATATTATATATATTTAGTAAAAATTTCACTATTTTATGACTTATAGTTCTTTTGTAAAGTGTACCTATTCAAAGGGTAAAATAGCACTGGCGGAATAGGGATAAAAATTGCCTTCCGTCTCCCCTGATCAGTAGTGAGGCATTCTCCTGTTGGATGTAGCACATGTGAAGAAAATGCATCTTGTTAGCTTTACTGGCAAGACTTCATTGAACAATGTAGCTATAGTATAATAGGATTTAATACCTACTGTACAAATACGGGGGGCGTTAAATAAATACTGCAACACTTTTTCTAGCAGGTTGGTTATATTCAGGATTCCAATACACCATATTGCTGTCAACTCTATTGTCCACGAAAACCTATTTTTCAACACAATTTCCTTCAATGCCGTCGCCTTACGTCACCATACTAGGACAGTCTTGACAAATATACCCACATGGTGCCACTCTAATGGCCAACATTGCAACCAACATCTTGTTGCTTCAATAAGCATCCCATCATCCATGTACTGCTTTCCGCAGAGAAAACAGATGGAAGTCAGAAGGTGCGAGATCTGGTCTGTAGGGTGAATGAGGAAGAGCAGTCTGATGAAGTTTTGTGAGCACGTCGCATCAACAGCCACACCACACTGCATGGAGAACTCCGGCCGTCATCTCTCCCACCAGAAAAACTGTGCGGCGGCAACGCTGACCAATTGCTCTCCAGGAAGCTCCTACATTCCACCCGACAACCTATCCACCATAAACGCTCCCTTGCCTTTCCGTACAACCCACTTCCGCTCTTCCACCAGAGAGATAACCAGGGATCATCTAACCGACAAAGAACGTGCTCAACTTTCTGGGCGCGAACTATCAATTTCGGTGCGCGGCTCAAAAAGTTCTTGAAAACGTAAATTCAGTGACTGAATCCCAGTGTGACTTGTCAACCTAAAACCGGTGACAAATTGTAATCTCGAGTTTATTTTCACTGCATGCTTTCCTTTATAGAAGTCGAAATAATTTTTATCTGTAAACCTGGTTTCTAGCAATGCTACAAATTTTATGCTCAGTCTCTCATGCGTATTCGTTAGCTCCTTCAGATTTCCTGTTTTCAACAGATTGTTAACATTGAGTGTACCTATGATTTTTTTTTTTTTTATAGAGGCTACGAGAAATTCAGATCCTTCTCTATATCCCAGAATCCTATGAGAGAACAGGAATCCAGTCTATTGACTGGGGCCTGCGGTAGTGGAATTCTTCCCTGCTGTTCTGTTTCAAATTGTTGTTTTTTGATGATATGTTACTTTTCAACACTAAATTGCTGAGATCAACCCTGATATCTAACACCTGTATTAGCTAGGTGAACTAAGCAACAGCTGCTAGATACCAGATTAGACGCTGACGTGTTCTGTGATAGTATATAGTCCGCCCTGGATTACTTCCCCAGTATCCCCATCAGTCACCAGGGGAGATGTCCAATGGGTGATCCAACAATCCTACGGGAGGGTACATAGGGTACACCTTGGTAAGTTCGTGGCATTGCTTATTTCGTGATACTTTGTGCGATCTTCACGGATTTATCAACCACGCTAGAAGTGCAGTCGATGACTCACAGATAGCAGCACATGTTCCCCACCTGCAGCGGCATTTCACGCCGTGCTTCCAGCGGCCTTGGCAGCACAGTGAGTTGTTTTCTTCCGTTGGGGGCAGTTGTCTTTCGCTTTAGCGCTGCAGAATCCCACGTGTTTTCAAAGTGCTGATTACTCCTCATGTCAACAGGGTAACAATTTTTGATTTTCCACAGTTGCTTATGTGATATAAATAAATTTTTCTGATTAAGGTTTCTGTTTTTGCGTTCGTTGTTGTTGTTGTTGTTGTGGTCTTCAGTCCTGAGACTGGTTTGATGCAGCTATCCATGCTACTCTATCCTGTGCAAGCTTCTTCATCTCCCAGTACCTACTGCAGCCTACATCCTTCTGAATCTCCTTGGTGTATTCATCTCTTGGTCTCCCTCTACGATTTTTACCCTCCACGCTGCCCTCCAATACTAAATTGGTGATCCCTCGATGTCTAAGAACATGTCCTACCAACCGATCCCTTCTTCTAGTCAAGTTGTGCCACAAGCTCCTCTTCTCCCCAATTCTATTCAATACCTCCTCATTAGTTATGTGATCTACCCATTTAATCTTCAGCATTCTTCTGTAGCATCACATTTCGAAAGCTTCTATTCTCTTCTTGACTAAAGTATTTATCGTCCACGTTTCACTTCCATACATGGCTACACTCCATACAAATACTTTCAGAAACGACTTCCTGACATTTAAATCTATACACGATGTTAACAAATCTTTCTTCTTCAGAAACCCTTTCCTTGCCATTGCCAGTCTACATCTTATATCCTCTCTACTTCGACCATCGTCAGTTATTTTGCTCCCCAAATAGCAAAACTCTACTTTAAGTGTCTCATTTCCTAATCTAATTCCCTCAGCACCACCCGACTTAA
Source organism: Schistocerca americana (assembly GCF_021461395.2). Classification (NCBI taxonomy): domain Eukaryota; kingdom Metazoa; phylum Arthropoda; class Insecta; order Orthoptera; family Acrididae; genus Schistocerca; species Schistocerca americana. The sequence goes on along the minus strand of NC_060123.1, from coordinate 451,846,946 downwards.
TTCGACTACATTCCATTATGCTCGTTTTGCTTTTGTTGGTGTTCATCTTATACCCTCCTTTCAAGACACTGTCCATTCCGTTCAGCTGCTCTTCCAAGTCCTTTGCTGTCTCTGACAGAATTACAATTTCATCGGCCAACCTCAAAGTTTTTATTTCATCTCCATGGATTTTAATACCCACTCCGAACTTTTCTTTTGTTTCCTTTATTGCTTGCTCAATATACAGATTGAATAACATCGTGGATAGGCTACAACCCTGTCTCACTCGCTTCCCAACCACTGCTTCCCTTTCATGCCCCTCGACTCTTATAACTGCCATTTGCTTTCTGTACAAATTGTAAATAGCCTTTCGCTCCCTGTATTTTACCCTTGACACCTTTAGAATTTGAAAGAGAGTATTCCAATCAACATTGTCAAAAGCTTTTTCTAAGTCTACAAATGCTAGAAACGTAGGTTTGCCTTTCCTTAATCTTTTTTCTAAGATAAGATGCGTTCGTTAGTTTAGACGTAATAGCCTTAGCTGCGCTAGTAAAAATCTTAGCATTTTAACTGCCATCTTGCACCACCCTAGATAGTCTTCGCAAATATTGGCTAAAAACGTATTTAAAAGCGGATATGTAATTACTTTTAGTAGCATGCCCGTGGTATAGATACAGCACTTCATTTAAACCAGATAATATATTAAATTTACATATCACGAATTAACCAAGCTATCACGAACTTAACAAGTTTTTTTCTTCTGGATGTTAGATACCTCCAAAATATCGCAAATATGCCAACCAAGATATTATTACAGCAGCGAGGTTGGTAAAAGAGGTGAAGTACTCAATTTAAACGGCATCAAAGCAATGTGAAGTTCCATGGTCTACCCTGAAAGACTTTCTTAGCAGGACTGAAGGTGAATGTGGTGGCCTACCTAAATTAGGGAAACCGTTTGCTTTACCTGTACAAATGGCATAAAGTGCATGCAATTACGTACTTTCCATGCAGGAATTAGGATTCAGACTGACTGTAATTCAGATTCGAAAACTGGTATATAAGCTAGCTACAGCAACTGATAGGAAACATCCCTTCAATGAAGAAGAACAAGCTGCAGGGGACTGGTGGAGCAAATATTTTAAAAAACGTTATGGGCTTACTTTAAGAGTGCTTGAAAATAGAGCTGCTTATAGGTCTTCAATGGGAAATAGGTCAATAATTACTGACTTTTATCAAAAATTAGAAGCATTAGTCACAGATCTAGGAGTTCAAGATCGTCCAGATCTAGAATGGAATTTCGGTGAGACAGGGCTCTCATATGTGGTGAAAGCATCCAAGATCGTTACAGCAATTGGAAAAAAGTAGGTATATAGCAGAACGTTTGCTGATCGAGGTGAAAATCACACACTGCTTGCCTGTGTCAATGCTAGTGGTCACTGGTGATATTTAAGGGTGTTCAAATGTCAGAAGATCTTCTGAAAGACGTAATTCCTAGCACCATTGTGAAACTATCGCCGGCCGGTGTGGCCGAGAGGTTCTAGGCGCTACAGCCTGGAACCGCGCGACCGCTACGGTCGCGGGTTCGAATCCTGCCTTGGGCATGGATGTGTGTGATGTCCTTAGGTTAGTTAGGTTTAAGTATTTCTAAGTTCTAGGGGACTGATGACCTCAGAAGTTAAGTCCCATAGTGCTGAGAGCCATTTGAACCATTTTTTTAAACTATCACCAAAAGGGTGGATCAATGGAAAACTTTCTGGAATGGTTCAATCATTTCATACAACGTATACCTCCTGTAATTTTGGTAATGGATTCCCAGGGATCACATATTTCAGAGGAGGTCATTGATCTGGCCAAGAAGAACCAGATCTTTCTTCTGACATTTCCTTCTCACACTACTCACATCGTGCAACCATTGGATGTGGGGGTATACAGGGAACTTAAAAGATCATGGGGAAAATCTTTAAACAGCTACATGGTCAATAATCCAGATCTCAGACCCAACAGATCTGATTTCCACAGATTGTTGAAACCTGCTTACTGCAGTGTTTTCAGTCCTGAGACCATAATATCAGCTTTTAGGAAGACTAGGATATATCCATTTAATCCTGCCGCTTTGACTGATGAGGCAATAGCAACATCAAAGCTGACAGACAAACCTGCAGAAGACAATCTGGAACCAGAATTAGATGATTCAGAAAGTCATTCAGAGCTGAATGAACTTCTTGCTCTGACGGGAACAAATGCAAGCGGAGGAGAAAGACAGATATCAAGGCAAAATATCTGACTCCAATTCAAGACGCAGCTCTTATAAGAACCAGAGGTAGGCCTATGCGTTTTCTAAAATATTGTCTCACGTGCTTCATTAACAGAGTTGACACTTGCTCCTTTGAGTTGTTGTTTATTTATTTTAATGAAATTTATTGATTTATAGGCAGGCCACGAAAGGAAGATACATTAAATCCGCAGCCCAGCACCACTGGAGTGATAAAGAAGAGGACGAAGGATGACAATAAATGTGGATCCTGTGGCCACAGTTATTTAGAAGACGTGAGGAAAAAATCAGGGGCACTATGTATTCAGTGTAGTTTTTGTTTAATGTTGTACCATTCGAAGTGTCAACATACTTTTGAAGAGAGTGAGGACGTTTTTATGCGCAACAAGTGTCAAAACCTTTCTGATGAAGAGTAAAATTAGGCTTTCATTTCATCAGTAAATTCAATTCAGTGTGTTTGCTCATTACTTCACCAGTACTTTATTTTTATTATCATAAATAACCGTCAAAATAAAATATTTTATAGAAATACAATGCTTTCATTATTTAATTAATGCATTATCACGAAATTACCCAAGTAATGTCACGAAATTACCAAGGGGTATCACGAAATAACCTACAAAATTCTTAGTTGATGAAATCATAAGGGAGAGAATGTAGAATCAACTAATCACAACCTTGTGCATACTGAGTAATGCATTTAAGGACAGGCTTACATATGTGATTCAGTAGGCTTTCAAAATATTATGTACTTTAAATTAACTTAATACAGAAATCCTCACGAAATTACCAAGGTATACCCTACATACACAGAGATCGTTTCAGAACTAATGCTCAATAATTCGGAGAAGTACAGGCCAAAAGTAGCTAATAAGTTCCAATAAATATGGGCCTGCAAACAACCGTTGTCAAGATACATTTTCTGTTATGATTAATTGGTATCTATGAACAAATGGCATCTCTAAACGTTAAAGTAGGTGTTCAAAATATTGTCCATGCGTCTGAATGCAACATTGAACTCGCCCCTGAAATGAGTTATGAATCCTCTCAGGCAGTCACGGGGAATTATGTAGATGCTGGAAGGCTGCTTCAATCTGCAAGCATAATTCCTCAAGATAGTTGACCTCGGTAGCGTAGACCAGGCTTTTGACATGACCCTCACACGGAAATCTGGAGACCTTGGAGGCCATGGCGCAGGCCCTCCTCTTCCTATCCAATGTTGACCATACGTCCGAGTTAAAAGCCAGTGCAATCGCAAATGAAAATGGGCTGGAGCACAGTCGTGCTTTCCTGTTTTAATGTTATGTTTTACTCTTTTATTTAATACGAATGTGCAATTGCAAGTGTGCTGTTGTAGTTGATTTATGTTTCAATTGTGCGGAGCGCACTGTATCTCGTCCGGTACAGTGGGGCGTGACACCGGGGCTTGACGACTTGGCCGTTGCCAGTGGAGCTGTATTTCGTTGTACCGGGCTCCATGTTGCTGGCCTTCTGTCTCTGTCTCGTCCTTAAGTTGAGTTTTGCTGTTCCTTTTGTTCTTGGCTCTACCAGGTCGTTAAGTTTCGTAGCTCGTTCCTCCGCCGCTTTGGCGAACGGTCCTTTCGCTCGAAATATGAACTTAAACCTGTAAAACAGGGTTCCACTTCGTAATTAGTGCCCGATCAGATTGCTGTATTCCCTTATCAGTCATTTGTCTATGATATTTGTGCTTTGTATGCTGGTTTGAAGTTTAATTTCTATAAAGGAGGGTTTCATGTGCGTGTGTTCTCAGGGAATGTTTTTTTATTAATTGTTCGTTATTTAATTAGTGCCTCCCTGTACTGGAACCCACTGGATTATTCCTTAGTCAGAAGTTCGTGTGCCTGGTGTCTTCATTGCCGAGCGTTGAAGTTTTAGAAATTGCTTTTATTATTACTTGTGTGCCTTATGCTATGTCTTAATGTTATACCTTGGTATGAATTTATATTCCAAAAGAGAAGCCATTGTACAGGATACTCTTGTGGGTTCAGAGATTGGCAAGTTTTGATTGTATTAACTATCTACACCAACAGAAATTTTGTTAATGTATTACGCGTTTTTATGCAGATTTTAACAGGGGTTAACACAAATTTTTTCTGCTCTTGAGAGGTTGTTAAATTTATCAGTTTTATTTTACTTAAATTGTTTAACACGAGCTGTGTATGTATGGTCATTACAGCCCTGCTGCTTCCTGTCGTCTTATTGGACGCAAATAGCACGTTGCAATACGTAACACCCTTTCCTCAGCATCGGGTGTTATGGATCTGGGTCGACCTTCTCGTACATGGTGGGCGAAACTCCCAGTCTCTCTAAGGTGTTGACGTAACCGGCTAAAAGTACGCCCGGTGGGTTGCCTGCAGAGAGGGAAAGCTTCTTCATACAATCGTGTGGCCCCAAGGGCACTGCCATTCTCTTTGCCATACATGAAGTGCATGTTAGCGTACTCTTCAAAGTTGTGACCTCTGTCCATGGTTCTTAGGAACATCGTGCGGCAGTGAAGTTTTGTTTCTTGCGTGGCAAGAACGCAGCAAAAACTGTTGCGATGATTCAGACAGCCTACAAAGATCATGCTCTTAGTAAAACATAAGTGTACGAATGGTTTTCTCGGTTTAAAAATGGAGAAATGGTGGTTGAAGATCATCCCGCTCCAGTCGATCTTCAACTGCTCGAAGCGAAGACAACATCGACAAAATCCGTGATCTCATCAGTGAAGATCGACGCAGGACAGTCGACCAACTGGAGAACTTGTCCGGGTTATCCTGGAGCTCAATTCAGGGCATCTTGACCATCGATTTGGGGATGTGAAGAGTGGTAGCAAAATTCGTGCCGAAGCTTCTTACCAGAGCTCAAAGGGATCGTCTCGTTCAAGCCTGTCTCGAAATGAAGGATGCGTACAAAGATGATCCACATTTTTCAACAAAATCATTACAGGTAATGAGTCATAGTGCTATGGGTACGATCCAGGAAGTAAACAACAGTCATCACAATGGAAGTCACCTGGCTCACCTCGAGCAAAAAAAGCTCGACAAGTGAAATCGATTGTGAAAACGACGTTGATCTGTTTTTTTTTTTTTTTTTTTTTTTTTTTTTTTTTTTTTTTTTTTTTTTTTTTTTTGAGATCAAAGGGAGTGTACACTCTGAATTTGTCCCTGAAAACCAGACAGTAAACCAACAATTCTATTTGGAGGTTATGAAATGGCTTCGTAGAAGTTTGTCGCGAAAACGTCCGGCTTTGTGGGGTTCTGTCGTGTGGTTCCTGCATCACGACAACGCTCCCGCGCACACGGCTCTCGGCGTTCGCCAGTTTTTGGCCTCGACGAAGAGGACTACCTTGCCCCACGCGCCCTATTCGCCGGATTTAGCACCCTCGGACTTCTTCCTATTCCCGAGAATGAAAAGGACTTGAGAGGGAAGCGGTTTGCGGATGTGGAAGACGTAAGACGCAATGTCATGAAAGTGCTAGCAGGTATCAAAGAGGACGAATTTAAAAGGTGCTTCGAACACTGGAATGAACGTTTGGACAAGTGTATTAATGCTAATGGAGAGTACTTCGAAGGAGCCGCGCGGGTTTAGCCGAGAGGTCTTAGGCGCTGCAGTCATGGACTGTGCGGCTGGTCCCGGCGGAGGTTCGAGTCCTCGCTCGGGCATGGGTGTGTGTGTTTGTCTTTTGGATAATTTAGGCTAAGTAGTGTGTAAGCTTAGGGATTGATGACCTTAGCAGTTAAGTCCCATAAGATTTCACATACATTTGGTTTGAACAGTACTTCGAAGGAATTAAGGTTGTATTTGAAAACAATAAAGTACATGCTTTCTAGAAATAAATTCCGGTTATTTTTGGGTCCCCCCTCGTACATACCATGGGCATCACGAACTGAGTCAAATAATAGAAGTTTATTAAGTTTATGTGCTACACTAATACTCAGCTTTGAGCGTTGACAGATTCACGGTTCGGTATTCGATGCCCAACACGCTATATATCCTAGTACACGGGAGATAACTCATCTAAAATGTTTAGTAGGACTACTGTATTTGACTGTTACTCACTAGATGCTTGGTTTTGAACTCTCCGACGAATATTCGAAAGTAGCGGCTTGCTACACGGTGGCAATGAAGACAGCGTCGGATGATGTAAACTGGAACTGTCCACTGCCAGTATCTAGGCACTCCAGAACCAGTTACAACAGATGTTGGCCAGCATGTCCCAGGAGAGAATACAACAGCTCTACGGAACCTTGCCAACTAAATCAGTGCACGCATCCAGACCAAAGTGTAGGCGACGTCATATTGATAAGACTACTCATACTGCCAAGTTCTTTGTAAACTTGACTCGATTTTCTGATCTCTGAAACAACATCACATACCCTTTAAACTCTTGAAAATTTATTCCCTCATCCACTTCTGGGTGCTGCATTGATACTGTCAGGCAGTGCAGTGCAGCTAATTTCTAAATTTCACGAGGGGCCTTCAATAAGTAACGCAGCTCCTTTTTTCCCGACCAATTTCAGTTGAAAAAATGAGGAATTTGTTGTGAGACTTCGTGTAATATTCCTGCTTCAGTGTCAGTTCCGATTGGTGGCGGCTCTATCCGTAGCCTTGAAAATGTAGTCTTTAATGGAGGTACGTTCCAAGCAGAGAGATGTAACAGAGTCTTTTGCCGGAGAACCAGGGCATACTCGAAGATACTTGCAGATTGTCTACGAAGACCAGGCAATGAACAAAAGCACTGTGAGTCGTTGGACGAGGCATCTGTCATCATCGCAACAAGGCCGTGCAAACGTATCCGATCTTCCGCGTGCCGGCCGGCCGCACACAGCTGTGACTCATGAGATGTTTTCTTTGCCACAAAAACGCAACGAACATCTTATTCTCCATGACAATGCAAGACCTCATATAACTATGCGTACACGAGAAGAGGTCACTAAACTTCATTGGACTGGTCTTCGTCATCCACCCCACAGCCCGGATCTCGAACCTTCAGACTTCCATCCGTTTGGCACAATGAGGCACAGGACGCAGTACGTGGAGGATGGAGAGGTTATTGATGCAGCAACACTTTTACTCCGACGTTGAGTAGTAGAGCGATACAATGTGGTGATACAGATCCTCATGTGGCGTAAGGCCGCTGCGTTGAACGGAGAGGGTTTTGTAGGAAAAGAGTTGGAAATTATATGACGTATTTCAATCCTGAATAAAACCAACCTGCTCTCAGAAAAAAATGTCTTGCTTTACTTATTGAACGCCCCTCGCACAAGATTTGTTTTACATTCTCAAAGCATTTCCGCTCAAGCCCGCGCAGTCCTTCTTCCTCTAATACCTTACAATGGAAGACTAATTTAACCCCATCAAGATCACAATGGTGTTCCCGGCAGATTAAAACGTGTAACGAATTGGGATTCGAGCCCCGAACATAATATTTCTCAGTCAACGCTCCCACCGAATGAGATATCCAGGGACAGCTTTCCGCCGTCACAGCATTTATTCCATCAGTACTTCGCTCCTACTTATCAATATCGGCAGAAGCTCTGCTGCAAACTTTGTTGGACCAACATTCGCGGACGACACCAGCTTCATTGTGAAAACAACCCTCAGGCATATGTCGCCAGTACATTCTTCCAGAAGTATTAGTTCATCAAGGCATGAAGGATACGGAAGATCTTCTGCTACTGAAAAGTGGGAGACAACTCCCCTGAAGTCGTTGTGGTAATCAAGAGTCGAACTGTTAGATTATTTCCCGCAAACGCCGAGGTAACGGTCTCGATACTTCGTGCGGAACAGGGGTTAAATCTGTCATAAATATAGTGTCTACCGAGGTCGAAATAGGGTCTGGATGCGAGTAATCGTCCTAGGTGAACTCGAGATAATAATCGGGTGTTTTTACATCCAGCTTCCATCGTAACGTTCAAAATAACTCTGAGCACTGTGGGACTTAACATAAGTGGTCATCAGAACTACTTAAACCTAACTAACCTAAGGACATCACACACATCCATGCCCGAGGGAGGATTCGAACCTGCGACCGTAGCGGTCGCGGGGCTCCAGACTGTAGCGCCCAGAACTGCTCGGCCACACCGGCCGGCTTCCATCGTAACGGTTGTAGAATCATCCAAGAAAAGTCTACGCCCAGTAGCGCGAAAGTAGCCTGATCTTGCAATGTAGATGGAGGCAGTGAAAGCTACCGAGTGTAGACTGGGACGTCTATGGGTTCATTGCAGAGACTGCTCTAAAGTATTTCCGCACGTTTTTTGAAAACTTCTCGAGCAGCTAGTTTGACAACCAGCACGCAATGGAAATATACAGATGGAAAAAAATCTCAGCACCAAGAAGGAGTTGAGCGACATAAACGAAAGTTGGTAGTCGAGTTTCTACAACCGAAAGATAATGCCTATTCAAATTACGCGCCTGTCGCATTAGAGGGCAGCTGGTAGCGCCACTACGAGGCTGCAAATCAGGTTTGTCTTAAATACACTTTGTAACAGTCGCTAGCGTTAGCTGTCTTTCATATTAGACGTGGAGAGTTGATGTTAGTCAAGAATGGCTTTAACGTGACAAAGACGCCATTATTTACACCTCGTTAAGTTTAATCGAGGTCGTGCAATAGAGCTACGAAAAGCTGGATGTTCCCTGTACGTTCTTGCAGAAATACTTGGTAGGAATGTAGCCACTATACATGATTGCTGGCAGCGGTGTTCACCAGAGTGAAAGGTCGTAAGGAAACCGGACTCCAGACGGGTACGTGGCACTATGATCGGCGTATAACATTGGTGCATCGTACTGCATCTGCAGCAGCAATCTCAACAATAGTTGGCACTACAGTGACGTAACTAACTGTTACAAATCGGTTACTTGAAGGACATCTCCGAGGCGGACGCACTGTAGCGTACATTCCACTGACCCCAAACCACGGCCATTTACTACTTCATTGCTGTTAAGCGAGAGTTGGTTGCAGTGTATGGTGGTGGTCTGATGCGGCTTCTGATGAAAGTTGGTTCTGCCTCGGTGCCAGTGGTGGCAGTGTGATAATTAGAAGGAGGCCAGTTGAGGGCTTGCAACCATCCTGTCTATGTGCTAGACACACTGTATCTATAGCTCGACTTATGGTCAGGGGTGGGATCTCGTATGACAGCAGAAGCTGGAAGCAGGGAGAACCGATAGAGGTACTCAAAGTACCCTTCGCCACACACTGTCAGGTGGCTTGCCGAGTATGGATGTAGATGTTGTAAATGTAGAGGCTCTCTCGTGGTTATCCCATTCACCCTGACTGCAGATTTGTAGGTCAGTTGGTTGATTTGACTTACTGTGCTGCCATTCATGAACAGCATTCCAGGGGGTGTTCTCCATCCCATAAACTGACTTCCGTCTTTTACACGTTTGTATTCAACATTCTGGTGGTTACTTCAGTTATTAATGTACCAGCATCACACATTTGCAATGGCTAATCTCGTGCTTACATTAACCTGTGATCTTGTAACGTTTATCGCTTAAATATGTTACCTGGACAAATGTATTCCCGAAATTTCGTTATTCTACATTAATTAGTTTCTGATCCTGCGATTTTTTCCCTTCATTACATTTTACCCACTATAGCAGGCCGATCTCATCGACAGCGTCAGTGTAGAAACATATGTAGCGAATTTTATGACATCATAGCGATGATGGCTAACATCAGACTAGACAACAAAAGTCAGCAAATGGGCGTCATATAATTTCAGTATGATAGACGTTTCTGAAAATATTTGTATGGAGTGTGGCCGTGTATGGAAGTGAAACGTGGACGATAAATAGTTTGGACAAGAAGAGAATAGAAGCTTTCTAAATGTGGTGCTACAGAAGAATGCTGAAGATTAGATGGGTAGATCACATAACTAATGAGGAGGTATTCAATAGAATTGCGGAGAAGACAATTTTGTGCCACCGCTTGACTAGAAGAAGGGGTCACTTAGTAGGACATATTCTGAGGCATCAAGGGATCACTAATTCAGTATTGGAGGGCATCGTGGAGGGTAAAAATCGTAGAGGAAGACCAAGCAGATTCAGAAGGTACTGGGAGATAAAGCAGCTTGCACAGGATAGAGTAGCATGGGGAGCTGCATCAAATCAGTCTCTGGACTGAAACCGCAACAACAACAGACGTAGAGGAAATACAGACAAAATTTAAACTGAGTGTGTGTTTCTGGAAACATATGTGCCAAGTATGTGTGTTACGGACAGAAAAGATCCATCGTGTTTTAATAAACTTCGGAAAATGTTGAGGAAGCAGAGGCTGTTCCACTCTCTGTTCAAAAAAGAACGTGGAAATGCCGGCACTTATAAATTGGCAGAAATTCGGGCGTTTATAAAAAGATCGTTTCGCGAACAGTACGACAACGTCTACTGTCATACCTTATCACAATATCTCGCCGAGGAACCGAGAAAAATGGGTCCAATTTAAAACCACAAAGAAGACCAAAGGCTGCTACCCAGTGACTCGCCACCAGTTTTGTGTGTAAATAGAAGACTATAAAAGGGAAACCTGATGTTTTAAGTTTCACGTTTAAGAAATCATTCACATAGGAGGATCGTACAGACCTACAGTCGTTTGGCCGTCGCACAGGCTCCCATATACAGGACACAGTAATAGGCATTCCTGACGTAGAGAAGCATCTGAAATAGCAGGAAGCTAATAAGTCGCCATGTCCGGATGGAATCCTGGTACCGTTTTATAGAGAGCACTGGTTCTTTACTTATTTTCCATTCATCCCGAATCTCTTGCTCAATGCAAAATCGTAAGCAAGTGAAAATGGCTTCGGTGACTCCTGTGTACAAGAAGGGAAGAGGAAAGAACCTGCACAGTCGCTGACCAATATCCGTAACATCGGTTTGCTGAAGAATTCTTTACCTTATTGTGAGTTGAAATGTAATTAATTTCACTGAGGCAGAAAAGCTACTTGTATAATAATACTTTAAGTGAAAGATAGCTTAAATATATACGTATAAGAAATATTCACAATATAGGTTACGGGAAACAGCTTCCATCTACAGCTGTAACGGAATCCATTACCAATCTACGTATAGATATATAGCTAAGACACTTAGGCACTGAATATCATGAAGTCAACTATAATATTTCAGTGAGAGTACAAAATACTGTGACATGTTAAGAAGAATATTTTCAGATATATTCAAGTAATCATTGACTTGTAAATATTTTTATATGTATTTAAGCGATCGTTTATGTTTGTTTCGTAAATGTTTACAAGTACGGCATACTTACAGAAAACAGTATGTCATACTTCTATCCACAAGTCACACGGATTTAGAAAGCTCGTTCGTGCAAATCTCAGCTTGCTCTTTTCTCACAAGATTCCTGCAAGCCATGGATGAAGGGCAACAGGGAGACTCTATGTTCCCAGCGTTCTGGAAAGCGTTTGACATCGTACCCCACTGCAAACTGTTCACGGAGGACCGAGCATACCGACCTTAAATAGTAGATCCCAATATGTTGATCTAAACGGCAAGTGTCCGTCATTGACAAGGGCATCGTCAGGAGCATACAGGGAAGTGTGATAGGACCATAGGACCACTCTTATTCTCGGTATACATAAATCTACATCTACATCTACATTTATACTCCGCAAGCCATCCAATGGAGTGTGGCGGAGGGCACTTTACGTGCCACTGTCATTACCTCCCTTTTCTGTTCCAATCGCGTGTGGTTCACGAGAAGAACGACTGTCTGAAAGCCTCCGTGCGCGCTCGAATCCCTCTAATTTTACATTCGTGATCTCCTCGGGAGGTATAAGTAGGGGGAAGCAATATATTCGATACCTCATCCAGAAACGCACCCTCTCGAAACCTGGTGAGCAAGCTACACCGCGATACAGAGCGCCTCTCTTGCAGAGTCTGCCACTTGAGTTTGTTAAACATTTCCGTAACGCTATCACGGTTACCAAATAACCCAGTGACGAAACGCGCCGCTTTTCTTTGGATCTTCTGTATCTCATCCGTCAACCCGATCTGGTACGGATCCCACACTGATGAGCAATACTCAAGTATAGGTCGAACAAGTGTTTTGTAAGCCACCTCCTTTGTTGATGGACTACATTTTCTAAGGACTCTCCCAATGACTCTCAACCTGGTACCCGCCTTACCAACAATTAATTTTATATGATCATTCCACTTCAAATCGTTCCGTACGCATACTCCCAGATATTTTACAGAAGTAACTGCTACCAGTGTTTGTTCCGCTATCATATAATCATACATTAAAGGAGCCTTCTTTCTATGTATTCGCAATACATTACATTTATATATGTTAAGGGTCAGTTGCCACTCCCTGCACCAAGTGCCTGTCCGCTGCAGATCTTCCTGCATTTCGCTACAATTTTCTAATGCTGCAACTTCTCTGTATACTACAGCATCATCCGCGAAGGACCGCAGCAAGCTGCTATCTGAAGGATAGGGTGAGCAGCAGTCTCTTTAGTATAAAGGAATGTATCGTCATTGAGTGAGTGTAGAAGGATACAGATCGACTTAAACAGAATATCTATTCAGTGTGAAGAGTGGTAGCTTTCCCTAAATTTAGAAAAGTTTAAGTGGGATAAATAACACTGTAATGTTTAGATACAGTATTAGTGGAGTTCTTCTTGACACAGTTTTGTCGGTTAAATATCTAGGCGTGATGTAAAGCGGTGTGAAATTTAACGACCACGAAAGGACGGCAGTGCGGAAAGCGAATAGTCGACTTGTTGGGAGAATTTTACAAAAGTCTAGCTCATTTATGAAGCAAATGGTTTACAGGACGTTACTGCTCGAGTTTTTGTAATCTCCACTGCTTCAGATCAAAGGAAGACATGAAGCAATTCAGAGACGTCCTGTTAGATTTGTTACCTGTGGACAACGTTCTTTTTCGCGAAACACTTTAGAGCAAATTTAGAGAACCGTCTTTTGCACCTGACAGCAGAACGATTCCACAGCTGCCTATGTACATTGCGCATAAGGACTTCGAAGACAGGATAAGAGAAATTAGGGCTCAGACGAAGGCATACAGACAGTTATCTTTCCGTCGCTCCATTTGCCAGTTGAATACAAAAGGAAATGACGAGTAGTGGTACAATGTACGCCCCACCATGCACCACAAAGAGGCTTGAGGAATATAAATGTAGATGTAAATTTAGAAGTTTTAAAATTGGAGCACACTTCGGTGCGGAGTAAAAGATTCACTATCAATATGAAGGCTGCTGTCCAAGAGGACGGAAACGTTCATTTTCACATTTACAGCGACTGAAAAAACTCTTCTGTGCAGCGAAAAAACTTACTTATTCATATTCCTAGATTCTTCTTATTTGAACCTACATGTCCAACAATACATAACAAATATTTCTACTCATTTACGGTTCGTATCTTCTGGATTCTCCTCTATGAGAAAGACCTAATGAGCTCTATCATTGTGAATACGTCATACCAATCGCACGCCTGTTACTGCTGAAGTATGAATTGTTTACTAGTTACCAAAGCAGAATAGTATCGAAGCTCGACGAGATACAAAACATGCGGAATAGACGTAGGATCCAGCTAAGTACAAGCTGCCAGCAGTTTTGACCAAGATGAGCCACATACGTTTCACGTTTTAGATGCTTCCACACCATTTTGTTATTAATTTGTTATTTAGTCGTAATTATCCCGACGGCAAATCGAACCTATCGATATATATTCACATATTTCATTTCCACGATTTTAATTCGCTTGTGTAAGAAAATACAGATACATCAACTGTCAAATATGAATATATATTCGATGTTTCTGAATGAGTAGTAGGTCGATAAGAAAAAATATGTAATTTGTCCCTGTGTTTTGAGTTTCGCTGATAATCAGGCGCTGTTTGCTTGCCCTGTGTGGGAACTTAATTTGTTTATTAATTAGCAACACAGTAATTTTCCAGCAAATTAAGTTAATGTTTAATCAACAGGCTGTTATTTCTGCCGCATGCTGCGTACTTTGGCGGACCAACGAAAATGCAAGCATGTCGGCCGCCTAATCATGACTTTCTGTTTGAGTTAATCACTTCCAGAGTATGTGCAGAAATATTGTGACAGTAGTTGTGTAAATAACAATCCATATTTGCGCCAAACCCTCATTTTCTGATGAACTGATTAGCCGAAATTCGGCGCTGTTTTTCGCGCAAATAACATACTAGTTCAAAGTAGACAGTTTCAGGCATCAGCACTACAGTGAAGCCTCAAACTGTCAGCAACAGGCACTTGTTAAAAACTCCTGTACGAAAGTTCGAGAGTTTCTGTTTTGGCTGTACGACGAAACACCGGCCATACGACGAATTTTTTAGGCTGGACATTTTTCTATGGATAATCTCCGAGTGTATCAGTATAACAGAAAACTTACAGCACCTGCACATCAACTGAAATGAAAAGCGAAGTTCAACAGTGGTCTTTATGTGATGTTTATGGTTGTTGGCATTGCTATACTCAACTGATACGCTTCAGTTCCATACTGAACTACTGTTAGTGATTTTGCTTTCTTACAAGGGTATCGTTCCTTGCTATTAACATTGTACAACTGACACAGGCAGTAATCTACCTATTTAAACTTCTCAGTATATTTCAACTTCTCAGTCAATACTATGTGAAAAATATTGAGATAATTTCAAAACATGGCTCTGAGCACTATGGGACTTAACTTCTGAGGTCATCAGTCCCCTAGAACTTAGAACTACTTAAACCTAACTAACCTAAGGACATCACACACATCCATGCCCGAGGCAGGGTTCGAACCTGCGACCGTAGCGGTCGCGCGGTTCCAAACTGTAGCGCCTAGAACCGCTCGACCACTCCAGCCGGCATGAGATAATTTGTTTTGCTTTATGTAAATTACATTGTGTTATATCATTCCAAAACCTATCCTACCATGTGCGAAAGTATGACTGGATAGTGCCTTCTGAGTAACGCTCAGTTGTAAGGGCATAATAACTTGACAGTCAGTCGTGAACTGCGTACCCAAAGAGAAATAACTATGTTACTGGTGCGAGACGAATCTGCACAATTTATATTTGTCCCATTCATAATTATTTAAAAATGTTTTGTCGATATTTAGATTCAGAAAAAAAGCCTTATGATTGCTATTTATACCTTTTTTTACCTGTTTCGCATTTCATTCAAGCCCTTTTCACTGCATTTAATTATGCAGTGTTCCGCAGTATCACATTTCTGTCATTTTTATACAGTAACAACAGTCGTTACGTTATTCAGACCAGCAACAACGGTGATGAATGCAGTTAAACATGGGCTTTGTTACGCTACACTATGTTTACGTTTATTTCGGTATAAATACGAAACATACATCACTCGCTGTTTGTAAATTCACTATTTGCTCGCTTTGCTGACGTACTTGCAGACTTATTGACTCTGTTTCAATGGTCTTCAATCTGCACAACGAATATATGTAGTAGAAAAAGTGATTCAGACCGTCCAAGATGCCTTGCGGCATATTCAGAACTGCGAAAAAGGAACGGTATTCTGCAGGGTACCAGGAAAACTTTAGCATTTGGGCAAATGATGCTGCCGGCAAAGCAACCCAGGAATTGTGTAGAGGTGGCGTTGTCATTCCGTGTATTGCCCGCCGACACGTTATCATCTCATTGTCAGAGAGATGGGTCAAGCGTCGATGGGAAAATGAGGTTGTAAACAACATGCTGCGATCAATCAAATGCGAGGGTTATCCAGAAAGTAAATTCCGATCGGTCGCGAAATGGAAACCACAGTGAAACCCAGAAACGTTTTATTTGCAGCAGTTAGTTACACACTGAAAGACCTAAGTCGAAACAAGGCCCCGGGAGTTGACAACATTCCATTAGAACTACTGACAGCCTTGGGAGAGCCAGTCCTGACAAAACTCTACCATCTGGTGAGCAAAATGTGTGAGACAGGCGAAATACCATCAGACTGCAAGAAGAATATAATAATTCCAATCCCAAAGAAAGCAGGTGTTGACAGATGTGAAAATTACCGAACTATCAGTTTAATAAGTCACAGCTGCAAAATACTAACGCGAATTCTTTACAAACGAATGGAAAAACTGGTAGAAGCCGACCTCGGCAAAGATCAATTTGGATTCCGTAGAAATGTTGGAACACGTGAGGCAATACTGACCCTACGATTTATCTTAGAAGAAAGATTAAGGAAAGGCAAACCTACGTTTCTAGCATTTGTAGACTTAGAGAAAGATTTTGACAATGTTGACTGGAATACTCTATTTCAAATTCTGAAGGTGGCAGGGGTAAAACACAGGGAGCGAAAGGCTATTTACAATTTGTACAGAAACCAGATGGCAGTTATAAGAGTCGAGGGGCATGAAAGGGAAGCAGTGGTTGGGAAGGGAGTGAGAGAGGGTTGTAGCCTTTTCCCGATGTTATTCAATATGTACATTGAGCAAGCAGTAAAGGAAACAAAAGAAACATTCGGAGTAGGTATTAAAATCCATGGAGATGAAATAAAAACTGTAAGGTTCGCCGGTGACATTGCAATTCTGTCAAAGACAGCAAAGGACTTGGAAGAGCAGCTGAACAGAATGGACAGTGTCTTGAAGGGAGGATATTAAATGAACATCAACAAAATCAAAACAAGGATAATGGAATGTAGTCGGATTAAGTCGGGTGATGCTGAGGGAATTAGATTAGGAAATGAGACACTTAAAGTAATAAATGAGTTTTGCTATTTGGGGAGCAAAATAACTGATGATGGTCGAAGTAGAGAGGATATAAAATGTAGACTGGCAATGGCAAGGAAAGCGTTTCTGAAGAAGAGGAATTTATTATCATCGAGTATAGATTTAAGTGCCAGGAAGTCGTTTCTGAAAGTATTTGTATGGAGTGTAGCCATGTATGGAAGTGAAACATGGGCGATAAGTAGTTTGGACAAGAAGAGAATAGAAGCTTTCGAAATGTGGTGTTACAGAAGAATGCTGAAGATTGGATGGGTAGATCACAAAACTAAAGAGTAGGTATTGAATAGAATTGGGGAGAAGAGGAGTTTGTGCCACAACTTGACAAGAAGAAGGGACCGGTTGGTACGACATGTTCTGAAGCATCAAGTGATCACAAATTTATCATTGGAGGGCAGTGTGGAAGGTAAAAATCGTAGAGGGAGACCAAGAGATGAATACACTAAGCTGATTCAGAGGGATGTAGGCTGCAGTATGTACTGTGAGCTTGCACAGGATAGAGTAGCATGGAGAGCTGCATCAAACCAGTCTCAGGACTGAAGACCACAACAACAACAACAGGTACACCTTCCACCTACTTCTCTACATAGTCGCCGCTCCAATTTCGAGTTTTGTCATAGTGTTGTATCAACTTTCCAATATCCTCGTCATAGAAAGCAACCGCCTGTGCTTTCGGTCGGTTATCTGCACTGGTCTGCAGCCCGTTGTCTGTGGAAAAATTTTGTCTTCATAGCTAGCGATTATTGTGAGCAAAGATGAGACTCAGGGGGAGCCACTTACGGACTGTATTGTGGACGATCAAACACTTCTCATCGGAAACGGTGCAGGAGCGTCTTCATTTCCCCTGCAGTGTGCGGCAGAGAATTGGCATGAGGAAGGAACTGCTCTACAGCTATGTCATGTGGGTTGCATGACACAGGCGAAATCTCTAGGCAGGCCCTCGTACATGGCGGCAGACGCTATTCCCTACGAATGCTCACTGTTCACTCAAAACTGAAAAGAGCGACGCGACACGATCGACGGACATACTAGACACTGCACAACACATCTGTGCAAAGCCTTACCGGATTTTCCCAGTGGTTTCCATTTCGCGAACGATCGAAGCTTGCTTTCTAGATAACCCTCGTAGACCACGTGGCGAATCTCGTCCTGCAGCAGCAATGGAAGGAAGTGATGCTCACCATGTTAAGAATAACACACCGTAGATTCCATATTTCTGTATTTCCTGAAAACATCTGATACGGTGCACCTGTGCAGACTGTTAACGAAGGAACGAAGTGTATTCGCAGTTACGTATTCGGAAAACCACCAGTTGCATATTGGAATGACGACAGTGAAAATCTGTGCCATATTGGGGACAAACCTGGATTTCCCGCTTGTCACGAGCGACCGCATTACCATTGGGCTATCCATACCCAAAATTGCATTTGTCGCCAACCACGTGTCTACAGCTTCCTCCTTATATCCATTATGTGTAGTCCCATACAGTGGAAACATTTTAATTGAAAGTCGCTTGGTCGGTGTCGGTGGATAAATACGATATTCCAGTGCCTGTTCTGTTCGTAAATACGATGCACTGTTCCTTCGGACATGCATGCATGTTGTAGACGTATGGTTGATGAAGTTTTGGTCTGGTCGCGAGTCGTGCTTGGATAGAGTAATAGTAAGGCGACCGCTCACGATAAGAGGGAAATTGTGGTTCGATTCCCAGTCCGGCACGTATCTTCATTGTCTTCATTGCATTATACAGTTGGCGGTTGTCCGTATTCGCAACTGCTAATACATTGCATGCACCTGTGTCCGAAGGAAAATCGCATCATGTTTGTGAACAACACAGGCATTCTAACATCGTGTTGACGAAGGTTCGAGAATACGGATTAGATTCCCAGACATGTTAGTGACTCAAGACGTCTCAGTTAAAAGTATCCAGGACGTGTCCTCAACGGCGAGTGTTCGTTAGAGACAAACATATCGATATGAGTGTGTCAAGGTCATTCTTATTCCCTTTACACATAAATGATCTGACAGACAGTGTGAGCAACAATCTGCGGCAGTTTGCTAGTGATACTGTGGTGTACGGAAAGTTCTCGGCTTTGAATGACTGTAATGGGATACAAGATGACCTACACAAAATTTCTAATTTGTGTGATGAAAGGTAGCTTGCTCTAAATGCAGAAAAGTATAAATTAACGCAGATGAATAGGACAGACAATCCCACAATGTTCTAATACAGCTTTTGTCGTCTGCTGATTGATCCAGTCACTTGATTAACCACCTAGGCGTAATTTTGCAAAGCGATATGAATTGGAACGAGAACGTAAGGATGGTAGTAAGGAGGTCGAATGGTAGACTTGGTTTCTCGAGAGAATTTTACGAACGTCTAGCTCATCCATAAGGGAGACCGCTTATAGAACACTAGCGCGAACTATTCTAGAGTATCACTCGAGTGTTATGGAACCCCACCAGGTCGAATTAAAGGAACGCATCGCAGCAGTTCAGAGCCATCCTGCTAGATTTTTTATCGATAGGTTCTAACAACTTGTGAGTATTTTAAAGGTGCTTCATGAATCCAAATGAGAATCCATGAAAGACGTTCTTTTCACAAAACACTAGTGAGAAAATTTTGAGACTCGTCTTCTGCAGCTGAGAACAGAACGATGATACTGCTAACAACGCACATTTTGCAAAAGGACCACAAAGGCGAGGTACGAGAAATTGGGGATCGTGCGGAGGCATTATATACACTCATGCTCATATATTAAGAATACTGCTGATACATGGTGAGACAACGCTCTGGTGGGCGGTTTGTGGATTTAAATCACCTGTGATATGACCACGCGGTGCATTTGACCTGTGGCCGTCGCACGGTGGCGCTGGCAGCAGTCCATATACGCAGAGGCGTGTTGGCGCATGTCAGAGTACGGTGCAACGAATAAGTGTGCAGACGTTTTCAGGCGTGCTAATGGTGACTGTGTGTTGAAAATAGCTCAAAGAACACATATTGATGACGTTATGAGGGGCAGAATACTAGGGCGACTGGAGGCTGGTCAAACACAGCAGGTCGTAGCACGAACTGTGATTTCAAGATTATGTCAACGATTCCAGCAGACAGGAAACGTGTCCAGGTGCTACAGTACGGGACGTCTATAATGTGCAACACCACAAGAAGACCGATATCTCACCATAAGTGCCCGCAGACGGCCACAGAGTACTACAGGTAGCCTCGCTGAGGACCTTACCGCAGCCACTGGAACAGTTGTCTCCAGACACACAATCTACAGTCGATTGAACATACATTGTTTATTCTCCCAGATTCCCGCAAGGTGCATTCCACTGACCCCTTGTTACAGGAGAGCCCGTATAGCATGGTGTCAAGAAGACAGTACATGGTCACTGGAACAGTGGTCCCACGGACGAGTCCAGTTATAGTTTGAACAGTGATTCTTGCCGGATTTTCATCTGGCGTGAACCAGGATCCAGATACCACCCCCTTAATGTCCTTGAAAGGGACTTATGGAGATCGTGGTTTGATGGTGTGGGGTGGGATTATGATTGGTGCACGTACACCCCTACATGTCTTTGACAGAGGAACTGTAACCGGTCATGTGTATCGGGACGTCATTTTGCACCAGTATTTCCGACTTTTCAGGGGTGCAGTGGGTCCTACCTTCTTCCTGGTGGATGATAACGCACGGCCCCACTGAGCTGCCATCGTGGAACAGTACCTTGAAGATATCAGGCGAATGGAGTGACCTCCCTGTTCTCCAGACCTAAACCCCAAAGAGCACGTCTGGGATGCTATCGGTCGACGTATCGCTGCACGTCTTCAAACCCCCACGACACATCAGGGGCTCCGACAGCCACTGGAGCAAGAATGGGAGGTTATACCCCAGCATCTACTCGACTACCTGATCCAGAGCATGCCAACCCGTTGTGCGACCTGTGTACGAGTGCATGGTAATCATATCCTTTATTGATGTCGGGGTACATGCGCAGGAAACAGCAGCATTTTGTAGCACATGTGTTTCGGCACGGTTTTCACCAATAGCGTGGACTTACAGATCTGTGTCATGTGTGTTCCCTATGTGCCCATGCGACTAGCGCCAGTGTTGTGTAGTGCCACGTTGTGTGGCACCAGATTCTGCAGTTACCCTTAATTTATGAGCACGAGTATATACACCAATGGCCATTAATATTGCTACACCAAGAAGAAATGCAGATGATACACGGGTATTCATTGGACAAATATATTATACTAGAACTGACTTGTGATTACAATTTCACGCAATTTGGGTGCATAGATCCTGAGAAATCATTACCCAGAACAACCACCTCTGGCCGTAACAACGGCCTTGATGCGCCTGGGCATTCAGTGAAACAGAGCTTGAATCGCATGTACAGGTACAGTTGAACATGCAGATTCAACACGATACCACAGTTCATCAGGAGTAGTGACTGGCGTACTGTGACGAGCCAGTTGCTCGGGCACCATTGACCGGACTTTTTTAATTGGTGAGATATCTGGAGAATGTGCTGGCCAGGCAGCAGTCAAACATTTTCTGTATCCAGAAAGGCCCGTACAGGACCTGCAACATGCGGTCGTGCATTATCCTGCTGAAATGTAGGGTTTCGCAGGGATCGAATGAAGGGTAGAGCCACGGGTCGTAACACATCTGAAATGTAACGTCCACTGTTCAAAGTGCCGTCAATGCGAACAAGAGGTGAACGAGACGTGTAACCTTGGCACCCCATACCATCACGCCGGGTGATACGCCACTATGGCTATGACGAATACACGCCTCCAATCTGAGTTCATCGTGATGTCGCCAAACACGGATGCGACCATCATTATGCTGTAAACAGAACCTGGATTCATCCGAAAAAATGATGTTTTGCCATTCGTGCACCCAGGTTCGTCGTTGAGTACACCATCGCGGACGCTTCTGTCTGTGATGCAGCGTCAAGGGTAACCGCAGCCATGGTCTCCGAGCTGATAGTCCATGCTGCTGCAAACGTCGTCGAACTGTTCGTGCAGATGGTTGTTGTCTTGCAAACGTCCCCATCTGTTGACTCAGGGATCGAGACGTGGCTGCACGATCCTTTAGAGCCATGCGGGTAAGATGCCTGTCATCTCGACTGCTAGTGATACGAGGCCGTTGGGATCCAGCACGGCGTTCAGTATTACCCTCCTGAACCCACCGATCCCATATTCTGCTAACAGTCATTGGATCTCGACCAACGCGAGCAGCAATGTCGCGATACGATAAACCGCAATCGCGATAGGCTACAATCCGACCTTTATCAAAGTCGGAAACATGATGGTACGAATTTCTCCTCCCTACACGAGGCATCACAACAACGTTTCACCAGGCAACGCCGGTCAACTGGTGTTTGTGTGTGAGAAATCGCTTGGAAACTTTCCTCATGTCAGCACGTTGTAGGTGTCGCCAGCGGCGCCAACCTTGTGTGAATGCTCTGAAAAGCTAATCATTTGCATATCACAGCATCTTCTTCCTGTCGGTTAAATTTTACTTCTGTAGCTTGTCATCTTCGTGGTGTAGCAATTTTAATGGCCAGTAGTGTATAATGACAGATTCAGTAAATACCGGCCAATGTACTTCACTATTGTTAAATGCTTGCTGCGCAAAGAGTGACGAGACACGGTAGAATGATTATATTGCTTTTGTCGACTTATACGATAACCGTAAAAATGCATATATCGTGGTTAGCTTAAGCCCTGTGATTTGGAGTGTTCATATACATGAGAGTAGTCGGCTTGTACTGAAATATGGTTCACGGGTTGATGTAAAGGATCAACATTATGCAATTACCACATCTAACTCAATTTTGAATTTTTTTGCATATATCGAGTTTTGAAGCAACACTTTTCCATTATAAAAAGAAAAGAGGAGATCCGACAGTTGCCAACAGTAAGCCTGCCAATCTCTTGTGCTGTGAATCTAAAATTTGTAACATGTCATACTTTCTACCCGCCCACACAGCCGCGGTGGCGATTCGCCGTCTCAGCTCTAGAGCCACAGGTGAGGCTCAGTGGCGTTTGTACGGGAGCTAACACCGCGCTAAGGTGAGCCAGCACGGCGCGAAACATGTGGAGGTCAGTGACATGCTCTGCTCGATACGAGGACTCATCTCTCTAAAACCATCGCCTTGACCACGATGAGCGGTTGGGAAGCCTGTGGCGCGTCGCCAACAGTCAGTGCGCGCGTGCTGGGTGGTGGCAGACAAGGTGCCCGTTACTAGGCTTCACTGTGACGTCGAGACGGAGGAACAGCAGATACGGCGACGTCAAGAAAACCTCCAGCAGTAGCCGCGGTGCGAGCAGCTGACGAATTGGTGTGGGGCACCGGCCCTGAATTAGGGCGCTGGTCCGAAACGCCTGAAGATTTGTAGCAGATGATGGTGTTGCAATGTCAGCAGTGGGAGCTGTGGGGACGGACAGGGTCGGCGGGTGAGCAGCAAACGCGTAGGAAGTCTACTGCCGAGGAGCCGGGACTATGGTTCCACTAACGATCGACGTGGAACATGACTCAACGTGCCAGAAGTGCGGTTGGCGTCTTTCCTGGGCGGGATGACAGCAATTCCAGAAGATCCAGAGGCAGAGGCTGCAGTATTAGAAGACAGTGAGCTCTGATGATTTGGAGTGGTCTCACGAGTCTTCACTCAGGACTATGTACAGTCTACGGTGAAGGGTGCAAGCAGTGTGCACTGAATGTAACGATTTTTCCAGTCGTATTCCACACAGAGGGACCATGTACACAGCGATGTGCGTTGTATTTTAATCTGTTTTCCCGCTGTCTCGAAATTAGCGCTCTGTAAATCTTGCTTGTAATCATTACACTGGGCTCGTAATCAACATTGTATTTACATTTTTACAGAGAACTATAATTGCTCATTTTGCGTACGTAGTATTCTTGTTCGTTGGGAATAGTGCTGTTATTACTGAGTAGCTAGTTGAGGAAATGATTAGTAGACGTAGTATTTAGTTTTACTTAAACGTATGAATGCCCAATTCTAAGGTTCGAAGCATGGTACTATGATTTTGTTCTTTCTATTGAATTAGTTACTATTGAAGGTTATTTTTCATTTTGTCTTTATGGTATCTGCGAGACAACAGCTAGAGTATTGTAAAATTTTTGTGTTCTTGCTGTTGCACACAGTTTTAATGTTACTAGGGTGGTGTTAATTTGAAATTGTTTTATTATTTTGCTGAAGGAATTTTAGTTCCTTTACTCAGTTGTTCTAACGCCCAGTGCTTCAGGAACTATAACTGAGCTATATATATATATATATGCACTTTTGTTAAATTACTATGTTGCTGACATGTGGAATAATCGGGTCTACTGCCGGATGTTTGTGTCGCTCTGGCACAATATTTCGGCCACGTAACTCGTTGCCTTCTTCAGGTGCTACCTGACACTGCCGTATTGGAGGAACTCGTCAAGTATTTATGCCCAGAGGGCGCTGGGTGCTCTCTCTGCCGTCCGCTCCCATCTGGCGCTGCTTGTAATGTGTTGTCTCTTCCCCAGTGCTCCCTCGGACATCCGGGGCCGACATGGTCGCCATCTGTGGCAGCTGTCAGAGGCCCGTCCTGTGTCGGGCGTTCCGTTCGCGGTCCGCGCCCGCCTGGTGCTGCTCCTGAGGTTTTGGCCCTTCCCTGGTGCCCCCGCGGGCGTCCGCGCCCTGCTCGTCCACCATCTGTGGTCGTGGCAGCTGTCTGGGGCCGGACCCACGTTTGGCGTTCCGTTCGTGGTCCGCGCCCACTTGGCGCCTGTCCTGAGGTGTTGGCATCTCCCTGGTGCTCCTACTATGCTGTTTATTGTAGAAACTTGTTCAATGAATGTCATTTGTCAAAGTAAGCCCGCATTTTCATAAACCCCACGCCGAACCCCCGTCCACCCATATCCTACGCTAAACCCTAACCCCCTACAATCCCCTCCAATGCCCATGCAACCAGAAAAGTTTACTACCCTCGCTTTGTAAATCGTTGCTTGCTGTGTTAAACGGTAGTTTTCAAACTTCAATACGTAACACTTTATTAACTGCACAGATTCACAATGATTTTCTTTCGAAAACAACTGTAATGCAGGAAATTGTAACGAGTTGTCATCTTGCGTTGAAAGCGTAGCTTCACGTGGAGCAGGGAGGAGAGCAGATTTTGGTTCTCAAACAGCCACTGCTACTGCTGACAACTGGGCCGAGCGAGCAGTGTTCTTCACTAAAGCTGCGTGCAACACTTTACATATACTCTGTATGAATTTGTAGAGGTAATATTAAATATTAATCGACCTTTTTCTTACTTAGTATACCGAATCCTAAAAATAACACAACTATGCTCTTAATATTTGCGGTCAGTAACTTCAATGTTTTCGGAGATATAAATTTTTACCTACAACACATTATAACTGTGCTGCAACTGACTTAGGTACTGTACTGTAATCATTATTAGTATCAGTTTAACTACAACCAAGAGGATAAGTTAATATAACCTAATTTTCTGAAATTTTCTTTAGTTTTATTACCACAGATTTATGACGTAATTAAAGGTTCTTGAAAATTATTATTTCATCGTGTCTTGATTGTATGAATGTTTTGGACAGACAGAGAGAGTTAATGGAGGTCTTACGTAAAGTGAGGATATGATATTTTATTAAAACTATGTAAATGTATGCATGAGAAAGTTCATGTGAAATAGGGCAATATGTGACATATGTCTGAGTGAGCTGGATTTTGTAAAAGGCAGCCAGAACGGGCAGTGGAGAATTAAAATTATTAGTAGTTTATTTTGTGGAAAGGAATCGTATTTGGTTCAATTAAATTTTATTTTGTTTCGGAATTACTAGATTTCTAGTCTAAATTACTTTTGATAAACTGATTGGCTGACATTAGAAATATCGCGAGTATAGAACTGCTCGAGATGATCTGATTGGCTGTTTAATATACCAGCCAATAGGAATTCAGCATTTCCTGCGCGTTTGAGTAGGGCTTTGTGCCTCAGATCTATGAGTCGATAAAGTCGTTCTGGTAAACAACTAAGTTAAAGCGTGGTGATTGATTTCTACCAAAGTAAAGAAATTCGTGTTTTTGATCGGTTCTCGTGTCGCTTACGAAACGCGACTGCAATGCTGAGCATTTTGTGAAAGTTCGAGTTTTATGAATGATTTACTCTAGGAGATATTCACGTGTGAGCATTTCATGTCGTACATAAACTCCGCGTTGCGTGTTTCGTGCTGATTACGAGACATTACGGCGAGCACTTATGTACAAGAAGCCTACTGAACGACTGAATGTGTTAACTCGCAAGTAGTAGTGGGTCAGTGTCTGTTTAGACCGCTTAAAATAACGGGTCGCACTAAATATCTTCTGGCTGCTTTGGGATGTGAACTTGTAATAGAGAGAGTCAGTAACTGTGCACAATTGATGTCGGTTTATTAAAGACGCACTTGATAGCCATTTTCCTTGTTTTAAAGACAATCAATCACCTTAAAGGAAATTTTTGACATTTTTTCAAACGGCTCATGCAAGAATCTAGAACGCTGGATGGTTTAACTTTAAAGCTATCGGTACTGCCCGCGGACTGGAGCTATGTAGCCTGTGTCTGGTAGGTATATAGTCAATTTTCGTCAGCGCTGCTTTTGTCGGCTAAACCAGAATCTACCATCGCATAGAGTGAAGGGGCAGGTGCAGACAACCGGAAAAGGTGTGTAACACCACAGCTCTTATGCTGTATGGATTTATTTTTTTTTTGCTTTTGCTTTATTTAATGTCACATTGTTGACCTTTTGTAAATGTGTTTGAATCGATAACATAAAATTGTGTACTCTTTTCTTTGTCAAACCTTTGATGTCGTGATTTGATTCTATGCAAAGTAATGTATCTGTAATTTAAATTCTTTGTCCCATTTGGAGGGAACAAAACTTACTGTATATGATTGTAATTTTGTGTGAATAATTTTTGTAGAAGTGTCAATATGTGAAAATGTTCTGTCTTATTTAATATATTTGTTTGCTGTTGTGTAAATTGCTGATCCTCACTTAGGGCTCTTAGTTATTCTGTATGTTCCCTCGGGAACGGAACTGGGTAGCGCGCGCAAATTGTGGTTGGCGTAGGTGGAAAAGGTGGAACTGATAGTCAGTCGGGGACGAGCCAGCAGTCGGAGACGAGCTACGAGTCGGGGACTGCCAAGTAACCCATGTATATTGTGATGGTTCCGAGGGAGGCTTTTTCTGCTACTGTCCAATGCCTCGGATGGATGGATAAATAGCTGGAACTATTCTGGAATTTGTATTTATCATCGCCACCAAGAAATGACAGAGTCCAGCAATTCTACCTGCAATTCCACCTACCAACATGCAGTTGCCACCACATTGCGCAATCATTGTATCGGAATACTACATTGATGTACAGTGAAGGATCAGCCTAATGGATGTGTTAGCGTGCTCAAATATAAGGTAATTTGTATCTGAATTTATGTACCAACCTTGATTTTTCTCCTCATCATAACACCTCTCAGGTTCCTTTCCGTTTGAACTAAAGTAATTACCGAGTGTCCCTATTGAAAGAACTTTTATGACCAATGTTATACTAATTAATGTCTCTTGAATTTAGTAAAAAGAAAGTTAAAGTTAATGTGGCAAGGAAGTGGGTTAAAGTAAATGTTCGATGAAAATAATTTGCCGGCCGAAGTGGCCGTGCGGTTAAAGGCGCTGCAGTCTGGAACCGCAAGACCGCTACGGTCGCAGGTTCGAATCCTGCCTCGGGCATGGATGTTTGTGATGTCCTTAGGTTAGTTAGGTTTAACTAGTTCTAAGTTCTAGGGGACTAATGACCTCAGCAGTTGAGTCCCATAATGCTCAGAGCCATTTGAACCATTTTTTGAAAATAATTTTCCTATTAATACTGCTTATTAAAGTGCTGTTGCCTACTGCAAAATTAAAAGTTCTTAAGACTGAGGTTTCTAAAGTTTTGCTTAGCTAATGATCACTTTGAAATCTGTAGTAAATTCTAAAAGGTGAGCCAGTTTCTTGCAATTTTGTTAGCATTGTGTTTCGATGTAGTAAAAATGAGAAAGCTGCAGTGGTGAAACGTTATACACTCTTGTTTGCTAAGTGTTTGTCTCTCTTGTGTATTAGAAGGGCATATTAATAGTAATGTTATAAAGACCATTCACTTTGTGTAAGCCCTGAAAGTAAAAGTGTGTTTCGCTATCTCTTGTAATTTTGCAAATAGTTTGTGCAGCTCTAGCTGTTAGCTTCAATCTTAAAACATGTGTGTGTGAGAGTTCATTGCACTTGCGTGTGGCTAAGTCTAGGTTGTGTTTGTCCGTTACAGTTACTTATACCTACTTTCTTAAACGAGAACGTTAATCTTTCTCTTGCCTAATTATGCTGTCGACCGTTTCCCTTGTTCTATAAACAGTATACCTAGGCAAAATTTTGTTTGTTACTATTCAAATATTTACGTAATTCAGACTTTCATTTCCGATAAGCCACCTCCGTTAGGAACAACGCGGTCAACATAACAAAATTCCCCTCAGAGGGTAACACTGCTCTGTTGCTTTATACCATTATTAATACAACAACATAACTCTGTTTTGCAAATTGCCTCCAGTTTTGAGGTTATGGTACAATAGTAGCACAGTTAGGAGTGAATATAGGTGGATTGATTGTTTGGGGGGTAGTGAGAGACCAACCCCCCCCCCCCCCCCCCCCCCGTACAACAACTAAAAAATATTTCGTAATTCCTTGAAATTGCAATCACAAAGTTTACTAGCGTGATACCGAATCTGCAGCAAGCATCATCCCGTACAGCTGTAGGACGGGTCCATGACGGACTGCGCAGCTTAGAGAAGCGTAGCGGCACGACGATGCTGCAACACATAAGGGGAAGTGTCCTGGCTCGCCTCGGCGAGTTCCATCAGATGGACTAAAATGCGCGTCATTTACGATGGCGGCCGATTTTAGGTTCGTTCTGCGCATCTGACGTCACAAAACACAATCAGCCAATGAGCAGAGAACGACGTTGCCAGAGCTCGACTGCGGTGCAGAGCACGGACGAGTGTCTTCAGTTTTAGAAACGTTAAGTCATAAATAAAGTAATTGAACAAAAGCAATGTCTTGATAGCAGACTTTCTTTTATAGAAAGTTTGGAAAAAGCATTCTTTATACCAACTGCTTCATATTCTATTAATTAATTCAGGCGATAGCAAGGAAAGGTGTTGGTATCATTCTTCTCTTGGTGTGTGCGTCGTTTGCAACTGGCAACGCAGCTATCTCCCGCGTCTGGGCGGGCACGCGCGAACCGCTAAGATAAAGAATTGAACTATAGGAGGGTAGCTGGCTCCTGGCCCGGAACTGCGAGAACAACTAAATTGCACTGTACTGGAACTGAGTGGAACTTGAACCGCAACTGGCCTCCAGGAGGCTGTGTCTGCCCTTACGCATCCAGTAAGCGTAATGCATCCACGTAAAGTGCAGACGGTTTCCTGCTGCACATGCTGCTTGGAAGCGTATCTGTTGCCCCCTGTTAGAGCCTGGAACAAACGGTGCATAAGCATACTATTTGTATTAGTCGAACACAATATTATTGCACCTGAAAGTGAGTACGTTTCGGCGGCCCTATCGTGAGTCAGCGCTTGATCGGAGCTGATAGTGTATGCAGAACTGACTCGAAAGCATTAACAGTGCATATGTAATTCCTTACTCACGACTGTACTTGTCTACTGTTACTTTACTTGTTTCCCATAACGTGGGTGAGTAGAATACATTACGGTCTCGTGACATCGTGACATGTGATGCTCTTGTCGCATGAAAACACAATCGCCGGCGAGACATTTGAGGGCAAAGGGAAGGTAAACAGCTCAGCGGGGACATCGTATTGGCAACGGACATATGCTACCTACGACCGGTATACAATAAAAGTGTCATATAATTCTAACAAGTGTAAGTTATATTGGAATGTTGTATGAAGTGTTTAGCGTAAAAGCCCACCCACCACAAATTTAAGAGTATGCTCAGTAAACCCCTGTAAAGGCTTGGTATCAGAGAAAGACAGGTACGATATATTAGGGAGATCACGTCTCATCGGATGCAATATAACGACGTCTACTGCCAGGGAAGGGTGGGGAGGAGGGGGGGGGGGGAGAGGAGGAGAACAACTGCATCCCTCTGATCTGAAGAAGTTGTTTGTCCGAAATGGGAGAGCAACAGCAGTGGCAATACAGACCTATATCGAGAGCAGAGTTGCTCTGAACTGAACTGCGAACCAGATTGAGACGGTAAATCCCGAAAATGCATAAGATAAATTTTAATAGCAAATGCGGCCGCGTGCGCGTGCTCTGTCGGAGTGTGTTGGGAGGGCCAGGAGATTGTGGTTTGACAGTAATGAGTCATGCTAGGTCGGACTTGCCTTGCGGAGACTGCAAGACAGGTAGCCTTACGCTCTCACCACGCCATGGAGAAATCCCAACCGTTTGAATAAATTGCAGAGAGTAGCCGCGATGGCCGAGCAAACTGAATAAATAAAATGTGAAATAAGGGAAGCTCTAAATAAAAACTAAACCAAACAAGGGACAGGGAAAGCAGTGACACATTTTTAAAGACAACAATTACACGAGTCTGTGAGCGAAGATTTAGTTTACAAGTTGCTAAATGTTAAAGGTTTTGGACATAAAATGATCCATAAAAATTAATAACTCACTAATACCTTAAACGATTCAGACAAACGTGGTTTCAATGGATGGGGCTAAGTGAGTACTATCAAACTGTAACAATAGATTTTTTGTGAATATTTCGTATTTAAAATTATAGGCCGGGCTGTTAATTCCACTCATAAAATTTACGTCCAAATTCAAGCCTAATACGTCTATATAACATTAAATTTCTAGTCTATATATGTACTCGGAAGTCGGAAATACCTGATTCTGATTCGCCTACAGTGCGAGGACATTAGTATCAGCGGCCACCTTCGTGCGACAGACTTAGATTTCGGGACTAAGATGTTCGAGTACAGATAGGACATGGGCGCGACTGGAAGTCACCTCGTGTGTGTAACCGAAATATATTCTAAATATTTGGTAAAATTTTCGCGTGTGACGGTCGCAAGGAACTGAAATAATTTTAGCTTGTGCGTACTTAGAAGGCTTTTACATCATATGAATGAACGGCTTAGACTTGCAAATTTTTCGCAAGTGTCGATCACAAGGAGTTTGAAATATTGTTCAGCTTTTGGACTCGGAATTATATTGGGTTACGCGACTTTGTCTAAATACCTATGAGCTATTTTCATTTAACTTTCATGGTGGTCTACACTTAAGAATATCGCTACTTCACGATTTCAGAACTTCAGCTTCGAAGTGCGTTGAAGTACTTTGAATAATTTTCGTGCTTTTCTAAAGGTTAAGTAAATACATGATTCTGGTCGATCCGCTACGGCCCTAACACAGATTAATATTATTTTATTAATAAACTGTTGTGAACAGTTTTTTTCTGGAATAAATTCGGAGTGTGAAAAATGAGCAGTAAATATTATTTCACCGTAAATTCCTGCCTGAAATTTTAATAGCCTTGTGAGTGCTATCATTTAGGGTTAAGTGCGACGGATTCTCTTCTCCGAACAGTGACGAAGCCAATATTCTGAAAATCAACCACAAATTGGAAAGCCCTATGAACAGTATTTATCTTGCTTTATTTAACTTTTTATTCGTGCTGACACACGGGGCGATCATGAATCGAACTTTGGTGGAAGAAACAGCTAATAACTTCACAGTCAGTCTTTTTTCTTCACTAAGCAAGCAGCGAGAAGATCTGAACATTTTAAAACAAAAATTATTTCCTTCAAAAGTCATTCATTCTACGTGGAAAGATCCACACTGATGGCGCAGAGGAGCAGTGCTATGAACACTTCCGCTGCGACCCCTTGGCCCTTGTGAGAGAACACGCTTCCAGCACTACTTCTCATTCACAAAAAATACATGTTGCTGTCTGTTTAGAAGTGCCTTAGTGACTGTTTAGTCATTCTCTACATATTCGCCTTTGAATGTGACATAGTTTTCCCAACGGCACGTAGTTTGGCGGAGACCTCGGTTGTAGAAGCATGCATCTTGGCTGTTCAGGAAACGTTTCACCTTAAAAATGCCACGTCGTTATTCTGAAAATGTCTGCCATGCTATGGTTTCTTCATCTGAGGAAAGAAAACGAAGTCACTGCTTGCCGTGTCAGGAGAATACCGGAGTTGAGGCAAAATTTGATAGCCCAATGAAAAAGCATGTGTGACAGTGTCCTATGCAAAGTGAGTTGAGCCGTTCTCGTGGAGCAAAAAACGTCTTCTTGAAAAGCTTCACGCAATGTTTTGCTTTACACCCTCCCGTAACATCGGCAGGAGATTTCCCAAAAAAGGCTCAGCAACACCTTATTTGACGATTTTCATCTCATTCAGAAGTTTTGGCAAAAGCATCTGCACCTTCTAACCACTTTCGATGGTACAGTGATTAGTGCCATGTACTATCGAACAGTCTCCGTCGCGCAATAAATTTAGTGTAGGTAGTCATAAAATTTGTAATGAAGATATCATATGTACTGTGTTTTGTAATACGATACTGTAAGAACTGTTTGTTCTGTTTCCTGTTTCATGGTTCAAGAGAGCGGCGTGGCAGTGGCAGAAGGGGAGAAGGACCAGTCTTCCCTTCGTCAAGTTGCTCTGTTTCTTGGCCAACGTCAGAAGCAGAAGATGAAGAGATAGAGAAAGTATATTCAGGATATTGACGGCTAATTCAGCAGGTAAAGATAGATGAAAATCTAATAGTCTTGGAGGACTGGAGTGCGA
Organism: Schistocerca americana; assembly: GCF_021461395.2. Taxonomy (NCBI): domain Eukaryota; kingdom Metazoa; phylum Arthropoda; class Insecta; order Orthoptera; family Acrididae; genus Schistocerca; species Schistocerca americana. The sequence goes on along the minus strand of NC_060123.1, from coordinate 451,814,128 downwards.
TTGTTGGGGAAGGACTAGCAGAAAGAGCTACTGGAGGACACGGGCTTCGTAGTAGGAATGATAGAGGACAAACATTAACTGAGTTCTGCAATAGTTGTTATATAGTAACAGCAAATACTCTGTTCAAGAGGAGAAGGTATACGTGGAAAAGGCAGGATGTACTGGAAAATTTTGGTTAGATTACACCATGGTCTGATAGAGATTCCGAAATTAGATGTTGAATTACAAGGCGTATCCGGGAGCAGATATAGATTCAGATCGAAATTTAGTAAATATGAGGAGTGGGGTGAAGTTTAAGAGACTAGAAAGGAATAATCAATGCGCAAAGAAGTGAGATAAGAGAAGACTAGGAAATGAAGAGAAACGCTTGGACTTCTCTATGGCAATAGAAACTACGATAATTAATAGCTCAGTAGGTAGTTCAGTTGAAGTGGAATGGAATCGGCAAACAGGTAATCACAGAAATTGGAAGGAAAAATATAGGTACAAGGAAGATAACTACGAAGAAACCATGGGTAACACAACAAATACTCCAGCTGATCCACGAAAAAAAAGAAAGTACAACAATTTTCAGCAAAAAATTAAAAATACCTAAGTAGGCCTACAAGTCACTTAGGAATAAAGTAAATAAAAAGTGCAGGTAAGCTAAGGAAAAATGGCGGCACGAAAAATATGAAGAGAACAGATATCACTGTCGCAACCACTGACTCAGCGTATGGAGAAGTCAAACCAACCTTCGGTGACAGTGAAAGCAAGGGTCGTAACATTAAGAGCGCAATGGCAATTCCACTGTTAAATGCAGAGGAGAGAGCGGATAAGTGGAACGAGTTATTGAAGGCCTCAGTGTGGGAAAGGATTTGTCTGATGACGTGTTAGAAGACGAACCAGGAGTCTATACTGAACAGATGTCATATTCAGTTTTAGAATCAGAATTTAAAAGAGCTTTGGTAGATTTAAATCCATACCACAGAAGGGGAAGATAACATTCAATCTGAGTTTTTAAAACTACGCAACAAAACGACTACTAACCTTGTTGCGTAGAACGTATATACCGTCAGATTTTCGATAAAACATCATCCACACCATTCCTAAGATTACAAGGGCCGACTACTGCGAGAATTATTGCAGTGTTAACTTAACACCTCATTAATTTAAGTTGCTGGCAAGAATAAATTCCACAAGAATGGAAAAGAAAATTTAGTATCTGTCAGATGACGATCAGTTTAGCTTTAGCAAAGATAAAGGTACCAGAGAGGCATTTCTGACGCTGCGGTTGATAATGGAAGCAAAACTGTAAAATCAAGGTACCTCCATAGGGTTTGTCGATCTGTAAATGGCGTTCGACGGTGTAAAATGAAGGAACATGTTCGAAATTCTGAGAAAAATAGGGTAAGGCTATAGAAAAGGGTAATACCGCGAATGTGCAAGAAGCAAGAGTGGAGAATAAGACTGGAAGACAAAGAACGAAGTGCTTGGATGAAAAAGAGTGTAAAACAGGGATGCAGTCTTTCGACCTTTCACCCCTACTGTACAAGAAATGCATCGAAGAAGCAAAGTCAGAGGTGAAAGAAAGGTTCAAGAGTGGAATACGAAAGGATATCAATTCGCTGATGACATTGCTACCCTCAGCGCAATTGAAGAAGAATTGCAAGATGCGTTGAATGGAATGAACAGACTAATGAGTACAGAATATGTACTGAGTTTGAAGGAAACGTAAAGTATTGCGAAGTAGCCCTAATGAGAATAGCGAGAAACTTGCTAGATTTGAGGATCACGAAATAGACGAAGTTCAGGAATTCTCTTTCCTAGGCAGAAAATTAACCATGACGGACGGAGTAAAGAAGACATAAAAAGGAGTGTAGCAATGGCAAAAAGGGCACTCTAGCTTGAGAAATCTACTACACTACTGGCCATTAAAATTGCTACACCAAGAAGAAATGCAGATGATAAACGGCTATTCATTGGACAAATATATTATACTAGAACTGACATGTGATTACATTTTCACGCAATTTGGGTGCATAGATCCTGAGAAATCTGTACCCAGAACACCCATCTCTGGCCGTAACAACGGCCTTGATACGCCTGGGCATTGAGTCAAACAGAGCTTGGATGGCGTGTACAGGTACAGCTGCCCATGCAGCTTCAACACGATACCACAGTTCATCAAGAGTAGTGACTGGCGTATTGTGACGAGCCAGTTGCTCGGCCACCATTGACCAGACGTTTTCAGTTGGTGAGAGATCTGGAGAATGTGCTGCCAGGGCAGCAGTCGAACATTTTCTGTATCCAGAAAGGCCCGTACAGGACCTGCAACATGCGGTCGTGCATTATCCTGCTGAAATGTAGGGTTTCGCAGGGATCGAATGAAGGGTAGAGCCACGGGTCGTAACACATCTGAAATGTAACGTCCACTGTTCAAAGTGCCGTCAATGCGAACAAGAGGTGACCGGTGACCGATACGTGTAACCAATGGCACCCCATAACATCACGCCGGGTGATACGCGAGTATGGCGATGACGAATACACGCCCCCAACGTGCGTTCACCACGATGTCGCCAAAAACGGATGCGACCATCATTATGCTGTAAACAGAACCTGGATTCATCCGAAAAAATGACGGTTTGACATTCGTACACCCGGGTTCGTCGTTGAGTACACCATCGCAGGCGGTCCTGTCTGTGATGCAGCGTCAAGGGTAACCGCAGCCATGGTCTCCGAGCTGATATCCATGCTGCTGCAAACGACGTCGAACTGTTCGTGCAGATGGTTGTTGTCTTGCAAACGTTCCCATATGTTGACTCAGGGATCGAAACGTGACTGCACGATCCGTTACAGCCATGCGAATAAGATGCCTGTCATCTCGACTGCTAGTGATACGATGCCGCTGGGATCCAGCACGGTGTTCCGTATTACCCTCCTGAACCCACTGATTCCATATTCTGCTAACGGTCAATGGATCTCGACCAACGCGAGCAGCAATGTCACGATACGATAAACTACAATTGCGATAGGCTATAATCCGACCTTTATCAAAGTCGGAAACGTGATGGTACGCATTTTTCCTCTTTACACGAGGCGTCACAACAACGTTTCACCAGGCAACGCCGGTCGACTGCTGTTTGTGTATGAGAAATCGGTTGGAAACTTACCTCATGTCAGCACGTTGTAGGTGTCGCCACCGGCGCCAACCTTGTGTGAATGCTCTGAAAAGCTAATCATTTGCATATCGCAGCATCCTCTTCCTGACGGTTAAATCTTGCGTTTGTAGCACGTCATCTTCGTGGTGTTGCAATTTTAATGGCCAGTAGTGTAGTATCAAACATAGGCCTTAATTTTAGGAAGAAATTTCTGAGTATGTGGGTTTGGAACGCAGCATTGTATGTAGTGAGACTTGGACTGGGGGAAATCCGAGACAGAAGATATTAGAAGCATTTGAGAAGTGTTGCCACGAATATTGTTGAAAGTTAGGTGGACTGATCAGTAGAATTTTCCGGAGAATCGGCGAGCAGTGGAATATATGAAAAACATTTTTCAAAGAGAAGGGGTAGAGTGACAGGGGATGTATTAAGACATCAGGGAATAACTTCCATAGTAATAGAGGGTAGAAACTATAAAGGAAGAGATAGGAATACATCCGACAAATAATTGATGATGTAGGCTGTGAGCACTATTCCAAAATGAAGAGGTTGGCACAGAAGAGGAAGCCATGGCGGCCACATCAAACCAGTCAGAAGGATGTCCTCCTTTCTCCGTCCAACACGTGTTAGTTCATTTTCAAGATATAAGAATACATTTACTTCATCTTCTAGGTGACCCACAATTTAGATTTAATTTTATTGCAATCTCATTTCTGTTAATCATCATCATATTCATCTTTCATTGTTTTAGTCTACTTTCACTGACTATTGAATTCCATTAGCGAATTTATCATGCACGTTATTTCAATCCGAATTTTAACTCCATATCTGGACCGATGTCAAGTAGAATAGTAGTGTGATTAAGACTGCATTTCGGCTTTGCACCAGGTAAGTGACACGAATCGTATACCCAAAGCGACATACTCTATGTCGCCTCTGAAAAATATTCATCAGTTGTTTACCACGACTTGCAGACTCGGTGCCATTTGCAAGAAGCACAATGGATGGCGGTAGACCTCGCACAGCACGCAAACAGCACACATGTTTCGTGGGCAGGACTAACTGAAGTCATAGACAACACTACTGAGTGGTCAGCTTTTCTCGGTGAGATACTTCACCCACGCATAGTGCATGCAAATTCGCAAACCAAAACCCACCATGCCAGATCACAAGTCTGGCAAAGGATTCTAAGACAGAGCGCTGAAGATCTACAGTTCTCAGCTTGCATTTAATTCACGGTTGATGCTGGTTTCACACAGTCTAAAAATAAAAGAACTAAAAATAAAAAAATAAAAAAGACCACGACGAAGGAATTAGTCGAATGGCACGGAAATCGGTAGATGTGACATACATGTACAGACAAACAAATAATTAAAATTTCAGAAAAATTTGACGGTTTATTTAAAAGATAGAGCTTCACAAATAGAACAAGTTCATAACGCGGTGGTCCATCTCTGGTCTTTGCGCCAACAGTGTGTGAGTATGCATTTTGTATAACAGACTTATGGTGACAAACATCAGACTATTAACATGTGCTGTTCATCACCAGTTTCTGCGTGACAAATTACCAGTGCCACTGGCTGGGCTCTGAGCACTACGGGACTTAACTTCCGAGGTCATCAGTCCCCTAGAACTTTGAACTACTTAAACCTAACTTACCTAAGGACATCACACACATCCATGCCCGAGGCAGGATTCGAACCTGCGACCGTAGTGGTCACGCGGTTCCAGACTGTAGCGCCTAGAACCGCTCGTCCAATCAGGCCGGCCAGTGCCACTGGAATACATTACCCTGCAGAAAAACGACAGCTGTGACTTATGCACGACGAGGCGATATTTCGTTTTCTATCCAATACAGGTGTTAAATAAGAGGCGAATGTCTATTATCATGCCATATATGGGGACATGATGTGTATGCCTTAAATTTCTAACTATGGACGACGTTTTACGGCATACGTGTAGTCCACGACCATTGACAACGTGCACACGTCACAGGAGTGTGTGTCCAGTACCTTCCAGTACCTGTGTCAAAATCCGAAAGCAGTCAGGTGTGTTTGCACGTATTCGGAATTGAGATTTAGGCATGATGGGCGTGTAAAAATTAAAGGGACCTCACTGAGCGTCTCCTTCAGTGTCAGCTGAGAGATGGGATCATAGGATAGCGTGTCCCATATCTTAAATTATTTCCGGACAGTATGCTGAAGCAAATCTTTTTTTCCCTTTTTGACCACTATTATCTCCTGTAAAGAAATGTGACACCATATATTACGAGTAAATGCCCTATGTACAGAATTATAATCAATTCAAACTTGAGAGAAAGTCCTACAGTGGCTACACTGCTCCAATGGGATTGTGGTGTGTCAACTACACACCTACTTTTAGCGTCTTCTAGTGCACACAGCCACAGCAACATTCTCGCTGTTTAACCTCGTCAAAATGGTTCAAATGGCTCTGAGCACTATGGGGCTTAACTTCTGAGATCATCAGTCCCCTAGAACTTTGAACTACTTAAACCTAACTTACCTAAGGACATCACACACATCCATGTCCGAGGCAGGATTCGAACCTGCGACCGTAGCGGTCGCGCGGTTACAGACTGTAGCGCCTAGAACCGGTCGGCCACTTCGGCCGGCTTAACCTCGTGAGTTGAGAGCTTAGTGAGCTTATGTTTTATGAATGAAAAGTTTCTCTTGGTGATCACTGCATTATTCTGGGGCAAAATAAGAAGAAAATCCTAAACCTACGCAATTAGCATGATTCACCATAACTATAGAACACGCTCAAGAAGTGAATGCTGTTTATGTTAGAAAATTACTTAAATATGTGTGATACTCGGAAAACTCAGTATGAAACTCGTAAAAATTTTGAAGGCAGTGCGACTGAAAAGTTAAACTGGCGAATGTTGTTCAAGAAAATGCGCAGGGTGAACGAGAACTACACCGAAAAACTTTCGGAGGTGGTAGTATGGGCCTAAACAAAAAAGAAAGTCTACTAAACATAGACTCTAAAATGCATACCTTAAAAGTTACTAACACTTGTTCAGTTTCTATACTGTGAAACATATCTGATGTTCTTTGCTTTCCATACTCTAGTATCGTAGCTTATCGATAGTGCCGGAGATGACACCTCCAAAATTCTTGGGAGCGCCGCTTACAGTGCTTTAAACATTGCCACCAACGAAGAACCTCCAGGCTGCCGACAAATGAAGACAGCCAGGACGGTGCTATAAGTGGCGGGCACATGGGCACCAGTCTTGCAGTTCAGGATTACTTCTAGTTGCTAGATGGTGCCTAACGTTGCACCAAGTCGTCGATAGTTAGCTTTGCCAGCAAACATTCAGTGTACGTAGACACGAGCCCGTATCAGATTTCTGGTAATACGAGGGTTGTCCAGAAAGTGATACACCTCATTTTTTTCTTCAACAGTTCCTTGTTGAGCATAGTGACAATTACACACACAAAAGAATGGTGTTTTATCTTCACACACTACTGTTCCACGTCATCCACATCCCATTTTACGGCCTTCCTCCAACGCGAAAGGATGTATGTATGCCGTGACGGTACCAATCCTTGTCCTGGTGCCGGATTCAGTACTTCACTGAGTGAATCACCTCCACATCATCCTCAAAATGTCTTCCACGAATGGCATCCTTTAATGGCCCAAACAGATGGGAGTCCGAGGGGGCTATGTCAGGTATGTCAGGTGTGACAGCCGTGGATGGTCTCCCCAACCGCTGGAAATCGTGGATCTCCGCCGAACCGCCTTCTGATGACCTCACCCTCCGTACCCAGCGAATAACTGTACTTCTGTCGGCAGCAGATGCACCATAGACTTTCTACAAGCGTTTGTGAATATTCCCCACAGTTTCTTTCCCTTCAGTGAGAAATTCAGTGACGGCACGTTACTTGTAACCTACATCACCTGCGCTACCTGTCGGAAGTGACGCAATCTTGGCGCGCTCACTCAGGAGACTTCAAACGATACATACGTGAGGTTTCGCTTTCGTAGCATTGTTTTCGGCAGAGAAAAAAATGCGGTGCATTACTTTCTGGGCAGCCCTCGTAGCTGACCACCACCGTCATAAGTTGTCAGCAGTGTAGCAGTTCTTTCGCAAAAGGTGAGTACAACATATTTATTTAAAATGCTCAAGCGTCAATTAATCTTTTGCTTGCCTCTCCAAATTCGTACCTCGACGGGTTCTTTGGCCACCTTCCAACCAGTTGTTACTAGCAACGAGGACGTAACATTTGGCTCCTCGGAACATAACACATGTAATGGAAGGAGGTTGTATGCAAAAAACAAGTATGTCTAGTAATAATGGCCTCAAAAGCCACACCTTAAGAGGTATGAGTACTTGTTCACTAGAGGAGACGTGTCTCACAGCAGCGAAGATGAACAAGTGCTCATAGCTCCTAATACATGCATTTGGAGACGATGTTTACTAGACATTTGTTTGGTGTTTTGGTCCATACTACTGAAGCGTTTGTTCGCTGGATCATTTCGTTAAAATAATTGTCTGTCTCTGCTTATTACTTGGTCTAACGTCCCCCTCCCCTCCCCCCTCCAAATAGAATGTGAGCCAAAGAAGCATTAATCTATGGCAAAAACAACTGCAGAAAGTCAATAAATACACTACTGGCCATTAAAATTGCTACACCAAGAAGAAATGCAGATGATAAACTGGTATTCATTGGACAAATATATTATACTAGAACTGACATGTGATTACATTTTCACATAGTTTGGGTGCATAGATCCTGAGAAATCAGTACCCAGGCTTTGATACGCCTGGACATTGAGTCAAACAGAGCTTGGATGGCGGGTACAGGTACAGCTGCCCATGTACCTTCAACACGATACCACAGTTCATCAAGAGTAGTGACTGGCGTATTGTGACGAGCCAGTTGCTCGGCCACCATTGACCAGACGTTTTCAATTGGTGAGAGATCTGGAGAATTTGCTGGCCAGGGCAGCAATCGAACATTATCTGTATCCAGAAAGGCCCCTACAGGACCTGCAACACGCGGTCGTGCATTATCCTGCTGAAATTAAGTGTTTTGCAGGGATCGAATGAAGGGTAGAGCCACGGGTCGTAACACATCTGAAATGTAACGTCCACTGTTCAAAATGCCATCAATGCGAACAAGAGGTGACCGAGACGCGTAACCAATGGCACCCCATACCATCACGCCGGGTGACGAATACATGCTTCCAATGTGCGTTCACCGCGATATCGCCAAACACGGATGCGACCATCGTGATGCTGTAAACGGAACCTGGATTCATCCGAAAAAATGACGGTTTGCCATTCGTGCACCCAGGTTCGTCGTTGAGTACACCATCGCAGGCGCTCCTGTCTGTGATGCAGCGTCAAGGGTAACCGCAACCATGGTCTCCGAGCTGATAGTCCGTGCTGCTACAAACGTTGTCGAACTGTTCGTGAAGATGGTTGTTGTCTTTCAAACGTCCCCATCTGTTGACTCAGGGATCGAGACGTGGCTGCACGATCCGTTACAGCCATGCGGATAAGACGCCTGTCATCTCGAAGCCGTTGGGATCCAGCACGGCGTTCCGTATTACCGTCCTTAACCCATCGATTCCATATTCTGCTAACAGTCATTGCATCTCGACCAACGCGAGCAGCAATGTCGGGATATCATAAACCGCAACCGCGATAGGTTACAATCCGACCTTTATCAAAGTTGGAAACGTGATGATACGCATTGTGTGAATGCTCTGAAAAGCTAATCATTTCGATATCACAGCATCTTCTTCCTGTTGGTTAAATTTCTGTAGCTTGTCATCTTCGTGGTGTAGCAATTTTAAAGGCCAGTTGTGTAAGAACTCTCTTATCCCAGCTTGTAATTGCAAAGTACTTACATCTTCTAGTACAGGCAGAGAATGAGCATTTCGGATCACTCGATGTAAGAGAACGAGGACGTCGCACCTGATTTTAGCCTTTTGGATTCCAATCATGGGTGTGGAGGATCCTAGTGAAGGGAGATTGCATATTTCAAGTAAGACTACCTTCCGCCCCCGTGGATGTGCTTTGTGTAGGCAGGGAGGCCCCATCGCCTGTGGGCCACACTAAGGTGTGCCACTCGCCGACAACTACGCATTTCGCTCCAGTGAGGTCAGGTGAGTAGACGCCAATCTCATAGAGTCGCCAAGGCCAGATGCGAACTTCAAGTGCGCCTCATTTGCTTGCTTAATAACGACCTCGACACTGGCACAGCACTCTGTTAACGCCAGGAAGTGCGGAGTTGGGAAAATATGTCTCTTCCGTAGACGTTCGGAATGTCAGAGATACAGTGGTGTAGCTTTAACTGGAACCACAGGACAAGAAGGTTTGGTAATGACTGATTGAGTCACCAATATATTGACACATCGCACATTTCTTAATAATATCACAATTGGAACAAGTTTACAACCGGTGCTCCATATAAAACTTTCTCTTAAAATTCACACACAATCCAAATACTTTGTAGGGTAATGAAGCTGAACCACGATATAATTCTGTACAGGAATCCAGAAGTACGCAAACATCAATAGTGCTAAAGTAAGCAAACCTAGCATTACTTATTGCGGAACCTAATAAATCTACAGAAATTAAAATTTATTTAAATTACTTTAAGGGGCATAAGAATTATTCACCAGGTCACACACTTGCTTAGTCCGTTCGTGCCAGGCGTACTCAATGTCAGTCCTCCATGCGACAGACCACGGTCCCTTCCGCTTAGTAAGCCAAGTAAATTCAACGTCTTCCCGTGTCGGCCTTTCCTCCGCAGTCACCGACAACATTCAGCTTACTCGCATAACTGATTACAGCTCGCTGTCCCTTTCATCCCATACTTTAAAAATACACTCTGCGCTCACACTGATAAATCCTTCTCTCTGTGAGAGGGGTCACATGCAGCGTCGATAGGGAGTGTGGCCAACCCAGAATAACAGTTAGGGAATTGCCGTCCTCGGCCGCAGTGGGAAAAGGATAATCAGTTTTTGAAGGTTCGGACGCCAGCCAAGCTGGAACCAGCAAGCTGGTTACCATCCTCTGTCTCCCTTGCAAATTGTCTCTTGTTCGCCATAGTCTTAAGTGGAAATTTTCCTCTAGAGTTCACTAGGTGGAGATGGCCGGAAGTTAGCGTCTCTTTTCCTCCGACTAGTCCCTATAATTCGACGATGGGATTTGCCCTGCAAAAAGCTGCTCTCCTGATTGGCAGCAGATTGTTGCTAAAACGTGGTTTGCTAAAAGCTAGCCTATGCGTTTCTATACGCAAAGCAGGTGACGCTGAGAAGCACAGTGCATGAAGAATGATTCCGTCGTCAGTAGCTGACGCATGTAGACGTGAAGCATTCCAGTGATGGCCGTGGAAGGGCGTACCTGTGAAGTTACTGGTAGGCGATTCGGAAGCAGCCAGATTCAGATTTGAGAAGTATATTCCCTTCTTCATGGGGATAGCCCTATCTAGCAAACTGAGATTATAGGTTCCATTAGATTGCGGAGGCAACCATCCAGAGACTCACGCTCATATCTGCTTAACTTCAGCTGTTGTTGTTGTTGTTGTCTTCAGTCCTGACACAGGTTTGATGCAGCTCTCCATGCTACTCTATCCTGTGCAAGCTTCTTCATCTCCCAGTACCTACTGCAACCTACATCCTTCTGAATCTGCTTAGTGTATTCATCTCTTGGTCTCCCTCTACGATTTTTACCCTCCACGCCGCCCTCCAATGCTAAATTTGTGATCCCTTGATGCCTCAGAACACGTCCTACCAACCGGTCCCTTCTTCTTGTCAAGTTGTGCCACAAACTCCTCTTCTCACGATTCTATTCAATACCTCCTCATTAGTTATGTGAGCTACCCATATAATCTTCAGCATTCTTCTGTAGCACCACATTTCGAAAGCTTCTATTCTCTTCTTGTCCAAACTATTTATTGTCCATGTTTCACTTCCATACATGGCTACACTCCATACAAATACTGTCAGAAACGACTTCCTGACACTTAAATCTATACAAGATGTTAACAAACTTCTCCTCTTCTGAAACACTTTCTTTGCCACTGCAAGTCTACATTTTATATCCTCTCTATTTCGACCATCATCAGTTATTTTGCTCCTCAAATAGCAAAACTCGTTTACTACTTTAAGTGTCTCATTTCCTAATCTAATTCCCTCAGCATCACCCGACTTAATTCGACTACATTCCATTATCCTCGTTTTGCTTTTGTTGATGTTCATCTTATACCCTCCTTTCAAGACACTGTCCAAACCGTTCAACTGCTCTTCCAAGTCCTTTGCTCTCTCTCACATAATTACAGTGTCATCGGCGAACCTCAACGTTTTTGTTTCTTCTACTCCGAATGTTTCTTTTGTTTCCTTTACTGCTTGCTCAATATACAGATTGAATAACATCGGGGAGAGGCGTCAACCCTGTCTCTCTCCCTTCCCAACCGCTGCTTCCCTTTCATGCCACTCAACTCATATAACTGCCATCTGGTTTCTGTACAAATTGTAAATAGCCTTTCGCTCCCTGTATTTTACCCCTGCCACCTTTAGAATTTGAAAGAGAGTATTCCAGTCAACATTGTCAAAAGCATTCTCTAAGTCTACAAATGCGAGAAATGTAGGTTTGCCTTTCCTTAATCTATTTTCTAAGATACGTCGTAGGGTCAGTATTGCCACACGTGTGCCAACATTTCTGCGGAATTCAAACTGATCTTCGCTGAGGTCGGCTTCTACCAGTTTTTCATTCGTCTTTAAAAAAGAATTAGCGTTAGTATTTTGCATCTGTGACTTATTAAACTTATAGTTCTGTAATTTTCACATCTATCAACACCTGCTTTCTTTGGGATTGGAATTATTATATTCTTCTTGAAGTCTGAGGGTATTTCGCCTGTCTCATACATCTTGTTCACCAGATGGTAGAGTTTTCTCAGGACTGGCTCTCCCAAGGCCGTCAGTAGTTTTAATGGAATGTTGTCTACTCCCGGGGCCTTGTTTCCACTCAGGTCTTTCAGTGCTCTGTCAAACTCTTCATGCAGTATCGTATCTTCCATTTCATCTTCATCTACATCCTCTTCCATATCCATAATATTGTCCTCAAGTACATCGCCTTTGTATAGACCGTCTATATACTCCTTCCACCTTTCTGCTTTCCCTTCTTTGCTTAGAGCTGGGTTTGCATCTGAGCTCTTGATATTCATGCAAGTGGTTCTCTTTTCTCCAAAGGTCTCTTTAATTTTCCTCTAGCCAGTATCTATCTTACCCCTAGTGAGATAAGCTTCTACATCCTTACATTTGTCCACTAGCCATCCCTGCTTAGCCATTTTGCACTTCCTGTCGCTCTCATTTTTGAGACGTTTGTATTCCCTTTTGCCTGCTTCATTTACTGCGTTTTTATATTTTCCCCTTTCATCAATTAAATTCAATATTTCTTCTGTTACCCAAGGATTTCTACTAGCCCTCGTCTTTTTACCTACTTGATCCTCTGCTGCCTTCACTACTTCATCCCTCAGAGGTACGCATTCTTCTTCTACTGTATTTCTTTCCCCCATTCCTGTCAATTGTTCCCATATGCTCTCCCTGAAACTCTGTACGACCTCTGGTTTAGTCAGTTTATCCAGGTCCCATATCCATAAATTCCCACCTTTTTGCAGTTTCTTCAGTTTTAATCTACAGTTCATAACCAACAGATTGTGGTCAGAGTCCACATCTGCCCCTGGAAATGTCTTACAATTTAAAACCGGGTTCCTAAATCTCTGCCTTACCATTATATAATCTATCTGATACCTTCTAGTATCTCCAGGATTCTACCATGAATACAACCTTCTTTTATGATTCTTGAACCAAGTGTTAGCTATGATTAAGTTGTGCTCTGTGCAAAATTCTACCAGACGGCTTCCTCTTTCATTTCTCTCCCCCAATCCATATTCACCCACTATGTTTCCTTCTCTCCCTTTTCCTACTCTCGAATTCCAGTCACCCATGACTATTAAATTTTCGTCTCCCTTCACTACCTGAATAATTTCTTTTATCTCATCATACATTTCATCAATTTCTTCATCATCTGCAGAGCAAGTTGGCATATAAACTTGTACTACTGTAGTAGGCTTGGGCTTCGTGTCTATCTTGGCCACAATAATGCGTTCAGTATGCTGTTGGTAGTAGCTTACCCGCACTCCTATTTTTTATTCATTATTAAACCTACTCCTGCATTAGCCCTATTTTATTTTGTATTTATAACCCTGTATTCACCTGACCAAAAGTCTTGTTCCTCCTGCCACCGAACTTCACTAATTCCCACTATATCTAACTTTAACCTATGCATTTCCCTTTTTAAATTTTCTAACCTACCTGCCCGATTAAGGGATCTGACATTTCACGCTCCGATCCGTAGAACGCCAGTTTTATTTTTCCTGATAACGACGTCCTCCTGAGTAACTTCAGCTATGTTTACTAAATTCTGTACCATGCGTTTGTGAATTGACCACTGCTTAACTGATTGCTCCTGTATGCTTACTTTGACTGGATAGTATCAGCTCGTTTGTGCATACATGATTAACCTATTTTTCAATGTTAAGATGACCGTTGCAACTGAGGTAGTCCTGCCGATATGTGCTAACCTTCTTCGTTATTAGAGGTGATGCAGTTAAATTCTTTTCCCATACCTGTTCCTCCTTGTGGATCCTCAACGGAGATTGTGATGTATTATTCCAGTATCGTCCTTGAGGACACTGGATTAATAATTCTATTTCCCTCGTTGATGTACCAACCACGTGTAATCTCGTACAATTTAATTGTTCAGTTATAAGATGGGATAAATAACAAGCATGTAAACTACTGACGGAAGCAGAGCTGTGAGGACGGTCGTAAGTTGTGCTTGTATAACTCAATTGGTAGAGCACTTGCCCTCAAAAGGCAAAGCTCCCGAGTTCTAGTCTCGGTCCAGCACACAGTTTTAACCTGCTAGGAAGTTTCATGCAAACTATGGTTCCACTAAAGATTTCAACGACACCAACACTTGAAATGGAAGGTATCTCGCCCTTCTCAGATCATTCAGATCTAGCAAGCCATGTTCATCCTGTGTATCACTGTATTTTCGTGATGAAATAAACAGTCACTTATTCCATAACGTAGGATATATCAGCGTCTTCTAAACGCAATCTAATCGTAAATCACTAAAATCAAACAGAAATTATCTTCATTTCTGGAAGAGATGCTGACCCTGCGATAAACGGGTTTCTTTAAGCAGATGCTTCCATCTGTTGGGGTCATGCAGGAACTACACTCGAGTAACATTAATGTGACCACCTGTCAAAAGCCTGAATAAGCACTTTTTTCAGTGCGGACTACTATGAGACATACAGGCAGACTGTCGGTGTGGTTCTGGAGGGTACCGACAGGGATGTGGAGCCATACCGACTCCAGGCCCGTGGCCAGCTGCATTAGGTTTCTCAGTTGAGGATCAACGGCACAAACAGCCACATCGAGGTTGTCCGACAGATTCTCGATTGGATTTAAATCCAGGGAGTTTGGCGGGCAAAGGAGTGTGGTAAATTCATCCTAGTGCTCTTCGAACCACTTACATATACTGTGAGCTGTGTGACACGGTACATTCTCCCACTGGTAGTTGCCGTCATGCTGAGGAGAAACAAATTATCATGTACGGATGAACACGGCCTCCAAGGACAGATGCATACTTGTGTTGATCCACAGTTTCCTTCTAGGATGATGACATCACCTAGAGAAAGCCACGAAAACATTCCCCAGCTCATAACACTCCATTCCCCGGCCTCGACTCTTCCGTCTATTGTTGCAGGGTGTTTGCATTCAGACGTTTGACGCTGCTGACGCCAATGGCCATATGTCATCTGAAAAGGCCACCTGTTGCCACTCAGTGGAGTACAGTTGCGGTATTGGCGTACAAATTGCAGCCTTTCCTCGCCGATGAACAGCCATTATGATGGGTGCGTGAACCAGGCGCCTGCTGCAGAGGCCCATAAACAGCAACGTGCACTGGATGGTCGTTGAGGAGACGTGTCCGTTGTCCTTCGGTTCATCTGGGCGGTCAGTTGGTCAGTAGTTGTACGTCTATCCGCCCGCACACATTTCCGCACCCGTCGTTCATCACTGTCATCTACAGCCCATGGTGCACCAAGGTTGCCTCGGCACTGGTTTTCGATAGCAGCATTTTGCAATGCACGGTCTACTTCAACCACAACGGCATGAGGGTAGTTCACAAATTTATCTGATTCTGAAATGCTTCCGCCCTTGGTCGAAAAGGCGATGATCATGCCCTTTGCCGGCCGGAGTGGCCGAGCAGTTCTAGCCGCTTCTGTTTGGAACAGCGCGACCGCTACGGTCACAGGTTCGAATCCTGCCTCGGGCATGGATGTGTGTGATGTCCTTAGGTTGGTTAGGTTTAAGTAGTTCTAAGTTCTAGGGGACTGATGACCTCAGATGTTAAGTCCCATAGTGCTCAGAGCCATTTGAACCATTTCAACCAACCATGCCCTTTTGGACGTCAGATAAATCGTTCCGCTTCCGCACTAAGACAACGACTACACTGTTTTCCGCGTCCTACCAATGCCACATATACTTTATATACCCTTCACTGTTGATACTGCCACCTGGCCTGTGTGAGTGGTGCAACCACAGGGCGGGAGGATAAACTACCAAAACATAGAAGTGCAAATGTACGCAAATAATACCAAAATACACCACTACACCGGTTAGCAACGATGCGTGGAGGAATCTGCACTGTCAGAATTGCACCAGTGAACAGAACAGAGGATTGCCACGGCGGTGGCCACAAGTCGTGAAAGACGACTGGATGAACTCAATCCCAAAGGACGATCAACTTGAAACATTCACACTTAACTTCTTTTCTCCTTTCCCTCGGCGCACTTCGTCGTTTGTCCAGGACTGCTGTGCACAATTCTGAGCCGTCCCCAGTCGTCCCGGCAGACACCGACCCAACCGAACTGCTCTCGGACTCAAACCCTCGCCGAACGGCGGCTCCACCGCTCCATGATGGTTACTGTCTGTTTGCCTTCGTCGACGCAGGCGATGATTAGACTGCCATCCCCCTCCCGCAGACAACCAGTGAAGAGTGGACAGAGGGGTCTCAACTAGGCCGACGTTCCTCCACGTGTAGCAGTGCGGGTTCGATAACACCCGTAAGCGGAAGAATGTCGACGTCACCAGAGCAGACACGAAGGCCACTGTGCGACAACTTTCTCCAGCGTTTTTTTTTTTTTTCTTTATTGTGATTTGAATACCCGTAGAAGAACTGGTAGGCTGGCAGCAGCACAATACGCCGCTCTTCAGCCAAAGATATTACAATGATAAAACAAAGTAGACACATGAGTTGGAACAAAAACGGCAGGGAAAAAACAGTAGGCACATGAACATAAAAAACATTAAGCCATTCACACTCGATGACAATCCACACTACAAACTGTTGACACGACGCACAAACACTGAAGATGTCGATGGTACTGGTGAACGATGGAGTGTGACGGTGAACACTGAACACAAAACATGACGACACACACGAGACACTAATGGCGATGATCTCCGGCGTGCGAATGTCCACGTAGCGTGTGCATGTCCGGGGACCTGCCAAGAGGTGAAGAAGGGTGAGGGGGGAGAGGAGAGAACAAAGATGCCAATGGCTGAGGAGATGGGAGGAGGAGTAGAGGGACATGGGGGGGAAGCCTGGGGGAAGAGTGGGGAGGTATGGAGGAGGGAGGGAAGGGGGAGAGAAGGGAGGGAGGGTGCCCAAAGGAGCAAACACAGGAAGAGGGAGAGAGGATCAAAGTTGGTAGGAGGGGTAGATGGAGGGGCGGAGGGCATCAGGGAGAGAGAGCTGGCGAAAGCCACCTTGGGAGAGGTTGAGGAGGGTGGAGAGATGGAGACCAGGTGGGACGTGGGAATACAGGTGTGGCAGCGGGCGAGGGTGGGAGAGGATGGGGGAGACAAGCAGGTGAGGAGGATTGAGTTTTCGGGAGGTGTACAGGATCCATATCAGTTCAAGGAAAAGGAGGATGTGGGGGAACAGAATGAGGTCGTACAAGATCCACGTGGGGGAGGAGAGACGGATGCGATAGGCGAGGCAGAGAGCATGGCGTTAAAGGATCTGTAAAAGGCAGGGGGGGGGGGCGGAGATCCAGGCAGGATGGGTGTAACAGACGATAGGGCGGATGAGGGATTTATAGGTGTGGAGGATGGTGGAGGGGTCCAGACCCCACGTACGGCCAGAAAAGAAGCTTGAGGAGAGCGAGAATTGGCTTGGATTGTCCGGAGATGGGGGGTCCAGGAGAGGCGACGGTCAAGGGTGACACCAAGGTACTTAAGGGTGGGGGTGAGGGCGATAGGACGGCCATAGATGGTGAGATAGAAATCAAGAAGGCGGAAGGAAGGGGTGGTTTTGCCTACAATGATCACCTGGGTTTTGGAGGGATTGACCTTGAGCAACCACTGGTTGCGCCAAGCAGTGAACCGGTCAAGATGGGGTTGGAGAAGGTGTTGGGAACGCTGCAGGGTGGGGGCGAGGGCCAGGAAGGCGGTGTCATTGGCAAACTGGAGAAGGTGGACAGGGGATGACAGAGGCGGCATGTCCGCCGTATACAAAAGGTACAGAAGGGGGAAGAGGATGGAGCCATGGGGCACACAGGCAAAGGGAAAAAAGGTGTAGGAATCCATGTTATGGATGGTGTAGGAAGGACGGTGGGAGAGAAAGGAGCCGATCAGACGGACATAGTTAATGGGAAGGGCGAAGGTTTGGAGCTTGAAGAGGAGACCGGAATGCCATACACAGTCACAGGCACGTTCGAGGTCCAGGGAGAGGAAGATTGCGGAGCGACAGGAATTTAGCTGTTCGGAAAGGAGATGAGTGAGGTGGAGGAGAAGGTCATCAGAAGAGCAGGACGGACGAAAGCCACACTGGGTAATGGGAAGGAGGCAGTGCTGGCGGAGATGCTGGTGGATGCATCGGGTGAGGATGGATTCCAAGACCTTGTTGAAGACCGGGGTAAGGCTGATGGGACAGTAGGAGGAGACGGCAGACGGCGGTTTACCGGGTTTAAGGAACTTCAGGATACGGGAGGTTTTCCACAGGTCGGGGTAGTATCCAGTGGATAGGACTACATTGTAGAGACTGGCCAGGGTGGAGAGGAAAGAGACAGGAGCTTCACAGAGGTGGGCATAGGTGACACGATCGTGACCAGGAGCGGTGTTGCGTTTTGTGTGGAGTGTAGCAATGAGATCCTCTGTAGTGATGGGGGCATTGAGTTCTGTGTGTGCAATGTTGTCCCAGTACTGGAAACCAGGTGCGAGGGGAGGGACAGAGGTGTCAGTTCGATCACGGACATCCGGGAAGAGGGAGTAATCGAACTGGGGATCATCGGGGATGGAAAAGACATCAGAAAGGTAGGAGGCAAAGTGATTGGCCTTACTAAGGGTGTCAGGGACGGGGTGATCATCATGGAGAAGAGGATAGTAGGGGGAGGGTTTAGTTCTGGTAAGGCAACAGAAGGCTGACCAGAACTTGGACGAGTGTATAAGTAGGGTAGCATTTAAACGGGTGCATGTCTGTCGCCAGTCCTGGCATTTCTTAGCCACGAGCAAGTTTCGGATGTGTCACTGGAGTTGCCAGTGGCGTCGTAGTGTGTGGGGGAAGGCACGGTAGAGATGGCAGGATTCATGGTCGAGGAGGGCGGGCTGTGGGGGTAAGATAGGATGGTGGGGGTGGATGGCGACAGTAGGGATGTGGGCCTCCACAGCCTCAGACAAGGTCTGCTGGAGAAGGGAGGCGGCATGGGTAACATCGTCAGGGTGGTGGTAGGTGAAGGGGTGGCCTTGGACCTGGGTGGAGAGGGTATCCCAGTAGGCATTCCAGTTGGCACGGGAATAATGATGGACGTACTTTGGGGGAGGGTCATTACGAGGGTCGGGGCAGGGGGAACGACCATCTGAAATGGTGAGGACAGGGAGATGGTCGCTACCAATGGGGTCCAGGACATCCACCGCTATGCGGTCAAGGAGGTTGGGGGAGGAGAGGATGACATTGGGAGTGGAGTTGGATTTGGGGCAGGTGTGCTGGGGAATGGGGACAAGGTCGCCTTGGAGGGTGGAGAGGAACTGATGCCACCGCCATAACTGGGTGGTGGAGCGACTATGGATGTTGAGGTTGGCGGCGATCATGCAGGAGGAGACGGTATGATCAGTGTGGGAGAGGAAGTCGAAAGGAATAGGGGTGTTAGGGCGGACATAGATGGTGGCGCAGGTGACGGTAAGGCTGGGGAAGAAGAGACTAAGGATCAGGTGTTCGGTGGGGTCGGGAAGGAGAGGTTGAAGCCGAACTGGGATCTGGTGGTGGTGGCCAGTGGCAACTCCACCATGAACAATCGGGAGGGGATTATCAGAGTGGTTGAGAAGGTAGGGCGTAGTGTGGACAGTGTGATGGGGTTGGAGGAAGGTTTCATTGAGGAGGAAGGCATCCATGCGGTGGGTTGCAAGGGTGTGCATGAAGAGGTTCTTGTTGGCGGGAAGGGAACGGATGTTGTTCAACACGATACAGTGCTGTCGCACCATGACAGGGATTTAGACGAGGGTGTCGAGACGGGAGAAGGTAAATGGGCCTGGTTGTGGGAGTAGGTGGCATACATTTTGAGGTGGAAGACGGAACAGGCGGCGAGGGAGACCTGTTGGAGGTGTGAGGGCGCTGGAAAGTGTGGATGTTTTGCAGGACAATGGTGAGGAACATGATGATGTCCTCAGTGGTGGGGGGGGGGGGGGGACGAAGAGAATTGCCAGGAGGGGTGGGGGTGTCCAGAGGACGGACAGGGACGGTGAGTTCAGGAGTGGTCGGAGGGGGTCAGGCTTTACAGTTTTGTGAGTAGGTGGGATGGGGGAGATTGCAGGTATTACAGGAAGGAGGGGACTGAAGGTTAGGGCACTGCTGGAGGCAGTGCACTTGCCTACAATGAGGACAGGTGGGGGCCTCGTGGCACTCAGCTGTTGGGTTCACGTTATAGCGCAGACACCTCTGGCAGTGCAGGGATTGAGGAGGGGAATGGGAGGGGTTGACCTTATAGCGCTGGTTGAAGAGGAGGGCACCCTCCTTCAGGAGATGGTCAATGGAGGGGGTGTCCTCAGAGAAAACCCGCATAAGGCGGGTGGGGCCAGCCGAGTTAAAAATGCGGCGGACCGCCCACACCTTCAGTGAGGGATGCGCCTTGAGCTCCACCAACACCTCCTCCTCCATGATCATCGGACTAAGCCGAGTGATCATGGCGGTGAGGGTCAGCGGGCGACGCAAGGGTTGGGATTGGCGGGTAGGAGATGGAGAAGGAGCAGGGGTAAGGGAGGCGTTGGGGCCAAACCGGGTGATGGGGAAGCGGGAGAGGATGTCAGTATGGAGGGTGGGGCTGGGGGAGGAGATGAGAACTGAATCCCGTCTGGGAGTGAGGAGGGAGATGGTGGCAACAGGGAAGTGTTGGCAGAGGAGGAGGGAGAGGTTCCGGGCCTTGAGAAGAGAAGGATTGGGATGGGAGAGGAGGTATTTGTACAAAGAGGGGGGGAGGAGGAGGAGGAGGAGGAGGAGGAGGCGGAGGGAGCAGGGCCAGGCGGGGAGACATTCATGGCATCCTGGGGGGGGGGGGAGGAGGACAGGGTGGGGCCTTTTTGGGAGCAAAGGAGGTGGTGGTGCCACTAGGGTGTTTAATGGCAGCAGAAGGGTGGGTGGTGACATGAGGGACGGGAGCTATAGGGAGGTGGCGGGAAGTGGCAGGTCCTGGCGTGGGCGTAGTAGTCGGCGCCGGAGATGGTGACGGTGAAGGCGACGGCGACAGCGACGACGATGGTGATGGCGGTGGCAGTTATGGCGAAGGCGACGGGGAGAGCTGGGCATGGGCAGTGGCCCGACAGGCCACCACCCTAGCCGGAGCTGCAGTGACAGGCTGGGGGAGTGGGGGGTAAGGATCAGAAGGAGAGGAGCAGGAGGAGCGGGAGGAAGAAGCTGGGGAGGGGGTGACAAAGAGCGAGGGCGAAGGGAGAGTTAGAAGAGGAGGGATGGAAAGAGGGGGGCGGGGGACTCGGCACACCATGTAATGGTGGTGGTCGCGGCGGAGGGCGAAGTGTACACAATGGCAGTGGTGGTAGTAGTGGCAGTGGTGGTGGGGGCTGACATGATGACAGGGATGAACGAAAATAGCACAGGACGAAAAGGAGAGGAAAAAACTGGAGACGGACGAAGACCAGTCTCTCGCTGCTGGCGCTGACGACGGCTGGCAGGAACACCGCAGCTGCTGCTGCTGCTGCTGCTGCCGCCGCGGACGGGGCCGGGGCCGCCGCTGCTGCTGCTGCTGCCGGAGGGCTGGCTGGCTGGACCGCTGCTGCTGGCTGGACCGCTGCTGCTGGCCGGGACCGCTGCTGCTGGCCGGGACCGCTGCTGCTGGCCGGGACCACTGCTGCTGCTGCTGCTGCTGCTGCTGCTGCTCGGCTGGACCGCTGCTGCTCGGCTGGCTGGCTGGCTGGCTGGCTGGCTGGCACCAGAAACCTCGACGCTTCGATTAGCGCTGGAATGGCACAATCGAAGGGCGGTATCCTTTCGGAGTACCGCCGGAGATGTTCCTCCAGCGTGACCGCGCTCGTCTATAAACAGTACAGGCCAAAGAGTCTGCTGCAGTAAACACGTGAGTCGGTCGTGTTACCAACCTGCGGTTTCTAAGTACACCAAAGACAGAACTCGCAATCGATAGTGGGTACACTACGGGCGGGTTCAAACGAAAGACCTTCATAAAAGACCAACCCTGAACAACCGCGGAAAAACGAAATAGAAGCGAAGCAATAAAAGACAGCAGTGAGATGCTAGAGCCCGATCGCGCCCAAACACTATCGATTACCCAAAATATTGGCTCCACACGACTCTCAGGAAACGATCCGTGGAAATATGGAAGCACACATGGCTCAAGTGGTTATTGCACGTTGACGTCGAATATAGCTGACGGTGACATTAATATGAATAGACCGCGTAAAACAAATTGTGGATTGAAAGCATATGGTGTGAAGTACGATTGGGCACAGCGAATCTAATATATTGCTCGAATAACAGAAAGATAAATGTTTAATGCAGCATTAATGCTACATATGGACTTACGACGTAGATGGTAGTAATGAAAACTTAATACGGCTGAGATGAACGCTCGTGGTCCAGTATCAGACCTAGAACAACTGCAACTGCTGTGTAGATGCAATCGAAAATAAGTGTCGATAGGTGAGTCCCCGAGGCCGGTAAACACAGCTGTGAAAACGTGGCGAGAGGGCGAGAGGGCCGGTGTGCGGGCGTAATGAGGGCGTGTTTTTGTACCGGCGGCCACGTGGGACTTATATTAACAGCAGAGGCGCCGTTTGTAAACCAGCGACAAAACAGGCGCGGACGCTGGTGTGGGGAGCCGAGGGAAGCACTTTGGCGACGCAGCAACGATGCGATCACGCGAGGCTGGCGGTAGCCGGCGGGCGGCCTATTGACAGCAGTGCGGGGGTGGCAGCCTAGCCTGGGCCTCGCGCAGCGCTGCCAGCTCATTTGTCGCCGCCACAGCGCCCTGTAGCCGGGGGCGGGGGAGGAGGAGGGGGAGGGATGACGCCAACTCCCGTGTCTCATATGCGCCACCGTGGGCCGAGCAGGCGGCTGCAAGGTATTGGACAACAAGGAACGTGTTCACATTATTGTGGGAGAGTGCCATCGAGTATATTCTCCCAGTGATTCTCATGCAGCAGCAAGCAGCCCGGCAAATACGGAACTGGACTACAAGCGACCGGAAAGAAGTGCGGGTTACTCGTGTATATAAGAAGGACAAAAGAACAGACTCACAAAATTACAGACCAATATCCAAACATGGGTTTGCTGCGGAATTCTAGAAAATTTCTCATTTCGAACATAATAAATTTCCTAGAGACAGAAAAGCTTATGTCCACGAATCAACAAAGTTTTAGAAAGCATCGCTCGACTGAATTTCGGCTTGTCCTTTCCACACATGATGTAGGGTAAGGTACCACAGTTGGTAAGAAACTTCTGGTTGCGCATGCATAAACGAAGACATCGAAGCAATTCAGAGTCAAGGTGCTATATTTGTCACCGGTGGGTTCCACCAAGTGTTACGGAGATGCTTCACGAACACGAATCGGAATCCCTGCAGGGAAGGCAAGGTTCTTTCCGAAGAACACTATTGACAAAGTTTAGAGAACCGACGTTTGATGCTCAGTGCCGAACGATCCTGCTGCTGCCAACATACATTTCGTGTAAGGACCACCAAGGTAATATGCGAGAAATTTGAGCTCATCAGGAGACATACAGACGGTCGTTTTTCCCTACCTCTGTCTGCGAGTTGAACAGGAAAGCAAACGACTAGCAGTAGCGCAATGTACCCTCCGCCACGCACTGCACGGTGGCTTCTGGAATATTTATTTAGCTGTAGATATAGATACCTGTGGAAGAGAACCAGCAGTAAGAGAAACCTGTGCAACTAGCTGTCAAGATTCCGCATTAGTGAGGGGCCGGAGTTCGCAGATTATAATAAATTACTTGCTGTTTTGTGTGTGTGTGTGTGTGTGTGTGTCTCGAAGAAAATAGAATTAGTGAACCGCTATTTACAACTTATACAGCAACAAGTTACAATTGTCGTAGGATGAGAAAGGAAGGTAGTAATTGAGAGGAGGGTGACACAGATTTGCAGACTATATTCCATGTTATCCAATCCGGACTTTGAACACTAGATTGTAAAATATTTGTCTTGACCTTCAAAGCGATTCATTTATCGCCCAAGAAGGAAAGCAAACAGTGTGAATGACATTCCTCCATAATTGCTGAAAAATTTTGCTAACAGTGTGAAAGACCGTCCAGAGAAACAAGCGACGAAAGAGGAATCATACCAGAAAATTTCACACAGTTCAGAACCATTGCCATATCGGAAACAGGAAAGAAAGTCGACTGCGTGAATTATATAATACAGTCAGTGTTAGCACATGCCTCCAAAATACTAATTAATGTACTTGAGAGCAAGATAAAAGGAAAAGTAGATAAGTACCGTATATTCGAGAAGAACAATTTTGATTAAAACAAGGAACAAGAGAAGCGTTTCGGCCTTTCGCATGTTATTGAAGTGCAGGAAGGATGGCTGTGTACAGAAGAAATTTATTTTACCTTCATTGGCTTACGAAACAGTTATGATAATGTGATTTGGAAAAAGATAGGAAGTGAGTGAAAGAACAGAAAAATGTTTAGTCAACCCTATTAGAAACGCTGCACGAAAATAAACATCAATAAGATAGAGAAAGAGACAACGATTACGAAAGGAGTTATTCAAGGATGTCCATGTCTCGACATTTATTTAATGTGTTCACTGAGGAAGTTATTGAGATCAAGAAAGAAAAGACAGAGGGAATAAAAGCAATAGTGAAACATTGTATCAAATTTGCTGATGACTTCTTGACAGTTTCAGACTCCGAAAACTAATAGAATGCTGCAAGTATTGTCAGGTACTCTTAAACTATAGAAAACTGTACAAAGGGAAAACAAAAGTAATGGTAGAACGGAAAAATATGAAAGTAATTCTAACAAACACAAAAACTGATGACATCAGAATTGCTCAGTTGAAACAATTCGGCAGCATAATCACAGAGGGCAAAAGATGCTTAATGCAAGTGAAGGCATTTATGACCAGCAAAAACATTTTAACGAACATACATATGAGTACAGAAGCCAGATAATCCTTTGCAAAATAATCTGTGTGGAGTACACTCCTCTATGGAAGTGCCAGTAGTACTCTTGAGTAAATTGGAAAGAATCGACTTGAAACTGCTGAAATGTGAATAGGGCGGAAAATGACAAGAACGCGTTGGATCGATAGGAAAATCTACCTGGATGTCTTAAGTTAAGTAGACGAAAAGAGAATATTACTACAGAAAGTGGAAAAAATAAAAAGAAAATTTGTCGGACTTGTCATCAGACACAACTGCTTCATCGTCAATATTGTTGAAGAGAAAGTGCTGGGAAAGAAAGGAGAGTGGGAGGGCGGCCTAGGATGAAGTATTTCGAAGACATCGAGTATGTGACTTTCACATGGATGTGAAACGAAGAGCCAGTGACAGAAGAGAGTGGCTGCATTCACAAGAGATTGGCCTTTAGAATATGTTTGTATGTATGATGCGATTCAGGATAGCCACAATATCAAATCTGTAGCATGAAACTTATGACATAATACAACACAGTAGCAGCGCAGAACACACGTATGTATTCCACTATCTTTATGTAGCTCCAACGTATTCGTTTTACATATATGTATGAGGGCGAAATATGTCTTGATTCCTCTAGGACTGTATATGTGTACGAAGGCAAAACACTGGTTGATTATTTTAGGACTATGTATATGCAGGAGAGCAATACATCGGTTGATTGTTCTTGGACTAAACGCTCTGGAAATTTTAACAGAGAGCCTCAACATGATGTAGGGCACGTCTCTTGTAGCCACTGGGGGAGGGAGGACCATGGGGGTAATCACCAGATAAGGTAGATTAGCAAATAAGTGATGGCTGAGAGTGAAAATTAATTAGTTAACAGCCGATAAGAGTCTGTTTTTTCGCCTTACAGAAATTTGTAACAAAACATCAAATACTGTGTAGAGAGCAAAAAATAAATATAAAACAACTGATTCCAAAGTTTTTTTTTTTGTTTTTGGTATCAGCAGTCTGCAGGCTGATTTGATGAAACTCTTTGCACAAATCAGTCACGTGCAAGTCTTTTCATTTCTGCATAACTAATGCACCCAGCATACGGGTGAACCTGTTGACTCTACACTAAACCTTCGTCTCTCTCTACAATTTGAATCCCTCCCTCCCTGCCTTTCACAATATTTCCCTTTATTCCTAGCGTTACTATTCCGTGGTGCATCAGAATGTGTCTTCATTTAGTTAACTTGTGCCTTTGCTACTACTTTCTCCCCAACTCGATTCAGTATATTTTTAAAAAGCTGTTTAATCTGTGTTTAATCTACCCCTCAAATCTTCTGTTGTGCTATATTTCAAAATACTTGCTTTCCTTATTCACACTTTTAAACAGGGCATCGCCCACGTTTTACTTCCTCATACTGTTCTAAAACTGCATTTTTTGAACTCTTTACGTGTGCAACTGTCAGTTATTTTTTCCGAAATAACATAACTCGTTAACTTATTTTTGTGTCTCAGTTCCTAAACTAATTCTCTTCACTTCATATAATGTACTTAGACAACACTCCAGCATGTTTATTTTTACTTGTGCTGATATTCATCTTATAACCTCTTTTCAAGACACTATCGTTTCAGTTCAATTGGTCTTCCAAGTCATTTGCCGCCTTTGACAGAAGCAAAATGGCATTTAGGCATTTCAATGCTTCTGTTTCATTCTTCTGATCTATGATACTTTTTCCATAAAGTTTGTTTGGTTTGCTTTACTGCTTGCTCAATTTACTGTCGAGCTCATATGGTTTTTGTAGATAACTTGAGCAAAACTTTGGGAAACATATAGGATTTGTTTCATCAAAATCAAATTAGGAAGAAAAAGATCGCGTTTTAAAGTTTCATGTAAAAACGTTCTATCTGTCTGTTTGAACACGCTAATCTCCTTCATGGGGTTTTCAGAGGTAACTTGGCATAGCTTGGGCATCGTGTGGACTTTATTTCACCAGAATCGGATCACAGTAAAAAAAAAAAAAGAAAAATCGTATTATTCATACTAAAATTATAAACACGAAAATAATTTTGTCTGTTACGTTTTCACAACTAGTCTCTTGAACTTATTTCGACGAAATCTTTTATGGAAGTAGCTTGAACCCTGTGGAACAACATAGGCAATTTTTGAAAGTTTGTAGTACAAGATACTTGTTTTCTAATTTACTCATCTTGAGAAGCAAGGAGTGATCTGTGATAGTACCCATACATTAGTGAAGATCAAGTTCTTTGACAAGATCGCTGGTAATAAACTTTATTCTCGATAACTGGCTTCGGTAAGCGAAGTTACCATCTTCAGATACTTACTAGAATATTACGTGAACTAGAGAAAAGTATCTAGTCTTTGAAAGAGCCATTTACTCTTTGTCTTTTGTTCTTTACCATATTTGCGAAAACGCTTTGTTGCTATGTGCTTCGTGATATAATTCAAAGTAATGAATTCAATACTTACTCATTTTCAGTGCGTTTAATCCACATTTTGTCGCTATATGTTTCATAGTGCATGCGTTGTATAATGTATAGCTTCTCCAATAGCACGATACAAAGATGCGCCCTCCTGCCATGCCCTTCTGTATGCACTGCTCGATAGCAATGCTGCATATGCTGACGCATCGTGCATTGTGTATAAGGACTGGTTAGGGGGTGGGGGTGGGGGGGAGCAGCGTGCACATCACGAGGTATGCTTACCCAAAGAGACACATACTTGAGGTTATCTGATGTTACTGCACATATAGTAGCTTACTTACTCACCATCACTGATCAAAACTAAACTCCTAACACATCAAAAGAGCCGCAGGTAACAGCAAGCGTTACATACTCGTAATTTGCTGGGGCGGTTTGAAGCTCACGAAATTTGAGAGTCAGCCGGCCCGTCACGTGGGGCTGTAGCAGCAAGTCGTGGGCCGCCTAGGTCGGAGTCTGTAAATTTTGGAAATTTATGGTAAGTTCCTATGGGACCAAACTGCTGAGGTCATCGATCCCTAGGCTTATACACTAGCTTTAAACCGCGCGGCGCGAAGTCTCTGTTTTAAAGTGACGTTCATTTCGGACTTCCAGAGTTGGTGATCCTATGTGATTAAAGAGTTACTTCTCTGCTACATAAAACGTACAAAGCATTCGAAAATTGGTTCACGTGCTGGGTTTCGCATTCTTCGTTATTCTCGCAGGTTGTTGCGGATTAGTGAGCGTGGATTCTTTCGATCAAACGGGCTGCAAAGCAGAGAGTGGAGCCATGAGATCGCTGGAGGCGGTGTTACTTAAAAGAGGCGGACTTGGCTAGGATAAATTCAAGGCAGTAAGTTTCGCTTGTTTCTGTGCAAATCTGAGAGTGATAGTGTGACTCTATCCCCTCTGACTTTGATCTCTATTCCTGTTTGTTGCTGTGCTGACGTAACGGCGAGAGCGGCTAGTAGCCAATTAGAGGCAGTGTATAAACTGTTTGCTCTAGACATAATTGACACAAGTACTCGGATACAGCAATCTAGAAAGCATTAATTTATTGACATGAGAATTGTCAGTAGTTTAACCTGTCTCCCGGTACAAAGCGAGGCTACAACCTTGATTTAGAATGATTGGTAGTGTAGCAAAGTATATAAGTAATCTGGGTCTGTCAATTAACGAGTCTGATTAAATCCGCGGTGCAATACTTCGGGTAGTTGGCCCGCTCGCCGCACAACGCGAAGAAAGCTGGCAGCGGCCGCAAGTGTATTTTCGCGTGACGCTACGGCGTCTCCGAGGAACGGACGAAAGGAACGTTTCACATCGATCATTCGTTCGCCTACTCACAAACCCCATATCTCCCATGTTATTACAGTAATGTCGTAATTGCGCAGTCCATTCGTAGTAGATGGCATTCTAAAAACCACAAATGCTGATGGCTAGTGTCGAATGGTGAGTACGTCGGGTAACTTTCGACTCGGGACGGGTTTGTCGAGAGGGATGAGAAGAGATAGCCACATAGCCACCATTCGTCTATAGTCGTAATCGATGTTACTCTTCAACCATCACCGTACTGCGAGGCGGTTGAACCACGTGTGTCACAGGGAGTGGGGATCTTAGCTCAAGTACCTAAATCACCAGTGCGATCCAAACCTTCTTTTAACCATCCACCGTAGTAGAAGAAGAAAAGGTGGGTAAAAGGAATATTTGTAATGGGACCTGTACCACTGATGCCGGGTTATATTCGTCAACATATTAAGCGTTGTATTAAGTAATGGATTTTGCGTAGGATTAAAAGGTTGAATTGCTGTTGTAATACAATGTACGTGTGCGGAAGCGACGAGATACTCGGACAGTTGGGTGTTACACGTGCGGAAGGGAGATGGGTCAGTCATATTTTGGATGGGTATCAACTACGG
This sequence comes from Schistocerca americana, assembly GCF_021461395.2. Taxonomy (NCBI): domain Eukaryota; kingdom Metazoa; phylum Arthropoda; class Insecta; order Orthoptera; family Acrididae; genus Schistocerca; species Schistocerca americana. Next base: position 451,784,865 of record NC_060123.1, on the reverse strand, counting down.
ATGTCGGGCGTCCCTCATCGCTGTGTAAAGAAATACAGGAGTTGTGACAGAAACCGTTCAAACTACCATGCACCCTTACGGTAAAGATTTCTTTCAAAATCATAATAAACCAGAATTTGTAAAACACAAACCGAGATAGCAACCCTTTCGCTGCTATAATCATCTGCAGTGGCTCGATATATGGATAGATCCCCACAAACTCATGTACGTAAATAATTTTGAGACAGTACAGACTGCACGATATGAATAGAATGGCAATCGTAAATTAGTTATGATAAAACCATTAAAGGTTTAAACATTGGATGGGGGTTACACCTAACTTCTGAATTAAAAGTCTTGGCCCAATTTAACCCCAATTTGTTACACCCATTGCTCATATATACATATATAAACAAGAAAGCAATACTTATACAGTGACATGAGGGATAAATTACGAGTAAAAACTAAGAGCTCAGAAGAACTATCTATTACGAACTGAGAAACGCGCTTAAATCGGAGATAGGCTGATTTGGTTAAGTCCACAAAGAACAAGTGGAACGGGAGGCTACATGATTTGATGAGGTAGTCCTTGAAAACACATAACTGTGGATGAGTGTCCAGTGATTAGTCCGCTCGTGCCAGAAAGGCATATGAAAACGGCAGACAAGTCACCAAGTCCGCACTTTCATGGGTAAGCTCTCGAATCCCTGGCCAGGTGTTAAACCATGAAACCCAAACAACGGACCGAAAAACGCCTAACTACTTCCCTTCCTGGTTGCCCTGCACTATGAGATAATCTCACCATAGTTGTTGAGTTCGAGCACTGAGTGGTGCCTGCAGCTTAGCCTCCCATAAGCCGTTAGTCGTCAGCAGCTGTATGATCGGCTGACCATCAGGAACATTCATGTGCGACCTCCGCCATGCCTCCGAAGTCATAACGTCCGCTCCTCCACGTCTTCAAGACATGCGTGTCTACTTTCACAGCTGTATCTAGAACGTCCACTTCTGTGTTATCCTCCTGCTCTTCACTACACCGTGCAAGAGAATACTCCATTAATCAGAAAACGCCATTAAACATTGGATAATAAAATAGTTAAAAAAAGCCTCAGTTATTCAGTGGGCTTTATTCTAATGCAGTCAGTAATGAGAAAACAGAGCTCCAATCACCGAGTCGTCTGACAACTTTTTACAACGGGTTGTTTCTCAGCATCCGAAATTTATGGAAAATGACATATTGAACTACCGCTTACAGACGTTTTTCTATGACATACAATGGTCTTTATTCCCATCTTGCGAGAGAGACAAGCCCTTACTCCACACGGAGCGACCTCAGACTCCCTCTTCCACAAGGTCCCATAAGAGGAGAAGAAAAAGTTTTAACAATAAGCAGTAACCAATATTCGTATAAGAAAGCAGGGGCGAATATGCCCGACTATCCCGGATCCCTTGATTTTTATAGGTAAAAATGTTACCAGTGAAAAAGAACGTGCCATCTACGCATTCTTCGATAAGAGAAACTGACTTGAAAAAAAATTTAAACGGCACTGGCCAGATGTGCGACATGGTTCAGTATATTGCCCTTTCTTAGATATACTCCGGGACCACACAGCTCGTGGGCACAGTTGGTGCGACGTTGACAGCTCGCGCTATGCCAGCGCCGAGCCAGACAATACCGTCTCAAACCAGCCTAACGTGTCTTTGCCCCTGCTCCCTGTGGCGCAGTTCCCAAAAATGTTTCAAATTGCTCTGAGCACTATGGAACTTAGAACTACTTAAATCTAACTAACCTAAGGACATCACACACAGCCATACCCGAGGCAGGATTCGAACCTGCGACCGCAGCGGTCGCGCGGTTCCGGACTGAAGCGCCTAGAACCGCTCGGTCACAGAAGCCAGCCGTAGTTCTGTTTTCCTTACGGACTTCCAAGACCCGTCCTTCTGTGAGGTCCCAGCCAAGACCCTACTCAAATTAATACAGGACAACAAGTATAGGATACGCAGCTAACTAGAGAGACAGAGCGTGTCGGCCTCTCGGTCTCCGCGGTCGCATATGTCATCCATATTATCAGCACGAGGTATTCACTGATCAGTAGAAGCAGGATACACATTTCGATAAAAGGAATCAAAATCTATGATATATGGGACGTGTCAGTCCACCACTTGTCTGTCGTATTTGATGCTTCACACGCACTTCGTGGACACTTCCTCATGGAGGCAGGAATCATTCGACTAGAGTGAGCTGAGGTAGATGGTATCATAAAGACTGAGCACGCTTGGAGCCTGATGACACAAGATGTGCAAAGCCGTAGGGCAACACCTCACACATGGATGGCCTCAGGCTGACCATCGCCAAAGGGAAGGACGGGCTAGAGCAACAACGTTTAGAGAAACTTGTAGACAGCATGCAGATGACTCTTAAGGTGCGTGGCGGTGGTACATCGGGTGGAGACTTCATTGAATTTTACCAAAAAGTAGATTTTTATTTCACAGATGTTCAAAGAAGTGCAGTTATAAACAGACTGTCGCCATCGTGCTAATTATTCTGTTTTTATTTCGCCGTGAAACAATATTTTTAGTCTCATAAGGTTTATTCTTCAGTTTGCTGCCCTCCGTGAATTAAGTCCCACATATGTTTGCATTCAGTAAATTACTTTTTTTTTTTTTTTGCTCATAGGTTATGCTGACGAGAGATATATTTCAGTGGTAACATTTTAAAGTACTGCTTGCATTTTAAACAGATCTCACCGCCCTATTGCACCGCTTAACTGAAGCGAAACTACTTGCAGGCAAATTTTTGCGTTATATAGAAAAGAGATGAATTATTGTGGTTTAAGATTAAACAAATGTCGTGAGAACTATAAAATTTATCTACGAATGGAGTAGGACTCCAAAACCCGATGCGATTCATTGTTGTCGTTGTGGTCTTCATTCCAGAGACTGGTTTGATGCAGCTCTCCATGCTACTCTATCCTGTGCAAGCTTCTTCATCCCCCAGTACCTACTGCAACCTACATCCATCTGAATCTGTTGAGCGTATTCATCTCTTGGTCTCCCTCTACGATTTTTACCCTCCACGCTGCCCTCCAATACTAAATTGGTGATCCCTTGATGCCTCAGAATATGTCCTACCAAGCGATCCCTTCTTCTAGTCAAATTTCTCTTCTCCCCAATTCTAGTCAATACCTCCTCATTAGTTATGTCATCTACCCATTTAATCTTCAGCATTCTTCTGTAGCACCACATTGCGAAAGCTTCTATTCTCTTCTTGTCTAAACTATTTATCGTCCACGTTTCACTTCCATACACGGCTACACTCCATACAAATACTTTCACAAACGACTTCCTGACACTTAAATTTATACTCGATGTTAACAAATTTCTCTTCTTCAGAAACATTTTCCTTGCCATTGCCAGTCTACATTTTATATCCTTTCTACTTCGACCATCATAAGTTGTTTTGCTCCCCAAATAGCAAAACTCATTTACTACTTTAAGCGTCTAGTTTCCTAATATAATTCCCTCAGCATCATCCGATTTAATTCGACTACATTCCATTATCCTCGTTCTGCTTTTGTTGATGTTCATCTTATATCCTCCTTTCAGGACACTGTTCATTCCGTTCAGCTGTTCTTCCAGATCCTTTGCTGTCACCGACAGAATTAGAATGTCATCGGCGAACCTCAAAATGTTTATTTCTTCTCCATGGATTTTAATTCCTACTCCGAATTTTTCTTTTGTTTCCTTTACTGCTTGCTAAATATATAGATTGAATAACATTGGGGACAGGCTACAACCTCGCCTCTCTCCCTTCCCAACCACTGATTCCCTTTCATGCCCCTCGACTCTTATAACTGCCATCTGGTTTCTGTACAAATTGTAAATAGCCTTTCGCTGCCTGTATTTTACCCCTGCCACTTTCAGAATTTCAAAGAGAATGTTCCAGCACACATTGTCAAAAGCTTTCTCTAAGTCTACAAATGCTATAAGTGTAGGTTTGCCTTTCCTTAACCTATTTTCTAAGACAAGTCGTAGGGTCAGTATTTCCTCCCATGTTCCAACATTTCTACGGAATCCAAACTGATCTTCCCCGAGGTCGTCTTCTACCAGTTTTTCCATTCGTCTGTAAAGAATTCGTATTAGTATTTTGCAGCTGTGGCTTATAAAACTGATAGTTTTCACATCTGTCAACACCTGATTTCTTTGGGATTGGAATTATTATGTTCTTCTTAAAGAGTGAGGGTATTTCGCCTGTCTCTTACATCGTGCTCACCAGCTGGTAGTTTTGTCAGGGCTGGCTCTCCCAAGGCTGTCAGTAGTTCTAATGGAATGTTGTCTGCTCCCGGGCCTTGTTTCGACTTAGGTCTTTCAGTGCTCTGTCAAACCCTTCATGCAATATCACATCTCCCATTTCATCTTCATCTACCTCCTCTTCCATTTCCATAATATTGACCTCAAGAACATCGCCCTTGTATAGACCCTCCATATACTCCTTCCACTTTTTTGCTTCCCCCACTTTGCTGAGAACTGGGTTTCCGTCCGAGCTCTCGATATTCATGCAAGTGGTTCTCTTTTCTCGAAAGGTGTCTTTAATTTTCCTGTTGACAGTATCTGTGGTGTCACCACCAGACACCACACTTGCTAGGTGGTAGCCTTTAAATCGGCCGCGGTCCGGTAGTATACGTCGGAGTCGCCACTATCAGTGATTGCAGACCGAGCGCCGCCAAACGGCAGGTCTAGTCTAGAGAGACACCCTAGCACTCGCTCAGTTGTACAGCCGACTTTGCTAGCGATGGTTCACTGTCTACATACGCTCTCATTTTCCGAGACGACAGTTTAGCATAGCCTTCAGCTACGTCATTTGCTATGACCTAGCAAGGCGCCACGTTTAGTTACTATTGATATTGATATTGTGAATTATGTACCTTCAAGAGCGACGTTCATCATTAATGGATTAAAGTTAAATTCTGAATTCTAATTCCTCGTCATGTTCCAGACCTCACGTCAGTATACTTCTTTCCTCCTCACGCCAGGCTGCGTGAACTAAAACACGTGCATTTCGGCCTCCACTAGTAACACGATGTTGGCTCTTCTGCCAACACAACAGTATCTATCTTATCACTAGTGATATACGATTCTACATCCTTACATTTGTCCTCTAGCCATCCCTGCTTAGCCATTTTGCACTTCCTGTCGATCTCATTTTTGAGACGTTTGTATTCCTTTTTGCCTGCTTCATTTACTGCATTTTTATATTTTCTCCTTTCATCAATTAAATTCAATATTTCTTCTGTTACCCAAGGATTTCTACTAGCTCTCGTCTTTTTACCTATTTGATCCTCTGCTGCCTTCACTATTTCATCCCTCAAAGCTACCCAATCTTCGTCTACTGTACTTCTTTCCCCCATTCCTGTCAATCGTTCCCTAATGCTCTCCCTGACACTCTCTACAACCTCTGGTTATTTCAATTTATCCAGGTCCCATCTACTTAAATTCCCACCTTTTTTCAGTTTCTTCAGTTTTAATCTACAGTTCATAACCAACAGATTGTGGTCAGAGTCCACATCTGCCCCTGGAAATGTGTTACAATTTCAAACCTGTTTCCTAAATCTCTGTCTTACCATTATATAATCTATCTGACATTTCCAGTATCTCCAGGCTTCTTCCATGTATACAACCCTCTTTCATGATTCTTGAACCAAGTGATAGCTATGATTAAGTTATGCTCTGTGCAAAATTCTACAAGTCGGCTTCCTCTTTCAATCCTTACCCCCATTCCATATTCACCTACCACGTTTCCTTCTCTTCCTTTTCATACTATCGAATTCCAGTCACCCATGACTATTAAATTTTCGTCTCCCTTCACTATCTGCATATAATTTCTTTTACCTCGTCATACATTTCATCAATCTCTTCGTAATCTGCGGAGCTAGTTGGCATATAAACTTGTACTACTGTGGTAGGTGTGGGCTTCGTATCTATCTTGGCCACAATAATGCGTTCACTATGCTATTGGTAGTAACTTACCCGCATTCCTATTTTTTATTCATTATTAAACCAACTCCTGAATTACCCCTATTTGATTTTGTATTTATACCCCTGTATTCAACTGACCAGAAGTCTTGTTCCTTCTGCCGCCGAACTTCACTAAATCTCACTATATCTAACTTTAACCTATCCATTCCCCTTTTTAAATTTTCCAACCTACCTACTCGATTAAGGGATCTGACATTCCACGCTCCGACCCGTAGTACGCCAGTTTTCTTTCTCCTGATAACAATGTCCCCCTGAGTAGTCCCCGCCCGGAGATCCGAATGGAGGACTATTTTACCTCCGGAATATTTTACCCAAGAGGACACCATCATCATTTAACCACACAGTAAAGCTGCATGCCCTCGGGAAAAATTACTGCTGTAGTTTCCGCTTGATTTCAGCCGTTCGCAGTACCAGCACAGCAGGGCCGTTTTGGTTAGTGTTACAAGGCCGGATCAGTCAATCATCCAGGCTGTTGCCCTGCAACTACTGAAAAGGCTGCTGTCCCTCTTCAGGAACCACATGTTCTTCTGGCCTCTCAACAGATACCCCTCCGTTGTGGTGGCACCTACGGTAAGGCTATGTGTATCGCTGAGGCATGCAAGCCTCCCCACCAACGGGGTCCATGGTTCATGAGGGGGATGCGATTCATTAAGAAAGTGAAAATCAATGAGTGACGCCGGTTCCTACTTCTCCTTCTTTGTAGTCTGGCATTCACCAGCAACGCATTTTAATCTGCAGTGAAGGGAACAGAAATGACATTCTGTTAGCCTTCTTACATCTGAATGTAAACACAACTCACTACCTAACATGAAAGTGGAGCAAAGAGTAACGTAGTTTTAAAAGTCCTCGTCTCGTAATGCTGACTAAATTTTGTCCGTCATTTCTAAAAAAAAATGGTTCAAATGGCTCTGAGCACTATGGGACTTAACAGCTATGGTCATCAGTCCCCTAGAACTTAGAACTACTTAAACCTAACTAACCTAAGGACAGCACACAACACCCAGTCATCATGAGGCAGAGAAAATCACTGACCCCGCCGGAAATCGAACCCGGGAACCCGGGGGTGGGAAGCGAGAACGCTACCGCACGACCACGCGTCGTTTCTGAGCATCACTTGAGGCAAACGATGCAGGATCCCTCAAACTACGACGCAGATAATTTCCTTTCCCTCACTACCTCAGTTTACGCTTGATCGCTAACTGTTTCTATCACTTTGTCTATTGTGATAACCGCCTTCGCTTCGCGTATTGTGTTATTCCAGTTTTAAGAGTTTTCTACACTTCACTGCAAATAATGTTATGTTATTCGTTTCTTCACAGTGCCGTAAGTAGATTGAAACATTAATAACCAGAAATTTACATTTTTCTGTACTTTTCAATTTCATTCACAGATGTAATTTAACACTCTACTCCTTCAGTGTGTCAGTAAAAGTAGAATGGGTTCAGTTGGCGGCACGGTTCTGGCAACTCGTGAATTTCCCAGGGGGTCTCGTCCGATATCAATACTCGTGCCAGACAGCGTTCCTGTATCATATGGGAATTATGAAAAGGAAATATCAACAGAATTCTACTAACCCAGTGAATAATGTAAGAGACGTTTCATAAAACGATTTTCGCAAGTGGCGGAAACGAAACCTATAACGCGAGAGAGCTCCATTCATTAGCCCAATCATTTGCTTTAGATTTCTTGGTCACCTTGTCGCGTTTCAGACCGGTTCTGAAACTTTTTAGGCGCGTGGCGACATAAACCTACCAAACGGAACAGGTGCAGAATGCTCGTCTGTGCAGTAGCCTTAAATGGTTAGTGGTCATTTGTGTATAATAGTAGTGCAGGTCCACGAAGCTAATGTTTTAAAATTACTACTTCAGTTTGATGGGTGCCAATCCTCCTTCAGTGAATGTGTCGGATGTAACTGGAGAAAGTGCTAAGTGTACTCTCATGGGCCAGTTCTACTTCCAATGTCTCTCCTGTGGAAATGACAACATTTTGTCATCACATTCAATTAAAATCCATGTATTCTGCCTTATTTTCACGTTCTTGGACTGTAGTTTGCAGCAAGTAATAACATTATGGTCTGATAAAACATATATTAACATGATCTTTAGTCTTCGACCATTTCAGCGGTCGCAGCAAAATTGTTTTATTATATTTCATCAAAACGGCCAGCTCTGCTCCCGTCAAATGACTGCTTCCTCCGTTTCCTCCAACCAGCCTAGGATTTACTTGTCGTCTTCTGTGCTGCCGACAGAGGTAACCGGAAACAGTGTTGTGTCCAGTAAGTTCGCTTTCGTAGGTCAGCTATAGTTCGGTTAAATGGTACCCTCTCCCATCTTATAAAGACAGCCTCCGCTGTCCTCAACAATACCTGTGGTACTACAGCATTAACTGGAACTCAAAACGTTTTTACTTTTTACAGAACCGAATAAACAGTGCCGTACCCGCTGACGATGCCACGAACGTGTTGAAAATTATTTGTATTTGTTTATAAACATTTTAGAGGAGTTCAGGATTGACAGGAAAACAAGGTCAATTTTTCAGCCAGCCTCGGTGGCCGAGCGGTTCTAGGCGCTTCAGTCCGGAACCGCGCGACTGCTACGGCCGCAGGTTCGAATCCTGCCTCGGGCATGGATGTGTTTTATGTCCTTAGGTTAGTTAGGTTTAAGTAGTTCTAAGTTCTAGGGGACTGATGACCTCAGATGTTAAGTCCCATAGTGCTCAGAGCCATTTGAACCATCAATTATTCAATAGGCATTAACAGATACAACCTCCAAAGTTAAATTCGTGGGAGAAACATCACAAACATTTTCTATACATACTGGTGTTCGCCAAGGAGATGGAATGTCCCTCCTTCTATTCAACATAGTTCTGGAAAAAATTGAGGACATGGGAAAAGGAAATAAAAGGAATTCAGCTTGGGATTAAAAAAGAGCAGAGAATCAGGGTGAAGTGTCTGACTTTCGCGGACGATCTTGCCATTCTGACTAACAATAGAGAGGAAGCCAAACTTGCGTTGGAAAAACTACACGAAATCTCACAGAAAACTGGGCTACAAATCTCCTACGAGAAAACACGATATATGGAAAACAAACCTATAGATAATCTCCTCATTACTACTCAATACGGGAAAGTGGCACAAGCTGCCCACTTCAGATATCTGGGAGAGATAATCCAACCATTAGGACTGACCTCAGTAGCCAATAAAGATAGAATCTCCAGATTACAAGAAGCATATAAGCTCACTTGGAATCACTATAATAAGAAATCTATTTCTTTCAATGCGAAACTAAGGCATTACAATACAGTGGTCGTACCAGAAGCACTTTATGCTGCAGAAACTACAGTGATTCATGGTCATATGAAGATCAGAGAGATTGAAAAGCAGGAAAAATTTTCAGACGACACAAAATGGGGTAGAATGCTATATGAGGTTATAAATACGAGATATATTAGATCACAGCAGTGCTTCTGCGAATCGTAGTATGGGTGTAGCGCTATGTCACTCGGCACCATGATAAAACTGAGTTCCGTGACAGGCAGCAGGAGCTGCCAGTCAACAGCAGCAGCGGCAGGCAAAAATGGTTCAAATGGCTCTGAGCACTATGGGACTCAGCTTCTGAGGTCATCAGTCCCCTAGAACTTAGAACTACTTAAACCTAACTAACCTAAGGACATCACACACATCCATTCCCGAGGCAGGATTCGAACCTGCGACCGTAGCGGTCGCGCGGTTCCAGACTGTAGCGCCTAGAAAAGCTGGGTCACCCTGGCCGGCGAAAACCAGGAAAGAAAAATTCTGAGGGAAGTATATGGACCAGTGTTTCGGAAAGGAATCTGGATGAAGAACCCAACTAGAGAGATTTAAAAAGACATGGAAACAATAACAGACACCATTAGAAGGAGAAGGATGAAATTCTATAGATATATCAGCAGGATGAATAAAAGCAGGCTCACAAGGCAAATCTTTGAGACAGTAAACAAGAGGAAAAGCAAGACAAAGTGGATTACTGAAGCAGAAGAAGAGATTAAAGAACTGGGGATCATACAAGACAGCATAAGCAATAGAGAACAGTTTAGAAACTTCGTAAATAAACACATACTTAAATAAGAACACACGGAGAACAGCATGGGAGAAAGATGGTCGGAAGAACGCAAGAACTATGTTCTCATAGTGAACGTATGAAAAGAATTTGGGAAGAACGAAGAAAGAAGAGGAAATCATGACTACTCAAGTTCAATCACTCTCTTAAAAATGGTTCCAATGGCTCTGACCACTATGGGACTTAACATCTGAGGTCATCAGTCCCCTAGACTTGGAACTACTTAACCTAAGTAACCTAAGGACATCACACACATCCATGCCCGAGGCAGGATTCGAACCTGCGACCGTAGCGGTCGCGTGGTTCCAGGGTGAATCGCCTAGAACCGCTCGGCCACAGCGGCCGGCAAAAGAGAATAATCGAAAATAATAATAATAATAAACAATTGTTTGCACAACAATATGACCCGAACCTAAAACCCAGATATTTTGTCTGCAAAGACATCTGTTGCAAGATCTTCTTAACCAAATGAAGAATGACTTTCCCAGCTAATACCCGTTCTGCTAAAGACAACAGTTACTAATTAAATTAGGTGAAGGTAATAATTTCAGCACGACAGACAAAGCTAAACAAACGCCGAATTCCGATCAACTGCTCGTAAATGCGTATTTTCAGCGCTATTCGCACTGACCTTGATCATTAACTGAACTACATAAAAGTGCTGTAATGTCATTAATTTGTTAAAACAGTAACCCGAATCGCAGAAACAGCGCTGGCGTCAGGTGGTCGACATGGGGAACTATAAGGTACAATATTAATAGTATTGAAATCTGAAGTCCACATGTTTTATTTTTTGCTAATGCGAGGAGAGCAGGAATGACCTTTTCTTCTAAAGAGTACAGTAGCTCAGTACGTCAGAGCTAAGGCAATGGTAAGAAAGAAAACAAACATTAAATTTTAAAGACTCTTTTTCTTAGAGGAAATTCGTAATTCCAACAACCGTAGCACACCACAGAAGCAGCTCGTTTTGTCAGAATCGAACTGCTAGACGTAACGAAACACGTCCCCTTACCGGGAACACTTTCAGGCGCTCGCTATTGTTTGGCTGTCCTTCTGTGGCTGTCACTTGCGACATAATTTGAAAACTTTTGCTCCATTCGATGTTCCGTGCTTTCCTCTGTCACCGGCATATTGGGTTTTTGCACCCTGAATGTTGCTAATCTGCATCTCATTGACAATTTTCCTGCTTATAAGTCGCTCTACACGAGTCGCGATCCTACGTGATTCGCACTGCATGGAACGTAGTGGGCAATAATTCAATATTTGAATGACACACAACCAGATTGCTTGAAATATATTGCCTGACAAAAAAATTGAAGCAAGTAGAAGACACCGTTGCATGGCAATGTAACTTTGTACACGTACACACCATCTGCAGCTATTGTAAATGATCACAGTTACAATTTTCTCTGACAGGTCGAACGTTCACCAGAGAAAGTTGGTGTTGTTCGTGTTTACTATTGTTAACAGGTCTGATTGGGTATATAAGGGGCATGAACAGCGTCAGAAGTTGAGTGATCACACCAAAGGCCGTGGAGATACGGCGTACTCGTGTGTGACAGCGTTATCAGCGTCTCATAGTATTTGAAAAGGCCTCCTATATATATATCGGCCAATAAAATTTCTACACCAAGAAGAAACGCAGGTGATAAACGGGTATTCATTGGACAAATATATTATACTAGAACTGACGTGTGATTACATTTTCACGCAATTTGGGTACATAGATCCTGAGAAATCAGTACCCAGAACAACCACCTCAGGCCGTAATAACGCCCTTGATACGCCTGGGCATTGAGTCAAACAGATCTTGGATGGCGTGTACAGGTACAGCTGACCATGCAGCTTCTACAAGATACCACAGTTCATCAAGAGTAGTGACTGGCGTATTGTGACGAGCCAGTTGCTCGGCACCATTGACCAGACGTTTTCAGTTGGTGAGAGATCAGGAGAATGTGCTGCCAGGGCAGCAGTCGAACAATTCCTGTATCCAGAAAGGCCCGTACAGGACCTGCAACATGCGGTCGTGCATTATCGTGCTGAAATGTAGGGTTTCGCAGGGATCGAACGAAGGGTAGAGCCACGGGTCGTAACACATCTGAAATGTAACGTCCACTGTTAAAAGTGCCGTCAATGCGAACAAGAGGTGACTGGTGACCGATACGTGTAACCAATGGCACCCCATACCATCACGCTGGGTGATACACCAGTATAACGATGACGAATACACGCTTCCAATGTGCGTTCACCTCGATGTCGCCAAACACGGATGCGACCATCATGATGCTGTAAACAGAACCTGGATTCATCCGAAAAAATAACGTTTTTGCGTTTCCTGCACCCAGGTTCGTCGTTGAGTACACCATCGCAGGCGCTCCTGTCTGTGATGCAGCGTCAAGGATAACCGCGGCCACGGTCTCCGAGCTGATAGTCCATGCTGTTGCAAACGTTGTCGAACTGTCCCTGCAGATGGTTGTTGTCTTGAAAACGTCCTCATCTGCTGACTCAGGGATCGAGACATGGCTGCACGATCCGTTACAGCAATGCGGATAAGATGCCTGTCATCTCGACTGCTAGTGATACGAGGCCATTGGGATCCAGCACGGCGTTCCGTATTACCTTCCTGAACCCACCGATTCCATATTCTGCTAACAGTCATTGGATCTCGACCAACGTGAGCAGCAATGCCACGATACGATAAACCGCAATCGCGATAGGCTACAATCCGACCTTCATTAAAGTCGGAAACGTGATGGTACGCATTTCTCCTCCTTACACGAGGCATCACAACAACGTTTCACCAGGCAAAGCCGGTCAACTGCTGTTTGTGTATGAGAAATCGATTGGAAACTTTCCTCATGTCAGTACGCTGTAGGTGTTGCCACCGGCGCCAACCTTGTGTGAATGCTCTGAAAAGCTAATCTAAAAATGGTTCAAATGACTCTGAGCACTATGGTATTTATCTGCTGAGGTCATCAGTCCCCTAGAACTCAGAACTACTTAAACCTAATTCAGGACATCACACACATCCATGCCCGAGGCAGTATTCGAACCTGCGACCGTAGCGGTCGCGCGGTTCCAGATTGTAGCGCCGAGAACCGCTCGACCACTTCGGCCGGCAAAGCTAATCATATGCACATCACACCATCTTCTTCCTGTCGGTTAAATTTCGCGTATGTAGCACGTCATATTCGTGGCGTAGCAATTTTAATGGCCAGTAGTGTACATATTTGTCGGGCATTCGATTGTGACAGTGGCGTGATGTTGGACTGCAAGGGAACTGTTCGTCAAAGGTCCTGTCGACCACGTCTGACCACTGACCAGCAGAAGGGAGGATCACCGTATTCTGCACCCAGTACATCGCGTTCCCACCACATCTGCGCCTGCCGTCCAAGAGCAAGTAGTGGACTCCCTACGACACTGTGTCGTCCTGCATCATCGGTCTGAGGGTAGCAGAAGCCAAACTAAGGAATTACCGGAGATGGATTCCCAATTGAGAACTGGCTGTATATTGGAATGACGACAATGAAAATTTATAACCGACTTGGTCTTGAATCCGGATTTCCTGCTTTACGCGAACGGTGCCTTACCCGGTACTGCTGTCCGTGCACGAATAACGACCAGAGCCAATCTTCCATATGTCGTCATTCGTCATCCATGTGTCACAATCTGTAGTCGTACGTTACGTATATCCCCGTATCCCCGGGGGGGGGGGGGGGGGGGGGGGGGGGGGGGAGAGATACTTGTAGAGCGACGAGACCTTTGTGCTCACAGCACCACTGTAAACACAGCCTATTGCGTTGTGGTGCTGACGGCAGCCTATGCTTAGGGCTGTAATTCGTTACGAAATAGCAGTGGCTGTGTTATTAAGAAGTGTGACGGAATATTCCTTCGAACATGCATGCATGTCAGGAGGAACATTGCATCACACTTCTTAATAACACAGCCACTGCTATTTCGTGAGGAATTACCGTCCCATGAATAGTCTGCTCTCAACTCCACAACACAAAAGGTTACGTTTGAAGTGGTACTGTGTCCAGGTAGCATGGAGTGATGATGAAAGGCGTCTCGTTACGTTCATTGATGAATCGCGGCTTTGTACTATCCCAGATGACCATCGTCACCGAGTTGGCGGCGAGTGGGAGAGAACTCCCATTGTTCCTATGTTTTCGACAAGCACAATATTGTCATGGTGTGGGGAACCATCAGGTATGACTTTAGGTCACGGGTGGTAATGACTGATGGACCTCCGACGGCAAAACTGTATGTCATGGATTTTCGGCGCCCTCATGTCTTAGCTTCTAATCCTACAGTATTGTGGTACCATTTTTCATGACAATGCTCGTCTACGCACGACACGTGTCTCTATAAACCATCTGCGTGATACTGAAATACTCTTGTGCCCAGTGATATCGCCAGGTCTGTCCTAGATAGACTATGTGTTGGACCAGATTGGACGTACTCCAGCCCAGCGCTCAGTGTCCACGATATCAAAGTCAACGGCTTATGACACCCTCGCAAGCGAATCAGTGCACGCATCCATCCAGAGGGGTGCAACGTCGTACTGATATGTTGGCTCATACTACCAAGTTCCTTCTCTATTCGTCACGATTGTGAGCACTCGAATAACGTCACTTACCCTCTCAACCAGTGAAGTTTCATTTCGTTTCCTACCTCGCTTCTGTATACTTCACTTCACTATTTCTTGTCTGGTAGTACTACAGTTCGTAACCTCAATGTGGCAGCTTTGTACTCAAGTACATTTCTTAACAAGCATGGATCAGAGCACCACTTGTAACTTCGGTGGCATTGCAAAGTTGTTTCATTAGCGAGAATGTTTCTAGATACAGTATCAGTCGACGGTGTTTTAATCTCCGGTGTATGTACGCACAGAGTCTCTAGCATGAGTGATGCGACGATGACTGTTTAGCAACCGAACGTATTGATACTCTGATCAACACTGCACTTGAGAGATGTGTAACGCGGTGTTCTAAAACGAGCATTCCCGGCTAATTCATGCACACATCACCTCCCGAACTTCGGTGCCACCAGGGAGACGCACTCTCACGTCAGAAAGCACCATTAGCCAAGTTTGCCTGCCGCCGCCCGCATCTCGTGGTCGTGCGGTAGCGTTCTCGCTTCCCACGCCCGGGTTCCCGGGTTCGATTCCCGGCGGGGTCAGGGATTTTCTCTGCCTCGTGATGGCTGGCTGTTGTGTGCTGTCCTTAGGTTAGTTAGGTTTAAGTAGTTCTAAGTTCTAGGGGACTTATGACCACAGCAGTTGAGTCCCATAGTGCTCAGAGCCGTTTGAACCATTTTTGCCTGCCGCTGCTGCTGTTGACTGGCAGCTCCTGCTGCCTGTCACGGAACTCAGTTTTATCATGGTGCCGAGTGACATAGCGCTACACCCATACTACGATTCGCAGAAGCACTGCTGTGATCTAATATATCTCGTATTTATAACCTCATATAGCATTCTACCCCATTTTGTGTCGTCTGAAAATTACAGCGTCTTAGTCGGCGCAACTGCAACGCTTGGACTAAAAGATGATGTCATAGTAGTTGTTGGAGCAAATCTTTATGAAACTTTGAGTGACATAAATAGTAATATGAAATGAAATATTGTTTAGAACGCAACTCAAAGAGGAAGTATTTCAGAAAGTATGGCTGACTAACTTTTTTCCGTGTTTTAGAGTGAGGAACAAGCTTTTAATGTTTGTTCAATTAATTCTGAAACGTTAATTACACCAAGAGGACGATATATTAAAAATACAAGCTTGTGAAATAAGTTATTCTTACACATCTTGGATGAAGAGTACAGTGGCTATATTTCCTAATTCTTCCATAATTTCTGAGAGACTTTCACAAAGCTCACGCCGTGCGGGATTAGCCGAGCGGTCTAAGGCGCTGCAGCCGTGGACTGTGCGGCTGGTCCCGGTGGAGATTCGAGTCCTCCCTCGGGCATGAGTGTGTGTGTTTGTCCTTAGGATAATTTAGGTTAAGTAGTGTGTAAGCTTAGGGACTGATGACCTTAGTAGTTAAGTCCCAGAAGATTTCACACACATTTTGTGTGTATCCATACGGGAAATTAACAATAATCTTCTTTTTCATGTACCTTTTCCAGTATCTATGCGCGGTCGGCGTTTTTTCCATTCGATTTGGCGTCGTTAATCTGAGCGCTGGTCAGATGCCCTTCCTGTCGCCACCATATTACCCCCCCACCCCCCCACCCCACCACGGGAAAGGAATTTGTCTGCCGGAATTATGTGCATATAGAGTTTTCATGTGAACATGCTATAAATGTTTGCAAATCGTGTAACTGAGGCAAGACTTGGGTACATGCCTGGTATTCACCTACTCGGGTGTGGGAAACCGCTTAAACCTCACCCAGGCTTGCCGGTAGACCGACCCTCGTCGTCAATGGCATTCGATCCGGTGCCAGCGCACCTCCCCGAATCCCAGAAGTGGCTTCTTAACACATGCATCTATCTGGGCTGGTCCCAGATTAAAGAATAATACTACAGACCTTTTCCACAACAGAAAAAGTAGAGCTAGACAGTCACCAAAGGTGAGTTTTTAGGTAGAAAGAAATGTCAATTGCTAAATTTGAACCAAAAGAATTCTGTGGAAATTACTTCAAAATAGGAGCAAATTAATGTCTCATCGGGAAGGAGGAGCTGTATCACCAAAGTCAACCTCAAAAGACTTTACAAATTTAGATCAGTGGGTAACTGATCACTTACGTTAACAATATTTTGTATGCCGTTTGTTCTATAATACAACAGAATGTTGTTCTATAATACAACAGAATAGCTGTTGTATTATTCAACCCCGTAAAGGCTGTCTGAATTGCTCTTTCATAATATCTCAGCTGTTAATGTATTTAAGTAATTAAATATGAGTGGTCTTCTAAGTGTACTGAGTTACAGATGATATACGGGTCATTGGTTCGAATCTAAATGGATTCTTCCATTACTCAGTACCAAAATGAGTATGCTGTTGATGCTCTCGCCATCGGTTTCCAACAAAAAAAATGGCTCTGAGCACTATGGGACTTAACAGCTGTGGTCATCAGTCCCCTAGAACTTAGAACTACTTAAACCTAACTAACCGAAGGACATCACACACAGCCATGCCCGAGGCAGGATTCGAACCTGCGACCGTAGCAGTCGCGCGGTTCCGGACTGCGCGCCTAGAGCCGCGAGACCACCGCGGCCGGTGGGTTTCCAACACTGTGGATGGTTTGTCCAACGTACAGTTTGTCATCTTGGCAGAGAATTCGATATGTTCCGGCCTTAGAAAGTGCAAGTTCGTTCTTGAAGCTTTCTCATGTCCTAGTGGATGAGAGGAACATAATACAGCGAGTTGTGTACGCGTTTTTAGCATTTGCTCACATAAATATATTGCATATCCTCGATTGGCGAGCAGGTAGGTGGATACGCAACTATTCCTGATCGTGGGGTCTATTGGCACTGCTTTGCGGCCTGGGGAAGCGGACTGAACACCTTTAAGCTTATGGAGAGTGGCATCCTCGTCAGCTCCCTCGTTACTAGAGTCCCCCTCCAGGATTCTTTCAAACTTATTACTGGCTAATTGGTTGATCTGAAAACCGTCAAACTTTGAAGCCAGTCCTGGCGTCAACACATTTTCTATTCAGATTGCATAGTAAGGACACATGGAGGAAATCGCAATGGGCAGCCCACTCTCAGCAGTGGTGGCTAACTTAAGGTTGGAGCACATAGGAATCTGCCTCCCTGAAATCCATCCTCTCCTTTCGGCGTGTCGACGGTGTTTTCATATTAAAGCGATATGGAAGATGAGAGCTCAACCCGATTCCTTACACATCTCAATTCACTCGAATATCAGGCCGACGATGGATATCGAAGTGCCTGGTGAGCTACTCTTTCTGGATGTTCAAGTAAAGAAGAATGTGGATTGAACTTTGGGCCAAGGCGTGTGCTACAAGACGGCTCACACAGAGTTGCATCTCCACGCTCAGAGCTTTCACCACCTGGCGCAGATCGTGAGACTGCTGGAGGCCCCACATAGATATACACTGAGGTAAGAAAGGTCATGTGAAGCTTCCTTAATATTGTGTCGGACCTCCTTTTTTCCGGCGTAGTGTAGCAAATCAACGCTACGTGGACCCAACAAGTGGTTGGAAGTCCCCTGCAGAAATAACGAGATATGCCGCCTCTACAGCCGTCCTTAATTGCGAAAGAGTTGGCGGTGTAGGATTCTGTGCACAAACTGACCTCCGATTATATCCCACAACTGTTCGATGGCAATCATGTCGTGCGATCTGAGCGGCCAGATCATTCGCTTGTTTTGTCTAGAATTTTCTTGAAATAGATCCCGAACAATTGTGGGCTGATGACACAGCGCATTGCCATCCATATAAATCCCGTTGTTGTTTGGGAACATAATGTTCATGAATGGCTGAAAATGGTCTCCAAGTAGCCGACCATAACCATTTCCAGTCAATCAATTGGACCAGAGGACCCAGTCCATTCCAAGCAGACACAACCCACACCATTATGGAGCCACCACCAGCATGCACAGTATTTTCCTGACAGTTTGGGTTCATGGCTTCGTGGGGTCTGCGCCGCACTAGAACCCTACCACCAGCTCTAACCAACTGAAATCGGGACTCGTCTGATCACGCCACGGTTTTCCAGTCGTCTAGGGTCCAACCGATATCGTCGCAAGACCAGGAGAGGCGCTGCATGCGATATTGTGCTGTTAGCAAAGGCACTCTTGTAGGTCGTCTGCTGCCATACCCCATTAATCTGCTACCACACGTATCCTAAAGGATACGTTCATCATACGTCTCACATTGATTTCTGTGTGTAGTTCACGTTGTGTTGCTTGTCTGTCAGCACTTACAATTCTACGCAAACACCACTACCCGCGGTCGTTAAGTGGAGGCCGTCGGCCACTGTTTCGTCAATGGTGAGACGTAATGCCAGAAATTTGGTACTGAATTCCCTAACAATGTCCGAAATGAAATGTCCCGCGTGTCTCGCCCCAACAAACATTCCGTGTCCAAAGTCTTCCAGTTCCCGTCGTGCGGTCATAATCACGTCGGAAACTTTTTCACCGGAGTACAAAAGACAATTCCGCCAATGCACTGCCCTTTTATACCTAGGTATACTACCACCATCTGTAAATGTGCATATCGGTATCCCATGACGTTTGCCACTTCACTTTAAGCGAAAACAGCTCTACACAATCAGGTTGTGCAGCTCGCAGCGCCGACTGCAATTTACTGAAATTACTGGCATTGCTGTGAGAAAGTTAGCGGGCCGGACGACATTAATCGCTGTGTTCCCATGAGCTCGAGCCCTCCTTAGAGCAGACAACCATGACTGCTGTCGATGCGTAGCAACTTTTTCATCAGCGTGACTTCGACTCCCAGTAGTCGGAGAGAAATTCGCGTGTCACGAATCGCAAATACTACGTTGCGGCTGGCCAAAGCCTCTCCCATCCATCTTTGATTGGTAGTGGAAAATTCCGACCTCAAATATTCCCAGCTCGTGGGCGGATAAATGTGTACAGCATGAAACACAATAGTAGATGGTGGACTATCTTTCGTAGTCATTTTTAAAATTTATTAATCTAAGCTATTATTGAAATGATAATTAAATGGACACCCTAGCTGCAAACAGGCGTTAATGTACTTCATTGGGGACATGTTGAAAATGTGTGCCCCGACCGGGACTCGAACCCGGCATCTCCTGCTTACATGGCAGACGCTCTATCCATCTGAGCCACCACGGGCGCAGAGGATAGTGAGTCTGCAGGGACTTACCCCTTGCACGCTCCCCGTGAGATCCACATTCCCAACATGTCCACACCACTACGTTCGTAGTGCGCCTAATAGATGTTTGCCCATCACACTCATTACTCGTGGCGGATTCATCTACCAAGTCCCGTACGAGTTCGGGCATAGCGTGTGCGTTCGCACAAGAAGGTCAATGGCCGGGAAGCCATATTTTTTAACTATACATGACGGTAGTATCTGTTCCCGAAAGAACAGTTACTGTGGATGACCATGCAGCTTTGCTAGAAATGAAATGATAATTAAATGGACACCCTAGCTGCAAACAGGCGTTGATGTACTTCATTGGGGGCATGTTGAAAATGTGTGCCCCGACCGTCATATATAGTCTAAGCTATAATGATTTATGCCTTGGCCGGCCGGAGTGGCCGAGCAGTTCTAGGCGCCACAGTCCGGAAGCGTGCAACCGCTACGGTCGCAGGTTCGAACCCTGCCTTGGACATGGATGTGTGTGAAGGCCTTGGGTTAGTTAGGTTTAAGTAGTTGTAAATTCTAGGGAATTGATGACCTCAGAAGTTAAGTCCCATAGTGCTCAGAGCCATTTGAACCATTTTTGCTTGATGCCTTGTGCTGTAGAGTTTTTCTGCTTCAAGACCACGTCACTATAGTGAATGTCATTTTGAGCTAATTTTTAGTACTTATTCCACACTGTGTTATTTTTTCATTTATACGTCTTTACTACACTTGTTTTTGTATTTGGATTTTTCCAATATGATGAGCTGCTAACTCTGTGTTTCCATCGTGTCCGGCGATCATTGGCTCCTCATGGTCCCATGATTTTTCGTGGCGATGCAGTCACGCTGCAGTTCACACAGCCATTTCAGCGTTTTCTAGCGATTCATCGCGAATTGCCGACATCTTTTACAGACGACGGCATCAAACTGGTACACGAAGACCTTTCCATATTTTCCGTTCCGTGTCGGTGAAATACAGCGCTTTGTCGCTTTCACTTCTTTGGTCTCTGCAGACGGAACGTATCGATACTCTACACGCCATCGTTTTCGTTACTGACGCCATCTCCTCGATGATCTTTGCTTATCTTACATAATAATATAGAGTCCCTATAGAGGACAAATATTGTTCGTCTAATCTATTGCTGTTGATCTCAATTTGTAATCTTAATCATACAATTTTTGATAAACTATTTTGTTTTCATTATACCAAAATTATACCGTTTTCAACTTACGTTCTGTATTACATTTACGTATGTACTGTAGTTTTGTCACGCTTCTCTTCACATTGTATTTGACTAGTTACTATTGACGACGTTTGGCCTAAGAGGCAGCGGGAGAGAGGTACGAAACCTCATTTACTTAATCTGTAGCTTTCCCATGCTATCCGGCAGTTGACATTCATGTCTCGTATATGGGGTTCCCTCTCCGTGTCACCGTATCTGCTTCCTCTCTTTGGGTATATATGATCAATTAATTACACTTGTTCTTTTAGATTTAAGTTGTAAATTTTGTTTAAACATCCCTCTAAGACCCTACATTTACTCTTATTGCAGAGTATTGCCTGGTGAAGGTTCAAAATAGACAGAAACCGATCACCATTTTTAAATAAATGTTTTTATACGATCTAGGCTGCTTTTTAATTTTTATTAAATATTGTTTGAAGATCGCTGCTTTTCCGTTTATGGTTACAAAGATAAAGTCACAACTCTTCTGTTACTACGAATAGATACGACCAAAGATGATTTTTTATTGAATTTTATATTTATCTATTTGATCTCTTCTGTACCCTGAGAAAACGCAGTTGAGCTGTCTGGCTACTTACTAATTCTGTAGCTGAATTACTGCTTCTACCTTAGCACAATAGTATTCATTGTGTAAACAAATTGTGCGTAGTGGGAACAAAACGCTACTCAATATACACCAAAATAGCCAGAACATAAGAAATTTGTTCTTGAAATTAAGCTTAACTGTAATAGATGTACTACCTAAACGACATATGAAAAACTGTGCCGGACCGGAACTCTAATCCGGATTTCTCTCTTATCGCGGTCCGCAGCTCGTGGTCGTGCGGTAGCGCTCTCGCTTCCCGCGCCCGTGTTCCCGCGTTCGATTCCCGGCAGGGTCAGGGATTTTCTCTGCCTCGTAAAGGGAAATCATAATCTGCCGACCAGGGTGGCCGAGCGGTTCTAGGTGCTTCACTCTGGAACGGCGCGACCGCTACGGTCGCAGGTTCGAATCCTGCCTCGGGCATGGATGTGTGTGCTGTTGAAACGTCCCCTTAGAACAAATTATACAGGACTGTGCTTAAACTGACACACAATATTTTGTTAGCGCAACGCAATCTGACTTTCAAAATTCCCTACAAAAGAATGGCCCTGACTAACATTAAACTATACCTTTCACAAATCACTTACCTCACAAAAATCTTCGCTGCTCAAGCTACTGCAATACAGCGAGCGCCACTACTGCCAGCTAAATAAAAGATTCAAACTATGGAAGGCACTAACTACTGATAGGGATAGTTAGCAAATGAAAGATATTAATAGAGAACGAACAATGTATTTACCTTGATATCATCATATATAAATATAGCAGTTCATGACAAATTTCAAAACTCCGCCATCTCTCTCCCCACATCCACCACTGCTGGCGGCTTACCTCCAACTGCGCAACGCTACGCGCTGTTCACATCCAGCTGCCGCTGCCCAACACTACAATGGCGAGTATTACAACAATGCAAAGCAGCCACAGACTGCACACAGCACAGCCAGTGATTTTCATACAGAGGTGGCGTTACCAATAAAAAAAACCTAAACAGCCTACTTACACTGTCCTTAGGTTAGTTAGGTTTAAGTAGTTCTAAGTTCTAGGGGACTGATGACCATTGATGTTGTCCCATAGTGCTCAGAGCCATTTGAACAATTTGAACCTCTTATCGCGAGCGGCCACGGACAATCGTCATTTGATCATAGAGCGACTCCCCATAAGAACACCCACATTCGTCGAAGAGAGCTCTACTCTGACGGACCGTGGACGGTCGGCACTTGGCCATGTAGTGACACTTGATGAGGACTGACCGTAAATCGGCCGAGCGGCGACCTGTATTGGCGGGTCCCAGATGGGTCATGGGACCAGCGCATGGAGGCACGTGGGTCCCGGAAGTGATGTAGTGGCACTATGAGCAGGACCACCTGTTGCGAGTCTCTCTCCACCAAGAAATGTGGATACTCCTGGTGATTCGGAGAAACAACCACACGCTTATGCATACGGGAGTTTTTTTTTTTTTTTTTCCTGTAATCGCTAGAGCCCATGCAGCAAGCGGGCGAGGAAGGCGGCCAGTCGCGATACACCTTTGTGTGAGTGGTAGTTGGATTTCAGGTGCTAATCATGCGATACAATACATGGTATCTCAGGAATGAAGAAATTTCGATGACATATGTGTGGGCATGTTTTAATAGAAATAACTAAATCCTATCAAGTTACACAATTTGAAAGTGATATAGTGTTTTGAAATTGCGCGAGTTTGAGCACGGTAAAACAAGAAAACTGAGGCTCTTACATCCCGCCGACAAAAGGTAACTACACTTTCGCAGAGTATGCAGTTAGGCTGTTACGCCACAAAGAGACTGAATAAATGAGCCGCTAAACGGCTGACGATTCGCCACAAACACACTCTGTCCTTGGAGAAAGTTTAATACTGTGAAACATGATAGAAATTGTTGTGACTTGGCGAGACAGCCAAGCCACTACGAGGTAGCCGAAAGGCACGCGTTTAAGCTCACGCAGGATGGCGTGAGGTCTGGAAAATGACAAGGTCTTTATAGTAGCAAAAATAGTACGTAGCTTCTGGAATACTTAACTATAATACACAATTGGTGAGCCGGCCGCGGTGGTCTACGGGTTCAGGCGCTCAGTCCGGAACCGCGCGACTGCTACGGTCGCAGGCTCGAATCCTGCCTTGGGCATGGATGTGTGTGATGTCCTTAGGTTAGTTAGGTTTAAGTAGTTCTAAGTTCTAGGGGACTGATGACCAGAGATGTTAAGCCCCATAGTGCTCAGAGGGATTTGAACCATAATTGGTGAACATCGGTCTGACGATACATGCATCACAAGATAAATAGCAGTTGATAATGGCGCCTTGCTAGGTCGTGCCGGCCGGAGTGGTCGAGCGGTTAAAGGCGCTACAGTCTGGAACCGCACGACCGCTACGGTCGCAGGTTCGAATCCTGCCTCGGGCATGGATGTGTGTGATGTCCTTAGGTTAGTTAGGTTTAAGTAGTTCTAGGTTCTAGGGGACTTATGACCACAGCAGTTGAGTCCCATAGTGCTCAGAGCCATTTGAACCATTTTTTTGCTAGGTCGTAGCAAATGACGTAGCTGAAGGCTATGCTAACTATCGTCTCGGCAAATGAGAGCGTAATTTGTCAGTGAACCATCGCTAGTAAAGTCAGCTGTACAACTGGGGCGAGTGCTAGGAAGTCTCTCTAGATCTGCCGTGTGGCGGCGCTCGGTCTGCAATCACTGATAGTGGCGACACGCGGGTCCGACGTATACTACCGGACCGCGGCCGATTTAAAGGCTACCACCTAGCAAGTGTGGTGTCTGGCGGTGACACCACAGAAATAGTCCTCTGAAGTAAAATGTTCATGTAGGCATATGATCGGCACTGAATGGTTTCCTAAATAAAATACATTTGATGAATATTAGTTTTCTCTCCTCTCGCCGTTCCATTTACGTAAGATTTAATAAATGATAAGCGGACGTATCGTCTCTTGATTATCATTGTATGGTATGGATGTTATGTTCTTAAATCTTCTCATAGGTCACGATTAATTCAAAATTTTTTTAAATAAATTAGTTCAACAAATACTGGACGTTATTTGGGAACACAGAATGCCAGTACTTCTGCGTGATGGAATCTGACCATAATTCATTATACTATTGCATCTCTAACTCAATCTTACTTCAGTTTTCGGTGTGTTGGTCATGCTGGTAGCTTTAAGTAGCTATAATTAGCTACAAACATCTGCAAACCTAATACTTTTAGATTGTGCAACGAATGAAAAGAAGGTAGAGGAGTGCAGTAGGTTTCCGTTGAAGTATGAGCACAATGTCTGTCAAAGAGAACTGGAGCTCTCTTAAGGAGAGGTCATGTGAAGGAGATAATTACATTTTAGAAATAGATGAGAATTTTTGTGCAAATAGTTCAGAGGAGGAAACCAAACAGTAGCTCAAAGTATCAATACACAGAATATATACTGAAAATAAATTTTATCTGACTTTTGTATTTATAAGAATCATACTACCTCCAAAAACGGAAAGTTCATTTGGGGTGGATAATATCTTCTATAGGACATTAAAAGTTTTGGGTCTGTAATCTGTGCTGTTCTCAGACACATGTTGCATCGTCTTAGAGTGTTTCCTCAGACAGATCGAAATGTGCCCTCAGTAAGACTGTGATTCTACAGATGCCAATAACTACTGCCCACTATTATTCCTTAGATCATTTTCTAAGATTTTTGAGAAAGTAGTGCGCTCCAGGGTTGTTTCCCACTCGAGCAGTAATGGGGTACTTAATCAAACACAGTATGGATTTCCAAAGGGTCACTCTCAGAGAGCTATTTATACATTTACTGAGAACATAACAAAATCTTTAGGTGATAAAAGATCACCAGTGGGATCTCCTGAGACTTATCCAAGGTATTTTATTGTGTCAATTATAATAGTCTACTCCAGAGATTAGGCCTTTATGGAATATATTGTTCAACACATGCATGATTTAATTCTTATTTAATAAACACAACGCAGAAAGTTACCCTTGTCTGTTCGAAGAATATGAAACTCCAAAGGAAGAAATTATAATGGGAGCGCCACAGGCTTCGATCATTCGCCATCAACATTTTTGATTTACGTTAATGATCTGCCATTCTACTGGAATCAAGAGGCAGAGTTAGTCCGGTTTTAAAATGATACGATTTGTATTCTGAAGACGAGCAGAGAAACATGAACAAAAATAAAAATAGTAAATGATTTTTGTGGAAGCTACGGACTATGAAAAAGTAGGCAGTCTATTCATAAAATAAATTGCCTGCGGCCATGTGTCAGAGATATTGACACCAGGGATGGTGAATCATTTAGAGAAAAAAAAATGCGATGTCGATAACCTATGGCGTCTGAAACTTTCAAAATTTCCTCTGCTACACAAACATCCACATTATTGTGGAACATACGCCTGTACGTCATTATTTGGTCCTTCATCAAGTTCACCTTAGAAAACTGCTCGACAGCTTCATATAGGTCATTTAGCGGCACCTATCAGAGTAGCAGGAATTATTCTTAAGATTTTTGTCAACGAAAAGAGGAAAGCTGATGATAGTAGATGCCGAGGCAGAGACACTGAACAAGTAACGACGCCGAAAGCAACTGCGTTCGCCGATAGGCAATTGCCAGCGCTACAGCTGCGTACGACGTGACGTAGAAGCTGTGAATGACAGCCAGGCTTCAGCGACTGCAGACTTCGAATGCAGCACAATGTCATTTACGAGTAGGTAACAGCATCCTCCGCAGTTACGTCGACCTCACTACGAACATGTCTCAATACTGTCGCTAAAGCAAACGGTCTCTGTCGCCATGCTCAAGAGCACCTTTACTATGTGTGCGCAGCCACGCAGAATGCACCCACACAGGTATTACTAAAACAAGTCATTAATTTGCAGTAATGTACTTTCTTTTTGTTAAAAATGTTTCAAGTTTTAAAATATTATTTATACGTTGATGAAATTACAAGATACCATTTTCAGGTAACATTACTGTCTCAGTAGTAATCCAACGGATTATTTAATAGTAAAGGACATTCGATGTTATTAACAGACAATAATTCGATAGTGTACTGGTAAAGTCGTTACACAATATGGAGTTACACTTTCCAAGAGCTGCAATGTATGCAATTATTTTTACATCCGGTTTTACTTTTATAAAATCACTGCTATTGTATTTTACCTAAGCACCTTATTTTATGTACTGATGAAGTCTGGATTTCGTTCTTCCCTACTAGTAATTTTACTTCTTGCCGTTTTCATCTATTTAGATCTTTCCTTATTTAAAGTTACTAGGTATTACAAGAGAATCTTAGGTCTGAGTCTTATATCTCAACACACTAGAAGGTATAATGAAGGTTCCGTGTAAATAGCCACCTGGGGTAATGTATCCAATATTCAATGAGACGATTTAAGGATTTAGAATTTGTAGATGATAGAGTGCAGGAAACTAACTTAATTCCAAGAATTTCGAGAGTGTGATCACGTTGATTTCCTGGAATTCATATTTCATGTCCACGGCAGACCAATATCTGGCAGGTATCGATGGTAGCTCTTTCCTTTTTTGTAGAGCAAAATGGCAAATGACTCCCCGAATGGAGAAAGAGCGGAGATGAGCCAAATGCTTTCTTATCTAACCGATCTGGACATATTCCGAAAACAAGAAATGTATTCGCGGCTACAAATATGGACAACCATCAGCCGACTGACGACTGTGAAAATTTGTACTGGGCCGGGACTCGAACCCGGATTTCCAACTTATCGCAAGCGGTCGCCATATCATTAGGCTATTCAAGTACGATACACGGCCAGAACCAAACGTCTATATGTCTGTCATTTGTTTACAAGCCGTACTCGTGCATCCATTATATATATATCTCATACTGGGGAGACATTTTACTTGGAAGATGCTTGCCCGGTGTCGGCGTATAAATACAATATTGCAATGTCTGTGTTATTCCGAATTACGTTGCAAAATTCCTTCGGATATGCGTGCATGTAATGCATGTCCGAAGGAACTTTCGCTCCGTAATTCGGAATAGCACAGGCACTGCAATATCGTAATAATCCGAAGGTGTGCTTTGCAACGATAATGTTGGAACTAGTTATCGAACAGTTTTGTCTCTGTTAACAATAACACATCAGAAAAGTGTGTGCAGTCACCTCACGGTATAAAGACAAGAAGTTGGACGAAATAGGTCTCACAGCACTGCTGCATATACTGCGATTCAAAACCTTATGAAATGGGTGAAAGAAAAGTCTTACTTGCCGTAGGATACGTTTCTGAGATTACCATCGTATCTGCATGATGCAAACAGATGGAATTAATTTCATCGTCTTAAGAAACTCGACTTGCTCGTTTCCCAGCGCCATGAAGAGCAAGTGAACCCGTACGTTCTATCTACTCTTCTTTGAACTAATCCTCAGCTCTTCTCCACCACCAGCTTTAGAAGCTATAAAAAGTTCACATAGATTGTTAAACTTCCGTCATTTCATGCAGGCTATTGAAGGCTATTGAAATTTCAAGAGAGGTTTTACACGTTACTTAAAGAAAATTTTTGTTTCTACATTTACATTCGTACTCCGAAAACCACTTTGCATTACGTGGCGGAAGGGACATCTTACCAGTATTGTCGATTTCCTCGCTCGTTCCATTCACGTACTGAGCGAAGGAAAGAAGGCTGCCTATTTGCGTCCGTATGTGTCATAATCTTTCTTACGTTATTTACACAATACCTAGGCGAGATGCATGATTGTGGTAGCACAATGGGCTCAGTCTTTTTCGAATACAGGTTCGTTCAATTTGCTCAACAGTGTTTCGCGATAACTACGCCTTCCTATGTTTCCAGTTTAATTATGTGAAACGTTACAGATATCTTCACTTTACTGAAGTTTATTACTCACACGCGATACATGATGAAATGTGTTTACATTTCGCTGCGTCCGGTTGCAGCTGTAGCGGATATAAAGCTAAGTACTGCAAAGTTGTTTGTGCGCTGTTATACAGTCATTAAATTTAATAGTTTTCAACAGTGCTGTTTGTGGCGAAATAACGATTTAATAAACTTTTGGCTCGCTGTGGTTTTTAGAGTTTTCTGTGCGTTAAAGTCGTTTAGTAAATTTCGTCCGGTAGTTTTCAGCTGACGTTTCTCGTTGTTTCTATTGAAATATTTCATCGAAATTTTCATTCACTGTTTTAACATCGTTGAGTGTTTCAGTGGCCGCTTGAATCTTTGATTTTAGCTAATAAATGTTGTGAAGATTTGTTGGTGTTGGTATTAGTTGTGGTTCAGTTGTATTAATAAAAGTTGTTGCTTTATTAGTAGAGAGAGAATTTCGAGACCGTTGATGTTAGTCCTGTAAATAATTCTACTGGTATAACTGAACTTAGGTAACATAGACGTTTAGTTTCTTTCAGTAACTGTAAAATTTTACCTTGAGTGAGAAGTGTGGGCTCTGTCGTAGGTTTTTGATTAGTGGGTTACGGTGTGGGATTTATTCAATGATTCTAGAGAGATTCTCTCCTGGGAATGTAGAATCAGTAGTAAAGTTACAAACGCAAAGGAGGAACTAGATAGGTGGAGGACGCTGGAGAGTGCTGGGGAAGGGGAACTGGCAGTTGGCAAGAAGGAATCTAGGAGTAGAAGGTATTCAGACAGTTGTACTTTGCATATATGCAATATATTTGACCAGCTGTCAGAGCTGAGTGGAGAGGAAACTCTTGTAGCAGTAAGTGTAGGAAACATGCAGCATATAACACTAACTTGCTCTACGTCACTCAGCGCCACGTTTAACACTAACTTGCCGTGAAAGAAGCTAACTTTAACCTCTAAGAGGACTCTGAAATTTTTACAGTGCGTGGGTCTAATGGATAGGGGTATCGGACGATAATTTTAAATATGGTGAAATTAACAGAAAAACTAAACAGACTTTAACCTTTGGAGTTAAAGAAAGTAGTAAGATTCATATGTGAATAAAAAAAATGAACGGTCGCCAGCCCAATTGGGCACATTAATTTGGAAATATATGTTTAAGAAAATTGAATATTGGTTGTTGAAGTTACTTTCATTAATATTTCCTATTGAATAGCACACAGGATACAAACTGGCACAGGTGACTCTGAGCTGTGCGTAGCAGCAGTTAACAATAATGCACACACCAGTAATCATGGAAAGCGAATTTGCACCAAGTTTATACTAATCACAGCTATACCAAGATCATTACGTAAAGTAACACTGAAATGTTACTGCATGATGTGCAGAAATGAATTTGGACATGGGGGCCTTCTGTCTTAACTGACATGTAAAACTCAAATAAAAATAAATATTATCATCATTACACTGTTTATACTCATCTTTATATATATATATATATATATATATATATATATATATATATATATATATGGGTCCCCATATATATATTATGGGGACCCATAAACTAGTATAATGTCACTAGTCAAACTCTATGACTATTTCAGTGGAAAAGACTAATTCAAACAAAGCTACTCCTTAACTTCACTTGTTGGAATAGTTTATATTCTACTTTGTAAGGCCAAAAATTCAACACTGAGCTCAATTAACTTAAAAAAAAGGAATCATTCATGATAGTAAGCAAGACACCACTAATTTTAAAACAAGCGTAGCTTATTTGTCTCCTTTTTACCACCTGTGAAGCATGTATTTTAGACAATAAGATTTACATAAGCTGGCACTGTATTCTTGCAAAACTATACTTTGCGATAAACTGAGCGTACTTTAGCAAACGCCAATCTGACTTCACTTTTGTGGTTTTAGCTTTAGTTTTTGCTTCTCCTTTCACGTTTGACAAACAAAAAAACCACTTTGAATCACTTGAAAGCAATAATCGTTCATTTCAAACAGAATGCTCGGTTTTAGGAACACTTAGGAGACGACCCTGCATATGTTCGTGATCAGGATAGAAGATATGGTTCCGAACACAGATTTATAGCATTTGGATTAATGTTAAAATAACTGGTCCATGGCCATATACATACCTGGATGTATGAAGGCAGTGAAGCAGTGGCGAACTTTTGGTGGCAGGCGACATGGCGGCTGACTGTACTCACGGCTCTTGATGTTCGAATGCTCTACAAAAGTTCTTCTTGGCGCGGATTTTCGACATATTAGAGCCATTCCATTTTTCCGAGAATACCAAACAATAGCCAGACCCACTTGCGAGGCAAAAATTCCTTGCCAAGCAGCTTCCAATTGCCTCTCTTGGCACCGTCGAAAACATTCAGTTTTTCTCTTTCATTCTTTGTAAGCGTCCAGCTTTCTAAGCCGTATAGTACTATGGGGCAGATAATAGTGTTGTATATCTCCATCTTTGTGGTGACTGACAAAGTTTTACTTTTGAGTGGTTTACTTAATGAGTACAGACATCTTGACCCTGAGGCTATTTTTTCATTTATATCCATTGTTATGATATTTTTGCTGTTGAAACGTGATCAATCAAAAGCCCGATTTTGCTGGCATTGTGCATGAGAGATCTGTACATGTTTTTCAGTTCTTCTTCAGTTTCACTCAGCATCACTATATCATCTGCATACCAGGAGTTTTACTTCACTGTGTTCGAATCGGAGACCATTGTATAGATGTAAATTACTCTCCCGAATCACTTTCTCTAATGCAAGGCTCAAGAGGACACATGAAAAAGCGTCTCCCTGTCGTAAGCCTGTTTTAATTGGAAAGGTGGGGGATATGGATCCTCTGAACTTCACTGCCGCCTGGGAACCATCCATGCACAGTTGTATCATCGTAATGATTTTACTGGGTATGCTAAATTCTCGTAATGTGTTGTAGGGGCTACTTCTGTGGATGCTGTCGTAGGCTCGCTGAAAGTCAATGAAGAGACAGTGGATGTTTTTGCTAAATTCCCAGTATTTCTCACAGATTTGTCGTATAGTAAACAAATTATCAGTTGTGGAACGGTTTGTTCGAAATCCAGCCTGGTAATCTTGAATAATGTTTTCTGCGTAAGGTTTAAGTTTTTCCAGAATGGTCATTGACAGGATTTTGTATGTTATGTTCAGCAAACCGATTCCTCTGTAATTTCCACATTCCATCCGTTTCCTTTCTTGTGTATGGAAGAAATTATCGCATTTTCCAATCTTCAGGCAGTGTTGCAGTTTTCCAGATCATTGTGATAAGGTTATAAATTTCTTTGTGTAGTTTGTTTCCGCCCTCTTTTAACATCTCTGCTGATATCTGGTCCTCTCCTGCTGCCTTGTTGTTTTTGAGCTTTTGAATGGAGTGGATTACTTCCTGTTCTGTGATTCTACATTCGTCATTATTAATGCTGTCACTCTCAGACATTGCATAATTGAAGGTTATGTGCGGATCAGTGCAATTTAACATTTCTGAGAAATACTCTTTCCAACTTTCTAGGACACCTTCCAGCTGCGTTAGCATTTTTTGATTTTTATCTTTTATGAATAGGTTTTCACTTTGATAACCTCTCTTACATTTCTTTGTATATTGAAACAACTTCTTTGAGTTTCCATTCCTGCTTTCCTCTTCTATAGATTGTAGGATTCCAGTTAGAGAGTTATATGTGGTGACTTCAATATTAATTTTTTACATGATTGCGCAAGAAAAAGGATATTGGTAGATCTCCGAAATTCATATGGTCTGATGCAGACCGTGTTTTTCCCAACTAGTGCGCAGGGAACAGTAGTACAGCTGTAGACAATATTTTTATTCATTCTTCATTACTAGATGGACATTCTGTTAGTAAAAGGGTGAACGGCCTTTCAGACCATGATGTACTAATTTTAACACTAAAACAAAAGTCACATATAATTACAAACTATGTAGAAAAGCTAATCCAACGGCAATAGGCAAGGAACACAAGTGGGAGGATTTTTATAGTGCTGATACCATAGATGACAAATATGCTTTCCTTAAAACATTTCTCATGCTCTTTGAGAGCTACTTTCCATTAGAACGTTCTAAACGGGGTATCAGCAGTAACAGATAAATTGAGTGGCTGACTAGTGAGATAAGGATATCATGTAGAACAAAGCGGAAATTATATCAAAACGTTAGAAGAAGTCACAATCAAGCTACCCCATTACAAACAGTATTGTAATGTGTTTAAAATGTTATTAGGAAGGCAAAGAGTATGTGGTAAGCAAATAGAATAGCTAATTCACAAGATAAAAATTAAAACCATATGGTCAGTTGTGAAGGAAGTGTCTGGTCAGCAGCACAAGGTCGACGATACAAAGCCCGTTCGCAGTAAAAATATTTCTCTCACTGATAAATGAGATATATGTACAGTATTTAGCAATAATTTTCTGAGCAATACCGGTGCATTAAATGTAAACTTAGTTTCTACAGGGAATCAAATAGCTCTCTTGGCAAATGCCTTTCCGAAATTGATATCTGAAATACTCCTCTGTGATATAGACAAGAGGGACATTGAGTCAGTAATTAAATCACTGAAGACTAATGATTGTCATGGATATGATGCAGTGCCTAGCACAATATTAAAGTACTGTGCTGCACATGTCACCCACGCATTTAGCCATATTTGTAATTTTTCCTTTAGGAATAGTCATTTTCCTGAACTATTAAAGTACTCAGCAGTAAAGCCGCTTTATAAAAAGGGATAAATGGATAATGTAGACAATTTTAGACCAATTTCTATGCGATCAGTGTTTGCTAAAGTTATTGAAAAGGCTGTGTATGTAAGGATAACTGATCATTTTATATCACATAATTTGGAATAAAATGTAAAGTTCGGCTTTATAAGTAGTTTAGCAACTGAAAATGCTATATTCTCTTTTGTCTTCGAGACACTGGATGGGTTAAACAAAAGATTTAGAACGCTAGGCATATTTTCTTTATTTAACTAAGGCGTTTGATTGTGTTGATCACAAAATATTGCTCCAGAAGTGGGACCATTGCGGAATATGGGGAATAGCTCACAATTGGTTCACCTCTTAGTTTAACAACAGACAGCAAAACAGTGCCGTAAAGTCAAATGGGGGTGGCGGTGCCCCAGTGATCAGTGTTGGGGCCACTCCAGTTCCTCATTTATATAAATGATATGTCCTCTAGTGTTACAGGTAACTCTGAATTAATTTCTGTTTGCTGATGCTTGGTAGTAAAGGAAGTTGTGTGCAACACTGGCTCGGTTTCAAGCAGTGCAGTTCATGACATAACTTCATAATAGGACTCAGTTTTTGCAGTTTCTGACATACATTTCAACAAAACCCGACGTTTTAATTTCACAGAATGGACATACGATTAGTGAAACTGAACAGTTCAGATTTCTAGGTGTTCAGATAGACAGTAAACTGTCGTGGAAAGCCCATGTTCAGGATCTTGTTCAAAGACTTAATGCTGCCATTTTTTCTATTCGAACTGTATCTGAAGTACGTGATCGTTCGACACGAAAATTAGTCTACTTTGGTTATTTTCATTCGCTTATG
Organism: Schistocerca americana; assembly: GCF_021461395.2. NCBI lineage: Eukaryota > Metazoa > Arthropoda > Insecta > Orthoptera > Acrididae > Schistocerca > Schistocerca americana. Next base: position 451,750,684 of record NC_060123.1, on the reverse strand, counting down.
TCGTATAGCACTATATTTTGGGGTAACTCCTCATTCTAAAAGCATATTTTTGGCTCTGAAACTGGCGGTTCGGGCAATAAGTGGTGTAAGTTCGAGAACCTCTTGTCGACCCCTGTTCACTAGTCTGGGTATTTTGACATTGTCGTCTCAAAATATATATTCTTTACTGTCGTTTCTTGTTAACAATATCAGCTCATTCCCAAGAATAAGCAGCTTCCACTCGGTTAATACTCGGCAGAAATCCAACCTACATTTGGAACGGACTTCCTTAAATCTGGTGCAGAAAGGTGTATAGTATACTGCTGCATCAATTTTCAATAAGTTACCACAAGAATTCAAAAAATCTTAGCAGTCATCCACGTGCTTTGAAATCGAAACTGAAGAGTTTCCACATGGGTCACTCCTTCTGCTCTGTTGATGAGTTCCTTGGAAAATTAAGCTGATTCTTATGTTATATTGTTGATTGCGTTTACTTAAACTTATGGCTTGAATTTTTTCGGGTTCATAGATAGTTTATTTTTGTCTGCTATTACTTTTATGTTGTAATTTCATGTACTGACACCTTCCAGGACCTTGGAGATTTGCTCCTCAATTTGGTCCTACGGAACTTGAAATGTAAATAAAAACTAATCGAATAAAATAAATTATGAAATACACATTCTATCATCAGATGAGTCTAGGAAATCAGTCACATTTATATAGATTCAGTAAAATACGTCCTCCGATAGACAGCTGTTAGCCACTGATGTCCGGCCATACCACTTGGTTTCATAAGTAAAATAATGTAAAGTTATATGAGAACTGTTTCTTTTTTCTCAAATCGACCGTGGTGCGCATCAACCAACACAGAGGTTCGACGACGTGGTCCACCTGGAGTATCTGACGTAACAGCTGGGTCACGTTCGCCTGTCGGTGAACATTACTGTTGGTTGGTGTGAGGCACGTTCATTTTGGAACGAAACAGTTCTCATATAATTTTACGTGATTTTACCTACGTACTAAAGTGGTATGACACAATACCAGTGGTTAAGAGCTGAATCGATATTAATGCGACTATTTCGGCATTTACGTGTGATGGTTGAATGTGTATTCCGAAATCGATCGTGTACGTTGTGTGAATAATCTACATCAGTGCAGTGCAGCCTGCGGAAATCAATAACCTCTGAAATACTAGAACACATTTCGGCCGTATACCTCCTGGATGCCGCAGTCATAAACGATGGAGAGATTACAATTACAAATCACATTCCCCGAAAACATCTGCTACGCTACCGTATAGACTAAGCCAACCTTCCACAATCCTAACAGCGTGTCTTTGAGTTCTTTGTGTTTCTGTTGTCACGCCAGCTTAATAAGGACTCCAGACACTGGCACAGTACTCTAGAGTAGGGCGTTTTAGCGTGTTGTTAGGATTGCCTTTAAAGATGCACCACAATTTTGCAGAATCCTTACAACAAATTTAAGTCTTCACCTTCCTTAATGCTGATTGTAAGTGGTCCCATTTCGTAATGTTTCTTATTACTGCCTGTAAACACATATACGTCGCGACATGATGAAGGTGTTCGCCAATAATTTTCTGATGAGATTGTATCGGAATCTTTCTCCTTGTTACAGGCAATATATTACCTTTTACTACGTGTAAAGGAAGTTGCAACAATTCGTTCGGATTGTCCTGTGAATAAGCAAGAAGGCCAGTTTCACGCGACCGTCGTTCAAAGCACATACTGCCCACCATGCTTGCGTCATTTATCAACTTAAAGACAATCCTATCCTATCAATCCCTGCCTTCCGAGAGATTGGAACAGTTCTCGTTACTTTGATCATTTTCATAAACAACTGCAAATTAAGTAAGGTCAGCAGTTGTGCCCATCTGTGTTTTGCAATGTTACTGAACAAATTATCATGTATTTTGATTAATTTAATGTTTATTATTAATGCCTGGTCAAAGATCAAATTACGGTCACTGCCTAGCCTATAATTTATTTCAATAGTGTCATGTGTATTTGAGTTAGTAATACACACAATTTATGTTGAAATATTTAATTTCAAGATACAGTGTGTTTGCGAAGTATAATACAACAATCAGACTTAAGCTTATAAGTTTTATCAGTAACATCAATATACTAGCAATATGTATTTTTAATGATATAGAATAGTTCATTTCGCCAGTAATGCCACATACAGTTTGTGTTCAAAATCTTTTTTTTTCCTTTTTTCTTAGTAGCACAACACATTTATTTTGGTACAAAAGTTCAATTTTCTGCAAAAGTTCAGTTTTTATTTGTGATCAGAGAAGCGCAATTATAATCAACCTGCATGTTTTTTGCACCTCGAAATTTTTACTTATGATAAACAATTAGGTCGACTTTTCACTGTAGCCAACATATTTGTGCATGATTAATAGGTTATGAAAACAGCCATTAAGCAAGAAAGAGAAGAACAAAGAAATTGCCTAATTATAAAACAAGTTGCGGTAAGCGACTGATATCCATTTTCAATAATAATGAAGTTACCATAGCAAACTAAAATACAACAACAATGCAAACCAGATGCGTGTTGCTAATTTCTTTGATTTTTACTGTATTTATATTCTTGTTAATGGTTACTATTTCTGCCTTACATTCTACATGTCCTGGTGTTGTCACTGCGGTAGACGGAAAACTAGTAAGCCTGCCTTCTTTTGTAAGTGGTTCTTGTAGGCATATTATGTCAATTGTAGGTCCTCTGTAACTTTGATCAGTTTTGGATTTACCTGCACAGGAGCGCCTGCGATGGTGTACTCAACGACGAACCTGGGTGCACGAATGGCAAATCGTCATTTTTTCGGATGAATCCAGGTTCTGTTTACAGCATCATGATGGTCGAATTCGTGTTTGGTGACATCGCGGTGAACGCACATTGGAAGCGTGTATTCGTCATCGTCATACTGGCGTATCACCTGGCGTGATGGTATGGGGTGCCATTGGTTACACGTCTCGGTCACCTCTTGTTCGCATTGACGGCACTTTGAACAGTGGACGTTACATTTCAGATGTGTTACGACCCGTGGCTCTACCCTTCATTCGATGCCTGCGAAACCATACATTTCAGCAGGATAATGCACGACCGCATGTTGCAGGTCCTGTACGGGCCTTTCTGGATGCAGAAAGTGTTCGACTGCTACCCTGGCGAGCATATTCTCCAGATCTATCACCAACTGAAAACGTCTGGTCAATGGTGGTCGAGCAACTGGCTCGTCACAATGCGGCAGTCACTACTGTTGATGAACTGTGGTATCGTGTTGAAGCTGTATGGGCAGCTGTACCTGTACACCCCATCCAAGCTCTGTTTGACTCAATGCCGAGGCGTATCAAGGGCGCTATTACGGGCAGAGGTGGTTGTTCATGATACTGATTTCTCAGGATCTATGCACCCGAATTGCGTGAAAATGTAATCACATGTCAGTTCTAGTATATTTGTCCAATGAACACCCGTTTGTCATCTGCATTTCTTCTTGGTGTAGCAATTTTAATGGCCAGCAGTGAATCCTGTAAGGTGGCAACGGTCTTGCCTCTTACATGAGTCCTTTTAACATGACTATAATCTCTTTGAGAGCACTTTAGGTCAATAAAAACGACTAACAGCGGCGCAATCGCTTTGTAGATAATTAGTTGTTGTTTGTTGGATTAATACTCTTGCTTACGGTGTATGAAATGTCTGTGGAAATGCACTGGCACGCTGGCTATGCAAGGCGGGGAGAATTACACGATTTTGTAACTGTCTGATTTTGTGTCAATGCATTTAATGTGAGGCACCGGAGACAGCACTCGGCCAGCAGCCTGACAGCGCGTCTCCAGGTGTGTAGCCTCATGTGTTTACAAAACATAACAGTGGCTTGCTGGGCGTGCTCTCGCCTACGTTCCACTAATTTTACACCCTCGAGTAATTGGAGTGGGGCTGGTCAGGAGTCCCTTACGAATTAAAAATTCCCGAAAAATTGTTGTTGCCCGCAGCTGTAGATCTTCCCAGGTGGTTTGGGCGGAGTTAACTCGTGAAATATGGTAGAAAGGGAAGAATTGTGGAAAATAGATCGATTCCCTGGCCGTATATTGGTCGGCACAGGGAAACTGGGTATTTTGAGCACTTCTAGGAATGTGATTCGCTCAGCAGAGTTTTAGTGGGGAAAACAGAGGCGAAGAGCGAGCTTGCTCGACTCTCTGTCGAGGTGTTCCATCTTGGGCTTTCGTCCTGAGAGGACTTGAACCTAGTCAGCTCTTTGCTGATACGAATGTCGCAATTTGAGAAGTTTGCAGACAGCAGTCTGTTTTCCAAGTGTTGTAGGAGTGCAATTTCCATGGAACCGCACCCGGATTCCACGGCCACGTCGTCACCCACCGGAGACTGCAGCCACAGCAACAGTAGTACGGTGAGATGGTTCCCGCTTCTTGGGAGAAGCGTTAAAAAGCTGGATTACATGCAACTGCTGTTTCCACTGAGGTTTCATGATACTTTGGGGTGTAGTGATTCTTCTTATTTTTCGCTTTGTGTTGGTGTCAGTCGGTCGTTTTGTGTTGGTGTCAATCGGTCGGCCAATTTATAAGAGAACCCGTTTTGTACCGATTTTGACACAGTTCACTGCCAAGCACAGCTAGGAGGGTAATCTGTAAATGCTCGTTGATAATACATTTATTGCTTCAGTAGAGCTTTTACTTTCAGTAAGTTGAGCCTGACTTCACCCTTTGCTTTATTTTATTTCTGTGTAATTGTCTGATGTCATTGAACCCCTTAAGTGTTAGTTACGGTTTATGTTTAGAATTAAAAATAGGTGTGATTTATCGTCAACACTACCATCGCAGGTTGACAGGGCAACATTTTAATTTAGCGTTATCCATTCTTGCGTACATTTCCACTCCCACCATATATATGGTTCTTCGCTAAATGTGTTTGCCTCTGCAAGGTACGAGGTATAGGCGACTGAAATATTTATTGTGGTAGGTCACCATAAGAAACGTTACACTGTCTGCAGAGATATGAACATACTTCAGCGTGTTATTATCCAAAGAGATGCAACAAAAAGATGCAAATTTTAAATGGAACGATAGTTGTTTCTATCATCCACTAGAATCAGTAACACCAGCCGTGTATACATCAATTTAAATTACATTCCTATCACCTTTAGTTTGGGAGCTACAACCCTTCAAAGTTTCAGCGTCAAGTACCACACGCTGTACATAATACATGGCTGTGTGTTGGGTGATGGATGCTCTGGCGGTGGTAAGTTGATTTGAATGAGATGTTCAAATGTGTGTCCATGTTCCTGAATGCAAAATACAATGCACCTTCTAAAGGATCTGCCAACGAGATGTAACATCGCCGGTGTCACGGGGCAACATGCGTCCTCAATGCGCCATTTGAGATCATCTGGGGATGTGGGCTCAGTGACATAAACACGATCCTTTAAATATCCCCACAAAAAAATCTAATGGTGTTAACTCGGGCGACCCTACGGGCAATGAATGAGGACCATGGTGCCCCAACCACCTTCCTGCAAACCTGTTGTTTAGTTCTTCCACAACAGCACGAGCAGAATGGGCTGGGTGACCATCGTGCTGCATCCACATATGGACTCTCGCGTGTAGAACACATGTTCAAGGACACCTCCCAAACTGTCGACTGTAAACACGCGATATAACTCACCTGTCAGTGTACCTGGGAAGTAGTGTGGACCGATGATTTCATCCCCAAGGATTCCACACCATACATTAATAGACCACCTACGTTGACAGTCGACAGGTCGTACACACCAAGGATTGTCTGCAGCCCATTAGTGCATGCTACGGTGATTCATTGCACCTTAATTTGTGAACGTGGACTCATCAGAGAACATAAAATTTTGGAAAAATTCCAGCGTGAAATTACGCATGGCCCATTCACAGAATGTAACTCTCGCACGGAAATCGTTCCCATTCAGCTCCTGACAGGCGGTACGAGTGAAACCTGTGGTCGTGTACTATAGCCCACACAGATGTGAGACTGACACCAGCGACTGCAGCAACTGCTCGTAAGCTGACATGAGGATCGTGGTGTACTGCAGCTAAAGCAAACACCTCCGTCTCCTCACTTCTCGCAGTCTTTGTCTGTTACTGCGGCGCATTACCAAGCTGCCTGTTTCCCAAAGTCGTTATTCGGCACGTAAGAACGTAACGGCTCGCGGAGCTCTTCGCCTAGGATATCTCACGGCGTACGCCATGGTTGCTTCAGTGGCATCGTGTCGGCACTCGGCTATCATCAGCAACATGTCAACGTACTCATTGTTCGTGCATGCCACCATCATCCGATGTCAGTAACTGTGGTATATTGAGCCCCGTTTGTTTGTGTGGCTTGAACTGTCGGTTGTACGGTAGTGTGCGGCGACAGTTGCAGTCTAACAGCGCATCGAGGAAGCTTCTCGCTCCGTGACATCGGCGACGTTACAACTCGGCCACACCACATTTAGAAAGCGCATTGCGTTACGCGCAGCATGTGTGGTATCTGCTCCTGAAACTTTGAAGGGTTGTAGCTCCCAAACTAAAAGTGATAGGAATGTAATTTAAATTGACGTATACACATCTGGTGTTACTGGTTCCAGTGCATGATAGAAACAACTGTTGTTAGATTTAAAAATTGTATGTTTTTGCTGTAACTCTTTGGATAATAACATAATAAACTATGTTCATAGCTCCGCAGACAGTGTAAGGTTTCTTATGGTGATCTACCGCAACAAATATTTCCGTCGCCTATTACTTCGTAGCTTTCAGAGGCAAACACATTTAGTGAAACACCCTGTATATACAGGGTGGTCCATTGATCGTAACCGGGCCAAATGTCTCACGAAACAAGGGTCAAACGAAAAAAATACAACGAACGAAACTTGTCTAGCTTGAAGGCGGAAACCAGATGGCGCTATGGTTGGCTCACTAGATGGCACTGCCATAGATCAAACCGATATCAACTGCGTATTTTTAAAGAGGAACCCACATTTTTTATTACATATTCGTGTAGTACGTAAAGAAATATGAATGTTTTAGTTGGACCACTTTTTTCGCTTTGTGATACATGGCGCTGTAATAGTCATAAACATATGGCTCACAATTTTAGACGAACAGTTGGTAACAGATAGGTTCTTTAGATTAAAATACAAAACGTAGGTACGTTTGAATATTTTATTTCGGTTGTTCAAATGTTATACATATACCTTTGTGAACTTATCATTTCTGAGAACGCATGCTGTTACAGCGTGACTACCTGTAAATACCACATTGATACAATAAATGCTCAAAATGATGTCCGTCAACCTCAATGCATTTGGCAATACGTGTAACGACATTCCTCTCAACAGCGAGTAGTTCGCCTTCCGTAATGTTTGCACATGCATTGACAATGCGCTGGCGCATGTTGTCAGGCGTTGTCGGTGGATCACGATAGCAAATATCCTTCAACTTTCCCCACAGAAAGAAATCGGGGACGCCAAAATGGTTCAAATGGCTCTGAGCACTATGGGACTTAACATCTGTGGTCATCAGTACCCTAGAACTTGGAACTACTTAAACCTAACTAACCTAAGGATATCACATCCATGCCCGAGGTAGGATTCGAACCTGCGACCCAACGGTCACGCGGTTCCAGACTGAAGCGCCTAGAACCGCACGGCCACACCGGCCGGCCTGGGGACGTCAGATCCGGTGAACGTACGGGGGATGGTATGGTTCTCCGACGACCAATCCACCTGTCATGAAATATGCTTTTCAATACCGCTTCAACCGCACGCGAGCTATGTGCCGGACATCCATCATGTTGGAAGTACATCGCCATTGTGTCATGCATTGCAACATCTTGTAGTAACATCGGTAGAACATTACGTAGGAAATAAGCATACATTGCACCATTAAAATGGGGGCCAATTTTCCTTCCTCCCATAATGCCGCACGATACATTAACCCGCCAAGGTCGCTGATGTTCCACTTGTCACAGCCATCGTGGATTTTCCGCTGCCCAATAGTGCATATTACGTTACCGCTCTTTTTGAATGAGGCTTCGTCGCTAAACAGAACGCGTGCAAAAAATCTGTCATCGTCCCGTAATTTCCCTTGTGCCCAGTGGTAGAACTGCACACGACGTTCAAAGTCGTCGCCATGCAATTCCTAGTGCATAGAAATATGGTACGGGTGCAGTCGATGTTGATGTAGCATTCTCAACACCGACGTTTTTGAGACTCCCGATTCTCGCGCATTTTGTCTGCTACTGATGTGCGGGTTAGCAGCGACAGCAGCTAAAACACATACTTGGGCATCATCATTTGTTGCAGGTCGTAGTTGACGTTTTACATGTGGCTGAACACTTCCACGTAACTATCCGGCGAACGGTCCGGACACTTTGACGATGTCGTCCAGCATACCGAGCAGCGTACATAGCACACACCCGTTGAGCATTTTGATCACAATATCCGTACATCAACACGCTATCGACCTTTTCCGCAAATGGTAACCGATCCACTTTATCACGGGTAATGTATCACAAAGCAAATACCATTCGCACTGGCGGAATGTTACGTGCTACCACGTACTTACACGTTTGTGATTATTACAGTGCCATCTATCGCAAAGCTAAACAAGTGGTCCAACTAAAACATTCATATTTCTTTACGTACTACACAAATATGTGATAAAAAATGGGGGTTTCTATTAAAAAAACAAACAAAAAAAACGCAGTTGATATCTGTTTGACCTACCGCAGCGCCATGTAGCGGGCCAACCATAGCGGCATCTGGTTTCCCCCTTCAAGCTAGCGCAAGTTTCGTTCTCTGTAGTTTTTTCATTTGACTCGTATTGCTAGACGCGTGAAAGATCTCTTGCGCGCGTCGTTTACTGATGATCGTGTGCTCAGCCGCCACTTTCGTCATGCTTGGCCTCCCAGGTCCCCAGACGTCAGTCCGTGCGATTATTGACTTCGGGGTTACCTGAAGTCGGAAATGTATCGTGATCGACCGACATCTCTAGGGATGCTGAAAGACAACATCCGACGCCAATGCCTCACCATAACTCCGGACATCCTTTACACTGCTGTTCATAACATTATTCCTCGACTACAGCTATTGTTGAGGAATAATGGTGGACATACTAAGCATTTCCTGTAAAGAACATCATCTTTGCTTTGTCTTACTTTTTTATGCTAATTATTGCTATTCTGACCAGATGAAGCGCCATCGGTCGGACATTTTTTCAACGTTTGTAATTTTTTGGTTCTAATAGAACCCCATGTCATTCCAAGCATGTGTGTCAATTTGTACCTCTCTATCTACATTATTCCGTGATTTATTCAGTTTTCAAATTTATACTGACTTTTTGATCACCCTGTATATATATATATATATATATATATATATATATATATATATATATATATATATATATATATATATTTAATTATGAATTTGACCAGCTATGGACCGCATACAACTTAAGACTTATGGTGTTTCTTTTTCTTCCGTTCTTCCCAGTACTTCTTCATTTTGTCGCCAACTGCTCGTCTCTGCTCATCTGTCCACACTCTCTTGGGTCGAGGTTTTGGCGCATCTTCTTCATAGTTTGCGTTTTCTATAAGTAGCCTAAAGTTATTCCTGTCACGTATTATTTCTTCTGTAGCACCTATTTTGTTGGCGTCTTTCTTTACTGCTTCTATCCATCCTACGGTGTTTTTCAGCTTACTAACGTAATTAAAAATTTTCTTTGTAATTCGTGTTTCTTCCATTCTTTTTAAATGTCCATAAAATTTTATCCGTCTCTTCCTCATTGTATCTGTGATCTTTTCTGTATTTTTGTATAGGTCTTCATTTCTCCTTTTAATCCACCTGTTTTCCTTGTTTTTCTCAGGACCTAGAATTTTTCTTAATATTTTTCTCTCTCTTCTTTCTAGTTCTCTTAATTCGCCTTTCTCATTCAATGTTAGGCACTCTGATCCATATGTTGCTTGTGTCCTAATAACTGAATTATAATGTTTAATCTTTGCTTGTATGGATATTGATTTCTTATTGTAGTAGTTTTGCGTTAATTTATATGCAAATTCCAACTTTTTTATTCTTTCTTTATTTGTTGTGTTATCCAGTCCATTGGCTTGGATCAACTCCCCCAGGTATTTGAATCTATCAATTCTTTTAATTTTTCCATACTTTGTTTTCATAAACTTTTCTGTATTATGTTTGTGTTCTATATACTCGGTTTTTTCGTAGGATATTTTTAGCCCAGTCTTTTCAGCAATCTCGTGTAACATATCAAGCATAACTGTTGCGTCTGTTCGGTTTTCAGTTATCAATGCCATATCATCCGCAAAGGCTAAACATTTTACTTCAGATTTGTTCTTTCCTTGGCCCATGCTTATACCCTTTGTGCCTCTGTTTTTTAATGTGTTTTCCCATGTTTTTACTACTTTATCTAAAACCAAGTTAAAGAGAATTGGGGACAGTCCGTCACCTTGTCGAACTCCTGTTTTGATTTTGAATGGTTCAGAAATTTCGCCTTGAAACTTAATTCTTGATGTTGTATCTGTGAGCGTTTGTTCAACAAGTCTTCTGGTGTTTTCATCTATCCCTGATTCATAAAGTATCTGGAATAGTGTTTGTCTGTCAACTGAGTCGTAGGCCTTCTTGAAGTCTACGAAAGTAACTACTGTATTTTTATTTTGTATAGCTCTCACTCTCAAAATTGTTTTTAAATTAAGAATCTGTTCTGCACATGATCTACCTTTTCTAAATCCTGCTTGATAATCTCCTATATTAGGTCCTGCTTGTTCCTCTATTCTATTTAAAAGTGCTTTAGAAAGTATTTTGTATGTCACTGGTAACAAGGATATGCCCCTGCAGTTGTTGGTGTCTGTTTTATCTCCTTTTTTATGGAGAGGGCGGATCAATGCTTGTTTCCAGTCACTGGGTATGATTCCTTTTGTCCAAATGTCTTTAATTACTTTTTGAATTTTCTGACATGCGGATAAGCCCCCTAGTTTCCACATTTCTGCCACTATCCCATCCTCACCTGGTGCTTTGTTATTCTTCAATGCTTTGATAATCTTTTCTATTTCTTCTACTGTAGGTGGTTCCGACGGTGGACTTTCATATTGTGGTTTTTGAAATTGTAACCTGTCATTAGGCTCCTCACAATTTAATAGATTTTCAAAGTATTCAGCTAAGATTTGGCAGTTCTCTTTATTGCTTAAAACCATTTTTCCATTTTTATCTTTAAAATGTAAACTTGGTGGCTGGAATCCTGTTAAAACTTCTCTGAAAGTCTTATAGAAATGTCTAGTGTTGTTCCTTTTGAAATCAGAATCCATTTCTTCTAATCTGTCTTTGTCATATTTTCTTTTCACTGATCTGATGATTTTTGCTGTCTTTTTCCTTTCTTCCTTAAACTCTTCCCAGTATTCGTGTTTCTTATTGCTGTTCCATTTTTTCCATGCCTTTAGTCGATTGTCAATTGCTTCATCACACAGCTCATTCCACCATCTGTGTTTTGGTATTCTTCGTGGCTGTCCCATTTCTTTAACTGACTCTATCATTGTTTCTTTAATTTCTTCCCAATTATCCATTTTTCTTGTGTTTAGTATATGACAGAATTTGTCCTGCTTTTGCAGGAGAAATTTAGTGTTTACTCTTCGAAATCTTCTTGGTTTTGGTTTAGGTTTGTTTGGTTGGAACATGGTCTTTATTTCTGTCAGATAATGATCTGAGTCTATGTTTAGGCCCTTCCTCACTCTGACATCCAAGATTTCCTTGTAGTTGCGAGTCGTTATTGCCACATGGTCCAACTGATATTCACCTTGATTTGGATTAGGTGACACCCACGTTTTTTTCTTTCTTGCAAGTTTCCTGAAACATGTCGACATTAATTTTAGATTAAACTGTCTACAAAAATCTATAAGTCTTTCCCCATTTCTGTTGGTTCTTGCATGTGCTGGATAATCTCCAACTACTGATTTAAATTTTATTTCTTTGCCAACTTGTGCATTAAAGTCTCCCACTAAAATTTTTATATGTTCTTTTGGTAATATGGATGTTTCGTGTTCAAGCATTTCCCAGAAATCTTCCACTTTGTCAACATTTGTTCTGTTATGTTGGTTAATAGGTGCATATGCATTTATAATAGTGTAGCGTTTATTGCCTGACTTGAACGTCAGAAATGAAATTCGTTCTGATGGGGAGCTAAAATTAGTTATTGATTCCGTAAGTTGCTGTTTGACCATAAATGCGGTCCCTAATATAGTCGTATTATTGGAATTTTTAATGGCTGGTTTTCCTTTGTAGATCCTGTATCCACCTGATTCAAATGCATTTTCATCCAGATACCTTGTTTCTTGAAGAGCTAATATAAGTATGTTGCGTTGATTGAGAGCGTCCGTTAGGTGTTTTAGTTTTCCAACTTTCATAAGTGTGTTGATATTCAGAGTCCCCAGTAGATGTTTTTTCTTGGGTCTTATCTTTGAAGAAGTACTCGGAAGCTCCGACTCTTCCTTACATGATGTTCTAGGCTCTTCAGAATCCAAAGGCCTAGTTGCACCGCCATGAAAAGCGATGGAAGATTGGATTACTTCCTGGAGTAGTTTCCATTTTGAAATTTACCATCATGTCTTAGGTTAAAGTTTGGTTTGGGGAAAGGTAGTTGAACCTTTCGATGATAAAAATTCAAGCATTTAGCTTAGAATTATAAGTGAGGCCGCCACTAACATGTGAGACAGACGCCTTTTGCAGCCGCCCACTGTGGGAACAGACGCTACAGTCTGGTGCTTTTATATAAAAGCCTGCCTCTTCCGCCAGTTCCGCCGTTCTGATGATCTTCATCGCCGCCTTCACTGCCGTTGAGGTCTTCGCCGTTTCCCTGGCTAGGGACCCTCACGAGGTACTATCACCCGGGCCAGGTGAACCAAGGTTTTTTAACGAGGTGTTACTCCTCCCCCTCCTCCTTTTTCAACCGGGCTTGGGACCGGCTTTGGCGGATATATATATATATATGTTATATATATATAAGTATGTTATATATATAAGTAAGTATATATATATATATATATATATATATGTGTGTGTGTGTGTGTGTGTGTGTGTGTGTGTGTGTGTGTGTGTGTGTGTGTGTGTGCGTGCGCGCGTGTTTGTGCTGCTCTGTGTAGTTCTACCTGACCAAGTTGGCAAGTGGACGACTTTATCCGGGCAGCTGTAAGCGAGTGAGCGACGCGAGGCGACCTGGCGGCGACTATGTAGGCCAGCGCAGACGCGGCCAGGTCCGCTGTGGACGTGCTGTGCAGTGCTGAGCTGTCTCAGGCCGCCGCCTGTTAGGACACTAATTTGGCTTCGACGGCGGCGCGAGCCGTAAAACACGGGCGCGTCACGTCGCATCTCGTCCCTGCCGCTGCCCCGGCCGCCTGCTTGTTTTATTGCCGGCTTGTCGGCCTTGTTTACGCCTGCCACGGCCCCGCCCAGCCACTGCCTGCCCCAATTACCGCCCCAGGCGTCACGCGGATGCTGAAACTTCGCCAAAGTTGAGCCGTCACGAAATACCCGGCCGGCCTTCATAAATTAAACGCATCTGCCCAGATGATTGCGTTTAAAGCGAGGAGGCACACTCGCCGTGAATACATGCGACAAGAACTTCAGTATAAGCCATCCCAGCGAATTGTTCCGTTTTTTTCCAGTACTACAGATTGCCAGTCACTTTCAGGTCATTGGATTTCATGTTACATTTCCAGTGTCAAGCAACATCCTAGAATGCCTGCTGCAACATCTTTTATCTACTTAATTAAACTACACATTTATTCCAGATATTTTATTTTATAATAACTAACTTGTAAAGGTTCGTTTAGGAGCACAAACGCTTTACACAACCATATAGATACGCCAGACGAGGAGACTAGAATACATATCAGTGGATCCCAGATGTATTATTCCGTAGATTCATTCAGTTAGCAGACACGCTTCCCTATAATTTGTATTTTAATACATAATGCAAACATGTATATACATTAATGATTTCCGCTAAGAGGAATATCGTCCGAGGGTCATTCAATAATTAAAGAGACAAATTGGTCTAGAGAAATTTAAAAAAAAAATAAAATACTTTCTCTACTTTTCAACATAATCCCCTAGAACATTTATGCATTTGTTTCAACTGGCTACCACTCCGTCTTCAGGCCACGAGTGCCGTACAGGGACCATCCGCGCATGGCAGTTGGATGGTCACCCATACAAGTGCCGGCCACGCCCAACTGCGCTTAACTTCGGTGATCTCACGGGAACCGGGGTATCCACTGCGGCAAGACCGTTGCCTTCAACTGGTTACCAGCTTTTTTATTCTGGCTGGAAAGAGCTCTTTATTTTGATGTTTGACCCAATTTCCCACAAACTTTTTCACGTCCTCGTTGTCCTGGAACCTCTTCCCACGTAATGCCTCCTTCACTGCACCAAACAAATGGAAATCACTAGGTGCTAAATCATGACTGTAAGTGGGATGAGGCAGTACTTCTCACCCCGTTTTATCGATGGTTTCACGGGTTAGTTGAGCAGTATGAGGACGTGCGTTGTCTTGCTGGAGAATCACACCTCTCCTCTGAGATCCACGACGTTTTTCTCTCAAGGCTGGCTTCACCTTGTTTAAATGCAAATCCGAGTAGTACTGGCTGTTCATTGTGCGCTGCTCTTAGAGAAAAAAACAAAAGACTGGACCTTCAGCATCCCAAAACACCGTCAACATGACTTTTCCTGCTGATGCTTGGGTTTTAAATTTTTTCTTGACAGGTGAGTTGGTGTGCTTCCACTCCATACTTCGTCTTTTTGATTCTCATTCATAATAGTGAACCCAAGTTTCATCACAACCTAGAATTTCGTTGAGGAAGTGCTTACCTGCTCTTTCATAACGTTGCTTTAGCTCTGTTCACACTCTCAACCTTGTTTCCTTGTGAAGCCGCGTCAACTCCTTTGGGACCCATCTTGCACATGTTTTGCGGTACTTCAGCTTGTTACAAATAATGTTATGAACTGTACCAGTACTAATGTGAACCTTATCAACTATCATATCCACAGTCACACGGCGGTCGGCACGAATAATGTCATCAGTTCGACTGTCAAGTGAGGGAGTTGAAACTGCAACTGGTCGGCCAGAACAGTGTTCGTCAGTCCCTGTGTCCTGATCATTTCTGAACTTCTCTACCCACTTGTAAAAATTGGCACGACTCATACAACCTTCACCATAGACTTTAGACATTCTGCAGTCTATATTCACTGGTTTCTCGCCTTCAACAAGTAATAAACGAATAACAGAACGTTGTTCAACTAATGCGGACGCTTCAAGCGGACTCGCCATCTTGATATACATATTGATGAGGTTATAAACAAAACAATATTAATACATCAGCTGAACAGGTCTCATCCCAGCGATGTCAACTTAAAGCTATAAAAGTACCAAACTTGTCCTACTAACAGTTTTTTTTTTTTTGTCTCTTTAATTATAGAATTACCCTCGTGTATTCTACACCGAGTCGGTACAAAATCTAAGTGATACCATTTCCACTGTGTGAATACTTTAAACTTAGAACAATTAGCATTACATTATGTCCAGGGTGAATCAACTGCCCCTAGTCATAGGTACTGTGCAGCCAGTAACGCCTTCCAAAACCACACATGAGATTTTCATATTCTCTCGCTTGCTACGGGCAAACTATTAATCCTACAGAAAAAATTAGCAGGACCATTATGTAGGAAATTCCATGTAGTTAAATTTTGCACCGGGATACATTTTCGCTGCAGGCCACGGTTTTCGTGATGTTCAAGAACACGTTTGAAGGTCAATTTTGTACGTTTCCCTCCAATAATTCGAAAACTACGGCCCCTATCGAAAAAGTATCACAGTACAAAATTTAACTACATCAAATTTTCTACAAACAGCTCCTGTTGGTTTTTTTCTGTAGGACTCAGATTTCAAGTAGCGAGCGATAGAATACGAAAATCTTGTGCGAGGTATTTGGAGGTATTGTGAGATGAATAAAACCGATGGGTAAGGGCACTAGAATCACGTCCTATTGTGGTACGAGAGCGTGCTGAAAGATATTACCTCCGAACTTTTTATGTAAAACTTCTTAAACCCTTTTAAATAAAACAAACGTCATTAACATTCTACATCTTCCATGTCTACGTATTTGCAACCCTCTGCTCCTGCAGGGCTTCGAATTATAAATACAATGGCTGTGTGTAACTCGTTTTATTTAAAATGCCTTAAGAGTTTGGGCATAAAAAGTTGGTACGCATGTTTTTCAGCATGTCCTCTTATATCTCGCTTATTTAACTCTTTTGTATCAGAACGATAGTACAAGTTTTAAACATGCCGTAGTGCTCATTATAGTTTAGTTTTTTTTTTCCTTCGTCGAATTACTTTATTACAGTTTCAGTTACAAAACTGCTGAAATTACTGCCCAGAATTCAAATTTGTTTCTCTGATTTTCATTTATTGGCAAGTCGCAGAGTATTCCATTCATCTCAGGCGATCTTACATCTGTGAAATAGGGGTAGCATCTTTGACTAATAATCAAAACCATGCAGGATCCAGGACCTCACATTCTAATCCAGCCACAACTTAAATTTCGAATAAAAATCGTCTGTAACTGCGGTCTAAGTCTCCCGCTATAAGGAGTCATCCTCGATATACCAACGATGTTGTCAAAGAGGGCGAAGGATAGGACAGTCCAGTAAATTCTTGTTATTGGAAACAGTTCTTGAAAGGTGGAAGAGTCATCAGTGACCGAAGATATGAGGATGTAGAAGACTCTGGAAATCTGTGTATTAAAGAGACATTATGTTTATCATAGAACAGCGTGGGGAATTTAACTAAAATAGTGTAAATATGATGTCTCCGTTGGCAAAAGATTCCAGATTAGTCCCCCTTTCAGATCATCGGTAGGGGACTGTCAAGCAGGAAGTGACCTTGAGTATAAGGCTGAATAACCAATCACTCCTGGCGAGAGGAATATGGGGTCACATTAAGGCCAAGGGAAAATATTATAACTGGAGAAAGATTCGTTATGAACAGAAGACAGAGCTGACGTAAGAGTAAGTTGCTCTGAACAATCCGGTGATACGGTTGTTGTCATCAGATTCGACAGCAAACCAACGCCTGGTTCAGCTATCCAACAGACGCAACAAGCAGAGGATGAAGAGACAAAGAAGGTACATGAGGATATTTAGCAGGTAAGTCGCTACCTAAGGGGAAATGACAGTCTAATAATTATGGGGGAGCGGAACACGGTGATAGGTGACGGAGTCGAAGACAGAATTGTGGGAGAATATGTGCTTGGTAGTAGAAAGACTAATGGGGCTCTTCAACAAATTCCAGTCATAGTCTGATTAACATTACTTGTTGACTGGCCCCTCAAGCGTTGGAGCTCTTTTTTTATTCAACGAGAGTGCTCAGTGTCGCTCCCGAACAGTCCGTCCTTGCCAAACTGCCACTCCAAACGATCAGTTAACTTCCATTGCTTGATTAATGCAGTGTATGAACTATGCGTTACAACCGTTGTGTGTGTGTGTGTGTGTGTGTGTGTGTGTGTGTGTGTGTGTGTGTGTGTGGTTTTTGGTGTGATTATCATCCCTGATAAAATGCGAAGGAAAAGGTACAGTTCCAGGACGGGGATCCAACACATCAAGAAAGAAAGCTGGACAAGGTAATGCGTTTCAGCGACAATCGCGACAATTGTGAGCATTGTTCGAGAAGACTTTGAGATGGAGGCGGAAAATGGGGAACCTCTTATACCAGTTTCCAAAGAAGTCGTGCAAACTGGAACCGTGGTTAAGATTCATGAAATGGCCATACTTTGTCTTGGTAAAGAAAAATACCGGAACGAAGGAAGTGAAGCAGGAGCATCATGTCTTCATATTCCGGGCAAGAGGCATACAATAGATAAGCTTCGTACGATACTGCGTGAGGCCGAACTTCTTGAAGATAGCAAATCATCGTTACGAATGTTTTTGCAGTCTCGGTCTTAAAAACAAAAATCTTCCTGGTTGTAAAATGCAGGGTGTTTATAAATGAGTATCGGTGTTTTGATTCTTTATAATATTTATTATATTAAAATTACAGTTATAAATGACATCAAATGAAAGAGCAACTCAAACAGTATTTCCAAGAACCTTATAAATGTTCATTGTGAGCACCATTTGTCACACGGCACACATCAAGTCTATAGCCGAGTTCTTCCCAAACGTTGATAAGTGTGTCTTCAGTGATTGCTGTTTCAATCCGGTTTCTTAATTCAGAGAGGTCTGCTGGTAACGGAGGCACGTACACACGATCCTTGATGAAGCCCCAAAGGAAAAAATCGCATGGCGTTAGGTCGGGTGAACGTGGAGGCCATGCAAAGCAAGCCCTATCATTGGGCCCCTTGCGTTTGGGAAGAATTCGGCTATAGACTTGATGTGTGCTGTGTGACAAATGGTGCTCACGTTGAACATTTATAAGGTTCTTGGTAAAATTCTTTTAGTTGTTCTTTCATTTGACATATCATTTATAACTGTAAGATTAATGTAATAAATATTACAAAGCGTTAAAACCCCGATATTCATTTATAAACATCCCGCATTGATGGCATAAGCATACATGGCCGCTTAGCAAAGTCGATTTTGGCGTGAAGTAAAAGACTTTAATTTGGTGGATTCTGGTCGGACTTTTCGAAAGCTTGGAGTGGTGCCACAGCAGAAGGTATGGCAATCCCAACTGGTAAAAGTGATGGAATTATTCTTTTGCATGCTAACAACTACCATGGCTTTATTCCCTGCTGTCAACTGTCTTTCACTTGGATGACAACTGAGAATACCGTGAAGAAATGAATCACGAAACATTTTTAGACTGATTCGAAAATACTTAGCTTAGCTCAGCAACTCCAACAGTATTTGTTCTTGATCATGCTCCATGCCATCCTGCCATTCAGTTTAAAAGAATAAGCCTCCAACGCTGTCCTCTCGGAAGGAAGACAACACGGAGTTACTGCGGATAATTATGGAACCCGTTTCACTTTACAAGCAGCAATTTCCGAAGTACGTCATCGACCAATTAGGTTATAATTACATACATAGAATCTTAAAACTACCACCATATCACTGTCACTTTAACTCAACTGAACCTAAATGGGCGCAAGTGAAACGTTGTGCCGCTCCCGAGTTTACCGTTGAGAAAGTAACTGCTCAGAGCCTGGAACATGTCATGGAATTCGGGTGGACAGCTATTGTGATGTGTAAGAAGCACGTAACTGACGATGTTTAGAATAATTAAGATCTCCTTGAAGACAGTGTTACGCAATTATTGATTCCAGCTGCTCATCCAGTACAGAAAGTTTCACTGACGCTGAAATGATTTGTGGCTACCATATTTCGGACAACGCAGCTGCCTCCAGCAAGCAACCGTTGGAGACATGAACACAAAAGAGTTTCCACAATTTTAAACACTACGCTTTGTTTCTGCATTCTTGCTTCTGTCGCGTATAGCCTGTAACCGAGTGCAAACCAGGAGTGCTCATCAGTTGGTAACGTATCAGATCGAGTAGCTAATGCGAGGATAAGTTCAGGTAACTAATGAAAGCGACAAATTACAGTTTGCTTTTAGCGCTGAAATTTTTCTACAGTATTACTTATAATCCGTCTTGATTACAAAAATGTTTTTTCACATGACGGGTTTCGGTTCCTCTAGAACCGTCTTCAGATCTGAAATTTCGGTTACAGAAGTAACCCGTCGCGCGGGATTAGCCGAGCGGTCTGGGGCGCTGCAGTCACAGACTGTGCGGGTGGTCCCGGCGGAGGTTCGAGTCCTCCCTCGGGCATGGGTGTGTGTGTGTGTATTTGACCTTAGGATAATTTAGGTTAAGTAGTGTGTAAGCTTAGGTTCAACAATGGCTCTGAGCACTATGGGACTTAACAAAAAAAATGGTTCAAATGGCTCTGAGCACTATGGGACTCAACTGCTGTGGTCATAAGTCCCCTAGAACTTAGAACTACTTAAACCTAACTAACCTAAGGACAGCACACAACACCCAGCCATCACGAGGCAGAGAAAATCCCTGACCCCGCCGGGAATCGAACCCGGGAACCCGGGCGTGGGAAGCGAGAACGCTACCGCACGACCACGAGGGGACTTAACATCTCAGGTCATCAGTCTCCTAGAACTTAGAACTACTTAAACCTAACTAACCTAAGGACATCACACACGTCCATGCCCGAGGCAGGATTCGAACCTGCGACCGGAGCGGTCGCGCGGTTCCAGACTGAAGCGCCTAGAACCGTTCGGCCACACTGGCCGGCTGTAAGCTTAGGAACTGATGACCTTAGCAGTTAAGTCCCATAAGATTTCACACACATTCGAACATTCACAATAACCCGTCCACACACATAAAAAAAAATGTGACGCAGCATGTGAAGGTTGCTGTGTGTGGACGGGTTACTCCTGTAATCGAATTTGCAGATCCGAATATGGTTGTAGAGGAACCGAAACTCGTCATGTGAGTAAACATTTTTGCAATCAAGACGGGTTATAAGTAACATTGTGTAACCAGTGATTGCGGAATCCCATCAGACATTATGTCTGTTTCTGCAATGAAATTTTCCTGTCTTGAATTCGCCCGTAGAGGTTAGTTTCAGTCGACTTGAACAAAGCAAGCGCAGGTTGTTGATCGTCATTTTCTCGAACAACTTGCACATCACGAGTTATTCTGCCCTACTAAAAGATCGCTTGCTGCAGCTTAGTCATTGGTCATTAGAAATCAGCCTTGGACGGGGCATTTAGAGTTCCCGTCATACCTACAGCGGCCGCTGTCAACACTGCTCCTTTTTAGAGCTCCGTCTAAGTAACAGCACTTGAGAAGTGACCCAACACGTTTGTGTACTGCCTGTAACCGAGCAGAAGTCGTAGGCGACGTGGTACCACTGTAGCAGCAAGTGACAAACGCCAACTAACAGTAATTTCAATAAACCATAGCGAATACACTGCTCATAAATCACAAGAGGTGTAGGTATTCTTGGAAAAGGTACAGAGGCACAGGAAGATTCCAGTTTAATTACATCATAGTCAGAAAGACATTTTGAAATCAGATTTCGGATTGTGAGACATATCAAGTAACAGATACAGACTCGAATCACAATTTAGTAATGATGAAGAGTAGACTGAAGATTAAGAGATTGGATCTGAAGAATTACGTGGAAAGAAATGGGATGCTGGAGTACAGAGGAATGGTGAGATGCATTTGATGTTCCCTAAGGCTTGTAGATGATGCGGTAGTGAATACCACAGTTAGCAGTTCATTGGAATAAGAACGGACGTCTCTGAAAATGGTTATCACGGAAGCTGGAAAGACAAACATAGGTACTGATACGAGGATCATAACTGCGAAGACACCTTGGATAGCTGAAGAAAAACTTCAGCTGATCGACGAACGAAGGAAGTACAAACGCGTGCAGGGAAAGTCAGGAATAGGGTACTATAAGTTATGTACAAATGAAACAATTGCGAATGGTGGGGAAGTCAAGGCGAAATGGCTGCAGGATAAATTTGAAGAAATTGGAAAAGAAGTTATCAGCCGAAGAACTCATTCAGCACATCATAAACCGCAGCAAGAATTCTAACATACTGGAATTTAAGCCCTGCATACCATCCGGAACAAGTGTTATACACTTAACAAAAGATACAACTGAAATCTTAACCCGAGAATAGCAATTGAAGAGGTGAGCTGCAAATGTAACTCTAGGGTGAGACGGTAAGTGGGTGAACAAGCTACTGGCCACAGCCAAAACTCAGAGACGAGACGCAGTAAGCGGTGTGGACTGGTCACACGGGGTGATAAACGGCTTGCGGCCGGCGAGTGATTACTGGCGTGCATTAGCCATGGGCGCAACTGACGACTGGCGACTGCCGACTGGCGACTGGCGCCGGGGGCGGTCAGCGGAAAATCAGGCTCGTTACCGCCGATTACGTAGCAGTGGAATTTGCGGTCGTGACACTCCATTACTCGCAGACAACATCTCATTCCGTGTACTGACACTCGTCGATGCTGATTTATGACCTCTGCGTTCCGTTCACTTTATCGTTCTAATGAATACCTTTGTGGTCACGTATCTTCAGTGATTGCGAAATACATTGGGCTTATTTCCTCCTTTCTTTTACGAAATGCATAATACTTCCCTTCCCTTCGTCAAAATGATATCCTGCGGTATCTATGTGGTATATGTCTTAGGTATTTCTTTACTTATTTATTTATGAAAAGATATTATACCGAGAGTCCCTCCTAAGAGCCGTCATGCGCATTTCTTCTCGAGTTTCGCTGGATATTTGCAGTTTCGTTTTAGAGCAATGTAATTAGCCCGTGGTCTAGGGGCGCTGGCACGGTAGCTCAGCGTGTTCGGTCAGAGGGTTAGCAGCCCTCTGTAATAAAAAAAAAAAACTGAGCTAATCGATCAACAATGAACTTCAACGGATGTTTTACGACGTCCGCCCCGAGCAGATGCAAGGAACAAAAGCGAACAAAATGAGATTAAAAAAAACGGTAGCGTCTTTGATTCATAATTAAAACGTTTTCGGTCCCGGGTTCGATCCCCGCCACTGCCTAAATTTTGATAAATAATCAGCATTGGCGGCCGAAGACTTCCGGCATAAGAAGTCAGCCTCATTCTGCCAACGGCCTTGTCAAAGAGGGCGGAGGAGCGGATAGAGGTTCAGGGCACTCTCTTGTCCTAGGGGTGGGAAATTGCCCCTAAACGCGGAAGAATCAGCAATGATCAACGACATGAGGATTCAGAAGGCAATGGAAACCACTGCATTAAAGACACGTAACGTCTATCCACAGGACATGTAGCCTGTAATTGAAGAAGTATCACGATGATCTCTCCATTGGCAAAAGATTCCGGAATAGTCCCCCATTCGGATCTCCGGGAGGGGACTGCCAAGGGGGAGGTTACCATGAGAAAAAGATTGAACAATCAACGAAAGGATAACGATCTACGAGTTGGGGCGTGGAATGTCAGAAGCTTGAACGTGGTAGGGAAACTAGATAATCTGAAAAGGGAAATGCAAAGGCTCAATCTAGATATAGTAGGGGTCAGTGAAGTGAAGTGAAAGGAAGACAAATATTTCTGGTCAGATGAGTATCGGGTAATATCAACAGCAGCAGAAAATGGTATAACAGGCGTAGGATTCTTTATGAATAGGAAGGTAGGGCAGAGGATGTGTTACTGTGAACAGTTCAGTGACTGGGTTGTTCTAATCAGAATCGACAGCAGACCAACACCGACAACGATAGTTCAGGTATACATGCCGACGTCGCAAGGTGAAGATGAACGGAGAGAGAAAGTGTATGAGGATATTGAAAGGGTAATGCAGCATGTAAAGGGGAACGAAAATCTAATAGTCATGGGCGACTGGAATGCAGTTGTAGGGGAAGGAGTAGAAGAAAAGGTTACAGGAGAATATGGGCTTGGGACAAGGAATGAAAGAGGAGAAAGACTAATTGAGTTCTGTAACAAGTTTCAGCTAGTAATAGCGAATACCCTGTTCAAGAATCACAAGAGGAGGCGGTATACTTGGAAAAGGCCGGGAGATACGGGAAGATTTCAATTAGATTACATCATGGTCAGACAGAGATTCCGAAATCAGATACTGGATTGTAAGGCGTACCCAGGAGCAGATATAGACTCAGATCACAATATAGTAGTGATGAAGAGTAGGCTGAAGTTCAAGACATTATTCAGGAAGAATCAATACGCAAAGAAGTGGGATACGGAAGTACTAAGGAATGACGAGATACGTTTGAAGTTCTCTAACGCTATAGATACAGCAATAAGGAATAGCGCAGTAGGCAATACAGTTGAAGAGGAATGGACATCTTTAAAAAGGGCCATTACAGAAGTTGGGAAGGAAAACATAGGTACAAAGAAGGTAGCTTTCGAAGAAACCATGGGTAACAGAAGAAATATTTCATTTGACTGATGAAAGGAGGAAGTACAAACATGTTCCGGGAAAATCAGGAATACAGAAAAACAAGTCGCTGAGGAATGAAATAAATAGGAAGTGCAGGGAAGCTAAGACGAAATGGCTGCAGGAAAAATGTGAAGACATCGAAAAAGATATGATTGTCGGAGGGACAGACTCAGCATACAGAAAAGTCAAAGTAACCTTTGGTGACATTAAAAGCAACGGTGGTAACATTAAGAGTGCAACGGGAATTCCACTGTTAAATGCAGAGGAGAGAGCAGATAGTTGGAAAGAATACATTGAAAGCCTCTATGAGGGTGAAGATTTGTCTGATGTAATAGAAGAAGAAACAGGTTCAAATGGTTCTGAGCACTATGGGACTTAACATCTATGGTCATCAGTCACCTAGAACTTAGAACTACTTAAACCTAACTAACCTAAGGACATCACACAACACCCAGTCATCACGAGGCAGAGAAAATCCCTGACCCCGCCGGGAATCGAACCCGGGAACCCGTGCGCGGGAAGCGAGAACGCTACCGCACGGCGACGAGCTGCGGACGAAGAAACAGGAGTCGATTTAGAAGAGATAGGGGATCCAGTATTAGAATTGGAATTTAAAAGAGCTTTGGAGGACTTACGGTCAAATAAGGCAGAAGGAATAGATAACATTCCATCAGAATTTCTAAAATCATTGGGGGAAGTGGCAACAAAACGACTATTCACGTTGGTGTGTAGAATATATGAGTCTGGCGATATACCATCTGACTTTCGGAAAAGCATCATCCACACAATTCCGAAGACGGCAAGAGCTGACAAGTGCGAGAATTATCGCGCAATCAGCTTAACAGCTCATGCATCGAAGCTGTTTCCAAGAATAATATACAGAAGAATGGAAAAGAAAATTGAGAATGCGCTAGGTGACGATCAGTTTGGCTTTAGGAAAAGTAAAGGGACGAGAGAGGCAATTCTGACGTTACGGCTAATAATGGAAGCAAGGCTAAAGAAAAATCAAGACACTTTCATAGGATTTGTCGACCTGGAAAAAGCGTTCGACAATATAAAATGGTGCAAGCTGTTCGAGATTCTGAAAAAAGTAGGTGTAAGCTATAGGGAGAGATGGGTCATATACAGTATGTACAACAACCAAGAGGGAATAATAAGAGTGGACGATCAAGAACGAAGTGCTCGTATTAAGAAGGGTGTAAGACAAGGCTGTAGCCTTTCGCCCCTACTCTTCAATCTGTACATCGAGGAAGCAATGATGGAAATAAAAGAAAGGTTCAGGAGTGGAATTAAAACACAAGGTGAAAGGATATCAATGATACGATTCGCTGATGACATTGCTATCTTGAGTGAATGTGAAGAATAATTAAATGATATGCTGAACGGAATGAACAGTCTAATGAGTACACAGTATGGTTTTAGAGTAAATCAGAGGAAGACGAAGGTAATGAGAAGTAGTAGAAAAGAGAACAGCGAGAAACTTAATATCAGGATTGATTGTCACGAAGTCAATGAAGTTAAGGAATTCTACTACCTAGGCAGTAAAATAACCAATGACGGACGGGGCAAGGAGGACATCAAAAGCAGACTCGCTATGGCAAAAAAGGCATTTCTGGCCAACAGAAGTCTACTAATATCAAATACCGGCCTTAATTTGAGGAAGAAATTTCTGAGGATGTACGTCTGAAGTACAGCATTGTATCGTAGTGAAACATGGATTGTGGGAAAACCGGAACAGAAGAGAATCGAAGCATTTGAGATGTGGTGCTATAGACGAATGTTGAAAATTAGGTGGACTGATAAGGTAAGGAATGAGGAGGTTCTACGCAGAATCGGAGAGGAAAGGAATAAGTGGAAAACACTGATAAGGAGAAGGGATAGGATGATAGGACATCTGCTAAGACATGAGGGAATGACTTCCATGTTACTAGAGGGAGCTGTAGAGGGCAAAAACTGTAGAGGAAGACAGAGATTGGAATACGTCTAGCAAATAATTGAGGACGTGCAAGCGCTACTCTGAGATGAAGAGGTTAGCACAGGAAAGGAATTCGTGGCGGGCCGCATCAAACCAGTCAGTAGACTGATGACCAAAAAAAAAAATTAGAGTCGGATCAGACGAATACTGCTCATCACGTCCTTCATGCGACGGCCAGTGCCGAAGGAAGCCGCCGGTCTGCGTCCGGTTACAAACAAAATCGTTTTTAAAAGAGGTCTTCTACGAGCCCATTCGATACAACTGACCCAAATCAGTCTAGCGCGATATTTCTTTTAGCATAAGACCGTGCTGGCTGCTACACCCATGCAGTAACGCTGCTTTAGTTCAAATGGTTCAAATGGCTCTAAGCACTATGGGACTTAACTTCTGAGGTCATCAGTCCCCTAGAACTTACAACTACTTAAACCTAACTAACCTAAGGACATCACACACATCCATGCCCGAGGCAGGATTCGAACTTGCGACCATAGCGGTCGCGCGGTTCCAGACTGTAGCCCCTAGAACCGCTCTGCCACCCCGGCCGTCGCTGCTTTAGTTGCTGCTGGTGCTTATGAAGGTATGCCTATAACGTCTCCCCCGATTTCTTGGCGTTCTCTAGAGCACGGGTACATAACAACGATGGCTGCAACTTCTGCTGAGACCTGGACGATCTGTAGCTGCGGGAAAACTTCGTAAATGCTAATGTGTTGGTAAATATGTTGCAGAAGTATCCTTTGTAGAAACTAAGTTGCCTTGGCTGACCATTTGCTCTAGAGACTGACCCCAAAGACGCGATCAGCGATAGTTGCTGTACAATGGATCGACCACCATGGAGTCCCGAACAGAGCATCGCTGAAGAGATCAGTATGAAAAAATAATTGATTGTAAGCTTGTCCTTTGATTTCTTGTTGAAGTCATGTTAATGGCGTAGGCCAGATTTTACTATTGAAATATACTTGAACTTAAGAATCATTCCAGGCTAGTTAGGGGAAAGCTGCTATTTGGATGTATTATGTATGAAATATAATCGAAGTTGCGTTACAGTTGATGCTGATGTTTACCATACGTGTTTTGTTAGTCGGAATTTATAAAAAAATTTGTTAATTTTGGAGTTATTAGCGATGTAAGGGACTTTCCTCTAGCTGAACGAAGTCAGATTCTACTTATAATCCGCGGGCTTATTCGCTAATAAACGGTGATCTTTCATAGAGGATTTAATTCAAAACCTTTTTGTGTGCAACCTCCCTGAGGGGAATTTCCATCGTAAAAGTTCTTGAAGCCAAGTAGGACCGTGGGTAAACCGAAGAACGCTCCCTCAGTATACGTGAGAGCCCCTTGACAGGTGATACGCAAACAAGTTCTGGTTGTCTGGCTGTAGCATGAAGAACACGGTGAACAATATTCGTTTGAGCTGACTCCAGCTACGCTTTATAAAAATGAAATCGCTAATATGTACCAAAACACCAGAGAAAATGCGCATGACGTCCCTTTGGATGGACACCCATTACATGCCGTATTGGCCGGAACATTTACCTGCCCAGATAGCCGCGATCGTTAGCATGTTTCTTCCGGAACTCGGGGAAACGCGACAGCTTCGGCTCGAATCCACTTGGGACTTAACTAGAGGGCCAGTGTCCCGGCCACACTAGATGTGGTTTTTAGGCGGTTTCCCATCATACTTCTAGGGGAATAACGGACTCGTACTCACGTCAAGCCCCAATTACATGATTCGTAAACTATTCTAAAACGTATATACATATATAATCAAAAAAAATTTTGCATCATCCCGGTTCCCAGAACTCCTGAAGATACTCGTGGACTGTGGATATTGTATCACAGACGCAGTCCCTTTGGCTGTGCAGAGATGTCACTAAACCAGTCCAAAGATGTAATCAACCAAGCATGAGCAGCGCCTATGGTCCGACAGCCGATCAGTTCCAGTCATTCCACCAGGAAGGAGGTACACGGCTAGTGTTATCTGTAGTTCAATCATGCCTAGGCGGTCAATACCGGTCCGATTGCTTCCGCATTGTTACCTTGTGCCAAGAAGGGCTCTGAACAAGGAAAGCCAGGCGTCACGGAGTGAACCAAAAGCGACGTTGTTCGGATATGGAGGAGATACAGAGAGACAGGAACTGCCGATGACATGCCTCGCTCAGGCCACCCAAGGGCTACAACTGCAGTGGATGACCGCTATCTATGGATTGCGGCTCGGAGGAACCCTGACAGCAACGCCACCATGTTGAATAATGCTTTTCGTGCAGCCACAGGACATCGTGTTACTACTCAAATTGTGCGCAATAGGCTGCATGATACGCACCTTCACTCCCGACGTCCATGGCGAGGTCCATCTTTGCAACCACGACACCATGCAGCGCGCTATAGATGGCCCCAACAACATGCCAAATGGATCGCTCAGGATTGGCATCACATTCCCTTCACCAATGAGTGTCGCATATGCCTTCAACCAGACAATCGTCGGAGACGTGTTTGGAGGCAACCCGGTCAGACTGAGCGCCTTAGACACACTGTCCAGCGAGTGAACCAAGGTGGAGGTTCCCTGCTGTTTTGCTGTGGCATTATGTGGGGCCGACGTACGCCGCAGGTGGTCATGGAAGGCGCCGTAACGGCTGTACGATTTGTGAATGCCATCCACCGACCGATAGGACAACCATATCGCCAGCATAATCGCGAGGCATTCGTCTTCATGGACGACAATTCGCGCTCCCATTGTGCACATCTTCTGAATGACTTCCTTCAGGATAACGACACCGCTCGACTAGAGTGGCCAGCATGTTCTCCAGATATGAACCCTATCAAACGTGCCTGGGGTAGACTGAAAAGCGCTGTTTATGGACGACGTGATCCACTAACCACTCGGAGGGATCTACGCCGAATCGCCGTTGAGGTGTGGGACAATCTGAACCAACAGTGCCTTGATGAACTTGTGGATAGCATGCACGACGAATACAAGCATGCATCAGTGCAAGATGTCGTGCTAAGTGGGTATTAGAGGTACCGGTGTGTACAGCAATCTGGACCACCACCTCTGAAGGACACGCTGTATGTTGGTACAACATGCAATGTGTGATTCTCATGAGCAATAAAAAGGTCGGAAATGATGTTTATGTTGATCTCTATTCCAGTTTGCTGTATAGGTTCCGGAACTCTCGGAACCGAGGTGATGCAAAACATGCTGACCATGGTAACTGGATAAGTCCAGGAAAAGACGAAGACTAGTTGGAACACTATCTTTAGTTCTTTTGAAAGCAGCAAGTTCACTTCCAGTTATTTCAGGCATTCCGTGTAGTGCTGTTATAATCTTCCAGTCTGTTAGTGCCTTGAAGTATATACTTTCTGTGTTGTCTCAGTCTTAACTCACATGGCCAATGTCTATGAGGGTATAAACACACAAACTGAGTATTGTGGGAGGACACAAGACGCAAATTAACGGGTTGTAATCCAGAATATCAAATAGTCCCAAGGTAAACCACTAAATTTCTGACTTGCAACACCCATCTTTAGAAACCACAAGTCTCTTCATCGAGCGGAGCAGTGGTATTCGAAGGAAGGTGGGAGGTTGTATTTTTCAATGATATGCCCTATCAGCGAGGAAAGATCACCCGCCTAAAGTACAATAGAAATAGTCTTGAAAGTATCGCCCTCTTCTTTTTTACTGCGTCCTTGTATTCATGCAATGCTTTGTGAACTGTTTTTAGTAATAGATATCCATTTTCTTAGAAGATTTTCTTCAGGTGTTCGAATTGATGCTGCAGGAATTCTTTTACAGAGGTAATGTGCGCGTATCTACTAAGGTTTTATGGACACCAGAGGAGTAAGAGGATAGATGACTAACGCTGACGTGTGATACAGTTTCGTTTGCCTGGCTTTGCAAAATGCTGCACCAACAACTCCACGCTGAACGAGAACGTCCAGCAACGCGAGGTAGCCATCATATTTATTTCTCTGTTGAACTGAATACTTGGGTAGATCGAATTAAAAAATGCTCTACAAAGTGACGCTAATCGTCTGTTCCGTGAAGCCATACCGCACTATGTTAGCTTTACACCTCCTTAAGACCAATGGCTTAAAGCTTGTGGAGTACACGGGCTTACCCTCGAAATCTCCCATAAATAAACCACCATAGGTGACACGGGCTAAACTCCTGACTTTTTTTGTACATATTGTATATTATCCGTCTCTCCCTGTAGCTTATCCCTATTTTTCACAAAATTTCGAACATCTTGCACCTGTTTACGTTGTCAGACGCTTTTTCCAGGTCGACAAACCCTATGAACGTGTCTTGGCTTTCCTTTAGCCTTGCTTGCATTATCAACAGCAACGACAAAATTGCCTCTGGTGTCTTTACTTTTCCTGAAGCCAAATTGATCATATCTAAGACATCTTCAATTTTCCGTTACATTCTTGTGTATAGTATTCTTGTCAGCAACTTGGATGCATGAGCTGTCAAGCTGATTTTGAGATAATTCTCTCACCTGTCAGTTCTTGGAGTCTTCGAAATTGTGTGGATGATGCTTTTCCGAAAGTCACATGGCATGTCGCCAGACTCATACATTCTACACAGCAACGTGGATAGCCGTTTTGTTGCCTCTTCCCCCAATTATTTTAGAAATTCTGATGCAATGTTATCTATCCCTTCTGCCTTATTTGACCTCAAGTCCTCCAAAACTCTTTTAAATTCTGATTCTAATATTGGCTCCCATATATCTTCTAAGTCGACTCCTGTTTCTTCTTCTATTACATCAGACAAATCTTCCCCCTCATTGAGGCTTTGAATATATTCTTTCCACCTGTCTGCTCTCTCCTCTGCATTTAACAGTGGAATTCCCGTTGCACTCTTAATGTTACCACCCTTGCTTTTAATTTCACCGAAGGTCGTTTTGACCTTCCAAAACGCAGAGTCAGTCCTTCCGACAATCATTTCTTTTTTGATTTCTTCACATTTTCATGCAGCCATTTCGTCTTAGCTTCCCTGCACTTCCTATTCATTTCATTCCTCACTGTGTTGTATTTCTGTATTTCTAAGATCCCCTGAACACTTTTCTACTTCCTTCTTTCATCGATCAACTGAAGTATTTCTTCTGTTATCCATGTTTCTTCGCAGTTAAATTCTTTGTACTTATGTTATTTATTCCAACTTCTGTGATTGCCCTTTTTAGAGATGTCCATTCCTCTTCAACTGTACTGCCTACAGAGGTATTCCTCAGTGCTGCATCTATAGCCTTAGAGAACTTCAAGCATGCCTCGTCATTCATTAGTAGTTCCGTATCCTACTTCTTTGTATATTGATTCTTCCTGACTAATCTCTTAAACTTCAACCTACTTTTCATCACTACTAAATTTTGATCTGAGTCTGCGTCTACTCCTGAGTAAGCCTTACAATCAAGTATCTGGTTTAGGAGCCTCTACCTGACCATGATGTAACCTAACTGAAGTCTTCCCATACCACCTGACCTTTTCCAAGTATACCTCCTCAACTTGTGATTCTTGAACAGGGTATTCGCTATTGCTAGCTGAAATTTATTGCAGAACTCAATTAATCTTTCTCCTTTCTCATTCCTTCTCCCATGCCCATATTCTCCTCTACCTTTTTACTTCTTCCCCTACAACTGCATTCCAGTCCCCTATGACTATCAGATTTTCATCTCCTTTTACGTACTGTATTTCCTTTTCAATATCCTCATATACTTTTTCTATGTCTTCATATTCAGCTTCCGACTTAGGCTTGTATACCTGAACTATCGTCGTCGGTGTTGATTTGCTGTCGATTCTGATTAGAACAACCCTATCGCTGAAGTGTTCACTGTAACACACTCTCTGCCGTGCCTTCCTGTTGATAACGGATCCTACTCCATTTACACCATTTCTGCTGCTGTTGATATTTCCCTACACTCATCTGAACAGAAATACTTGTCTTCTTTCCTTTTCACGTCACTGACCCCTACTATATCTAGACCGAACTTTATAGTTTCGTTGGATATTCAATCTTTTTCTCATGGTCACCTCCCCCTTGGTAGTCCCCTGCCAGAATCCGAATGAGGGACCATTCCAAAATCTGTTGCCAATGGAGAGATCATCATGACACTTTTTCAATTACAGACAACATGTCCTGCGGATACACGTTATGTGTCTTTAATGCAGTAGTTTCCATTGTCTCCTGCATCCTCATGCCGTTGATCATTGCCGATTCTTCCACCTTTAAGGGCAGTTTCCCAACCCAAGGGCGAGAGAGGGCCCTCAACCTGTATCTGCTCTTCCGCCCTCTCTGACAAGGCCTTTGGCAGAATGAGGGTGAAGTCTTATGCTAGAAGTCTTCGGCCGCCATTGCCGATTATTAATGAAAATTTGGGCGGTGGCGGGTTTCGAGTCTTGAACAGACGGTGTTTTGATTACTAAACAAAGACGCTTACGCTAGACTACGGGTTCTATGTTATTTAGATCTAAAAACTTCCTTACAACATACAAGGACTGAGTATGATAGTCTTAGAAAGGCTACAGTGGTGGTTACTGTTATAATCCTTGTGAACAAGATGGCAGCTTTTATATCAATGTTGTATCTTGTTCACAGTGTAGCTTTGTGTAAGATGGCACATGATCGAGAATTTCACACTATTTTACATATTGCAAATGTCAATGGTGGGATTCCAGTGATATAACGATAGTTACTCTGAGTAGCCAGAACATTATGACCTCCGACCCGCTATCGATATAAGTGACAGCAGCTCCACGTGGAGCACTGCTAGTCAGACACATGCGCGGTGCATGTAGTACCAGCGACTATAGTGTCCGTATATAGAATAAGGAAGCGTGCGATCTATTTGAGTTTGACTGAGGGCAGATTGTGATGGCCCGGAGGTCAGCACATGCGTTTCGGAAACTGCACTTCTCGACAGCGGTTCGAGGAATGCTGTAGCGAGTTTCTTCAACAAGGCGGAAACCAAGATGAAGCCACGTCCAGACGTCGTGGGGTTGAGACGGATATCGGACGTCGTGGGCTGGACAGACTATTGAAACAGGACAGGCTGCGTAGTATGGCGGAACTAACATCAGACTTTAACCCTGGCAGAGTACAAGTGCGTCTGAACACACAGTGCACCGAACACTCCTGACGACGTGCCTTCGTAGCCCAGGGC
This sequence comes from Schistocerca americana, assembly GCF_021461395.2. Taxonomy (NCBI): domain Eukaryota; kingdom Metazoa; phylum Arthropoda; class Insecta; order Orthoptera; family Acrididae; genus Schistocerca; species Schistocerca americana. Next base: position 451,717,562 of record NC_060123.1, on the reverse strand, counting down.
CCATGCATGTGCCAATGCTAACAACACGATATCGGTGACTACGACTGAAAAGGGCACTTGACCATCGGCATTGAACGCTGGCGCAGTGGCAGAGCGTTGCGTGGTCTGATGAATACCTTCCTCGTCACGCCCAGGGAGGGCGCCATTGTATCGTCTTCCTAGAGAACAACTCCTTGACGCCTTGTACTTTGGGTCGGAGCCAAGTTGGCGGCAGCTCCACTACAATCACGTGAGTGTCCATGGGTACAATGGAGCTCGGGCAAAGCACCATTATTGCCAAGGAGTATCATACACTGGTTGCAGACACTTACAGTCATACTCAAAAGTATCCGAACGACCTGAAATGCATTTCTCCGGATTCGCATGCAACCCACATAACGCAGCTGTCTAGCAGGTCCTCTAATTTCTCCTTGCTACAGTCGTTTGGCTATTGAAAATGATTCCAACAAGTCACCACTAGAAAACACTGCTCTGTATCGCAATAACTTAAGATGTAAAGTAATACTACGATACTACAAATATCAGGGAACACCTTATCACAGATAAGACTGTCCTTAAGGATTGTAAGCTCACATTTATTACAATAAATGACATACCTGAAATGTTACCACTCTAATTATTACGTCAGATAGGTAATTCACGTAGTAAGTTCGTCGTATTCATGATTTCCTCCTCAAAGTAACATACCGTACTTATTATTAAACACAAAATGACATTACAACTTAAGTTATTCACGAGCAGCTAGTTAAGATTATGTATGAAATTCAAATGACACGACGAACCTTCTCGTTCTGCATATGGAATCAAACCCAGGACATGCAGACTAAGCAAAGATTCCGTGACTAACGGTAACTAACAGTCATTCGTGATTAGGCATACAGAGAGTAATATACCTAGATTCTAGACAGTATCAATTAGCAAATACCAACTTTAAATTACATAACGCAAACATTTTTAACGGACGCGAATTCCTAACCAGCATCTATTGTCCCTGTTAACGAACTATGAGGCATGTTAAACAACTAACTTACTTGGAATGCTGTGAGGTAAACGTTTGTATTGGACAGGGATTCGAACCCAGAACCTAATGAGGTAGATATCGAAGTACAATCAACTGTGACATATCGCATTTTCTCAGCAGTAGCTAGCTGTTATAACTGAAATGACGAGACGAACATTAATTTTTTCCTTCCCAGGACTACAACCCAGCACCTAGCGCTGTTATATTCTAGAGAAAACGAACGTTGAATATGGGTTTGTTGACCCAGCAGTGACATGTGAGCATGTTTGAACTATAAATAATATGACGAAGAGTTCAGTGCTGACTGGGAATCGAACCCCACATATATCGTTGTTGACTACACACAAAGAGATGCCACCTACCAAATTTTTCTCCACCAGCAGCTCGGAATAACATCTTGAACTTACAGCGATCTCGCAAATAGTTCTGTGTCTCAGTGGGAGTCAAAAACGTCAAATATCGATAGTGTGGACAACGAATGAAAATGCATTAAACATTGAAATTATTACCCACCAGCAGATAGGTGTTCTCATGGTAGATCTTGATAATACATAATGAAATCTTTAGTGCCGGGCCTGGATTCGAACCCATTCATGCGCAATATGTGGAGATGTTGAGGAATCTGCAGTTTTGAACAAACAACAAATTGTAGCCGAGCTGTATTGTCACGAAGGGAACAAATTCCGCGCTAAGGGCCGTCTGAGTTGCATTCCCTGTTCAGAACCAATTTTATCGACATACAGAAGCTCAGATAAAAGATGGAATAAGTGTCCTGTGATCCTACATAGCGTTTGTTTCGTTACTAGAGAAACATAACTAGTACAAGAAATGTTACTGGCGATGGAGTTTCTATATGTCGCCACTCCAGACTTCATTGTGGCTCAACCTAACGTTTACTTGGTAGAGAAGGAATATCATTTTTAAAGTGAATTTCAGACCACAATGCCATTATATGTTCTTCACTTGGTGTAGCCAGAAGAGAATGGAATCTGTCTCTCCCTATCTAAAATCACTGACCGAAGCTGGAATTGAACCCAGACCATAGACATACGAACCTATCATCAGCCCAACAGACCACCAAATCCTCTCCTCAGTTGCTCATTTTTCTATCATAACGCCTTTGTGCCACACTGGCTGAAAATTCTGACACACATGCTGCCTGTATCAATTTGCAGCTTGTTCAGTAAATTCGTTTACTTGGTTGACCGTATCACCATGAACTAGATGCCTCGGCTACCCAGTGCATACATTCAACTTCATTTTGTAATCACTGAAATAAAATCACGTAACTGCCACCTACACGGAACTGTCAACAGTGTAGGGTGCGGAAATTTAAATAGGAAGTGTTCCTTTCCACTTGAGCTACTGAGCGCTATCTGTTTGTTGAAAACGTCGTGCAGTGCAAAAGAAAAGGTATAACTGTTTGTCTCTCATAGGTATTGACGTGGCCATATGCATTATCCGACAGCGCTGTGGACTGCAGAAGTCCTGGAGGAATTGTTCTTGACTTCTGGAGCTGTTATAGCTATGTGTCAGCTAGTAGCGTAATGCTACCTATCGCGTGAGGTAGACAACGTGTATCTAGTTCGAGTGCATTCACTGCTATATTGTTTTTAAAACGCAATTCTGCTGTCTGCTAAAGTTACCAAACTAATGGAACTCGTAACATAATTCTCTTCACTTCTCAACCCAAAATAGTCGCATGTGGGAAAAGGGCTAACTTCTGTGACATTTTATTCTTTTCAGGTTTAATAGACAACCAGGCAGCAGACGCATCTCGAAACTTTTGTATTATGTATGGGGAGAGCGCATCGTGCCAAAATACGTCGGAAAAGTATTTTCTACATTAGCTGTCGTCTGGTAGTGGCATTTTATTCTTCTTCAAACCTTGTTTGACAGCTTTAACTCAGAACAAGTTTTCTACATGAATACGATATTTCGTAATGATGTGGAAAGTGTCATTTTAATGAATGATTTCTTTACATACCATGATTCAATTACTTTACAATTTTTTATTCTCTCTCTCTCTCTCTCAGTCTTTTTGATTTTTATCTCTCTCTCTCTCTCTCTCTCTCTCTCTCTCTCTTCACACACACACACACACACACACACACACACACATATATTCATTTTTTATTTTTATTAGTTTGTTGTGCTCGACCATCGGCGAGGCCTGAAAAGTCTGTGAATGAGTTTCTTAGTTTTGAGTACACTTACGAAAGAAATACAAAAACAACTATGAGTGTTACTGATTTATGATGCTTAGTTTGCAGTCAGTTCTGAGTATTATTAGTAACTACGCTCCAGTCCCTAAACCTAGTTACAGAAATGCGAATCAGACGCATTACGTATTCCAGGCCGTAGCAGCCGCGACTTGGAGACACCAGCTATGGTCACTTCCCAGCCCGCTATAAGATCACATCGGTTCGTCTTCTTCCTGCTGATATTGTAACTGAGAATTGGCAACAAGGCAATGTATGTTTGGCAACTCTATGATCGACGAGTAACTTCCTTGTATGCACCGAATTAAGCCTCAAAGTTCACTTGATTTTACCTGTCATTTCCATTGAATAATCTGAGTTATTATCGCTTGAGGTGTAACAGAAGATTGTAAATTTACGGTTTTCAGCCCAGGAAAGTCGTTGCACGTGGAAATCGCAACTAATCTCGTGTTTCAAATAGCGGTTTACGAGTTCTAGCCACTATTGATCTCGTAAGAGGAAGCTAAACCACATACCTCTCCGCCAGCTCTGTGGTAACGTCCTGACCTGTGAAGAAGCGTATGTTATGGTGCGCAGTTCCAGTCTCACAGAGTGCAGCGTTTTTATCCCTTCTGTGAAAGAGCTACAAACAGTCAGACGGAACATCGATAAGGAAATCGCAAGAAAATACTTTCGGCTCATAGTGCAATGGTGAAAAACTTAGAATGCTGCACAACAGGTAGCGCCTCTTTCCGCTGCTGACGAGCAAATTTTGGGTTTCTAGGAATACAGAACTTTATTTATGAAACGCCACATTTGCATACCTGTTGACTATACCACAGCATACCAATTAAACATAGTCCCAATTAAAATCTAAGTGAGTAGTATTTTACCAATTCGTGTCGATAGAGGCAAGCTCGTGTACAGATACTCAGTTTTATAAAAACAGACTTCGTCGTAAGCTTATTGTGGGTAGTTTTATTACATTTCTTATAATACAGCTCACAATTTTCCTAAGGTTTCCTTTAGTGTTGTTAAAACAATAGTAAACATGAGCTAGAAATTAATAATCAACGATATATGCGAATTCTCTGATGTTATCTATAACAGTCTGAAAATGCACATGCGGTTTACTGATTACATGCATGTAGAAAACTTGTTCTGAGTTAAAGCTGTCAAACAAGATTTGAAGAAGAATAAAATGCCACTATCAGACGACAGCTAATGTAGAAAATACTTTTCCGACGTATTTTGGCACGATGCGCTCTCCCCATACATAATACAAAAGTTTCGAGATGCGTCTGCTGCCTGGTTGTCTACTAAACCTGAAAAGAATAAAATGTCACAGAAGTTAGCCCTTTTCCCACATGCGACTATTTTGGGTTGAGAAGTGAAGAGAATTATGTTACAAGTTCCATTAGTTTGATAACTTTAGCAGACAGCAGAATTGCGTTTTAAAAAAAATATTGTCTACCTCGCGCGATAGGTAGCATTACGCTACTAGCTGACACATAGCTATAACAGCTCCAGAAGTCAAGAACAATTCCTCCAGAACTTCTGCAGTCCACAGCGCTGTGGGATAATGCATATGGCCACGTCAGTACCTATGAGAGACAAACAGTTATACCTTTTCTTTTGCACTGCACGACGTTTTCAACAAACAGATAGCGCTCAGTAGCTCAAGTGGAAAGGAACACTTCCTATTTAAATTTCCGCACCCTACACTGTTGACAGTTCCGTGTAGGTGGCAGTTACGTGATTTTATTTCAGTGATTACAAAATGAAGTTGAATGTATGCACTGGGTAGCCGAGGCATCTAGTTCATGGTGATACGGTCAACCAAGTAAACGAATTTACTGAACAAGCTGCAAATTGATACAGGCAGCATGTGTGTCAGAATTTTCAGCCAGTGTGGCACAAAGGCGTTATGATAGAAAAATGAGCAACTGAGGAGAGGATTTGGTGGTCTGTTGGGCTGATGATAGGTTCGTATGTCTATGGTCTGGGTTCAATTCCAGCTTCGGTCAGTGATTTTAGATAGGGAGAGACAGATTCCATTCTCTTCTGGCTACACCAAGTGAAGAACATATAATGGCATTGTGGTCTGAAATTCACTTTAAAAATGATATTCCTTCTCTACCAAGTAAACGTTAGGTTGAGCCACAATGAAGTCTGGAGTGGCGACATATAGAAACTCCATCGCCAGTAACATTTCTTGTACTAGTTATGTTTCTCTAGTAACGAAACAAACGCTATGTAGGATCACAGGACACTTATTCCATCTTTTATCTGAGCTTCTGTATGTCGATAAAATTGGTTCTGAACAGGGAATGCAACTCAGACGGCCCTTAGCGCGGAATTTGTTCCCTTCGTGACAATACAGCTCGGCTACAATTTGTTGTTTGTTCAAAACTGCAGATTCCTCAACATCTCCACATATTGCGCATGAATGGGTTCGAATCCAGGCCCGGCACTAAAGATTTCATTATGTATTATCAAGATCTACCATGAGAACACCTATCTGCTGGTGGGTAATAATTTCAATGTTTAATGCATTTTCATTCGTTGTCCACACTATCGATATTTGACGTTTTTGACTCCCACTGAGACACAGAACTATTTGCGAGATCGCTGTAAGTTCAAGATGTTATTCCGAGCTGCTGGTGGAGAAAAATTTGGTAGCTGGCGTCTCTTTGTGTGTAGTCAACAACGATATGTGTGGAGCTCTATTCCCAGTCATCACTGAACTCTTCGTCATATTATTTCTAGTTCAAACATGCTCACATGTCGCTGCTAGTGCAACAGACCCATATTTAACGTTCGTATTCTCTAGAATATAACAGCGATAGGTGCTGGGTTGTAGTCCTGGGAAGGAAAAAATTAATGTTCGTCTCGTCATTTCAATTAAAACTGGTGAGAAAATGCGATATGTCACAGTTGATTGTACTTCGATATCTACCTTATTAGGTTCTGGGTTCGAATCCCTGTCCAACACAAACGTTTACCTCACGGCATTCCAAGTAAGTTGCTAGTTAAGAAACAATATTTAACATTTCTCGTAGTTCGTTAACAGGGACAATAGATGCTGGTTAGGAATTCGCGTCCTTTAAAAATGTTTGCGTTATGTAATTTACAGTTTGTATTTGCTAACTGATACTGTCTAAAATCAAGGTATATCACTCTCTGTATGCCTAATGAGGGGTGACTGTTAGTTTTCGTCAGTCACGAAATCTTTGCTTAGTCTGCATGACCTGGGTTTGAATTCATATGCAGAACGAGACGGTTCGTTGTATCATTTGAAGTTCATACATATTCTCAACTATCTGCTCGTGAATAACTTAAATTTTTAATGTCATTTTGTGTTTAATAATAAGTACCGTATGTTACTTTGAAGAGGAAACCATGACTACAGCGAACTTACTACGTGCATTACCTATCCGACGTAATAATTAGCGTAGTTACATTTCAGGTATGTCATTTATTGTAAAAAATGTGAGCTTACAATCCTTAAGGACAGTCTTATCTGTGATAAGGTGTTCCCTGATATTTGTAGTATCGTAGTATTACTTTACATCTTGAGTTATTGCGAAACAGAGCAGTGTTTTCTAGTGGTGACTTGTTGGAACCATTTTCAATAGTCAAACGACTGTACCAAGGAGGGAGTAGTGGTCCTGCTAGACAGCTGCGTCATGTGGGTTGCATGCGAATCTGGAGAAATGTAATTCAGGTCGTTCGGATACTTTTGAGCAAGACTGTACATCATGACGAACAAGTTTCCCGATGGCAGTCGCATTTTTCAGCAAGATAATGCGCCATGTCACAAGGCCAGGAGTGTGATGGGATGGTTCGAGGAGCACAGCGGCGAGTTCCAGTTGATGTACTGGACCCCCAGCTCACCAAATCTGAACCCGATCAAACACATCTGGGATGTGATTGAATGTGTAGTCAGAGCTGATTGACCCCTTCCCGGAATTTACGGGTGGTGGGTGACGTGTGTGTGCAGATGTGGTGCCAAATCCCCCCAGGAACGTACCAAGGACTCTTTACTTCCATGCAACGACGCATCGCCGCTGTTATTCGTGCCAAAGGTAGACATACCAGCTATTAGGTAGGTGGTCATACTATTCTGCCTGATGAGCGTATCACGGTATACGCCGTAAAAAGAATTCACTAGGAAAAGACAGAGGCCAGCTGGTAATGAAATCAACTAAGTGAGTTGGACGAGAGGGACACAAGTTCATTGGTTACCATAGGATACCATACTTTGGCACAATTTTACAGAAAGTAGGCTAAAAGTGAAGGACAAGAAAGATAAAGCCGGCGTTCTTTATCCAACAGAATCTTGTCCAGAGACTTGTCCATAGAGAGAATGAAGCTTGGTAGAAGCACGACGCTGGTAGGGTACACATCATCGGTTACAATTGTCCTGTCAGGTGTATGGGGCAGAATGGCAGAGGATTTTGTATTAGGTTCAAATGATTCAAATGGCTCTGAGCACTATGGGACTTAACTCCTGAGGTCATCAGTCCCCTAGAACTTAGAACTACTTAAACCTAACTAACCTAAGGACATCACATACAACCGTGCCCGAGGCAGGATTCGAACCTGGGACCGTAGCGGTTGCAAGGTTTCGGACTGGAGCGCCTTGAACCGCTCAGTCACTTCGGACGGCTTTTTATATTAGGTTCCGAGACCATCAGAATGTGAGGAATTTTGAAGACTATTTTATGTAGCCACTGATGTGATTCTAGCAACCCCTATCATATGTAATTACCGAATTAAAATTCTTAAACAGAGAAGTAAAGGGGCAGAGATAGAAAATACGGGGAGTCTAAAGCTATACTCCTAGCACACCTTTAACAATCATGTGGACCAAAGACATTACGGTGTACTATCGACCTTTGATTGCCTTTGAAGGACAAAATATCGGAGTTGTTCGACTGTTATTGATCATTGTGCCTGGTCTATTCGGTTTTAACGATATTTTACGATGAAATATTTTACAGTTTATACAGTTGTGCTGTGTAACGGGGGCCTTAGTCATTCTCCTGATATTTGGATACGCGTGAAAAAGTTTTTTTTTTTTTTTTAACTTTCCTCACTAAGTCTATGGTGGCTCTAGCATTCTCCATTACACACGTGAGCACATTGACTGGCAATATGGCCCTGCAGGGCGAGGCGGTTGGAGAGTTGATGTCCTCTGCTTCCTGCTGTGAAGTGGGCTTTTTCAACCATGGGCTTTCTATATTGCTAGCTGGGGATTTTTAACTTTTCTTGATTTCTTATTTTGCTCTTTTCTTTGTTGGTAAACGCTCTTCTAACTCGTTAGTTTCTAAGTTGGTCAGTTTGAACTATGACGCCCTATCTGTTGCGGGTATTTTGTTTTGAGATGGTAGCTTTTTCCTCGTCCCCGTATCAGGGCTTAAATGTTTTACTGACTTGTGAGTATTTGATATTTGTTGTCAGAGAGCGTGTATTATTAGGATAGATATTATCTGTTTTAATATAATGTCGATATTACGTTTTCTATGTTACAGATATACAACTGATGATGTGATTTGACATTACTAAACTGGCCATGTTTCTGTAAAATTTCATATAAAAATGACACTGGTTTATTCCAGAAATATGGATTACTTCAGTTGAGGTTGTCCTCAACAGGAAACACTTCCTTATTAGCACATTTACCGTTCCCTAGGTGGCATATGACGTCATCAAATCAAAACTGACGTTGTCTCTCCAGGTTCCTGTTTTTTACCGGCAGTGTATTTCGAAATGCAAGTAGTACTTACGGCATGGCCAACATTTTAAATCGGTAATTGCAGAACCTTCAGGCATATGTGTCAGGCCGACACAATTTAAACAAGCCCCTGGTGTAGCCAGGCAGCCATTCACCTCTAAACGAAAAATCTGTGAAGCTGTCGACTTAGCAAAACGGCCGTCCAACATAAACGGTGGGGAGAGTTACAGAGCCCAGTCGCCTTAGCTGCTCAGGATTTGTCAGCAAAAGTCAGTCAGGAACAGAGTGGGAAGTGGGTCCCATTAGCACAGAGTAGTCTTTTAAAAAATTTATTAGCCATCGAAGCTATTAAGTAAAATTTCGAAACACAGTAAAATTTAAGCGTTCCTTTGAAAAATCAGTCAAATTTTTACCACCACAATCAGTGTTTATGTACACATTATGTAACTTGAGTTAATCTTACAAATTGCTCAAGTCAGCTGAGTCCACCACCACTGTACAATCAACGCAAATGGACACCTTAATTCTGTATAAAGTACAGGTCCAATGACATCGCCAGAACCAAGCCGACACAAGTAATTCAAAAGATATGGTAATACAAATATACACTCCTGGAAATTGAAATAAGAACACCGTGAATTCATTGTCCCAGGAAGGGGAAACTTTATTGACACAGTCCTGGGGTCAGATACATCACATGATCACACTGACAGAACCACAGGCACATAGACACAGGCAACAGAGCATGCACAATGTCGGCACTAGTACAGTGTATATCTGCCTTTCGCAGCAATGCAGGCTGCTATTCTCCCATGGAGACGATCGTAGAGATGCTGGATGTAGTACTGTGGAACGGCTTGCCATGCCATTTCCACCTGGCGCCTCAGTTGGACCAGCGTTCGTGCTGGACGTGCAGACCGCGAGAGACGACGCTTCATCCAGTCCCAAACATGCTCAATGGGGGACAGATCCGGAGATCTTGCTGGCCAGGGTAGTTGACTTACACCTTCTAGAGCACGTTGGGTGGCACGGGATACATGCGGACGTGCATTGTCCTGTTGGAACAGCAAATTCCCTTGCCGGTCTAGGAATGGTAGAACGATGGGTTCGATGACGGTTTGGATGTACCGTGCACTATTCAGTGTCCCCTCGACGATCACCAGTGGTGTACGGCCAGTGTAGGAGATCGCTCCCCACACCATGATGCCGGGAGTTGGCCCTGTGTGCCTCGGTCGTATGCAGTCCTGATTGTGGCGCTCACCTGCACGGCGCCAAACACGCATACGACCATCATTGGCACCAAGGCAGAAGCGACTCTCATCGCTGAAGACGACACGTCTCCATTCGTCCCTCCATTCACGCCTGTCGCGACACCACTGGAGGCGGGCTGCATGATGTTGGGGCGTGAGCGGAAGACGGCCTAACGGTGTGCGGGACCGTAGTCCAGCTTCATGGAGACGGTTGCGAATGGTCCTCGCCGATACCCCAGGAGCAACAGTGTCCCTAATTTGCTGGGAAGTGGCGGTGCGGTCCCCTACGGCTCTGCGTAGGATCCTACGGTCTTGGCGTGCATCCGTGCGTCGCTGCGGTCCGGTCCCAGGTCGACGGGCACGTGCACCTTCCGCCGACCACTGGCGACAACATCGATGTACTGTGGAGACCTCACGCCCCACGTGTTGAGCAATTCGGCGGTACGTCCACCCGGCCTCCCGCATGCCCACTATACGCCCTCGCTCAAAGTCCGTCAACTGCACATACGGTTCACGTCGACGCTGTCGCGGCATGCTACCAGTGTTAAAGACTGCGATGGAGCTCCGTATGCCACGGCAAACTGGCTGACACTGACGGCGGCGGTGCACAAATGCTGCGCAGCTAGCGCCATTCGACGGCCAACACCGCGGTTCCTGGTGTGTCCGCTGTGCCGTGCATGTGATCATTGCTTGTACAGCCCTCTCGCAGTGTCCGGAGCAAGTATGGTGGGTCTGACACACCGGTGTCAATGTGTTCTTTTTTCCATTTCCAGGAGTGTAAGTAGGCTCATTTCAATTGGAATCTGTATTAAAACCTGGCCACAGAAACACTCAGCAACAGCTTTTATTGCTTGTAGTGCTGGTACTTTCCCCTTTAACACCAGTACCTTAAATCCACGAATAATAAACTAATACAAGACTGAAGAAAGATCAAGACACGTCACATAATATGACGATCTGGGACGAGCGTTCGACAGTGTTGGTTCAAATGGCTCTGAGCACTATGGGACTCAACTGCTGTGGTCATAAGTCCCCTAGAACTTAGAACTACTTAGACCTAACTAACCTAAGGACATCACACACATCCATGCCCGAGGCAGGATTCGAACCTGCGACCGTAGCGGTCGTTCGACAGTGTCAAATGGTGCAAGGTGTTCGAAATTCTGAGTAAAGTAGGGGTGAGCTATAAGGAAAAGATGATTAATATACAATATGTGCTAAAGCCAAGAGGGAACAATAAGACTGGAAGAACAAGAAGGAATAGCGCAGATTAAAAAGGCTGTGAGACAGGGAAGTAGTCTTCCGGCCCTACTGTTCAATCTAAACATCGAGAGGCAATGACGAAAATAAAACAAATATTCGAGTCCGCGATTAAATTTCGGGGAGAGGATTTCTTTGATAAGATTCGCTGATGACATTCACGTCCTCGGTGAAAGTGAAGTAGCATTACAGGATCTGTTGAATGGAATGAACAGTGTAATGAGACAGAATATGAACTGAGAGTAAATAGAAGAAAGAGGAAAATAATGAGAAGTAGTAGAAATAAGAACGAGGAGAAACTGGACATCAGAATTGATGGTCACGTAGTAGATGAAGTCAAAGAATTCTACTACCGAGGCAGCAAAAGAACCAATGACGGACGGAGCAAGGAGCACATCAAAAGCAGATTAGCACTGGCAAAAAGGGCATTTCTCGCGAAGAGAGGTCTACTAATAACAGAAATAGGCATTAATTTGAGAGGACATTTCTGAGAATGTACGCTTGCAATACAACACTGTATGGTAGTGAAACATGGACTGTGGGAAAACCGGAATAGAAGAGAATCGAAACATCGACATCTACATCTACGTGATTACTCTGCTATTCACAATAAAGTGTCTGTCAGGGGGTTCAATGAAGCATCTTCAAGCTGTCTCTCTACCGTTCCACTCTGGAACAACGCGCGGGAAAAACGAGCACCTAAATTTTTCTGTGCGAGCCCTGATTTCTCTTATTTTGTCACGATGATCATTTCTCCCTATGTAGGTGGATGTCAACATACAATGTTTTCACAATCGTAGGAGAAAATTGGTGATTGAAATTTCATGAGAAGATCCCGTCAAAAAGAAAAACGCCTTTTTTTTAATGATTGCCATTCCAATTCACGTATCATATATGTAGTACTGTCGACCCTTTTACGCGATAATACAAAACGAGCTGCTCTTCGCTGAGCTTTTTCGATGTCATCCGTCAGTCTCACCTGATGTGGATCCCATACCGTACAGCAATGCTCCAGTGTAGGTCGGACAAGTGGAGATATAAGCAGTATCTTTAGCAGACCTGTAGCATCTTCTAAGTTTTCTGCCAATGAATTGCAGTCTTTGGCTTGCTCTACCCACAACATTTTCTATGTGGTCATTGTAATTTAGGTTATTTGTAATTGTAATCCCTAAGTATTTAGTTAAATTTACAGACTTCAGATTTGTGTGACTTAACGCGTAATCGAAATTTAGCGGATTTCTTTTAGTACTCATGTGAATAATTTCACAATTTTCTTTATTCAGGGCCAATTTCCACCTTTCGCACCATAGAGATATCTAAATCGTTTTGGTGGTCTGATGACTTCACAATACGGGAAATGACAGCATCATCTGCAACCAATCTAAGACGGCTACTCAGATTGTCTCCTATGTCGTTAATAGAGATCAGTAATAATAGATGGCCTATAACACTTCCTTGGGGAACGCTGGATATTGCGAAATACATTAGGCTTATTTCCTCCTTTCTTTTACGAAATTCATAAGACTTTCCTTGCCTTCCTCACAATTATATCCTTCGGTATCTATGTGGTATATTTCATAGGTATTTCTTTACTTATTTATTTCTGAAAAGATATAAAAATGGTTCAGATGGCTCTGAGCACTATGGGACGTAACTGCTGAGGTCATCAGTCCCCTAGAACTTAGAACTACTTAAACCTAACTAACCTAAGGAGATTACACACATCCATGCCCGAGGCAGGATTCGAACCTGCGACCGTAGCGGTCACGCGGTTCCAGACTGTAGCGCCTAGAACCGCTCGGCCACTCCGGTCGGCGGCCTATAGCACTTCCCTGGGGAACTGTGACCTTTCTGACAGGAAATCATGAACCCTGAGGCTATATTTCATAGGTGCGCAGTTTCATTAGAAGACGCTTGTGAGGAACGGTGTCGGAAGCCTTCTGGAAATCTAGAAATATGGAATCAATTTGACATTCCCTGTCGATAGCACTCCTTACTTCATGAGTATAAAGAGCTTTCACATGAACGATGTCTTCTGAATTCGTGCTGACTATGTGTCAATAATTCGTTTTTTTCGAGGTTCTTCATAATGTTCAAACACAGTATATGTCCCAAACCCTACCGCAAATCGACGTTAGCGATTTGGTCCTATAATTCAGCTGATTACTCCTACTTCGCTTTTTGAGTATTCGTGTGACTTGAGCAATTTCCCAGTCCTTAGGTACGAATATTTCTGATAGCGATTGTATGTAATTGCTAAATATGGAGCTATTGTATCAGCATACCCGAAAGGAACCTGACTGGTATACAATATGGATCGGAGACATTGCCTTTATTAAGTAATTTAAGCTGCTTTGCTACACCGAGGATATTTACTTCCACGCTTCTCGTCTTGGCAGTTGTTCTTAATTGAAATTCAGGTATATTTACTTCGTCTTCTTTGGTGAAGGAGTTTCGGAAAACCGTGTTTCATAATTTCGCTTTAGTGGCACTGTCATCAGTGACTTCACCATTGTTATCGCGCAGTGAAGGTATTGACTGCGTCTTGCCACTGGTGTGCTTTATGTATGACCAGAATTTCTTTGGATTTTCTGCCAGATTCCGAGAGAAAGTTTCGTTGTGGAAATTATTACAAGCATCTCGCACTGAGGTACGCGCTATATTTCGAACTTCTACAAGATTTTACCAATCTTTGGGATTTTGCGTTCTTTTAAATTTGGCATGCTCTGTTCGTTGCTTCTGCAACGGCGATCTGACCAGTTTTGTGTATTAATTTATGTGGTATATATCTCTCAATTGCCGCCGATACCATCTCTCTGAAACCATTCCACAACTTTTCTATGCTTACATGATCAGATAGGAAGGAGTGAAGACTGTCTCTTAGAAAGGCGTTAAGAGCATTTTTATAAGATTTTTTAGGTAGATACACTTTGCATTTCTTTTTGATGGTTATATGTATTACGGTATTGTGTCTAGCAGCAACTGCCTTATGATCGCTAATCCCTGTATTCGTCACGATTCTCCTTATTCGTCCAGGTTTATTTGTTGCTAAGAGGTCAAGTATGCTTTCGCAACCATTTACGCTTAGAGTGGGCTCATGAACTAATTGTTCAAAATAATTTCCTGAGAAAGCATCCAGTACAATTTCGGATGACGTTTTATGCCTGCCGCCGGCTTTAAAGGTATAATTGTTCCAGCACATCGAGGGTAGATTGAAGTCACCACAGACTATAATTGTATAAGTGGAGTACCAATTTGAAATGAGACACAAGATTTCCTTAAACTGTTCAGCAATTATATCTTCTGAGCCGTGGGGTCGGTAAAACGATCCAATTAATAGTTTAGTCCGATTGTCAAGTATAACCTCCACCCATACTATTCCGCAGGAACTATCTACTTCAATTTCACTACAAGATAAACTACTTCTGACAGCAATAAATACTCCACCACCAACTGCATTTACTCTATCCTTTTGAACACATTTGAGGTGTGGTGCTACAGACGGACGTTGAAAATTAGGTGAACGGAAACAGTACAGAATGAGAAGGCCCTGCGCAGGATCGGAGACGAAAGAAATATGTGGAAAACACTGACAAGAATAAGCGACATAATGGTAAGACAATTGTTAAGACATCAGGGAATAATGCGCGAACACTATCCAGATGTCTTCTTCAAAGTGTATCATTGGAAATTTGACGTAGCCTTATTGGTAAGTTTTCTCGTGTTTGATCCAACTGTATCACGATCGGCAACTTTGTGCAAGAGGCCAAACAAGTCAAAACACTGGTCTTCCACCTGCGTCACCACTTCCCTCGCATCATAAAATGCACAGTAGAGTATTATCGTACAATTTTTAGATACTATACCCTACACAGGTAACTGAGTGCATTGTTGCCAAGAGCTGCTGGACCATCTCCTGAGCTGTCTACATTTACATCTAGATCCATACTCCGTAAGCCACCTGACGATGTGTGGCGGAGAATAGTCTGAGTACCTCTATCGGTTCTCCCTTCTATCATGCGATAGTGGTGTATTATCGTGTAGCTTGATGTTGAACTTCTGAGTAACTTGATGATTGTCTCCCAGTGTCACTTTCGAACAAATTGGTACATTTTTGCTACTTTGTTCCAAAGGTTTCCTTATTAATGTAAAATAATTTTACTTTATGCCAGTTTGCGTTAAAGGGAGGTTTACTATCTTTTGGTTCAAAAAATCGATTTTTTTAAATTGCATTTTTGGATCCATAAACGTGTTTAGGATCCACCCCTGAAACGGTTTTTCCGAATACGGAACGGAAATGTTTGTTTTCAAGGTTGAACAAAAAAAATCCTGAAATCAGTCTTTTTCACGCCCCAGATTTTTTTCGGGAATTTCGTCTTTGTAGCCGCGAAAAATTATTCTATGTGCTTGGCCATGACTAAAATTGATAAAGTGATCAAGGAGCTTACGAGGAACTACGGCTTGGTAATCCGACGGCACTCCAGTTCTGTGGAACAGACGAAGAAGGGAATTTGGACACCATACTTCCACAAGTGTTCGACGGATGACCACTCACAACACCAAAATTGTCCGGCTGGGGAAACTAGTTGGTGCAAGTGGCGCATTGTAGAGGCTACCGGACATCTGGACGAATATCAACACGACGAGCCGCTCTCCAAAGAAGTATAAAAAGTGATTCGTCCTCCCTTTCGGAGGACGAGTTATTGAACCGGTGCTTGGGAGGAAACACACAAAATTCAAATGAAAGTTCGAACGCGTGTGTTTGGAAGTTAGCCCCCAAGCATTTGCATTTTGGTTCGAAGACTGTGGAGATTGCGACTTTTCTGGCAGTGAGCAGCTTCAACGAAGGGTATTCAGCAATTCTGAAGACCATGACAACAATGGACGTCACTCTGGGATTCTATTCGACGCAGTTCGCCAAGCACTCGGACGACCACTAGATACAAGCGGCCGAAAACCGCTTGTCAACGGCCGTACGAGCGGTTCTGGAGCAGCGCAGTATGGCCCAGATCGAGCAGAACGCCCTGTATGAGGAAGAGGAAGGAATAGTTTATGGATCCGGAATAGCAGATAGAACGTAAGTTGCATAATATTGCATTTATATGTAGTCAAAACTTCACAAGTGTTTTTCTAGAAATTACTTTTGTTATCGCGCGGTATAGTAACTTAATATCTACTGAACCGATTGGCATGGTTCTTTGTTTCCGACGAAGCTAACTAAATTGTCTAGAAGTTGAACCACTTTTATTCCGATCCATCAACTATAAATATCTTTACTTGGCCGACGAAGTCGAAAAATCAATGGAAAAAAACATATTTTTATTAATGACCGCCATTTTGTTTCCTGTGGTCCAAATAACTTCACCAACGTCAACTCAATTTTGATTCTATATGAGCCGGCTGACCTGTCACATACCGCCCGTGGAAGTTTACATCGAAATTTTGTATCGTTTCGACGGCACATCCGCCTTTGCTCTTCCACATTCAGGCCAAAAAAATCCCAGTTTGTAGAGGAAATATCAATAAACGTTTTGACCAAATGTGACATAGATATCTATAACACATCCCGAGAAAAAAATTCTCAAAGAAGATGTTTTTTTCGGGCCAAAGGTAGTTAACCTCCCCTTAATGAGGGATATTCATAGCTTTTTAATAGTCTGCTCGAAAAAATTTGTGTTTTGTTTGCGTGTACGTGTCTGCTGTCCTGGTACACTTGGAAATCCCCTCGCCACAGTAACATAGCAGCGCTCCTCTAAAGGAAGCAAAACAATACGTGGCAGCCTATTCATACAATTTTAAATGTCACCTCAAACAACGAAGTTACGTTTGAGGAGGCCAGTTGGGGTTCAACCCTAAAAATTTTTCGAAATAATATACTCTTTGCAGATTGTATTGGAATATTCTTCACCCTAGACTATACTATAATAGAATTGTAAAACTCGCTGTCATAGAAATATATTTTTGTTGCTTTCTTGTCATTTTCCACCCTTTGTGGCTTGATCGGTTACATATTTAGAGGGATGTGATGGACATAAATTTTAAGTGAGCAAAAAATTCATTTTTACTTTACAATAGTTCTAATTGAATAGTAAATTGTTGTAAGCATCATCTTGTCCATCAGTTCACCTACTTTGTCAAAAAGCTTGCTTCGTTGAAACCTGTTCTCTCTAGTCTCGCGGTTCAAATGTCCTCAGATAAAAGTCTTCACATTTTTTGTTAAAATCATAGTAACAGTCTTTACAAACTTCCATTTTTGTCATACTGGACCGATGCTTTATTTTCAGTTGCTGTGCGCCCTGTATATTTGTATAGTAGATATAAGCACTGATCTTTACCCAAAGGCACAGTCTAACAGCACAATGTTATCAAAAATATCCACACACCTGACTGAATATGACTTACAAGTTTGTGGCGACCTCCATCAGCAATACTGGAATTCAGTATGGTGTTGGCCCACCCTTAGTCTTGATGACAGCTTCCACTCTCGCAGGCATACATTCAAACAGCTGCTGGAAGGTTCTACGGTGGGAGAATAAATAAAGGTCAGATTCGCACCTTACATGAGAGCTTTATACATCACAATGAGAAGGTGAATATACCTAACTTAATTCGGCAGTAAGGAGCAAATTTGCTTATCATTATGTAATAGAAAACGGGATAACCCTCAGTTGACACTAATTAACACACCGTTCTGGTAATGCATGTTTGAGTGGATGGTGAAGCAAGCAGTGAGAGACTTTTTAGCTTGGAATTCAGAAGGACAAGGGCAGAGGCAAGGCCACACCACAGAGGGTACTACGGAAACCACTTAAAGGGGTGTCCCAGGCAGAAAGTCAATGACCGACCAGGTGACTCAGATGGGGGATGGTGGGAGTGAGCATAACGGCCCATCTGAGGGAGGAGAGGAAAGAAAGTTTTTAAAAAACTGCGTTTCGGAATTCCGAATGGATACGAAACAAGAACACTGACGCATTTTTGATCATGTGTCAGCAAGTGGTACACATGTGAGAGAGTCAATGTACGCATTTAGGCATCTACAACGGTCACAAAACTTCCGATTGGCGACAGCGTGCTAGGAAGGAGAAAAGAGCCAAAGTTTCGACGCAATTTAATGGTATGGACCTTGCAGTTGGTAGAGAGAGATTCCACAAAATATTGGTGGGAAAAAGCCGTGACGTGAAGAATGAGTAAGATAAGATAGAAATTTAGGGGGTACTCCTCTCTGAACATGCGTCAAGTGCGGAACAGAGCGCATAACGCTCTGTATGACGCAGAGGAGTAATTTGTATGGACACTGCATTCACAGCGGCTCATATCCATTTAGAAATTAGCTGTAGCATCGCTTATCCCCAACTGTGGAGAAACAAATCAGCCAATTACTTAATTGTTCTTGTGAGAACTGAGAGGGCATTATAATATGCATGCTGCTCCAACCATCCATGTGTATATAGCCACATTCTAAGACTAGGGATGAGTACATGTTCTCTCGCATAATGAGAAACATAGGGGAAGTTTCTGCTGGAAAATTCAGCAAAGGTGTAATTAGTTTTATAGGAATGTCAGCAAAAGAGAGTGGCCTAGTAGATGACAGCTCATCATAGCTTAAGGTAAATACGGTGTACAGAGGTGTAAACTTGTTGGTCCAGCAGCTTGCGTCCACTGTAAACTCAAGCGACCTTGGGTAATCTTTTGCCCAGTTTGTCCCATAACTAACCATCCATCGTAGACTTGATTGTCATCCTAATAATAGTACCGAACTTTGAACCGGGCTCCGGACGATTTTCGTAGTACTGACCAACGTCATAAAGGAACTTCTAGTTAAATTTTAATATTGTCATGTTTAGGTTCATTTAACCTTCTGAGAGTTAATATTTAATATTGCTGTGTTTAGGATTATTTCACTTTTTGATGTTGGCGAGATGCATTATCCTGACAACTGATTTTTTTGTTCTCATATTGAAAATTGTGTTAGTGTGAATCTTTGTGCTAATATTGCGACATTAAACATGTCATTTCAACTTACACAGTTTTCTTCAATCTTAGAATAAGTAAACCAAAAATATTGCATCTTACAAATGACGACCCTGCCAGCGGTGGCAATTGGTCTTCCTGGATGGCAATTAGTCAAATTAGTGAGAAAAATAAAAAATTTTGAATTTTGAGAAAAAAAATTTCGTGTTGTTTTGTGACAAGGTTGCCCGATGTATGTAAATGTACAGTGGACATAATACAGTAAATGTGTGATCCAAAGTGTAGAAAAGTTGTATGTGCAAGTAGAAGAACATTTGTCATTGTGCAGCAGCAGATTGTGCATGACCTTGCTGGGGTGCGCAAAGTTATTCACGGCTTTGTTGGGTTGGGTTTGTAAATCCACAAACAGTGAAAAATGTTGCTAATGATGTGTACATAATATAAGAAACTTTCTATGATATTTTGGAAACGTGTAAGATCATATAAGTGGAGCAGTTCAAGAAAGACAGAGGTTAGCGAGACGATCAGACATGGCGGAAGAACTGAGAGTCTCGCAGATAGGTCAAACTGAAGATCTTGACAAGACAGAGATAGACGTAGAACAAAAAGTATCGAAGGCAAGTCACGGAACGGAATGTAGTGATAGTGCACACGGAATGGTAGCAGCTTCATGTTTGGTATCACAGTCTGAGAATGCACGAAAACAAACAAATGACGGATCTAGTGGGTCAGAAAAAGAGTCAGAAGACGAGCAACTTCGGTGTGTTGCATTCAATACAGTAATTTTGAACTAAACATGACAGTTTCCAACAGAAAAAATGTGTGTAAGTGCATCCGCACTGTGCACGGGAATCGGTGAGACGCCAAGGCATACGCGCGAACGAAAAAATTGCATCAAATGGTGACAGGTGACGATGGCGAAGAATCAGACAATGTGTTCGCAATATTGAAGCAACTCACTGTGTTCGTAAAGCAGACAAATGCAGGGTTACAGACTTAAAAAGGGAAACAGCAGATTTAAAATTTGAAAGAAATACAGGGTTAACGAATTTAAAAACTACAATAAATGCGGGGTTAGCGAATTTAAAAACAGAAACACATGCAAGGTTAGAAGATTTAAAAACCGAAACAGTGAAGTTGAAAACAGAGACAAAGGCTGCCTTAAGTAGTCTCCAATTTGAAACTTATGCTGGGTTCATAAAACTCCGCGAAGATCAACAAAAATTACGAACAGAAGTTAATGAACAGTTTTCTGAAATACAGAGAGAGGAGAGAGACTTCCGCGAGCTTATACAATCGTTAATGGCTGACCATAAAAAGATGCTTTCTGACATTGACCAGGTGCAGGGTGCAGTGTCTAACGTTAATCATAGAATGGATAAGTTAGCACGTAAGACTTCTGGTAAGGTGCAACAAATCGTGGAAGAGCTCAATGGTTCAAATGGCTCTGAGCATTATGGGACTTAACATCTGAGGTCATCAGTGCCCTAGAACTTAGAACTGCTTAAACCTAACTAAACTAAGGACATCACACACATCCATGCCCGAGGCAGGATTCGAACCTGCGGCCGTAACAGTTTCGCGGTCCGGACTGAAGCGTCTAGAACCGCACGGCCACCGCGGCCGGCGAAGAGCTCAATGTCAGAAAACGTGTCACGTGAGCCGCACTAAAACGATTAGACGCACATTGAAAACATAGTCTCGAAAAATCAGAAACAGTATGAAGACCTTTGTACAGAATTGAAACAGTGTATCGAGAATCGAACAGAAGACAGTAGCGAGGTGACGGCATCGGTAGTATCATCCAACATAGTGATGGACAGAAATCCAGAAATAAACAAATCAGTTGTGCAATCTTTCATAGCAGTAGCGGAAACACAAAAACGTCATGAAATTCGAGTCGTATATCCATAAGAGGTTGCGTCAATAATTACACAAAGGAAACCGAAGCAAATAGGAAAAGAACAGTTAACACAGCTGAGCGAAGCAGGTGAGGTGCGGTCACAGCAGACAAGGGAGCGAGAAACGGTAAACGCGCACATTATAACAGAGCGGCAGGCGACCCTCCGAACGCACGCGAGCGACGCGAGAGCAGAGCAAGTTACGGCGACACATGTACCAATTTCGCGATTTCCAAGTTACAGTACAGCAGGTTATAGACCCCAAGACAATATGAATCTAATAGGAAGGCAGAACACTGAACTAGCAACAGGAAATGCAAACGAATCTTTCAGTCCGATACAAGAGGAACGGTACGGTGTAGATAACTGCACACCACTGCGTAGATACGATGCTAGATTGGACATAAATATGTCAACTCAAGACCCTAATGTAGTAGAACAAACACACGAAAACATGACACAGTTGAAGGGAACGAGTAATGTTGAGAAAACACAAACGCCGTATGGCGGAAGAGAAAAATTTGACAAGGATAATGTTTTGACAGTCAGAAAATTCCAGCAATACAAAGAAAGCGAGAAAGGCTTACATCCACGCACATTTATAAATCAATTTCAGATCGGTTTACCAGAGCATTGACCACTTAGCCAGAAACTTGACTTCATTTATGGGCATATTGACAGCGCAGTAGGGGAATCCATGCAAAGAGTAGCTGTAAACTGTCAGTCGTATGAGCAACTTAAAAGCGCATTCTTGAAGCGATACTGGTCCACAGAAACACAAAGTAGAATAAAGTATGAATTATTACAGAAAGAATTGCTCGAAAATTCATTAGAAAAGAAACCTGTTGGATTTCTCGAGGAAATGACAAAAAACAATCAGTGTTTAGATAATCCATACAGTGATGGGAACTGATACGTATGTGCACAATGAAATTACCGTTACGTTGTCAGCATCTCATTGGTTGGTGGGGCAGGAGATAATATACAAGCAGTTAAAGGAATGTTAAGAGAACTTGAATTCATATTCAGTGAAGAGGACGCAAAGAAACAACGTAAAATCAGAGAAAACAATAATAGGGAGCATTACAGCAACCGATCAGGTTTTAATAATAATATTTCCAATGGCAATAATAACGTAGGAAAAGGGAATGATTTTGGAAGGAGTGGAAATCGCCCATGGGATAATAATAAAAAATATGGTTTTGGCAATAACAATTATGGTTTTGGTGGGCCGCGGAATTACAATGGTGGTTTTGGTCCTAGGAACTACGGTGGTAACTATGATCCGAGATACAATCCCCGTGCGAAGGAAGGCCGATGGTTTAGAGGTTTTCAGCAGCAAAATCCAGGCTATTCAAATGGCAATGAAACGGCCAGAACGCAGAAAGATTGGGAAAATCAAGCTTCAGCGGCGCAAAACACGCGAAATGAACCGGTTGAAGAAGTCGAGTTGAGGCCACCAAACTCAGGTAAAAAACAGAATTGACGATATGAACGGTACGAACATCGATGGTCATACCAAGTTTAGAAGTGAAGTCCCTCCAGTACCTAAAATAAAACATCGGCATTTTATAAAATTAGCACCAAGCAATAGGAAGGTTACAGCATTGAAAACAAATTCTTTTCTATATACAAAGGCCCCATGGAAGTACGTAAAGTAGTCCTTAATAAGGCAATCGAAATGATGAATCCAAAAGCAGGAGAATCATTGGATTTGCACCACGTGAGTCATTTAGGAGTATATAACAAAAGAACAAAGAGTATCTCCTCACGAGAATTTAGTTGTATTAAATGTCCAGAAATCAAAGCGTGTGAAAGATAGCAAAATGCATACTGATTAAATTTTTGACTTGTACTTATCTCAGTTGAATAAATAAAATAAATGTTGTTAGTAAGGTAAATGGAAAGTGATGAAGAAATGGCAGGAAAATAAGAACTAAAGTAACTATACTACAAACGAAATGTGTTCTGGGGAAAGAATTGAAAGTAAGGGGAAAAATAGAGATCATTATGTGGACAGGTTGACGAAATAGTAGTAGATTCTCTCTTATAGACGTAGTGTGAAGGAGGAGGAAGTTGATTTTTGTAGACGAAAGGAAGTGAAGAAGTAGAAAGGATGTAGATAATTAGGTGGGAAGGAGATAGGCATTTTTAATTTGTTCCGTCGAGGACGGTGAACAAGTAATTGAGGTGATATTTGGGGGAAATATGTGAAGGATACATAATTTGTGGAAAGTACCACAATCTGATATTGAACGAGAGGTATGAGGGAAATAAATAGAAGAAGTCGTTAGGAGGTAATAATTAGGAAAGAGAATTGAAGTATTCAGTTAAGCAAGAAACATGTTATTTCGTGGAAGGAGGTAAACAGTGGGAAGAAAAACTAACCCAGAAAAGATTTCAATAAGGAAGAGTATGATGAGGAAAGAAAGGAATATAAAAGTTTACTATCTAGAAGAAAGGAGAAAGAGATAAGTACAAGTGAGAAAAATAAATTTTAAGCTTTAAAAACAATGCAGTAGAACAATAGAGGAAATTTTTTAAAGGTAAATCATCAATGAAGCAGAGACAAAGTGTGTTTTTAAGTTCTGTTACAGCTAAGGAAAAAAGAAGAGATTGCAGAGAAAAGAACGCTGGAGTCGGAGTCAAGGTGCGAAGTTTTCAAAATAACATAATATACTTGTAGTTAGAAAACTAAAAGAAGGAAGTAAAATTTGAGAGTCACTAACTTACTAAGCGTCATCACCATCAATTTCACTCTTGCTAAACATCGTGATGAAGATGAGGAAACTATGACCTTTATATTAAGAAAAGAAAATGAGGAAATAATGGAAAAAAACTTACGGGGATAAGATAGAGAAATAATACTTTTTGTAAAGCCATGAAAAGTAGTTTAATGTTTGTAAAGTTTTAGCGTAATTTAAGAGAGAAACATTCCGCTAGATGTGAAGTCGGCAGACAAGGTGCGACGTCATTGCGGCCAGATTGACGACAGGACTGAGGAGAGTGGTTAGGCGTGAGAGGAAGGGACACTGAGTGAGAGGGTGCCTGATGCGTCAACTACGAGATGACACAAGAAGAGGCCATGGTGGAAGCAACGTTCCTAGAGGATAACTGCCCTGTGGAAAAGTTTGGAGAGCTACAACGCGCACTGGTACCATGACGTGAGCTTTATTCGTATTAAAGCCACATACAAGCGTTATAACAATGGTTTTGAGAAAGTTTTCGGTATGTGGCACTTTTATCGCAAACGATTCAAAGCAGCATATGAAGACATAATGGATGTGCACCAAAACGGAACGGAGGCGGACATATTATGGCGAGGACGAGCGGAGGCTTAGATTCACTGCAGGAAGAAGAAGAATCGCATTTCTGTAACTCAATGTGACGAATAGCGGAAACGATTATCAGACCATACGAAATTCGACAACTGTGAAACAATCCCTGAGCACTCATGGGATGGAACAAGAAAACGATGGAAGGCTGTTCAACTTATCTAGATGAACAACCGATTACAATGAAGAATACACAACAATTGCAAAGAAGACACCATAAGAAAGTATTAAACTAGATCGAGGTTAAACAGGTCTTCAGTCCTGATTCCCGGTCCAGAGAAGAGCGAAGATACAAATCGGAAGACAGCAAGATGCACCAAAAACAGAAGATGCAACGCAGAAATTTCGAAGAAGGGAGAGAATGGCCAGAAGAGATACAATCCCTTCCCATAGAAGACCATTATTGCATTTAACTACCAACGAGAATCGAATTTAACTCTTCCAGCGATATAAACATCCGATTTTCTTTATGGCAAATGTTGTGGCGTAACAAGCTAGCTACGCCACATTGAGAAGGGAGCCGAAAGGCACGCGTACACACACGCCGACTGGCGTCAAGTCTGAAACAGGATAACTATTGAATGGTAGCAAGAAAAGTACGTAGCTGCTTTATACTTAACTTTTAATCTTTGTTGGTTTACAACGTTCTTCTTGAGACATTTATACGATAACTCTCAAAGTAGGTAAGGCTAATGGCGCCTTGCTAGGTCGTAGCCATGGACTTAGCAGAAGGCTATTCTAACTGTCTCTCGGCAAATGAGAGGAAGGCTTCGTCCGTATTGTCGCTAGCAATGTCGTCGTACAACTGGGGCCGAGTGCTATATCGTATCTCGAGACCTGCCTTGTGGTGGCGCTCGGTCTGCGATCACACAATAGCGACACGCGGGTCCGACATGTACTAAATGGACCGCGGCCGATTTAAGCTACCACCTAGCAAGTGTGGTGTCTGGCGGTGACACCACAGCAAATTGTAACACCTTCAGATGTCATACCGAAAAATAGGTGATAACTACTGGTATGGAAACCTAGAGACGAAGTGACTAACGATGAACCGCAATAAAGACTCGACGAAAGATGAAGAAAAGTTTATTCTGCCCAAAAAAGTATCTCCAATACAATGTCACCATGGGCATACGCAATATGAAACAAAGACAACCACGCACTCACGACACTCTCAGACCTTCAGCAACCTTTCTCTTTGTCGACCGTCAGTCCATACTGAACGGAAACGTGGCGAGACGCACACTAAGCGTTGTTTCATGCTCAACAGAGACACGACACGGCACAAGACTGACCGTCATTCCATGTTCGATGGAGACATGTCGAAACACTCGAAGAATAAAAATGACAATCTTTAATAAACCATGTTAAATATGTAGGAGAGAGAACTGTCTGTGACAGACTACTATCCAAAAAAAGGGAATTTTTTTATTGCATTTAAAAACTAGTGAATCTGAAGATTTTTAGGTGTTAGCAATAAATCTTTATTAACAATGTTTTTTTTATTTTGTCTTGACATCTCAATAATATTTTTTTATATTTCATATTTTTTCAACATGTTTAAGTTACAGAAACCTAATATTAACTTTTTTGGAGGGTTAAGATTCTAGTGTAATGTGTTTATTAAAAATATAGGTTAGATAAGAATGAAGGGATTTAACTATTCCACGATCTCAGTTTAAATTTTGTACAGTAATTAGCAGGATTAGAAATTTAATATGTTTGTAAAAGACAAATTTGAAAATTTTTGTAAAGTCATACCACATAGGATTAAGACTTTGGGGGAATATAACAATGTTAATGTATGCGGTTATGCCTGTAAAGTTATGGATATGGTTGAGTTTTATATCATAAAGCATAATTGTAAGAAATGAGCATGTCTTCAATTACAATGAATATGTAAGCTAGAGAACAGTAACATTTATTATAAAAGGGGAGGATAATATTAAAGGAAGGTTTCCTCAACTTCAATGCATATCCATCATCATTTAACACAAATTAGGTAAACAAAAAAACAAAAAAGAGAACCTGATCAGTCTCCAAAGAAGGAAATTTTCAGGATGATACACAAATTATTTGAATTAAAATTAAAATTCAAATGCAGTCAACTATTTTGAAAGAAAAAATTCCTTAAATTAGTTAAATAGAATTGTATAAAAAATTAGAAACTTAGAATCAATGTTAAATTTTAAAAGAAAAAAAGAAAATCACTTAAGAGGTCTAATCTGTAGACATGAAATCAAGTGCAATGTAAAGTAATAAGACTGTATCAAACCTCTATTTAAGTTATACAAAATATTAAAATAGAAATTTGGTCACTAAATATGTCAGATAGTATAGTCAGCAGTTGCAACCAAATCTGCACTGACTTCAATCACTTTCTCAACCATAGATTGACCCAGCACAAAATTGAACACAGAAGGAGAAGGATATGCAAGGGGGCAGAAGAAAAGAAGGTCAAATTCGCATATTACATAAGAGCTTTATACATCGCAATAGGAAGGGGAATATAACACCTAACTTACTTCAGTGGTAATGAGCTGGTACCCTGTAATGCAAAAAGGGATGACACACAATTGAGAGGTAATTAACACATCATTCCTATTATGCATATTTGAGCGGAAGGGGAAACAAGCCACAAGAAGCGTTTTAGTTTGGAATTCAGAAGGACAAGGGCAGGGGCAAGGCCACACTACAGGGGGTACTACGGAAACCACTTAAAGGGGTGTCCCAGGCAGAAAGTCAATGACCGACCAGGTGACTCAGATGCGAGGAGCGAGTATAACGGCCCATCTGAGGGAGGAGAGGAAAGAAAGCTTTCAGAAAACTGTATTTCGGAGTTCCAAATGAATACGAAACAAGAACAGTGACGCGTTTTTGATCATGTGTCAAGCAAGTGGTGCACACGTGAGCGAGTCAATGTACACATTTAGGCATCTGGAATGGGCACAAAACTCCCATCCGGTGGAAGCGCTCTAAGAAGGAAAAAAGAGCCAAAGTTTCGGCGTAATTTAATGGTAGGGACCTTGCGATTACTAGAGACAGTTTCCACAAAATGAGAGGAACACTCCCATTGGTGGGAAAAAGCCGTGACATGAACAATGAGTAACATAAGACAGAAATTTAGGGGGGACTCTTCTCTGAACACATGTCAAGTGCAGAACAGAGCGCATAACGCTCTGTATGACGCAGAGGAGTAATTTGTGTGGACACTGCATTCACAGCAGCTCATATCCATCTAGAAATTAGTTGTAGCATCGTTTATCTCCAACTGTGGAGAAACGAATCAGTCCAATAGTTAATTGCTCTTGTAACTGTTAATTGCTCTTGTAACTGAGAGGGCATTATAATATGCACGCTGCTCCAACCATCAACGTGCAAGGGATGAGTACATCTTCTCTCACTTAACGAGAAACATAGGCAAAGTTTCTGCTGGAAAATTCAGCAAAGATGTAATTAGTTTTATAGGAATTTCAGCAAAAGAGAATGGCCTAGCAGACGACAGCTCATCAAAGCTTAAGGCAAACACCGTGTACAGAGGTGTAAACTTGTTGGTTGACGAGCTAGCGTCCACTGTAAACTCGAGCGACCTTGGGTAACCTTTTGCTCAGTTTGTCACATAACTAACCATCCACTGTAGACTTGATTGTCATCCTAAAAATAGTACCGAACTTTGAATCAGAATCGGACGATTTTCGTAGTACTGACCAACATCATAATGTAAGTGTAGGAACAATTTTGTAAAGAAACTTCTAGTTAAACTTTTATTTTGTCATGTTTAGGATAATTTAACCTTCTGAGAGATGATATTTGATATTGTTGTGTTTAGGGTTATTTCAATTTTTGATGTTGACGAAATGCATTTCCTGACAACTGTTTTTTTTTTGTTGTCATATTGAAAACTGTTTAACACTGCATATTTTTGTGCTAATATTGCGACATTAAACATGTCATTTCAAGTTACACAGTTGTCTTCAAATCGTAGAATAAGTAAACCACAAAACATTGCATCTTAAAAGGTTTCATGGTGAATGGCAGCCCATTCTTCATGGAGTACTGCTCTGAGGAGAGGTATTGATGTCAGTCGTTGAGGCCTGGCACGAAGTCGGCCTTCCAAAACATCCCAAAGATGTTCTACAGAATTCAGGTCAGGACTCTGTGTGGGTCAGTCCATTACAGGGATGTTATTCTCATGTAACCACTCCGCCACAGGCCATGCATTATGAACAGGTGCTCGATCGTGTTGAAAGATGCAACCGCCCCCCAATTGCTCTTCAACAATGGGTAGCCTGTGCTGTGGTAGTGCCACGCAAAACAACAAGTGGTGCAAGCCCCCTCCATGAAAAACATGACCACACCAAAACACCACCGGCTCCGAATTTTGCAGTTGACACTAACCACGCTGGTAGATGACGTTTACCGGGTATTCGCCATACATACTCCTTGCCATCGGATCGCCACATTGTTTACCGAGATTCGTCACTCCACACAACGTTCTTCCACTGTTCAATCGTTCAATGTTTATGCTCCTTACACCAAGTAAGGCGTCGTTTGGTTTTTACCGGCGTGAGGTGTAAGTTATGATCAGCTGCTCAACCATGAAATCCATGTTTTCTCCCCTCCCGCTTAACTGTCATAGTACTTGCTGTGGATCCTATTGCAGTTTGGAATTCCTGTGTAATGGTCTGCATAGATGTCTGCTTATTACACATTACGACCCTCTCCATCTGTCAGTCAACAGATGAGGTCGGCCTGTACGCTTTTGTGCTGTACATGTCCCTTCACTTTTCCACTTCACTATCAAATCGGAAACAGTGGAGCGAGGGATGTTTAGGAGTGTGGAAATCTCGCATATAGACGTATGACACAAGTGACACATGACCACGTTCGAAGTCCGTGAGTTCCGCGGAGCGCCCCATTCTGCTCTCACACGATGTCTAGTGACTACTGAGGTCGCTGATATTGAGTACCCGGCAGTAGGTGGCAGCACAACGCACCTAATAGGAGAAACGTATGTTGTTTTTTTTTTTTTTTTTTGGGGGGGGGGGGTGTATGGGTACTTTTGATCGCATAGCGTACCTATATATTTAACATGATCGTACAGTACTACATCCTGTTTATCAACGAATGTTCTCGGGAAAAAAATTCTAAAACAGATTTCAAGGCCACCTCTTTATTTTTCTGCAAACCTGTAAGTGTATATCTTAACAAACTTTATGGAAGAGAATATTTCCCACTCCCTTCCATGATTCTCACTTCAAGAAATTAATCTTTTTCTATGGCTTCCTCCGTGTTACTTCCATTCACTTTTTGCCCTGTCTGCCCCATCTTTGTCTGCAAAAGAGAATCTGTAAAAAATTAAGCTTTTTCGCTGTCTATTTTGCTTGGTAAAACCAATAATTGCTTTTTCCTGTACAACCTGAACGTACTGTTGTTGTTGTTTGACATTCCCGTTTTTATTACTTAGGCTGGACATCGTCTCTTCCTGCAATCTAGAGGATAATATCAGCTGTATCTATGGATGCAACCATAGCGTATTATTACTTACTTGCAAACAAAACACAACATTCAAAATTTGTGTTGGTGCCCCAAAAACTTATTAGGAACAGATAACTCGTTGCCAATCAAAAGCGCACCGTTGGTTTGGTTTACAAAGCAGTTTAACGGTCTTCATAGTCATACACGCGAATTGTTTGCAAATGACTACCGGTTTATGAAGAATGAAGCAGTGCTAGTCGTTCCATTGAACCTGAAATGTCCACAGCTCGTGGTCGTGCGGTAGCGTTGTCGCTTCCCACTCCCGGGTTGCCGGGTTCGATTCCCGGCGGGGTCAGGGATTTTCTCTGCCTCGAGATGACTGGGTGTTGTGTGCTGTCCTTAGGATAGTTAGGTTTAAGTAGTTCTAGGGGACTGATGACCATAGATGTTAAGTCCCATAGGGCTCAGAGCCATTTGAACCATTTTTTGAATCTGAAATCCAAATTGAAACCAGTGGCCGAAAGCAACTGGTGTACAGTTTACTTCCGTTCTGCGAATTAAGAGAGAACTGGAAAGACTCAAGGTAGATGAATCCTCAACATTTTCGATACGTCACAAAGAAGGGCCCAGATCTTGAAAGGGCAATGTAGACCATTTTAATGAGGAAGTCGTTTGGCGCGTGGTGAATAATTTCTAAATTACAGATAGAAGGAGACCCGTGTTAAAGAGAATTCGTAAAGTATTACTGCCGCGCGGGATTAGCCGAGCGGTCTGGGGCGCTTCAGTCATGGCCTGTGTGGCTGGTCCCGGCGGAGGTTCAAATCCTTCCTTGGGCATGGGTGTGTGTGTTTGTCCTTGGGATAATTTAGGTTAAGTAATGTGTAAGCTTAGAGACTGATGACCTTAGCAGTTAAGTCTCATCAGATTTCACACACGTTTGAACATTTGAAAGTATTTCACATTTTAATAACTTTGGAAGTATCTGTAAACATACTTCGTAAAATTATTCGCACTCTAGTATTTAGCTGGAAGAAGACGGCGAATAACCGAAAAGTTTCGAGAGTACTGACGTTGTTGTCCTGCAGTTGCCTGTATGGACGTGACGTATAGTCACACTTGTCTCACAGCATCGTACGGATAGAGCGGCAGTCGACTGCGAGTCTTTTCACACCTGTTTCTAAAGGAAGCAGAATTACCTTCTTCTATGCTGTCGGGGAGGACAGTTTTGTACCAACTGCCTAATTATGGTTTAAATCTGGCCAGAAAAAGGGGATTATCACAGCGACATAGACTTCTTGGACTGTGTAAAATGTCTCAGGGAGAGATTTATATCTAATCGACTATCTCATACTGTCCTCGTTAGAAATACGACCCTTACCCGCTATAAGCAACTGACTCTTGCTCCAGCATCAATCTCTACGAGGACAGAAATGTTATTCTGGTTAACAGAAATGGTATTCCATTCAGTAATGACAAGCTTCGAGCCCACTTGGATTCACTGAGCAAAATGAACAACCGAGTCCACATCACTTATAAAATAGACAGTATTTTAGCCGAACATGGTCATGCTCTGTTACGACTTCATCTATACCAGCCAGAATTGAAACCTATAGCGCTGATACTGGCAAGAGGAAAGAACGACGATACTGAACGTAACTTGACATTCAGAATGGACACGTTATTGACACTTAGAGATGAAGAAATTGTTTCCATAACAAAATAAGACTGAAAGAAACGGTGTTAGCATGCAAATAAAATTGCAGAGCAGTAGATTTCAAGTGAAGATGTACTATACCAACTGCTGGAGATGGGCATACATGTACGAACTGGTACAGATCCGAATTACCAATTCGTATTGGTGGAAGCAAGTGAAGATGAACGTGAAGATGAACGTGACTCAGCTGACTGCCAGTGGAAGTGAAACATCCACGAGGAAACGCAGGGTGGAGCGTTTTCTAAAAGTGTTTTTTGTGTGGAAATATAATGAAAGATGTAGAGTATTATGTCAAATTATGAACTATATTATTTGTGATGTACAATTGTGTCTGCAGTTTCTGTAGAGAAATGTGAACGTCTTCTTAACGGTGAAATTTTACGTTTCACATGGCTGAGTTTGTAAAATAAACCAGATTAGATTTTCTTGTGTATATTTGTGCCGCCTCTAACCTCTTTTCTCGCCCGCTATAGCGCAATACCCCTTCCCTCGTTTTCATATCCCCTCCTGCGCGTACGAGTGTCATACCTCTGTTTGCGTGAAGTGTACCCGACTTTCCCCTAAACTGCCTTGTCAACAGTTGGTACCTCGGGTAAAAAGAATCGTTTTATTTGCCCAACGACACATATTCCGTGTTAGGAGACGTTTTGCTTTGGCATGCAGGCGAGAAGGTGACTGGCATAACACACAGAACAGGTCTAAGGGTTCGTAACATCCAAGTAATATGAGACATATGAGCTCAGCGTGAGAGAAGTGCAAACGTGATATTGCTCCACGATGTCGAAAGACAAAGTCTGTGACAAGTTTCTGTATGGACTCGCGTAAGACATGGGTGTTGTTGTTGTCGTTGTCGTCTTCAGTCCGGAGACTGGTTTGATGCAGCTCTCCATACTACTCCATCCTGTGCAAGCTTCTTCAACTCCCAGTACCTACTGCAGCCTACATCCTTCTGAATCTGCTTAGTGTATTCATCTCTTGGTCTCCCTCTACGATTTTTACCCTCCACGTTGCCCTCCAATACTAAATTGGTGGTCCGCAGCTCGTGGTCGTGCGGTAGCGTTCTCGCTTCCCACGCCCGGGTTCCCGGGTTCGATTCCCGGCGGGGTCAGGGATTTTCTCTGCCTCGTGATGACTGGGTGTTGTGTGATGTCCTTAGGTTAGTTAGGTTTAAGTAGTTCTAAGTTCTAGGGGACTGATGACCACAGATGTTAAGTCCCATAGTGCTCAGAGCCATTTGAACCATTTTTTGAACTAAATTGGTGATCCCTCGATGTCTCAGAACATGTCCTACCAACCGATCCCTTCTTCTAGTCAAGTTGTGCCACAAGCTCCTCTGCTCCCCAATTCTATTCAGCACCTCCTCATTAGTTGTGTGATCTACCCATCTAATCTTCAGCATTCTTCTGTAGCACCACATTTCTAAAGCTTCTATTCTCTTCTTCTCTAAGCTATTTATCGTCCACGTTTCACTTCCATACATGGCTACACTCCTTATAAATACTTTCAGAAACGACTTCCTGACATTTAAATCCATACTCGATGTTAACAAATTTTTCTTCTTCAGAAACGCTTTCCTTGCCATTGCCAGTCTACATTTTATATCCTCTCTACTTCGACCATCATCAGTTATTTTGCTCCCCAAATAGCAAAACTCCTTTACTACCTTAAGTGTCTCATTTCCTAATCTAATTCCCGCAGCATCACCCGACTTAATTCGATTACATTCCATTATCATCGCTTTGCTTTTGTTGATGTTCATCTTATATCCTCCTTTCAAGACACTGTCCATTCCGTTCAATTGCTCTTCCAAGTCCTTTGCTGTCTCTGACAGAATTACAATGTCATCGGCGAACCTCAAAGTTTTTATTTCTTCTCCATGGATTTTAATACCTACTTCGAACTTTTCTTTTGTTTCCTTTACTGCTTGCTCAAATACAGATTGAATAACATCGAGGATAGGCTACAACCCTATCTCACTCCCTTCCCAAGCACTGCTTCCCTTTCATACCCCTCGACTCTTATAACTGCCATCTGCTTTCTGTACAAATTGTAAATAGCCTTTCGCTCCCTGTATTTCACCACTGCCACCTTCAGAATTTGAAACAGAGCATTCCAATCAACATTGTCCAAAGCTTTCTCTAAATCTATAAATGCTAAAAACGTAGGTTTGCCTTTCCTTAATCTTTCTTCTAAGATAAGTCGTAGGGTCAGTATTGGGTATACTTCTAAAAGGAATTGTACTGTAGAATTACCAACAAAATAGTGTGTCGACGAAGTAACGAAACTCGCACAAAGCAGTCTTAGTGACAGTCGAACATAATAAGTGGACTGCGTATGCCACTGGTGGATTCCTCAGACTGCCTATGCCAATGGTGGACTTGCGAGCCGGGTGGCGGCGCTCCCCGTCCTATTGATTCCGGTGACCAGCGCCCCCAATCGCCGGCCGGTGGTTACGAGTGCCACTTTACGACGCCGACGCCGACGCCGCCGCCACGGATCATCGCGCTGTCGCGTCATAAGCTCGCCGTTCCCCGCCGTCTGACGATTGGCCCGCCGTGCATCGTCGCTGCCAGACACTCGTATACCGCATATGGGGAGCCTCGTCCACAAAGGTTTATCTAGAAATATTTGAGCCTTCATAACAGTTGCAGCGGTCGTTTCCTTTTATCCAATGATCTGACGACCCTCTAAACATTTCCTCTATTGCCGCTATAAACCAGCTGACAGCCAAATCCGTGCAGCAATACCTCGAAGAAGATCCCCTCGAGAGACGTTTTTTCGGTACCACTAGTTACATAACGTGAGCATTCTAGAATACTGGCTCTGACTGAGAGAAACTTAATATAGCTAGACAAACTCTCGCAGACACAGTCTCAGTTAAATTTGTTGGAGAATCCTCTGGAGAATTCAGTGTTGGGAAGAGCTTAAGGAAACTGGCCGTGTTGTCTTCAATTCTTCTTAAAAACGTTATAGGTGAAAAAAGAGAGAGAAAGAGAGAGAAATCTCCAGATTACAGATAAAATGACATGATCGACCATAAGTCAAAATATGAAAACATACATACTGATTGCTCGGCCATTGCTGATGGCTTTACTGTATTTTCTGAAAAGTTTGTGGTAGATTTTTACGTACTAAATCTCCGGAAAGTCTTCTCAGTGGAACTTGGAATTCAAGTACCTTCCGCGAAAGCTAAACTCATAGCTAATATCGAAAACTCGCCTACATAGTTTCCACTGAACTATAGGAAAAATTATAAAGTTCCCTATACATGTCAAATGCTTGTGGCAAAAAAAAAAGTGTGATGAAACTGAATGATCATTGAAACATACTTGCAATACAAGGAATCACTTGCAAAGGCTACAAGCAGACACTACAACACATTAGTCAAACCAGAAAGTCTTTGTGCTCTACAACGTATGTCCACAATTACATCAAGTGAAACACACAGATACAAAACAAGAAAATATAGATTAACATAATTTTTCAAAACGCATGATTTCTTTTCATTTACTTGTCTTGATTGCTGAGTTTCTGCAATATGGTTACTGATTTCGTCAATACAAAAGCCATCTTCAAAATCTACAATAGAAGTAAAAGAAAAACATTACTACCTACTAAAATAAGACACTAAAAACAAAGCACAGAAAATATGATATAAACACGTTTACTGCACAGCAACAAGTCATTAATATGTAAAAATAATATGAGTCAAAACTACTATTCATGCTTCAACCAGATATATCTATAGGATGCAAAGCATTTTTCAGAAGACAAATAAATATTTCATATGGTTCAATATATTCGTAAATTTTTCTTTTCACGGCAATTTGGATTCATATTATTCTGACGGGATTATGAGAGATACATCGAGTTTGTATTTCCTGTTCTTTGTTTTCAATCTGTTACTGCAGTATGCAGTAATTCTTTAATTTTACTTCTATCGCAGATTATGAAGATCTCTATTATAATTGCTTTTAATAAACTTTCCGATGAAGAAAATTAAATAAAAAAATATGTACATCATGTGATGGCTCTCCAAATTGACATTTTATACCAATTTATATTAAATATAGATCATAAAAATATCATTAACAGTAAAGAAAAACAGAGAAAAGCTAGTTTAGATACAGAATAAATTACTACAATACAGAATAAAAATGTTCGGAAGTTCAATACTGGCCATTAAAATTGCCACACCAAGAAGAAATGCAGATGATAAATGAGTATTCATTGGACAAATATATTATACTAGAACTGACATGTGATTACATTTTCACGCAATTTGGGTGTACAGATCCTGAGAAATCAGTACCCAGAACAAACACCTCTGGCCGTAATAACGTCCTTGATACGCCTGGGCATTGAGTCAAACAGAGCTTGGACGGCGTGTACAGGTACAGCTGCCCATACAGCATCAACTCAATAACACAGTTCATCAACAGTAGTGACTGGCGTATTGTGACGAGCCAGTTGCTCGGCCACCATTGACCACACGTTTTCAATTGGTGAGAGAGCTGGAGAATGTGCTGGCCAGGGCAGAAGTCGAACATTTTCTGTATCCAGAAAGGCCCGTACAGGACCTGCAACATGCGGTCCTGCATTATCCTGCTGAAATGTAGGGTTTCGCAGGGATCGAATGAAGGGTAGAGCCACGGGTCGTAACACATCTGAAATGTAACGTCCACTGCTCAAAGTGCGGTCAGTGCGAATAAGAGGTGACCGAGACGTGTAACCACGCCGGGTGATATGCCAGTATGGCGACGAAGAATACACGCTTCCAATGTGCTTTCACAGCGATGTCACCAAACACGCATGCGACCATCATTATGCTGTAAACAGAACCTGGATTCATCCGAAAAAATGACGCTTTGCCATTCGTGCACCCATGTTCGTCGTTGAGTACACCATCGCAGGCACTCCTGTCTGTGATGCAGCGTCAAGGGTAGCCGCAGTCATGGTCTCCGAGCTGATAGTCCATGCTGCTGCAAACGTCGTCGAACTGTTCGTGCAGATGGTTGTGGTAGTGTTGGCAGAAGAACCAACACCGTGTTACTAGAGGAGGCCGAAATGCACGTGTTTTAGCTCACGCAGGCTGGCGTGAGGAGGGAAGAACTATACTGACGTGAGGCCTGGAACACGACAAGGAGTTAGAATTCAGAAAGCGGGCGTAATTAGTTGGATACTTAATCCATTAATCCATTAATGATGAACGTCGCTCTTGACGGTACATGATTCACAATATTATCTGTTCTCATAGTACTTGTAGTAACTGAATATGGCGCCTTGCTAAGTCGTAGCAAATGACGTAGCTGAAGGCTATACTAAACTGTCGTCTCGGCAAATGAGCGCGTATGTAGACCGTGAACCCTCGCTAGCAGAGTCGGTTGTACAACTGGGGCGAGTGCTAGGAAGTCTCTCTAGACCTGCCGTGTGGCGGCGCTCGGTCTGCAATCATTGATAGTGGCGACACGCGGGTCCGACGTATACCAACGGACCGCGGCCGATTTAAAGGCTACCACCTAGCAAGTGTGGTGTCTGGCAGTGACACCACAGTTGATGTCTTGCAAACGTCCCCACCTGTTGACTCAGGGATAGAGACGTGGCTGCACGATCCGTTACAGCCATGTGGGTAAGATGCCCGTCATCTCGATGCTAGTGATACGAGGCCGTTGGCACCCAGCACGGCGCTCCGTATTACCCTCCTGAACCCACCGATTCCATATTCTGCTAACAGTTATTGGATCTCGACCAACGCGAGCAGCAATGTCGCGATACGATTAACTGCAATCGCGATAGGCTACAACCCGACCTTCATCAAAGGCGGAATCATGATGGTACGCATTTCTCCTCCTTACACGAGGCATCACAACAATGTTTCAACAGGCAACGTCGGCAACTGCTATTTGTGTATGAGAAATCGGTTGGAAACTTTCCTCATGTCAGCACGTTGTAGGTGTCGCTACCGGCGCCAACCATGTGTGAGTTCTCTGAAAAGCTAATCATTTGCATATCACAGAATCTTCTTCCTGTCGGTTACATTTCGCGTCTTTAGAACGTCATCTTCGTGGTGTAGCAATTTTAATGGCCAGTAGAGTATAATAAAACGTTTATTTAGGAAGGTAAAATGTAGAGTCGCGAAACTAATTTTAAGAATTGTTTCCAAGACCAAATAGATACCCATTGGATCCTACAATAAAGAAAGACATGTTAGAAATGGGTGAAATAGAAAATGTAATACAAAGCAAAACTACACTTGAAATTTTATGGAAAATTTCAAGGGCTTCCCCCCTCCCCCCCCCCCCCAAATAGGCTTGTGTTATTTATTGTACATTCCTTAGGAAAATATATGAATCCTTAAGCATTATGTTTCGTGTTTCGCTGTTTGGATTGCTGTCTGGATTACACATCATTTCCGCAGCTTGTCAACTGAGTGCTCTTCCGTCCCAAATTTCAGTCGATTTTATACGGTCTGTCCTTTCAGCTTTGTGGATTTCCTTCAAGATAAATCAAGTCGTGTGCATGCTATATCATCGATTCTCTCCGAAAGAAGTCAATCTCCTCTTCAGTTAGTGGTATTAATTTTTCCTGTACACTCATAAACAACCTTTACATCGGTTAACCAAGTGGACTCAAATTCCTGAGAACTGGAGTAGAAACCCCTGTCAGAGCATCGAGATACAGGTTTTCCTTCCTTCGCCTAAATCTCAATTGCAAGGACCGATTCTCTAAAAACGACACAGTCCATTTCAAAGTTTTTAACATGGGTGGTTAGTCAGCGACCATTTACAAATTAAAGCAATTACAGCCCTCAGTCAGAAAATTTAAGTCTTTTGACTAGGTTTCGACACTTCTATGAGAGCCTTCATCAGAAATTAAATATTCAAATTGGCCTACCACGTAAGTACAAAAGTGTGGGAAAGTTTGTTTTATAAAAGTCTAAGTACTAACTAACAGTAGAAGACAGATACAGTACTTACATGTCACGTATAAGATAAATATCAAGCGATCATGGTTTAGTCAGAAAAAAATTTGTTTAAAGAAGAATACATGGAAAGCGAACCGCTATGGGCTGCTCATACATATAAAGCCACAGGTAGCAACAGACTGAGGCACCAGCGATAGCAACTGCGGGCAGGTGAACATTACACCAAGAGTAGCCGTAAATATAAGTAGGCTACTTAACATTTAAAATATAGACAGAGGAATGTTAAGATGAACAGTATTTAGTACATGAACTATGAGGCGAAGTTTTAACTAACAGCAGCATAAACGGTAACTTTTTGCTTATGTAAAAGCTTCGAAATATAGTTTGAAGACTGAAAAATGATTAACATACAAAAACAAACAGTACTTACATGTCACGTATAAAATAAATATCAGCGATGAAGCTTTACTCACAATTTTTAAAGTAGAAGCTACTACGGGCTGCTCGCATCTGTCGAGCTACTGGTGGAATCAGATTGAGGCGCCCGTGTTAAGAAATGCGGGCAGGTGAACATTACACCATGAGTGGCATCCAGAAGCCGCATGTACAAACTGGCTACTTAACATTCAAATAAAGACAGACGAATATTATGATGAATATTATTCAGTAGATGACGTAAAATACAAAATTTTGTTTGACAGCAGCAGATAAGATAAAATTTTGTCTACATCAGAGCTCAGAAGTACAGTTTAAAGCATGAAATCACCAGTACAGAATATACAAAGAGGGCTGAATGGCACAGCCTGTAGAAAATGATATAATATGAAATGCAGTCAATATGCGTTGACTTAAATGGATGAAACATTTCGGTAACTGCACGGGTAATGGCTTTATACCGTTTAAGAAGTTTTTATTACGTAATTGTAGCTGCTCAATTAGAATGAGGGTATCATTCCCAGAACGATGTTTAAAAATTTTTAATTCTTCGAGAATATCTCATTCTCCTCGGTGTGCAAAATGTTGATATCATGACCGGTCCATTTCCTTTAAAAGAGAACCGTACCCTTATTTTGGTGATGATACTTTGATAGTATCTGTACACAAACATTCCCGTAAAAGAAACGATTGAGATCATTAAGAACAATCTCCTCACTCATGGTAAATTGGCACGGGGGGAAGTGATTGAACTAGTGGAAATGTTGGAACAAGTCTTGTCGTTCAATTACTTTACTTTCAATGTTAAAATTTATCAACAGAAAGACGGGCTGGCAATGGGGAACAGTTTAGCTGGGACGCTGGCTGACATTTTTGTAAATCACTTAGAAAACAAATTCTTTGATGAAAATCCTAATATCGCTGAGAAAATTGTATATTACAGGAGATATGTAGACGACTCCATTTTATTGTACAAAGGAGATAAAAATGATATCGAAAACTTAGCACAAAAAATGAGCTCTCAACGCCCGAAAATTAGATTCACCATGGAATTTGAAGAAAACAACCGTATAGATTACTTAGATTTAACACTAATAAAGAAAAATGGGAAGCATGAATTTAGCATATTCAGAAAACCTACGTGTACAGATCTAGTTATCAATGAGCGCTCGTCACCCACCGCGATACAAATGGGCATATTTTACTTCGATGGTATACAGGCTACTAAGATTGCCACTAAGCCGACACGAAGTAGAAAAGGAGTTAAGTATTTTAAAACAAGTGGCCGTAGCGAACGGATATACGTGTAAGCAGGTGATGAATATTTATAGGAAGATAAAGAAGAGGCAAATGGAACAAACAGAAGGAAGTCAAGTAGCAGTTACAAGGAACAACAAGAAAAAATATGTAGCTCTCACTTACAATGGAAGAATTGCAGACAAAATTGAAAGATGCTTTCGTAAATGCGACGTTAAAATAGGGTTCCGAACAAATAACACGTTAAAATTGAAGCTCCGGCATAGAATATGTAATAGTAGGAATAAATTTCAGGATTCAGGTGTATATAAAATCAAATGTAATGACTGCTGTAAACAATATATAGGGCAGACTGGTAGGAACTTTGAAACCAGATTCAGGGAGCACACCTACTCTCAAAACAAAACAGCTTTTGGGGCGCATATGGCTGCGACAAAGCACTCAGTCACGAATATTGAAAACAACTTAGACATCCTGCATAGAGCTCATAAGGGACGGTTTCTTAACATTTTAGAAGAGATCGAAATATACACCCACAAAAATAAAGATCCGGATTTAATCCTCAACGAACAAAGCGAATTCAATCATAACGCCTATTTTAGCATTTATGACGACCTACTAAGATGACAACTGTTGCGTATGGAGATCCAGGCCGAGGGATGAGAGATGGTGCGCGGTGGAGAAGCCGGAAGACGCGTGCAACGCCTGGCGTCGTTGACGGGGCCCTCCTGTGCGGCCCTCTTGCCCGCGGCGATGGACAGCAGACGACTGAGCGGACCGCAGCACAACACCAAAATGGCGCGAACCACGGAAGCAGACCGTAGAAGAAAACAAGTTCACACCAGCACCATAGATATATAAATCGCCCTATGCCTTTTAGATCGTATAAAAATGATAATTTTACTGTTTTTTAATCCTGACAAGTACAGATTTTAGCTTTGACATCTACATATTTTAATTAAATATTTTTAATATAAAAAAGATCTACTGAATATGTGCAAATGGAATGTAACAAATGTACCAGACGCCACCTGTCGGTAATAGTGCTATAATTAATATAAATGACGTGCACTCTGCCAACCAATTTTATGTGACGTAGCATGTGAAAGTTGCTGGATTTGGACGGGTTACTCCTGTAACTGAAATATCAGGTACGTTCTGGTACATTTGATGTTGACTAGATAGGATGAAAAAGGTTTGCTTTCGTGAAATAGTAAATTAGTATAATTATTTTTACAGATCTGAAGATGGTTCTGAATGAACCGAAACCGGTCATATGAATAATAAAAAAATTTGCAATCAAGACGGATTTTAAAGTAACATTATAAAATCACTGATTGCTGTTATCCCATGAGACATTATGTCTGTTTTTGCAAACTTTGATAGGAAGTCGATAAAGTAAAGACTGACTACCGTTTCTTCTTTCCACTAACCGTAGGAAGTTATTACCCCTTCCGCCATACTATATGGACTTGGACCTCTGATCTCTCGATACACGGAGAGAAGATCACTCATCTCCTTTTGCTTTATCGCCGTTCACTGTAAGTGAAATGTCGTACTAAGCCGTGGTAAAATTAAGCATTATACCTTGGGAAACTCGTAGTCTAACATTTAAGGTGAGCAGCGGAAAATGCTGCAGCTCCAACACAACATCGTAACGATCGATTCTTGGAGGATTTCAGCAAACTAGCCATTTCTGAATTCCATAAAACAAGAAAATCTTTTCGGAGCTTGGTGGCTCCGATCACTGAATTTCCAGCAATTACAAGAGGATGCGGAACATGAGTGGGAGAAATCCAACGGTAGATCATCTATTACTCTACAGTCACATTAACGTGACCACCGCCTACATCCGACACCAATGTGCAGTAACCTCTTAGAAAGCAAGTGGCAGCATTAGCAGTAGAGGGCATGTAAAGCGTGACGGGGAGACGCGCAAAACAGTGCGTTTGTCGTAACTCTGAAACGGGCCGGTTTATCAAACGTCCAAAGAGGGATGATCATTGGCTTTCGGGACAAGGGTGGAACCATTTCCGAAGCGTATAAGTTTGCACACTGTGCGTGTGCCGCCGTGGTTAAAGTATACCAGGTGTGGCAAAATGGCGCCATTAAAATCTGGCTCCGAGGGCTATAGATGACAGGGGTGAATGACGGCTGCAGAGATGTGTTCCGGAAAATAGACGTGGAACTGTTGAGCAGCTGACCAACCACATGAACCAAGGGGCTACCAACACTGTCTCCTCAGTGACTGTACAACAAACTCTGCTGTGTACGGGCCTCCACAGCCGGCGACTGATTCATGCATCCATGCTGTTATTCATCGGCGACAAAGGGTGGAATTTGCACACCAGTATCGTATCTGGACGGCCCCTGAGTGGCCTTTTTAGACGACAGTGTGGTATTCGGCACGTTGCAACACTAATCCTTCCTCGTTCCTCCATTTCATAAACACATTTTACAGATCTCAGGTGCGAGTTAACCTGTTCGGATCTTTCCTGGATCCCAATATGTTTATGGCGGATCTTATTTCCTTTATCTCAAGTCACAGAAAGTTTTTGGCCAATGTATCTGCACCCTAGAGTCGAACTGCCGAACCGAATTTGGAATCCTAAAGAAAGTCGTTAGCCTTGTTAGAACTTGTCTCTTTGATTCAAAAGGCATAGTAAATCATTGGAGCCACTCCTGAAGAACTTTAACTTAATCACAGGATAGAGATAAACAGATAGTGTGTAACCAATATTGTCCAACCTGGCGCTCGAAAAGATAATGACGGTAGCTTTCCAAAGTATTTGTTATTGATCGACGCAGAAGGTGAGAAAATCACAAATTTCATATTAGCCGACAACATGGTCCTGTTGTCTAGATCCAACAAAGAACTGACGTGGATGTCCGCCGACACGGTGGCGGCAGCGGACGAAGTCGGTCGTCTTGTTAATGAATAGGAGTATCTGGTAATGAGTGGACTCATGCCTACGGAAAGGACTCACTCCAGCGACTGACAGATGGAATTCGGTCCCATTATAAGGTTCATAATTTTTAATATCTGGTAGTTATCCTTAGAGAAGACGATCGTATAATGCAGAAATCAAAGCAAGAGCCCAAGCCTCAAACTGATCATACTTCACTCTAGTTAGCTTTTTAAATCACGCAGTCACTCAAGGAGTTTGAACCTCCAGCTGCACAAAACACTGATCCGACCCGTAATGTTGTATGGTTTGTCACACTTGTAGTATCTGGAAAAAGACTTAAATTAACAGTCTTCTCGTTTTCGAGCTGAAAGCTTTAAGTAAGATCTGTGGTCCAGTAAAAGATCAGATCACTTGCGAGTGGAGGACCCGGCTTAACTGTGAGCTCGGTGAGATCTAGCAGAGTCCAAATACTGTAGGCCTCATGAGAACCAAACGATTTGTACGGGAAGATCATGCTGTTCGGGTGGATACATATAGATGGCCATTGAAATCCATGGGTTTT
This sequence comes from Schistocerca americana, assembly GCF_021461395.2. Classification (NCBI taxonomy): domain Eukaryota; kingdom Metazoa; phylum Arthropoda; class Insecta; order Orthoptera; family Acrididae; genus Schistocerca; species Schistocerca americana. The sequence continues at coordinate 451,673,603 of NC_060123.1, read as the reverse complement.
ATTCCTTGTGGAAGAAAACCACTAGATGTATCAAAGAAAAGGTGAAGAGATGGAATCTATAAAGGCTTGCTGCAGGTCAGCATAGAGGGTGACTAGCGGGAGAAAGCAGGAAATGGTATCAGTGGAAGAGGAGCCTGGTAGCTGCATGCAGTTCTCTGAGCCTGTGAGTCATTGTGACCTAAATGTTGCGCTATAGTGTCTCAGTATACCTGTAACGAATATTTAATAATTACAGGTGTGTTCTGTATACAAAACTTGCGTCACATGCTCAGTAGATTTACAGAATGTTTTAAAACTACACCAGTAAAATCAGATTTGTTACACATCGTGTCTGAAGGAATCCGTATCCGGAATCCTTCCCAAACGACGATACAGTTTATCGAAAACGAGGGAATCTACCCTCAACAAATCGCCATCATGGTAGCACTTATCTTCGCAACACTGAAGCAGTCAGTCCACTCCAGTCGAGGTCCATACCATCAATGCGTGTTTTAAGGATTCTACATTTTCTATTGTAAAGGAATTAAACGTTGTATACCAAAATAGAAATTAAAGGAATTATAAATTACATGTCGCAGTAGCTACTGAGTGTTATCGACTAGCTCATTATGTGATGCCAAAGATATCATGTCCGGATAAAGGAGAAGTGTTCGTTGCATCAATAAGATATAAACGATTAGTCAGTCAAGACCAATCTCAAAGCCTCAGTATTTTCGTTGTGACGCTGAGGCTGAATTTCTCATTATTGAAACTTACTAGCACGATGAAAAGCCCATCAGTGAAGAACTCACTCGACTGGGCTGTTAAGAAACGTGTATCACTCGCTAAGAATTCCTAAAGATACATAAAGAGATATCCAAACTCACCACAGCAGAAAAAAGTAAATACGGGAATACTACTCGAAACTGATGAATACGTCAGAAAAAATAGCTTCAAAGGTCACTATAATAAATACGTAAGGAACTTGAGATCAGGCTGGATATTTGGAGAAAAATAAATTGAATTCCCTACTGCCTCATTTCAAAATTTGCGAAAGTTGCACTCAACAACCTACATTTGTGAAGTCTATTCCACATCCGGACTCAACAAATCCTTCAGCAGATATTACAGAATATCTGATATACTAAAACAATACTCTCACCCAACGGTGGTTTCTTCCAACAGAGGCCAAAAGGTTGTCAGTGTCAGTCATCGTCGCCGCCACATACTTAAATTAATTTTACTACTACGGTATGTTAAATTTGTTAAACACTTAGAGACAAGACACTTTCGGACAAACTGAAATCAACTATAGCATGTCCACTAGGAAACTTGTATTCAGGGAGCTGAGGAAGAAATAGAACTTTTTTGACAGAAACACAAACTACGTTCAAGTCTGTACCTTAAACGACACTAGCCAGGACCCTGCAGGATGCAGAATGTCTTTCAGATATCAGGGATAGAAAGAGAAAGCCAACGTGTGAACACTTTCGTTATCACAGTACTTCCGATTGATTGCAGGATGGTCTCTCAAGAAAACTTGTGAAGAGAACGCAGGGTAGGTTAAATTTCAACATTCCCAAAAAGAAAAAAAAATTATCACTTAACGTCCAGTCGTCAAGTTCATAAGAGGCGAATTACAAACTGAAACCGGAAGAATTGTCAAGAAGGGACCTGGCTGTGTCCTGTGAATGGAATGAACATCAAGCAGTTTTTAAGGAAACACTGAAAAATTTTAATCCTGATGGCTAGTTCCACCACGTGCAGGTTTTCACGTGTGTATAGTCTGTTGTACGCATGTGATCCGAGGCTCGTCTTTTATCGGCAAATATCGGTTTTGCTCGGAACTACTCAGCACAGTGCAAAGCGTCACTGTCTCTTCTGGCATTTGGTGCGACATTTCACGGTCGAAGCGACTTTCTTCAGCATCGCAGAATCGTGTTGTAAGGGAAGTTCATAGGTGCAGCAGTCGTTTGAACAAAGAGAGTCAGTCTAGCGATCTATCTGCCCATCATTTAAAAATGAATTGGAATCACAGAAAGGAAGGATGAAAATTCTAAATATCTATTATTCAGTCGCATAATCGATTAGTAGCTCAAATTTAGTATGGAACGACATCACATAAACACTTTGCAGAAATTATTTAAAGATATAGTTGACGATGAAATAACAAGAAATTACAGCGATCGACGCACAATTTGTACGGGATTAATTGTTTTGTACATCAGTAAGAACCTTTTGCTAAATTAGCAGGTGACGAAACTGGTGGTATGAATATAAAATTTTCGAAAGTTGCACGCAGTATTACAGTCTCGGTCCGGCAAACAGTTTTAAGCTGCCAGGAAGTTTCGTGCTACAAATTATTGCAAAGAACGTTATTTAAGTCAAAGAGTATGCCTGGCACGATTGTACGATTTAAGACACGCTTTTGTTGAGTTCCTGAAGGAAAAAGGAAAGCAGGAACGAAAATTATAACATCTAGAACGGACTGAAGACCTCTCACTTTAATCGGACTCGACTTCCCAAGATAAGAAGCAACTCCTTTTTGATTTGGCAGCAATGCATTTGAAAATAAATTCGCGTTGTGGAAGGGGAAATTTCTGGTGTTAAAGAAAACGTGAATGTTGAAGAATTCATTTTTCCACTGACAGAATTACGGGAATAGTTTCCTAAACGTTTCGAAAACACTGCCAAACATACATATGTTTTTGAGTTGTTTTTCAGGCCGTTTGCTGTTTGAGTTGAAAACACACCTGTACATGTGCAGATGGAACTAGTCTATCTGGAGTGTAGTTTCCTTATACGATAAAAATATCCATCAGTTCTCCTTTTTTCCGCAGGAAGAGTTTTCACGTCTCCAAAATGCGGTTACAAACGTGATCCAATGTTTCGATCAACATATATGTGTGATACGCCTTTTTTCAATTGTGAATCTAATTGAGTCATGGTACATGGCAATCTGAGCAACGAAAATCTGTAAAACTGTCTGCATCTGTCTGTATGCCGAGTGTTTGTACCAAATATAAATTTTACTGGCTTCGGCATGCCAGATTAGATTGATATCTAAGTGTAGGATGTTTGCAGTTCGTCCCCCCCTCCCTTCCCCCTATCCACTCAGACGCTGTGGAGTAAAAGTGGGAGAGGTGTGAAGCCATGCGACAGGAATCCACATATGAAAGACAGCGCTGTGCACGTCCAGAATTCTTGACCATCCCTGGTGTAGACAGATGTTACTGTGACAACAATGGGATAAGAGATGCATCACTAACTTCGTTGAGGAAGAATAAGGAAGGTGTTGGTTGTTTTATTTGTAAGGAACCATCTCATCAATCGCCTACAGGAATTTGTCCAACTGTACAAAACCCAAATGAGACAGCACGAATAATATGATGTCACTGTTTCCCAATTCGATTCCACTGTGTTTCTTCATATGGCAAAAGTTTCTCCATGTAAAATCCAATAATTGTGGCAGATACTGGCACCTGAGTTACAGAGGAACACACGCATAAACTGGTCAAAGTGAAGTGCTCACTATCCGATGATATAAGAAAAGCCACTTCATCAAATGAAACAACAAGTTTACTGCTACCAGTCACTGTCTATTTATCTCCACGACGCGCTTCAAAGGCTTAAACCTCCGTCATCAGGTGGATTTACATTTGTTAATATGACATTTGTGTGTGTGTGTGTTGTGTTACGATTTTTTGGGGGAACTTGTGGCACTGTCTAGTGGAGAAACAAAACACTATTTCAGAACATGGTTTTGGGTTTCTTTTGCCAAAAAATTAAACGTGTACCCACGTTTAATTTGAAACACGTCGTGGAAATAAATAAACAGTGACTGGTAACAGTAAACTCGTTGTTTCATTTAATGTCAATAACAGTCACGGTAAAGCCGAGCCTCAAATGTTCGCATTTAAAGCCACTTCGTATGTGATTAATGGTTTTCTTGCGTCTGAGATGGGCGCGGTCTGCAGTGTGGGTAAAAATGCAAGTGGATTAGAGACGTCATAAATTATATAATTGTGTTTATGAAAGACAATAGTTGTCTTTCTTGATGTGAATACCGTCTAGGTAGTTGCTGCATAATATTGTATTACTATTATTACAGTCCAATAACTACCGAATTGCATACTTTGCCGTCATATGCGTTTGTGTGTGTATCTTCTTTTTCGTTCATTAAATTCAAAATTAACCAATAAAAACACGAAGAAACCCAAGGAATGACGATCTTTTCATTGAATAAAATGAATGTGAAGATGCTAATGATTGCAATAGTCGTTATAACAATTTTTAATTCCCAACAACAATCCATTTATATTTTTGAATTGCTGTTTTCAACTGCATCGCATTATCATCCTTACCTCCAGAAATAATAAATAACGTCTGAAAATAAGTCGAGTAAACGACGAGATGAAATAGATCGATAAAAACAAGAATCTTAAGATTCAGTGTTTATCTTTTGCTGTCAGTCTTGCAATGTTATCCAGAGACATAGTGATGGCAACAAGAAGGATCAATATTTTTGAAAAGAATTGCAGAAAAAGCAGGTCTTCAAATATCTTCAAAACAGAGTATATAAAAAATATAAAAAAGAAAGAAAATAACGTCCCTCGTTCTGACCCTGATCGGCTAATTAGGGTCAAACGACGATCGTGTCATCCTCCACCATTGGCCTCACTGGATGCGGTGTAGAGCGGCCAGGGGACAGCACACTGCTCTCCCAGCCGTTGCCGGCTTTTCAGACCCTCCAGCAACCGCCTCTGACATAATCAGCTCCTCAACTGGCAACACGGCGCTGAGTGTACCCCTCTCTCGTCCTCTCACCAAGGAAAAATTCCTGTAGGGACTAGGAACCGGTTCCTGTCCTCCATATTGCAGCCAGAGACGCTGAACACTGAAAGTGAGCTACGGAGGTGGACGCAGGTATAAGAGAATACTTCAGATTTCATGAACTCTAATGGAAGACATTAGGGACATCTTACTCCAGGAGCACGACATAAAACATAACAACATTGCATATCCTGTGATTCACATTACAGTAAATGACGTAAAATTTACGGCAGTACTTGATTCTGGCAGTCCTATTTCAGTAATTAGTGAAACATCCTTTAGCAAATGCAACAAATCGAACGATTGTCCCACACTTCCGTTACGTAAGATTAAATTACAAGGTGCAATCTTTGGAAAAAGTGTAGATGTACGCCAACAAACCAACTTAGAATTGTTCTGTCAAAGCCACAGCTTCTCTATGAACTTTCTTATTGTTCCATTATTGTCGACGGAAGTTATATTGGGAGTAGACTTTTTGAATGAATACAAAGTAATCTTAAACTTTCACGATGCTGAAATAAGTTTAGAGAAAGAAGGTAGGTCAATAGCTTTGAAATTTTAAGATTGAAATTCAAACAATTGAGAATTGTAATGACAGTGATAGGCAAGACCTTTTTGAGATTTTACAAGCACATTCCACAGTTTTTACTCACAAAACAGGAACAATCAATGGATTTCAATACCAATTTCGTGTTCGTGAGCATACTAACTTTTGTGTTAGACCATACGCAATTCCAGCACATTATAGGGACCGTGTTGGAACAAAAATACAATTTATGCTTGACGAGGGCATTATTGAGCCTGCAGTAAGCTCATACAACAATCCATTACATGTTGTTGAGAAGAAAAATGGATCGATCAGGCTTGTCTTAGATTCGAGACAAATCAATACTATCATCATTCCTGAAACAGACAGGCCGCAAACGTTGGAAGAACTTCTTCAAAATTTTAATGGTGTAAAAGTGTTGTCTTCTATTGTTCTCAGCTTTTATCAGATCGAACTTCAAACAGAATGTAGAAAATACACAGCTTCCCTTTGTTTCGGCGTTTGTTATCAGTTTCGGAAACTTCCTTTTGGTTTGAACATTTCTTCAGCAGCATTCATTCGCGGGCTAAATTCCATATTACCTGAGTTCTTAAAACGTCACATCACCTTATATGTGGACGATATTCTGATAGCAGAAGCCTCATGGGAACAACACAATCGCATCCTCAACAGCGTGCTATATATTTTTGCAGAATCTCGAATTACAGTTAACTTGGAAAAGTCTGAATTCGGTAGGACAAAGGTGAAGTTTTTGGGACATATTATTTCTTCTGAAGGCATTCAGCCGGATCCTGAAAAGCTACAAGCAATCAGAGCCATTCCAGTTCCATCCACAAAAAAACAAGTCCGCAGTTTTCTAGGTCTTGTAAATTTTTACCGTCGTTTTCTGAATGTGCAAATTCTAGTTACACCAAAACTTTGTTCTCTCACTGGAAAAAATACTATTTGGAACTGGGACGAACAAGCACAGTTGGAATTCAATTCTTTGAAAGAATCGCTACTTAACGCGCCAATACTAGCTCATCCAGATCTGTCACAAGATTTCTGCCTTAGCACGGATTCTTCTAAAGTCGGTCTTGGTGCCCATTTATTTCAAGAAGCCATAGAAAATGACAGTACTGTTCAGAAAACCATTGCTTTTGCTTGCCGAGTGCTAACAAAATCTGAAAAAAATTATTTCGTTACTGAATTAGAAGCTTCAGCTATCGTTTGGGCATTTAACAAATTCCGTTTCTTTCTTTCTGGTAAGCACGTAAAAATATACAGTGATCATCGTGCATTACAGTTTCTTATGTCTTCAAAATTAAATCATGGAAGGTTAAAACGTTGGGCATTGTTTCTGCAAGAATTCCACTTCACAATAGTCTACATTCCCGGCAAGGAGAACATTGTTGCGGACGTACTGTCACGCTCACCGGCTGGGCTTGAGAAAAGTGACACAGAAGGCAACCTCGAGAAAAATTTCAGTATTCTTTACATTCAGAAAGTCGCCTTTGAAAACTTCATCACCACATCTTTAAAGGACATTGTTCACGAACAAGATAAAGATCCGATTTGGAAAGACATCAAATGTAAATGGCATGAAAAGACACACACTCAGATTCGGCATTATTACCTGGTTAGAAACAACACACTCTTCAAACGCTGCACTGTTGATGACAAGCTATGGGTACTTTACATTCCAGACGATTTTGTTAATAAGCTCATTTGGTACATTCATTTCAGCTACGCACATTTTGGTCCTCGAAAATGTTATCATATTTTTCGAACGACTTGTTATTTTAACAATCTGGAAAAGAGAATTCGAAGAGTCTTGTCTATTTGTAAACTTTGTCAAAAGACGAAACCATCTACTATCTCACATCGTGCTCCGTTGTTTCCTATTATTCCTTCTAAATGAAAAGAATTTGCTGCTGTTGATCTCTTGGGACCCCTTGCCAGAACATCGAATGGATTTTCGTACGTTCTAGTCGCTGTTGGACTTACTTCAAAATTTGTTTCTTTCACTCCGTTACGTAAAGCCACTGGACGGTCTGTATCCAACGCCTTTGTTAAAAATTTCTTACGTGAAGTTGGCGACGTTGCTAAAGTCATTTCAGATAACGGACCGCAATTCAGATCTGCTGTTTGGTCACGCATGCTTTGGAATCATAAAATCAAACCTGTTTATATTTTATTGTACTCACCACATTGTAACCTGTCTGAACGGATTATGAAAGAAATCAATAAGCTTTGTAGACTATATTGTCACAGAAAGCATCAGCATTGGGACAGATATTTACACTTATTTCAAAATCTGCTGAATGAAATGCCTCATGATTCTACTGCTTTACCACCTACTCTTGTACTGAAGAATGAAGAACCACCGAACAGAATCAGAGAGCTTGTACCTTTCCCGAATACACGTAAACTTCGACACAAAGACATAATTGATTTGGCTCTTAAAAATATAAAATCTGCAGCAAACAAAAGGAGAAAACTACACGGTAAAGCAAATGCAAGGAAATTATATATTGGTCAGAAAGTTCTCATTAAAGCTCATTCATTGTCACATCAGAAGAAACACTTGAGTCACAAATTCTTTCTAGTTTTCAGTGGACCTTACAGAATTCGACGTATACCACATGATAATTGCGTTGAAGTTGAAACTCTACGTACTAGGAAGAGTAAAGGTTTACACCACATTTCACATGTAAAACCGTTTATTGAAAGATAATCTACTTTTTAACTTTGTCTTTTCCATAAAACTTTTCACTTCACATTTCTAGTATGCGTTGTCAGACTTAGAAACTGCTAACATGCAACAATGTTTGAAGTTAAATATCCAATAAAGAACCAAGAGAACTTATTTAAACAGAAATTACGAATGCATTGTTATAGTGAACAGACGTCACAGTGTTATTGTGTGTGTACATGCTTGCTTGTTAGTTGCTCGATTATGTAACGACTATAAGGCTTACATACTTAGAACATATACTGTACTGCTAATGAGATTGTAATGCAACATTTTGGTTTACTTGAAAATACATTCTGGATTTAAAGTACTTTCAGTGAGATACCAGATGACACAGTGCGCAACAGCTACACGATTTTATCATGACGCTACTAATGAGTGACAATTTACAATGTTGCTCTTGCAGTGTTTCTGTTTTATATCTGCACAGTTTTTCGGAATTATTCTGGAAAGTAAAACATGTTTTAGTAGTAACTTTTGTGGTATAGCTACAATTAGACTGCCTTTTCCGTAGCACAACAATACGTTACAGCACAGTACTTTCTTCATGACGGCAATAAGCGTAATAACTAAGATATCTATACGCAAAGCACTTCACTTTCGTTTATCATGAGGTAAGTACATTGGCTTCTGCAGAACTTAGCTTTCGGAGGACAATAACTACGACACTTCCACAGAGATTATCTTACAGCAAGACGCACATTTAGCGCTACAGGACACGCATTTGAGTGATTAATTTTTCTACCTGAACCATTTATTTTTCAAGATTTTTGAATTACAAAGAAAGTTTTCCATGATACATTTCATTCCATTGCTGTAATCTGTAACACCTGAGGGTATAATTACATTAATCCTCAGGGGTGTACTCGCTTACTTTGTGTACCATGTGTTTGGCAAGCACAAGGAGGCCTAGCTAATATGGTATTTGCTTATACAACTTTACACATCGGTACCATGTTTCTCTAACACATAAATTACACAGCTATCTGATCATTTAACTGGGAGAGACAAACATTAATTTTACTACATCAGCGACAGATGTTTACGTAATTACACAGTTGGATAACTTCACACTTATGAAATTGAATTTTGTCTGTACTTTGCGAACTGTTCATATTTTTTTGGAACCATTGTGATTCTATGAGAGCTTCGAATGATGTATTTGGTAAGGGATCATCATTTTTGAAGTATGTTTGAGGTAGATGACTTTATTGAAGGTTTTGAAATTATTGAAAGAAGCTACGACGTTTTTGAGATTTGACTGAGGTGTTATGATGTTATTTTTACGACGACGATGTGTATTGTGCTGTTGAGGTATGTTTATGATCAATAAGCTGAGAATCGTACTTTAAGAGTTATGAAATGTGTGTAAATGCATGAATGTATAACAATGCAGGCGAAAATTTTTTACACATTGTTATATTCATAGGATTTTGTTTCTACACATTTGCAACGCAAATTCTCGACCTGTGAAATTTTTTATATGAGACTGTCACTGCAGTGCAAACTGGTGTCGTAAGTATTTCGGTAAGAAAGTTAAGTGCCCTTCACGTAATGCATCGTGGGCACCCAGCTGCGCGACAGTTGCCTGGAAAAAAGTCATTAGTGTGTGCCTTTCAGAGGCACAGGTGGAGTAAAAAAAAAAGAGACCATTATCCTCGCTATTGACATTTCTTTGTCGAAAGCATCGCAAATACGACACGCTCAAACTTGAAAACATATGATTACACTGTGGAGCTCTTAATTTATGATATTTAATAAAATGCCTAATGAAATGATGAGAAACATTTTACATCTATTGTCTTTCTAGTTGAGAGATTGCTCATTGTGTTTAATATCTGGTTTCCAGCTGTGTTGCAGCATTGGCCTTATAAAATAAAATATAGTGCATTTGCTAATGTGAACACTTTCTGCCAACAGATCTATTAAATAATAATTTTGTGATCCATATTCTTTGAAAAAGAAGCACTTGGAATGGAAAGAACAATAAGAAGGCATTAATAACAGTAACTGCATACATAATTTTCTTTTCAACTACTTGGTAATTTTTTTGGTAGAGTAAGTTATCGTGATGCATCACTCTTGTTAAGATGTGACATAGGTATTAAACATGGCCATTTTTACTGTAATATTTTTTCTGCTTGAGCTTTGTCATGTTTAGATATAAGTTATTGCATTTGCTGATGCAGTTTGCCAGGCATAGTGCTACTAAATTTCACTTTGTATTACTCTGTTAAGCCGGTTTTACTACTGATTTATTTTTCTTGTTGCTGCTCATTGGCTCATATTAGTTGTAATGTTGCATTTGCTTGGTAATTTAGATTTACTGTAGCTTGCTTTGCCAATTTCCATTTTTTTGTCATTGCTGTTTGTGTTAATTGTTTTGTGCTGCGGCATTGCCTTGTCCCTTAGTTTAGCATCTGAACTCAGTAGATTTAAGTTAGCTTAAGATGGGGTAGGCTATATGTGAGAACGAGTTGTGATGAATTGGAAGAAATGCGTAGAGAAGCTATAAGAAAATGGTTTGGCCAAAACAGTATTTTGAAAGAGGATATGAACAAAAAAGTAGGGTTTAGGGACAACAGGTTTAGGTAGGATTTTCTTGGAAATAAATGATGAGGTAAGATAATGGAAAATAAATAATGAGGTAAGAAATATGTGAACATATAAATACAGAAAGCATGCTTGGATAGGATTTTTTTGGTGGAAACAAATGTTGAAATAAGAGGAAAGATCTATGGAATGAAGTTTTGGGTTGGACTGCAGTACCAAATGTTACACTGAAAATGAACCCTGTCTTTCCTATTGTATTATTCCGCTATGTGTTTATGTACCCTTGTGTATTTGTCTTTTTCCTGTCTTTACGTGTTTAGCTAATAAGATTTATGTTGTAGAATTTTTCAAATACTATGTTATTTTCTTTGTAAAGATGTTTAGACATTATTTATTCTGTTCTGTTTTAATGCTCATGTGCAAAGTTGATGTTTCGAAAGTTATTCTGATCTTTTATGTATGTACTCATGTCATAATTCCTGTAACACTGATGTATATGTTATTTCGATTCTTTTGCAAAGCCTGTACTACAAATGTTATCTGTATTGTTATGTTCTTTAATGATGTATTTTGTACCTTTGTAATTGTATTCTTATGTTATAAGATTGTAATTGACACCAGTTCATCATATTATTAACTTGTAAGTTACATTTCACTGCACACGTTTCTGTTGGTCATAGTATATGGACAATATGTGAGAAGTAGGGACTGTTAGTGTTTGCACGTGTGTTACTAATTCAGCAAGGGACTGGATAACAGCATTGCTGGTTCTAAGGACAATTCCAAAAACTTTGTGAGTGCACAAATGGTGGTTATGGACTTGCTATATTATCCGTAAGACTCTTCAATGGTGATTGAGCACCTGCGCAGTCACAACAGATGGCTGCTGTCCATCTCTACAAGGACTGCAGTGTGTCTGCATCTTTGATGACCCACCAATACCATTATTTCTACAAGGACTACAGTGGGTCTACACCTTTGCTGACTCACCAATACCATTATTTCTACAAGGACTGCAGTGGGTCTGCACCTCTGGTAGCCCACCAATACCACACACAATCTCTACCAGGACTACAGTGGGTCTGCACCTCTGGTGGCCCACCAATACCGTAATCTCTACCAGGACTACAGTGGGTCTGCTCTGTGATGACCTACCTACCAATATTCTTCAAAACTTCGAATGACTCTGCTGTGGGTTGGCTCTGTTGTGGCCCATTACCTGTCTGCATGCCGAGAGTCAGCACTGTCTTTCCGTTGGAACGACAATACTACTTCTTCAAGACTGCATGGAAATCCACTACTTCCGTGTGCATTTTCTTTTACTGCTCAGACTTTGAGAAAAACACTGCAATTTTACTGTGATGAATGATCAGGACTATCTTTATGGACTGTGAGAAAATTTTAGCTTTTGACGAACATTGTATCAATAAGTGTGTGCATTTGATTTCTTTGTTATTGTAATAATGAAAAATTTTTTTTCAAATCTGTATTGGCCACTGCCCAAAACAATTTGTAAAATTTTTGTGGGGAGCATGGGGGCTATGTAAGTAGGCTGTTTAGGTTTTTATATTGGTAACGCCACGTAGCGCTCTGTATGAAAATCACTGGCTGTGCTGTGTGCAGTCTGTGGCTGGTTTGCTTGTTGTTGGCCATTGTAGTGTTGGGCTGTTGGCTGTTAACAGCGCGTAGCGTTGCGCAGTTGGAGGTGAGCCGCCAGCAGTGGTGGATATGGGGAGAGAAATGGGGGAGTTTTGAAATTTGTAAGACTGGATGTCATGAACTGCTACGTATATTATGATTTTTCAACACTATTAAGGTAAATACATTGTTTGTTCTCCATCAAAATCTTTCATTTGCTAACTATGCCTATCAGTAGTTAGTTCCTTCAGTAGTTTGAATCTTTTATTTAGCTGGCAGTAGAGGCGCTCGCTGTAATGCAGTAGTTCGAGTAACGAAGATTTTTGGTGAGGTAAGTGATTTGTGAAAGGTATAGGTTAATGTTAGTCAGGGCCATTCTTTTGTAGGGATTTTTGAAAGTCAGATTGCGTTGCGCTAAAAATATTGTGTGTCACTTTAGTGAATGTTTGAGTACGTTCAGTTTTGCTCAGCTGTTTGCAAAAGAAATAAATGTAAGATGTTTATCAGCACAGTAATTCAGGCCGTGCGGATAAAGGCGCTGCAATCTGGAACTGCAAGACCGCTACGGTCGCAGGTTCGAATCCTGCCTCGGGCATGGATGTTTGTGATGTCCTTAGGTTAGTTAGGTTTAACTAGTTCTAAGTTCTAGGGGACTAATGACCTCAGCAGTTGAGTCCCATAGTACTCAGAGCCATGTGTGAACAGTAATTCATAAATTTTTCTAAGGGGACGTTTCAAAATCGAGATGGTCGCTCCCTTGCGCTGCATTTATGTATTCTAGTTTGTGGAACATTGCATTTATTTATAAGAGATACATTGCACTCACATCCGAAGCGGACAATATTAGATGTTTGTTCGAGTTCGCAGTTTCGATAGAACACGTGGCAATCAGTATTCTATTTCTATTCAGTCATTCAAGCACATTGCTTTTGCACACATTAAATAATATAAAGGGTGATCAAGAAGTTTCCGTCTCAGCGCGATGTTGCAGCGTGTAAGCAAAGTAGCGTGGCTCCGGTGCGTTTATAAAAGCACCAATATGTACGCAAGGGCTTAGTGTGCCATTGGTGTCTATCCGACCTGGGTACGGTAAATGCGAAAACGTGAAATATGGCGACACTGTTACCAAACGCTTCCAAACAAGACCAACGTGCTTCTATTCTTTCCTTTGCTGCCGAAGGACGAACACTGGTAGACATCCATCGGAGAATGAAGCATGTGTTGGGAGGCAACATGTCTGACGAAGACCACCGCTGAGGAACTACGCGCGAAGAGGCGCTTGCTGCCTCAAGTTACCACGCGCTAACGTCGTACGCGGAAGTTAAGCCAACTCAAGCGGGAGATACTCGAGCGCCCCCCCCCCCCCCCACTCCACCCTATAGTACCTGATCCCTCCCCATGCGGTTATCACGCCTTCGTTCAATTAGAAAAGCCCTTGACGGGTTGGCGATTCATGTCATGAAGATGTGAAGCAGGCAGTTACGGACCCCTTCAGGCACCAGAACACGGAGTTTTACGAAACGGGGTATCTTCTACCTGGTACGCTGATGGGATTAACCCCTTAATGCTTACGGCGATTTTTCCTGTTTGGCGCACCGATTGTGGACTGTATGGTCTTGCAAGGAAACTTTTTGATCGCCCCTTATATCATGGGCGCTAATAAGAATTTAAGTTGGTTTTTGTTCTCTTCTGTAAGTTTACGGTCAGGTAAAGTCACATTGATCTTTGAAGCCCACTTTTATGTGAAGCATGAGGTTTTGAATTTTCTGTCTGAACAATATATATTCAGTATTCATATAATTTGGGATTCTTACGAACTTATTTTTCGCTTCTCTGTTCCTTATTGTTATCTTTAGATGCCTTCACTTTAGAGCCATGTTCTCGAAGAAATTACGGTTCGCTGCACTACATTTCAATCAGAAATCGATTAACTTGCCATCAGCAGCAAAGGCATTTTCCTATTTTTAAGCCGGCCGGAGTGGCGGAGCGGTTCTAGGCGCTACAGCCTGGAACCGCGAGACCGCTACGGTCGCAGGTTCGAATCCTGCGTCGGGCATGGATGTGTGTGATGTCCTTAGGTTAGTTTAAGTAGTTCCAAGTTCTAGGGGACTGATGACCTCGGACGTTAAGTCCTATACTGCTCAGAGGCATTTGAACCTGTTTTTAAATTAAATTTTCATCTAGCCACGTAAGTTTGTATTGCAGCAGAACTTCAAGGCATGTGGATGCCACAACGGAGACCTCGATATTTTGCTATGGGAAAGTTCCTACAAAATCTAAAACAGAGTTAATCAGACTGCGTCTCTTCACTAATAGTTCAGATTTAATATAAAGAGGGATGTTTCCGGCCACTGACAACCGGGTTCATAGTCTATTATGAGCTAATAGATTAAAGTATATAAGAGTGACAGATTTTCAAGCTTATATAGTACGGCTTATCGACAATCATAGCTGCCGCGGCCGACCGTTTAGGCCGAGCGCGATCGCTACGGTCGCAGGTTCGAATCCTGCCTCGGGCATGGATGTGTGTGATGTCCTTAGGTTAGTTAGGTTTAAGTAGTTCTAAGTTCTAGAGGACTGATGACCTCAGAAGTTAAGTCCCATAGTGCTCAGAGCCATTTGAACCATAGCTGCCGCACACCATTCACGGATGGAACAAGGTGGCATTCACATACCGTAAGATGAAAAAAAAAAAAAATGTAAATGTTGACACAGGGACATTATAGAAAAGTTAAAGTGGGATCGCCTACCTAAATTAATCACTGTTTCTAAGAATACGGATCCGGTGCTTATAAGTCTCCAAATTTGCAAGAGGTATAGCTCAGAATTAGGATAGGTTACGATTTTTTGTTCCAGTGTAGCCTGAAGGCATACAGTTTTAAATATAGAGTGGAAAATAAAGGTAAAAAGTTCTCGGCACGAGAGTTCAGTGGTGAACGACCCGTGAAAGTCCTGGAAGGTGAGACGTGGCCGGCAATTGGCTTCGTCAGGCGATATCTGGCAGCTCCGGCGCACGTTCCCTGTCTGCGTACCTCCACCTCCCTAAAGTCTCCCTCTCTCTTGCCCAAGAAACGCTCCTCATATTGAGTTACACGATGGTGTAGACGGACTCGGAAGACAAAGAATGAACGATAACGCTATTTACACATGACTCAACTTAGTTCCAAGATTTTTTATACCTATGTAATCTTTATTTATATAGTTCTCGAGTTTGTTAAATCATATCTGCATCTACATGGCTACTCTGCGAATTACACATCAGTTCATGGCAAACGGCTCTTCGAACCACCTTCACAATAACTCTTTGTTATTCCATTCTCTAACAGCGCACGGAAAAAACGAACAGCTATACCTTTCCGTGTGAGCTCTGATTTCCCTTATTTTATTATGGTGATGGTTTCCCACTACGTAGGACGGCGTCAACAAAATATTTTAATATTCGGAGGAGAAAGTTGTGACTGAAATTTCGTGAGAATATTCCACCGCAGCGAGAAATGCCTTTGTTGTAATTATAAATGCCCCAAATCCTGTATCATGTCCGCGACAATCTCTCCCCTACTTCTCTATAATACAAAACGTGCTGTCCTTCTTCGAATTTTCTCGATGTGCTCCGTTACCCCTATCTGGTAAGGATGCCACACCACGCAGCATACTCCAAAAGAGGACGGACAAGCGTAATGTAGCCACTCTCTTTACTAATTCTATTGCGTCTTCTAAGTATTCTGCCAATAAAACGCAGTATTTAGTTCACTTTCCCCGCAACATTTACTATGTGTTCTTTCAAATTTAAGTTGTTAGTAATTGTAATTCCTTGGTATTTACTAGGCTTTACAGCCTATATATTTGATTGATTTATCATGTAGCCGAAATTTAAGGGATTCCTTTTGGAACGCATGTGGATGACCTCATACTTTTCATTATTAAGGGTCAATTGCCGATACAGATACCTTCTCTAAGCCATTTTGCAAATTGGTTTCGATCTTCAGATGACTTTACTAGACGATAAACGACGGAATCATCTCAAAAACCCCTAAGATAGATCCTCAGATTGTCTCTTAAATGTCATGGACTATGCGGCTGGTCTCGGCGGAGGTTCGAGTCCTCCCTCGGGCATGGGTGTGTGCGTTTGTTCTCAGGATAATTTGGGTTAAGTAGTGAATAAGCTTAGGGACTGATGACCATAGCAGTAAAGTCCCATAAGATTCCACACTTTTTTGTCTCTTAAATTGTTTCTATAGATGAGGGACAACAGAGAGTCTGTAACACTACCTTGGGGAACGTCGGAAATAACATCTGGTTTCCAGAATGAGATTTTCACTCTGCAGCGGAGTGTGCGCTGATATGAAACTTCCTGGCAGATTAAAACTGGGTGCCCGACCGAGACTCGAACTCGGGACCGTTGCCTTTCGCGGGCAAGTGCTCTACCATCTGAGCTACCGAAGCACGACTCACGCCCGGTACCCACAGCTTTACTTCTGCCGGTATCTCATCTCCTACCTTCCAAACTTTTAACATCTGGTTTACTCGATAACTTTTCGTCAATTATTACGAACTGACACCTCTGTGAGTGGAAATCACGAATTTAGTCGCATAACTGAGACGATATTCCACAGATACGCAACTTGAGTATAAGCCGCTTGTGAGGTAAGGTGTCAAAAGCCTACTAGATATCTAGAAACACGAAATCAATTTGGAATCGTTTGTCGATAGCACTCAACACTTCGAGTCAGTAAATAGCTAATTTTGTTTCACAAGAACGAAGTTTTCTAAATCCGAGTCGACGACGTTTCAATAGATCGTCCCCTTCGAGGCAGCTCATACTGTTCGAACACAATATATGTTCCAAAATCCTGCTACATACCAACATTGATATTATGGACCTATAATTTATAGGATTACTGATATTACCTTTCTTGACTATTAGGGTGACCTGTGCAAATTTCCAGTCTTTGGGTACAGATCAATCGTTGAGCGACTGGTTGTATATGATTGTTAAACTTGGAGCTATCGAATCAGCATACTCTGAAAGGAACCTGATTGGTACACATTCTGGACCGGCAGACATGCTTTTATAAAGTGATTTAAGTTGCTTTAATACTCCGAGGATATCTATTTCTAAGTTACTCGTTTTGGCAGCTGTTCTTGATTAGAATTTTTGAATATTTACTTCGTCTTCTTTGGTGAAGGAATATCGGAAGGCTGTGTTTAGTAACTCTGCTTTGGCAGCACTGTCTTCGATAGTATTTCATATTTATTGTGCAGAGAAGGCATTGATTCAGTCTTTCCGCAAGTATGCTTTACATATGACTGGTTTCGTCTGTGCTAACAATTATCTTCAGACCAGTTCCGCTAGTGAGACATCATTTAAGGACATCTTGCTGAAACATGACGCATCATGCAGATTTATTCACAAAAGTTGTGTCTTCCTATCTCGTTCCTCCATCGTGACACAAAGTTAACAAACGTTGTGTAACGCCGTGTACAGACGAATTTCTATTTGAGTATATGTGAGAGACTTATTCCAGTTTACCTCAGTTGACGCAAGAGACGAAATAAAACGTTTCTTTCTTCGTGCGATCAATTTCTGTAATGAATTTTTCCAGCGGCATGCTACTCTTATTTACATATTCCGCACTATAATCACGTGTACAGAAACGTCCACTATGTGATCAAAAGTATCCGGACACCTTGCTGCAAATGACTCACAAGTTCATGGCGCCCTCCAACGGTAAATCTGGAATTCAGTATGGTGTTGACCCACCGTTAGCCTTGACGACAGCTTCCACTCTCGCAGTCATACGTTCAATGATGTGCTGGAAAGTTTCTTGGGGAATGGCAGCCCATTCTTTACAGAGTGCTCCACTGAGGAGAGGTATCGATGTCGGTCGGCGAGGCCTGGAACGAATTCGGCGTTCCAAAACATCCCAAAGGTGTGCTATAGGATTCAGGTCAGCACTCTGTGCAGGCCAGTCCAATACAGGGATGTTATTGTCGTGTACCACTCTGCCACAGGCCGTGCATTATGAACAGGTGCTCAATCGCGTTGAAGAATACAATCGCCGTCCCTGAATTCGTCTTCTACAGTGTGAAGAAGTTGCTTGAAACATCAATGTAGGCCTGTGCTGTGATAATGCCATGCAAAACAACAAGGGATGCAAGACCCCTCCATGAAAAACACGACCACACCATAACACCACCGCCTCCGAATTTTACTGTTTGCAGATGACGTTTACCGCGCATTCGCCATACCCACACACTGCGACTGGCACGGCATCCGCCCCCATTAGCTGAGTGGTCAGCGCGACAGAATGTCAATCCTAAGGGCCCGGATTCGGTTCCTGGCTGAGTCGGAGATTTCTCCGCTCAGAGACTGGGTTTTGTGTTGTCCTAATCATCATCATTTTATCCCCATCGACGCGAAACTCGCCGAAGTGGCGTCAAATCGAAAGACTTGCACCCTGCGAACGGCCTACCCGGCGGGAGGCCCTACTCACACGACATTTTACATCGGATCGCCACATTCTGTACCGTGATTCGTCACTCCTCACAACGTTTTTCCACTCTTCAGTCGTCCAATGTTTACTCTCCTTACACCAAGCGAAGCGTTGCTTGGCATTTACCGGAATAATGTGTGGCTTATGAGCAGCCGCTCGACCATGAAATCCAACGGCGGTCTCTATCAGTCAACAGACGAGGTCGGCCTGTACGTTTTTGTGCTGTACGTATCCCTTGATGTTTCCACTTTACTATCGCATCGTAAACAGTGGACCTATGGATGCTTATGAGTGAGGAAATCTCGAGTACAGACCTATGACACAAGTGACACCCAATCACCTGACCACGTTCGAAGTCCGCCCCATCCTGCCCTCTCACGATGTCTAATGACTACTTAAGTCGCTGATAGGGAGTACCTGGCAGTAGGTGGCAGCTGTAAGGGGTCCGTAGGCCCTTACTATAAGTTTTGCGACAGCACAGGTCGACAGGACAAACAATCGATAGTGTGCGTCGGGTAGCGAGAGCGAGAGCGAGTGTTGAGATAGTAGAGTGGGACCTAGGCTGCGGGCCGGGCCGTGGGGCGGCCGGTGGCCGTAATGCAAGGCCGTACCGACAAAGGGGGTGGCCATCGCCGCGGTTTAACCCCTTTTGCGTTAGAAATATACGGGAAAGTGAACAAGTACAATTACTAGTGTGATTCAGTGATATTTCAGTGCCGATATTTGTAATTACGCGTCTACCGCGCCGGCGTTATTTGGATTGCAGTGTTGGATTGCAGTGTTGGGTTACAATGAGTGAAATTGCGTGTGAAGATAATGAATAACGAAAGGGCCTGTGCTAAGATTAGCCGTTATTAACTCTGTAAAACGAAGGCAGTGGCTGTCTCCTTATTTTGGTGTTTTTGTGATGAATATAGGTCGCTGATTAATGAAGCTGTGTTGTTGTTCTTCTTGCCACCAGACATTTCATCATTACAGCATTCTAAAAGGACAAAATGGAATGTAACAACTCCGTAGCAGTCCAATCCGATTGCCAGCCCCATTAAGTACACGGTCACATTAGTTATTATCTATTTGGGCTGCTATCAGATCCCGATCGAGCGGGATAAGTCAGAAGATTAAACCGGAGTGTTACACCCTTTGCTTACCGTGAAAGGACAAGTGCAATTTTCGGACGAATCGCAAAGAACAATAGATAATTTTATCTTATTTAACGCGAAGAAAATATTTTCCAATGTTGAATCGTGACAGAGCATAAACTTTCAAATCGCGACAAGAATCAGTGCATTTTTTGAACAATACGAAGTAATAATATTTTACGATTGTGAATAAATTGTTTTTTCTTGCCATATTAGATGAGGGTAACAGTGTCGATAAACTGTGTTATAATGTGGAAATGCGTAAATCCGCGCGAAAAACTGTGAAAAGTGAACACCAAAGAAAGACACGTGTGAACATTATTACGACCAAAACGAGCCGAGAATTCGTCACGAAAGTTTTAAAGAAGTGTTTAGTGATAATATTTTGACTGGAATTGCTTTTTAAATAGTGAAAATCGGACAGCTTCTTGTGGACCCATAAACTGTTATGTGGACGACAATTCGTGTGACGACGCAATTGTTGAGTGACGTCACACAGACCCATGTAGCAGTTGCGCCAAAGAGCTTCAATCTGCGAGGTGATTTCACACGTCATCCTAACTACCTGTGCAAAGAGTAGTTCAAGCACAGACGCACTACACCGAGCGGTGTCCCGACATCTAGCAGCCGAACTACAAACTACGCCCGCCTGCAGCCCCACGAAGCGGCCGACGGAGAATTACGACGCCCAGCCACAGCGAGCAGCGCGACTTCACGCGATTCCGGCGGCAGTACAGCGCCACGCCCACTTCAAACGTCAAAACATCGCGACTCGTGGTAACGTCGGTTGGTGAGTGGAGACGACTGGTTGACATAACATTAAATTGCAATGTGCAGTTTTCGCGGTAAATAAACGGTTGTAAACTGAATTTCGTGTTAGGAAAAGTGCCCAATTGCAGTAATTTCCGAAAAGTTTGCGAAAAATACTCTGAAATCGAGCATACTTATTTATGCATACTGCGCTGTCTAAATGATAATTATACAGATATGCTTATTGTTTTTGGGGGATTTTATATGTATAGATTTTATGAATGGTATGATTTATCTTATTTAAAACATTTTACATAAACTGTGTAGTTGAAAATTAATATGTGAAGTGATTAAGTAGTTAAGGTGTAGGGAGCTAGCAACTCTTTTGCTGGCATACCAAGTGGCGACTGGTACACTCCCAGCTGGGTGAGACTTTACTTCTAATTTCAAGTTTCACTCCTCTACCATCTTTTTCTATCCTTAGATTAAGAAAGTTAGTGTGTAGTAGTTAGAATAGGTAGTGGTTGTACAAATGATAGTTAGGAATCTTGTAGCAAATTTGTAGTAGTTGCTGTTGATGTAGAGTGTGAGATGTCAGAGAATCAATAACTTAAAAAAAAGCTCAGTTTACTGTGAGTGAATAACCAAAATTAATAATGCCAGAAGGAATAAAATGAGAACCATATCAGAAAGCGAATGTTTACATAATGTCGTGGTAAGCTAATTGGTTAAACAAGAATTTGGGTAATCTTATAGAGTTGTTTTATGAGGCATGAAAAGGTCAAACTGTTGTAAGAAAATTGAAGTAATGTGTCAGTTTGTAAGTAGATGAACATGTAAAGAAACAAATACACAAGGAGATAGTTGTTCAGATAAATGATGTGAAATATGATGAATGGAGAGGCTAAGGAGCCTGAAGTAGTATTTTTATGTGGTTATTGTAGCGAATATGGAGAGTTGATGTAGGTGGAAGATATATATGCAGTTGAAGTTGCTGCTAAGTTGAGGGAGTTATGTGTAATGATGTATATTGAGTATGAGAGGTTTGAAGTGTTGAAGTATATGGAGGATTGATATAGGTTGAAGATATATATGTATTTGCAGTTGAAGTTGGTGTTAAGTTATGTGTAATGAAGAGTATGGAGTATGAGATGTTTGAAATATTGAAGTATGTCATTTAGCACATGAGCAACATCTGTTTGCAAGTTATTTGTAGGTATACATGTTTATCTGAAGTATGCTGATAAAACAAAGTGTAACTAATGAATAATTAGTAATTCATGTATCCAATTAGCTATCAGAGTCAATTATGGTTATACGTAGGTCAAGCTTTAGAAGCAGGATTCTGGCACTGAGTAATGAATGACAAATATCCATATTGTGGATTTGAATTAATGTGAATACAACAGGAAATATTGTACCTCTCATCTAAGCTTTCTTGATAACAATTCACATATGGCAGTAATGATTGGCAAAATAAAATGATCAGTAGTTTAAAATATTTCATTGGGTGGCCACATTAGTTGTAGTGTTGCAAATAATTATGTAAGACATGCTCAGCGGTACAATGTAGCTTTTAAATTTATGGAATCTGTAATGAATAAGTTGTGAATTTCTTCCTTAACTTTTATGTGTGTTGGCCAAGTGAGTTACAAATTATAGTGATAGTAGTATGGACGGCACGAACCCCGCTGAAAGGATGGCATACCAAAGGGGTAGCTGGCATTCAACTAGTTTCTTTTCTTGTCTTTGCTATAGCAAGTTATAACAGATATGTAGTTAATGACTCGTACAAACCTTTGAAAGTGAAAAGTTTTTGGAAATTTTTGATAAGATAAGTTTATAAAAAATATTTACCATGCTATGTTAAGTAAGTAGGATTGATGTTGTGTGTTATTTGGACAATGCCATATTTTTGAGATATAATAACTTTTTGTAGAATATTATTGTAGAGGCAGCCCACTACCGGAGTCGAGGATTTTCTTGGTGATTGTAATTTCATTACTTATTTGCACTGTGTGTTTTGTTCATATGTAGTGATGTCTAATTCCCTAACCGATTCTTTTACGCCTGTGGCTTCAAAGAAGTTTTCGAGGGCGGGGATGTAAGGGGTCCGTAGGCCCTTACTATAAGTTTTGCGACAGCACAGGTCGACAGGACAAACAATCGATAGTGTGCGTCGGGTAGCGAGAGCGAGAGTGAGTGTTGAGATAGTAGAGTGGGACCCAGGCTGCGGGCCGGGCCGTGGGGCGGCCGGTGGCCGTAATGCAAGGCCGTACCGACAAAGGGGGTGGCCATCGCCGCGGTTTAACCCCTTTTGTGTTAGAAATATACGGGAAAGTGAACAAGTACAATTACTAGTGTGATTCAGTGATATTTCAGTGCCGATATTTGTAATTACGCGTCTACCGCGCCGGTATTATTTGGATTGCAGTGTTGGATTGCAGTGTTGGATTATAGTGTTGGGTTACAATGAGTGAAATTGCGTGTGAAGATAATGAATAACGAAAGGGCCTGTGCTAAGATTAGCCGTTATTAACTCTGTAAGACGAAGGCAGTGGCTGTCTCCTTATTTTGGTGTTTTTGTGATGAATATAGGTCGCTGATTAATGAAGCTGTGTTGTTGTTCTTCTTGCCACCAGACATTTCATCATTACAGCATTCGAAAAGGACAAAATGGAATGTAACAACTCCGTAGCAGTCCAATCCGATTGCCAGCCCCATTAGGTACACGGTCACATTAGTTATTATCTATTTGGGCTGCTATCAGATCCCGATCGAGCGGGATAAGTCAGAAGATTAAACCGGAGTGTTACACAGCACAATGCACCTAATATGAAAAAGGTATGTTTTTGTAGGTGTTCTGATACATTTGATCATATACTGAATATATTAGATTTCTTTTGCTGCGTGATAAACAGGCATTTTTATGTAATCCATAAAGGAATGTGCTTTGCACTTACGAATTCCAGACATGCATTTCGCAACTCATGGAGAAATTCGTCTGTAAACGGTGCTATCCTACATGAAAGAAAGTTGAAGAAACTAGAAATAAATATGTAAATAATACATATACCGATTGTACAAACACATATATCTTGTTCTTGTTGTGGTCTTCAGTCCAGAGACTAGTTTGAATCTGCTCTCCATGCCACTTCATCCTGTGCAAGCCTCTTCATCTCCGAGTAACTACTGCAACCAAAATCCTTCTGAATCTGCTTAGTGTATTCATCTCTTGGTCTCCCTCTATGATTTTTACGCTCCACGCTTCCCTCCAATACTAAATTGGTGACATCTAGATGCCTCAGAACGTATCTTACCAACCGATCCCTTCTCCTAGTCAAGTTGTGCCACGAATCCCTCTCGTCCCCAGTTCCATTCAGTACCTCCTCATTAGTTACCTGATCTACTCATTTAATCTTAAGCACTTTTCTGTAGCATCAAATTTCGAAAGTTCTATTCTCTTCTTGTCTAAACTATTTATCGTCCATGTTTCACTTCCACACATTACTACAGTGCATTCGAATACTTTCAGAAAGGAATTCCTGACACTTCAATCTATACTCGATGTTAACAAAGTTCACTTCTTCTGAAAGGCTTTCCTTGCCATAGCCAGACTACATTTTATTTCCTCTCTACTGCGACCATCATCAGTTCTTTTACTTCTCAGATAGCAAAACTCACCTATTCCTGTAAGTGTCTCATTTCCTAATCTAATTCACCCTGCATCATCTGATTTAATTCGTCTACATTCCATTAGCCTCGTTTTACTTTTGTTGATGTTCATCTTATATCTCCTTTCAAGACACTGTCCATTCCTTTCAGCTGCTCTTGCAGGTCCTCTGCTGTCTCTGACTGAATCACTATGTCATCAGCAAACCTCAAAGTTTTTATTTCTTCTCCTTGGGTTTTAATTCCTACTCCAAATTTTTCTTTTGTTTCCTTTACTGATTGCTCAATATACAGACTGAATAACATCAAGGATTGGCTACAACCCTGTCCCACTCCCTTCTCAATCACTGCTTCCCTTTCGTGCCCCTCGACTCTAATAACTGCCATTTGGTTTCTGTACAAATTGTAAATAGTCTTCGCTCCCCGTATTTTACCCCTGCCACCTTCTGAATTTGAAAGAGAGTATTCCAGCCAACATTGTCAAAAGCTTTTTCTAGGTCTACAAATATTAGAAACGTAGGTTTGCCTTTCCCTAACTAATCGTCTAAAGTAAGTCGTAGGTTCTGTATTGCCTCGCGTGTTCCAACATTTCTACGGAATCCAAACTGATCTTCCCCGAGGCTTCTCCAGATTTTCCATTCGTCTATGAGGAATTCGTGTTAGTATTTTATTAAATTGATAGTTCTGTAAGTTTCACATCTCTCAACACCTACTATCTTTGGGATTGGAATTATTACGTTCTTCTAGAAGTCTGAGGGCATTTCGCCTGCCTCATAAATCTTGCTCATCAAATGGAAGAGTTTTTTCATGGCTGGCTCACCCAAGGCTATCAGCAGCTCTAATGGAATGTTTTCTACTCCCGGGACCTTGTTTCGACTTAGGTCTTTCAGTGCTAGTTATAGCTTATATGCAAGCAAATAAGCACTATAGTTTGTACAGTTACGTTTTCGATCACATTTTTCATTTACCTTCTGCAAATGTTTAAAGTCACACTACGGGACACATGAAATATGTAAGTACGATACTCAAATTCGACTCATACTTTTGCGAGCGTGTAAGCTATTGTTAAGTTTCGTCGCCATTCGCTCAAAGTTTTTGGAAAGGGAAGCATATGGATGAAGCCTTTTAAAATCCTGACAAAAAGTCTCATTTCGTGAGGCCAGTTGTGTGATGAGAGGGTCGTACAAGTCTTCATCCTATCCGTGGTGTAAGCAGCGCATTGTTAGGAAATGATCATATATGCAGGTGCAAGTATGAAGTTGTTCCATTCTGTGCAAAAAGAAATTTTCAATTTATTCTCGCAATTGTGTAGAAAACACGGTCACTAACATACTGAAGTACAGAGCGTGGACAAAAAAATATATTATCATGCCTAATACGATGTAGGTAATACATTGGCATTCAAAACAGCTTGCAGTCGCTTCGGAATTGGTAAATACCGGTCCTATTTGGAATTTTACACCACGCTTCCTGTAAAATACTGACAAGTTCAGTTAATGCTGATTAAGGTGGATCACGTACACTTCTCTCCAAAACAGGCCACAAAAGCTCAATAATATTGAGATCTAGCGACTGTCCCTATTACACGATGCCAACCTACCAACGGCACCAACGCGAGCCGCAAAACGGCTCACGTGTCATCCAACGACGCTTCAGAACGTCGAAGTAATAGGCGCCGGCACCTGTAAATTTACGTACATACAGGGTGATACCGTGATGATGATACAAACTTCCAAGGGTGATGAAGAAAAATAAATGTATCAGTTTGAGGTAAGGATCCCTGATTCGGAAAGGAATGAGTCAAAAGTTACGAGAGAAAATCATTCTGATACGTCTGACAGTGGAATACATGTACAGGTACTATTGCTGCTAGGAATGTAAGGCATTCAAGTTTCAGAGGTGGTAGTAGGCTATAAACCAAAACGAGAAAAAATATCTAGTAGACATTGGCTCTGGAATACATATCTGAGGAGCTATGAGCACTTGTTCATCATCTCTGGTGTGAAATATATCTCCTCTATAGAACAAGTGCTCGTAGTTCTTGAGGCATTTCAGAGTCCATGTTTACTAGACATGTTTCCTTGTTTTGATCTATCTCCTCTGAAAGTTGCGTACCTTACAGTCTTAGCAACAACAGTACTGGTTCATGTATTCCACTGTCGGAACGGTTTTCGATTATAGCTTTCGAGTAGGTCGTTTCCAGACCACGGTCCAGTACTCAAATTGATACACTTATCCTTTTCCATCATCTTTGAGAGTTTGTAACATCATCACGGAATCACCCTGTATATAAATACAGAAACTGGTATAGGCATGCGTATTCAAATACAGAGATACGTAAACAGGCAGATTACGGCCCTCCTCTCGGCAACGCCTATATAAGACAACAAGTGTCTGGCGCAGTTGATACTGCTGCTACAATTCTGGTTGTTTAATAGAACCTGGTTATTTACGGAATGTTGCTACGGACGCCTCTCGAGCCCAGCATCATAACCTCCTCTGCCATCACATTACTGAGAAAGAGAAAGAAGGTCAAATATCAGTTATGGATGTAGGTTACTTAGAAAATCTGACGGAACTTTGAGGCGTAAAGTCTATAGAATGCCCACTGTTACAGATAGATACCTGCACAGAAACTCCAATCATGATCCCAGGCAGGAAACAGGAGTGATTAAAAGATTGATGGACCATATTAGGAATCTGTGAACACAGTACTTGAAGGACGAGCTTGATCGTTTAAGAACGGTCTTAAGAACAAATGGACACTCTGAAACGGAGATAAATAGGGCACTATATTATAAAGGTTCTACAGCTTCTAATGAAAAGAACTAAAGGGAAAGTAATTTTTAAAGTGAAATTTTTTTCTTTCGTGTGTAAAAACTGTCACAGATCGCATCGCAAAGTACTCAGAACACACGATATTGATAGAGTGTTTAAACCATGAGGGAAAATGTGCGAATATTTGGACACTGCGAAAGACCTACGCCCGCCGTTTCACGCAGCAGGAATATATGAAATCCTTTTCACTGGAAATAAAGTGTACATAAGAACTACGTTAAGGTACACAAGAGCAATTGTCGCTTCGACAAAACGAATATATCAGCACTAGCAGATCATGCACTAGACCGGGAAACCACCAGATTCGTTTCTCTGACACTGTAGATTATAGATCTGATAACTATTACACTAGGATGTATAGATACGGCAAAGAAATTCTAAAGCACTAAAAATATTTCAACAGGAGTTTACTAAATTAGAGAAGCTGTGGGCCTTAATACCAAATAAAAAAAAAAAACAGCGCCAGTTCTTTGCCAGTACAAACTCCATGGCGTACATCGACGTGATCTTAGGCAGCGGTATGACGACGTCAGAAACCTACCGTTATCAGAATGCATATAATGAGTTCAGCTTGCTGAGGCTGTTCGGATCTGTAATTAAAAATCTGAGTCATTACAGCTTCCGATGATGAGTCCAGCATTGAAAGACGAAACACGAGGCAGAGAAATGTGGCTTGGAACGCGACCTTATGACCATGAAAGAGATATCAGGAATTAGCGGTTGTTTCGCTTTCCCTGTATATGGTATAAATCTTCTATGCGGTGCCTCTTGAAATGCCAAACACTGCGGCTCCTTTGGTTAAGGAAGCACCCACCATAGGAGCGCCAACAATTTTCCCACGTTGGAATTCACTTAGCTTCGACACAACGCAGCCATAACAATACGTAACACTGTTCTGACCACCACTGACCCTCACGTGCCGTTCCTCGTCGAGTATAACAGCGCGCAAACCTGCAGACTTCACTGGCACCTGCAATTACGTTGAAACACCTGTTTCTCATGGTGTGCACATGCTTTTGTCCAACCCCTGGTTCAAATGGCTCTGAGCACTATGGGACTTAACTGCGGAGGTCATCAGTCCCCTAGAACTTAGAACTACTTAACCCTAACTAACCTCAGGACATCACACACATCCAAGCCCGAGACAGGATTCGAACCTGCGACCGTAACGGTCGCGCGCTTCCAGACTGAAGTGCCTAGAACCGCTCGGCCACCCTGGCCGGCCAACCCCTTTATGTTATTCCTTTTATCACGAGAGAGCGGGCGAGATGGTTGCCCCAGAGAGTCCCATACAGGCAACATTAAACTGGTGATAATCTAAATTTTTAGTTTCGAAGCAAAAGGTACAGTGTACCCCATGTGTCTGCGTTCAGTAATGTAGAAAATATCACGCAATGAGGAAGTGAAGATTTCATCAACCAGAAGGTAAATTCGAACACTGTAGTGCTTTAAGAGGTATTTTCCTATTGAAGATGGTAAAGCGTTGCCTTCCTCAGACCTGTGAACTGAATTACATTGAACCTACAAAGTAAACGAATTCCGAAACTAAACTCCGTCCGAACGGGCCTTGGAAGGCCCAACAGTACCGACCGGCCGCCGTCTCATCAACAGCCCACAGGCGCCCCTGGATGCGGATATGGAGGGGTTTCTGGTCAGCACACCGCTCTCCCAGCCGTATATCTCAATCAAGAAGCTCCTGAGTTTGCCTCTAAAGGGCTGAGTGCACCATGCTTGCCAACAGCGCTCGCCAGACCATATCGTCAACCATCCAAGTGCTAACTCAGCCGGAGAGCGCTTAACTTCGGTGATCTGACGGGAACCGATGTTACCACTGCGGCAAGGCCGTTGGCTAAACGAATTCCGAACCACAGAGTAATTCGAAATTTTTACATTAAGAAATATTGTCAAAGCCGAAGGAAATGACTATGTCAAGACATAGTGCAACTGAACAATATCGACCCTGAAACCTTTAAAGGATCCCTTGTATAGCGATTTGCCACTGAAACGCTGAGACAGTCTTGCAAAGTCGCATGAATCTTTCTGAAGCACATTATATAACTAAAAGGACAAAATGCAGCAAGTGTCCTCTCATTCAGAATGAATACTACGTTCATTTCAGCGTGTATGTGGGGAAATCATAATCACATTGTTAATATACACCTCTTACACTAACACAGTATAGTTTGATTACTTTTTTTTTTACAAACAACTTCGTTTTTAATGACTATTCTACGCTCATTAAAAGACAGGATAAAAATTATATAGAGGTGCAAGATAAATAAAAACAACGAGTACAAGAGAAACAATTACCACATATAGATTCGTGTCCTATTTTTCAAGGAAAGGTACAATACTGAGAAACGTGATCATAATAAATACACTGTTACTGAATACTGAGCACGCCTTTCTCCCACCGCTTTATTTGATCGCTAATAACAATAGCTTACATGTTTCAAATTGCTTGTTTACGCATTTCGGACATAGCCCACCGTCAAAACATTATATAAAAGGACTTGGTAGACAGCGTTGTGTCACATGACTTCAGTATTATCGTTGATGTCCAGCTTAAGAGACAATTGGGATAGTCGTATCTGAGTACCATACGTTGCAACTAACAAATACAGTACATCTTCACCGACGTCGTCCTAACAAACGTCATACAGCTGTACGAACGCTGAACTTATCAACACTCGGACATGTTGCGAAATGAAGCCATCTGCAAAATTCAGACGTGAAAAGCTCTTGATAACAACAGACGCTGTGATTAGAAAAAATTAAAAAAATTAAAAGTTAATTTGCCACGTATTTCACGGCGAATGTATATCAGTTAAGAAGCATTTACACTATTAAGTCTTAGTTGAACCACTGTTAATTGTGCACATTTTCACGTATGACTGTTGATAATCGGCTTATCCCCAGAACATCTTCAACATCTCCTCCTATGGAGAAAAAAATATTGGTGCAATTAAATTGTGTTTGTGAAATTAATATCTTTCAGATAAAATTTTTTGGTTGCGACGTATGGTGCTCAGAAAATGTTTACCGCGGTTTTGTCTAGAACATTTAATGTATTACTCTAGAACCACGTCACTGCATAGTACATCTACGACACGCAAATGTTCGGATGGATGAATAGCGTAAAGTTGTTTTTAGCAATGAAAACAGATTCTGCACTCCCATCACGTGAGTGCCCAAAACCATATAGATTCTGAGACGCACATGGTCGGTTCCAGGTATCAGGTGTGGGCAGACAAATAAGCCGACAGTGGCAACACTGCACAGAGCATGCTGTGTCCGTAACCTCATTCGGCCCATTCTGTGGCCATTCCCACGATGATAGTTACGTCCTACCAACAGAACGATCAGGAGCTCCATTCGACCCCTTCTGCCTAGCTCCCCACTCCCGCCCCAACCGCATATAACAAACTGGCTTCTGATTCGCTTTTTACTGCCGGAAACACCTTTTCTCTGCGCTCACAGGTTAGTGAAGTGAACATACGCTCATGACGCTAAACATTATGACTATTGGTTTATCAGCGCTTGTTCTTTCATATAATGTAATACGGTTGGAATTCTGCGTAATATATATTCTTCAACTCTACACACAAATATTGCAATTACCGTGAATTATGGGATGGTGCTTTGTGGGCGAAGAGTAATAGTAGGGGCCCGGCAGCGTTCTACATATGTTTTCGATAAAGCTTGTACGTTATTAAATTCAGACTACAGTGTCAAAGTATTTAATACATTAAGCGGAATGTAAATGTAATACCTTGATTAACCAGATCAATTGAAGATGCTATAACGCAGAGGCAGACTAACACAGAAAGAAATTTCCACGTTTGCTGAAGTAACATTATTGGCAGTGTAAGTGAAGGAGAGTGAATCGATACGTATAGGAAAATACTCTGTAAAATGAAATGGCGCCAGACGTAAAGAATCAGTATAAAGCTGCACAACACCCTATTAAATTGTCGATATGCAGAGCATAAAAGGGCCATAAAACACGCCGTAACCCGACAAATCTGCCTTTAAGATCAGTATGCTATCTCCACTGAGACTCGTTTAAACACAAACGTAACGAAAATATTCGTCATGTTGAAGTGTTTTAGCCGGCCGCGGTGTTCTAGCGGTTCTAGGCGCTCAGTCCGGAACCGCGCGACTGCTACGGTCGCAGGTTCGAATCCTGCCTCGGGCATGGATGTGTGTGATGTCCTTAGGTTAGTTAGGTTTAAGTAGTTCTAAGTTCTAGGGGACTGATGACCACAGATGCTAAGTCCCATAGTGCTCAGAGCCATTTGAAGTGTTTTAAATCTTTTGCACAAGCCCCATAAATGTAATGCGTCATTTCTCTATTCTGAATAATGGCCCTCATCTCTTGCTTTATATGCGTTTCAGAAACTTCTTTTGTTCTCCGTCACAGTTTCATACTAACAGCGCGGTATGTACAACAAAGGTTTATCCACTTTTGTAGTCTCCTCAACAGATATTTACTTCTTGAGGCTTTTATATAATATCGTTTTCTATGTTGAAAGAACATTCTATGATTATGATGTCTATCCGATCATGACTCACGTGGAAAAAGCCTGGGGGATCACATTACTCACGTTTTAGCTATCCTTACAGTTTAGTCATGATTCTGCTCTAAGAAAACTGATACACCATTGTTCTATGTAATCATTACTTCCAACTATCGTTAAACTACTTTCATAATTGTATGTAATCCATACAACTACTGACTAACTGCACTTTGTGGCGCCAGACCTGAAGGAGATCAGGTTAATAAGAGCAACTCACCACGACTATTCTTTTTCATTTATTATGCCGGATGACTTTTCAATCCATACAGAAACATCGTCAGCAAATTATGGATAATTTCCAAATAAAAATTCTCATTCGCCTTATTTTTTGTTTGTCTCATAGTTTAGTTAACAGTCTAAGAAGAAAATATTCAAAAGTGTCAATAAATGACTTGATGAAGCTTGTCAGATGTGTATAGGGGGGCAAAATAATGAAATATTTATTTTTTTAGTTACGCCCAGTTTCACTTCTAATGGGAAAAACCCCGAAAAGTAATTTGGCGTATTAGGTTTAGAGGTAATATGCTCGAAACGATGGCATATAAAGACGTTTTTCATATAACAGTTGATATGCAATTAATATTCTTTCAAACTGTGTAATCAGCTTTTGTAATAACATGAAATTCAGCAAACTACTTCACCACCCTTAATTAATGTTTAAAAATGAAAGCTTTTGTTACAACATAAGTTAAAGTAGCTATCAAGCCACGTTCATCTACGTGTAGTAAAACTGCTTTCTGAAGCACCATTTTTCGAAAATAAGATGTACAAAGTGTGCTGTTGGCGTATTTCCAGCATACCTAATTTAAATGTTTAAACATTCATTATCATCCTAATTATCTATTTTACATACATTTGTTTTCTGATTTAAATTGTTAATATACGTTTTACATTCACTTTTGTTCTTTTCATTTATTTATTTTCTTTTTAGTTTATTTTTCACATGAGTGTGTTTTGTTAATTGGATATAATAAGTAACTCATTATTATGATACAAAATCATAACAATAATGATAATCTGTAAAGAAGTGCTTAAAACATATAGTTTGTTACACCATGCACATAAAATAAACGAAATTTTTCCTATAATATACACGACGGAGAACACAATGTAAAAGAAAATTAAGAAGAATTTAAAATTGTCATGGTCGATCAACTAAATATCCTGATTTGTATCGGTCATATTTTACAACATAGGTAAGCCTTGGCGAAGAGAATTTATTATGTAGTTGTGTCTGCAGCTTGTTTTTATTGTTTCTTAAGTGGAAATGACTTCACAATCTTTCAATACAACCTCGTATATCTGAAAATCTTCTCACACAGCCCTTCTAGAATAGAATGTCAGATATGTCCCACAGCTGTACATGTGATCACCGTCGAGCCCTTTGGGATCACCGGATGACCAAGATTCTTTTCCTCAGGTAAGATGCTCAAAACTGTTTTTACACTCCGACCACCTGCCCGTTTGCAATTTTAAAAGAAACTGTTGGTGAGTTTGGATCGAAATCTCGAGCATCTCTTCTTGAGGCTCCAAACGTCATTGTCACAACATTTAAACCTGGCTAACAAACGTCTGGTCAGGTCAAAATATATTGAAAGACGTTTTCCTGCCCGGTGAGGGAGAAATATCCGTATTATTATTAGATTCTTGCGTTAGTCGATGTAAAAAATCGTATAGAGAGAAGAAGAAATGTGTACATTTGATGATTACAAAAGGCTCGACGGCAAAGATACAGCCATGGGACGTATATGGCTTTCAATGCTGGAAAACCGCCACTGCACATTCCGACGGTGAGTGCGCATGTAGTATCACATTACGCATGCACCTGCGCGCCATACAAGGAGCAATATTCGAAGTGGGCGCGAAACTCGACAGAGGTCGCTGATGTAGCGGTTGTATGAGCGCATGCAGCTCCGCGCCAATTTTTGGTAAAAAGATAACGATGTGGAGTAGCGATCTCCATTGCAAAACACTCACCTGAGGATGACTGAATGGTTATTATACGGCTGCAATCCCGAAACTTCATGGAGTAAGGTAACTCCTGTTTCCTTGTATCAGGACGCTCTCAGTGTGTTAAGCTCTTGTCATCACCGGTAACTGTCACATCCCCTTTAAGGAAGGAACATCATTCTTAACTCGAGAATGAATACAGATATGTTCAAGTGAAAGAAAATACCCTTTCTGGTCATCCACCTGTTTTAGCATCAGAAAAGTGTTTCATCAGATATGGAGCACACTGTATACCAAATGTTGTCACTGTTTTTGTGGTTCCCCTTGTATTTCACAATAAATATAAATGGTTCAAATGGCTCTGAGCACTATGGGACTTAACATCTGAGGTAATCAGTCCCCTAGAACTTAGAACTACTTAAACCTAACTAACCTAAGGACAGCACACACATCCATGCCCAAGGCAGGATTCGAACCTGCGACCGTAGCGGTCGCGCCGTTCCAGACTGAAGCGCCTAGAACCGCTCGGCCACACCGGCCGGCTATTTGACAATATCACACATTCATTCGTTACTAACTCTCCCCTGAAGAGGGCGAGTACCTGCCGCCACCGTGAGGAAGCTGGTGGTTCCTTCTATCCAGAAACCACTGGAAAATAGTTACCCAGTCTCCTTTATTCTTTTTTCTGGCCTTCTCACTCGGTTGGCCAGTTAATCTGGATTTGTCAATGTTAATGGCAGTGGGTGGTCGGATGCTCTTCTTGCCACAAGCTCTCCTCAACGGAGTGGATTTTGTTTACCCCATCTGACAGCGTCTAGTGTCATCCCACGTCAAAGCCTGAAAACGTATTGTAAACGCTTGGGAATCGTGTAACTGAAGCCGAACGCGGTTACAAGCCCCAGCGAGATGTCGAAGACAGCTTAAAAACTACGCCCTGTCTCGCCTGCACACGACTGTCGTCCCTAATCCACCGGGCGGATTCGAACCTGAGCTGACTCATCTTCCTGAATGCCGGAAGCGGTGTGCTAACGCGCTCGGCGCTGCAGGTTTGTCGTTGCAAATCGCTCAATATCCTAAGTTTTTTAAGAAACTGAGACTATTATACCAACACTTATTTACAATAGAAACTGAAGTACCTCCTCTGAGTTGCATTGTATGTGGTTTTACATATACACGGTGAAAATTAATAAAACCGACAAATTGCAGGGACAGATTCCTTAGGCGGAAAGAAGGTCCTATGAACATGTATCTGGAAATGGACGGTGTGCGTGCAACGACAACAGATCGTCCTGGAACACAATACAGGGCTGCATCGCAGCCACATCACAGCAGACGTTCAAAGTGGCCTTCATGGGACTGCAGGTGATAATAGCTATTGTCGTGCAGGATACACGTAACCGTACTTTCGCTTGCATCATGTTGGCCATCCACTTGCCTGGAGCTTGTATAAGTGTTCGTCTTAGTATCTTGTCGATCCCGGTCCTTCATTTCTGGTGTACGCACAGTCCGCTGCCATTTGTCTGTCTGAAAGAACCCACGATCACACACCTAAATAGGGCTTGAAATGTTGTGCGATGTGGTTGGTGTCTGCGAGAGTACTTGTTTTGGTGTAGTCGTGCTGCGTCTCGACCGTTGCCATCTACTTGGCCGTAAAAAGACACCATATCTGCTTGTTCCCGACGTGAATATCGGATCATTCTACGGTTACAGTACGCTGCGTCAATCACAAGGAACACGCGGCACGCGGTCAGATGAACTTTCATTCGTCACCGCCATCTACTGTGTCAACGATGCATTTCCAAACAAACGTTCATAGGACCCTTTTTCTCCATTTGCAATCAGGAATCAGTCCCTGCAGTTTGAAGGTTTTATTAATGTTGAATCTGTGTAGAGCGACCCTCCTAAGAAGGAGAGTTTTCTCTGGAGTTTCGGCAGATATTTGCAATTTCGGTTTTGCTGTGTGCAGGTGGAGTCAGCCCAAAAAATTATTGCTCATAACGTATTTCATGCGTCGCATCGACGGAAAGCTTCGTTTTGTTACCCGTTACATACAATACGATTTTTAAAGCGAAATTTTATGTTCCTGTTTGATATAAAGGTCCCAGATTAATCTAGTGCAGTATTCATTTTATCGATGTTGCAAGCTCGATCATGTCACGGTATCGACATGGGATGGTCTGGATGTTATTATTGTCTCGTAAACACGTGTTCAAATCATAGCTCCGTGGTGGATGTGGGTTTGATGTCCCAGCAGTCTACTCACTGAGCTACGACGCCTGGTGCGGTAGTGCGGAGTGATAACTGTTACCCTATCCATTCCGATGGCCTGCGTGGTGTGACAGTGTTGCCAGCTCCTCGTTTTCAAACACGTGTTTTCCAAATGTGCCCTATCTGAGTTTGATAGATAAGTTTTTGTCTTGAACCTTGATTAGTAATCGTACGTCGACCTCCAAGTGCGGCATTTTTTCATCAGCGTGTGTATTGTTAAAAATAATACCGCAATAAGCTAATTTGGGAGCGCTCTATGGAATATTCACATAAACTTCCTCTTTAAAAATCATTTTGTTTCTAGTGGGAGACAAAACGTCGCTTTCCGTCAACCCTTGGTGTCGCATGAAAGACGTAATGAGCAGTATTTGCATTGGCTGACTCCTGCTACACATTGCAAAATAGAAACTGCAAATTGCCGAAACACCGAAGATGTTGGTCTGAACGACTGTTAGGAGGTATATCATGTCTGTATCTCATTTTTACAGTTGATGGGAGTGTCATCATCTTACCCACGAACGCCTCCATCACTGCTCTCTCTCTCTCTCTCTCTCTCTCTCTCTCTCTCTCTCTCTCTCTCTCTCTCTCTCCAGTAGAGGCACTGGCAACCTCGCCTATTTTGTCGCGTGTACACGGGAGACTTCCTGGTTCCTGTTGACACGAATGTGCAAGGCGATGTAGGTCGTGTTCACTCGACGACATTCGCCATTAGAGCACACAGTCAAGCCCGGTACCCACAGTATTCCAGAGACACGATCCTCTCTCACTTATTTCGCTACTTACACTTTTAGTTAGTTTTGGAACCAACATGTTTCGTTTAGATGAACCAGCACAATGAAATTTTTATATTGTGATCATTTTACGTGTGAAACAGTCATTTTCATGTTGTTGTTTGACATTTGTGAGCTACAGAAAGGCAGCGATAGGTCCTTAAATACAAATATTATAAATAAAAATATTGTAAGAAAAATCTTACATGATTTTTCGACTTTTTTTAGGCATTGCCTGTATGTCGTTTGCTTTTCCGCAAATATCGAAAAGTCATCACGTATAAAGTATACAAACTTCCCTCGGTAGGGCCGCGCGGGGTAGCCGAGCAATCTGGGGCGTCTTGTCACGGTCCGAGCGGCTCCCCCCGTCGGAGGTTCGAGTCCTCCCTCGGGCATGGGTGTTGTGTCGTCCTTAGCATAAGTTAGTTTAAGGTAGAGTAAATAGTGTGTAAGCTTAGGGACCGATGACCTCACCAGGTTGGTCCCGTAAGACTTTGCCACCTTCGGTAGGATACACAGCCGCCGTGGACTTGTGGAACTTTTAATTCATGGTTTTTTCGCCGATACATTGCCCATTGGTGACTTTTGATTCGAAATCGAGAAAATAATTCGCTATGGATAAAATTATTTTCCCGTTCGATTTAAGTTTTGTAAGCGGTGTGTTGTGTAATGAGCATGGACTCCTGCCCTGAACTATTAAGCTGTCCTGTAATATATGGATATTTATGCTCCAGAAAACAAATTTTAAACACAATTGACCACACATGTTAACGAATTAGCCACAACGTAGACACACACACACTCACTTAATGCAGGCGCAACGTAAATGAATTTTGAATAGTTCACTCTTCAGACATCAAAAAGTAAGTAATTATTCCTCAAGAACTGGTCTATAAGTTATGTTGTATTTTTGCTTTCATCTTATAGCCCAAGCAGTGCAAATGAGGATTTTTCCCTCTAATCGGTAATAACAGAATTTAGACCTCAAATTTTATCAAACAAATACTTTCTCGAAACACTCAAATCAGAATACAGCGGCAAAACGAAATCTCTCTCTAATATTATAATTAGAGAGCCTACCGTTAACATGTACTGCAAAAAATATCTCGCTACAATACCATGTCACTGCTTTCAGAAATGGCCTTCCAGGACAGCCTCTGACGACTTACCTTTCTCCAGCTGAGACATAAATCCGTGCAAGAAACGGAGTACTTACTGCGAATGGTTTGAAACAGCTGAAAGCAATTAGTTCAGTAAACTGTTTGTGCCATATCTGAGCATTTACATGGCGAGCGCAGAAGGAATAAGTGTGTGCAATAAGGTGGAACGGCAGTGTAGTGCTCAGTAATGTACGCTCTTGGCCAGTATGACTTGGCAGAGCAAAATAATCTTAAAAACAGATTGTGAAGAAACATACACATTGTTCTCAAGAGAGCACTGTCGATTTACAGTGCTCACTTGGGTTCTCAAAGTAGCAAAAGCAATGTAAGTTCTAGCCATGAATAACAAAATTACACGCTCTCTACACACTACTACTAGCGAGAAAATAACTCGTTTATAGTGAAGGAAAGGGTGGTAAGTTTCAACCTGCAATACGATGGACTGAAAAGATAAAACTCAGTCTTATAATTAGCTTCCGTTGAACGAAACATGAGCAAACTGCGAACATTTGTTCCACCACGGGGAAGGATATATGACAAGTCTGTGCATAGAGTTATGGGAAGATAGTTATATTAATATTTAGAATGAACTTCTGAAATAACTTATACATTCGCATTATGACCACCACGCAAAGTAATTGAAAAGATTCACACATATTCTTCATCACTGTAAAAACTCTGAACCAAACAAGAAGCAGACCAGACCAGAACATGTCTCAAACTCGAAACCAGGAACAAAATCTCATTGCATCCACACTTAGAATGGCGGAAACTCGTTCAAACAATATGGTCTCGTAGCTAGAAACCCGCCAACGTTTCCCATTGGCTGATGGACCTATAGGCCTCCAAAGGTACGGAAAGCACCAGTGAAGTCACACACAGAGGTTGCTAGAAGAGCTTCATTCGACTAATCGTCGAAGCTGATTATAGTATAAACAAGCAAAGTACTGCAAAGATAAACTCATGATTTAAGAAAGCCAAAAAATTGAGGAGAAGTGGAATCTGTGGCACAACTCGACTAGAAGAAGGGATCGGTTGATTGGACACATTCTGAGGCATAAAGGGATCATCAATTTAGTACTGAAGGGAAGCGCGGAGGGTAAAAATCGTAGAGGGAGACAAAAGGCATGAATACACTAAACAGATTCAGACGGATGTAGGCTGCAGTAGTTACCCGGAGGTGAAGGATCTTTCACAGGATAGAGTAGCGTGGAGAACTGCATCAAACCAGTCTCTGGACTGAAAACCACAACAACAACAACAACAACAACATAGCTACACAAATTAATGAAATGAGAAAGGAGTTATCCGCTGTTCAAGAAATGAGACACCACCCGTTGGTTCTATAGTAGGCGATGCCTATCATATTGCAGGTCAGTTCGATCGAATAAATGGAGACTATATAGGGTCACCTAACCACGTATCTTCTTTTAGAAGAAAGTTTATTAAAACAAAGTTTTCTTGGTAGACAAAAAGACAAGATATCCTGTACTTGCCATAAAGCTTTTTACAGAAATACTATCTGTAACTGGTCGTCTGCATGATGGGAATGACCGAATGGTTCTCTGCTGGAGATTGGCGATGAAGTCGGCTAACAAGGCAGCCAACCAGTTGATAGAACATTTTACTGACGACGTGAACAGACACGGTTCAGCACATTTGAAACAGTCAGACTGCAGAAGACGAGAGGTGATCCGCGGACCTCAGCACACTGGTGCGGCTGTGCCGATTTAGACGTTCCACGTGGGTGGTAGCGGCGGCCTAGCTGCCGCTGCATATCTGCGGATGGTCGAGGGAGACAGTTATTTAAATTTGTAATAATGCACACAAAGATGACACCGCCACCGCACCTGCGGTAGCAGCAGACACCCACACAGATTCAACAACGTCTGCAGATTCTCACTCATTTTCCAATGACGTGGAGTGTGGTGACCGTAGTAATACTGAAGAGTACGTGAATCACAAAAGAGTGAAGCTTAGCGAAAATCACGTCTTTCTACGAAATAAAAAAATATCTCTTGCGCTTCCAGCTCTCCAAAAAACAATATTCAATTACACATACAGAAAATTTATGGTAATGTAGACGTTAACGGCCACTTAAGTCATCTGGAAAACCGAATGTAATGCAGGTTGCTCTTAGCATATTACCAGAGTTAGGCGTTCTAAAGGAAAATATGTTACGTATCCTACACCTGGAGCATTAGACAAGCTACTTTTGAGAGTATATGACCTCCTTCGTCAGGCGTTTACGAGAAGAAATGTACCATTCGACACTGAGTTTTTATACATTTTTCACAGGCGAAAGACGTAAAATGATACTACACATAAACACTGCTCTAAGTACGATGTCTATGACTCAAATACGAAAACTTATTGACGTGATGGGTGTTGGTACAGTCTGTTAGCAAGAACCATACTCTAGAAACAATAGGTTCCTAACATTTTCTTGCAGATATGTTAACAGTTACTGGCCACGAAAAGGCAATGCCTGCCGTTCTAATTCCAAGTAGGAAATTGGTGGCCTCCCTGTAGCACAGAAGTCAAACTGACGAACGAGTTGAGATGCTATAGGACGCAATACAGGAATGGACCCTCATTGTTTTAAATCTAGAAGGCCAGCCGAGGACATTCGAGAGCGAGCAGGTGTAACCACTAACGTAGATGTCACTTTAGCAAATTGCATTGCAGCAGTTAAGAGGCAACAGTAGAGGGAGACAAGCAGAGCAAAGCATTATTGCTCTAATCATCACGAAAACAGATTGGAATTGCTTAGTTGCCTACCTTGCATCATTTCCAATGGAATCGCTTCCGGTCATGTAGAACCCAAGATCCTCTTGAAAAAAAAAAAAAGACCTGAACTTTTCATGCGTAGGCGAAGGGTAAGATCTATAAAAAGACCTTATCAACGTGCTTTAGGATAATCAGAGCGCATTGTGAGGCTCCAACAGTACAGGGAAATTAAGATGCTCTACGAAACATTTGTAAAAGTTTACTGACTGAAGAGGTTAAGGGACTTCCAGTCATGTCCACATTTCGTAAAGAGGAGGGCTCAGTAAGGGCTGGATGGAGGGAATCTGCTTCCTGGTGATAATACAAACTTAGATAGTGAAATACACTTAGAAGTGAACCAGGTAACGAATACGACAATCAGATGCTGGTGATATCTTTTGCCCAAGAAGAAGTTGCTATCGCATTTTCCAATTGGAAAGGCGCATGGAGCGGAAGGCGTCCACTCTGTGGCCGTGAGGATGATAGGTCCACTGATAGGACCATATTTTACAGCTTTACTAAACGAGGCGTTGCGAACAGGTAGGATCCCGGCGATATAGAAAACAGAAATGCCAGTAGCGATTAAAAAGGAACAGGATAAACACCCATCACAGGAAAGCTACAGACTTATTAAAGTATTAAACGTCTTAGCTGAAGTTATGGAGCGTCTGCTCTGTGACCGGTTGTAGGTGCAGAGGGAGAACTTGGGTCTAAACCAACATCAATATGAACTCAGAAATGGAAGTCTATAAACGACAGAAGTCTTCAGATTGCAAAAAAATCGAGAAAGAAGCATGCAGTTGCGTTCATGATTGACATCGCAGACGCAATCGATAATTTCCAGTGGCCTGCGATGTTCACACACCTCCGAGATCTTAAAGTCCCCAAATGTCTATTTAAGAGCATTGCAGACTATTGTAGTGGACGTAGTGGCCAGTAGCTTGCGGGGCAGAGCAATGTAATCAAAAACATTATCAAAGGCTGTCCTCAAGGCTCAATATGTGGTCCACCGTTCTGGGATCTTGGTATTGAACCCATATCACACCTGTTAGACGGGGCAGATGCTATTGTAGGTGTTCTTGCATAAGTATATGACGTCCTAGTAGTTGTGTCTGCAGACTCTGGCGCGAGATTTCAGGAAAAGTTGAATGACGTGCTTGCTCAGATGCAGCATTGGTGCTGGAGCAACAAAATGACTACAGTGTTCTTAAAATCACAAACGTACTTCTGAAGGGAAGACAAATCCTTCCCTGAGGTTTGATGGAATCCCTGTAAAATGCAGCATTGATTATAAATGTTTGCCTGTTGTTCTAGAAGAGGAAAAAAACTCTCTTGAAGTTGCAAAATTTTATTCATAAGATTACCCTTGCTGTCACTGCTGACTATAAATTACCGTTGCCTGTGGTGCGATCATATCACGGAGCTATCTTCAACTCTTCAACGCCTTTGGGGCTCCGCTGCCAGTGTCTGGGCACATCGCCTTCGACTAGGCAGCTATAAAACAATACTGCGACGCATTCAGCACCCCACCAGTGGCGGATTTACTGGTGATTCTCGGGACATGTCCGATGGATATCGTGGTACGTTACAGGGCAGTGTTGTATTTGTTGGTGTGATTGTGTGTACGAGATGATATGAACTCATATTAGTGGTAAAAGATATTTACGAGCCAGGAAGTTAGATGAATGGCCGTCTGACTGAGACACTAGAAGCGCTGCCACACTGGTTTACAACGCATTCCCAAGCATTAGGAACGGATTCAAAGTGCGCGACATTGCCCTTACTAGAGGTATGGTGCACCTATTAACAGGTCATGGTCCATTTCAAACATTTGAATTAAGTCTGAAGTAGCACATCTGTCTGCGACTATCAAAAGGAAGCTTCCAATAATCATGTTGTTTTCATTTGCCCCCTTTTCCAGGAAGAGAGAGAGAGACTGCAGAAAATGGAACCGCCATCTGCAAACAATTGTAAATGATTGAAACTCGAGGACTGTATTCTGTAGTTAATGTGACTTCACATTGAATATCTGAAAAGTAACTGCTTAATTTTCCATTATACGGAGGAAATGCTTCTTGCTATCTCTTGGGGTGTTTCAGAAGTGATGTTCAATACTCAGGGATATGACAGGAAAGATAATTCGAAACAAAAAAGTCAAGTAAACATGGGCATACCTTAAGAGCTATGAGCAATTCTTGATCTTCGATACTCTGAAACAAATCTCTTCTACTGCAAGCTCTTTGCTATCCATATTTCGTGAAGTGGTAGTACAGACCAAATCAAGAAGAAAGTCCAGTAAACATTTGTTCTAAAATACGTACCTTCATAGCTATGAGAGCTTGTTTATCTTCGCTACTTTGAAACACAACTCTTCCAAGGAACAAGTGCTCGCAACTTTTAAGATATGCATTTTAGAGCGCATGTTTACTGGACTTTTTTTTTTTTTGACCCATAGCACCAATTCCAAAAATATGGGAAGCAAAGAGCTTGCAGTAGGAGAGATTTGTTTCAGAGTATCGAAGATCAAGAATTGCTCATAGATCTTAAGGTATGCATTTTAGTTCTCTGTCAATGTTACATACCTGAAACGTGGACAAATTTACAAAAAATACTGCATTTTATACATAAGGAACGCAGTACTATGAGCAACTGAAACCGCCAAGTGTTGCGAATCGTATGATTAGTGTGAAAGGGCTGTCCTGTCAAAACACTGGTCTAGCTGTTTACAGGAAAGATTATCAACAGAAGTACTGGGATGAACCAATCTCGTACGTGATATATGAAGAATTCTGAAGGCCATGCCACCTCTTGACTTTCGAAAAATGTTATTTAATATCTCAGAAATTACTTTGGGACATTTGATGTCCATTTCAGATTCCACTGACTTAATACATGAAGACTCGAACGTGAGTAATGGCAGTGGTATCAGCCAGTCTGCTCCGTCAGACAACCATTACAGTAGTCAAAACAGAAACAATGACCATCACGTCAACTGTGTGCCACCATCAGTAGAACTTTCGATAAATAACTGTGCGCAAGACTGCTACAGTTTGTTGCACTTTAATAACAGAAGACGGCATAATAACAGTTACAATCCTGGATATTGTGCAAATCATACAACTCCATTCGGTAATAACTGTCGAACAGATGGAGTCCTAATTTGTGAGATTCCAGACAACTAGATGTAAATGTTATGAACCAGCGCAATCAACAAATACAACAAGGTATAGTAAGATCACATTGACATTCGCAAAACCTAGCAGCTAGAGAAGTTGAAGTATCGGAGGCCGGATGCCCAACCAAGCTGAATTCGTCAAACTAAAAGCGACCTCACTTTGCCCTCAAACATCAGTCCCAGGATGGAGAGAGGGCAACGAAAACGACCTAATCAACTTCTTGCTCTATAATGATGGTATCGTATACGTATGAGAGAAGAATTATGTTCTG
This sequence comes from Schistocerca americana, assembly GCF_021461395.2. Lineage (NCBI taxonomy): Eukaryota > Metazoa > Arthropoda > Insecta > Orthoptera > Acrididae > Schistocerca > Schistocerca americana. The sequence continues at coordinate 451,629,482 of NC_060123.1, read as the reverse complement.
ATCCTACCATGTGTAACGAATATAACGGAAATTTAGTTCATGCTGCAGTTAGCGCTGTGATTGAAAACATTCCAACTACCATTGTGTTGGACACAGGAGCTTCTATAAATGGCATGTCCATTGACTTGTTTAAAAGAATTAATGAGATTTTCAAAATACCAACCTTGATAGTTCAAAAATGCAGAATTGTAGGTGCTATCAGTAACAAGTTGGACAGTGTCAGAGTGCAAACCAAAGTCAATGTTAATGAGGAAATGGGGCTTTTTTATACGTTTCTTATAAAGAAAAGTTAAACGGTGAATTGCATTCTAGCATTGAGGTTTTATGTGATGAGAATACTAAAATCGACGTTACTTGTGGCAAATGTTACCTGCATATCAATGGGAAAGATGTTACAATAGATTTATTACAAACAAAACCCAATTATGTCACGTTCTGCAAAAGGTTAAGGTAAAGGTTATAGGAACTAAAGAGTTGCATATTAGCAGTCACTCATTTCATTCAATGAATACGAATCAACAACTTCATCACAATGATATGCAAGCTAATGAGGCTCTTGTGAAAGAGAAAGTGTCTGAATCTGCGTTTCTTAACTTATAACAGCAAGTAGAACTAAATAGTTTATTTAATAAAAAAAAGCAGATGTATTCGCTGCAGAAGAGGAATCATCTAATGGTAGGAATATATGGAGGCAGTTCCTCACGAAACTTGTTGCTTCACTCCACCCATTGGACCAAAAGAGAGGCAGATGCAAATGGAGTACGAAAGTTTTTTTCTCTTTGTGTTTTGTCATATGTAAGTATTACGTTACGGTCAAGGTATTCATTTAATACACATGGACAAGAATCTAACTGCATCAGTTTTGAATGCACTGGTGTCCAAAATTAAATCAACTAACCGCTATTTCCCCGTCTTCTGTCTAACTCACCGTATAATCATACAAACTGTCAACAGATGTCCGTACACTCGTGTTCTGCACAGTATTCTGGTCAACGGACAACCATGTCAACGATGACGTCAAGGCACCTATCAAACAGGGTAGTGTTTGCTGGATAGTCCCACATTCACAATCGCTGTGTATACACTCACCGAAGGTGCAGTATGGCACAAAGAAGACGCCTACCAGACGCTCTGCGGTGGAGAGCCATAAGAAGAATGGAAGCAGGACGGCCGCAAACTGATAAGGTCCGATGGCTTAATGTGAATCGTTCTGTTGTTTCTCGGATGTGGCAACAATCCATAGAGACCGGAACAGTACCCTGGAGACCAGGACAGGGCCGAAGACGTGTGGAACCAGAAAGAGGGGACCGTTATTTGGATGTTAGGGCACCGCAGTACCGATTTAGTACTGCACGGCACCCGGCATTTAACCTCACAGCATCCACTGGACATTTTGCATTGAGACAAATGGTGTCCAGAAGGCATCCACAAAGTGGCCTTTACAGTAGGAGACCAGCTGTATGTCTACCTCTGATGCTTCTTCACGTTACGGAATGTATAGAGTCGAGTCGTTAGCATGTCACCTGGACGGTCGAAAAATGGGTCAATGTTCTTTTCGCAGATGAGTCCCAGTTTGGTCTGCAGAGTGATCCTCGACGGATTAGCATCTGGAGGCAACGTGGAACACGATTCCGGGACCCAAACATTATGGGAAGAGGCTAATATCGAGGATCTCTAATGTTGTGGGTAGGGATTATATTGACCACATGAACACCTCTTCATGAAATTGTATGGGTGAATCGGAAAGGTGAACCTGCTGTCGTTTATCGTGACGATATCTTGGGATCTCATGTACTGTTGTTCCGAGGTGGTGTGGGCCCAGACTTCATACTGATAGACGATAGTGATCGACCTCGTCGAGCAATAGCGGTTGACGTTTTCTTCGAAGTCCTCCCCGATAGCTGAGTGGGCAGTGTGACGGATTCCCATCCTACGGGCCCTGGTTCGATTCCCGGCTGGGTAGAGATTTTCTCCGCTCAGGGACAGGGTGTTGCGTTGTCTTCATCATCATTTCATCCCAATCCGGCGCGCAGGTGCACCAATTGCAATATGCCCCCAAGGGGCCTCCCGGCCAATGTCGCCAAACGCTCATTTCCATTTGTCTTCGAAACGGAAGATATTGCACTCATGGCGTGGCCTGCTCGCTCTCCCAATTTGAATCGCATAGAGCATGTCTGGGGTGCACTAGGGAGACAGGTTGTATCCTGTCAGCGTCCACCTCTTCGTGGGGTGGATGCTGACTCGGGAGCAGCTCTCCAGGAGTAATGGACTTCGTTGCCTCAACATGAAATTGACGATATCATTCAAAGCACGCCCTGTCGTTTTCAGCCCTGTATTGCTGCCAGAGGTGGTCACACCCAATACTAAGCACATTAACCAGTTGTCGGAATCTGTGTGCAAATCCGTTAAGTTGGAAAAAATGAAGAACATTTTTGCCTACTGTTATGCATATTGCAATTGTTTACTTTCTGTATTCCTTACATTGTTTCTGCTTTACCTGGTTATACTGTTTTGTAGCAAAGTAAACACAACCTTGCAAAATTTCCGTTTGTTGCTTTAATTTTGGACACCAGTGTATATTGCCAGTATATGTAATGTAAGGATATCAACCTGATCTATATTTAAGTATGTGGCTTAGGACATCACAATTACTTAGTCTATAGATGAAATGAGAGTCTGACAACTGGCAATTTAAGGTAAAGCAAGGTAGAAACGGAAGTGGCTAACCCATTCCCCAAGACCTGGAGGGAACGATCCCGAGAGGTGTGCCCTGAGCATTGTCAAGCCCACCCCTGCATCACTGAGAGACCGCCCGGATATGAACTACCGCGTAAGATATGGTCATCCTTAAAGGAATACGCATAAATCACGGGAGATGTGCAGATACTTTTTACAAATGGGGAAAAACACCAACTCCCAGCTGTGAATGTGGAGCCAACAGACAGCCCATCCGCCACATCGTCCAAGAGTGCGACCGAAGAGCGTACAGTGGCAAGTGCAGCGATTTTCTGATGGCAGCAGACGCCGCAAAAGACTTTACACATAATCTTGATATTTGTGTTTAATTGTATTAACCATATATAATCTTGATGTTTGTATTTAATTGTATTGCCTGTTACCTATATGTTTTATACTTCTTATAGAGCACATTTTATTGTTTTTTATATATATATCTTTGTTTAAACATTTGTAAGAAGCATAAAATGAGGTTCACTGCCATACGGTAAATAAATAAATAGTAATGCATTTCCGGATTACTTTTGTGGCATTGCGTGACGGAATGCTCAAAAATAAATGTGGACAAGTCAGAAATTATTAACGATTTCCAATTAAATTTTATGGCAATGCTTGAGTAATGTTTTGCTCTTTGGCTCTGTTTCCTTAACTGTCTTCGGACAGTGATGCTGCTTCTTACAGTGTTTCCTAGTCACCTATTCAGTTCCCTGTAATAGCGCAAAAGTGTTCCGCCTTCCCTGCGTCCTGCTCTTTCGGCAGCCGATGAGGTGCGCGGCATCGTAGCCAAACATACCGTGTCAGTACTGCGGGTAAGGGTCGTTACTTCCGGCACTTGGATCACTGAAGGGACATCGGACGTCCACATCGGTGCCGTATCCGCCAAATTGTTGATGCACTTTTAGAGAAAAAGAAAAGAATTTAAAAAGAAAAAACTAAATTTTAAAATGAAATTTGTAATCCCTGAACACCCTCAGGCGCAAACACCCAAATCCAATTCTGATCGAATAACGTTCCGGGGTAACCACTTAAGAAATAAAGTCTTCGTGCTCAAAAACGTACTGTAAGAATAAGATGTGGTGCTCAGTAATGATCATCTTGTAGACATCTGTTTAACGAATTATGTACCTGGGCGAGTGCTTCAAAGCATATTTATTGTCTCATGAAGGTTGTTGTAAATAATCCACTGCATGTCAAAAGGAACAATGATGTACATAATCACAACATAAAAAGGAAATAACTTTCATTACTCCACATTAAGGTTGTCTTTAGTACAAAAAAGGGGTGCACAATGCTGCAACCAATACTTTTGATCACTTTTCGAGTGATATAAAATGTCTGGCAGACAGCAAAGCAAAATTTGAAAATAAAATGAAAAGCTTTCTCCTTGACAACTCTTTCTATTCTGTACAAGAGTTTCTGTTACCGGTATTGTATGTGTAAAAAAACACAAATAAGTTAAAAATGCTTGTAAATTATCAGTGCGTAGGTATATTTACTTAATGTGAATATAAACTTGCATTTCCACATCATTACGAATATCGCTCAAATGAACATGAAGCTAACTAACTTACAGGTCAGATGCATTAACAAAAATAGTGTAATATATGGATGAGGTAAATACAGTTAGTTATGGCCAATGGGATCCTTCACTTTTACGTTGTCTTCCATTTCCATGACAAAGAGATTAATCGAATGATAAAGAAAATTAATGGGCCAGAAAGTATTTTAGTGCTATCACACCACCGGACGTCGAACCAAGGCGGAAAGTTTCGCTCTGAATCAATTTTCTCCCGTTTTAATGCATATATCGTGAAAGCTGGACCGAGGACAGGACCATGCGAAACCACAGAACTGTTGAAGAACGTCGTTACGCTTCGATCTCATCTTTTGAAAAGCTGAAACATATATTTAGGTTATTTAAAATTTTATTGCCGTGCTTATTTAATAATTGCTATCGTCGTTGCAAAATCAGTGACGAGCTCTGCACTCACTGAGTTTGCTGTTTAATGTCGATTTAAGACCATGTCGACAACAATGTTGTCGCCTGAAACGTCGTTTGCCGTTGCCTAGTAATTACTTCCGTATTCTCTCGAGTGCTTGAAGTATCGACACGAATACGTTCTCTTTATTATTGAGTGAAAGAAGTGTTAGATTTATTGTTTCGTGTACAGCTAACGAAACATCTTAAAGTTTCTAGGGAGTCTTAAAAGCAATGAACGAAGCGAACGTCCAGCTTCAGAGCGAGGTGCGTCGTACCTGCAAGAGGTATGAGCCACATTGATTTAAGTGTCGCCTATTTATTCACTGTATAGAATCAGTTGCAGTTATCGTACAAACTTTTAAATGGCAGTGCGTGTCGTGGAGAAATGAAGCAGTGGCAAACTGATACGTGCAGTGGAGGATGATGATTTCGGAACATGTAGTTAGTAACAGTACACCAAGTGAAAAAAGCGCATTGTTTTCATTCTTCATGTAGTTTCAAAGGTTGGGTGCTTGATTTGTAGAGACAGACCTCTTTACTAAGATTTCATAGCTGTTAATGTACTATCGAAATGTATTCTCAAATAAATTACTTGGTCTTAAAATCACAATGGTGTCACCGATCTTTCTTGGTTGTCTATTACACATAGGTACTGTGATCATTTTAGTGTTGTGCTGCAGGAATTTTCTTCCGTCTTCTTCTTGTTGAAAAAGAAGCCACTTTGGAAGCTGGTACCACTTGCATAAAATCATTGTGAGTTGAGCTGGCGCCGTAGTAAAACAGTTTTCCTCTCTTTTTACTTAGGAAAGTTGATGTGATATCTTAAAGTATCATTAGCTGTTGAATTCACTGGGAGTTTATTAGCTATTCACATGTTTTCATATTTAGATAATGCTGGATATCTTTTAATCGCAAAACATTGTTGTTTCCTCACACATAGATTTGAATTATTTAAAATTTTATTGCAGTTCTCGTCTAATAATCGTTATCGATGTTGCTAAGCGGTAATGAACTTTGTGGATACTGGCTTCGCTGTTTAATCTTTTAACTACCATCGGGTCTGAGCCTATAGATTCTATTATAATGAAAGTTTAGGAATTTGTCTTGTTAGTCATAATTTTGGAAAAATATATAAAAATTTATCTATGGCTTTGTGTTAAACTGTTGCTTCACGTTTCCTCCCGTTCGGGCCTCGGAAGCCCTCGTTGTTAGAAGCAAATTTTAAACTATCATGTGTCTGTTCAGTTACGTCATTTGCTACTGTTGGCTGTCGTTGTTATTCTTTCAGTATTCAGCGGTCATCCTTGTGATAAGAACACGTTTATTTTGGTGCATTATTTCATAACTGTTGTCTGTTTTACAAATTGTAAGGGTTACGGAGAAGGGGATGTGAGGTGAGGAGAGAAGTTAATAGTCTGAGCAGTCTTCTCATTCTGAAAGAGTACCTAGTGGATCTGAATTTTTCAGGGATGATGAAAGTGAGGTAGATGTAGCTGAAAACTCAGAACAACACATAGAAAACGATGATCAGGAAAAATCCCTTTACGAGGAACGAGAAGAACAATTAACTGCAATCTCTGTTGACTGTGGCTTATTGTTTTCTGGTAATGGGAGTGAAATAAGGGCTCGTTAGGCTCGAATTTCTGGTAGATGGAGCAAAACGGATGTATTGAAAGAAGACGAAGGAGCTATATGGTATTGGATTAGGAACTGAGAAAATAACGACTCTTGTTTAATGTTGTTCTCGTGTGCCCTTCATTGAGAATGAGAGTATGTGGGAAGATCAAAACATTGACAGGCATTGGGTGGATACAGATTTGCAATAAATGAAAACGTTTCCTGGTGTTCTGATCATGACTGGCGTTTACCAATCAAGAAATGAAGATATCAGTCAGCTTTGGAATGTTGAGAATGGCCGACCACTGTTCAATGAAATAATGTCTCGCAGCCGGTTACACGCTATTGTGAGGGTGTTGCTCTTTGACAGTGCAGCAGCCAGACGTGGGCATAGGTCAAGTAACAAACTAGAAGCAATCAAAGAAGTTTTTGAGACGTGGGAAGCCGCCCTGGGAGATGAAGCATGAGCGAGGATGAACAGTTTGTCACATTTGGAAGGCGCTGTACATTCCATCAAAACCTTGTAGACTCCCAATAAAGTTCTGGGCAATTTGTGACACTGAAAGTTACTGCTCGAAACGAAAGTGTATTTGCGGAAGGAGGAAGAAACCAAAGTTGTGCAACTTGGAGGGAGTGTTATGAAAACCCTGGTGACTGAAACTGGGAAGTCTGGATGTAATATCACTTGTGATATTCTCTTTTACATCTCTCGATTTAGCCCACATATTTGTTGTCAAGAGATCTTACATCAGTCGGTACTATCCGAAAAAATAGAGATGGTCCGCCTGCCCAGCACATCACACGTGAAGTATACTCTAAATTTTTTTTTCAGCCAAAAGTGATGATAACCTCTTATGTTCCCAAGAAGAACGCAGTTTGTACCGTCCTTAGCCCTTTTCATGACCAGCCAACGATATCACCATCTAAAGTAAAGAGCCCTGAAGCTATAACGACATACAGTGCAACAAAATGTGGCGTTCGCACCGTAGACCAGAACAAGCGAGGAAACAAAGCACTGGTCATTGCCTGGCATTTACTTCCGTATTCTCCTGAGTAATTGAAATATCGATATGAATACAGTCTCTTTGTTGTTGAGTGGAAGAAGCTTCTGTTTTTATCCAAGTATTGTAGTGTTGGATTCTATGTTTCGAGTACAACTAACGAAACTTCTAAAAGTTACTGGGGGGCTTTAAAACTTTTGAACGAAGCAAGTGTGCAGCTTCGGAGGCTAGGGGCGTTGTTCCCGCAAGAGGTATGAGCCACATTGACGTAACTGTCACCTGTTTATTCACCGCACAGAACCACTTGCAGTTATAATATCGTACAGGATTTTAAATGACTGTCTATGATAAGGAGAATTGAAGTACTGTCAAACTGAAGCGTGCAGTGGATGGTGTGATTTCGAAACATGTAATTAGTAACATCATACCAAGTGAAAAGAGCATTGTTTTCATTTTTCATGCTGTTTCACAAGTTTGGTGCTTGGTTTTGAGAAACAGACATCTTTACTTAGTTTTTTAAGACGTTCATGCTCTTTTGAAGTGTATTCTCAAATTAATTATTCAGTTCTATAATGACAACGGTGCCAGCGATCTTCCTCTGTTGTCGATTACACACAAATACTGTCTGTGACCACTGTAGGATCGTGCTGCCGGAATTTTCTTCCATTTCCTTCTTCCGCAAAGAAGAAAACACTTTGGAAACGGGTGCCAACTGCTTGATGTCGTACTGAGTTGAGCTGGCACCGTAGCAAGACAGTTTTCCTCAGCAGTTGCTTAAGGGAATTGAATTTATATATCGGAGTATCATTAGCTGCATTTAAAATATTAAAAACTCTTATATAGTGCTCTTGCAAACCATTGCTATCGACGCTGCAAAACAGTGAAATGCTCTATAGTTACTAGATTTTCTGATTCATATTGGCCTCAGGCCATGTTAACAACAATGCTATGTCGCAAAACGAGGATAATGGAATGTAGTCGAATTAGGTCGGGTGATGCTGAGGGTATTAGATTAGGAAATGAGACACTTAAAGCAGTAAAGGAGTTTTGCTATTTGTGGAGCAAAATAACTGATGATGGTCGAAGTAGAGAGGATATAAAATGTAGACTGGCATTGGGAAGGAAAGCGTTTCTGAAGAAGAGAAATTTGTTAACATCGAGTATAGATTTAAGTGTCAGGCAGTCGTTTCTGAAAGTATTTGTATGGAGTGTAGCCATGTGTGGAAGTGAAACATGGACGATGAATAGTTTAGACAAGAAGAGAATAGAAGCTTTCGAAATGTGGTGCTATAGAATAATGCTGAAGATTAGATGGGTAGATCACATAACTAATGAGGAGGTGCTACATAGGATTGGGGAGAAGAGAAGTTTGTGGCACAACTTGACTAGAAGAAGGGATCGGTTGGTAGGACATGTTCTGAGGCATCAAGGGATCACCAATTTAGCATTGGAGGGCAGTGTGGAGGGTAAAAATCGTAGAGGGAGACCAAGAGATGAATACACCAAGCAGATTCAGAAGGATGTAGGCTGCAGTAAGTACTGGGAGATGAAGAAGCTTGCACAGGATAGAGTAGCATGGAGAGCTGCATCAAACTAGTCTCAGGACTGAAGACCGCAACAACAACAACAACAACATGTCGCCTGAAGCGTCGTCTGCCGTTGCCTGACAATTACTTCCGTATTCTCTCGAGTACTTGAAGTGTCTATACGAAAACGCTGTCTGTGTTACTAAGTAAAAAGGAGCTTCAGTTTTTATTCAAGTATTGCAGTGTCAGATTTTGTGTTTCGAGTAGTACTAACGAAACATTTTGAAGTTCCTTGGGAATATCAAAAGCTTTGGCTGAACCCAACGCCCAGCTTCGGAGGCGAAGAGATTTTACCGCCAGGAGGTATGAGTCATGGATTTAACAGTCACCTACATATTTATAATACAGAATCATTTGCAGTTAGAAAATCGTGTAAGTTATTAAGACGATAACTGGTGCCCGGTTAGTGATGGATGTTTCACTGACAGACCACCACAGGCAAGTGCGTGAAGGCGTGTGCCTCTGGTGTGGCTGGAGGCGGCCATACAGCAGATAGTGTGTTCAATGACTGCGTATGTAGTGGAGAAGTGCTGGCAAACAGATAAGCAGATACTTCACGACTGAGCGTTGTGTGTTCTTGGTACATGTTGTTGGTAACACGATACCAAGTAAAAGAGCACATTGTTTTCACTTTTCATGCAATTTCAAATGTTTATACCTGACTTGCAGAGGCAGGCATCTTCACTTAGTTTTTGGCGATGGACACAACCAGACACCTTCTTTTACTCTTTAAATTGAATGTTATGATTGACAACCAAATGATGAGAACCCCTGTGACCCAATCCCTTGTGCGAATCAACCCATCGAACGTTACAGTTGAAACTTCTCCCACATATTCTTCAATCACAGATGCTAAGACTTGTTTTGTAAGCTTTGGTATCATGCTAAATATGGCATCGACAGAGCCCCTCCCCCACAGCAAATTCTCCTACTCCTAGAAATTATTACGTCAAAAACCCAAAGAACAATTCGTACCTCACTCCCCCTTTCATCCTTTCTCTCATCAAAGTGCGATACATCAACTTCGACAATAACCCCAGGCATCACCGGTGACTCCCTGTATTTTAAAAATTGCTCAGAAATTTTCCTACAGTACCATACGCAACTCCTGCTTCATGCATGGCAGAATTTTTGCTTCATGCATGGCAGGATTAGCTGAATATTCATAACAAAAGCATTACGTTACCATCAGTATCACTTCTAGATTCAGCCTAGATCTTTCGAACCAGGTCCCCCTCCTGATGGACCCCCATATATTATTCTGCATTATTCCTTTTACACCTTCACATGTATTCATCTGACGCTGATAATGAATGCAGGAACCCTCGTTAAGACCACGTAATTGCCAAAGATGTGACACTTGCGAACTGCTCAGAGTATACCTCACGTTTGTAAAAACCTTACAGTAGATTTGCGATCAACCATTCTCTTCAGCAACATTTTCGCATAAATATAATTGATTCATCCTTAATACAAAAGAAATTCACTATTAAAGCATAACGTTCTGATAACGCTATGCTTTCACTAACGAAATATATCAAAAGCAAATTAAGGTGTAAAGAGAGAGGCGTGTACATAAAATTTTTAACATACGCACGTAGCGAAGGCATCCATAGCCTACCTTTACGTCCACAACTACAATCTGTGATATAAACCAAATGATGTCAGACATTAGGTCATTCGTCCAACCCGACATGTGGGATCGGACACTAGAAGTGACTCTAAAATTGTATTCCGGTGTTTGTTTACTCATTGCTGACGACGTTGTTAAACACTGAAAAGCTCTACAGTTACTGGCTTTGCTGTTTAATGTTGATCTACGGTCATGCTAACAACAATGGTATGTTGACTGATGCATCGTGTGCCATTACCTAGCAATTACTTCCGTATTGTCTCGAGTACTTAAAAGTATCTATACGAATACGTTCTCTGTCTTGCTGACTAGAAGAAGCTTCAACTTTCATTCAAGTATTGCAGTGTTAGATTTTAGAGTTCCTCGGGAGCTTTAAAAACTTTAAAAGCTTTGAACTAAGCGCACATCAAGCTTCAAAGGCGAGTTGCATTATACCCACAAGAGGTTTCAGCTACATTGAGTCAACTGTCGTCTGTTTATCTACCTTGTACAATCATCTGCAGTTAGCATATCGTATAAGCTTTTAAATCACATATGGTGGAGAACTGCTGCCAAACAGACGTGTGCAGTGGAGTGTGATGTGATTTAAGAATATGTACTCATTAACATTATATAATGTGAAATAGTCCATTGTTTTAATTTCTCATGCCGTTTCAAAGGTTAGGTGCTTACTTGTACAGACAGAACTCTCTAACTAGTTTTCAGCGAAGTTCATTTGTTTCTAAAGTATGCTTAGTTTAACAATGACAACGGTATCACCGACCTTTCTAGCTTGTCGATTACAAATACATACTGTCTGTGTGCAGCTGGAATTTTGATCCGTCTGTAAGGAAAAAGCTACTTTGGAAACTGGTGTTAACTGCGTAGGGTCATATTGAGTGGAGCTGTCACCTAACCAGAATTTTCCTCTCATGTTGCTTGAGGAAATTCGACTAATATCTTTTAGTATCCTTAGCTGTTAAAACCAGTGGAAGTTTGCTGTTCGGGAGTTTTCATCATTTATGTACTGTCAGATATCTTTCAATCGAAAAACATCGTCATTTCGTCGTGCAGGCATTTAAATTATTTTAGAATGTTATGCAGTTATTTAAGATTTTATCGTATAGCTCTGTTAACCATTACTACCTAACACTGAAGAGCTCTACAGTTACTGGCTTTGCTGTTTAATTTACATCTAAGAGCAAGGTAACAGCGATGGTATGTCGCCTGAAGCGTCGTATGCTGTTACCTACCAATTGTTTCTTTATCGCCTCCAGTACTTGAAGTATCGATACGAATACGTTCTCTGTGTTACTGAGTAAAATAAGCTTCAGTTTTGATTCAAGTATTGTAGTGTCGGATTTTGTGTTTCGAGTACAGGTAACGAAACATTTTAAAGTTATTGGAGAACTTTAAAAGCATTGAACGAAGCGCATGCCAAGCTTTAGAAGCAAGTTGCATTTTACCCGCAAGAAGTATGAGCCACACTGACATAACTGTCAGCTATTTATCAACCACATAGAAGCAGTCGCAGCTGGAATACCGTATGAGCTTTAAAATAACTATGTATATAATGGAGAAGTACTGGCAAACTGAAGCGTTACGGCTGAGCATGTTGCGACTTCGGAGCATGTAGTTAGTAATAGGATTACATGTAAAAAGGAAAGTAAGGTCTGCGAGTCGCATTTCAGTCCATTGGTTTAATCTGTCATCCAGCTTCAAAGCTTAAGTGCTTGACTTGTAGAGACGGATCTCTTTACTGACGTTTAGACAGTGTCCTGGACAGAGTTCAGAAGTTGTGCTGGGATCGTCTATTCTCCAATTAATTGCATAGTCTCACAACGACAACAGCTTCACCTACCTATCTCGCCTTCTATTACACATACATACGGTTTGTCTCATAATTTGGTCGTGCCGCGGTTATTTTCTGCCGTCTCTGACGAAGAAGAAGACGGAAGGAAACTGGTTCCAGTTGAATAGAATCATATTGAGTCGCCATGGCACCGTAGAAAATGTGTTTTCTCTTTAGGTTGCCTAAAGAAATCTAATTAATATCTTGGAGCATCGTTGACTGTAAACCGAGTCGGTGTTTATAAACTGTTTGGATGTTTTCTTCATTTAGAAACCTCTGTGTATATTTCAGTCGGAAAGTATGGTTACTATGTCGTATCCGTTATTATCTCACATGGCGATGAAGAGTGCTTCTAGGTTTAGGATTGTACTTCCGCTGTTGACCACTATGACAGGAGGAACGAATAGTGGAGCCCAGCGGGAATATGCTGAATTAGACGTAGGTGTAGCCGTAAAAATCGTAATCTCGTCAGACACTGCGGAGAGATTTTGGATTTAAGCCACCACTTTGTCGCATTGTATATTAATTAGTATCTTTATGCCAACACCACAAGGAACCCTCAAGTAGGTCTACCGCTCCTTCCCCACAGCGGCAATTCAGCTTGTGAAGTGTGACCAAATGTGAAATTGTAATAACTATACTTGGCGCATATCTGAAACTACCGTTGTGTAGTACTGTCTTCCTTACTAATGTCCAGTCTGACCGTTAAGGCTTTAAACAGTTGCTACCAAAAAAATATTATTCTTGGCAGAGTAACTTTATCACATAATGAACACAAGTGTTGTTATTTCGATTCGCCTATTAAGAACTACTACGAAAGAACTGAAGCAATGAATTCTTGACTAGCCACAAATGGATAACCTTATTCAAGTAAAATAATTATACTGAATTTTGGATTTTATGCATCGCTGTAACACTGACAGCGATTTTTATTACGAAACCTAAATTTATAGACATGACGTCACAATCCCAGGTTTTCCTTGCGATCCAGTTCTGAGACATTGCTATAAGATTTACTCATGCTCATATCTAAAGTGCTGTCTGTTATAGTTGCAGTAATGTTCCGGAGCATAAGAAAGTTTTTCTCCCGGTGTGTGGGAGGGGAGAAAGACGAAGATCTGCGACTCGACAAGAACTTCGCCGCTGTTCGAGGTACACTACAGGTGAGTCACGACACGTTGTATTACTGATGTCATAATATGCAAAGCAGTAAGAAAGCATTCGCAAGAAATATTACAGACTGTCATGATTTACTGCAAATGCATCTTGGTTCGCTACAAACCTCCTGTGCGAAACGTCATTGTAAATAATACGTCTTAAGATAAGCATATCACCTCGAGGGATGATCATGACTATTCTATTATGTTGGTTTCACTGCAAGGAAGGAAGGGCGTTTATGAGACGAGTGTGGTTAAAACTAGTAAAACTGTAAAAATTCAACAAAAAATTTAAATATAAAAATCCTCGAAAAATCTTACATACACACACTCACTCACACACACACACACACGCGCGCGCGCGCACGCACGCACGCACACGCACACGCACAGAATTACCAAAATCATATTTAAAACCATTTCCAAAACTGTGATAAAATTGACAACGATTGATTGGTGCAATGGGATGACCTAAAATACCTCAACAGATGAATGTTGGAATGGAATGATTTGTTTATCACTGAGGCAAAAGTGAATGTCCTGTCTAGTCAGCTATACACAAAAGCTATCAACTGAAACTGGGGTTAATACTCAGACCCCACAAAATTCTAAAAATTTACAGTATCCGTCTAGACTTCAACTAAAATGGAGGGCAAGTCTCCCCTTGAATTTACTTCTGCATTCTGTTTTAAACATAATGTGCACATAAAATATGGCATATAAGGATTTGTATGCTGCAAGCATCACAGATTTAGTGGTCGTCTTCCATAGCACGAAGAAATGTGTCCTATTTGGAGTCGCGTCAGGGTAATTGGTACGAGGTGGGACTTGCCGGATGATCGGCCAGTTACACCTCCCATAGTCGCTTATCTCTGTGACCTGCAGGGTTGTGGCACATTGTGCTACTCTGGGATACCTACATACAGCCTCTTTGTCTGCATGATCTACTTGCTCTTTTCTTCAGATCCCACAGGCCCTATTCCCCCTCCTCCATGTTATTAGCGTATTATATCCGAACTTCTTGCATTAGATAAGATAATGTTGATAGTCTAGCAGCGGAATACCGATTACGTAACTGGTTGCAGCTGCTATATTGAGGGGCAATAAATTTACACTGGCATACAGATAAGACATAGACAGTTTCTAGTAATCAACTCGTGTATGGCATTAGTGAACAGTTATCGAACTATAATGATGATACGGGAGAGGCTTGAGAATGGAAATGTTCCTGTTAAGTTGTAGAGAATTATGCCGAAACGCCTTGTAAGAGCAGAACTTTATTTAATATGCGGTCAACACGAGCGACTGGTTGAAGACGATACTGCTGGCCATCTCCTTGTTCTATTATTTCCCAGCTGCTCAGGGAGAATATCTGAGGAGCAAAGGAAATGTGTACTTGGACTTAATAGTCCGAAGCCTATTGATGTGTTTCAGAGGAACATACGTTCTGTCTTTCGTGGTGTCAGAGAATAGTCAAATTGAAACTGTTAGTAAAAACTGTTACAGACCAACTCACTTTCATTTCCACAGAAACGAAGAATGAAAAGATCGTAGCGGTGGCTCAAGCGCTGTAGCACTCTCTCCTTCCAGCTGAACGCTTCGTTCGTCCGATGATGGCAGTAACGAAACGACCTTACAACTATACAATATTGATTGCGAATCGAAATTCGATGGACTTTAGCGTATCTAAGGACGTTGAGATATGAGGAGTGTTCTACAATCTCCATCTCTCAAACGTGGACAGATCAGTGGTCTAACTTGGAAGTTACAGTCAATCAATGTTTATTAATTATTGTTGCCTCCACCATCCAAAAATCGTGGTAAATGAAACTTCCTAATACCTGTACATATTAAGAATTAGCGATATTTTTGAATCTAAACCTGTTGAACATCATTAAACTAATAAGTTTTTTTTTCCAACAGGAGCGTCAGTTCACACTTGACGCGTTTTTTTAGCAGTTGCTGCATCTACGGCTGCAGCGAGAGGAAGAAAGCCGCACTGCTACGGTGAGTAAAATTCAATTCAGACCATCACACTGCTTAATGTTATGTTTCCGGGTGTTTTGCGGAGCTGTTCTTTCTATTTTGTGCACAATACACCGATAACATTCTATGTCGTCTTTTTACGGTGCTGTCAGTTTTGGTGTCACGCGTACTCGCTTCCTGGAATCCTATCACCGAGAAAACGACACGCCCCCTGAAGAAGATGACTCAGTCTGTAGTTGAAATATTGTACATAAAACAGGAACAACAATTCGGCATAACTCCCGGAAGCACATAATTAACACATCTCGCATAAAAAACTTAGAGCGTAAGTGATATTAGTTATTTGCAAGTATTACTAGTAGGTGAGACATGGACTGTCCACTGATGTTACCTGAATATTAAAACCATTCACTTTATACTTAATATCGATAGCCGTAGCCTGCAAATTTCTTAATATTAGGAATTTACATTCTTAATATTAGGAATTTACACAACTTCTGAAGTATACCACTCATTGTATATCATAAAACTAATACATTCTTTTCCCACAGGAGCGTCAGTTCACGCTTGACGCTTTCTTTGAGCAGTTGCTGCACCTACGGCTGCAGGGAGAGAATTAAAGCCGTGCTGTTACGGTGAGTGTAAATTCGATCATTGTAGATAACAACAGATTTTGCTTTCAATGTGTATTTTTCGTTTCGTGATCATATAATCACTCGGTTAGGAACGTTGTACTGTTAACTCTTCTGCTCTCGGTTGTTTTAGGGAGTCGTTGTTTCCATTTTGTGCATAGTACAACGAAAACCATCCCAGCCGTTTTGCTGAGGTGCTGTGGGTTTTGGTGTTATGTGTACTCGTTTCCTGGACTCCAATCACACAGAAAAAGTCTCTCCACCTGAAGAATACGGCTCGTTGGTCGTTGAAATATTGAGCATAAAATAGAAAGAACAACTCGACATAACTCCCAAAAGTACATCATTAAACAATAGCGCCAAGAAAACCTGAGAAATCATGGAATATTTGTTATTTGTTAGGACTGCAACTTGCTAGGGAAAGGACTGTCTAGTGTTATTACTTGGATATTAAAAACAATTACTGCGTACTTAGTATCGATATTCATAATATGCAAAATTCATGAGAAATGTGACACTTGTTTATATTAGGAATTAGCAAATCTTCTGAATTACTCCATGTGTTCTGTATCATAAAACTAGTAAGTGCTTTTCCACCAGGAGCGTCAGGTCACCATCCTTGATGCGTGTTTTGAGAAGTTACTGCACAAACAGCTGCAAAGGGAGGAAGAAAGCTGTGCTGCTAGGGTGAGTGTGATTTCGATGAATGCAGGGTAAATATTATTGGTTTCAAAATATATTTTTCGTTTGATGATATCAGTCATTAAAGACTGGAATGTTAGTCACTTGTTCCACACTGCAATTGGACTTCTTCGGTATCACTGGTATGCTATCAGCTTGAATGCATCGCAAAGCCTACAAAATTATATGGTCGACCTGTAAATCTTTTTATACTGAACCGTGACAATTACAATACATGCAGTATTATTCTTTAGCCTCAAACGAATACGACATGGTGTTCGAAAGTTTTATACTACTGTTTAAGACTTGAAATACATGCAACATGGTCCTGAGTTTCGTATGAACAAAGCACTCAACTAGGGGACACTGTGTTTAACATAGAATGTGGGGTAATCCTGAGATCAGTAGTCTGCAATTCTTCTATAACAGTTGCGAAATTGTTAGCAGATGTGTCCTTTTCCAACAGTACATTTTTTCCTCTCTGGTACTGGTAGATTCTAAGGTATTAACGGTACAATATTGTCTATACTTACACAATATCGAGTGCATTTCATAAAACGTTCTCCTATATCTGGTCTTGGCCATAAAACAGTTGTCGAGTTACCGGTATAGTTTCACCTTCATCGTCCCTTGCTTTTTCACTTCGATGCTGCATCAACGTTTATGTAGTTGTCATGTGCTCATCAATGAAGTCCTTCGAATTTCAACTGAACGTTTTCAAAGCGTGTTTTAAGGAATTCTACAATTTTGATATGGGAACGTATATCAACACTCACACCTCTCTCGGTTTCTTTATGGATAGGCCGTAGTTCACGTAGTACTTTGTAGCGGTTTTTGTGTATCATTAACATCGACAAGTGCAATGAACATGGATGATACGATACTCTATGGTATTCTGCGGTTTGAATTCACTCTGTTTTGCTTTGTTTTTCTTTTTTTTAGCAGTTGCATTGATTTGATTTTGTAAATGATACTGACAATATTATACAAATGTATAACGCATTATTCAAATTACAACTTCTCCCGGATAATTATTTTGTTCGAATTGCACAAGAATTCCACCTGACGTAGTGTAATAATGTTGACTGTAAGCTGTGTTCATATCATTAAAATTACAGATCGTATATGAGAGCTTTTATAATTTTTTTGTCTTCGATGGATTTCATTATTCTTAGCAAACTGATCATGAAAAGGAGCCACAGAATACCACCCGCACACAACACTGACGTATGCTACCAGAAATATTTTTCTCCGTGATTTGTGCGTAGTTCAATTTTAGCACATACATCAGCAATGAAATCTTGTTCAACAATAAATACCATCAGCACTGTTCTTAGAAAATGCAATCTGAAAGTTTAAATTCTGTAGGAAAGTTACTATGTCCGCAATTTCGAATAAAAAGATTTAAAAGTACTTTAAAGCAGCTGAAATGAAACCAAAGTCATGGTTCATACTAGCAGTGGGAAAGACGCTAAGGCAAATGTTTTTGAACAGCTCCAGAGCTGGTAGAGCCATGCAAGTAACGAAACTTTTTTCTTTTGTGTTGTCTCAAGTGGATTCAACACGGGATCTGAAGCCGCCAGCTATCTGAAGTTGTTGCATGAGAACGTTGGAACAATGTTGCTCGGTCTGTTTATCACTCGATTAATGAGCTCCAATACGATCCTTGTATGCCAGTGGCTTTGTATTATATTTTTGGCATCGAAGAATCTCTCCTGCAGCCAGGACTATTACATTGACACATCACTAAGCATTAGTAGAAAAATGTATTTTTTAATAGTTCACACTATACCCAGTTTAAACTGGAAGTTCCTATTCCCTTCACAATAAATGTTTTGTTCAGAGCTGATCCTTGCCTCTATAATTTAAGAGCGACTCCCAAATCTGGGGAAAAAACTGAGAACTGCTTAATCATTACAGCGCCCCAATGCATCGGTCCTGCATTTAAAGCGATAACTTCGCCTCAGTCATCCAGTCTGCGCCCATCTGTGACGTAATAACGCGTTACATCTCCACTAAACTGATTAACAGCTGTGGCAGGCTGCGATATTGTAATAGCGGTGACAGACGTCGTGAATTATTTTGATAAACCAAGACCTTCGATGACACCCGTTCAATTTGACTAGTCACAACATCACTAGTCCCAAAATGCAATACAAATTTGATTTAAAAATTGCGACTATAGTTCAATTCATTTATCTTGGCGGCTCGCGCATGCCCGCCCAGACGCGGGAGATTGCAGCGTTGCCAGTTGTACGCGCCAAGAGAAGCAGCGCCGTAGCAGTATAGTTCTCAAACTTACGTTTAGGGGGGAGCGCGCAGTTTATGAAGTAAAGCCACCACGGCCGCATTAAACCTTTCGCTGCTACAGAGACGTGCTCCCCGCATTCCACGCCGTGCGCGATTTTGTAACCACTGCACTGCTCGCCTGTGCAGACACATAGTGTTCCGACTGCTTTGACACACTTATCATTCGATTTCACAAAAACTATTTGGCCCAAAAATTTGATTTTGACACATCTTCTTGACTGATACCTTCCCCCCATAAATGACTTAATTTTGTTTCGATTTTCAACGCAGTTATATTGCAGCATTAAATGTAGTAAACTATTGCACGAAATTTTGAAGAGTTTGCAGAGGTAAAGTTCATAGCGTATACTTTCCGTATGTTCGATTGTAGTTACCACAATGTTGAGAATGAAATGTGGACAAGATACCTAAATTTCATATAAAATTTACTGTATAACAACATCTCATTTACTTTAAGTACCAGATTGGTGTCGTATGTAATATTGAGAAATATTCTGTCTTTCACGACTGTAATAAAAGTTTTATTTACACCGGGCGCGTTTGACTTTATTTTAAAGCACTTCAATCAATCAAAAGGAAGTACACAAAATACGTTAAACAAAACTGTGGACTTACAAAAACATTAGGACTTGAATATACTGTGTATCAGTGCTCTGAGCTATGTCAAATATAATTTTTGTGTGTGGCACACACAAAAAGCATTTATTTGCTAAAACACTGATCGGCCGACACAAACGTTGAATATTGTGTTACCTCAGCACAAAACTACGAAAGGTGACTTGGCAATGGAGGAGACAAAATGCTGTCCAATGAAGATGCTTGAAAAGAGAAAAACGCGTCTGGTCTAAATAAGACGCTTATTACAGTTGCAGAAGAGGAATATATTTCAATACCATTGATAAAATTGCAACTGTGGAACAAAAACAAGAAAGAGAACATGAGTATTATTGTGTATGTGCCTTACCCTTCATTGTTGTCAATCGCTGCGATAGTCTTCTGCATCGCTGTAGTCAGTGTCGCAGTCCGAATCATCAGGTCTTAGAGTTATGACGATGGGTTCAAGCAGATTGTCAATTACAATTTCCCTGTCCATGTCCTCCTCCTGTAGCCTTTGTTCATGCCGAACACATTCAGCCCATGCTGAAGAAGTAATTCTGTCAAGTGCTTCGTGCAGAAGCCTTTCTGTATCGGCAATTTTGAATGTCACGTTTCGTTCTGCGACATACCCTTTCACTTGTGCCCAAATTAACTCTATCGGATTGTATTGGCAATGGTACGGTGGCAAACGCAAAACTGTGTGTCCATGTTCCTGTGCAATACAATCGATTTCATAAACTTTTGTGCGAGGCTTATGAAGCACTACAAGATTCAACATTTCAGCACGAGTTTGGTTGGCAGTATGTGGAATATTTTTACTTGCAAGCCATAACATGATATCGGCTTTTTTTGTACTTGTTGTGGGTGTCTTGTCAACAACAACAGAGTGATAACTCGCATTGTCCATTACAATCACCGAGTTTGCAGGCAAGTAAGGGAGAAACTGATTCCTAAACCACAATTTAAATGTCTCAGAGTTCATTTCGGAATGATAATCCCCTGAATTTCTCTTTTTTGCCCGGAACACTAATTTGCTTTCTGGAATGAATCCAGAATCAGAACCAGCGTGAAGCACAATTATTCGTCCACCTTTACCAACTGGTACTTTAAACCCACCCGAACCATCACTCATTTTCCAACACGCTTTCCTTGTGTGATTTTGGTTCACCCATGTTTCGTCCAAGAAAAAAATGTTCTTATTCCCGGATTTTCTTACTTCAATAATACGTCTTAAAAACTGTGCCCTTGAAGCAGCGATATCACTACGTTCCATTAAAACTTTCTTCCGTCATTTGTATGTACATATTTGAATCCAATGTTTCTAAGTATTCTATTCATTGAAGTCATGCTACCTTTAAAATTTATGGTTTCACGCATTTTCACAGTGATTTTTTTTACAGTAGGAAATTCGCCTGTGTTGTACATGTTGAGCACTTCTCGTCTTAGAACATCTTTGTCGAAATTATCTAAATTAGTTACAGTTATCTCACGAGTGCGATATTTCCCTGGCGATCTGAAAAGTGGGCTTCCACAGGTCTCCGTAAATAACTTTCTTTCACTGGCAATCCGCTGAACGGTTCTCAAGCTAACGCCTGACGCTTCTGCAGTGCGTTCCTGAGATCTGGCGACATCCGTGATAGGTCCACCGTTTTCTGCTTCGCGCTTGAAAAAAGCATGAATCCGGTAAATTATGTCCCTCGCCTGTTTATGGAGAGTTTGTCGCTTACCACCATTATCAGCCATGACAACTTGCAACAAATGCGATAAAAATTCATCAAAGAATAACTACAATCACATTTAACACTCGCACTCGCCAAGACATTCCCAGCAGACCGTTCAGAAAACTACTGAACACTCATTGGCTGTCAGCGGATGCGTGACGTCAGGTGCGTAGAACGAGCCTTAAATCGACCGCAGTCGTTCATGGTTCCAACTATACAGAGTGTTCATTTTAATTGGAGACATTGAAATATCCGCAAATCTACACATCGGATCAAACAAATTTATAACTAAATTTTTTTTGTCCCAGAGGGGGACATCCAATGATACCAAATTCGACGAATTTGTAGTCAAATTTGTTATAATTGGATGTCCCCTTCCGGGAGGAACTAATTTTCATTAGGATTTCTTTTGGCTCTGTGTGTCGTTTTCAAGAGATTTCAATGTCCCCATAAAATGAACACCCTTTATAACATAAACAGTGTTTATAAATTGGGAAATATTCTATCTTTAGCAACTGTAACAAAACTTTCTTTATACCAGTCATTTCGCTTTTTTCTAAAACGTTCTGATTAAAACGAAGTTGGCGAAGTTGGCGAAGTACACAAAACTGAATTTTGGACGTAATAAAACATAAAGCTAAAATATATTGCCAGTGAGGCACAGTGCGCAAACATTTTGTTTTTGTCACAACGGACAGCAAATACTTGCCAAAACATAGATCAGTCGACGAAACCATTGAATATGATGTTGCCAAAGCAGCGAAGCAAAGAATTACGTCAGACAATCAAATAGCTCGGCAACGTACGAGCCGAAATTCTGCTCTAAATAATACTTTTAATACTGCCACAAAAGAATATATCTCAATATGAATAGTAAAACAGCGACTGGTGAAGAGGCGATATACAAACAAAACGGATAACATGAATATTGTATGTGTGCCTTTTCGTTGTTTTTAATTGCTGTGAAAAGAAATATTGGAGGAGAAAATGACAAAAACTGAAAACTTATTATGATTATAATGAAGCACAGGAAATTTCAAAACATTACATTCAAACGAATAAAATTCATTAAGTAAGACACTTCGCTATTGTTTTTAAATAAATAAAATATGTAGTATGCAACAAGCCTCGAACTCAGAATCTTCCGATTAGCAGCCCAACACTTAACCATTACGCCAACGCAGCTACTCATTTCTAGCATCTCCTGGAGCACTCTAAACGTTTGCAAAATACCGACATATACTGTTGGGATGACTATGAATTACTCACGTTGCGTCGAAGTACAATAGGAAATAAACAATTAGCGCTGTTCTTTATTGCGAAAAAGCGGTTCGTGAGACTGATACAAACACCTTTCCTTACTATCGCCTGAATTAGGAGGTTTATTGTTTGTTTGGTTTAATTAATTAATAGAATATGAAGCAACTGGTGTAAAGAATGCTTTTTCCAAACTTTCTGTAAAAGAAAGTCTGCTATCAAGACATTGCTTTTGTTCAATTACTTCATTTATGACTGAACGTTTCTAAAATTGAAGGCACTCGTCCGTGCTCTGCACTGCAGTCGAGATCTGGCAACGTCGTTCTCTGTTCATTGGCTGACTGTGATTTGTGACGTCAAATGCGCAGAACGAACCTAAACTCGGCCGCCAAGATATATGACGCGCACCTTAGTACGTCTTAATCACCCGTTCCCATGGCGCCAAATATAGAAAGTTAGCCGGCCACTGTGGCTGAGCGGTTCTAGCAGCCTCAGACTGAAACCGCGCTGCTGCTACGGTAGCAGGTTCGAATCCTGTCTCGGGCATGGATGTGTGTGATGTCCTTAGGTTATTTAGGTTTAAGTAGTTCTAAATGTAGGGGAATGATGACCTCAGATGTTAAATCCCGTAGTGCTTAGAGCCATCTGAATTTGAATAAAAAGTAAAAAATCGTGTATTTTATGAATAGTGAATAGTGTACCCAATGGGGAAACCAAAGGAAATCGAGGTTCTCGGAGGAGGCAAATTAAATTCTCAAGTACACCAGAAAATCACGAAAATCGTGGTGTATACAAACCAAAACAACCAGAAAAATACAATGCGACTGTTGGCGTCATAGAAGTAAAAGTTTACTTACGGCAGTGGCGGCGTAGTATGCTGCCGTTGGCAACACACTTTTTTTTACCATGAAGTAAATAATTAATGCTTTTTCTGCTCTGTGGTTGACGGGCTCTTGTATGTAGCCTTGTCCATTCATTAAATTAATTATCTTCGAAAACTGAACATTTCATAACAAAATTCTGCGTTATTATGAAAAGATTAACATCAACGTCACATAATTCCCATCATCCAACGGTCGTTGTCAACATCAACAAGCTCCGCCAATGCTACCCTAAATTAAATTTAACCATTAAGGACGTAAAAAAAGTATCAAACTACGGCGATCAAACTCGTACCGGAACCATCATTAGGAGTATGTAGCGGGGCTTTGAATTTCGCCGCGCTACACTCGTTCCCTCAGATAAAAAATGTCACGTCGCAGCGGTATGAGCGCTCGACGGCAGAGAAACTACTAAAATTGTTAACTTTTTTGTTTTTTTTTCCGTTTCAATTGTCTCTTGATAGCGGTAGCTTAAGGCAGGCGTGATCGGATGCTGACGTAAAAACTTAATGGCTAATCTTGATCTGATTGTAATGTGTAGACATTGTGGAAATTATTAAGAAAATCAGTGGATGGAAATAGCAAAGTGAATTAAATTGCATACAGTATCAAGATGATTTTAATTGGTATAAATTAGTGATCCCTGGACTATTACAAGATTTCGGAGCAGATTTTTTCACGCTGAAATGAAGGAGATTTTTGAAGACGTGGACGCCGCCCGAAAGAAGATAAGTTAATCTGGTAAAGGATGATCTCTCGTCTACGCCACTTCCCCCTGTCAGTTACATTCTGTTATTCTCTGTTTCTTTTCAATAACTTTTGTAGTGAAAATTGGTTTAACTTTTGCTCAAAAACGCCACAAGGACCACCCCAACAATAGCTTTTCTGAATAACGAAGTCCGATAGCTTTTCCGTAATACAAAGTCCGATCTGCATTTCTTTCATTCTTTCCCTTTTTCACGGTCTCTCTTCTCCATTTATTTTTTTTATTAAACACTACAACTGGCTCCCGCGACAGGACGCAATTTTCGGATGTGTCGTTTTTGAGCAAATTTGAAACTTTAATTTGTATTTTTTCCCAACAGAGAATATCAAAAAATCCTGAACTTTAAAGGGTAACTAAAACATCAACTTTATTGTACCTAAGCAAATGATTATACAACAATATTGTAAAGAATTTTTGTAACTAATTCAATCTGTTTTTCTTTGCATGGCATATGTTGATGCAAAACTGTTATTTTGAGGACTTTTGGTGATTATCCGATGGAGATGTATTAAAAAAATCCATATTTTGACGAATACGATTTACGCAGAAGTGTTTGATCAGCCGCTGCAGGACAGAAAATTTAATGGTGAGTCACACAATTATGTTTCATTCAAGCATTCAATAGCCAACTGCAGAATCCAATTTTCCCTTTCCACACATCCTGTAGTTTTCTTCTAGATTTTTCCAAAATTATCTATCTCTATTGTAGTTTGTGGTAATTATAGTATTGTTGTAGCATATGAAGATCGTGAATTTGACAGCCAAACAGTCATTTGTTACGAAAAATTTTGTCCGCCCTGCTGCAGCTTTCTCAATCATTGTTTGCAATAGAGCAATCATTTACATTGACGAGAAAATATTTCAACCTAAATTTGAGTCAAATTTTTATTAATCAGACTTATATTATTCCCTTTTTTGACTTACGATTATACATTCTATTACAATGGAACGCGGTAAGGTAGAGATAGTTTCGGCAGATGAGTTAAGTGAAGTAGATTCATCTTTCAACCAACAAGAAAGTCCACGTTTCCCTCCATGGACGAGTTCACAGATCAATGCAATGATTTTGCCTCAAACTCGCAACATTTGCGATAATACACAGATGGCGACTTTAAATGACGAAATGTGGAATGGACGCGAGACTAGACCGTCAGCGCCATTGTTAACATCAATGTCAGAACCGAATATGAGACAAATTCAGCAATGTGGCACAAATCGGACACAGGAATCTGACAAACTGGACCGACTATTAGAGTTATTTGCAGACATGAAACGAGACGTTAGTCAGAAAATTGACGCAAAACTGGACGCACTTGGTCAGGACTTTAAACAAAGGCTAGATAAAAGCGACGAAAAATTTGACGTATTAAACCGTACTATGACTGAAAATTTTGAACGAACGACAAAACAGATGACAGAATTAAATAACACCACTCAAAAGCTCAGCCAGAGATTTGAAACTTTGTCCAACCGAGTCACTAAACAGGAAGAAACTTTGGTTACATTCACACATGAAACAAAAAACAATATCACCCGATGTGAGAATCAGTTAACTCAAATAGTTAATGTGCAGCAGGAAGTGAACACTCGTGTGGAAGAGTTAGCTCAGGCCCACACTTCAGCTAGCTCCACCCAAGAAAAGCTGACTGAAGAAGTGGGAAATATTACCCAACAACTTACTATGGTAGTTCTTGAACAAACCCACCTCAAAGAAAAGATAGAAAAACTAGAAGATCGAGCGGACCTCGCGTCACTAAACAACGAGACCAACATGGCCGAAAGAATTGTACACGAATGTAAATTGTGTGACGACTATCTGGACAAAAAACTTGAAACAATTACACAGGACATACTTTCAAAAACAAAGACACATGTTAAAGACGAGACAAAACACATACAAGACGAAGTGACAAAATTACGAGACAATGTTGTGCCGTGTTTGGCGATAGGAGCAAACGCATCGTCAGGAAACGACAAAACAGCTAAAACCATGGCTAATGACACAGACAGAACACCACCTATTGTGGAATCACCTATTTCAAATCAAAATTACAATGTGCCGCTTTCTTTTCCACCGAACGAGCAATATTACGTTACCACACCTAGAGTAGCAAGTGACCTAAATCACATCAATACAGTTATGCCAACCGGCATGGCCGATGACACGTTTGTAAGACATGGGTATTTCCAGACATTTTCCAGTGAGGACAAGCACAAAGTCCACCCTATTGTGTTTATTAGATCATTTGACGGTGTTTTTCCACGTAGTTGGTCAGAAGTCGATAAAATCAGATACGTCACCAATCTCATGAGAGGACGAGCAGCTAAGTGGGGTGCCGCTATGAAACGGCGGTGCCTTACGTTTGAACAGTTTGAACGAGCCTTCTTGGACGAATTCTGGTCCGAGAATGAGCAACAGAGTCTAAGGAGAGAAGTGTGCAACCCCGAGACCTATGACCCTAAAAAAGAGACATTAAGACAATACTTTGAGAGGTACTTAGACAAGACACTGTACTGGTCCAAACCAGCCGACTTGTCAGCGATAATTGACACTTTAAAGAGCCACTTACCCTTTCCATACCGAGACAGATTAATAGGAGTACCGGAGAATGACGTTAAGACTTTCTTAAACTTCTTAGATCAAATGGACGTAGTTTACAGAGGCGATTCACGCCATTCAAATTTTATTCGTATTAGTAACCAAAACCAGCACCCACCCCAAAGGAACCGTAGTGACGGTGGTTGGTGGAACCATCCGTCCGCGCCGCGACACAATACGGTGCCTGCGCGCGAAACGTACTCAAATGGAAACGTGTATGACGGTAGGAACAACCGCAGAAATTCGTGGAATAATAACAATAATTATCACCCATATCAAAATGGTAACTACAAGCAATATGAAAATTACAGACAGTACAACAACAACAACAATAGGAGACGTGAGAATAACCGGTACAACCCGGGCTACTTTGACAGGAACATGACATATAACAGACATAAATACCACCAAAACAATAACAATCCCAACAATCACCGACAGAATATGTGGAACACACAAAATTCACGCATGACAAATCATAACTCTCCACGGAATCCGCCGCCGTTCCACGGTACAGTTATGCACTCCCCGCCACGAAGTAGCAATAACAATTGCGGCGCGCCATCAGCTGACGCGTGGGCGCCAACCGGCCGGAATGTAAACATAGTGGAGCTGGTCAATGAACCCGGCCAAACACAGCAGACGACGGAAACAGTCGACGACCAAGCTAAGCGCTCGTGCTTCGGTCGTGAGGTGTTGTAAGAGCGCAACGGCTGAGACGGTTTGTTTCCTCAGGTACGACGACAAAATGACAGCTATTATATTCAGGTCCTTTCAGAATAGCAAGCATACCTCACCCAGGTTGTTACTCCCTAGAATACCCGTTATCTCACAAGCCGAGGGGGCTGCATCCCCACAGACATTTGAAACCCTTTGTGCACTAAAACAACATAATATAATGATAACTAAGTTGAACATGAGCAAGTTGCTGTGAAAACGAGATCATAAATATTTGTATTGAATACACGAACATTAAGTTATACAGCCTAAGAACACAAACATTCATTTATGGAAATTATATACTGCAGTTACACTTGCACACATAATTATGAAGAGAAGGTAAACCCAGGTGAGTACACTTGCTGAATGAGAAAAGATATTCATATAGGAATGAGGTCTATGCAGGTTACATTGGTTGTTAATTGTAAATTATAAGGTGAATCAACAACTAGTTAGTTATTTCAAGGCACTATAATGAGAGGAAATAATAGCTATTGACATCAGTAATGACATAGGTATGTAGCAGAATGAATGAGGATGTAAGAATGAATGATCAGTATGAATGAGTTAATATATAAGTTAATATAGGAAGGTAAGTTACTGTGAAGTAGTTGGAGACAAGAGATTATTTGAGGAAAATATTATTGGAGTTTTATGAAAATGGAAGTGCCAAATGGCCCCACGTATGTGATATATTAATGTTTGATGTGGAATATGTTTAATGTATAAGGATATATATATATATATATATATTATGATGAATATGTGAGTAAGGAATGAGTGAGAATGTTTTGGTAATATTGTGCTACATGGAGAAGTGAGTAAACAGTCTACATCTTTAAGATTACATAAGGATTTCAGTTTGAAAGAAAACATTTGTGATGAGTTAAAACACGTGAGTACAAGGCGTTAAAGGTGAATCTATTTACAGTGCCCTTGAAAATGAACGAATGTAAGAAAAGCAGAGTGAACATAACGATGATTACAGCTGTGGAAAGAAGTGTAATAAGAATGTAACTTGGAAACACATTAGCTTTAATTTATTTCAGAAGTGTAACTTAGTAACCTTTCGTTAAGTTTTGTTACGCCATTGTGTGGAAGAAAACATTTATAGTTCGTGTTCAGACAGGAGAATGATATTTTAAGGAACTTAAGTTGAAATATAGTTTTTACACAGCCCTCATGTGAATGCATTTGTATAAAAATTTTTTTTACGAAAGTGAAATTTAGTGCCATGTTAGCCTTTATTCTACTTACACATGACAGAAAACCCTGAGGAAGCAAAAGATAAGAGAGTTATTAAGGCTGTTTTGCGACTCGTACAACACCTCCACTTAAGCGAACAGATGACAAAATTACACCTACGTTAAAAACAACATTGACTTTTCAAGGAATGCAAGGTAAGTGCAAAGGAGCAGTGACCATCCGTGCAGCTGACGTCGAGCAACGGACAGTGAGAAAGAGACATTTTACTGTCAATTATAATAATATGTTCTTTATTTATGATTTATAGATAGAAATGATATATATAAACTACATACATGATGTTTAACCTTCACTAAAGTAGAAGAAAGTTCATGGTTGAACTCTTGAGAGGAAATTTGATATGTTATCATATAATACACATTATGAGACAATCTCTGAGATACATTTTCCATTTGTACAGACGGTATCCACAAGAAGTGGAGATATTGAAGATGTACTGAGCAGATATGCGATTCACTCATGCAAGGATTTGTTAAGGTATAATAAGCTAAGTCATATGAACAATCACAACACAAACAGAGAATCTGTCATGATGTTACCCTACACAGACTTGACGTAAGGACACTTACATTTACCCATGATTTGGTAAATTGTAAGCACCCCCTTTCACACACCCCTTGAAGGTGATGCAAACATTATAACGTATTGTGTACTCTTTTTAATGTATTAGCTGTAGGATTAGGTAGTTTTTAGGTAGTGAATAGTTTCTTCCATTCTATCTTTCTTTCTCCATTATCCTACCACCTCCTGCAGCTGGGTATTGTTTGTTTATGGAATGTAAGAATATATTGTGTGACAGTAAACTTTCAGGTATGAATAAAAAGACATGAAGAAAACTGAGTATGGCATTACAAGCCTGGTCAACCACTAGCCAAGATATGGAAAAAAAAAGAGAAATAATAAAAGAAGGAAAGCCCGTGCTTTAAACATTAAGTCTTATATCCCTTGGCACGTCAAAACCTTAATAAAGAAAATCAAAATGACCATAAACCCCAATAAAAGAAAGCCAATGGGACTTAGTATAATTTTTTTAGTGTAAATATTTCACGTGTATATTCTTGTAAATTTATATGTATTTGTATATGTGTTAAAAATTTGCATATTGTCAACATATTTTGAAACGTGACCACGAAATGTAAGCTTTCATAATTAACGATCTAAACATGCTTGGACAAAGTGAACTGTTAAAATGTAAATGTGGCAAAAAGTGTTGCAAACTGTGTTAAACTGTGAACGTTATAAACGACGAATTTTGTGTTGTTTGTGAAACTTATGGTGCATAAACCAAATAACTGTTTGTAAATCGATATAAACTGCAATTTACTTCGACGATAATGAGGATTTTCACACTGCAAATGAACGTTTGTTGGCAAGTGTAAACAATGTGGTGAAACACCTACCTTTGCGAACATCGACGCCGTTGTTCCTGGCCGGCCTTCAGATGCTTGGAGACAATAAACTCAGCACCTGTCGTAGGCGATGTGGAGGCTAAAAACTACATCGACCATATATGCCCCGGGAACAATAGTCATGAAAACGCACAAGGACCTGGAGTGTTGTGTCGTAACAGAAGACATGGACGTTGCTTCAGATCACGCACACGCTCAATCTTATGGTGTCACCGAACTTAACACGCCATTTATGCTGGAATAACAACTTGTAATGGACACTATGTGAGAGCGAATACTGTTGAAGACTGTCATAACACAGCGATTTTGAAACTGCCGCACGCGAAATTCAGTGATGCTACTGCGCATGCGCAAAGACTACGTGCTGCCGGAGGTGAATTGGGAAACCAAAACTGGAAGCGCACAACATTAACTGCGCTGGTGAGCAGCTTGCTCAAACACACACTATGTAAACATATATATATTAATTGTCTAAAAAGAATCAAAACTGTAACAAGTGTATGTAGTATATAGATTTAGAAACCAAGTATTGGCAAAGATAATCCTGTAAGTATGCACGTGGCGTTTCCTGGGAAAATATGTATAATAGACATTTAGGTATATCTATTCTATTGTTTGCTAGCCTGCCACGCTAAATGTTTTAGCGTGACAGTCGAGGGGGCGATGTAGCGGGGCTTTGAATTTCGCCGCGCTACACTCGTTCCCTCAGATAAAAAATGTCACGTCGCAGCGGTATGAGCGCTCGACGGCAGAGAAACTACTAAAATTGTTAACTTTTTTGTTTTTTTTTCCGTTTCAATTGTCTCTTGATAGCGGTAGCTTAAGGCAGGCGTGATCGGATGCTGACGTAAAAACTTAATGGCTAATCTTGATCTGATTGTAATGTGTAGACATTGTGGAAATTATTAAGAAAATCAGTGGATGGAAATAGCAAAGTGAATTAAATTGCATACAGTATCAAGATGATTTTAATTGGTATAAATTAGTGATCCCTGGACTATTACAAGATTTCGGAGCAGATTTTTTCACGCTGAAATGAAGGAGATTTTTGAAGACGTGGACGCACCCGAAAGAAGATAAGTTAATCTGGTAAACGATGATCTCTCGTCTACGTCACTTCCCCCTGTCAGTTACATTCTGTTATTCTCTGTTTCTTTTCAATAACTTTTGTAGTGAAAATTGGTTTAACTTTTGCTCAAAAACGCCACAAGGACCACCCCAACAATAGCTTTTCTGAATAACGAAGTCCAATAGCTTTTCCGTAATACAAAGTCCGATCTGCATTTCTTTCATTCTTTCCCTTTTTCACGGTCTCTCTTCTCCATTTATTTTTTTTATTAAACACTACAAGTATATAGCTCAGCTAAAAGCTAGACACCAGTACAGAAAGCTAAAATGGGGATACCAGTCAAAAGCATCAGCAAAAAATAAGTATTACTAAAAAAAGCATTACCAAAAAGGTATTACCAAACAGATGGTCAAATATCACAACAGTAACGAGATGCATGGATAAATTCTAGTGTCCGATTCCACTCGTCAGCTTTGAGGAATGACGTCAAGGAAACGTTAGCGACAGCCCCGGACATTTACACAAGCCCCGCCCATTTACCCCCCCCCTCCCCCCCCCCCCCCCGCCACACCATCCAAGAGCGCATCAATATGACCTTTGGTGGTCCTCGTCGCTGTCGTGTTTTTGTTCGTCGTTTTTTGTTTTGCCGCGGTTGTTCATACTAGCAGTGTTGTGCCTTTAGTACTTCTTAGCAGTTTGTGAAATACTGTCAAAATGAAACATAGATATGCACTTCCAATAAAGTTAGCATACACAACGTACCTAATCTTAACTGTTGTGGCCAACTGCTGTCAAAACTGATATCTAACAGACATTAAAGTACGATAAGATGTTGGAATGACACTGACGAAATTATGTACATATGTTTAACAATAGGCAGCTCTAAAGCTCTCAAATACTGAAGAAGAACTCAAAGTAATCTCGTGTCTGCTATAAGCAAGCAGTCATAAGAATTCACAAGTAAAAATTCACCCATTACACAGGCAAATATTAATGAAGAATGTCACTGTATAAATATCTGACTGCTTGCATTACGCATTTCTACATTATCCCACTATTATATTCTTTAGTCTTAATGAGGTAATCAGAAACATATCAAGACATCGACTTTGCCTTGTTTATGCACAACATAGACTATAGACAATCGAGATAATGAACAGCATCCTTGGTGATACTAACAATTAATATTTCCCAACAGAATTTCTTACACTACGCGAGGTGACGGAAATTTGCGCTCACTGCAGTTAACAAATATCAGATTTTTTGATACAGTGCAGATGAAAGCTCATGAAATAAAAAAGACAGTGTGGATACCATTTTTCTTTTTCTTTCTTATTGATGATTTTTCAACTCGCATATTCAATGAACGTATTTCTAATTCTTTTCACAATGGTACCGGAAAAACTATATTTCGTACTAACAACTGATTTTCTCCCTTGTTATGACTGGCAGATCTGTGATAAGGACAACTTTGATGTTGGAACATGCGGCAGACCATAGGCGGAGCTTAGGATATGGATTGGTGTGGAGGGGGGTGATTGGGCAGGACTTGTGCACCGTCCAGGGCTGTCGCTAACGTTACGTATGACGTCATACCTAAGGCAAAGACGTTACGAATAGGCAATCTATGAAAGCAAGGGATCATACTCGTGAACAAACGAATGTAGCGTACGATAAAATTACAATCACATTCTCGCAGTTACTTGCTAATTCATGAATTATATTTAAACGAACTGAAGATAACGATATTAATTAAAGGAAGTATTAGAAATAAATTTTCATGTCTGATAAGAAGTATTCTTGTGATTTATACAAATAGAAAAGCACTGAGCACCTTTAAATTGTTTTACAATATGCATGTGGTGAAGTCATATTGTTATAAAAATTACTGAATCTAACGGGAGAAGGGCAAGAAAGTTGAAGTTTTGGGTGGGGAGAAACTAAAATGTAACAGAAAACCGGGAAAATAAAATGAATGACAACAAATACAAAACAGTAGCATGAAATGTGGAGAAACTGACACACTAAATTCTAAAACAAAGCCAGTACATGACTAACGAATATCTAAAGAAAAATAAATAATATTGGAATCGATAACTTCAATTAACCTATGTAGGTAAATTCCAGTTACAGATTCCTACTGCTCCATGATTCATATGTAAATTATTGCACATGGCAACGTGTAACGATAGTAAAAATTTTTATTGTATTTTTACTTCCATCATTTTAACTTAGCCACAGGCAGTGGCGTGAGCTGTTACATAAACTACTCCATAGTACTTGTGGCTGGCTCCTCTAGTATGATATAAGAAAAAAATTAAATGTATTTCAATTTTTTCTATTTTAATCTCATATATATATATATATATATATATATATATATATATATATATATATATATATATAGTGTTTCATACTAGAATGTCGTGTTCCCAGTCTGGCACAGCTTTGCCACAGGAAACACGAAAGCGGTCGATGACGTTCGTCTTCTGGTCGGCTCCTGATCGTTGTCAGAAGGAGGCTAGTCTTTGATTACGCAAAGGCTTCTATTATTTGGAAACGAACAACCTGGATTCCTTTACGTAACCAGTATGAATTTTATAATTACCTAAGGGACCTTTAACAAAAATGAACAATAAAAAATTGCATTTGCAAATGAAATAATTAATAAATTGGGCAGCTATGAGTTGCATAGACGACAAGGAGCGGCCTTCTGTCTACGACCACGATGCAGCAGTATTCTCTGCTGTAGTAAAGGCTGTTTGACATTTATAAAAATGACATGGAGGTAAAAAAATAAAGGAAAAGAATAGAATAAGCTATCTGGTAAACACTAAATATATTCAAATAATTCTCACAAGCAATTAGGGCTTATTTATGAACAGTATAACCTACAAAAGAAATTTTTTAACTGTATGGTGAGGTCAGATTTCAGCCTGTCCTGTGCTAGTTTCTTGGTTCACGTTTTTGTCACAAGTTACAGTCATTAGTTTTCTCCTTCCTTCGAGACAGTTCTTGCACCGTTCAACACCTTCATAACAATAACTTGCCGATTTACAATAAATACATAAATTACTTGACTTTTATTAATTAACAACTGTTGTCTGCACGCTGGCACGGCTGCTCACTTTTATGGCTTAAAGACAACCTTCTTTACGCTTTCACATTACAAGCGGAAGTACAATAAAATCTGAAGATGTACAAAGGTTATATATATATATATATATATATATATATATATATATATATATATATATATATATATATATATATATAAGCGGGACGCTCAGTTCAGCTTCTGTTAAAATGTTTCTTTGACTGCGCAATCGATGTACTAGCGTTCCCGCTAGATACGCATCTTTACAGTTACGTAAATTATGTAAAACAAACGTCTTTCAAAGAATAGGTCTTATAAGTTGATCATTCAATACACAGCTAGGTGAATGCCTTTCCAAGGGTACTCACAGCTTTCATACGACGGAAAGCCCAATAACATTACATCGCTTCCCGCATGAGGAGTAATGATTCTGAAAGATCGTTACGACCCACGCGCAACCATAATATTGATGGATTCATGTACTTAGTGAATCAAGAATTAAGGATCTCTCCTTGTAGGGAGCAAAACAAACTTAACATAAGGCATATAGAGGTATATACGTTTCACATTAAGTAGTCAAAACTCATCACAGTTGCTTGATCATTAACAAACTTGGTTGTGGCTTGATTTCATCACAAGTGTTCAAGGATTTAACATAGGTTCCTTCTTGCGTATTCTCAAGAATTACTCTCAGTCAATAGGAACATTGAAATACTAACATAGATACAAATACAAATGAAATACATATACACATACATATATACACAAATATTGACAAGAAGAAAAGAAATTTGATTACAGGAATTCATTTGAAGTATTGGTGCATTTCCGCCAATTTTGAACAGAACATAAAACTTTTATCAGTCTTTCTCGTAGCGACGTCACTCTTCACTTGGTGGTTGGGGATATTTCTTATGAACTCGGGTGATTTTCACAGGGAAATTCTTTCACCTTTCACTTCTCACTGCACTATAACTGGGGGTCACCTTTTCACATTCTGGTGGAAAACACTGGGAATTTCACTATTTGAAGGGGGGAATGATATTTCTTGACTCGACGATCCTTCGGGTCGTGTCAGGAATCAGGAGAGTTGATGACTGATTCAATGACGAATAAGTCAGTTTGGGGGCTGTCTTAATCTCATTCCGATTCATGTTTCAGCAAATGAAAATTCAGAGAAAAAAATCTGTATTAGGTCTCGCTCATTAACCAGTATCTTAATCTAAGGGAATATAGAGTAAGAATTTAAGACAATAAAAATTACTATACAGACTATGTACATATATATTATATATTATTCATGGTTTGTATCTAGGTTTCATATTCTTTTATTAGCAAGCATTAGAAAAACACGTTCACGTTTCGTCTTGCGCAGGTCTTTCTTAACCAATGCATTTAGCAATATTGCCGTAGCAATTTTCATACTTAGGCAAAAGTCATCATTAGTGTCCTCTTCATGTAAATGTAAAATCGTGCGTAGTTTATTAACGTTTTATTATTTTTATTCCATTTTCAGCGCAAATCTGGAGCACGCTTGCGCCCGTTATGGAGAGCAATGCTTATTGTTGAGCGCGGGCCGGCGAGCAGTCATTGAATGTTGCCAGAGTGCTTCACAGTCACGTGGTAACGAACTGGCGGTTTAACAGCGTTGGCAGTCCGCGTCCTGCGCGAGGCAGATAGTTCAGTGGCTACCAATCGTTTTATAACTTGTGCATTTTGTTGAATCATGGGTACTGGAGCAGCTCGTCAAGGCGACATGGTCAACCTGGACGGTAAATTGATTGCACCAGCGACGAAGAACAGTCGTCGATGAAAATGACTTCTATTAACTATTTCGGTGAGTACAATAACTTGTCTATCCTTTGTCTGATAGTAATTGTATCGTCGATGCAACGTGAGAATAATTATAATGCTACTTCACACGCAGAATATCACACGTGTCCATAAGTTTATCACAGTTTTGATTCACACAAGAAATAACTAGTTTTTCATGTCCAAACATGTGGCAGATTACGATTTTACTGGCACCAATATATATACGTGTCCATCATTTTGTCACTAAATGAGTCACACGTAGCAATCCATACGTGTCCATATAGGTGTCTTTATACCACAGAGTAACACAGGTAATGCTAAAATTACTTGTCATAAAAGGATCATTTACTAATATACATTTTTTTAACTACTGTCCAAGACCTCAAGAAAGTCGTGTTTGCTATTCTGAATGGTGCTTCTGAAGGACATTATATTTTATATGTATTTTAAATCTGATTCTTTTCCGTTTCTTATTGTTCTAAAACAGCATTTTTTTAAATTTCTTTGTTCATTTAATCAGTAAAATATATCCTCTTTGGCTTGCCGAACAGTTCACGTTCAAAACTTCATGTAATAGAAATCGGGGAAATTATTCTTATTTCCTAGGCTGCTTTTGCTCAAAGCAAATCAGATTTACATCACGTTTCGATAAGTAACTGCAGATACGCATTAACCAATGAGCTACGATCGTCAATACACGCAATACACACACGTCAAGTCTTTTGAACCAATTTCTAAATTTCTTC
This sequence comes from Schistocerca americana, assembly GCF_021461395.2. Taxonomy (NCBI): domain Eukaryota; kingdom Metazoa; phylum Arthropoda; class Insecta; order Orthoptera; family Acrididae; genus Schistocerca; species Schistocerca americana. Next base: position 451,592,388 of record NC_060123.1, on the reverse strand, counting down.
CCCTACCGGCTAAAGTAGAAAGGTAAGAATGCTAAAGAAGAAAACTACAATAGGGTAATGCAAAGAAATAAAAGATACGAAGATAGGTAATAGGTGAAATAATCAGTTTAGCTAATTCATTCTTTGGCTACACCGCTTTTAATGTCATCCACGCGGCATAGCTTGACTTCAGTATTAAAATGTCGCACAAATCCGCTTCCAAAGCATCGTCAAATATATCTCAAAATCAAGCCATGTTGACATAGCAGTAGAATATAAGCTGATTATCTCAGTCCTCAACTAGGTATCTTAGTATCGAAGGTTTCTATATGATACTCGTGGCATAGGAATAGTCTCTCTAATTTTCTCCAATACAGGACCTAATTATCATTATAAATGCATATTTCTTGACCTTGTTGACTCATAGTAATACATAAATTAAAGTTGCTCTCCAGCTGCGAGTACCATTACTCATTTCTTTGTACATTAACTATATGTTGCTACTTATACTCGGTGTAATCTACAGATTACATCGTATCAGTTTGCATCGTATTTAGTTCTAGCGACTTAAAATATCAATCCTTTCAAAGCTTAACTTAGGTTATTACTTCACATATATGGACATTCTGGACTGAATGAGGAATTTAAAGAAAACGTTTACTTCTTGGTGAAAAGGAGATTTGCCAAAACTTAAAACCAAAGCAGCAAATGGCACTTCGGTACATCCCTTACTCAATTCAACGACTGCAACCCTCCATGGCTCAAGAAACTTAAAACTACCTTAAAAACTAATTCAAATCTTATTTTCCAAATACGTAGAGTACCTTCTTCAATCACTTCATATCCTTCAAGCTCCATCATTACTTTGCGTCCACCTCACTCAAATGAATACGTCACCTACGGAATACATGTACATGCTGTTGACTCACATACTTTCTAAACAGATCACACTCTTGTTTCAAGTTACAGCTTAACATAATAAATGATTTTTTAAATGTTTTTCATGGTACTTCTTTATGTCTACATGGTGGTAAAGTCCTTTTACTCGTCCACTAACTGAATCTGCCAACACATAACAACCAATATGTGGCTTCCTGACCATAACAAACGGTCCTTCGTATAGGTGTTGCCACTTACGATTTCTACGTAAGATGAGAGATGGTTTGAAGTGTGTCCTCAGAAGAACACGCCCGTTCAAGCGATACGACAGAACTTTATTGACATGCTTGTCAAATACCTTTTTTGTTAAATTAGTATGAGTTGTGAGAGAGATCATGGGGTAAACTTATTATCTAGGTTGACTTCCGGACCTTGTATCTTGGGGATAGGATCAGTCCTTTCATTGCTTTCGTTTTGCCTGGAGATTGGTTTTGAAGGTGTGAAACCGGTCGAAGTGTGTGGAACGTTATTTACAATCTCTTCAGATGGAGTAACGAAATCGACACGCCGTGTTTGCTGGTTCGGTACATAGGTGCGAATAAAACGCTTAAATTCTTTGAAGACTCGTCCTGTCGGGTTACTTTCGGGTCTAAATCTCGAAATTAGAATCTGTCTAACACCATTACTGGCAAGTAACTTTCTCCACTCTTTTCCAAAAAAGTTTGAAGCATTATCAGACAGCATGGTTTCCGGCTTACCAAAACGAGGAAAATAATCCTTTTCTATTCGTCTTATTAAAGATTTTGCACTGGAAGACTTCATCGCGTATAAACGCACGTGCTTAGTGAAGAGGTCTAGCAAAACAGCAAGGTGCTTAGCACCTCCTCTTCCTCTCGGAAGTGGACCTGCGTTCTCGAGATTGACTATTTGGTTAGGACGCTCAGTGTAGATAGGATTCAAAAGTATGACATTCGAAAGATTGAAGGGCTTTGCCTTCTGACAAATTCAACAAGTGCTTAGCAGTTTATAAATTCTCTTACGCAGATTGGGTACGTAGCAACAGACAGAAATCTTTCTTTTACACTTCTCAGGGCCATAATGTCCCCAGGATAGGTAAGTGTATCATATGAGATATTCTACGTACTCCTCAGGAATACAAACACACCATTGCTCCGTCAACATATATGTACGTTGAAATAAAACACCATTGTGTGATTTATAAAATTTCGAAAACGATGATTAGGATTGTCTTGTAGAAGTTGTTTGACTCTCTTCCAATTACGTGCATTTTCTCGCAGAGTACCCCTCTGTCGCAAAGACGTAGAAAATAACTACCATTCAAGGGATCTTTCATAAGGAGTATCTTGTGATTGGAAATCTGTTCTACAAGTTCCGTAGGCTCCGGCTTACCTTCCGACATGCGTGACAATTCATCTGCAACGATGTTGTTCTTGCCTTTCATGTAAACAATTTCGAAATTGTACTCCTGTAGAAATAGGCACCAGCGACTAAGTCTCGGATGATAGAGCTTACACGAAAGGAGAAAGCTAAGAGCTTGATGATCGGAATACACTTTGATCGAATGACCATAAATGTAATAATTGAAACGGCGGAACGCCCATACAACTGCCAATCCTTCTAACTCCGTAACAGAGTACGATCTCTCGCAATCCGTCAGCACACGCCTGGCGAAACTAACTATCCTAATCCCCTCTTTATCTCCAGTTTTCTTTAGCTGGAACAAACAAGCGCCCAAGCCTTGAAATGAGGTGTCACAAGAAGTGCAGAATTTTGAGTTCATATCCGAATGACTGAGGATATTGCTATCCAGAAGAGCTTGTTTGATTTTGTCAAAGGCTTGCTGCCATTCAGAGGTCCATACCCAATGAACATTTTTCTTTAATAGGTTGTGCAACACTGAATTGTTCATGGATTGATTTGGTATAAAGCGACGAAAGAAAGACGTTAACCTTAGAAAAGCTTTTAATTGTATTTTGGTGCAGGGCACAGGGAAGTTCCTTATAGCAGACAGTTTGTTAGGATCGGGAGAAATTCCCTCAGAAGGCATTACATGACCAAGGAATTTTACTTCCTTTTTTACAAACTTTGATTTCCGTAAATTGGCAGTAACGCCAAATTTAGCAAACCTCACGAAGATTTTCCGAATCAAGTCAAGATGTTCCTCCCATGAAGTCGAGGCTACTAAGAGATCATCGACATAGACAGTTATTTTGTCCAGTAAATCATGACCTAAGTGCGGCAATAAAGACACCTGAACTAATATTCAAGCCAAAGGGTATGACACAAAATTGATATGACTGACCCGCAAAGATAAAGACCGTGTACTTCCTTGGAGATGGCGACAGCTTCACCTACCAATAGCTACTTCGAAGGTCAATAGAGGTTAGAAATTTGATACCATAAACTTTTGTAGTTGCTCCTCCAACGCTTCCGGCCGGGTGCACACAGGAACAATAATTTTGTTGATGTGCCTAGCGTCTAGAACAAGCCTAACACTTCCGTCCTGTTTAAACATAGACAATAATGGGCTCGAATATGGAGAATCAGAGGGCTCAATTATTTTCCAGTTTAACATTTTGCGGATTTCCGCCGTACTTCATCCCTGCAGGATTGCGGAACTGCATACGTGGTTTTACAGTAGGTGCTGTGGGGCTTAACTTTCATGTCGAATACAAAGCTGGCTATGATTCCCGGTTTCTTAGAAAACACAGTGATAAATTGTGTCAACAGGTCGTATAGTTCCTTTCTTTGTCGGTCACCTAATCCGTAAGATTCATTAGCCTTCATCAGTAATTCTTCATGTGTCGGTAATAAGTCAAAGTCTTAGTCCCCAACTCCTGACTCGTCTAAACAATTGAAACATTGTTGTCGAGATGTGAGCTTGCGGAGCTTTACTTTATTTTCTTGGCTGGACACCTTAACTTTGGTCCTCATAAGTCGAATACTATACTCTTATCACTGCATCTGAGAGTACATGTACCTTCATACAAATCCATGATGACACGATTCTTACGTAGAAACTCCATTCCTAGGAGGCAAGGTACTGACAGATTTTTAACAACTAGAAAAGTACATGGTACGGTGTCTGATGCAAATCTCACTGGACATTAATTTGTAGCGTCACTTTTTGAACTAAAGAGCCTACAGCTCCGGATACGGTACACCCTTGTACTGGTAATGACAGAACTTTTGCTACAGAACGCACTTTCTTATATACACATAAAGACAAAACATTGATATTGGCATCAGATCTACTATAGCAACAAGTGCTACATCATGAATATGAATCATAGTGGATGCCTGAACCTGGTTTTCCCATAAATACTCGCCATTCGAAACGTCATTCTCCTTCAACAAGTCAACCCGTAAGTCACAGTCATTGTCATATCGTATAAGGTCGATTTGTCCTCTAATGAAATCGCCCCCAAAATGTTCCGCAGCTTCCCCAAGGAGGCAAGAAAAAGAAGCTGCTTTTAGTTTTCCGCGTGTTCATTAGGTTGAATTTCGCTCACAGTTACCTTTGAAGTACCGAGCGGTACTCTCGGTATGAAGTTTCCTTCCGTATTCCACCTAAGTTGCGGGCTATTTGCCGGAATTTCAGCCGAGATGGTGTCTGTGGGCTGGTTTGCTAGGGCATAATAGATGCGAGAATTTTGAGGTTCATGATTTTGAAGTTGATTGTTAGTAAAAGCCGGCGGACTGTTCCTAAAGTTTGGAGTACACCGTTGTTTGTATTGCTTGGAAGGATCGGAGCATTTCTCCATTGAGAACAGTGCTGGAATCTAGGTTGGTTACCATACTGCTGCTGGTTGTTGATGTTAATCCAACGTCCTGTTCCATTGAAATTATTGTTATTATTATTGTTTTGGCGATAGTTATTGTAGTGATAGCGATCATTGTAATTAATCGGTGAATTACCATATTGCTGTTGTGTTGTCTGGTACATGGGATAGTACCTGTTTTGACCCTGGAATTTATGTTTCTGCTTCCCGATGCGGCGATAGTAGTTGTTATTATCATATTGGACGTCGTGTCCTTTACTGCTGTTGGGTTGGTATAACATACCTGAGTCTGCGCCTACGCCGTGCGGCTGTGTAGTGTGCGGCCAAGATTACAATTACTCCGTGCACTTGCACTCACGTCCTCTTGAATCATGTCAAGGTTGTCAAGTACTGACAGAAAAGCCACCGTGTCGTCATCACTGACATTTACTAACTTCTCCCTCATTCATACCGGTAGCTTTGACTTAAGGATCATAATTAAGTCCATCGTGGAAATGGGAATGTCCCAATATTGTATTTTTAGCAGATATTTCTCAAAGTACCTACGGAAACCAGCGCTTCTCGTATTAAACCGTTCAGCATTATATACTTCCTTTCTGAGGCGTTGTTGTATGCCTGAATTCCAGAATTTGTTCAGAAATTTTTTTTAGAAGTCAGCGTAAGTATTACATTTGTCAATCACTTCTGTTCCCCACAAAGAACCCTCTCCTTGATTGTAACCTACTATAAAGCGCATACGTTGCTTGTCATCCCAGCTATCAGGAAAAACACCATTAAATGACTTCAGAAAAACCATTGGGTGGATGTTGCGTTTCTCTGGCAGAAAAGGCTGGAACACGCGGTGCTTTAGAACGCTTTCTTCTTTCATGAGCTCGACAAGAGTTACTTGATCATTCTGGTTGCATACTAACGGGTTCTCACTGCTGTGACAATGAACAAGTGGAGATAATTTTACACGAGACACGGGATTATTATCGTATTCATGTTCTGAAGAAATTAAGTGTGAATACTCACTTGTATTGTCATTAGCAAAATCATTGACTTGTTGTTGCAACTGCTCGATTTCTTCAGTGAGGTGTCGCTTCCACTCGGGAAGATCTCGGTGAAAAACTCTACGAATCTCTCCTAATTCACTGAGAAGCGTATCTCCTGATGTGCCTGGAGCAGCTAAAGCTTCAGCTGTGGCTGACTTAACGGCTTCTTTTAAGTCGTGTTGAACCTTGTTTCCTATGTACTGTTCTTTAGTCTCGACCCATTCTACAAATTCTTTTCCTGTCGTGGAAAGTACGTTTGCGGCAGCATCATTCACCCTGTTTTCAATGTTAATGTCGGATAGCGCCTGTGTCAGGTCACTGACCTGACCTTTCAGAGTGATGATATTGTCTGCAAGCTTGTTTATTTTAGTTCCGACCTCAGCGGACTTCTTTGAGACTTCCGTTGTAACTGCCTGGCAACTTTCGACATCTACTTTGAAGTCTTTGTACATGTTACCTACTGTGCTCCCACATGCATCTACCTTCTGCAGAATCCTTTCATTAACTTTAGTACTTAATTCCTGCGATACATCATTAGCTGAAAAGCTAGACACCAGTACAGAAAGCAAAAAAAGGGGATGGCAGTCAAAAGCATTAGCAAAAAATAAGTATTACCATGAAAAGCATTACCAAAAAAAGTATCACCAAACAGATGGTCAAATATAGTGACAGTAACGAAATGCGTATCGAAAACGTCACTTACTCGTGTGTAGATCAACTAAAAATAAATGATACATTTTTTATCCCAGAGTGAAGCTGTTATATACGAGAGTTGGAACTTTAATGGTGGCAACTATTTATTTACAGCTCGTACAAAATAGATACGTGTTTAAAAGTTTTACTGACCTTCACAGTAGTCACCAGCATAACCCGTTGCCAGCAATGTGGAAGTCGTAGGATACCATTAGCGGTGCCAGTTGTGTTGACAGTTCGAGCGGCGCGATCTATTGCCCGACGAATTTGTAGCAGTTCTGAAGCGAATGCCGTGAAGTGCTTTCTTCAGTTTAGAAATCGAGTTGAACTTACGAGATCTTAAGTCAAGGGACTGCAGTAGGTGGTATAGCATTTATCAGCCTCATCAGTCAAACAAATCACTAAAAGCTTGCACTGTACGTGCTTGATCAGAGATTAGATTAGATTAGATTGGTACTTGTTCCATAGATCATGAATACGACACTTCTTAATGATGTGAAACATGTCAGGTTAATAAAAGGTGTCTATACAAGATATTACATTACACAAAATATTACATGACACTTAATTTTTTTGTGGGGGTTGGGGAAATTACCCACTTACAATATCCAAAAATTCATCTAATGAGTAGAACGAGTTGCCATTCAGAAATTCTTTTAATTTCCTTTTAAATGCTATATGGCTATCTGTCAGACTTTTGATGCTATTAGTTAAGTGACCAAAGACTTTTGTGGCAGCATAATTTATCCCCTTCTGATTCAAAGTTAGATTTAACCTTGAGTAGTGAAGATCATCCTTTCTCCCAGGGTTATAGCCATGTACACTGCTATTACTTTTGAATTCGTTCGTATTGTTAATAAAAAATTTCATAAGTGAATATATATATATTGTGAGGCTACAGTGAAGATCCCTAGCTCTTTAAATAAGTGTCTGCAGGATGATCTTGGATGAACACCCATTTACTCAATGATGAGTTACCCCAGAATATGATGCTATATGAAAGCAGAGAATGAAAATAGGTGTGGTAAACTAATTTACTGAGATGTATATCGCCAAAATTTTCAATGACCCTAATAGCATAAGTAGCTGAACTCAAACGTTTCAGCAGATCCTCAGTGTGATTTTTCCAGTTCAACCCCTCATCAATGCATACACCTAGAAATTTTGAATATTCTACCTTAGCTACCGATTTCTGATCGAAGTCTATATTTATTAATGGTGTCATTCCATTTACTGTGTGGAACTGTATATACTGTGTTTTGTTAAAGTTTAATGAGAGCCCATTTGCAGAGAACCACTTAATGATTTTCTGAAAAACATCGTTTACAATTTCACCAGTTAATTCTTGTCTGTTGGGTGTGATAGCTATCCTTGTATCATCGGCAAAAAGTACCAGCTTTGCATCTTCGTGAATATAGAATGGCAAGTCATTAATATACATTGAGAACAGCAGAGGACCCAAGACCGAACCTTGTGGCACCCCATTCTTGATTGTTCTCCAGCTTGAGAAATCACCGGTTTTTTTGTATAGTATGTGAACTGCTTATTTCAACTTTCTGCACTCTTCCAGTTAGGTATGATTTAAACCATTTGAGCACTGTCCCATTCAAACCACAGTACATGAGCTTATCTAGAAGTATTCCATGATTTACACAATCAAAAGCATTTGATAGATAACAAAAAATCCCAATGGGTGACTTACGGTTACTCAGAGCATTTAATATTTCATTAGTGAAAGTATATATAGCATTTTCCGTTGAAAAACCCTTCATGAAACCAAACTTACAGATGTGGAGCTACTCTACAATACATTACTTTTTCAAGAATTTCGGATAAGGCAGTCAGAAGAGAGATTGGGTGGTAGTTGTTGACATCAGATGCATCCCATTTTTTATGCAGTGGTTTAACAATGACATACTCCAGTCTATCTGGGGAAATACCCTGCTTCAGAGAGCTATTACATATGTGGCTAAGAATCCCACTTATTTCTCCGGAACAAGCTTTTATTATCCTGCTGAAAATGCCATCAATTCCATGTGAGCTTTTATTCTTGAGAGAGTTTATTATCTTCCTAATTTCAGAAGGAGAGGTGGGTGGAATTTCAATTTATCAAATGGTGTGGATAAGGCCTCTTTCATTAACTGTCTTGCTTCTTCTAATGAACATTTAGATCCTATTTTCTCTACAACATTTAAAAAATGATTATTCAAAACGTTTTCGACTTCCAGCTTGTTGTTTATTACGTTTCCATTCGCTTTGATGGTGATGTTGTCATCCTGTACTCTTGGTTGCCCTGTCTCCCTTGTAATAATATTCCAAATTGTTTTGATTTTGTTATCAGAGGTATCAATCTCAGACATGATGGAAATGCTTCTGGACTTTTTAATAACCTTTCTTAATGTAGCACAGTAGTTTTTATAATATTTGGCTGTTTCTGGGTCGTTACTCTTTCTTGTTGTTAGATACAGTTCCCTTTTGTGGTTATAAGATATTTTTATTCCGTTAGTTGCATGGTTTCTTATAATTAGATTTAACTACTTTCTTGGGGAACCAGTTTTCAAATTCTCTTACAAGTGTATCATGAAATAAGTTATATTCTAAATTAGCATCAGGTTCCTTGTACTCCTCATCCCAGTATAACTGCTGAAGATTTTCTCTGAAATTTCTAATTGTTGAGTCATTAATTGAACACATAACTTTGGAGGGTAGTTTTGAATTACTGAATGGAGTTATGTCATATACTGTAATTAGTTGAGCATCATGATCAGAAAGGCCATTCTCAACAGGACAAGAATTTATGTTTTTAAACCTATCTTGGTCTATAAAAGTGTTATCTATCAATGTGCTGCTGTCCTTTACTACCCAAGTAGGAAAATTAATGACAGATGTCAAATTGAAAGAACCGAGCAAGACTTCCAGGTCATTCTTCCTATTACACTCTTTCAGTGAATCAACATTGAAGTCCCCAAAAATAATAATTTGCTTTCCCCTATCTGACAGATAGCACAACAAGGCATCCAAGTTTTCCAGGAATAAATGAAAGTTTTCTATATACTGTTACAATTATAAAAGAGCCCTCCTTCAGTTTAAGTTGACAGGCACATGCTTCTGTATGTTGCTCTCGACAAAACTTTTTTGTATCTAGGCTTTCTACGCAGTGATAACTTTTGACATATATGGCAACTCCTCCTCTCACCATATTCTTTTTACTCATATGTGCAGCTAGTTTATAACCACTGATATTTACCTTTTCCATATCAGACACAATGTGATGCTCAGACAGGCATAGTGTATCTATTACATTATAAGATTCAATGCCTTCTAAACAAACCAGAAGCTCATCTACTTGATTCTTCAGTCCTGGGATATTTTGGAGAAAAATGGTAACATTATTTTTTACTTTACTTTTGTGAGAATCTACTTTTTTCTTTAATCCACCAATATTTTGGTTAAATATGGTAACATTATTATTTACTTTCCTGTTGTGTGCATTCTCCTGCAAAATGATGGTCAAGTCTTGCAGAAAGCGTCATCACTTCTGTCTCTATGCTGTTTATTTTTGGAACACAACCTACGACCAGTTCTTTACGTGAAGAACTACAGTAACAATGTGCCTACACGCTGCATCAGTCCGGCATCGAACTAAACTTGCTTGTGCGATGGATACAAATGTAGCAAATTAACCACAAATTATAGAACAAAAGACAGTTGGAGAGTTTAAAATGTAGCCGATAAAAACATTACACTAAAGGACATATGAGTATAAAATCAATGTAAAACAGTCTAGATCGCGATGGTTATTTTATTAAAATAACCAGTTTTGCCTAGTGTTAGGCCATCTTCAGATGCCACCATCAGCTGAAGTTGACGATGTGTAGAACAGTCAGTTAACCTCAAACGCTGGAACTGTTTCGGCGACTGAGGTCAACTGACTGTTCTGTGCATCGTCAGCTGTCTGAAGATAGCAAAAGACTAGACCGAAACAGGTAATTTTAATAAAACAACCATCGCGATCTAGAATGTTTTTTACTGATTTTATGTAGCTCACAAGATCACTGTAACCCAAAATTGTTAGCAAAAATTTTAAACATATAAATGTATTACGCCAACTGAAAATAGGTAAAAGAACGAAATGTTTCTTAGTATAAACTAATGCAAATGAGTTATTTTTTCAAACATCTCAATGTTTATGACGTCATACCTCATGAACCAAATGTGGTACAATGACATAATTTTACAGGTACCTTCAGTGGCATATGTAGATATCCTGCAAAATTTGTTGCTGATAGAGTCAGTAGCTAAGAAGTAATAAATTAAAACGTCTTGCCTGATGTTGAACTTATACTTTATGAATAGATAACATGTAGTAATCAATAAACTGTTTTTCTTTCATTGTTTCGAGGAAGGTGACAGTGAGGAAAAACATCAAAAAGATTTGAAATTACTTGTGAAATTTTTTGGAAGACGCTATGTGCTTTCATTCTCAAATACTGACTGAATATAAGCTGGGTAATATTTGCGCTGCGATTTACGCTGTCTGAAGATACAAACACAGCCTCTAACTTTAATGCCTGAATTACTGTTTCAATCTTTTATCGTAAGATTATCCCTCTCAATGAGTATATAATGAGAGAATTTTAAATTTTTAAATCCAGTCAGTAATTACAAGCAATATTAAAAAGCAAACCCTTGATGCCCCTGCAAGGCGTTAGACAGGCAACCTGCGACAAGGATTTGCAGTATTTTATGCGTTCAGTAATACAGCTAAATCTATACAAAAAGTGGCTGGTTGTTGTATTTTTTTAGAGTAATAGAGTCCACACCTACGGAGCTCAGTCACACTTAACGTAGATAAATTAACAACAGATTTCAGATTATCAGGAGCCTAAGAGATTTATTGGTGGCCAACTTCCTATGCAACACTGACGAATAGTAGAGGCAACTGATGTATATATTGTTAATAATATCAAGAAATTGAACGTTACGTAAAATCTACCTTCTGCACATCTTTAATACAATAATGTAATCAGGGTAAACAAATGTTACATTTTGCCTTCTGTTTGATTACGCGTGGCTATATTATGTACATCTTGTAAATACATTTACATGTTTGTGACTATTACGTTATTGCCTGTTAAACAAAAATTTGTCTAAGACTTTTTTGTCTTGTTGCATATCTATGATGATCATTTATGAACTGCGTGACAACGAAAAGGATGCAGTTTTTAATATGTCTCTAGGTAAAAGAATATGTACACCTACACTACGTGATCAAAAGAATCCGGACACCTGGCTGAAAATGACTTGCAAGTTCGTGGAGCCCTACATCGTTAATGCTGGAATTCAGTATGGTGTTGGCCCACCCTTAGCCTTGATGACAGCTTCCACTCTTACAGGCATACGTTCAATCAGGTGGTGGAAGGTTTCTTGGGGAATGGCAGCCCATTCTTCACGGAGTGCTGCACTGAGGAGAGGTATCGATGTCGGTCGGTGAGGGCTGACACGAAGTCGGCGTTCCAAAACATCCCAAGGGTGTTCTATAGAATTCAGGTCACGACTCTGTGCAGGTCAGTCCATCACAGGGATGTTATTGTCGTGTAACCGCTCCGTCGCAGGCCGTTCATTACGAACAGGTGCTCGATCGTGTTGAAAGATGCAATCGCCATCCTAGAATTGCTCTTCAACAGTGGGAAGCAAGAAGGTGGTTAAAACATCCATGTAGGCATGTGTTGTGACAGTGCCACGCAAAAAGCAACGGGCGCAAGCCACCTCCAGGAAAAACACGACCACACCATAATACCGCTGCCTCCGAATTTTACTGTTGGCAAATGACATTCACCGAGCATTCGCCATACGCACACTTACAATCAGATCGCTACATTGTGTACCGTAATTCGTCAATCCACACAACGTTTTTCCACTGTTCACTCGTCCAATGTTTATGCTCCTTACACCGAGCGAGGCGTCGTTTGGCATTTACCGGCATAATATATAGCTTATGGGAGCCGCTCGAACATGATGCAGTTTGGAATTCCTGTGTGATAACCTGGATAGATGTCTGCATATTACTCGTTACGACTCTCTTCAACTATCGGCTGTCTGTGTCAGTCAAGAGACGAGGTCGGCCTGTAAGCTTTGTGCTGTACGTGTCCCTTCACATTTCCACTTCACTCTTACATCGGAAACAGTGGACCTAGGTATGTTTAGGGGTGTGGAAATCTCGCGTATACACATATGACACCCAATCACCAGACCACGTTCGAAGTCCATAAGTTCCGCGCTGCGCCCCATTCTGCTCTCTCACAATGACTAATGACTAACTGACGTGGAGTATCTGGCAGTATGTGGCAGCACAATGCACCTAATATGATAAACATATATTTTTGGGGGCGTCCGGATACTTTTGATCACATAGTGTAACTGAACTGAATTGTGATTCCTTTTTCAGGGATGAGTTTTTGAATAATTATTGTTAAACTTTAAATAATATTTTATGTGTGCTTCCAAAACGAGAGAGAAAAACGTAAATGAAACAACATCATTAGCTAGGCTCGGAAACGTTTTTGGCTAATGCTAATGTTAATATCACTCCTGTTGGTTTATAATTATTAATTTTCATCAAAACTCTAGTAACCAATGATCTCTTGTATGAAGGAGGACACAAAGGCTGCACTTCTGCTGGGAGATAATTCGAGGTTGGGAGCAATAGGTTGTGGCAACCAAACAAATCTATACAAATCCTTCAGAACATGCCTGTAAAAATGATCTAAGTAATTGTAGAAATTTTCAGTTACGGTGGAAAAAGAAAACAGTGCCAACTTCGACACTAAGCTATTTTCTTGCTGGAACCTACTTAATAGGATCACTCAGGCTGGTTTTTGCTTTTTTCTAAAGCTGCGGACACCTAAAGTCCGCGTACGATAATCAGTGTCCAACACAATGGATCTCTTGATAGGCACCATGTTATACTTGGAGCTCGCGTACTCAGAAGGGCGGTGAGAGCCTCTAATATATATCGTAACGCTTACCACGCACGAGGCGTAAATTACCTTCACGACTTACGAGACAGGAAGATGTACCACGGCCTCCATCTATGCAAGACATGCTGCAGTCTACAGACTGTGCAACATACCATCATGTTCCACTGACGCTTCTTATTGCTCGTGTTTCTCTCTCGCTCGTCTCATTGTCATAGTGCCTTTCGAAATATTAAAATAAGTTCACTTAACCAGTGAAAACTCATTACCAAAACACGTGCTCTCTTTTCCTCCAATTTAAGAGTAAGATATGAGGGGAATTTGAAAAGTATGGTACATATTGCGAGGCGAATTTGATACGTAATCCCAGAAGATTCTTACTGCCCCGTGTGTATTTCGGTATATGTTTACAGTTGCCACGCCATTTCATTCGCACATTGTGATGCAGTCGTTATCCATAGCGCAGGAGCCGTGTTTCTGTAGGAATCCTAGAACATGTAGTCTCTTCTGGCAAGGCACCACCCTTGTTGCGCAGTGATGTTAGTCTTGGACGCCATATGCAACTTACTTTTTCAAATCCCTGCGTATTTAATTGCTTAAGGGGAGATGGTGGCAGAAATCATGAAAAAATCACGATTTTTTTATTTGCTTATTTGAAAGTAAATATAATTGAGACAATTTTTTAAAATTCGAACTACAAATGGTATAAAAAATTTAAACTGTAAGCAGTGTAATGCACCAGACTCACTTTCAAGGTATTTTGTTGCTCAGTTTTACGGGTGAACCTGGAAAATATAGCTTTAGACGGCTGTGATTTTTTGTAAACAACACACTACTGCCGTATAGAAGGCTGTGGAGCCGTTTTGCGGTCCAAGCAGTGTGGTACAGAAGCCTGTGAAGTTTTGTAAACAAGTTTTGTGCTGTTTAGTGGAATTCGTTCAAGATTGAATATATTGATCGTTTTCTACAATGCCTAGGCCTGATAAAGTATTTAAAAAATATAGTAAGTCCCATATTCACAATATAAAGCGAAAAAGTGATGATGAGGTTAGGGTCAGGCCTGCAGATGCAAACATCAGCTTGTCTCCAAGTGCTTCTAAACTATAACTCGGGAAAGGTATCGTGTCAGAAGGAACAAATCATGACAGAATTATAGTTTTCAGAACTGTGGATCTGGAATTGGTGGCACAGGCTCTTATAAAAGCCTGCAATTGCTCTCTTTGTGGAGGAAATGTGAATTTGGTGGATGACAGAAAGGAAGGTTTGGTTTGTACTGTGGCGATCGCTGTGTTATTCAGTGGTTTGGTATTTAACTAATTTGTAAATGAAAATGATAATCTTATTTCATTACAGTAAGTAATTACTAAATAAGTTTTTCTCCCAGCTAAAGATTTGGTCAAGTTGCTAAAGAAATCCAAGTTAACGTTGAGTTAAAGTGTTGTCTGCAAGCTGTGTAAGGCTCACTAAATCACAGTTCATACAACAGATTCTATACAAGTATTGATTATGATGAAAACCACCGAATATCAGCTGGGCACAACACTGACATATGTTAGCTGAAACAATATTCTTCGCAACTCGTGCGTAATTAATTTCGCCTCCATACATCAGCAAGAAAAAGTTTGTTATATGGATCGTGCTATGAGCACTATTTTTAAAGAACCAATCTGATTCGAACTACTTACATTAAAATGAGTCCGGGACCACCGGTGCACATTTATTTTTACACATTTTTATTACCTTCGGCATTTATGTCTGCAGAGTTGCGTAATTTGAATTTGCCGCTGAGAAATTGTTAAGATGGCGGCAGACAATTGATAGGGACTTTCTATTGTTACAGGAAATTTTCTTTTTAACAGGATAAGTATTTGAAATGCCTATTAAACTTTACTTTCATCAAAAGACTAATTTTCATCAAGCAAACCTTCGATTTTTTCAAAAAAATGTTGAAATCTGTGTGAAATCTTTAGGGGCTTAACTGCTAAGGTCATCAGTCCCTAAGCTTACACTCTACCTAACCTAAATTATCCTAAGGATAAACACACACACCCATGCCCGAGGGAGGACTCGAACCTCCGCCGGGAACAGCGGCACAGTCCATGACTGCAGCGCCTTAGACCGCTCGACCGCTCGGCTTCGATTTTTTTTCCCTAAGAAACACAGATAACAACGCGAAACAAATCGCTATCATCAATGACTGCGCTCCTTGCAGCGGAAAGAAATAATTAAACCAGATAATGCTTACTGAGAAAGGAATTAAAGTTACAAATAATTATTCACTCATATTTATAATAATAATGAACTCTATTCTCAAGTAATAATTAACAAATAATTACAATTTCTTAACAGACCTCAGTTTGATATGCGTCTTGCGTCCACAACCTACAAAAGCCAACCAACAAAAGGTAAAAACAAAGGAAGACAAACGTAGATCATAAAAGGAATTTACAATTATCATTATCTTTGTATGATACACATCGATATGTCCAATTACATCATAAAATATTATATAAATAACTAATATTTATTATCGTTTTCACTGATTTTTCATATGTCAGACAGATAATGTTTATAACTGTTAGAGGCATAATTTCCTCTCGTCACACTGTAGCTAAAATTTATCTCGTGGATGTTACAGTGCATTGCACATTTTATGTCAAAAGTGTAATGCTGACAAGACATCGAAGTTCAGTAATAGTACGTATGAAGCCAATATCAGATTTTCTATGGACTAAAACGTATAGGGGTCGGAAGAGATGGTAGAAAATTTTTTTGTGGTGTAATGAACATGCCTTGTCCTGCCTTAAAATTTACTGCAATGAACACTACTCTCCTCAATGCAGTTGCAGAAGTAAGTGAAGAGAGCATCAAAATGGTAATCCAGGGGGAAAGTCAAGAAAATCGTGATGCAACTAAAATCAAAGATACAGCAGTTTCCTGTAACAGTTCTTGGCTGAAGAAGGCGCATACCTCAGTGCATGGAGTTTCAACAGACATTATTGTCGACACTGGAAAAGTAGTAGACTTACAGGTGATGTGTAAATATTGTTCTGCATGTTCCTTGGATAAGAAACATAACGATGCAGGTAAAGAAACAAAATGGTAAGAAACTCGCAAAGCTGTTTGCAGCGGGAATTATGTAGGCTCCAGTGGTGGAATGGAAGCTGATGGTATGAAACTCATTTTCCAGAGTCTTTGTGAAGGTGTGGAGTTAGATACTCACAGTATTTAGGAGATGGAGACTCTAGTACTTTCAAAAATGTAGTTAAAAGTCAGCCCTATGGGAAAGACTGCGCTATTGAAAAAATGAAGAGGATGGATCGACGACTCAGAATATTTGTGGCATACAATAAAGGCAAGCTACCGTAGTAGAGGATGGAAGCCACTGGGAGGTAAAAACTGACCAACAAAGTATAGAGCTGTTAGCCTGCAACTCTATTACGGTGTTTCAATTAGAAATAACCTCACAGATTTGGATAGTAGGTATGAGGAAGGCAGTATGGGCCATTTGGTTTCATTACTTGTCGACAAACACTACACCTCAACATGGCCTATGTTGTAATGCATGGTGCAAATTTCTGAAAAGCGTGGAAAGTGGGGGCTTACAGCTATAAAAATAAGCTTCCTTATGAAGTTTCAATCGCCATTCAACTAACTTTTCGAGCCCTGGCTTCACCAGAACTGCTAGAAAAACGTCTGCATGGAAAAACGGAGAACCAAACTCAAAGTTTCAACGCTCTTATTTGGAAGAGATGTCCAAAAGCTGTGTTTGTTTCCAATTTGGCAGTGAATATTTCTGCTTTGGAAGCTGCAGTAGTGTTTAATGATGGGAATGCAGCAAGACTTCACATCGTCAGCAAGTTGGGCCTTCCACCTGGAGCCTTCACTGAGCAGATACTGTAGATCATCGACGAATAGCGAATCGCGCAGACGGAGACTTCAATATAGAATATGAATAAAAAATTGCTAGGCAAAGAATCAGAGCAGCTAAGAGAGCTATAGAACATGATGAGAAAGTACCGTAATATGGATATGGCCAGTTTTAGCTAAGGTATGGTTAAAAATTGTTTTAAACATTTCATCCAAACTTTAAAACGATTTTTCTGTGACTAAAGGTTTTCTCCTTTCAGTAACACATATGTCAGAAACCATTGGAAATGTTTTGATGAAATTTGGGACACTTATTCTTTTACATAGAAGCAATGTTTAAGTGGAACAAAATTTTAATCTCGGCGTTATAAATAATTTTACAGTTGATAGTACATGGAAAATTTGTCCGTAAAAAATGTTCAAATCCAAAACATCACAGAAAATAATACAGTTAATTTACCAAAACTTTATTGCACTTAATTGTACACTTATTAGTGTGTATTACTTCATCATAGAAAAAACTGTCAAATTTGCCTGGAAATAATGAAAAAGTGTACCTTACAATAATAATGTACCAAAAAAATTCAAAATTCTCTCACAGCATTAAAATTTTATTAACAATTCTGTAAAAATTATTTAACGTATATTGCAACCCTATACATAAGTATGCAAAATTTCAGTGAGATTGGACAAATAATGACAGAGATATGAATTTACAAAAATATCACTGCAAGACTGCCACTGTCTCCCCTTAAGAACGGTAAATGTTTCGTGCATAATGGATTTCAGCTAACGAATTTTAGCTCCTCTCGGCATTATGATTGTTGTATGGCCAACTCTGTTATCACTTGCTGAGTCTATTGTCGTGGATAAAATTGGACTAGGCTCCTATCCTTCATCTTTTGTGTATATCTGTGTCGAATGTGGATCTGAAAGACGCAAACGGTGTAATAAAATGATATCTCCCTGACAAAATGAGTCGCCAAAACTATCTGTAATATGTAACTGTATCTGAATTAAATTTTACCAAAAGAACCAGAAAACGTAAAACTGTATGCCAAGGAAAGTGTCCTGTGAAATTCTGTATTGTACAGAGCAGTGAACAGTGCTATGAAGAGTGACGTCACAGTACGTGACACGCAATCCCAACACGTAAAGCTGACAGAATAAAAATTCTATACAAAACTGCAAATCGAATTTTGAAGGAATAACGGTCGAACATGCTTCTGTGAAAATACCCTGTGAATTAATGTACGCAGATTGACTAAATAAAATTCGAAACATTAAATGATGCACACGCAAATGTAACAATGTTCTATAACGATGAGAATGTCTCCATAAGAAGGAGATCTGCACTAAACTTTACCTGGACTATGCAACGCTTAATTGTAAATGGTATTGTGTACTGGCTGTAGTATTAATCTAACCCTAACAAATTTTTGTCTTACTCGTGGCAACGGAAACTCGGTACTTCTAGAAAGTGGTGAAAATATAAAATGCAGTGAAGCAGAAAACAAGCTAGAGAAAAGAAAGCGGTATGCAGTGCAGTGCTAGGACGAGCAGCTATGCTAAGCAGTTTCTGATTTGCTTTTAGCCACCGTATTGTGCAATATGCAGTGCGGCGGCAAGCAATTATAAAATGAAACTTTCGTGAAGATTCGGTGGAAGATATTGCATTTACTGAATTATGTAGAAGAGACTAACATTCAAAACCTATATTGAAACTTTCATTTCTTAACAACTGGACTCATCTTTACAAAAGTCATTCCTTTCTAACAAAAATATTACTCTACCTAATGGTAAAGAAATGGTAAATTAATAACTTGTTAGTGCAAGCTATGTGAAAGACAATTTTACTAATCACGTTTCGACAGTCGAGCTAACAAATCCGAATCAGTAAAGAAGAATCCTAAAACTTGATCTTTTTCAGACACATAATAAAGTACTCGCAGGCAAGCAATGCACTGACAACATTAACTGAAAATCTTCACCCTCCCAAAACAATCTTTACCTAATCATATTTCCAAAATTCAACATCCTCTGGTTTGTGCTCTGCTAGCTATATCCAGACCGATTAGTAGCATTCGCACACTTCATTCTGAATGCTCACTGGTAACGACAATGCAACTGATAACCAAAGATCTCATTGCTTGAACTCTGAATCTCTTTGGTGTAGCATACCGATAATTGAAGACTTATGTTTCAAAAATATCCAGCGTACAAATATGAAATACGATGATGATATACATCCAATAAAAATAGAGCTTGTATGACTCTCACTGAATACCAAAAACAAATTAGAAACCTTACATTGTACACCAGAAACATCGAGATTAAAACTGATTAATCAATGAAGCAAATGACTCCTCGCTTTCAAAAATATCCAGCGTACAAATATGAAATACGATAATGATATACACCCAATAAAAATAGAGCTTGTATCACTCTCACAGAATACCAAAAACAAATTAGAAACCTTACATTGTACACCAGAAACATCGAGATTAAAACTGATTAATCAATAAAGCAAATGAGTGCTCGATTATGACTTAAGTCTGTACGATTCTTCTGATGCTGCATGGAACAAAATCACTTTCTATAGGTTCTACTTGTTAGATGATCTCCTGCGCAGTCACAACATGTTGATGAAATCCAGTGAGGAGGGGGAGAGGAGGCGGTAGAAGCTGGGGAAACAATAAGCCTCCAGGAGGTGTTGCGGTGCTGTGAAGTTATTCCACAAACTTTGACGACGGATGTAATTTGTCCCTTGCACGAACAATCTAGACTTCTTTACCTCCTTCCTGGAGACGCTCGTGTCCTGTACTTCTTGTGATAAGGGATTTGATATTTGCTGAGACTTACAATTGGCATGTTGGTTCCATCAGGTGTATGAGAGAATCAGAAATAAAAGGAGTTTTCTCAGGCCTTTGGCGGGGACAGTAGTTTAAATTGGCCTTCCAGGACAGTGCTGATTACGTTAAAGTTAGGTCATAGCTGTAAGCAATGGCTCTATTGAAATTAAGTGGAACAAGACACTGCGACGTACTGTGTACCAGGCTATAGAGACACATAACCATACTAAAAGAGGTAGCCACCACATGGGCACAACCACTTGCCTTGCGCCTCTCAGTTCCGAGCAACAGTCTCCAGATGGCGTTCACAAATGGGGACCGCTTTCTGCTTCAGTGCCACTTCCATCAGCATACAGTATTCGTTCACCGTTAGTGCCTCCATCCAACAAAGGGAACACTAAGGAGTAATTTGCTTCCACCTAGTATTAGCAGAGAAGGACACCCTACCATCAACAGGCAGAATATTCGCCGGATGGTGCGGCCGAGCGGCTCTAGGCGCTTCAGTCCGGAACAACGCTGCTGCTACGGTCGCAGGTTCGAATCCTGCCTTGGGCATGGATGTGAGTGATGTCTTTAGGTTAGTTAGGTTTAAGTAGTTCTAAGTCCAGGGAACTGATGATCTCAGATAGTAAGTCCCATAGTGCTTAGAGCCATTTGAACCATTTGAACAGAATATTCGATGCTGCGAGGACATTTTCTCATTGCAAAAAACCATTCAAAAGCCAAGATCGCACAAAATATTTTTTTATTCAAGATATCCGGTTTCAACGTTCTTAGCTGTCATTTTCGGTTCTTTCTTCTTTGTTTCATCTGAATGTTGTCATCTTCTTTTCAAACTGACCTGTAACGCTTTTACGTGCTGTTATAATGGTATTTTAGAAATTCTATTTTGCAACCCACTTGGTAACTCACTGGTCTCTCACAAACAAATAATATATTGAACTGGGCTCAGTCACGTAAGTTTTTCGAGAACTACTGCTAAATCTCCCACAGGGAGATGCTTGATTGACACTAGTAAAACGCAGGTAAACAAGAACAAGGGTTTATTACGACCACAGTAGAGAGATCAAATAGCAAAAGAAAAGCTCTTCTCAGTAAAATATAATGCAACTTCTCAGACACAAAGAGGCATACACCTGGAAAACACAGAGAATAAACGTCGTGAGACGTGAATATTATTCCACTGATAATCCCTAACTACGGAGGTTGAGCGTTCCACTGATAATCCCTAACTACGGAGGTTGAGCGTTCGGCGTAGTTGGAGGACAGGCACGTCTCAGGATATCGCCGGAAAGTCGTAGATCCTACTGCGGTAGCTTTCGACAGGGCTCTGGCTGATGGACTGAAGAACCGATGGATGAATTGGCCTAGACTGCCGACGTGACGCTAACGCTAAATTGACGGGCTTTATCCCTGGTCCGAGTCGTAGGAGTGTAAGCTGTGAGAAGCTGTTCCTCCTCTATTCCTGACTGGTTGGGTTGTTTTTCCTCTGGTTCTGGTTGGGCCTCTAGGTTATCTGGGACAAAGAATTAACTGCCGGATGTCTCTGGTGGGTTCTTACTATTCTTCTTCTTCTTGTTTGCTGGCTGCCAAAACTCTATTTTGGATAGACGGGAGTAATCCACTGGCGGCAAGTTCTGTTTGATGTACAGGACGGCTTCTCCCATCATGTACCTCCAGTCCGCGTCGATGAAGATCGGGTAGCAGTTTATTAGCTCCAGATCCGCACGCCGGACGAGTTCCCTCCCTTTGATCTTCTGGTTTAGGGTTTCACAACCCCAGTGGAATGAATAGGGTTTGTGTGGGAGGAGAGGGATATCAGTTTCCGTGAAGGGGTACGGATTTCCATGGTGTGGATAGCTGAAATTTCGAAGGGAGTCTGCAATCTTAGTGAGTACCTCCTTCTCACAATTCTTGTTGGGGAGGGGCAGGCACCCTATTGGCTCGTCTTCTCCTCCCTCGGTGTCCAAAGGCGTCTCTTCCGCCGTCTGCGTATCTGTTTCCAAGGGGGCCGTCTTCTTGCAGTTGGCGGGTGTCCCGGACTCCATGATGACCACCTCCCTAGCAGACTGCGTTTCGGCGTCTGCCAGGGAGACGGTCGTTTGAGTTTCCGTGTCTACCTTCATACTGGCAGGGGTCGACGCCTCTTCAGGTGTCGTGCGGGATGCTAGGTACAGGGCTACCCTCAGTTGTGTCATTCGAGACGCATCTCGTCCAGTTCCGCCCTCTCCCCCGCCATGGCTGATTTGAGTGCAGCAATGGCGTCATCACTGGCTTTCCGCAACGTTTCGCGGAACACGTTGTCGTTGTCTTTGCTGTGGCGCGGCCCGCTTCCCCTGCTTGAATAGCGGGGCTGGATGTCCAAATTTTCTTGGGTTACCTCTTCATGTGTGGTTGGTGACCCCTTTATGCCGCTTACATGACTTCAGGTGGCCGCAGCTGCGTGAATTTGCGGAGTGCGCGCCGCTGCAATTCACACACGCCGTTTCCCGCACTTCACACACGCTACAGCACCGTCGCATGTCCTGGTGATGTTTCCCATCTTCTGACACTTAAAGCACTGTAATTGTGCCATGGGCTTCCTCTTCTTCTTGTTGCCGCAACCCTAGCTCCCGACTGCCTTGCCTCTTCCTCCTTTTCTACGTCCGGACATTGCGATGGGCTAGTGGCGTAGGCGAGCGACGGTAACGAAGTGAGCCGCGGCGACGAGTGCCGACGTGTTGGCACGCGCCGCCCTATATAGCTGGGGTGCGGAGGAATTCGTGCCGATCCAGTTCCGCACACGTGACGCAGCGGAGGAAGCAGTTCCCTGGCACAGAGGACTTCCGGTGGCACTTGTCTTGCCGTTTGTCGTCCTTGTTGTGATGGACGCAGTCCGGGGAAGAAACGCCTTCTATATATGCAACTCCGTGATGCTTCAGTGTCGGAGGACTTGTCGAACTCATTAGCGAACGTCGGCTACATGGCAACTACACTTTCGCCTTTGCCTGTTGCCTTTACTTAAAAACCAGCTTAGGTGTTTACATGTGCATACATACCAGTACTGCACGAGAACTCTTACTGCAAATTTATTCAAATATAACATGAGTTTATGCAGTAATAAGAATTAATGTTTTTTTTTCCTTCTGAGTTTCACGGAATTGTCAAATTTTAAGCAGAGGCACAGCTTGCTGTTGTGGCTAGCTCGTAGCTTCTCGCGTATCCCTTGCACTTGCACCACATGTATCAAATGCCACGTGATTGTTCGAATAGGATCGATAGTGTATCGAACACTGAAGCTTGCCGGGAAATCTCGAACGCGAATATCGTTTAGGCAGTCATAATCGACAGTTCTAACAGTTCCTGCAATTATGCCACAGAGCACAGTTCCACGAGTCCCATCCTGAAGACTACGTTACGTCTTAGCACTCGGTATTTATGGAGCAATAGATATTGGCAAATGATTCTCTGCGTAATTACAGTCAGTCACAGTGAAAATATCATAGACTGCCAAATGATAGCAAAGTGATATAGATTTCATGGTATTACTCATGGGACACCAATACCACGCATCAAACTGATACAGGAAGCTAAGTAAGGTTTGCATCATAATTATTAACAAATGTAATGTGTAATGTGTTGCCACATCTCTGTTCCAGTGACACTCTGTCAAGCAAGTGTACTCGTAGATTTTAAATAGCGTACAAACTGTCACACACTTTAGTGTACAACAACATAAACAACTTTTCAGCTACCGTGGGTATTTTGGGTGAATTAATAGTTACACACACACACACACACAAACACACACACACACACACACACACAAGTTCTACACAAAACACATATTGCTCTACCACAGATGACCACAAAGGGTAATTCATCAAGGGCCTCACAGGAATTCAGAGGATGGAGTACGCAGAAGCTAAGGTAATGACGAGGCGGGCTCACCCCACTCAAAAACTGTTCAAATGTTAGCATAGTGGCGCCGATCAACACGGTCTGAGAGTAACTACCCAACTGATCTTTCTACGAGGTGCCTTTGCAGCTTCGCCTTTCAAATTTGTCAGTTGAGCGGCTCTCAAGCCACCTGGCTCAAAAAACCATTTCAAGCACGAATCATCTGAAGGAACTAGCCCCAACTGTAGCCTTGCGTAGGTCAGGTGCAAGCAAGAAACACAGTTGGCAAGAAGCTACCAAGTAGTGCCGCAAGCAGCAGACGAACCTTTTGCTGTACCACTGGCACCGTGCCGTCGGGAATCCTGGTATCTCTATTTCTAACGACCTTATTTGACGCCCTTCTTCTCTCATCGAGATTTTCGAAGACGATTTACTGCACATTTGTTCAAACACCAGTCCTTGCCCAAAATTGTAAATATCATTTGGCCATTCACTTAACGAGTGCAGCTGCAGTAGAATTGCTACAATGTGTCCCTGTCATATTTCTATATTTTTGTAGCACGTCTTGATTTTCTCGTTGTATTGTGACACGAATCCTATCCCTCACCGAGCGCTAGAGCGAGTACTTTGAAAGTGTAAAAGATAATTCCCATCTCTACATCCTAGTTTAGGATTTGAGTGCTATCTCTGAGTTGCTTAAGGTAAATGTGGGATTGATTCTTTGAAAGCTCAGGGCCAGTTTTCTTTGTCATTCTTTCCCAAACCGACATCGAGTTCGAATGCTGATGACCTATTTTGTGCTGAGCTTAGTGAGAAATGAGAAAGAGGAAAGCAGCGATGATTAGGCTTAAGCATCCCATCGACGACGAGGTCGTTAGAGAGGATGACCAAACTTCGAATGGGGAAGGATGACAGAGGAAAGCGAGCGTGCACTTCCAACGAAATCATCCCGAAATTTGTCGTAACAGATTTAGGGAAATCACGGAAACCTTAAATCTGCGTAGCCGGACTGGAGTTTGAACCGCCGTCCTGCCGAATACGAGTTCATTTCTGTACCATCTCGCTAGGTACTTTTCTCGACTGGTTGCAGAAGTCAAATCTGCTTCAGCTTGGCTTGTTACACGCTACTTATACAAGTTGAACGTATTAATCCACCATGGAGAATAAATGGGGATAGAGATGAGACGCAGAAAAATGCTTTAGATAAAAGTTAACGCATTGGGTCACGCATTTCTATTAATGCCGTGGCCCTGAACGTCATTTTCAAGGTAATTTTTTAAAAGGGTATTCTGATATTTGATTTAATATTTGAAAAGAGCGGCAACTTTTACGTATGAAGTGATGTTTCCTGAACAAAGAAAACAAGTTGTTGTAGGCCATGCTCAGTTCGAAAAGGCAATGAAAGTGAATAAGGCACCGGCAATATATGATAACCCAGTTTATGATCACACTGGTCTGGTTTATTTAGTAAATTTAAATCATATGAACTAAGTAGTAGTATTGGAGTAGATAGTCACAGAGTCTATTCTGGTGTTCTTGCACAGCTAAGCTGGCACAGCGGTCGGTGGAGCCGCAGTGCAGAGAGAGAGGTGTCGCCCAGGTCCGTGTGTTCGAACATTGTTCTTGTTTCAGTACTAATGCGAGTGATCAGTTCATCAAAACTGCTTTATTTGCTTGTATCACACTGCAGAATGGCCGTGTCCACTCCAAATGAAGTCGTGGACATTGTTACGCCGTCGCCAAGGTAGCCCCTGCGGGCCGGCAACACATGTAACACCACACAGGAGCGAGGACGTCTATGCCCAAGGTGTAAGCAAAGATAAACATCGGCTGTTTTGGAAACAGACATTCCGCTTACTGCTTCCTGCAGAGGGAGTTCGAGATGTCCTGCAGGAACTATTACTACACTAACATCTGATTGGCTGGCCAATCCTATTTAAAGGTTAGAACCAGCACCAGACGTCAGTTCACGCCGAATACCGACCTCAAGGACGTCTCCACGGAAGACTACGTCTTCGCCATCGGAATAGGACATGGAATTAAGTGTATGTGTGTTACCTCGGACGCTTGTGGGAAACTTAGAAGTTCTTTTTTGTTTCCTCTAGTAGGAAATTCTTACTGGCTTTGTGATTGTGACTTTTCGTTTTTATTCAGTCATTTCCATGTAGACTCACGTAAATAAAAGTTGTGTTGTAAAAATTTTCAAGTTGTCAGTTACAACAGACATGATTACGATTTTAGGACATTGCCAGGATATTTACGCCCACGCGGCCGCACTTTATGCTAGGCGTTTTCCCAACAGACGACACAAAAATAACATCACTATTTGCAGTCTCACTGACAGAGCCCGTTATGGGCGGTTACACCGTGTACATCGTCGTCATGAATGTGGGAAAAATAATAATCGCTTCTTAGCCATTCTTGCAATGATCCAGCTAAATTCTAATATTAGCTCACGATAAATTCAAACGGAACTAGGACTGTCGAAATCAATGGTTCTCAGAATCCTAACAGCGCGGAGATTTCAAGCTTACCATAATACGTTGGCCCGAGAACTAACACTTCGGAAGTTCTAAGAAGCTCTTTCATTTTGCCGCTAGGCCGTGCATCATCAAGAGGTGGTTAGATCAGCAATGTCCTCAGATGAAGCCACATTTACAAATCTTGTGAATTAAACAGGTACAACTGTCGTTACTGGTCGGATGTTCATCCACACTGGTACAGAACAGTTGTCAACCAACATCGTTGGATACATGAAATGTATTCGCATTTGTGAATACGAACGACCATCAGATGTATAAGGGAACGACGACAGCGAACATTTGTGCTGGACTGGGACTCGAAACCGGATT
Source organism: Schistocerca americana (assembly GCF_021461395.2). NCBI lineage: Eukaryota > Metazoa > Arthropoda > Insecta > Orthoptera > Acrididae > Schistocerca > Schistocerca americana. Next base: position 451,565,570 of record NC_060123.1, on the reverse strand, counting down.
TTCCGCTTTACGCTGGGGGTTGCCTTAACAGCTTTGGCTGTCCGTGCACATCTCAAGACCAGACCCAAACTCCCAATGTCGTCGTTCCTGCGACACAGCCTCTACTCGTACACACATTACCTAATTCCCCCACTGGGGAGGACATTTTAAGGGAAAGTCGCTCCCTGGTATCGGCGGATAAATACAGCATTTCAGTGCCTGTGGGAAACATTGCTGAGCTGTGTTGCGGCTCGCGCTGGTGCTGTTTGTAGGTTTCCGCCCTCTCTTGAAGGCCAGACGGTATCGTTCAGTTGGTATTGTTTGCGGTTGTTGGTCTTCTTCTCGTGTTGACTGGCGCCACTCGGTTTAGCAATTGTGTCCTGTCCGCTGGTGGCAGCAGCGGCGGTTAGCGGTGTGTAGTAACTGTTGCCCAATCTTTGGGGTGACGTCGTTGTTTTTCCGGGTCGTGTGAGCGTGCCAGTTCGGTTGGGGACTCAGAGGGACCCAGTGCCAGAACATGCCTGGACCACTGGCGGCACATATGGACTGTCGGATGGAATGGCTGTGGTCACGAGAGTGTACGACCTCGTCGTAAACCGGATCCAGCAAGCTTTAAGATGGATGCATTTCAATCCAAGTGGAGAAACCTCCACCAGTGCCATTGTCGCGATTCTCCAGTGACTTGGGTTCGTATTGCTGGGGCGAAGAGCAGCGTGTGGAGTGCTTGGGAAAGGGGGATCTGTTTAGCTTTCTTCGACTTCTTATTGCTATTTACTGCGTTCAACTTGTTACAATTTGTTAAGTTCAACCAGTGGTAAATTTTCTTGCCTGGTCACCGCTAACGCCCCAGTTACATGCCTTGGGGGTTAGTGTATGTAACGGCTGTGTACGTTTCATCGCCTTGCCGCTGCTGTGCGTATTCTGCGGACGCAGTGCAGACCGCCGGTTCCGGCTTTGGCGTGTTCCATCGTTCCATTTGGTTTATCGAACGTCAGGTAGCTTCAGCAAGATTATCATTAGTCATTCGTTAGACTGCCACTAGTCTGAGTTACCATCTTGTGAAATGAATGCAACTCTTGGCTGCCTATCTCATCGCTCGCGAAAGTGTTTGTTTCCGGATCTTCTCAGAGGTCGATTCCTGGAACACCTTCTGTGGCCCCTTGGAACTTGTAATACATGTATGTTCTAAAAGGAGGTCTGGTGGCCAGTAGGTCAGTGTAACGCTCCTTCAGTTCACGCCTTCTGCTGTGTTTGTGGCGACTTACCTTTAATATTTTAATACCTGTAAGTTGTAAATTGCAGCGAAATTTTAAGCAATTCTTAATTTATTGCCATTCTTGGCGTTTAAGGCCTGCAGATGTGATTGTGGTCACTTGCCTTAAAATTCTAATTTGGTATTTTTATTTAGGCAGTAAGCCTTTGAAACCTTATTTACTGCCATTCCTGGCGTCTGCTGCCTTCTGCTGTGTCTGTGTCGACTTGCCTTTAATATTTCAATACCTGTAATTTGTAAGTTGCAGCGAGTTTTAAACAATTCTTAATTTATGGCCATTCCTGGCGTGTAAGGGCTTCTGCCCAGATCGCAGTGGCTTGCTTTTAAAACATTATCTGCTGTTTCTGTATTAAATGGTGATTTTCTAAATTGTAATTCACTGAAAACACTATTATTTAGACAGTTGTTTATTCCTTCATTGATGACGTGTGGTATTTTTGTTTATTGTTGAGTCTGGAATTACTGGTTTAAAATAAATGGTGTATAAGTGTAAAAGGCAACCAATAGTAACTGATTACGACCCCGTCCACAGTCGTAACCAAATCCTGCCTTCCCTTGACTATCAGGTTTCAATTGCAAGGCCACTGGAGAACCGTCGTCAGGAGAGTGCCCTGAAACTCTGTGCACTCCTCCCGCCCTCTTTGACAATGCTGTTGACAGAAAGAGGAGGACTCGTTATACTGAAAATCTTCGGCCGCCACTGCCGAAGACTTTTATTCGGTGATAACGTTCAAACTGCGTTGAATGTCTTCGAACGGTCCCTAGTGGTTTCACGCTGTACACCAGAGCGAACGCTAAACGCTAAATGGGGTTTAGGGATTACGATGTCTTTAGAGAAGGGCTGAATCGCCTGGGAGAGGGAGTGAGGGGAGGGTTGTCGGTAGTGTCGAGATTGTCAAGAACGTCTTCTTGTTGCTCATCGCACTGTGAACTATCGTTTAGACCGGGAGATGTACGGGAATCAACTCCCCGAGGATAGGGATGGTTTCGTTGGCGCCCTTTAAGCCACCTCATGATGTCGATACTGAGCGGCGGCGTGTCTGAAATGTTTCCCCCGGTCACCCGTAAGAAACCCGCGTTATTTCAACGTTTTCCGTCGCGTTTGTGTCACCTACATCATATTGGCGTTAGAAAAGTGCTGAGACGGGGATAAGAGGGATGTGACGACTCTACCGTTGTGTGAGACGTCAACGGTGGCGTTCGGCAGAATTGTGATGAATTTTGGTGTCAATGTGAAATCATAAATTCACTTTAAACCTCACATGAGCTTCTCAGCTCTGGCCTTTTTTCACCTTGCTGTTTGAAGCGTCTCGAAACCTAGGGTGACGAAGCAGGGCACCATGCTTTTGTACCGTTACGGAGGATGACTGTAGGCACTTTTGAGTCAAACTTCAAACTTATTGGTCGCAATGGGAGACAGTTACGATGTTTCTAAAAAGTGACCCATTAAGCGTGCTGTTCAGTGTACGTATATAACCTACAAGCCGCCGTATGATGTTTGGCGGCGGATACTTTGTAACACTACAAGTATTTTCCTTTTTTGTTTCACTCGCGAACAGACAGAGCAAAAAAAAGAAAAACCCGATTGTAGGAGTACGACTACAAATTTATCTTACCTTATTTTCATGGTCCTAATGCGAAATGTACGTTGGAGCAGTAGAACCGTTCTCCTGCCAGCTACAAATGTGGTTCATTAAATTTTCTCAACGATGTTTCTCGAAAAGAATGTCACCTTCGCTCCAAGGATTCCCATTTGAGGTTCCTGCGTGTTGAATTAACATACCAGTAATAAAGCTAGCAGCCTGCTACTGAATTGCTTCGTTGCCTACCTTTAATCAACTTGGTAGGGATTCCATACACTCAAGAAGGAGTCGTACTAGTGTTCTATATGCATTCTCCTCTATAGATGTCAAAAACTTTCCTAAAATTCTTCCCATTACCACAATGTAGTAGCGATCAAGAGTAGGCTGAATTTTAAGAGACTAGTCAGGAAAAGCCAATACGCGAAGGAACGGTTTACGGAAATACTAAGGAATGAAGAGATACGCTTCACATTGTCTAAGTCTGTAAATATTGTGATGAGGAATAGCTCACTAGGCAGATCAGTTGATGAGAAATGGACCTCTCTAAAAAGGGCAATCACAAAAGTTGGAAAGACAAACATAGGTACAAAGAAGGCAACTGCAAAGAAACCGTGGTTAACAAACGGACTACTGCAACTAATAGACGGAAAAAAGTAGGAGGAGTTAAGGAATTGTGCTACCTAGGCAGTAAAATAACTAATGACGGACAGAGCAAGGGGGACATCAAAAGCAGACTAGCAATGACAAAAAGGGCATTCCTGGCCAAGAGAAGCCTACTAGTATCAAACATAGGCCAGAAATTTCTGAGAATGTACGTTTGTGGCACAACATTGTATGTTAGTGAAACATGGACTGTGGGAAAACCGGAAGAGAAAATAATCGATGCATTTGAGATGTGGTATTACAGAATAATGTTGCAAATTAGGTGGACCGTTAAGGTCAGGAATCAGGAGGTTTCCCAGTATAACGGGAAGGAAAGAAATATATGGAAAACACTGACAAGCAATAGGGACAGGTTGGTAAGGACAGCTGTTAAGACATCAGGGTTCTAGAGAGAGTTATAGAGGGTAAGAACTGTAGAGGAAATAAAGAGATTCATTCTGCAAATAATTGAGGACGTAGGTTGCAAATGCTACTCTGAGATGATTAGGTTGGCACAGGAGAGAAATTAGTGGCGCGTTGCTACGTTACGCCTAGATACTTAACCCATGTGACTGTGTCAAACTGCACACTACTAGCGCTGTATTCGAATATTACTACATTGTTTTCCCTATTCATCTGCATTACCCTACATTTTTCCACATTAAGAATAAGCTGACATTAGTCGCACCAAATAGAAATTTTGTCAAAGCCATCTCGTAACCTTCTACAGCCACTCAACGACGACATTTTCCCGTCCACTACACCATCATCCCCAAACACCCGCAGACTGCTGCTCCCCTGTCTGCCTGATCATTTATGATGGCACAGAGAATGATAGCGATCCTATCACACTTTCCTAGGGTACTCCTGATGATATCCTAGTCTCTTATCAACACTCGCTGTCAAGGATAACGTACTGGCCGGAGTGGCCGAGCGGTTCTAGGCGCTGCAGTCTGGAACCGCGCGACCGCTACCGTCGCAGGCTCGAATCCTGCCTCGAGTATGGATGTGTGTGATGTCCTTATGTTAGTTAGGTTTAAGTAGCTCTAAGTTCTAGGGGACTGTAACCTCAGAAGCTAAGTCCCGTAGTGCTCAGAGCCATTTCAACCATTTATTACTTAAGACCTGTTCGATGCACTAACATATCTGGAAACCTATTCCGCATGCTCGTACTTCCGTTAACAAATGGCAGTGGGGCACCGCGTCAAACGCTTTTCGGACGTCTAGAAGTACGGAATCTTCCTGTTGCTCATCGTCTGTGGTCCGTTGTTTTCAAGTCTTTCAGTTGCTTTTCTACACCAGGGGTGCTTACTACGATGTCCTCCATTCGGGACTCTGTTTGTATGAGCCCCCAGCGCGAACGATTTCTTAAACGCGGAATTTATAATGCGTTTCGATGATACCAAGGAGTTCGGTCATTCAAGAGTAGCCACGACATCGTTTTGACAGTGTCAGGGGACTTTAATCCATCATACTTCAGGCAGTTTGCTTTATAAATTTATAAATTATGTACAGAAACCTCCCTCGTGAATCAGCCTATCTATTTTTAAAGCTATATCAAGGAAAATATCAACAATAGTAGAAAATGGTATTACTGAAATAGGATTCGTTGTGAATAGGAAGGCAGAGCAAAGAGTGAGTTCAGTGACAGGATTGCTCCCATCAGATTCGACAGGAAACAGACGCCGACAAGAATAATCTATGTATACATGCCGATATAACAAGCGCAAGATGAAGACATAGAGAAAGTATTAGAGGATATTGAACGAGTAATTCAGCATATAAAGGGAGATGAAAATCTAATAATCATGGGGGACGTGGCGGTTGTAGGGGAAAGGACACGAAAAAAGTTAATGGAGAATGTGGGCATAGTAGCAGGAATGAGAGAAGAGAAAGACTAATTGAGTTCTGCAACCAATTTTAGTTAGTAATAGCAAATACACTGTTCAGAAATCTCAAGAGGAGAAGTAACCTATATACAGGGTAGTTATAATTAAACTTTCGCTACTTGGGCCAATGTTGATAGGAAATTATTTACCGTATGGGTACCCAATTTTATACAATTGATGTTCAGACTGCTCTGCAGGATTCGCGTTGTTAGTAATGTTGATACCACGACCTGCAGTTAGGGGCCGATACTGGTACAGTGATGTAGGGTTGAAACAAAAGAATCAGAGTGCATTACAGTTGCAGACAGTCAACATCGGTAATTACAAGGTGAGAAGGGCTTTAGAGCTGTTTTATCAAAACAACAGCAATAGTGATGTTGATCTTTATGAGTATCGCCGCATTAAAGGAATACGGAGATGTACTCTTTCCCCACAAGGATTGAAGAACATGAGTCACATTGCTAATTAACTGTCAGTTTGAGAATTGCTCCTGTAACAGCCCAACGACAACTTGTTGAAGAAGTTACTGTTGCCACGGCTAGAGACGTTGGACGCAATATGCGACCTTCAAACCCTGCACGAACTGTCTGACGACAGCTGAACATTCCGCCGTCCAGATATTGAAAATTGCTGTGAATAATTGTGGAATGGTATGTCTAGTACGGTTCAAGGCTGTCGCGGATTCAGGTGTCCCCCACACTGAGCGACGTTTGCAGCCTGGAATTTAAACATTGTACACAATTAACAAACGTTACCCTCTCATGCGGAAATTAAAATCCGTTTCTTTCAACGTTTTACTCGTCATTTGTCTTCCGTATGTACTTGCTAACGTTTCCGCAATGTTTCATTGCCCTACGATAACTGGTTCAAAATGGGGACCCTCTCAGATAGCGAATCCTGTACTTGCAAATGGCCTGCAGGTATGGGAAAATTCCAGTTAGATTATATCATGGTCAGACTGAGGTTACAAAATCAGATACTGGATTGTAAATCATATCCAGGAACTGGCACAAACTCAGATAACAACAACATAATGATGATGTAGATTAGACTGAAGTAGGCAGTTCAGCTGTGGAAGAGTGTAGATCCCTTGAAAGAGCAATCACAGGTGAAGGCAAGAAAAATATAGGTGCTACCAAGGCAACTGCGAAGAATTCTTGGGAGACGGATGAAATACAATACGTCAACTGATCGATGAAAGAAGAAACTACGAAAATGTCCCCAGAAATACAGGAATACAGCAACATACATCACTCAGATGTGAAATAAATGGTAAATGCTGGGAGGGCAATGTAAATGGATGCAGGAAACATGTGAAGAAATTGAAAAAGAAATGACTGTCGAAAGGACTGCCTCAGCATACAAAAAAGTTAGAAGAAGCAAGGGATGGTAACATTAAGAGCACAGTGGGAATTCCGCTGTTAAACCGCAGAGGAGAGAGCAGATGGCTGGGAAGGGTATAGCGAAGGTCTCTAGGAGGAGCAGCAATTGTCTGATGACAGAAGGCAGAAAGATTGGATGATAAATAACATTCCATTGGAGTTTCTAAAATCAGTATGATTTCATGCTGATGTGTAGAATCTGCGAGACAGGCAATGTACTATCACACTTCCGAAAAATTTCATCCCTTCCGTTCTGAAGATTGCAAGAGGCGACGAGTGCCAGTATTATCGCACAATCAGCTTCACAGCTCATGCATCCAAGTTGATGACAAGAATAATATACAGAAGAATGGAAAAGAAAATTGAGGATCTGCTTCATGATGATCAGCGTGGCTTTAGGAAAGCCAAATAATCGAGAAAGGTAGCTCTGACGTCGCGTTTGATGATGGTTACGAGACTCAAGAAAACTGAAGACGTGTTCACGGAATCCGCCGACCCTCAAAAAGCTTTCGGCGATGTAAAGTGGTGCAAGATGTTGAAATTCTGGGGAAAATAATAGAAAGCTATAGGGAAAAACGAGTAAAATACAGTGTGAAAAAGAACAAAGAAGGAATAATGAGAATGGAAGATGAAGGACGAAGTGCTCAGATTAAAAATGGATTGAAACAGGAATGCGCTGTCTTCCGTTCCCACTGTTCAATCCATGCGGAAATAAAAGGAAGGCTGAAAAGCGGGATTAAATTTCAGGGTGAAAGGATATCAATAATAAGATTCGCTGATGACATTGCTATCCTCACTGAAGGTGTAAAAGAGTTACAAGATCTGTCGCATGGAATGAACAGTCTAATGAGTACAGAATATGTACTAAGAGTAAACCGAAAAAAGACGAAGGTAAAGAGAAGTAACAGATAATGGGAAGTAGCAGGCACGAGAATAGCAGGAAACGTAACATCATAATGGGTGATCAGAAGTTAAGGAATTCTGTTGCCTTGGAAGCAAAATAACCCATGACGGATAAAGCAAGGAGGACATAAAAAGTTGACTAACACAGCAAAGAGGGTATTCCTACCCAAAACAAGCCTACTAGTATCACACATAGGCCTTAATTCGACGAACAAATTTCTGAGGGTGTACGTTTTGAGCACAGCATTGTATGATAGAGAATTACGGATTGTGGGAAAACCGGAACAGAAGAGAATCGAATTGTCTGAGATATGGCGCTACAAAAGAACACTGATAAGGTAAGGAATGCGTAGATTCTGCCCACACTGGTCGAAGAAAGGAACGTATGGAAAATATTGAGAATAAGAAGGTACTGGATGATAGGAATAACTTCGATGGTACTATAATGTGCTGGGCTACCACTTGGGTGGGTGACCATCCGGTCTGCCGAGCGCTGTTGGCAAACGGGGTGCATTCAGCCCTTGTGAGGCAAACTGAGGAGCTACGTGATTGAGAAGTAGCGCCTCCGGTCTCGTAACGTGACATACGGCCTGGAGAGCGGTGAGCTGACCTTATGCCCCACGATATCCGCATCCAGCGACGCCTTTGGGCTGAGGATGACGCGGTGGCCGGTCGGTACCTTTGGGCCTTCATGGCCTGTTCGGGGGAGTTTAGTTTTAATGTGAGGGCGTAGGGTGCAAGTGCTGCTCTAGGATGAAGAGGTTGGCACAGGAGAGGAATACTTGGCGGACCGCATCAAACCAGTCGGAAGACTGATGACAAAAAAAGGAGCTATCCGCCTATATCATTAAATAGATTCAGAAAAAAGCTTTTGACCGTGTTCATTGTAATACTCTCATTGGGATTCTGGTCGTATCTATCCATATTCTTCCATATTCTGTCTTCTTATATCTCTCTTGTATCTATATATAAGGAAATTGAAGTCTGGCCAGCAAAATCTTTTCACTCATCCCCGTTATATATACCCTAATCCGTGGCATTTCTCTTTTTAGATTTTCTACTTTTCCTATTAGGTTCAAAACTCTGACATTCCTTGGTTCGACAATCGTTTGTTATTCCATCTTTTTGTCACCTCCACTGTAGCGTCCTATCCTGGAGATGCAGAAGGGGGACTAAACCAGAATCTTTTGCCAGTGGAGAGATCATGACACTTTCTGCTGTATAAGCATGTGTATTCACTTACGTGTCTTTAATGCAGTGGTTTCATTGCCTTCTGCATCTTCAAGCTGTTGATCATTATTGATTCCTCCAACTTTTAGGGCCATTTTTTCCATCCCAAGAGCAAGAGAGTCCCCTGAACCTCTATTCGTTCCTCTGCCCTCTTTGACAAGGCTGTCGGTATAATAGGGTTGACGTCTCACGCCGGAACTCTTCGCCGCCATTGCTGAAGTTTTTCATTGAAAATCTGAGCATTGTCTAGGTTAGAATCCAGTACGCAGGACATTTTGATTACAAGTCAAGGACGCCATCCGCGCAGAAATGAGGAATGCAAAGAACTACAGTCAAGAGGACTTATTACCAGAGTCCTCAGAAGGCGGGCCAGAGACTTGAGCGGCGGCAGCGCAGGTGATGCTTAGTAAGTCGTAGTGCATGCTAAGCGCGTCCAGCCACAGCGCCTTAACTGGCGTATAACAGGAGTGCACGCCAACTGTGATAGCAGTGCTAGCGCCCACACACGTACTCCGAATGTGGGCGTGTGTGGTGGCCGCGGCGGACGTAACTGCAAAATTCTCCGCCAGGGCGGCGCTGTGGTAAATCACCAGCTGCTCGAAAACAATGGCCGCGCTGCCGGAGAGGCGCCAACAGTTTTTTCATTACGCCGCTGCTCTTCGCAGCCCTCACACCCCTCTTTCCTTGCACACAATCGCGCAAGAGCACACACGGACACGCCCTTCTCTTTCCGAGTCTGCCACTCGCCATTTTTTCTCGCCCGCGCGCCCGTCGGGAGGATTAGTGCCTGGACGGCGCAGGGAATATTGAATTTGGAACACGTTCTGCGGCTGTGGCTGGGCGCACGTAAAAGATCGCCAGCCGCGTCCCGACCACCCTCCCTGGCCCCGAATCGCTGCAGCGGTATTTAGCTTCCCGCTACGTGGCGACCATCTTAAAATGTAGGTGGCGCTGCGGGCCGAAGCAGTTTCTGTGCATTTTAAACAGACACCTGGAGACGACAGGAAAGCCCTTCTGGCAAAGTTCTTTTTCTTTTTTATCTGAGAATAAAACAGAGGAGGTTACAAAGGGAGTAGTCCATGCACTAGGCAGTGACGCATATCGCCAAAATATTAGACCGCTCCAAGACGTTAGACGTTAGTCACTGAAAAATTCTGCCGAGGAACCTAGAACCATAAGAGATAAGAGAAGAAGTTGCCACCTCTCCCCTCACTAATCGGTTAATGTGACAATATGACCGTGATCGCATATACCTAATGGCTTTGATCTCGGACAAGACTGTCGTCTGCGAAGCAAATTTGACCTGTTAGTGGAGAGAAGTGTACAACAAGTTGTACTAATGATCAACCTATTTTACTCCTGTACTTTCTACTTATTTGGATTTGGTTTAACTCTTAAACAGCATCACCCACATAGATACGAAACGAACATGGGTACTACATGACTTAAAGAGTCCACAACAAAACTAACTGAAATAATGGTTCAAATGGCTCTGAGCACTATGGGATTTAACTTCTGAGGTCATCAGTCCCCTAGAACTTAGAACTACTTAAACCTAACTAACCTAAGGACATACAGACATCCATGCCCGAGGCAGGATTCGAACCTGCGACCGTTCCAGACTGTAGCGCCTAGAACCGCTGAGCCACTCCGGCCGGCTATCTGAAATAATGCATAAATTAATTAGTGCAGTCGCCAGTCTAGTTGGGCACTGTCTGGTCTGTACCTGAACAATAATGCGGACAGCAATGAATACGTCAGAGTTTGGATGTACGTGTTTGTGAGCAGAAGGTTAATACACGTTTCCGACAACACAAGTATTATTATTATTATTATGTAGTATTCTGCCTAGTGGCAGGTCCATGTCTTCATACGGAGAATTTCTGATTCCACTGTTCGCTGTCTTCAGCTTCTTCCTTCAGTCTGTTGTATCTCCTTCCATCTTTCATGTCGTCCAGATGGTGAATTCTTCTTCTCCCTCGTCCTGCGTTTCCTCTGAACTTCCCTTCGATGACATCATGTATGAGTCCCTCGTGTCTAAGTGCAGTCCAATCCAGTTGGCCCTCCTCTGAAGACTTGTACGCAGAATACTTCACTTCTCTCCTACTCTTCGCAGTACATCGTCATTTTTTATGCGATTTGTCCACTTGATCTTTTCCATTCTCCTCCAGTACCACATTTGAAAGCTCTCTAAGTATTTTTTTCTCCTTCCTTCTCATGGTCCATGTCTCTGCTCCATGCAGTGCAATGCTCCAAATGTAGCACTTTGTCAGTTTCTTCCTCAATGCCAAACTCAAGTTGCTGGTCAGCAGAGTCCTCTTCTTGTTGAAAGCAGCTTTGTCCATGGCGATTCTTGCTCGGATTTCGTTGGTGCAGTGGGCATCTTTTGTGATAAAACTTCCCAGGTACTTGAACTGATTCACATTTTCCAGTTTCTCACGATTTGATAAGCGCATCACTTTTGATTTTTCGATGTTGATTTCCATGCCGTATTTTCTTCCCGTTTCCACCAAATTGTTCATCATGTGTTGCAACTGTCTCTGATTTTTGGCGAGCACTACCAGATCGTCTGCTCACTTGATGGTGTTGATGAGACGTCCTCCTACTTTGAAGCTTCCACATCCTTTTAGCGCTTCTCTCGCCAGTATTTCTCCATACAGGTTGAAGAGACTTGGCGACAGACAACATTCTTGTCTCACTCCCCTTCCTATTTCCACACTGTTAGTTTCTCCATAGTTCAGTCGTACCTTTACCCTTCGTCCCAGGTACAAGTTCCTTATAAGTCTCCGATCTCTCCAGTTGACCTGGAAAAAGGTACTGAAACTCGTTATTAAAAAATAAATGATTGACTGGAGGTAGCTCTTTTCTCACGAGAATAACTTACATACACTCAGATAAACGTTTACTTACTTGTGTTAGATTCCTGGACATAGCAAGCTACGTACTTTGAGTAGTTGGTAATTAGTATGGACACTTACTGCATCAAATAAACAACTGTTGGCTTCTAATAGCTTGACAACTCCAAAATACGTATCATGCCAGTGAGTAGTAACTTACCTCTGGAGCAGTTAGTGTGTCAGCTCTTTCTCATGACCGCACTTTCCCACAGTGTGATCGGTCACGATCGCCTATTTAGGAGCATGCGGAACGATTCTAAGAGGGATCCTCTACGACCTCATTCCTTTCCCCCATCTGCTCCTATTCCTCGAACATATCCGCATACTCTACACTTCCCGCCGCCTTGATCCCCCTGATCTCCTGGTTGCTCCTCTCCTCTCCAACCCCCACCCTCTGCCACACTTTCACTGATGTGTCCCCCATAACTTCCATCTCTACACCCTTCATCTCCTTTCCCAAGGTGGCTTCCGTCAACTCCCCCTCCCAGATGATGCGCTCTCTCCCTCCATTTATCCCTCCTATGAACTCTGATCCTCACCCCCCTCCTTTCCTTTGTCCTTTTCCCGGGCTCCCTCTTCCCCTCCTCCCCCCCCCCCCCCCCACACCATCCTGTTTTTTCCCACCTATTCTCTCTGTGCCTCACTTCTCAAGTCCCTTTGCGTTTCCCTTCCTCTGCCTTTCCCCATTCCCTCTCACATCTACCCCCTTCTGAGTCCTCTCCCTTTGTTTTCGTCCCCCCCCCCCCCCCCGCCTTTCGTTTTTTCCTCTCCTCGCCCCTTTTTCTTCCCCATCTCCTGTCCAGGTCCCCCCACCCATCTGCCCTTGCCTGTGGAGTGTCTTCTTCACGCCGACTTTTCAGTGCAGTGTTCCTAGTGATTGTTAAGTGTTGTGCGTCTTTTCCGAAGTGTTGCAAACGGACATCATGCCGTCACAGGGTGTGATTTATTTATATCTCTCGTGAACAGAATCCAGACTGTCGACGTGTTTTTGTAATAGCCTGCCTACTTTTTCCCTGTCTCCTTCCTGTGTATTTTATCATCGCCCACCATTAGTTTTATGTTTTAACTTTCCACAATTTTCCGCTGTTTTACATTTTACGTCACCGTTTTATCGCCTGTTTTTATTGTTTCTTATCTTCTTATGTTTCAAATATTCTGTAGGCTCAAGAACGGCGTACTAGGCTGGTGCCAGCCCGCCCCCATTGGGGGGAATCGAAATCCAATAAAGGAAAAAAAAAAACTCGAAGAGGAGTCGGCACAGCAGCGAGACGCCGTGGAAGTTAGGCTGATTACCGAGAGAGGGCAGTGACCCTGTCAGTCGTCGTCGTTGCAGTACTCGTCGTGCCGTGGTCGGTGACAGCTCCAGGCTCTACAACTTTCAGTCGAGCTGTGGTATCTGAAATGTGCTGTCGCATTTGTGTTGGGAGTTCCTCACCCCGCAGATGCCGTTGTACTTGCAAGTACTACCTGTGTCTATTACGTAATTTACTTTGTGCAGCTTACGAAAGCTGTGCTAATTGTCCAAAACGTATAGGGCTTGCGCCCAGGAAATTTTTCTGGGGCAATATCTGTTTATTTAAAGCCCAACGCCTGGCAAGTTCTATAAGCGCGAGTATGTTGTATTGAATAGCAGCGTGTGTAGTCTTAAATGTGAGTCAATCAAAATACTGGTAACGGTGGTTCTTGCAGTACTTGACTACGTACTGGTTACCTCTGTTAAACTGTGTGCACAAGCAGTTCAAATTATGCAAAGATGTTTTAGTTGTAATTTTAAAGGTGTAATTTTATCTTAACCCAATAATGAGATATGCTTTTACTACTTTGCACACTTCTAGAGTATTTCAGGACGCCTCCTACTTAAATCATTTGATGGGTAAAACTGCAATTAAAACTTGTTATGTGCTCTAAAGTATTGCAATTTCCTTTAAGAACTTCGGGCTTATTGACTGTTTTCAAGTCCGTAAGTTAATATCTGACTTAACATCTTGCGTGGAAAGGATTGGCTGGCTTTACAGTTGGCGTAAAACGGGCCGTGTTCTAACAGTCTGTTGGTGTGCTACAAAAGGAACTAGTTGTTTTCCAAGCCGGCTGGGCTGCGCCAGTACAACTAAGTGGATACAAAATCGCGAAAAGCTGCTAAGTTTGAGCTGTACTGTAATTGATGCATGTATTCTACCTTCAAGAAATGTTTTTCCGATTTAAAACTGTAGCTTATTAATAATATTTTTGGTGTTTTAAACTATTCAAAGGATTTCAAACCCTTTTGGAGCCGCCAGGCTTGTTAGACCTCTACGAAATAATTATGTCTAAGATACCAGCATTGAACAAGTAGAATATCTATAAAGTTTTTCTTAAAATTTCTTGTTATATATATATTAAAACTAAGTTTCGTTACAAGTAAAAGCATAAGTTCCAAGTTTACAAAAAATTTCTACTATTGAAGGAAGTCATTGCCATGTGTCTTAAAATATGTATTGTTAAAGGTCATGCTTGTTTCTTTGCAAGAGTTTTCTGAATTTGTGACTGTATTTATTATTTCAACAAATAGTAAGTTGTAATATCATTGTGTCCCTGTGTTCCTTGTTTCGATGATTGGCAAACGAACATGCTAGCAACTTACCCGACAGTACACAACAGCGTTATTACAATAGACACAGATATGGTATATGTGAACTTAATTTATTCTTTTCTTTAAACTGAAATTGCCAGAATACTTTGATGTTTTTTACTTTACTTTATCTTGACACAATTGGCAAGAATGACTTTGCCTCTAAACATTACTGAAGAACATTGATTACTAATTGAGGCTACGTTATTACTTTCAGTTATCTTCTTAGCAAAAAAATAAACTTGGCGATGGTAGTCTATTAAAATTTTTCTTTTAGCTATTTAAACAACAACACTCGGACATTCAGTAACTGGAAAGGAATGGGAGTCTAAGTAGGTGACAATGACTGAGGGTAATCACAAGATCAGGTAACTACAGTTTTTACGTACAACACTTGTTACTGAAATAAAATTAACTTCGAATATCACTGTCACTGGACAATGCCTTACAAAGTTTCTAACGTGAACGAAAATGGACAACCTCACAGATCGCTGCAGATGCTACACCGTCGTCTCCATCGTCGTCTACAGTTTTCCTATTGCTCCACGTAATACTGCGGGCATACTTTAATTCTCAATGTCCAATTCTTCATATTATTGGAGCTTCTTATATCCATCTATATTTGTTATGCTCTTGGTGCCTAGCTAACAACAGCTGCGCCTCACACAGGCCCTACAGTACACGACACTTTCGTATGTTCACTCTTACGTCTCCCTACCAAGTAAGCCTCCTAAGCACTCTGCTCTGACGTCACACTCGCCTCCAGAGACAGCGCTCCTACACAAGCCTTTACTCTCTGCCTACAACATTGTTTTTCCTGACGGAGTTAACCCATAATAAATACAATATAATACAAAAAATTTATACAGGTAACAGCACATATCACACATCTAATTGACACGTAGTATTTAAAGATTTACAGTATAAAAGAAGTACATCATATTTACAGTAAACACAACGGGGAAAAATTTTAGTTGGCATGTCTGTATTATAATGTCAAAAAGTAAGATAATGGTTCCGGTCACATTTGGAAAACTGAGTGTACCATTAGTGAGATCGTCAAATCAAACGAACTTTTTAAACATTTATCAGTTTCAGTATAGATTAAGATTGGTGTTCCTCAAGGTACCACCTTCAGACCATTCTTTTTCATAACATACATCGATGCCTATCCAAGCAATAGTACGCTTAGGGTAAAAATTCTCTTTGTCGGTGACAATAGTATCATCATTGCAGATGAAACAGTAGAACTCCTCGCAAAGGAGTCAGGGACTTTTATAATTGGTCGATATGAAACTAACGCTTAGCATAAAGAAAGCAAGCAACATTGAATTCAGTTTCAACAGGGGAAATAATACTATCACGTCAGTTGTACGTTATAATTCAGCGATTTTGAAACAAACACGAAACTTTTAGTGATGATTATTGACTGTCGGTTATAACATAAAGGTATCGTCAAAGTCCTGCGATCAGTGTATAATACCAAGTGCCTCGTAGTTACATAATATTTTTATGTACACATAGTCTTCAACTAAACCAGAATGTTTTTAGGGATTGACAGCACACGCTTCACACTACAAGGAACGTCGATAAGAATATAATCTGTAAACAATAATTGGCTTTGTTGTAATAAACCTGTTTAAAAATTGGGGGATTCCAACCGCCACAGTTCTTGTAATATATACTGTTGTAGAACATTTAAAAATTTCCCTTGACTCCATAATTTGAGTTTCTGAGAACAGTGGATATATTACACCAAGTTTGGTTAAAATGTACATTAAGTTGTAAGTCTTGTGTTCACCGCCAATGTTTGTTGTTCTAATTGAACAAAGGTACTGTTGAAATGTGACTCACTGTATTGTTTGTTGCTCTGCTAGGATTAAGGACGTCGCGTCAACTGTTAAGTGTGTAGCACGGACCTGATTTCAGGTACAGTGCATTGGCAGTGTAGCCACATGTGGAGTTGGTAAATGCCCATCTTCTATACGAATTAGCAGATGGTAATGACTGCGGCGCTCAACAATCGTATCGGGAGAGATTACCAGAACGACAATGCTCCAGCAGGAGGACGTTTGAAGCAATTAATCATCGTCTATGAGGTATGGAACATTTGAGCCTATTGTCCACGACTGGAGAAGTCTAGAAGGACGAGGCACCTCAACTAGAGGATGAACTTCATCGTGCAGTTGCCGACAACTCTAGTGTCAGCGTAAGACTATTAGCTGCAGCAAGTAATGTTGACCACGTGACTGTATCCGTTCCACGTACAATGTGTGCAGGTACTATCAGCAGCTGATTTCCCTCCACGGACACACTCCTGAAAATGGTTCATTCAACTATGTTTCATTCCTCGTTGTAGTGCAAATGTGCTGCTCACGGATGGGGCTTCGTTTCAAAATCGATGATTAATGTGTGAAGAGTCGTAGAAACTGAGCTCTAACATGGAAGTAAAGCGTTTTCGGAGCCGTGTCCATATAACTTACAGTGTTTTCTTCCTCTACGTGTCAGGACTGTTTCCTGAAAGTTTGATCATACTTTTCTGTTACACCCTGTACTTTTATTGACAACGAGGATCAGTCATCATAGTAACATACAATTCCTTTTAGAGTAAGGACGAGCATATTTCTTGCACCTCTCCATTATGTGGTGCTTCTCTTATCTTTGCTAATGAAATTCAAGAATATTCGGAAATTCCCGTTACAAATTTCTAGGTCTCGTAAAAGCGAACGAGTTCATAGTATTTTGAAATTTTGTACATGACTGGAGCAGCAACAGTAGGATGAAATCTTCTTGTAGGAATAGTAAACAGCCTGTTAGTTACCAAATGTAATGTTTATTAAAACCGCTTTACCATTGTTTCAATGCTTATAAATACACTTTTTCCAGAAGGAAGTATTGACAACAGCTTTACATATTTTAGCAGAGGTACATTAAAGTATAGCCGAACGGCGGGTCAAATACAAGATCTCATATCTATAATAATTAAATCGCTCACAACATGGTTGTGTCATTTGGTACATTTATGTGGAAGTAGCCAATGCCAACCACTATTTTGTGCATGTTTAATTATTGTGGATGTGAAATTTTCTATTTGACGCACACCTTTCGGCTATATTTTAACGTAATTCTGCCACGGCATGTGATCCTGATGTCAATATTTCCTCTTGAAGAAGATGTTTTTATAAACGTTGAAACGATTCTAAACGGGTTTTAATAAACCTTCCATTTTGCGACTAATTGGCTGTTTACTATTTCTACAAGGAGATAATATTCTGAATAGGAACCAATGTTCGGAAATGTACCGTTTTCGTTCTAATACTGTTTCAATTCGGATAACTCATCCACTTCTGCTTGAGTAACTGAATTAAGCCTGACGCAATACGACTGATAGGTAACAAATAAAAAGTAAATATAACGGACATCCATGTATAACTTAAGCACACTGTTTGTATTAACACTTAAACATTACGCGTTTACATCATTCCAAACCAAAAAAGAACTCAGCATGGAAGCATTACAACAACGGCTCGACGTGGCGACCACAAAGTTGTTACAGGCACGTACCTATGAATCATGTTCTGGTACACACTCTCCATCCTATCCGATGTCTCTTCAATTTCTAGTGTAGTGGTCAAAATTCGTGCCAGTAGATTTTCCTGTCTCTGCAGGAGTCTCGTAAATTAAACTCTGCACAATTAAGTGACGTCACGTGACCGTCTGACGTAGCATACGGCTTGGTGTCTACCCTATTGCATAGCAGGAAAAGCTGCTCTGAGACTTTTCCGTTTCCCTCAGTAGACATGTACGCGTTACACATCTGAACTGAAACCTTCGTAGAACGGAAATAGTGCGTTTCCGCACATGGGCTCCTGTTCAAAATATTATGTACTCATTCCCCTCTACACGTCCTACAAGTTTGTAACGCAAATTTCCGAACACCCTGTATGGAGCGCTGTGGTGCTTCCCACAGAATACAGTATTTTGTAGTCGTGGAATTTCTATGTTTTGGAGAAATTGTTGGCGACTTGTCCTGTATCCGACAGTGATTCGATTTCACTGCCAAGCCGCATTGTATATATGATGTCTCGGCTTCTGCGGCTAGCAAGTAGACGAGAGTTCCTTGAAGCCTCTGGGGACAGCTAAGGCCGAAGGTACTTGGTCCGCGCCCTCTGGCGGAATTCTGCGCTTAAAATTGCACTCGCAGTCACGTACCGCCTCTTTCCTGTTCAAAGCCCGTTCATATAGTGTTCGACTATTAGTTGTTTTACGTTTTGTCGCTTTCCACTTTTGACTGATTTTGCACACGTACGGCGACCTTGCAGTGCTCTGGTTACTTCTTCTAGCTAGTCGTTCACCGTGTGAACTAACAACGAGACAACACGGCGATTGAATTCTAGTAATTTTTATATTTCTGGTATGTGAAGCTCAGAATTCAAATGTTAATTCTCCAAGCAGTTAGACGCAACTCTTAAAAACTTTCGCAAAATCTACTTTGAAGTTTTTCGACCATTTCTGAAAAGCTGGGCTGAGTTTAATCTTTCGACAACTGACACAAAACAAATGGAAAACCATGTCGAAAAGTCTAAAGTCCAAGGTTCTATCTTTGAGTGTGCACGCGACGTGGTACAAGGTCGTAAATCACATTACTCCTGCAAACTTTAAACTCTATTCAGTTCAGCTACTCCGATCAAGTGAATGCCATATGTGTGCGGTAGAGGACACAACTAAATACCGTTTTGTGTGCCGTAAATTTCATATCATCTGGGATCCCGGGAGAGACATGCCGCGTTTTATAAACAGAGTCGCTATGCAACACGTCACGGTGTCGATGGAACCCCAACCTCAAAACAAAGCAAAATGCTGCGACCTGGATCATGGGACACACAATTCACGCAATACGCTCCCTAAAAGTCTGATAAATTGAATTTCTTGGAATATTTGTGGAATAAACACGGTAAGGAACAAAAATAGGAGATACAACCAAACTTAAGCAAATTTACTGTAAAAAACACTGCAAAAAGCGTGCGATTCTAACTTATTTGTTCCACCTTTTCTTTTATGTTCTCTTTTCTCTTCAGTTCCTGTGATTTCGTGATCTACTATGCTGTCAGAAGTCCTTATTTACTTTTCTATGCTCCGTGTGCTGATATTTCCTTTAGTTGTGTAGCACTTTAAGACGAGAGCACTGGCAGAAACACAGACATAGGCAACTTGCCTCAAGCGAGTTTTGGACTTGCTTGGTGTGGTGCACATTCCAATACATGTCTCTTCGTATACTGGGGACAGGCGACTGGTCTGCTGCGTACAGCTTCCTAAGACTTCCCCTGTAAAACAGGTAGAAGAAACTTGTATTTCCTTTATTTAAGAAACAATTTATTTCCAATCAGGATGTAAACTCTGAAGGAGGACATTTTCTTCGAGTGTCAATGAGAATGTCTGCTGCCAGTTTATGTTATTTCTTATCACATGTTTCCGTCTTTCAAATATAAAATTCATCAAGTACATTGCCATTTTGATGAAAAACGCATGCTTTTATAATTTCAACATAGGATTGTACAGCCAACCGGTTGCTGTTTGGTACACTGACCTAGGTTTCGGCACCTACTAAGCGTGTCTTCATAAGAATGAAATTTTGATAAACCTTAAAATTATATTGCGAAAAAGCAATGGTCAGAATCTAGAGCAGCTACGCTTAAGTCAGAAATAAAGTAAAAGGTTCCAGCCTTTGCCACATGTGTCTAGCTAGGAATAACATCAGACTCCATGTAATTACGTATTGCACACAAGAATCCGAACATACATTTTTAACTAACGATCTTTTATAAAAGATGTTAAACAAGATTTTAAATTTAAAACAATACACATTAATATTTTTCCATCTGTATGTATGTCACGCTTGATTAAAACGCTCGTATAATATGCACCTTTGTTTTAAATTCTGTTAAGCTGGGAATCGAACCCAGCGTTCTTGAAAACTTCAAAGTCGATTTTCACGAGAACTTTTGAGAGTTGATCGAGCTGCATTGGAAAATTTACGTTTGAGGTCTGATCTTCAGGTGCCATAAATATAAGAAAATATTAAAATCCGGTTGCTCTGTAGTCTGCTTGTTTGACGTTATCGAACATTCGGAATCGTCACCTGTCACCAAGGTACAGTTTGCCGACTGATAACGTTTGAGCCGGTCAGTGTGGCCGAGCGGTTCTAGGCGCTTCAGTCTGGAACCGCGCGACCGCTACGGTCGCAGGTTCGAATCCTGCCTCGGGCATGGATGTGTGTGAAGTGCTTAGGTTGGTTAGGTTTAAGTAGTTCTAAGTTCTAGGGGACTGATGACCTCAGATGTTAAGTCCCATAGTGCTCAGAGCCATTTGAACCATTGATAACGTTTGCTAACTAGCTACATCTACATTCAAACGTCCCAAGCCACCATATGCTACATGTACTTTGTACTACCACTAGTCATTCACTTTCCTGTCCCACTCGGAAATGGAGCGAGGGAAAAAAATCCTGTCTGTATGCTTCACTGTGAGCCCTAAAATTAGATATCTTAACTTCGCGCTCCTTACGAGAAACATAAATTGGTGGCAGCAGAATCGTTCTGCAGTTAGTCGCAACTGCCGGATCTGTAAATCTTCTCGATAGTGTTTCGCAAAAAGACCGTTGTCTTTCTCGCAGGGATTGTCATTTCAGTTCATGAAGCACTTGTGTAATTCTCCCGTGTTGACAGAATCTACAGAACCTTCTGCACTGCTTCGATGTCTCGAGCAGCACTCAAGAATGTGTCGCAGTGTGAGCTACCCGTTCCTAAGAATCTCGGAATAAACCAAAGTTCACCGTTTGCCTTCCCTGATACTGACCTTATGTCCTCATTTTATTTCATATTCTTTTGTAACGTTACACCTAAATATTTAATCGGCTTGACTGTATCAAGCAGGACATCAAACTAATACTGTAGTCCAACATTACAGGATTGTTTTCCCAATGATCAGAATTAACTTACATTTTTCTATATTTAGAGCACGCAGCCATTCAACACACCAAATAGATGTTTTGTCTACATTATCCTGTATGTTCTACAGTCGCTCAATGACGCAATTTTCATGCATTTAGAGTCATCAGCCAACAGCGTCACATTGGTGTTCACCCTATCTGTCAGGTCCCTTATGTATAGAGAAGAAGAGCGCGTCTAAAACACTTTACTGGGGTACTCCTGACGATACCTTTGTCTCTGATGAACGCTTACCAACCAGGACAATGTACTGCGTTCTGTCACGTAAGAGGTCTTCGACCCAGCCATATATCCGGGAATCTATTCCGTATGCTAGGACCTTCGTTAACGATTTGTTGGAAGCCCTGGTGCAGACCGCACACGCTTGAATATTGAGCTCGTGAAAATAAGTAGTTAATTCTATGAGAACTGTCAATTAAGTTAATATTACATTTTAATGAAATTACTTAGACTCTGTTCTGTATTATCTATTGAAGGTTTCACTCGTTTCAAAGTACTTCTCGGGAAAAGAAACCACATAACCTAAGGGCCGATTTGCGCATACTTCTGACGTAGTTTTA
Source organism: Schistocerca americana (assembly GCF_021461395.2). Lineage (NCBI taxonomy): Eukaryota > Metazoa > Arthropoda > Insecta > Orthoptera > Acrididae > Schistocerca > Schistocerca americana. The sequence continues at coordinate 451,543,617 of NC_060123.1, read as the reverse complement.
CATAAAACTTTAAGACATTTGCTTAAGTAATAATTGAATAATTTAGGTTGTTTTCATTACATATATATTTAGTAGTGCCGTATCTAGTCAGGGAATTAAATGTTTTAAGTTCTATCTTTTATTTCCTTTCAAAAAACGTAAAGAACATATCGGGCATAAGCAATCTTAGGCCTAATTTTTCGGGTGTACATGTTTTGATTTTTAACGGTTAGTTTATGGGCATTACTTTATTATATTAATAGTATACACGTATATTAGTGTTCCACGTAACTTTAGTAACCCTTGTGATCCGTACTTATAGCATATTACTGTTATTGCCTAGATAAATTCTGTTAAAATATTGCAAACAGCCATGAGCGAGAAGTGTTTGAGCTGCCGTAGAAAAGTTTGTTCTGGGGTTCGGTGAAGCTGTTGCGACAGATGGTTACATTGGGGGGGGGGGGGGGGGGGGGGGGGAATGTAGCGGAATGGGAATTGGGGAAGTAAATGGGTCTCTTCCACGGTATTGCAGAGTATGTTCAAGGGATAGGAAGACAGCTGAACAGGAAGGGAAGATTATAGCCCTTAAGACTGAACTGTATAGCGCTAGGAAGGAACTGATGAGGTTAATGGGGGAGAAGGGTGAAGACAGGTGGGAAATGGTAGCAAGGGACAGGGGCCACAGAAAGAGAACATTGTGTGACAGTTTCATCATTGGCACAAACAATAGATTTGCCTTGCTACCTTAGTGTACTAAGGAAGAGGCTCTAGTAGATGTAAGTGTAGTCAGCACTCAACAGACTTTCACTAGGAAACCAACGGTTTCAAAAAAAAAAAGTGGAAAATAGTAGGAAAGTTCTGTTGTTAGGAAGTAGCCATGGAAGATATGTGGGCCAGATCTTGCAGAAAAAATTAGATGACAGGTAGCAGGTCACAAGTTTTTCAAACCCAGCACATGTCTTAGCCAAGTGATAGAGGATGTAGGCTCACTGTACAAGGGTTTTACAAAACAAAATCATGTTGTGATAGTGGGTGGACCAGGAAACAGTATTGATAGAGATCAGGGCTACAGTATTGAGTGTGACCTCATAAAAATAGAATCTCTGCAACGAACCGTACAAATGTTGGCTTGGCTCCTGCTTTCATGTGGTATGATACGCCCCAATTGAACAGCTCTGTCAGGAGGGTCAATATGGAGCTAGATCAGCTGCTTCAAGCAGTTGCTTTATCAGGCAAAGGATGCGTTCCTGTTAATGATATTGGTAGGTGGGGCTTCACAAGACATGGCATGCATCTCAATGGGAAACGGAAGGGTAAATTGGCTGGGATAATAGCAAAATCTTTAAGAGGGGCACTGAAACAAATGGGAGAACTTCTTTTTTAGCTAGATCAGTGTTCAATCATCCAGCATTGATTGAAATTAAGCTTAATGAGAAGCTAAGACAGCCAGGTACTAGAGATGTTAAAATATCACAAAGTTCTAATAACAGTACAGTAAAATTTAATGTTAGTATGTCACAAGATCTCATAAAATCACTGTGAAAAATAATGTTAGTATATTTCATCAGAATATCAGGGGATTAAAAAACAAAATAGATGAGCTTCTTGTTTGTGTAGAAGAATTAGGAACTGAGGGTGGAATAGAGGTACTATGCCTGTCTGAACACCAAATAGTCATAGGTATGGAAATGGTAAATGCAGGTGGATATAATCTTCCATCACATGTAAGTAGAGACCCTATGGAGAGGAGTTGCCATATATGTTAAAAACTGTCATAGTGTAAAAAATTTGGAAACTGAAAATTTTGTGTAGAGCAACATACATAAGTGCATACATGTGAGCTTAAACTAAATAGTGGTACTGTTATAATTGTATCCATGTATAGGTCTCCATTGTGAAATTTTCAACTATTTTTTAAATACTTGAGTTCTTTGTTGTGCTGTCTGTCAAACAGAGGGAAGAAAATGGTTTGTGGGGATTTCAACTTGGATTTCCTTAAAGAGTCCGATAGAAAGCTTGGCCTTGAAGTATTACTTGGTTGTTTCAATCTGATGTCAGTTATCGATTTACCTACTCAGTTGGTGCTGGAAAGCAGCACACTGATTGATAATGTTTTTATAGACAGAGATAAATTTAATCAGATAAAAACTTTTCCTGTTAAGAATGGTGTGTCTGATCATGATGCACAGCTAGTTACAGTACTTGACATAGATCCCTACAGTAATGCAAAACAGTCCTCCAAAGTAGTTCATTCAGTTAAGGATTTACCAACTGAAAATTTAAGGAAAGCTTCCAACAGTTAGACTGGGATGAAGTGTACACGGAACCTGATGCTAATTTAAAATTTAACCTATTCCATGATACCTTTGTAATTATGTTTGAAAACATTTTCCCCAAGAAAATAGTGAAATACAATAGCAAGAAACCATCGAAAAGCCATTGCTTATTAAAGGGATAAAAATACCTTGTGAACAGAAAAGGTAAATGTATCTTATAGTTACGAGGAGTAAAAATCCAGAGACAGTGATACATCATAAAAACTACTTCACTGTATTAAGGAAAGTTATTAAAAGGTCCAGAAGAATGTGCATTATTCATGAGGGTATTTTTGATCTGTTTCTGCAACTTCAATAATGCATGATTTCTTCCCAAGATGCGTTGTGCTTTATTGAGGTAAAGCAACTATGTACACTATCGCCACACAAATGAAGAATTTTATGTGTATTATGTCTGAGGTTAGCACATCTGATAATAAAATTAAAACAATTTGGAATATTTTTAGAAGGGAAACAGGGCAACCTAGAGCACAGGAATACTGTATTTCTATCAAATTCAATGAAAAGTTTGTTAAGAAGACGTCAGAAGTAGAAAACATTTTTAATAATCATTTTTAAGTGTTGTAGAGAAAACAGGATCCAGATATTTATTAAAAAATGTAAGGCGGTATATGGAAGAGGCAATACCTGTGCAATTTGATAAAATTAAAATTCAACCCACCTCCCCTACAGACATTAGGAATATAATAAATTCACTCAAAAGTAAAAGCTCACATGGAACTGATGGCATTTCCGACAGAGTGCTAAAAGCCTGTTTCCAACAGATAAGTAGTATTCTCAGCCACATCTGTAGTAGCTCACTGAAGCAGGGCAGTTTTCCAGATAGACTGAATACGCTGTTGTTAAACCATTGCATAAAAAATGGACAGGTCTGATGCTAACAACTGCCACGCAATCTCACTTCTGACAGCTTTATGCAAAATTCTTGGAAAAGTAATGTATTCAAGAGCAGCATCATATACTTGTAAAAATGAAGTACTAACGAAACATCAGTTTGCTTTTCAGAAAGGCTTTTCAACAGAAAATGTTGTATATGCTTTCAGTGATCAAATATTAAATGCACCGAATAACCAAACATCACCAATTGGGATATTTTCTGATCTCTCAAAGGCTTTTCATTGTGTGAATCATGAAATTCTTCTAGATAAGCTTAAGTATTGTGGTATGAGTGGCACAGTGCACAAATGGTTTAATTCATATTTCACTGGAAGAATGCAGACGGTTGAAATTAACAGCACAGATAGTCTGCAAAAATCAGCAGAGTCCTCTAGCTGGGGAGGTATCAAGAATGGTGTCTTGCAGGGTTGTTCTTAATATATATTAATGACTTCCTACTCTATATTCATGAAGATGCAAAGCTATTTCTTTCTGCTGATGATACAAGTATAATAATCACACCCAACAAACAACAATCAGCTGAAGAGATTGCAAATAATATCGTTCAAAAGATTATTAAGTGGTTCTCTGCAAATGAACTCTCACTAAATGTTGAGAAAACAGAGTATATACAATTCTGTACAATAAATGTCATAACACCATTGATAAAAATAGACTATGAAGAAAAGTCTGTTACTAAGGCAGAATATTCAAAATTTCTGGATGTGTACATAGATGAGAAATTGAATTGGAGCGAACTCATCGATGATGTGCTTAAACAGTTAGGTTCAGCTACTTACACTACTGGAGTTATTGCAAATTTTGGCCATAAACATATCAGTAAATTAGCCTACTATGCCTATTTTCATTCACTGTTTTCCTATAACATCATTTTTTGGGTAAGTTATCATTAAGAAAAAAGTATTCATTGCACAAAAGTGTGTAATCAGATTAATAGCTGGAGACCACCCTAGATCACCTTGTAGACATTTATTTAAGGAACTCAGGATATTCACAGTACGTTCACAATGCATATATTCACTTATGAAATTTGTGAGATATTCACAGTACCTTCGCAATACATATATTCACTTATGAAATTTGTTATCAATAACCCATCCCAATTTAAAAATAACAGTGAAGTGCATAGCTACAACACTAGGAGAAAGGATGATCTTCACTATTCTGGGTTAAATCTGACTTTGGCAGAGAAAGGGGTGAATTATTCTCTCACAAATATCTTTGGTCATTTGCCAAATAGCATTAAAAGTCTGACAGATAGCCAACCAACACTTAAAAACACATTAAAAGAACTTCTGAATGACAACTCCTTTTACTCAATAGATGAATTTTTATATATGAAGTAGTAACTACAAAGAAAAAAATTATTATTTTGTGTAAAGTAAACTGATGTTAAAGTCACAGGTTCCACATCATTACGAAATGTCGTATTCATGATCTATGGAACAAGTATTAATGAATGTTTGTATGTATGCATGTATGATTTGCAATGGGGCACTGCATCAAACGCTTTCCCGAAATCTTGGAATATTATTTAGGCGTTTTGCGAGTAAACAGTGCATTTCGTATTGTGGGAAGAGGAGTGAAATAAATATTTTTTTGTGACGTTGGTCCCTAGTCTTGGAAAATCACATTCCAGGGAGAAAGGAAAGAAGGTTAGGTTTTAACGTAACACCGACATCGATGTTTGGAGAGATTGCAGATTCCTGGAAGGACTGTTGAAAGTACTGGAATTCAAAGTAAAGAACCTAAAGTGGAAGCCATTTTGACTGATGAATACATTCGTTCCAAAAACTATGACTCTGTAGTGACAGTGTCTTTGTAGTAAGACAAATAATTCAAAAAAGCGGGAATTCATCCTGAACTCCTCCGTGGATATCGACAAAGCTTTTGATCGCGTTGATAGTAATACGTTATTAGGTATAATGTTCGAAATAATACAGAGTCTTAACACCAATAGTAGAATCATCATCACATGCTTTTGAAACAGTTACCATCAGAGATAAGAGCTAAATCGTGCATTTGAGCAATATGTCTCTATCTGTGTAGGTAACTTTATAAGAACATCAAAACATGAGAGTACTCCTTCAAGGAAGCCAACGGTACGTGGACACGCTATCTTATGCTGGTAACCGAGTAACTACTTAAGAAAATGAATACAAACTGCAGGAAGTGTAAATAAGTTTCTCTACCTAAAGTTTAAATGTTTCACAACTAAATCTAAGGTAATGGCCCTTTTAGGAAAAGAACTAATGATATCAAAAAGCGTCCATTTCATCCTAGCTGTTATTTAACCTACGAACAAGATGAGATAAAAAAATAATTAAAACAAACATCTGTCTAACTATAAGAAACCTAAAGGTCAAGTGAGGAGAAAAAGTAGAGCAGAATTTTGGTCATCAATAAAGAAAGACGTAAATTCGAAACAGCAGAAATGTAGTTCCTCAGATCTGTAAAACATACCAGAAAGGAGCTAGCAGGAACGGAAGCTATATAGTACAAAAATGAATGGAAGAGAGATTTTATGCATGAGTCGGAAACCACAGTCCCAAAGTAAGACTTTCCCTATAAACATTTTAGGAGAAGATCAGTGGATAGACTAACAGCAAGGACAAGTCCAAAGCAAGAAAGTTAGTAGAAGAAGATGATGAAGAGGAAGAAAAAATTGTAAAACGCGTGTGTGTGAATCTCATTAAATACTTTATCTGCAGCTTTCGGCACCTGAGTCTTTCTTTTGTAGACATGCCTTGTAGAAAGACCGTGTTCTAACTCTCGTAATGTTAGCAAACTATTTCCTTTGGTATTCTTTGTGTGTGTGTGTGTGTGTGTGTGTGTGTGTGTGTGTGTGTGTGTGTAAGAGTGCAAGGAAGCCATAATGTGACTCGGAAGCAATTAATTGCTATAAAAAGACACTCGGGCTGAAAGATTTGGGGTCGTTAATAGAGCGTCGGGGCCGGCGACCGGTAATTGCAGGCACTTGAATGGAAACATCTCGATCAATGGCGGCACGGACTGGCCGAGTTTGTGGCAAAGAACCGCGAGGTGGCGATTATCGGCGTTGCGAGGACGTTGATCCCGTCCCCCGCCTCCTACTTCCTGCTGTCTCTTCTAGCTACGGAAATAACAGTCTGAAACTTGCGTCATGAGATCCTCCATCTCCACGCAACTTTGGCAATTACGTCGGCATTCCTGGCAGGGTCGCCACATTCACCAGGCCTGTATGGAAACATATATATTAATCTGTAGTTACAAGAATACACAGAGTAAGTTTTCGAAATTCATCAATCATATAAACATGAAATATTGTTTCAGGAACCACTACCTCTGCCAACTATTGTCTGTGATCTAAAAATAAATATTCTCAGGAAGTAATCTGATTTTTAAAAAAGTTATCACGGTTTCAACTATTTTAGTATCGTCCTTTCTTCCCCCCTCCCCCACATTGAGCTAGTGATTCGGTCTCCATACACTGACTGCAGTAGCTTGATTATAAGTAATGTACATGTGGAATAACTTCTTCATTGCCTGATGTGGTTCATTCTAATCGTACATGTACCTAACATGATTCCTCCTCCATATAGGACCTGAAGAATATTTCGTATCCTGAGCGGTTAATAACCGAATCCAGGTAAAAGCAAAGTTCTATTATTAAGTTATTGGCGAATAAAACGATATGCTACCTGATATCCAAAGAATTCCTTGGAATGCATACACTATTAACAAGTTCAGTAAGAAAATATAGATGAAAAAGTTTACAAAAGACGCAACATATACAGTGATACGTGGCGGCGTTGGTGCCAGTCGCTTCTCTGTATTCAGTTAAGATCTCTGCGATCGACTCTGTATCGCGTGGCTGCGGTTGTCCTCTTTGGTCGCTTTTCGGCTACTTAAGCGCACGACGCTGCATGGAGAGGGCCTATTTTGGTCGGTTGGTTGGCGCTGCGGTTTGCAGTCTGGTTGTCAGCGGTCGCTCTTTGCGCACGCTCTGCCTCTTTCTGTCACGTGGGCAGTGGGGCTGTCTAACAACCCTACCACAACAAAGGTCAAAATTTTAATAACGATTGTGGTGTTGCTCACGCTGCTAAATACTGCGATATCGGGCAACAACTGTCATATTATGTGGCAGGTGTCATTAGAGCGCAGTTAATAGTCATTTCATGTAATAATGAAAAAACTAGGCACTCATCTTTTTGTGTTTCCCACGCTGGTCTCGTCGTAAAATCATCGCTCAATCGTTGAAAATGTAGGTGGTTATGATTCCAAGCTCGGATGCAAAGAGGCCTAGGTTTTAACCTGCTATATTCAAAAGTTTTGTAGATGCGCTTCACAAACCATTCTTGGAGATTACACTTTTGCTGGACAATGGTGATGTAAACAAAATAATCAGCACTCCGAATTTAAGTTACACTTCCTTTTAATTGCAATATCACGTGACACACAAACATCACTTCACAATACAAAACATACTTGAAAACATCTTCCTCACATTTTATAAGCCAACTACAAAATGCATCTTTCCAACATGACGTCCAAGACTTGACTTTTTCAAGGTCCGACTCTCTAACAACTTAACAACTAACCAACTATCGCTTACGCGCCTAAAAATCAAAGTTACAAGTTCGTCAAAGATCATAGTGACAAAAGAAAGAATACACATAAGAATAATATCATTGCAATATAAACATATCCATGTATCAAAAGTGAAATCAAATCTGAATGTTGTCTCAGAAATATGTTAAGTAGTTAACAGAAATACAGTAGAATATTACTGGTATCGAGAGGTTCAGGTGAGGTACCATAATGGTTACGTAATTCAAGTACCATTACAGCTGCGAACGGAGACGTGCGTGCGGTCGGCGAGTGTGTACTGCGTCTAGTGAGAGGGCGATGGCCCCGTCTGTGCTGCTAAACGACGTGAGAGAATGTGAGAAGTTTAGTACTAATGTGTTACTGTTACCAGAAGAAGACAATCGTGGATTTGTATTGTGTTTCAACTATCGACTCTTTTTTCCTGATTAAGTTCTGGTCCGTCAATGACGGTATGGTGTGTCTGTTTCGTCGAATTGTTAAATAATCGCCGTCGGAATTTCCTTCAGTAATAATTCTTATTTTCTCTTGGCAGTAGTTGTAAATAGAGAAAGGACAGAACCAGTGGCATAAACATAAACTTCACTATTTACAACGTGATTATTTTTTGAACATTTTAATTATTAATTTACAAAAGGGAACAGCGACGTGTTATCGAAAAATTTTGTGGAAGTAATTTGTGTACATCACTATTTCACGTTAGAAAGTGCTGAATGTGAATGGCTTGTGGGTCCGTTGTGGCCGTAATCCTGTTTTGAAATTTTTCTAATGTTTTAAGGATTGTGTTACTCTGGATACTGCCCAGTTGCTGTGTGGTGTTATGTTGTTGTTTCAATGGTATAATTAGCTGTGCCCGTAGTCCGTTGTAGCTGGTCGTTTAATTGGGGAACGACGCCTTGGCAGCGGCCAGTTTGAATTGTAACCGATAGCGCGGTCGCTGTATTTATCAGTAGACTCCAGTTCTTTGGCGAATTTGAGTATTTTATTATTTGTTCCTGGTGACGCCGAGGCATCCGTCTTTCCTTCTTCACTGTTCCTTTCAGCTTTCATTCAGACTCAATTTGAGTTGTAGTTTCCACGAAACTCTGATGTGCCATTACTTGTCACTGAAATTTTGTAACACTTTCATTGTACTGTTTTTTTAAATGTATTATTCAGGAAGAGAAATTGTGAGTTCTTTCTGCTGTTACGCCTTAAAAGGTGTCCTGCTTCTGTGGGAGTTTTTGTCAGTATGCCATTTATTGTCTGTATGATTCTTAAGATTTATGTAAAGAGGCTTTTAATATTATTTATTGTTTGGGATGGGCTTTGACGCCCGTACATATTTTGTCTGTTAAGTAATGTTCCAAATTCTAAGGCAATTATGTACATTATTCTGGGGTAACAGCAGTTTGCTGTTGTCATGCAATTGTTAAATAAAATCTGTTGGACATTACAAGCCAGAGTTTGTGTTTGATTGGTAATTACTACCTTATCATTATTGATTTGAAGTGTCCTTGAGCGTGTGTCCCACGTCTCATACAGGATGAACAATAATAAAACCGACAAACCGCAGCGGCGCATTCCCAATTAGAAATGGAGGAAAAAAGGTCCTATGAACATATGTCCGGAAGTGCATCTTTCCCACGGTTCATGGCGCTGATGAATGACAGTTCTTATGATCACCTGCCGTGGCGGTGCGGGATTAGCCGAGCGGTCTGAGGCGCTCCAGTCATAGACTGTGCAGCTGGTCCCGGCGGAGGTTCGAGTCCTCCCTCGGGCATGGGTGTGTGTGTTTGTCCTTAAGATAGTTTAGGTTAAGTAGTGTGTAAGCTTAGGGACTGATGACCTTATCAGTTAAGTCATAAGATTTCACACACATCTGAACCCCTGCCGTGTGTTACAGGCTGTGTGATTGACGGACCGTATCGTAAGCAGTGGAATGGGCCGGTATTCATGTCAGGAACAAGCCGAGATGATGTTGGTGTACGGCTAAGCAGAGGGAAACGGTCGAGAGGCAGCTCGGTTGTACCGAAATAAGTACCCTCACAGACACTAACTACTTCACACAACATTTAAAGTCTTTTTTGGGCGTTTGTGTGGTCATGGGCCGGCCCTTTCAGACAGACGAACGTGCAGAGAGGCGGCGGACTTTGCGTACGCTAGGTATGGAGGACCGTGTTCTACAGGATATTGAGACGAATCCCAAAATAACCTCCAGGCAACTGGCCCGCCAATATGATGTAAGCCAAAGTACGAGCATGTGCATCCGACATGACAACCGCTGCTATTCCTGTCACCTGCAATCCCCTGGATGCCACTTCGAACAATTGTTGTCACGTGGATGCGGTGGAGCTCGTTACTGTGTTCCCGGATTATTTGTTGTCGTTACAATCACACCGTCCATTTCCGAACACATGTTCATGGCACTTTTTTTTTCCTCCATTACCAGTCAGGAATCCATCCCTGCGTTTTGTCGGTTTTATTGGTCGCAGGTTCGAATCCTGCCTCGGGCATGGATGTGTGTGATGTCCTTAGGTTAGTTAGGTTTAATTAGTTCTAAGTTCTACGAGACTGATGACCTCAGATGTTAAGTCCCGTAGTGCTCAGAGCCATTTGAACCATTTGTCGTTTTATTAATTTTCACCCTAGATTGAAAACGAACAACGTTTTCATGGGCATGGCTTTTTTTGTTTGTTTATTTGCAACGTGCACCATTACAACTTTTTGTAACATTACATGTATCTATCGTGTGTGTGTGTTTATGTGTACGTGTGTGTGTTTTTTTGCAATGTGGTGTAATGTTCGTGTTGTATGATGATGATGATGATGATGTTGATGACAGAAGGGAGAAACCCGCTGCCAGCACTTAGCCTACTCCTCGTGAGCAGCACGAAGAGGACCTCCAAGCTTAATCTCCCCATTCGGCGGACGGGTCACCATCAAAGTGTCACATGCCGTCTCTTCATGAGACACTGCGGAGTGGTTTGCTATTTAAACCAGGACTCTGGCGCAAACTCTTATAAGGGATGTTATGGCACCAACCTCTCCTCCTCTTTCCGGCAAAATAATGGCAGTGAAATTTTTTCCACCACAGGATTCGAACTGGCTTACCCGTGGGTCGAGCGCCACCGCATAAGCGTGCGTTAACGTTTATACGCATGGTGACCAATTTATTTTGACCACACAAAATAATTTTTTGCCCACAAGCTAAGTAAGAAAATGTTTCGAGGAAATTTTGTTTAGCTGCCAGGGGCACATTAAGCAACGCAACGTTAACCAGCGTTTCTTGTAACTTTGTTAGTTATGAACAGCAGAACATAGTTTTTAAATGGTACCCTATATTTCGTATTCAGTAAACCTCTTCATCTCTCAAGGCCTGTTTAGAAACGTATCTCAGTGTACCATTCACATAAACATGGCGTAATTAAAAATGGAATGCAAAGTTGACTTTGACCCTACTTTTCTAGAACATAGTGTAGGTATGTAAAGAAACTCATGCATTTGCTAGAGCTGACAGTAAACAAATGGATGCACAAAGAAAATGCACACTGGGCATTCAGGTGCAAAGGAGGACAACCCTTTCCCATTAGGCAGTTGAGCAGCCTCTCCCAGCTATTGGGTAACACAGGATGTTTCGAAAAATTCATTCTGCTACATGGTCCGCCTTCGTAGATGAGTGGTCAGAGTTTATGGCTATCATGTGTAGGACCTTGATTCGATTCCTGGTACTACAAAGGAGTTCTCCTTGGTGGAAGGACTGATGTGGGATATACCCAGCCTCGTGATGCCAATTAAGAAGCCACATGAGCCAGTAGTGGTAGCTTCACTGTGTGGAAAGTCTACAAAATGGCCGGGAGAGTGGTGTGATGACCACATAGACGCCCATACCGCATTTGCATCGCATCGCAAGGCAGAGGATGACACAGCGGCCGGTAGACATCCCTTGCGTCTTCACGGCCTGGCGAGGAGCTCATAAATACCTGCTACATGAATTTAGATAAAAACTTGTGTTGAATAACTTAAGCATAGATCTACAAATGTTTTATTTCAGATTTTACAAGGGTAAATCTTTTACAGGTATCCTTAGAGTTCCATTTTACATTTACGTACAGGAATAAAGTTTTCATTTACCTTCCAAGAAGGATCCATTCATCTTCCATTGGAAGCAAGAGAAACATGCGCGGTAACTCAATCAAACTCGTCCCCTTTTTTTACGAGGATGCCGCATCGCAGTTCACTGAAAGTTGTTTGAAGGGGAGATACATAAACGGAACCTTTCATAGACCCTTTTAAAAAACTCATGTCGTGAGAATCAGACAACCTTAGAGATCAATGGTGTAATGAGAGATTAGTGCGTCTCTTAAACCTGAACCGTTGTTGAGACAACTAATTGTTAAGAAAGGCTGGTGTATGCAGGTAAGTATGTATTGGTTCAAGTAAATACATTAAGTACCTTTGTATCGATATCAGCTATCTTTAAGTTAAGACATACTTTCGATCCTTAATCGAAGACAGCAAAGTGTTTGTATCGAATCGATTGCACGCACAAATTCCAGTGAGGGTGTGAGCGACTGTTTGCTTGTGTCTGCTATAGAGATGTCTGTTCAATCAGCTTACAGCTTATTAAAGCCCTTTGGATGTGTCACAACTTGTTATTCAGACAAAAAGCGTCAGGAAAATGTATATTACAATATCCAAAATTATACCAATAATTAATTTTTTGTCGACAGAACTTAATAATTTCACACCATTCTCACCAACTGTCAGACTGCGAGAACGTTTTACGGAGAGAACTGAAGGAAAGGTATAGCTTAACTGAGTTAAATGCCTATGCAGCCATTGTTACTCTACTGGATCCAAGGTTTAACAATATGCATATATGCATCCATACAAAAATTCAAAAGTATGGTTTATGAGCAACAAACGGCCTAAGTGAATCGAAGTAAGATGATGATGCGTATGTTCTGATACAGGAATACGACTTTTGGAAATATAAACAGCTAGCACACAGCCGCAGAAAGAAACAAGAAACACAGCAAGGTAATGAAGTATCTGTCTATTTATCAAGCGCATAATATCTTTAAAAAGCAACCCATTTTCAGAAAGTCGTTTAATCGTGTTTGTTAAACTTTGCTCAACAATACCTTATCGACGTTGCAACATCTGTGCCTACTGATCGTTTATTTTCAAAAGCTAGCGCAATTAAGACAGAATAGAAATAAATTGTCTCCTAAAAATTTACAGCAACTTTTCTTTTTGGAAAATCTTCCAAAAGGTGAACCTCTTGTTTGAGGATTTTCTTTAATAAAGAAATAAAAGTATTTAACTTGTTTTAGTAGACTCCATTTAATAATCAATCAAGTAAAATATTATATACACTCAGAATTACTTCATTTGCATAAAACATTAAAAAACTATCGACGTGTGTAGGTGTCGATACGTTTGGAGTACGAGTAGTATCGCAGGACGGTTTGACTACTACTCATTTGAAGTAGATATCGATACTTTGACGGTATCGGAACATCCGTACGTTCAGGTGCGTATGGGGTGGTGTTTCGTCCTGTTGAAAAATGAAATTTCTGGCATGTTCTCGCGATTGAGAACACGACTCACAAGAGTGCTATCGAGTTATCTGGACCAGGGAAAACTGCGCTTCCTATCTCATGAACCGCCAGCTTACAACTGGCGCTAACGGAAACATTTAGGTCTGACGGCAAATTTACGAGGGGCGTTCAGAAAGTAAGCTCCGATCGGTCGCGAAATGGAAACGACTATGAAAATCTGATAAAGCTTTGCACAGATGTGTTGGGTAGTGTCTCTAGTATAACCCCAGTTAGCATCACGTCGCTCTTCTCATTTCTGAGCTCGCAGTGAGTGCGTAAAGATGTCTAGAAAATAGTGTCTGCCGCCAAGTACGAGGGCCTGGTGAGAAATTTCGCCTGAAGCTATGCAGCTAACATTACATAACTGTCGTGCTGTTTCGTCTTCACGACAATTCTCAGCCGCATTCTGCAGGGGCAATGAAGATGCTCCTGCATCGTTTTCAAATGGAAATGTTAGATTACCCACAATACAGTCCGCAATTGTCTCCCCCTGAGTTTCATCTCTGGTCACATGAACCGCTGTCTTTGAAGACAACATTTTGACACAGACAACGAGGTGTAGGCCAGCATGGAGAATTGGCGGAAAGCACTGGCGGCTGCCTTCTATAATGAGGCTATTGAAAAGTTGGTACAACGCTATGACAAAAGTCTAAGTCAGAAAGACGACTACGTAGAGAAGTAGCTGAAAGGTGTAGCTAATTGTTACAAGTAAAACATTTCTGATGTTCACTGTGGTTTCAATTTGGCAATCAATCGGAGCTTACTTTCTGAACAGGCCTCGTAAAATTCACCTCAGGATCTATTTGGAGATATGTAGAGCATATAGGCTTGTGAAAGCGAGTGGATCCTTTTGAAACCCCTTGCGCTTTGCAGCAGCTAAGTTCTGCCACAAATAATAGCTTAGTCTAAAAGCAAGCCGTCATGGTAAGGTAGGGTGTTAATATATCAACATCATATAGGAATCACTTTAACAAGCAGCGTATTCTTACCTCGACGTTGCACTGATGAGAAAATGAAACGCCTACAGCCGTCCTTATGATTTTATTTATTTTGTAGCTACCAGGTTTGGCGCTTCAATGTGCCATCTTTAGGCTGTAGTAGATACTGAATGGGTTGACACGATCCCTATATATATCACATCAGTGGCCAACGTAACTGGTTATGCAAACTATATGAAAACTTTGGTGTCAATACTCCAACCATCAACTACGAACTACAACCTCCAGTCAAAAGGATGGACGTACAAATACTTGCACTGATGACGTACTGGCCTGGTCTTCAGTTCGACGACTGTTTCGAGCACTTCACCACTCTAAACTGCCCCGTACGAGACTCTTCATTTCTACTGCAACATCCGTTTGAACTTGGTTGCTACGCCTGTGCCTACGCCTCCCTCTACAATTTTTAAACCCACACACCCTTTTATTACCCAAACTGACTATTCCTTAATGCCTCGGGATGCCTCATATCAGCTGATGGCTTCTTTTAGTCGTGGCATGAACATCGTTTCTACCTAGTTGGATTCAGTACCTCCTCATCACCAAACTCATGTTCAGGACTATTCTGTAGCACCGGGTTTCAAATGCTTGTATTCTCTTCTTGTCTGAAATACTTATCGTTCATGTTTTACTTCAGTACGGTGCTGCACTCCATACAAATACCTTTAGCAAAGATTTTCTAACACTTAAACTTGTATTAGGCCAGAAGAGAGCTCGGTCTCACATGAGTTATTACATTTCTATTTGTTCATCTCCTTCTCCCCCCCCCCCCCCATCTTCTCCACCCTCCGCCCCTCCCCCCACTCTCTTTCTCGTCATGCCCCTCTCTCTTTGCATCTGTTACTCCCCGCTTTTTCTGTCCATCTGCTCCTCCTCACCCATTCTGTTTATCTGCACCTCCCGCTTTGTCTATCTGCTCTTTCGCATTCTGTCCATTTCTCCCTCCCCTCTGTGTCCATCTCCTTCTGTACCTTCTGTCTTTTCCTCACTTCCTTTAGCTCCTTCTCCCTCCTCACTCTGTCAGGCTCCACCTCTTTCCTTTATCTGTCCACCCCCTCCCCCTTCTCTCTCTCTCTTCATCTCCTCCTCTTTCACTTCTCTGTCCATTTCCCTCTCCACTCTCTCTACCCATCTCCTCCTCCCTCATATTGGTGTCCCCCTCTGTCTGTCCATCTCTTCCTCCCTCCTCCAATCTACAAGTTATTACCCGCACCCCCAGTACGCGGTTGCTGGTTCTTAGCCCCACAGTATTCCTTTCCATATAATAAGAAAGATGTGTATCAAGTTTGGCTGAAATCGATCCAGGGATTTAGGAGCAGATTTTTACCCTGGCTTTGTCCTCATACGCACTTGTCACATTGTTTTACATATGTTTAATATATTTCACTCTCATTTGTAAACATATTTCACCTGTAACTCTAGCGCATTTCGCCATGCAGTTTCGTTTTCATGCAGCTCAGTGTTTATGACGGCCTGTCTACTGAACTGTGTGTAGCACAATGACATAACTTTGTAAATGTATTCAGCTGCATACGTGGATATTGTCTGTGAAATGTGCTACGTAAAGAGTAATACAAGCAATAAATTAAAAATTAATGCCAGGTGCGACAGTTTTACTGCATGAACTGCGAAAATGTAGTAAGCGATGAACTTTTCCCCTTTCATCATTTTGTAGAGCTTGTCATGGAGAAGAATTTCCGTAAAGATTTAAAATTACTTGTACAGTTTGTTGCAAGTAACTATGTGCTCTCATTCTCAAATACTGGATGAATAAGTCTGGGTCTTGGGGCGTCGTGAGCTACACAGCTTTTGCACCCCACCCCTTTGACAAGTAAGTGGTTCTTACTCCCACAGTGCTTCCTTCCCCACTGTAAGTGATTTGTGTACCAAGTTTGGTTGAAGTCTGTCCATTGGTTTAGGAAAATATACGTACATTCATAGAGAGATACATACAAGGGCGTGCTGAAAAGCAGGTCTCTGAATTTTTTAGGCGAAAACTCTTAAAGCTTCTTAAATATAACAAACGTTATTAAGAGTCTACATCTGTTTTCTTCATGTCTACATATTTATTTCTCAACATAGTCACCCTGGCACCGAATACATTTCTCCCAACGAGAGATCACTTTGTTGATACTGTCACTGTAGAATATTCGGCTTTATTGAAGGAGCTACTAACAGCTCTGCTTGCACCGCTTCAACACTTTCAAAGTGAAGTCATCGAAGGTGCTGTTCGGTTTTGGAAACAGATGAAAAAGGAATGGGGCCAAGTCGGGACTGTATGGAGGATGATCGATGACAGTGAACCGCAGGCGTCGGATCATTGTAGATGTTGCAGCACTCGTGTGTGGTCTTGCATTGTCATACTGAAAGAGAGGGTGGCCCATGTGTGAACAAACTCTTCGAATTTGAACCCGACTAGAGCACTTTTTTTTTTCAGGCACCCACATAGTTACGTTACACACTGCCATGTCCACGTTTCAATTCAGAGCCCTCTAGCGACAGAGAGCTGCAAATATGTAGACATGAAGATTAAAGATGTAGGATGTTAATAACGTTGGTTTTATTTAATGAGACTGAAGAGTTTCCACACAAAAATTTAGAGGCTTTACTTTTCAGCACGCCCTCCAACATAGATACATTTTTATAATATGTTTGAATGTTAACAAATTCCTCTTTTCTAGATACGCTCTTCTTTCTGTTGCCACTCTGCCTTCTATATCCGCTATGCTTCGGTCACCATCAGTTATCTCGCTGCCCAAATATCAAAACGCAACTACTGCTTCTAGTGTCTCATCTCCAAGTCTAATTCCCTTAACATCGCCCTAATTGATTACTTTCCATTACACTTGTTGCACTTTGTTTGATGGACGTTTTGCAATCTTTTTTCGAGACACTATTCATTCCATTCAACTTCTCTTGTAATTCCTTTACGTCTCTGACAAAATTACAATGTCATCGCTCAACGTCAAAACTTTTCTGTCTTCTCCTTGAACTTTATTTCCTTTTCCGAATTTCTCCTTTGTTTCCTTTACTGACTGCTCAGTGTACAGATTGAATAGCACTAGAGATAGGCTACAACCCTTTCTGACTCAAAAGAAAGTGTGAAATCTTATGGGACTTAACCGCTAGGGTCATCAGTCCCTAAGCTTACACACTACTTAACCTACATTATCCTAAGGACAAACACACACACCCATGCCCGAGGGAGGACTCGAACCACCGCCGGGATAGAAAAAGTCCATGAATGCAGCGCCTTAGACCTTTTTTTTTCCCGCATGATAACTCAACGTGTTCGGTCAGAGGGTTAGCTGCCCTCTGTAATAAAAAATACTGAGTTGATGGAGCAACGACGAACTGAAACGGATGTCTTCCGACGTCCGCCCCGAGCAGATACAACGACCGAAATCGAACAAAATGAGATTAAAAAAAAAGACCGCTTGGCTGATCCCGCGCGGCTTTCTGACTCCCTTCTTCTCAACCACTGCTTACCTGTCATGTCCTTAGTCTCATAAAGAGAGCTTGGTTTCTGTACAACTTCTATATAACCTTCCGCTCCCAGTATTTTGTCCCATATATAATTAAATTTCCAAGAATACAGCACAGTCGACATTGTCAAAACCTTTTTCTAAATGTGCAAATGCTATAACATATGTTTGCCTTTCTTCAACTTATCTTCTAAGATATGTCATAGGATCGGTGCTGCCTCTCGTGTTCCTCCGTTTCTCTGGAACACAAACAGCTTTTCCCCAAGGTTTTTCCTTCTACTGCAAAGAATTCGTACCAACATTTTGAACAACGAATTACTAAACTGGTAGTTCGGTCGCATCCACACCTATCAGAACCTGCCTTCTATGGAATTAGAATCTACTTTTCTTTTTTTTAGGTCTGAGGGTACTTCTCCTGTCTCGTATTTATTGCACACCGGGTGAGATAGTTTTATCATCACTGGCTCTCACGAGTGTCTTAATAATTGTCAGGAAAAGTCTCAAACTTCACGGCCTTATTTTTACTTAGTTCTTTCAATGCACTGCCATATTCTTCCGCAAAATTATTTATTCAATTTCATCTTCATTCTCTTCCTGCTTCATTACTATGACTCTTTTTATGTGCTTTTCCTTGTATAGCTCTTCTGCAGATTTCTTCCAACTTTCAGCTTTTTCTTCTTCGATAAGTACTGGCGTGCCACCTCAGCTCTTTATATTCACACAGCTGCTTGTGTTTTCTGCAAAGGTCTCTTGAATTTTCCGATTTAAACATTTATCTTCGCCCAGTAGCTTATAATTTTATAGCCTTGCGTTTGTCCTCTAGTCATTCCTGATTAGCCATTTTGTATTTTCAGCCCCTTTCATTCTTTTATACACATTTTAGTTTACAGTGTCTTTGTTTTACAATGTCTGTACGTTATTACACGATGTCCAGTCCAGAATTAACCTCAAATTCTTTGCAGAAGAAGAAAAATGATTTCTGTGCTGTTTAGGATAAAGAGTGGAAGAGATTCTTTGAACTAATGAGTAATACGACTTCCGTGAGCGACTAAATTTGCTTGTGTTGTTGATGGATTAAGATTGAAATATATGTTCTGCGTCCATTCAGTCAAAGCCAGTGAGTCAGCATTTACTATCTGGATGGCTGTGCGCCCATTTGTGGGCTTGCACTTGAGTATAACCTAAGTTCATCGTAGCTTTTGGCTCTTTTCTCATCTGCAAGGGTCAATTAAAATATCCTGTGTAACATTGGGCAAACATATTTCTCTATTTTGTGTGATTGGACTTATTCCCGACAGTTATTTCTTAATGTGAAACGCTTAACGATAGAGCTAAGTGATCGCTTTCATGTTTTATAAGAATTCTATTTACTCAATTAGGATACAATTTTTTTCAGTACAATGTTGCTTAGGTTACAGCTTCCTTTTTAAAAAATATTTTCCATGAATTGAGCGTTGATTTTCATGTGGGATCCGGTTAGTACTTCTGAGTCATCGTGACGCTGCTTATCGAGCGGGTTCATTCGATGCGAATCTAAGGCACTGTGTATGATTAGTCGTAGCCCAGTGGCGTCTTGTAAATGTAAACGTTTTCTGGGCACTTTAAACTCATGCTTCCCGACCGATCCAATAACGAACACATAGAGGAAGTGGTTACTGTCTTCGGATCAGTGCGTGAAAGCAACTTCTGGATGTTTACCAGTTACTTCAAAGAGCTCCTGTTCTGTGTGTGTAAATACAAATCCACGTCGATTTGCAGTAAGATTTAAGAACATATAATGTTTTCCTACACTATTAATTACCTCTAGGAAAATGATCTGTTGACGCAGAGTCAGCACGGATTCAGAAAGTATCATTCTTGAGTAACGCAACTAGCTATTTATTTTTGAGGAATGATGAGTGTTATCGACAGGCGATCTCAAATTGATTCCATATTTCTAAATTTCCAAAAAATTTTTGATACATTTCCTCACAAGCGGCTTCTAATGGAATTGCGTGCATGTGGGACATCGTGTGAGTTCCTATGAGGAATACGACAGTTCATAGTAACCGACAGAATGTCATCGAGTAAAACAGAAACGATATCTGGCGCTCTTCAATGAAGTGTTAGAGGTCCTCTGCTGTCCCTGATCTATACAACCTGAACATCTCTGCTAGATTATTTGCAGTTGATGCTGCCGTTTACCGTCTAGTATAGTCGTCGGAAGATCAAAATCTTGCAAAATATTTTACACAAGATATCTGTACGGGGCAAAAAGTGGCATTTGACTCTAAATAATGAAAAATGTGAAGTAATCCACATGATTACTAAAATGAATCCGTTAATTGTCGGTCACACGACAAATCACACAAATTTAAAGGCTGTCAATCCAACTAATACCTCGGAATTACAATACGAACAACATACTCGTAAATCGGAACGATTGCGTGTCCTAGCGGTTCTAGGCGCTTCCGTCCGGAACCGTGCTGTTGCTACGGTCGCAGGTTCCGATCCTGCCTCGGGCATGGATGTGTGTGATGTCCTTAGGTTAGTTAGGTTTAAGTAGTTCTAAGTCTAGGGGAATGATGACCTCAGATGTTAAGTCCCATAGTGCTTAGAGCCATTTGAACCATTTTTTTCGGAACGTTTACATATATAATGCTGTAGGGAAGGCAAACCAAAAGTGAGTTTTATTCAAATCAAATGACTCTGAGCATTATGGGACTTAACATCTGAGGTCATCAGTCCCCTGGACTTAGAACTACTTAAAACTAACTAACCTAAGGACATCACACACATCCATGCCCGAGGCAGGATTCGAACCTGCGACCGTAGCAGCAGGGCGGTTCCGGACTGAAGCTCCTAGAACCGCTCTACCACAACGGCCGGCTATGTTTTATTGACAGAACACTTAGAACATACAACAGGTCTGCTAAAGAGACTGTCTATACTACCCTTTCCTGTCCTCTGCTAGAGTACTGCTGTATGGTATAGTATCCTTACCTGGTAGGATATCGAAAAAACTCAAAGAAGGGCAGTTCGTTTAGCATTATAGCAAAACAGGGAAAAGAGTTTCTCGGATATAACAGGTGAGTTGTGGCGGCAATCATTGAAACAGACTTCTTCGTTGTGGAGAGATCTTTTCATGGAAACTCAGTCTCCAACCTTCTCATCCGAATGCGAGAATATTTTGTTAATACCCATCTACATAGGGAGAAATGACCATAGTAAGAAAGTGAAATAAGAGGTCGCACAGCCTGATTTAAGCGTTCGTTTTTCCTGCACTCTATTAGAGATTGAAACGGTAGAGAAAAACGCCAAGATGGTAAGGTAAAGCTTTTCTTCTTCTTCTTTCGATTTCGGCCATCTTTGGACCACGTTCAACAATTCACTTGCCCGGCTTTTTGATCTTTTTTTCTCTCTTCCCAATATTTCCTCATCATTTTCGAGTGGTTCCTCCTCCGCTCTTCCGACCATTTCCTGTTATTATTCTTTAGTTTCGTTTCTTCTGGAAAACACTTAATTTCGTTCACTATTTGTCTAAACTTTTCCCTGTCCCTGATTGACTCACGGGTGACATTAAAATAGGCCAAATCCTTTTTCACCATCTGTATCCATTTATTGTTGGTTTTTTCGTTCCTGTTACTATGTTCAAACACTTTTCTTGTTAGTCTGTTTCCATCCATCCTCGACAGGTGACCATAAAACGTTAGTCTGCGTTTACGCATTGCCTCACTCACTTTCTCAATAGTTTTGTATATTTCCTTATTACTCTTTAGCTTGTACTCTTCTCCAATCTTTCTCGGTCCTAATATTTTTCTCAAAATTTTCCTTTCTTTCTTTTCCATGTTTTCTATTTCCCCCTTTTTGTTAACAGTTAGGCACTCCGATGCATACAGGCATTCTGGTCTAATGACAGTTTTATAATGTCTTAATTTAGCTTGAATCGAAATGTTTTTTTTGTTATATATGTCTTTGGTTTTTTGAAAAGCAAATTCCATTTTCCTTGCTCTCGCCTGGTTTGCACTCTTGTCTAAACCATTCACTTGAATTATTTCACCTAAATACTTAAATTTTTCTACTCTCTTAATATTGCCGTATTTAGTAATAAGATTTTTCTTGTTATTTCTATGATTAGACATATACACGGTTTTTTCAAATGAAATCTGCAGTCCAGCTCTGGCCGAAACTTCTTGTAGTTTCTCCAGGTAGTTCTGAGCTATTTCTTCGTTTTCTGTAATTATTGCCAGATCGTCTGCAAAAGCTAAACAGTCCACTTCTATTTTTTCTTTTTTTGTTCCAATTCTGATGTCATTCTTGGTGCCTTTGAGTTCTTCTTTCCATATTCTCAATATCTTTTCCAGTACGCAGTTGAAGAGGATTGGGGATAAACCATCACCTTGTCTAACACCTGTTTTAATTTCGAACTTCCTTGAAATTTCACCCATAAATTTAACTTTGGCCTTACTGTTTGTTAGCGTCTGTTTGATAATTTGAATTGTTTTCGTATCGACCCCAAATTCTTCCAATACTTTCAGTAATGTTTCTGTATCTACCGAGTCGTATGCTTTTTTGAAATCTACAAATACTATTGCAAATCTCTGGCCTCTTGAGATTCTGTAACGAATTAGTGTTTTCAGGTTAAATATTTGTTCAACACAGGATCTACCTTGTCTAAAACCTGCTTGATATTCACCTATTCTTTTATCCAGAACTGGCTCCACGATTTGAAGTAATTTCCTTGACAAAATTTTGTATCCTACTGGTAGTAGCGAGATCCCTCTATAATTATTAACATTCATCTTATCCCCCTTTTTGTGTAGTGGGTGTATCAGGGCACACTGCCAGTCTTCAGGAATTCTTTCTTCGTCCCAGATCTTCTTAAACATATGTTCCAAAACTTGTGGGAGGTTGGTATCCATTATTTTTAGGATTTCTGGTACTATGGAGTCTTCACCTGGGGCTTTATTGTTTTTTAGACTGTGTATTATGTGTTTTATTTCTTCAGCGTCTGGAGGTTTTGACTCGGTATTAGTATTTCGGTGGTTTTCAAAACTCATTTTATCTTTGGGTGGTTCACAATTTAGTAGATTCTCGAAATATTTTGCTAATATTTCACAATTAGTCTTGTTTGTCAAACCTAGCTTGTTCTCTTCATCTTTAAAACATAAATTTGGGGATTGGTATTTGGTTAGCTGTTTTCTAAAAGTTTTGTAGAAATCTCTAGAATTATTTCTTTTAAAGTCTTCCTCAATCTGTTCTAGGTTATCCTGAAATTGTCTTCTTTTTTTATTACGGAAAAGCTTAGCTGTTTCTCTTCTCTGGATTTTAAAATTGTCAAGATCTTGAGGATCTTTTGTGGAGTTCCATTTCTGCCACAATTTCTGTCTCTTCTCCAGGTTCTCATCACATTCATTGTCCCACCATGGATGTCTTCTTACTCTTTTCACGAGACAATTTTCTTTTGCTATTTCAACTATTTCGTTTTTGATCTCCTCCCATCCCGCTTCCTTATTTATTGTGGATATGCCATCGCTATCTTTGTGCAATGCTCTTTGAAACCGTTGTTTAATTTCTTCATTTTTTAACGTTTCTGTGTTATATTTTGGAATTTTGTAAAAGGTTTTCTTCTCTTTTCGAAATGGGAGTGGTCTGAATTTAATCGTAGTCAAATAGTGGCCTGAATCAACATCAAGGCTTTTCAGCACTTTAGTGTTTTGAATTTCTTCTTGACAATGAAGTGAGATAGCCACATGGTCAATTTGGAATTCTCCGAGAAGTGGATTTGGTGATCTCCATGTTTTAGTTTTTCGGCTCAGCTTTTTGAAATGTGTTGTCATTATTTTCAAGTTGAAATGCCTACATACCTCTATAAGCCTTTCTCCATTTTTTGAAGTTCTTTTATTAGACTTAGATAACCACTTTCAGCAAAGCTATGATGCTGTCTTCGGATCTGCACTAGGACAGAACCGAAATCAACCGGACAAACAGTTAACTAGAATGACATAATACCTATAATACCGTATATAAATATTTCCATTTACCATAATAAATGGAACAACATGGTTTACACGAATATCCGGCAGAAGGAATACCACACGGAATCTGAGGCTGTGGTACATATTATATAAACTGAAGATGGAGGGAAGAGAAAAGAAGTGAAAGGGAAGAAACTGATGATATCAGCTGCATCGGGACTTAACGTGCAATGAGCGGTGACGAGTGACTATGTTTGGAGGACTGGGATTCGAACTCAATATCCCCTGCTTACTAGGCAGTTGAGTTAATCACAGCGGCACTCAGACAGGATGTTAATCACAAATGAACGGACTGTCTCGGCACGCTCCTCAGCCGATTCACACTCCGACCTAGTGCCATCACTTATCGACAGTCCTCAGTCATGTCCTCCGTGCTCGCTAATTTGCGGTTCCCGCCGGAGGTCGAAGGTAACTGTGCATCTGCATTGATGCTTGTGGATTCACAGCCCATCGAGGCGAGTCATTTATATGAATGTGTGGCGTCTGTTCTTTCCGACATGTCCGGAAATGCCTAGTATGCAGGATATCCCTGGTTCAAATCCCAGTCCTACATGCATTTTCACTCTTCGACGCTGATTCCTCGTAGTGTCCCGGTGCAGCTGATATCATCAGTTCCTTCCCTTTCTTTTCCTTTCTCCCCTTCCACCTTCAGTTTACATAATATGTATCACAGCTTCAG
This sequence comes from Schistocerca americana, assembly GCF_021461395.2. Taxonomy (NCBI): domain Eukaryota; kingdom Metazoa; phylum Arthropoda; class Insecta; order Orthoptera; family Acrididae; genus Schistocerca; species Schistocerca americana. The sequence goes on along the minus strand of NC_060123.1, from coordinate 451,519,054 downwards.
ATTCACATGGTGTCTGCTCTTTTGGATATGTCTGAAAGACCAAACACCACGCATTCATATCAGGTATGTGTTGTTCCAAATGTTATCGTCAATGGAAATATTTGTCTACAGTATTACATCACGCTAGTTAACTATTTTTCCTGGCAATTTCGGTTCTATCCTATTGCAGATCCGAAGATGGCAACGTAGCATTGCCGAAACCAGTTATCTAACTCTAATAAATGCTTGATCGAGGTCTGGAAGTCTGGAAGTTTCTTCATCGTCTACACTATTGCAGATCGCCCCCACGCTGACACAATATCAGGAATATACACTGAAGGGCCAAAGAATCTGGTATAGGCTTGTATATTCAAATACAAGGGATATGTAAACAGAATACGGCGCTGCGGTCGGCAACGCCTACGTAAGACAACACGTGTCTGGCGCACTATTACATTAGTTACTGCTGCTACAATGACAGGATATCAAGATTTAAGTGAGTTTGAACGTGGTGTTACAGTCGGCGCACGAGCTATGGGACACAGCATCTCCGAGTTAGTGCTGAAGAAGTGATTTTTCCATACGACCATTTCACGAGTCCACCTTGAATATCAGGAATCCGCTAAAACTTCAAATCTCCGACGTCGCTGCGGCTGGAAAAACATCCTGCAAGTACGGGACCACCGACGACTGAACAGAATCTTTCAAGTGACAGAAGTGCAGCCCATCCGCCAACTACTGCAGATCTCAATGCTGGGCCATCAACAAGTGTCAACCTGCGAACCATTCAACGAAACATCATCGATATGGGCATTCGGAGCCGAAGGCCCACTCGTGTATCCTTGTGTCTGCAAGCCTGCCGCTGTGGCCGAGCGGTTCTAGGCGCCTCAGTTCGGAACCGCGCTACTACTACGGTCGCAGGTTCGAATCCTGCCTCGGGCATGGATGTGTGTGATGTCCTTAGGTTAGTTAGGTTTAAGTAGTTCTAAGCCCAGGAGACTGATGACCTCAGATATTAAGTCCCATAGGACTTAGAGCCATTTGAACCATTTGATGATTGCACGATGCATAGCTTTAAGCCCCGCCTGAGCCCGTTGACATCGACATTGGACTGTTGATGACTGGAAACCTGCTGCTGGTCGGACGAGTCTCGTTTCAAATTATAATGAGTGGATGAACGTGTATGTGTATGGAGACAACCTCATGAATCCATGAACCCTGTATGACAGCAGGGGACTGTTGAAGCTGGTGGAGACTATAATGATGTGAGGCATGTTCAGTTGGAGTGATGTGGGACTCTTGACACGTCTAGGTACGACTTTGACAGGTGACACGTACGTAAGCATCATCTCTGATCATATGCATCCATTCATGTCCATTGTGCATTCCGACGGACATGGGAAATTCCAGCAGGACAATGCGACAAGCCACACGTCCAAGACTGCTACAGAGTGGCCCAGGAACGCTCTTCTGTGTTTAAACACTTCGTCTGGCCACCAAACTCCCAGCCGGCCGGTGTGACCGAACGGTTCTAGGCGCTACAGTCTGGAACCGCGCGACCGCTACGGTCGCAGGTTCGAATGCTGCCTCGGACATGGATTTGTGTGATGTCCTTAGGTTAGTTAGGTTTAAGTAGTTCTAAGTTCTAGGGGACTGATGACCTCAGATTTTAAGTCCCATAGTGCTCAAAGCGATTTGAACCATTTGAATCAAACTCCTCAGACATGAACATTATTGAGCATATCTGGAATGTCTTGCAACGTGCTGATCAGAAGAGATCTCCAACCCCTTTTACTCAAGGGTTTATGGACAGCCGTGCAGAATTTATGGTGTCATTTCCCTCCTGCACCGCTTCAGACATTACTCGAGTCCATGCCACATCGTGTTGCGGAACTTCTGCGTGCTCGCGTGGGCTCTACGTGATGTTATTCAGGTGCAACAGGTTCTTTGATTCTTCACTGTATAAGGTAGAGAAACAGTATGAAAGACTGTTCCATTAAGTTTCGGGTGTGCAGCCACAATAAATCTCCTTCTTCTTCTTCTAATATTTCGGCTGTATACCTAATATTTCGGCTGTATAAGCGGAGGTACACACGACTTTTACAACCTAACAAGTCGGCAGTGGCAGAGCACTGTATTGATAATGGTCACAGTATGTTGTATGACAACATCGAAATTTTGGCAACTACATCATCCTTTTGGGACTCGATAGTGAAGGAGGCAATTGAAATTCGCTTGACGACGAATTTAATTAATAGAGATAGTGGTTTCAATCTTGATAAATCATGGAATCCGGCACTTGCTGTAATAAACTCACAAAGACGTCGTCACAGTGCAGCTCACAATGATATATCGATATTCCAACACAGATCGACTGCAGAGTCATAGATACAACTCGCCCATTATGCACGTCTCTGCCACCGACCAACGTCTCTGGCGCATTTGCATCTGTGGCCGCATGCGCAGTCGCGTGGTACAGGAGTATAAAGGGACGAAGCGACCACTGGAGCGGCAGTCTTGCGACTCACTCTGAAGATGGCTGGACGGTATACAGCCGAAATATTAGAAGAAGAAGGAGATTTCTTGCGGCTGCACACCCGAAACTTAATGGAACAGTCTTTGCGCCGCCAAAACCTGAAGATTCGCAGTTGAAAGACGTTCGATGAACCTCCAGCCGGGCACTTTAGTGTGAACCGTAGAGTAGTCAATCATATGCAGATAGTGTCAAAATCAAATCACTAACCAAATATTCCCCTGTGCTCGCGAAGGATAAGCAAATGAGTTGGAGAAATCTAGAGACAGAAAGAGAGGAGGAAGGGGCGGAAGTTATCTGTTAGCCAAACAGCCGTAACGCGCTTACGCCGAGCCGGTCGGGGCGTTTCGGCGCTGCGAGCTGTCGCCAGAGGCGGACTAATTCGTCAGGCGGGAGTGCGCCGTGTCGCCGCAGCTGCTTCCGCGCCTTATTGCGAACCCCAAACCCCGCCAGCCCACCCCGCAACTAATTAACATTTCGCGCTGCGACTTGCCGCACCCCGCCGCACCGCGGAGAAACACAATCTGTTCGCGCTTCACTTAAAAGTCTGGCAGAGCTGAAGGCTGAGGCGAGGCAAACTGCACTCCACAGCGAACGGGGTCGATCTCTTATTTCCGCCGCCAGCGGGCCCTAGCCGTCGCCGCGACGTAAAGAAAAAAGGGAAGTAAAACGCGCTTTAAAACGTCCGCCGTAGAACATTTTAGCACTCCGTATAACATAGCGACGGAGCGCCGTCGAATTTAAAATGCTCCGAAGTTGAAGAGGAAAGTGCGCGGAGGGCTTGCTTCGCCAGTTTCCCCGCGCCTGAGGGGCGCTGCGGGCAAAAATTAAAAATTAAACGCCCCGCCTGATTAGCTGCACCGCGGAAAAAGGTTTCGCGACGAGGGAAACGAAAAGCCAAACTCCTCTCCTATTTTGCTTAAAGGAATAATTAAGTTTTCTCGGTTACAGCGATGCTTGCACTGATTTCTCCGTCGTTCTTTTTTTTGTTACCACAATAAACAGATGCTGAGAGAGGAGCTTCCCGCTGGTATCCGCGTCAGCGATTCTGAAATCGAGCCAATGGGGCAGTCATTATAGAATTTTGGACAAGCACTATTCAGTTACCATCTCAATGTTACTAGCATAGTTCAGTGTCTTTTTTTCCGTAATCTCTTCACACTAATATTGAATTCAATCCTTCATAAACGCCCAACATCGATTCGCTCGTCTTTTGTTCAACGGAGTTTGAGATGTATCTGGTCACATTGTCGACGCCACGAGAGAGGTTTCCGTTCACCTAAAAATTTTCTGAGTGATAGCAGCAGTTGCCTAAGTTGCCTAGCTTGCAACTGTGTGTGTGTGTGTGTGTGTGTGTGTGTGTGTGTGTGTGTGTGTGTGTGTGTGTGTGTGTGTTTGTGTGTGTCTGTGTAAAGCGAGATTTAGAAGGAGGAGAGGGGGAGGCGATGGGGACGATATCTAGTGCCTAAGTCTCCATGGAATTCAGAACCTAGACTGTCTCATTGATCGAGCACCTACTATGCTCACATGTCTGAAAACACTTCCCCTTGACCTATACAGGGTGTTACAAAAAGGTACGGCCATACTTTCAGGAAACATTCCTCACACACAAAGAAAGAAAATATGTTACGTGGACATGTGTCCGGAAACGCTTACTTTCCATGTTAGAGCTCATTTTATTACTTCTCTTCAAATCACATTAATAATGGAATGGAAACACACAGCAACAGAACGTACCAGCGTGACTTCAAACACTTTGTTACAGGAAATGTTCAAAATGTCCTCCGTTAGCGAGGATACACGCATCCACCCTCCGTCGCATGGAATCCCTGATGCGCTGATGCAGCCCTGGAGAATGGCGTATTGTATCACAGCCGTCCACAATACGTGCACGAAGAGACTCTACATTTGGTACCAGGGTTGCGTAGACAAGAGCTTTCAAATGCCCCCGTAAATGAAAGTCAAGAGGGTTGAGGTCAGCAGAGCGTGGAGGCCATGGAATTGGTCCGCCTCTACCAATCCATCGGTCACCGAATCTGTTGTTGACAAGCGTACGATCACTTCGACTGAAATGTGCAGGAGCTCCATCGTGCATGAACCACATGTTGTGTCGTACTTGTAAAGGCACATGTTCTAGCAGCACAGGTAGAGCATCCCGTATGAAATCATGATAACGTGCTCCATTGAGCGTAGGTGAAAGAACATACTGACGAAACTAAAATGAGCTCTAACATGGAAATCAAGCGTTTCCGGACACATGTCCACATAACATCTTTTCTTTATTTGTGTGTGAGGAATGTTTCCTGAAATTTTGGCCGTACCTTTTTGTAACACCCTGTATAAAAGCGTATACAAGATTTCCAGGGGTAAGACTGCAATAAATTCGCCTTCTTGTCCTTATGATGCCACAGCGTCAGCTCATGCAAATATAACTTCTTTAGCAAGATCAGAAAACGTAGAGTCTAAAAAGTAATTCAGAAACTTCGATAATAAATGTATGTGTGTCAACTTTGTATTTGTTGCAGGAGCAGCTGAGAGATGATAAATAGATAATGCTGGTACAAAGAGTCAGAGGAAATTATCCTAACTACTTATTTACATTTAAAAATTACTAATTATTGCCAATGATTTTTAATCTTTCTTCGGAATATATCTTCACAGAAGCCGCTGAAACTGTCGTAGAAAGAAGAGTCTTGAATGCAGAGAAGCTGAACAATATCCGCTAGGATGATGATACTGTAATATTTGCTGTCAGCTTAAATAGCTTTCACCATCTTCTATCCAGAAACAAAGAAAGTAGTGTGTGTTATAGCTTCTAAATTAACAAAAGTACTACCAAATTAATGTTAGTCAGCAGGAAAGACACACCAGACTCTCACAAGCCACGACATGGTCGCGAATTGAGCAATAACCCGAAAATAGAATAAATTTCCTTTACTTCACGTCTATGGTCACAAATTTTTAAGTCAGACTACCGGTTTCGGTCAACAATGGCCATCTTCGGAGCTGTTTTATAAAAACATGTCCTAATATACTGGAGCCATAGTGGGATACCAAACTGTCATCTAAATATTCTCGTCATTCACGTTAATGTGACCACCTGTCAAAATCCTGAACGTGCCTACAGGGATGTGGTACAATGCCGACTCCGCTGTCGTGACCATCTGCGGTACGATTCGCTGTTGAGGATCCTTGGCGCGAACATGTAGTCCTACAGATTTCCGATTGGATTCAAATCTGGGGACTTCGATGGCCAGGGGAGTACGGTAAACTCATCCTCGTGCTCTTAGAACTACGCACGTAGACTGCGAGCTGTTTGACACTGCCTTATCGTGCCGGTAGCTGTCATCGTGCAGAAAAAAAAAATTACTTGTAAGGGTAGACACAGTCCGCGTAGGACAGATGCGACTTGTGTTGGTCCACTATGTTTTCCAGAATGAGGAGTTCACACGGGAAATGCCACAAAAAAATTTCCTCGACCATAACACGTGCAGTGTGTTTGCTTTCAGACGTTTCACTCTGTAAATGCCAGCGGCGATCTGTCCGATGGAGCATAAAAAAGCGATTCTTGAGAGAAGGCCAGCTGTCGCTACTCAGTGGACGTCCAATTTCGGTATTGTGCAAATTCCAGCCTTCGTCGCCGACGAACAGCAGTCATCATGGGTTTATCAACCAGGCACCTGCTGCGGAGGCCCATACGCAGCAACGTCTGCTGAACGGTCGTTGAAGACACACTGCCGGTAGCCCCTTGATTCACCTGGACGGCCAGTTGCTCTACAGTTGCACGTCTGTTCGCCCGTATACATCTCCGCAGCAGTCGTTCAGCCCTGTCATTTATTGCCCTTGGTGCATCACAGTTGCCTCGGTGCCTATTTTGGACAGCGCTATTTTGCAATGCACAGTACACTTTAACCTTGGCAACATGTCCTTTTGCCTTGCCTTAAGACAACGAGTGCACTGTTCTCTGCGTCCCCCCGACACGCTTTATACACCGTTCACTGTCAGAGCTGCCATCTGCCGTCTGTGAAAAGTTATTGCAAGTTGACGTTGAACATAGGCGGTAGTCACATTATTGCGGCACCACCGAGTATTAACGATAAACGTATGACAAATAAACAAAGACACACATCTGGGAACTAAAATAAACAGCCAGTGGGACCAGCAAAAATTAAAGTTTGTATCGAGAAATCCAGAGCTGCGTTTTGTACAATGATAAAAATAAATGTCGTGTGACTAGGACCTCCCGTCGGGTGGACCGTTCGCCGGGTGCAATTCTTCCGATTTGACGCCACTTCGGTGACTTGAGCGTCGACGGGAATAAAATCATGATGATTAGCACAACACAACACCGAGTCCCTGAGCGAAGAAAATCTCCGACCCAGCCGGGAATCGAAACCGAGCCAATAGGATTGTCATTCTGTCGCGCTGACCACTCAGCTACCGGGAGTGTACTGCAGAAAGATTAAAGTATTAAAGAGCCATCACCTCTGAATCTAAACAAAATTAAGATTTCTACGTTGCTACGTACTTCGCATACCTTTCTACGGAACTGAGACCTGGGTTTTTACCTCGACGAAGGGTAAAAGACTTGAAGTATCTGAGATGTGGTTACACAGGAGACTGGTAAGAGTGCCATCGACAGATAAAATTACTGACGACGAAATTTTGCGCAACATGGAGAAAGAAAAAGAAGACATAAAGACAGTAAAATACAGAAAACTACAGTATCTCTGCCACACAATGCAGAATGGAAACATATATAAACTGCTGCGGAACACTTTTTGAATAAAAATACCTGTTGAAAGAGGACGAGAAAGAAGAAGAAAATCTTACTCGGATACTTAAGGATATGGACTTAACACGCACGAATGAGTAACTTTTCGAACAAGCAAAAGTGACATAGTTATGATGATTACCAATATCCGCAATGGATAGGCACTAGTGAATTGAAGAAGAATAATAATTGTCGCCAAGAGGGTGTTTTCCTTTAAAACCAAATTTTGTAGGAACTTGAGAACGTTCACGCATACTAACACAACTGCAAGGTCAAACTGATAGAAAACACAAGTGTGTGGTAATTTAACGCCCAACAGGGGTCTTTCCAGAACTAGTGAAAATCATAGATTGTCCATTAAAAGTATTACCATTATAAATTCTCGCCTGATTTCTGTGGGAGCCGCATTTTTAAATAGCACCTATAGTGAGCAGCGAAAAATGGTTTTACTGTTGTTCTTTTGTAATATCCTGGCAATCTTTGCCGTGGGTGGCCCAGCATACGGGAGGTGCTCCAAGCGCTTAGTCTTTTCTTCATGCTTATCGGCCAAAGAGGGCTCAGTGAAGGACAAACTAAGAAGACAGACACCTGGAGGCTGCAGCGTCATCTGCGAATGTGCCAAACAGTACATCGGCCAAACGCTGCGATGTATATAGGACTTAAGAAGCGTTCGCCTAGCCCAAACGGAGAAATCTGCAGTGCTGGAACAGTCTCAACGACGACCATATGTTTGATTTCGAACAAACAAAGCTACTGTGCAGAGCGAACGGGTTATGGGATTCCATCTTTAAAGAGGCTGTGAAGATACGAGTCCATGATAACCTTGTCAACCAAGATAGCGGCTTCCAACTCATGGGACGCAACGATAACAAAAACACGACATTAGCACTCCGATGCGAGACCGGCAAAGTCAGCGGATGGAATGGATAGACCCGCCAGCACGCAGGGGGCCCCATCACCACCAGGAATCGTTAGCGCTAGGATTTCACCCGGAACACGTCCCGCCCACTCACCCCCGGCTTTCCCGGTCTTTGTTCGGCGCCTGGGCATCGTTTCAGTTGACCCACGTGGTTTACCGCGTTCGGTTGCACATGGAGTGAATGTTACATTAATATCTTCCTAGGTCTTAAATTTTGCCAGATAGTTAGAAGACACGTTACAAAAAACGTTCACAATTGGCCTCAGCTGTGCCAGGTACTTTCACAGCACACATATGAGAAAATAATTTAGCACTGAATTATTTAGATACGAGAACTCAGTATTGAGATGAATAGCCTATGAAGAAACATACATCTATGTGAGAAAAAGCACCCAAAGCTAAAACAGGAAAAACCTACCCTCAAAGAATAATTTGCTTGGAGAAAGAAGAACCACAGTATACTTGACACTTAAGTTTCAGAACTCAGACAGTATATGTGAAACAAGCACCAATGTTCACTATACTTCCTGAGGGCATCAAAATTACTTTGTTCTTGCTAGATCGATACAAGCTGATTTTGCTTGTTATTCACTGAATATTTTTGCTCAAACGTTTTAGGGGTGGAAGAAGAACTAGCACAGCATGAAGGACGTTTTACAGCCGTGAAACACTGCAGCATTTATTTCCTCCATAACTGCTCTATGACAAACATACACATCATCATCATTATTTTTAAAAAATGGTTTGAATGACATTTACGAAATTAATAAGTGTTTTGGTTAAAAACAGAGAGGACAAAGAATAACGACAGATTATTTTCTTGAGACGTTTGCAACAACATATAGGACACTAATCACACAGAAACAGCCACAATTCTTTATAACCTCGATTATAATGCGCAGGTATGGCATTGGAAGAATTTACAAGTTGAAATTCACCCATTACCAATGCAAATACTAACGAAATACGTCCTATAATCAAGTATCTTACTGCTTTCGTTAGGAATTTCTACTTTATGGCATAGTTATATTCTTTAATTTTCGTGAGCTATTATGAGGGCCTACATAAACAAAACGACTTTGACTTACTTCTGTATAACGTTGATTTTAGACAACAGAGTTATTTGACTCCAACCGTGGCTTTATTCCTGGCATGACACATTCAAGATCATTGTTTTCGCATTGTATGTTTGCCCTGCTGTTTCCCTCAAATAAACGTATTATAATAAGTGAATTAGTTAATGAAAATTTGTCCTTATTACCCTTAAACAACATCACGTTATTTTTTCTTTTCTACTGCTGGCGATCCTTTCAATTCTCTATAAATAATTTTATTTCTCTAGTAATGCACATTCATATTATATTACTATCCAGAAAAACTTAAATTACTTATCATTACTGAATTTCATCACAGTGTAACATGTAATGGACTGTGGTGGTAACACCTTTGATGTAGCTTTCAGTTTGCGGAACTGGCGGCTGTTTAGGGCAGAGCCTTACAAAAAATGGTTCAAATGGCTCTGAGCACAATGCGACTTAACTTCTGAGGTCATCAGTCGCCTAGAACTTAGAACTAATTAAACCTAACTAACCTAAGGACATCACAGACGTCCATGCCCGAGGCAGGATTAGAACCTGCGACCGTAGCGGTCGCTCGGCTCCAGACTGTAGCGCCTAGAACCGCAAGGCCACTCCGGCCGGCGAGGACCTTACACTATGGATAGGCGAGGAGGGGGGTGAATGGGCGGGACTTGTTCCGGGTGAAATCCTAGCGCTAAGGGCACGTCATCACCACCGGCCGCGACCGCCCCTCTCACGCCCCCCTCCCCACTCCCACCACGCGCCCCGTCACCCCTTCTGGAGGCGTGCGATTGGCGCTACTGACGCAGACGAGGCAGCGTGGCCTGCGGTCCAGCTACTACAGAGACCGGGACACGACACGAATCCGATTCCCGTTCAGGCTGCGGAGGTGAGCTGATCGCTGCGTGTTAAGTGCTCGCTCCCCAGCATGTATGGACGACGCGGAAAGGGAGGCAAAGCCGCCGCCCTGCTGCAATTGCTGGGCCCCGTGCTCGGCACATCAGAAGACGGGGAATGCAAGAAGACGGCGGAGCGGAAGGAGCAGTGCTATCGCTGCCAAAAACTTGGCCATGTTGCCAAGTATTGTCGTAATCCAGTGGTGTGCCTTCGGTGTGCGCAAGCACACGATTCGCGCCACTGCACGAAAAAGGATGCCACACGTTGCTGCGCCAATTGTGGCGGCGCTCACGCGGCGAATTACCGAGGCTGCAGCTACATCAAGAACTGGAGTCGCGGGAGGCACAAGACCACCAAGAAGGCGGATACAGTCGAGGCCGTTGCGTCCTCGCCACTCCCCGCCTCTGGCGGATCCGTGGTGGCTGATGACGCGGCTGTCCCACCGGATGCAGTCAGCGAGGCGTGCGCCAGGGTCCGTGCCGCCGCCGACGAAGAAATTGCTGCCCTCAAAGCTGCAATGGCGGAAGAGAGGTCAACACTCCAAGCCGAACTAGCCGAGGCTCGGCAGCTGGAGCACAGTCTCCGTGATGCACTGGCCAGCCAGCCCCACCCAGCACAGAAGAAGGGTCTTGACATGCAGACTGCAACCCCCGTGGAACCTGTAGTAATACAGGAAGCCACGAGGGTGGAAAAACATGACGCAGCCGTACAGAGAACCGTCGCGGCGAAGACCAAGGCAACCCAGGCCATCATGGAGGAGGCCCCTTGCCCCACTCCAAGACGCAGCTGCAGAAGATAGTGACCATTCACTTGGACACTCGCAGGTCCTACAACACCCACCCTCCTCTCACGCTTGTCGAGTGGGAAGTTCTCGTCGCCACGATAGAAAAAGCCGAGAACGCAAGCAAAGAAGAAGGCTTGAGGACCACTGAAGACGCCGAAGCCGCCGGCTTTGAGGTTGCGATAGACCCAGTAGTGTCACAAGCAGACACATACAAGAAAACGAAGGACAAGAAGAAGTACCTTGACGCCAGGAGACATTAGAAAATCCTCCTTATCACCGCGCCCAACACCTATCATCACTACCATGAATCACTCGCCCTGACAGTCGTCGACTGCCAGTATTTGGCGTCAACAAGGCCAGTCTAGTCAAGGCCCCTACCAGACGCATGGTCATTGTCCGATTTAACCACCGCCTGTCCCTGACCGGCAATATTAGTATTCCATAACTATGCACATCATCCCAGTAAATCCTAAACGTCCCAGTTTTCAACTCGTCAATGTGGAGTAAATGTCTCACGACAACAAACTCCTCCTTACCCCCTCAAGAAGAGGAAATTTAAGTGCGAAGAGAGACACAAATCCGACACTTCGTCTAAAGATAACAAGTAGGAAACTTGAAGTGTTGCCGCGGAACGACATCTTGACTCGCCTGATAACCCGAGGAGAATTCATCAATGAGATTCGCCGAGAAAGACCAAAATCGCTGAAAGTCAACACAGGTTTCTGGAACAGGTACAGTTAGCCTCAGGGACGTATGTATCAACAACTTAGATGCCATGGTGTAGAGGTGACTGTTCAGACCTCAAGATTAGCTGACCGGTTAAGCACCTCGTTGCCAGCTAGTCAAGTCATATTATCCGTAAATATTACCGTGATAGCTCGAAATCATGACCACAGCCGAAGCTCGGAGTCATCCGTGCTGGCGCTCAGGTAGTGCTGAACATTCTGCTGCAGTCATAGCATCATTTGATGGAATCTCGCCCTAGGCCGCCTTCACTTTTTCGTGTATTAAATTAATTATTGTGTGTGATTTTCTCTTGTTCACCGAGCAGTAACAGCCAGTGCAACAACACGCAGATTTTGAACAGTTTAATCATGCTCTGCCACTCATTTCAGTATTTATCGTATTAACCACGTAAAATCTTGTATCTGTATCTGAGGGTTTTGTATAATATACCATTTTATTTTAGCTTGTATATGACTATGATTTACGTAGCTTTCTAATCTCGGCCCTTATTCCTAATTTATAGCGGTAATTTGACCATAATCACAGTGATTAAGTGTGCGGCCATGGTTAATCACACCTGCAAGAAAGAGAGGTAGATGATTTCTGGGTCACAGTCAGGAGGGGAGGTTTAATGCAAGTACTCACTTTACCAAGAACAGACATCGCCGTATAAAGATCTATTACATCCATGTTAGAGAGATTACTCATGACTTAGCGCAGTACCCAATTTTCGAATGTCACCTGAATGTAATACTTGTAACTTGCTCCAGCCTACCTACTCTTATAGTATAAGGAAAACCTCCCTCACAAAAAACCTGAATTGACTGAACCCATCCACCTCATCCACATCAACCCATCCAAAAAATTTTAAATCTCTTGCTCCCATCAAGGAATGTGTTATCGGTTTTGTCGTCACTATCCTGCTTACCACGGCTTCTTACTCTCATAATTACTACTTTTTTTACTTTCTTCCGCCTGGATAACAATGTTAATACTTACCGCCCTGCTACATCTACTCTCTCCTATTGTACTACACCAAAATACCATTACACATACCGTTCCATTAAATCTCAACTTCGAAATATTCATCTACCTGAGTCCCTCCTTCCCTTATCCCGACCCCCAAAGCATAGCTACCTCCCACTTCCACATTCTTCTTGATCTTGTTATCCCGACATATATGTTTATTTAAAAGGAGTAGCTCATAAGGCCTCTGAAAATCGTCTTCCACCAAAATTACAAAAGCAAAATACTTGATCATCCAACACGGCATCAATGACAGAACGTTAACCGTAAAAAACCATCAACCCCACTAAAAAAACATCGGTTTTAATAACGTCATGCGTGTGGTTTAGACCGTTTACGTTTGTTTGTTAGAGCTACAAATACTGTTGTTGTTGTTGTTGTTGTGGTCTTCAGTCCTGAGATTGGCTTGATGCAGCTCTCCATGCTACTCTATCCTGTGCAAGCTTCTTCATCTCCCAGTACGTACTGCAGCCTACATCCCTCTGAATCTGCTTAGTGTATTCATCTCTTGGTCTCCCTCTACGATTTTTACCCTCCACGCTGCCCTCCAATGCTAAATTGGTGATCCCTTGATGCCTCAGAACATGTCCTACCAACCGATCCCTTCTTCTAATCAAGTTGTGCCACAAATTCGAGTCGAAAAGTTACGACCACATGGTTAGTAACTTGGAGCGCAACAACATGACATGAAATGGATTCAACAAATCCTTAACAGGCTTCGAGAAGTATGTAGCTCCATACGTCTGCATACAGGTCAAGTAATTCCGGTACATTACAAGCTGGTAGAATATGGTCACAAAGCTAACGCCTGATAGTGTCCCAGATGTGTGTGCAAACCACTTTAGCATGATTCCGGCCTTATCCTGCTGAAAGATGCGGGGAAGGAATTCGCGTGTTCCGCAATAATATTCACATAGTCCAAAGCTGTCGAAGTGTTTACGATTACTACCACAGGTTACATAGAAGCAAAGTCGAATGTCTCCCATCGCATAAAACTGGCCCCACCGGTCTATATCCATAGTGTGGTGCATGTTCAGAGTAGCCCTTCACCTGGATAACAACGTATGTGGACACCATCATCGACCTAGTGTAACGAAAGACCCTATGCCTTCAACAGGGGACACATTTACATTCATCCACGCTGCAACCTCAATGATTCCATGCCAACGACAATCGTAACTGGCAATGTCGTTGGGTCTACATGGGAATATGTAGCGGTTCGTCTGCGGCGTGGCCCCATGTTCAGCAACCTGTGGTGAACAGCCTTCTCCGAAACACTTGTGGCTAAATCAGCAATGTAATCTGTCGCCAAATCTGCTACAAGCCACCGCCTATCCTGTTATACAGAGCAAGTAAGCCTGCGACTTTCACGTTGTGTTATGAGGCGTGAACATCCAGCACTTTGTCGCCTACTCAAGATGTCACAGTCATTCAGCCCATTCCATAGATGCTTACGACAATAGCACACGAGAAACCGACAGTTTGCGCCATTTCCGAGACGTTCGCTGCCAGGCGTCAAGCCATAACAGCCTGCTCTTTGTGAAAGTCGCTTATGTCAGTGGATTTCGCCACTTGCGGGCTGTATCGTCGTTAGAATGATTCCCCATTCACCTTCACTCCGCTCCAACACTTCCGTTATTTCATCACATGTCCACAACGACGCCAAGCGCCATTCGGTTTCGTAGTGAGTAGCGCTTATAATGTTTTGGTTCATCAGTATATTCTATGCAGGTTGGAACCCACAGCTTCTAACTACACTCCTGGAAATGGAAAAAAGAACACATTGACACCGGTGTGTCAGACCCACCATACTTGCTCCGGACACTGCGAGAGGGCTGTACAAGCAATGATCACACGCACGGCACAGCGGACACACCAGGAACCGCGGTATTGGCCGTCAAATGGCGCTAGCTGCGCAGCATTTGTGCACCGCCGCCGTCAGTGTCAGCCAGTCTGCCGTGGCATACGGAGCTCCATCGCAGTCTTTAACACTGGTAGCTTGCCGCGACAGCGTGGACGTGAACCGTATGTGCAGTTGACGGACTTTGAGCGAGGGCGTATAGTGGGCATGCTGGAGGCCGGGTGGACGTACCGCCGAATTGCTCAACACGTGGGGCGTGAGCTCTCCACAGTACATCGATGTTGTCGCCAGTGGTCGGCGGAAGGTGCACGTGCCCGTCGACCTGGGACCGGACCGCAGCGACGCACGGATGCACGCCAAGACCGTAGGATCCTACGCAGTGCCGTAGGGGACCGCACCGCCACTTCCCAGCAAATTAGGGACACTGTTGCTCCTGGGGTATCGGCGAGGACCATTCGCAACCGTCTCCATGAAGCTGGGCTACGGTCCCGCACACCGTTAGGCCGTCTTCCGCTCACGCCCCAACATCGTACAGCCCGCCTCCAGTGGTGTCGCGACAGGCGTGAATGGAGGGACGAATGGAGACGTGTCGTCTTCAGCGATGAGAGTCGCTTCTGCCTTGGTGCCAATGATGGTCGTATGCATGTTTGGCGCCGTGCAGGTGAGCGCCACAATCAGGACTGCATACGACCGAGGCGCACAGGGCCAACACCCGGCATCAGGGTGTGGGGAGCGATCTCCTACACTTGCCGTATACCACTGGTGATCGTCGAGGGGACACTGAATAGTGCACGGTACATCCAAACCGTCATCGAACCCATCGTTCTACCATTCCTAGACCGGCAAGGGAACTTGCTGTTCCAACAGGACAATGCACGTCCGCATGTATCCCGTGCCACCCAACGTGCTCTAGAAGGTGTAAGTCAACTACCCTGGCCAGCAAGATCTCCGGATCTGTCCCCCATTGAGCATGTTTGGGACTGGATGAAGCGTCGTCTCACGCGGTCTGCACGTCCAGCACGAACGCTGGTCCAACTGAGGCGCCAGGTGGAAATGGCATGGCAAGCCGTTCCACAGGACTACATCCAGCATCTCTACGATCGTCTCCATGGGAGAATAGCAGCCTGCATTGCTGCGAAAGGTGGATATACACTGTACTAGTGCCGACATTGTGCATGCTCTGTTGCCTGTGTCTATGTGCCTGTGGTTCTGTCAGTGTGATCATGTGATGTATCTGACCCCAGGAATGTGTCAATAAAGTTTCCCCTTCCTGGGACAATGAATTCACGGTGTTCTTATTTCAATTTCCAGGAGTGTATTTGATAAAAAGTTCTTATTTCTGAATCTTCATCAGATGTTAATATAACAACCATTTAATTTAACAATACATTACAAATTGTCATGAGAGGTTCTGGAACCGGTGAGGTTTTTAAAAATACATGTTGTTACAGTCTCAGTTGCAATAAGTCACACTTGATAACTAATATATATTACGTGTAATAATCACTTTCGAAACTAGGAACAGAACAAAATAAGACATTAATAATAAATTACTATTTCAGTAGAGAAAATAGACTAAAAATATAAAAAATTAATTTTTTAAATTGTACCTCAATAAGCATGGATTGACTATATTTAAAATTTAGAATTTTTAAGTTGTACCTGGTTAATCGCAAGCTATAAAAACTAAAAATTCTTTAGAAAGGTGATATACCTGTAAAATGAAGGTAATAGCTCACTAATACACTTGTTACAACATGACTCATCATCTAGTCTTTTACGAAACCCACTCTGCGCCATACAGACTTATTAGTCATCCACTGAAATAATTATTTACATCCACTGAATTGATTATTTATACAGCTTTGATCAAAAAACACAACAGATCTCCACCCTGCCCTCCAGTGAGCTCTCGCTTGACACCATCGAAGTCGCAAACGGCGGTGGTTTGGTGTTAGAGGAATGCACATTACAGGGCGTCTGGCTCGGATCTGTCCTTGAAGTAACCGATTTGTAGCAGTTCCTCGTGTCACTGTGATGTTAACTGCTGCTCAGATTGCTGCTGCAGACCCAGTACGATGCGCCAGAGCCATATGAAGAAGATAATGGTCTTCACTCTCTGCAGAGCTGCGTCGCCGTCCAGAGCTCGCTATTTTAGTTTCGCAAAAGGAATATCCAACTTCTCGTACCCTGTTATGCGACCTCGTTCAAAGTCAGTGAGGTGTTGATAATGGCGTCTTTGTCGCCTTAAAGGCATTCTGGACTAATATCGACTCTCCAGATACAGTCTCAAAGGGAAGTAACGCAAATGACCGTTGCTCTTATGCGACTGGAGCGAAATTTGAATAATCATCTTTCAGATGTAGAAACACACCTACCAATTTTCGTTTATGTCGCACTACTCCTTCTCGGTGTTGTGATTTTTTTTTTTTTTTTTGTATTTTTCGTCAGTGTAACTGAACATCAAATACTCCACGAAAACACGAAATATTAACCATCATGCCATAATCAAACATCAACGTTAGAATGTACCTGATTGCATCGGTTAAAAGGGTACCGCGTCTCACTATCAGCATAATTTACATGCTTCGGCACATAGTAAAACAGTGGTGTGATAGAATACACGTTATTCATATAGCCGATGAGACTAGAGGTGGTGTCTGACACATTTATCACGTTTGAATGAAACATCTATACCCATACTGAATTAACAATAATTATTGTTTATATCCTGAGAATACTGTTCCTAGAGGTTCTTAATTAAAATCTATGGTTTGGCAAGCCTAAAAGACATTACAATATATCATAAAAATTCAGTAAAAGACAGCGGCTTCTACATCCACGGTGTTGCTATAGGGCTGTTTCGTCGTGCCTTCCTCATGTGCTGCGAGCCGATCAGTCGTCTGCTGACCACGGCCGTGAACAGAGCGCCCGTTCACCGTTATCAGGCGTTGCATACACGTTACAGATGTCCCATCACACACTTCCTCTCATCTGCTCTCCGGCCATCCATAAACAACAATCATCACCTTAGTAAGTCGACATAAATGTCCAGAGAAGGGTTATGATTGAATTCGTTCTATTCATTCAGAATATTTTGTGATTATAAATTTCAAGCTGATCCAAGATATTAAGGTATCGTCCCTTTTGAATCTGTGTAGGATGTCTAAATTTTGTTCAGTGTTCCTCATTGAGTGCTTTAAGGTTGCCATATGTGTCCCAAATGATTTTTTGTCCTGAATGTGTGCTCCCTGAATCTACACTGTGTCCCTTTCTGATTCACTTCCTGGAGCACGGGACAACAGTGAATGCCCAGCGTTACTCGCAAACCTTGACCCCCCTACGCCAAGCGATCAAATCAAAACGTCCAGACAATCTCACCCGTGGGGTCATTCTGCTCCACGACAGTGCAGAGTCTCATACGGCCAACACAGTCGCGGCACTCCTGCAGAAATTCAAATGGGAGGTTCTCGGCTAGTCTCCATACAGTCTGGACCTCTCTCCCTGTGATTACGCCATTTTTGGTCTCCTTAAAAAGGCTCTGAGGGGCAAAAGATTCACCTCGGACGACGACGTCCAGCTGTACGTGCGGAACTGGTTAACATCGCAGCCCCGGGAATTTTATGAGACAGTCATTCACCGCCTTGTGTCACAGTCGGACAAGAGTTTCAACAGCCAGGGTCAATACTACTTACAGGTACTGGTTTCTGTAATTATGCCTCCGGCTCGTTTCTTTTTGAACGCCACTTATAATTAAAGGATCACTTTTTCGTTGCTACTCGTTAAGTTTGAAATTTGGCTCATAGTTGCCTACAACTTTCCTCTGTAAAGGCAAAAAGGTGTGGCGCCCTGCAACGTCATTCTTGGCCTCGAGGACTCGCTTCAAACAGCAGCGTGTCGACACATGCGTGAATACGGCAGAGGATCCCTCTAAGACACCCCAGCTCGTCGATAACCTCGATGCCACCTGCCACCATTTACTGAGAATTTAAAATATGTGCCTTTACAGAGAAACCTATCAAATTAATGGTAGGTACCTGAAGGAAGGCAACTGGCACCAGAGGTGTATCACATGATTGCCTGCCTGCAGGCGCCAACCTCTATTTTGAAGGTTTTCTCTGTCAAGATACATCTTTAAAATTCTCAATAAGTTGGGGCAGATTCCACAAGCATTATTGCCAAACTGAGGGTCTTAGAGGGACACTTTGCCCCTGGCGCATGTGTCGATGTTACATCTTCCCACGACCACCAATAAGAGGGTGTGAAATAGGAGCACTGAGAAACCATAAGAACCCTTTGTTGTTCCACATCACGTTCAGCTTTTCATCGAACGGTTCTGAAGGGGCCTATTGGTTCCACCCTGTACACCAGAGCAAAAACTTCGGTCCCACTGCACTCCAATGGGGTGAAATTTAGTTCAACAGTGTTGCTAACCCATGATGTCCTTATAAAATGGCTGAAGCGTCAGGCAGATGTCAGCAGTGTCAAATATTGTCAAGAACATCTTCCTCACGCTCACTATTCTCCAAACTGTGGTTTTCGACAGCGAAATGTGTGGGAATCAAAGTCACGAGGAAACGGAGAGTTACATTGACACACTTTATGCCATCACCTGAGGCCTTTTAGTTTCTATTCTGAGTGTCGGTGTGTCTGAATGAAACGTTTTCCTCGTTCACTGATAAGAAAACTGCGTAATTTCAACTCTGGATGTCGAGGTTCTGACCTCCATCGCCGATGCGTCAAAAGAACGGGTGAAATGCCAGTAAGACGAAGGGTGACGACCTTCCCATCGTGGCGGCGTTGGACAGAATTGTAGTGAAATTGGGTGCCAATTGGACATAATTAACTCACTTGACAAGTCACACGAACTTCTGAGCTCTGGCCTTTGCTTCACGTGTGTCGACACACTGCTGTCTGAGGTCCGAGGGTGACGTCGAATGGCGCCAAGCGTTTGCATCATCAGAGAAGATGAGTTTAGGCACCTTTGAGCAAAATTTCAAATTTATGCGACTATTATGGGATTTCGAGAAAGTGACCCTTTAATTCTGTCGCACAGAGTAGTTTCTAAGTTCCTTTCCCTTTTCCCTATACACTATTTCATCCCACAAACACCTGACCCCTGAAACTTTTTCTACTACAAATTTTATGGCGTAGCCCGAATTTTAACATGTTATTTGTACGAAAATCTATTTTAATATTTGCTTTAAGGAAACACCTCTCAGTTTTGTCGTAGGTCTTACAATTGTAAGTTAAAGCCACATATTTTTTGTTGTTGTTATTATTAGCTGCGAGGTGACTATCACTTATTTGTTTTAGTCACTTCATCTTCACATTATTAAAAATTTTCTCCATGTCGTTTCATATGAATCCATCCTCCACGGCCATTGAGGTAAAATACTTCTTTTTCTACTTCCTACTGGCTTAGCTGCAATCTTAATAACCTATACTTCATTGCAATGAAGTATGACTACTTTTATTATGGACACTCATTAATCACATTAAGAAATATCATTAATTATATTAATAAATGCCGACCGTGGTGGCCGAGCGGTTCTAGGCGCTTCAGTCCGGAACCGCGCGACTGCTACGGTCGCAGGTTCGAATCCTGCCTCGGGCATGGATGTGTGTGATGTCCTTAGGTTGGTTAGGTTTGAGTAGTTCTAAGTTCTAGGGGACTGATGAGCTCGGATGTTTAGTCCCATAGTGCTCAGAGCCATTTGAACCATTTATTAATAAATCTGTTTTAAAACCATCAAAAAATGGCTCTAAGCACTATGGGACTTAACATCGGAGGTCATCAGTCCCCTAGACTTAGAATACTTAAACCTAACTAACCTAAGGATATCACACACATCCATGCTCGAGGCAGGATTCGAACCTGCGACCGTAGCAGCAGCGCCGTTCCGGACTGAAGCGCCTAGAACCGCTCGGCCACGGCAGCGGGCAAGAGAAATTTGCCGGTATGGAATATGTTGGGAAGTCTTTTCTAGAGGGAAGGTATTTTTATTAGTGACTGAGGAAGGTGTATTTAATATCATTACATCAGTATTTCCTTCATTTTCAGACTAATAATCACAACTATTTGGAGTAGTATGTCTTCAGGCTGGTTATTAGCTCCAAGTACACGTAGCAACAGCAAGCCGTTAATGCTAATTTTCCCATGGGCAACAGATTAGATGATGAGTGTGGACGCGTGTACGGAAACCGGAGAGTCTATACTGACAGATACAGTCCACTTACATGGAAAGATCACCAACTTGACCTCATATTTTAAGAAGAAAAAAAGGCACGCTTGCATGATATCAGCCCCAGAAATCATTCCCAACGAAAATTTAGGCCATAATTCGCACACTATGCAGTTATGACCTTCTACATGAACAGCTTTTAAACTTTGCACGCACCAGTTGCTTGTCACTCACCGTATAAATTAATGAAAAGGAGTGCTTCATTAAAGAAGGAGCGTAACGCTATTTAATTATTAAAATCACTCTTATGAATTGTTTTTTTGGTTGAAAAGATGACGCAGTTAAAGTGTAGGAGTTGCGTTTTTCTTCAAATTGATTGGCACCATTAATTTATAAATCAAGCAGAGGTTGAAAATACCGCTTCAGTTATAAATTACTTTATGCACACGACCGGTTTCGGCCTGTTATAAACGCATCCTCAGGTGTCGTAGCTGTGCTGTGGTCCCCGAGCGCCGCGTGTACCACGCGCGGTGTGCTGCCTATGAGCGCAGAACAGGGAGTTTGTTATAAATCGAAATTGGGAATTTGTGATAAAGACTATGGGACCAAACTGCTGAGGTCATCGGTCCCAAGGCTTACGCACTACTTACTGTAACTTAACGAAACTGAAACCAACTTTCACTAAGGACAACACACACACCCATGCCCGAGGGAGGAGTCGAACCTCCGACGGGGGAAGCCGCGCGAACCTTGACAACACGCCTTAGACCGCACGGCTACTCTGCACGGCTATAAATCGAAAATTATTAACTCCATTTCATAATAATTGTTCAGTTGCTTCAGGTTATTAATTGTGATTTTGAGGCATAATAATGAACACGTTCGTGCCTGAGGTTTTCGTATTACTCACTCTTTTCGTGGCAAACAATGTGTTCTCGAACAAAAACATCTGGCAGACGTGATCCGCTCCCTTCTCCTCTTCGCTCGCCATCAACATTCCAAGCGTGTGAAGAGTCTGGCTGCACTCCGTTGTACAGCACTCGCCGCTCGGGAGTTAGGCGGCTGCAGTGGGCCGGAGCGAGTGACAAACAACTGGTGCGCGCCAGGTTCTAGTGATCTGATGGAAGTATATTTTCCTTGCGGTAAATGAGTCTCAACTTTCCCTTTGATAATAACAGAAGCTAAGGAAATGAATTAAATTCGTGCCACATGTGGGACCCGAACCCAACTTTCTCTTTCATAATAACAGAAGCTGAAGAAATGACTTAAATTTGTGCCACAGGTGGGACTCGAACCCAGGTCTCATCTTTGCTAGGCAAGTGTGCTAGCCTTTATATCACCTTAGCGTTGTGCCTATCAGAGCTGCACAGACTACCTAAGGCCAATGACCTCCCTAACGAACTCCAGTTCAAACCTTTAATCTATTTTCCCCTTCTCCTATCATCAATTGCTATGGCCCTCCGAAACTGTAATAGCACTCCAGCTTTGTACGTAATGGGGAAATCCTACCTGTATCTCAGCCGTAGATGATATATTGATCTTAAATAATGATAAAAGCTGAAGAAACAAACTAAAATTTTAATTCATTTTTTCAGCTTCTACAATTATCATGTGCCTCAAGGAAAATTTAAGTCCATCAGACCACAAATTTTAATTCATTTATCAGCTGTCATTATCGAAGATATTTAAAAGCTGTACTTTCAGCAGGTCATAACTGCATACTGTCATAATTATGGGCCAAATTTTCCCACGAGATAGATTGTAGGGGCTGATCTCTTGCTAGTGTGCTTTTTTTCTTCATAAAACAGCAGTTCAAGTGGGTAATGTTTGATTGTTACTGGCGTAGTTACGACCATGCAGAAAGCAGGTCGTAAAATTATTGACTTATCTGTGGGAAGAATTTCCGACGGAGAGAAAAAACAGCCACCCATTGAAGTGTGTACCTATTAACACACCACACATAAAAACATCAACTATTATACCCATTTGAAAGAGTTTAATTTTCTTTTTGGAGACAGTTTTTGCAGTCATCCATCAAATATTTCAAATTTTTCAGTTTTTATCAAATTTTCTACATTATTTTACAATACCTGTGATTTGATAGCGCCCATTATGAGTCACAGCCCGCCCTTTGTACGGGCCACTGTGCTGCTCCTCCAAGTAGGCGGTGTTACCGAGCTGGAAGCAGGGCGCTGCCCTTGCTAGAGGAGGGGACAGCGTTGTGCTGGTGTGAGGTGTCCGTGTGTGTGTGGGGGGGGGGGGGGGGCAGCGCTCTTGTTGTGAGCCGAGTAAGCAGCAACGGCGCAGCGGACGACTGGGGTGTGCTGCGGGTCTGCATGTGGACGGGCGTGCGGAGTGCATGCGACTGATCCATGGTTCATGGTTTTCGGCTTGTTGATTATCAGTCACTACGCTGGTTGTATAAAGTGACTGATACTAGCCTTAATTCCCACTGTCCTCCTGTACCTGATTTTGACCTCTTTATACACTATGTAATCAAAAGTATCTGGACAGCAGGCTGAAAATTACTTACAAGTTCGTGGCGCCCTTCCTCGGTAATTCTGGAATTCAATATGGTGCTGACCCACTCTTAGCCTTGATGACTGCTTCCACTCTCGCATGTATACGTACAATCAGGTGCTGGAAGGTTTGTTTGGGAATGGCAGCCTATTCTTCACGGAGTGCTGCACTGTGGAGAGGTATCGATGTCAGTCGGTGAGGTCTGGCGTGAAGTCGGCTTTCCAAAACATCCCAAAGGCGTTCTCTAGGATTCAGGCCAGAACTCTGCAGGCTAGTCCATTAGATGGATGTTATTGTCATGTAACCACACCACCACAGGCCGTGCATTATGAACAGGTGCTCGATCGTATTGGAAGATGTAATCGCCATCCCCGAATTGACCTTGAACGTTGGGAAGCATGCAGCTGCTTAAAACATCAATGTAGGCCTGTGCTATGGTAGTGCCACGCAAAACAACAAGGGGTGTAAGCCCCCTCCATGAAAAACACGACCACACCAAAACACCACCGGCTCCGAATTTTGCCGTTGGCACTTCACTCGCTGGCAGATGACGTTCACCGGTCATTCGCCATACCCACACGCTGCCATCGGATCGCCACATTGTGTACCGTGGTTCGTCACTCCACAGAACGTTTTTCCACTGTTCAATCGTCCAATGTTTACGCTCCTTACACCAAGCGAGGCGTCGTTTGGCATTTACCGGCGTGATGTGTGGCTTATCACCAGCCGCTCGACCATGAAATCCAAGTTTTGTCACCTCGCACCTACCTATGGTAGTACTTGCAGTGGATTCTGATGCAGTTTGGAATTTCTGTGTGATGGTCTGGATAGATGTCTATCTATTGCACATTACGACCCTCTTCAACTGTAGGCGGTCTCTTGTCAGTCAACAGACGAGGTCAGCCTGTACGCTTTTGTACTGTTCGTGTCCCTTCACGTTTCCACTTCACTATCACATCGTAAACAGTGGACCTAGGGATATTTAGGAGTGTGGAAATGTCGCGTACAGACGTATGACACAAGTGAAACCCAGTCACCTGGCCTCCCACGATGTGTAATGACTAGTGAGGTCGCTGATATGGAGTACCTGTCAGTAGGTGGGCAGCACGATGTACCTAATAGGAAAAACGAATGTTTTTGGGGGTATCTGGATACTTTTGATCACACAGTGTACCTTACTTTGTGGGGGGTCTTTCAAGATTCTTTCTGATGTCACTTAATTACATCACTTGCTCAAGTGTTGCTAATCTAAACATTTGTCTGACATTATTAAAGCCCATACGCTCAATATAATTCAAGTTTTATTTATTAGTTTACCGATGAAATAAGTTTAAAATTTTTTGCTTTTTTGATTTGTTAAACCTCTGTTTGCGGTCCGCAGCTCGTGGTCGTGCGGTAGCGTTCTCGCTTCCCACGCCCGGGTTCCCGGGTTCGATTCCCGGCGGGGTCAGGGATTTTCTCTGCCTCGTGATGACTGGGTGTTGTGTGCTGTCCTTAGGTTAGTTAGGTTTAAGTAGTTCTAAGTTCTAGGGGACTGATGACCATAGATGTTAAGTCCCATAGTGCTCAGAGCCATTTAAACCATTTGAACCTCTGTTTGCGAGGTTTATCTTGTAAATGAAGTTCTCTAATAGATCATCAAATCCGGTTGGTCTCGCCGTAAAATTAGTTGGCCTGTTTAAGCACTGGTAAATACTCTGGTAACCCTATAGGCCAGTTATGAATATGAGGGGCGTTGCAACACGTTTCTATTTTCCTTCTTTTTGAGAGCAGGGTTGGTTGTATTCAGAATTCCAATACTCCATATTATTCCCCATTCTTCTCGCTACAAAACCCTTTTTTTTAACACGATCTCCGTTGAATGGGACGACCTTATGCTATATAACTGGGAGGACCCATATGTCCGCATAGTACCACTCTACTGGTAGACGTCGCAGCCGTCTTGCTGCATGAGTAACATCCCAATCATCCAGTTGTGTAGCGAGGTGTTTGAATGTGATCCATTGATCACCTTGAGTGAGAGCATCCACATGTTCCAATATTGCAGGAGTCACAACTGAGGACATCGAACAGTTCACCTCGAATGAAAGTATCCGCACGTTCCAATATTGCAGTATTGCTTTGTGCAGCCAGCCGGCACTCAGAAGATCGGACAGGTTTGCGCGACATTGTTGCGATGGTAACGGATGCCTCGTCCAGAGACTCACCGTACTGTTGTTTATTGCCAGATATCCACAAACATCCTGCAAGCGCCTATGAATATCTGCGGTGCTCTTGTTTTCTGCCAAAAGAAACTCAATGAACGCTCTCTGCTTGAAACGCACCTCCAGTAAAGACGCCGTTTTGAAGGCTACGTACAGCGCCACCACCAATCGGAGCTTCGTGAAATTATAGCGGCTGAAGCGGAAGTATTGTTCGTTGTCCCACACCAAATTTTAAATTTTTTCAAACTAAATTGGCTGAGAAAAAAAAGTGTAGTCATTTATTTGTTCAGCTTAATTTCTTTCTGTTTTATTATCGCCCCCCCCCCCGCCCCCCCCCCCCCCCCCCCCCCCCCGCTGCAGAGGTAGTGAAGCGTAGTGTCGTGTATTGCTACATAAATCATGAACAACAAAGGAGGATTGTTAAAGGTAAGAAGAATTTGGGTTCGTATCCCTGTCTGGAATATTGTTTTATCCAACCGCTCTGCAAAATAAGCATTGTCTCTCACTGTTCTGGCAGTGTAGGGTCTAGAGAGCTAACAGTGGGTTGAAACCTGAAACGCTGTGTGGTAGAAAATAACTTTATGATAACAGCACGCCCGTGTCGAAAGTGTTCTTTCGGGAGAACTGAAGTTCCGTTTTCCTTTAGCGATCCAGATTTATATTTTAGGAGATTCCTTAAGGCAAAATCTGCAAGTAAATTTGGAACATGTGACGGAATGCTTAAAGGGGTAACTGCATTTGAGCGTTCCAAACATCCTCTCAAAGTAAGCGCCAGACTGAATCGCCACGTACAACGATACCAGTTTATAGAAAGAGGCAAATATACCAATCTATAAAACAAATCTACGTCAAAACTGAGGCGGGCGGTTCTACTCGGCCAATTTGCAACGAGGAAAGAACTCCTACAGGACAGAACCCCAGAATACATTCGACCAATTCCAAGACCTTCGTAGAAAACCGTTGTTGTTGTGCTCCTGAAGGTGGTTTAAGTGCGGCTCTCCACCCTACTCTAACCCTCTTTACTTTTGGAACTACTACAATCTACATTGAATATACCTACTTACTGTAGTCAAGACGAGGTCTCTGCAGTTTATATTCAGCCCATATTTTTCTCTATTGCCAAACTGACGATTCCTTGATGTCTCAGTATGAGTCCTATCTACCGCTCTCTTCTTTTAGTTAAGTTATGGTGAAAATTTCTCTCCTTCTCAATTCGATTCAGTATCTCCCATTAGTTGTCCGATCTATCAATCCACTCTTCAGTATTATGCTATAACACCACGCGTCTTAAGTTTCTGTTCTCTATTTGTGTGAACTGTTTATTGTCCACGTTTCAGTTCCCTCCAAAAATGACTTCCCAACACATTCCACACCGGCAAACATCTCTTTTTCAGAAATACGTTTCCCGCTATTGCCTGTCTGCATTTTACGTCCTCTCGACATCGGTCATTATGAGGGTTGGAACTTAAATAGTGGCAACTGTTGCCGGCCATTGTGGCCGAGCGGTTCTAGGCGCTACAGTCTGGAACCGCGCGACCGCTACGTTCATAGGTTAGTTAGGTTTAAGTAGTTCTAGGGGACTGATGACCTTAGATGTTGAGTCCCATAGTGCTGAGAGCCATTGGAACCATTGGAAACTATTTATCCACAACCGATACGAAAGAGCTACATGTTCGCACCCGTTACTGTCCTTCAAAGTAGTCACCAGCGTTGTGTAGAACCCGTTGCCAGCGATGTGGTTGGTTCAAATGCCTCTGAGCACTATGGGACTCAACTTCTGAGGTCATCAGTCCCCTAGAACTTAGAACTACTTAAACCTAACTAACCTAAGGACATCACACACATCCATGCCCAAGGCAGGATTCTAACCCGCGACCGTAGCGGTCTCGCGGTTCCAAACTGCAGCGCCCAGAACCGCGCGGCCACTTCAGCCGGCCCAGCGATGTGGAAGGCGTACTATACCGTCAGCAGATCCTGTTTTGTTGATGGTGCGAATGAAGTGGTCTAAAGTTATGGCAATTCTCGTGTACGACTGTATGGTGTTATCCTAACGTATTATGTTCCTCCAGGGCAGACCGTCAGTGCACAGTATTACTTTTCGTTTCTGGAGCATCACCTGCGACCAGTTTTGCGAGAGAAGCGGCTACACTTTCTGCGCAACTTACCCATCATTTTGCACGACAATGTGAGCGCATACAGCGCAGGCTGTGGCTGCTCTGTTCGATCGATGGGACTGGACAGTACTGTACCATCCACCATTCTCCATACTCCCCGCACTTTGATTTGATTCCGGAGATGAAGGAACCACTTCGTGGCATTCTTTTCAGAACTGTTCCAGAGATTCGACAGGCAGTACACCGCTCCCTTCGCACCATCAACAGAACAGGCTCTGCTTAACGGTATACTACGCCTTCCACATCGCTGGCAACGGGTTCAACACAACACTGGTGACTACTTTGAAGGACAGTAACAGATGCAAACATGTAACTCTTTTGTATCGGTTGTGAATAAATAGTTGCCACTATTTAAGTTCCAACCCTCGTAACTTATTTTTCTGCCCAAATAGCAAAACTCTTATGCCACTTTCAGAATCTCATTTTCTAATCCGATTCCCTCAGCATCGCCTTATTTAATCTAACTACTTCACTTTACCGTTGTTTTATATTTGATCATTTTTATGTTATCTTTTCAAGACATTATCCATTCCGCTCAACTGATCTACCAAGTCGTTAATTATCTTTCATGGAAGTCATAAGTAAACCTTGATTTCTTTCCTTCTCCTGTCTGATGTTTAATTTCCTTTCGAAATTTTTTGTCCTTGGTTTTCTTTACTTACATGTACATATTAAATAACAAGGGGGGCACGCCCTTCTCAATTACCACCTTTCATGTCCTTCGGCTCTTATAACAGCAGTCTGCTTTCTGCACAAGTTGTAGATAGCCTTCCGCTCAATATATTTTATCCCTGATATCTTCAATATTAAAAATAGTTTTCCAGTCAACACTGTCAAATGTTTTCTCAAAATTTACAAATACTATAAACAAAGCTTTGCATTTCTTCTACATACCTTCTAAAATATCGAGCAGTCCCTCATTATTCGAAAACCGAAACTGATCTTTCCCGACGTCGGCTTCTACGTCTTCCATTCTTCTGTAAATAATTTTACCCATGCTAAAATAGCATTCTGCAGTGATTAATTATTAAAAAGATGGTCCTTTAGTATTCATAACTGCCAGCATAGGCCTTGTATGGAATCCTTCATTAAGACTGAGGGTACTTTCATAAAGCTTGAATAACCGGCGGAATAGTTGTCTCATTACTCCGTTTCCAGTCTCTATAATTCTGTTGAAATGTCGTCTGCTCCAGAGACAATATCTCTACTTAGATCATTCAGTGCTCTGTGAAATTTCTATCGCAGTCTTGTATGCCCCATCTCATCTTAATCTACCCTATCTGCTCTTCCTGTAACACTGTCTACCTTAAACTTTTGAGACTTTCCTTCTTTGCTTAGTACAGGCTTACCGCATGATCCTTACAGATTCATATAACTGCTTATCTTTTCTTATTAAGGTCTCTTTAATTTTCCTAGAGGTCGCAACTATCTTTGAAATAGTCTCGTATGTTTCTATGCATTTGCACTTGTGCTCCACTCATTCCTCTGTAGAGGTGTGCTTGGTACGATCGGTAGTGGAGAGTGGTGAATCGTTCTTCTGCTGTCAGTAATGTATGGCTGCTCCCTGTCCAGGTGTTCCGGGTTCGAACGGTGTGTGGGTAGGCTGACAACCAGTCAGCAAAAGGCCAACAGCTGCGATGAACTTTTTATTAACTACAGGATTTCAGATATACTTACTGGAAACAAGCTGGCGTACATTTTCCGTGGTCAAGTACATGCATCACCCTGTAGCTCACTTTAAGCTGGGCTCCACCACAGCGTCCGTCATTGCTGCAGTAGTTGGTGACTAGACCATGGCTGATGCAACGCCATGCTGGATGCAGTTGACGCTGTCAACGGTGGCGAAATGGCTCGCAACTCGGGTTACGTTACAACCTGCAACCGAAACACTAGGCAGTGGGCCGGCCGCGGTGGCCGTGCGGTTCTAGGCGCTTCAGTCCGGAACCGCGAGACTGCTACGGTCGCAGGTTCGAATCCTGCCTCGGGCATGGTTGTGTGTGATGTCCTTAGGTTAGTTAGGTTTAAGTAGTTCTAAGTTCTAGGGGACCGATGACCTCAGATGTTAAGTCCCATAGTGCTCAGAGCCACTAGGCAGTGGGGGATCTGTTAGCCTCAGGCCCGTGTGTATGAGCGGCAGTTGGTGACAGGCGCCCAGCGTCTGCGGGATGTGTGGTGGATCCAACCCTCGGCACTATCGGTAAAGGTGGCCAACACCTCACTGTGTTGGTACTTCGATGGGCACGTAATACATAGCGCTATGTATGCTGCAGAATAGACGACCACGTCCGCCTTTCTGTCCCTTATCAGTAAATCTTTAACAAGGGAAAATTGTGAAGAAATTTGTATACTACCACAGCTGAAGCAGTACGGCTTTCCTGTTTGATTTGTGGCAGGAGTGTTGGATTAATAACGTCCGCTTTACGTCCAGTCCACGACACAGCAAAATGCAGCTGTCATCGAGGCTTCTTTGCCGTTAGATGAAATAACGATGAAGGTGACAAGTTTTTTGTTCCGTGATCTTGGTGAAATCGAACAATACTTGTGGCTGGCGTACCATAGAGACCATTTTCTTTGTCGATAAACTGAGTTGTCGACGTAAACAGGGGCGTCTCCTCAGTTTGTGGCTGGTAGACATCTTTCATCGGCGGCCTCATCAGCGTCCCTCGGGAGGAGCTGGCGGCCGGCGGACGGCGGACAGCGCACTCAGCGGCCTGGCCGCGCTCCCCGGGGGCGGCAGTGGCGGGGGCGGCGGCGGCAGCAGCTGACTCAGCACGCCCCCGCACCACGCCCCGCTCCCCGCCGCGTAACGACCGCCGGGGGACGGCGGCCGGCGCGCTGCAGTCCTGTGCGACGGCCGCGCTGCCCTGTCACCTGACAGCACCCTGCGGCTGGCCCTCTGCATCCGCCGGGCTTACCTTCTTGCTTGTGAAATGGGTAAGTTTTACATAGCGAATTAAACAGATCTTAAATTAGGTTCCTTTAGGAGAAAGGGAAAATAAGGTAATATACTACACAATATGAACAAGACTCAAGGAGGAACAATAACAATGGGAGACCAAGAATGAAATGACGGGATTAAAAAGGTTGTAACGAAAAACAGCAGTCTTCAACAGCTACTGTTCAACCAGTACATCGAAGGAGCCATAACGTAGGTAAAAGAAAGATTGACGACATGGGTTAAAATTCAGTGCGAAAGGATAAGATTCATTGATGACATTGCTGTCCTGAGTGAAAATGAGAGAAAATAACAGGACTTGCTGGACGCACTGAACAGTCCAATGATTATAAGTTCTTAAATTATCTTCAACATTTCGCGACCCTGCCAGCAACTGTATAACTATTAATTTTAATTTTAATGATGAACAGCCTCAGTTGCGCCTTTTACCTAGAATTTACCTAGGTTTCAGTCGGGATAACCTAACCTTCTTCAGAATAACAGTATCTACTGTTTGTCCATGGTGGACATCGTCAAGCTAAAACTACAAATCCATAAATTATCGTCGAACTGTAAAACTTATCTGGCACTGCCTCGGCCCCACTTCGCGACCGCGGTGCGGCAGTCACGAGTGCTGTACTGAAACTCCAGTACTTGACGATGTCCATTATGGACAAACAGTAGATACTGTTATTCTGAAGAAGGGTTGGGTTATCCCGACTGAAATGTAGGTAAATTCTAGGTAAACGGTGCAACTGAGGCTGTTCATTATTAAAATTAAGATTATAAGTTCACCGTACTAAAAAAATTGGTTATCCCGGTGCGCATGCACAGATGAATCGTTAAACCTTTACAAATTACGCAGCAGTCGAGTCACTTACTCAGCCGTACACGGCCTGCCTCTACGTGAGCATAAGGCAGTAGCCATCAGTGAGACACTTATGTTCGAGCGGATATTGTATGCAAATGAGGGTAAATGCAAGGACGCTACAGAGTGGTAAAAAGGAGTAATCGTATATGGCCGTGCCCGTGGCCACTGGGAGTGTGAAGTTGCTGGATTTGACGGTGTTTCGTGGTAGACTGTTCAATGAGTTACATGCAGTGGAGTAACACACGCGGCCACGAAACACGACGCTGGAGTTACGGTCGGAAAACGATCCTGACTGAAAGAGACCGGAGACTCGCTTTATGGCTTGTGAATGAAAAGCGCTTGCACACACGACAGGAACTGCTGCAGGCAGTGAATGAAGCTCCATCCCTAAATGTTAGCGAGAGAACGTTCCCACTGGATGTGAATGCAGCGAACCTTTAGAGTCGGTCACCTCGAAAGAGGCCATCATTCACACAGGCGGATAAAGCCTACGCCAGAAAAGTTCATCGTACTGGAAGAATATGTGACTGGTTTTCTCAAGACTCCCCCATCTTATAACATTTCGATTGTGTACCAAAGTGCCCCCCCTTGAACCGCACAGAAATTCTATGCGACATATTGAAATATCAGGTAAAACGCCAACGATGTTGTGTCTGAGCGTACGACGAAGAATGTAGCACACGACAATGCTGCTGCCACTGTTTCTGCTGCTGCTGCTGTTCCTGGTTGAGAACCCCAAGTCGTCTCCAGAGCCACGGATAATTAAGGGACAGGCAATAGATAGAATCGCAGCTTCCTCCACCTGTTTCCTCCTACCGTGCTTGCGGGTTCACGAATGAGGTGCGTCTACACTGGCACAATCATGGCTGCACCCCGCGTCTGCAGGAGCGCCCAACAAACACTTCCGCACTCTTTCATCACTCAAACTGCTTTGCTTCCTCTCCGTTCGCAGCGCGACAGAGACTCTCCGTAAGCAAAGATGAACAACTGTACGATTTAAGTTTCACAACACCTATGTTTTCGGAGTCTTTGCTGGCTCACATAGTGGGGGTCTATCTCTTCGAGATACCTCATTATGCCATTTCGTCGTTGCTATAGGTAAATATAAATAAATTTCCCTTTTCTATTATCCAGCAATTTGTAATGTTTACGTTGTAATTACAAACAATTACATACATTCACAAATAAATGCATTATTACATCTGTTACATATTAAAAATAATTTCTGTAATAAAGCTTACAGATTCAGAATTAGAAACTCGGTAAAAGTTATCAACGGATATTAAACGCTGAAAAATTTTGGACGGTGCAGAAGATATTTTATCTGCACTTTCGGTGTTACAAACTCACCTAATTCGCGTAAATTCTCGGGATGGGGTGATAAGCACTAACGCCACGTCCCATCACATCCCAGATGTGTTCGATGGGGCTTAGACATGGCGAGTCGAGGGGGTCAGCACATCAAATGGAACTCGCCATTGTGTTTGTCGTATCACTCCATCATATTCCTAGCCTTGTGACATGGCGTATTATCTTGTTGAAAAATGAAACTGCTGTAGGGAAGCATGACCCTCATGAAGGGGTGTACGTGGTCTGTGAGATACTCCTTGGCCGTCATAGTACCTTACACAAGCTCCACTGGACCCACGGATGCCCACGTGAATGTTCGCTAGAGCATACCGTAGCCGCCGCCATCTTGCTTCCGTCCTGCAGTACAGTTTTCAAGGAGATGTTGCCCTGGAAGACGACGTATTCTCGCCCTCTCGTCGGCATGATGAAAACTGTGTCGGGATTCGTAAGACCATGCAACGCTCTGCCACTGAACTAACGTAAAGTTCCGATGGTCACGTGGCCATTTCAGTCGTCGTTGCTGATGTCGTGGTGTTAACATTGGCACATGCATGGGTCGTCGTCTGCGAAAGATCGTGGTTAGGAGCGGTCGGTGGACTGTGTGTTCAGACAAACTTGAACTCTGTCCAGCATTAAGGTCTGATGTTAGTTCCTCGCTTGTCCTGTTTTACCAGTCTGCTCAGCTTATGACGTCCGATATCTGTAGTGAGGGGTGACCGTCCGACCAAACGACGTCTTTACGCGGATTCATCTTCACTCACCACAGCGCCCCTCGAACATCCGGCAAGTCGTGCAGATCCCGAAATGCTGGTGCCGTGCCTCCGTGTCACCTCAATCTTCCTTCGGTCAAACTCAGGTAGATCGCGTGCCTTTCCCGTTCTACACACTGACAGCACACTCATTGATACCATATGCACAGTGCGTGTGTTGGACTGCCATTCATTCCCCGCCAGGTGACGCTGTTATCGCCAATCGGATTTATATCGATAGTAGGTCGGTGGTCGTAATGTTCTAGCCGGTTAGTGTAGAAACTTCTAAAGTAATAGATACTACTGCATAACAGGCATAATTCAAAGAATCTTGCTATAGACAAAGTGATGCTGAATGAAACCCTCCTGGTTGTTAGAAAAGCAATTGCTGAAGCATTCAGCAACTACTTTAGCATAATATTATCTTAAAATCTCTCAAGAAACACAGTGAAATTCTGGTAATCTGTAAAAACTGTTAGCGGCACCAAAGTTTATGTCCAGACACTAACGGACTAGACAGGAACTGAAATTGAAGGTAGCAGAGCACAAGAAGAGATTGTAGACTGCGTATTCAAATATTCCTTTACAAAGAAGTTTCCAGGAGCACTGCCCCTATCTAACTCTCGCACCACTGTAAAGATGAGTGTAATAGATATTAGTGTCGGTAGGGTTGAGAAACAACTGAGATCGCTGAAAATTAACAGTCCTCCTTCACCTAATGAAATCCGTATCAAATTTTACAGCGAATTTGTGTCTGAATTACCCCTTTTCTGACCATAATATATCGTAGATCCCTTCAACATAACATTATTCCCAACAAATCGAAGAAACTGCAAGTCATATCCATCTGCAAAAAAGTTAGCAAAAGTTACCTGCTAAACTATCCTCCAGAACCCTCGACATCCATGTGTTGTATTACATAGGAACATATTCTGAGCTCAAACATACGAGGTATCTGGAAGAGATAAATCCCCTCCATGCCAACCAGCAAGGACTCCGAAACATCGGCGTTGTGAAACTCAAATCGTGCTTTTCTCGCGTGACATCTAGAAAGCCATGGACCAGGGTAGATACAGTATCTCTTGCCTTCCTATAAACATTTCTCAGTAGTACACCAGGGCTTACTATGGGAAGTATGACTGTATGGAGTATCGAGCGAGATTGATTGGAATCAGGGTTTCTCGGTACGGTAAATATAGTATCTTGTCTTAGATGGAGAGTAATCGACAGATGTAGACAATTTCAAATGTGTCCAAGGAAAGTATGTAGTGACCCTTCTTGTGCATGTTGTACATTAATGACCTTGCAGACAGTATTAGTCGTTGCCTCAAGCCTTTTGCAAATAATGCAATCATCTCTAGTGAATTACTGTCTGGAAAGAACTGCACAAATATTCAGTCGGACCTTGGTAAGATCTCAAACTAGTATAAAGATTGACAACTTGCTTTAAACGTTCAGAAATGTAAAACTGTGCATTTTACAAATCGAAATTAACATAGTGTCCCACGACCACAATTACAGTGAGTCACCGTTGGAATCAGTCAATTCGGACAAATACCTTGGTGTAGCAGTCTGTGGGGATATGAAATGGAACGATTACGTTGGCTCAGTCATACGAAATGCAGCTGGCAGACT